>NC_134353.1:230455552-231791094 GCF_048569485.1 Anomaloglossus baeobatrachus | reverse complement strand
AACTTGCAGTTATTACCACCCAGGGTGACGCAACCCATTACTAGGTTTAGGGTGGCACTTTTTTACTGTGAAAAGGGGCTCAGTTCAACCTACTTTTTGTTTCTTTCTGTAGTCTTTAACTGATACTAAAATTAGTTGGATGATCTCATATATTTAAGACCTTGGTTCCATTTGTGTTTTACATGGACAAGTGCAATCCGATAAAACATCGGATTGCTCTCACTCAAGTGCAAAACTATGTGGCAGTGTCCATCTGCAATTGATGTCTCATGCCATATCGGTATGAAAGATGAATCGCAGCATGCTGCATTTGGCAGCGAGTCTCAGCTCATGCACCCCCATGTAAGTCTATGGGAGAGTATGAAACATCGCACTGCACTCACATGTCATCCGACCGCAGTGTGATGTACAAACAGACAGGCCACAGAGGAGAGGGAGAAAGTGCTCCCCCACTCTTTTCCACAACTGTGATCCGATTGGAAGATCGGATCACAGTTGCATGACCCTCGGCTGACACCTTCAGCAGAGGGTCATTAGCATATCACTTCCGATGCTTTTGCATCAAAAGCTATACACAAGTGGAACTGAGCCCTAAATGGGACAAGTTAGAGAAACGACGGGAGGGGAAAGTAGTGTTCCAAAGTATCACAAAAATCTTAGACATTAAGACGCATATCTACATGCCACTAATGTTATAATTAGTTGTTTGTTTTTAATCTATCAGTTACCATGCTATGGTGATGTTCTATCCTAGGCTGGAGTCACACAAGCATATGAAAAAAATGTTCCCATTCTCATTCAGGAAAGTAGGACTTTTTTTCTCACTTGTCATCCGTGTGCTGTCCGTGTGTTGTCCATATGCTGTCGGTGTACTGTGCCGCCCCCGTGTCAGCAGCCGGGCTGCTCTGATCCGGATCCGCGGTGGCTCGAGGGGTGTCTGGACCCGGGGGTCATGCGGCCACTCAAATGAAGGGGGTATTTGCAGGGGATTGTATTTGGAGTTTGTGACGCCACCCATGGTATGTGGTAATATAGAGTACCACCGCTGCAGTTGGGAGTACCCGGGGGCGATGGAGTGGGGCAGCCAGGTGTTAGAACCCTCCACGAGTAGAGGGAATGCCCCGGGACTCGGTGATGGTGTTCAGGGAGTGCCATGGGGAGTGAAGGGGTCACTTGCGTACTCACTCAGTCCATAAAGCTGACACCAACAACTGGATAAACCAAAATTCTGGACATCGCTGCTGCTGAGGGGAGCTAGTTCGGGTCCCGTTCCCAATGGTGCTGCCTGGTGATCCGTGACCTTCCTCCTGGCACTAAGTTCACTTCTCTGTTGGTCCTGGTAGTATAGAACTAGTCGGGTCCCGCTCCCCAGTTTTGCTTCCTGTGGGACCTTGCTCTCCGGGTTCACGCTTGGGATTTTCTGGACTGTTTTAGTGGAAAGTCCTATCCCCCTCGTTGCGCTAGTACCCCGATTTTGGGGTGGGTGGAGAGTGGATCTTGAAGGCGACCCTATTCCACTCAGGACATCCACTGGTGTGTCTGGTGGGTGTGGTGCAGAATGTACCTAGGATTTTAATTAGCTGTTGTAGGCAACAGCATATAGTTGGGGACCCATAACCAAGAAGGAGGTGGATATTGCACGGGAGGGAAGATTGTACAATATCCTGTGACGTCATGCCCCCTGAAGAAGGTGACGAAACGCGTGTCGGAGGCGGGAAGGAGACACACAAGCCAGGAGATTATTGCTTAAGTAAGCGCACAGTATTAAGTGGGCATTAGTGCAATATATTATAATGGTGAAAATATATATACCTTGAAGTAAGCTGCTAAAATCAATAATGTATTATATTAGGCCAAGTTGGAGCCTTTACAGGTGATAATGTATAGCAGTACAGACCACTTAATAGATTGTTTTAGTAAAGCTATTTTTTCCACTATTTAATTGAGATTGTTATAGGCACTATTTTATATTCTATTTGATCTTGTACTGTGTATTTGATATGTATCATTAATATTGTTGAGATCTATGGTTATTTTTTGTTGTTTATTACACATGCATGTATGAGCATTAATTATTCAATATATTGGCTTTGTTTGTCTGCTTCCACAGTGGTGGTATTTTCATTTTTTATTATGTTTTTTAAAAAAGATTTTTGAATAAAAATATTAAGTTTTAAAATTATACTATTGAATTGGTATCTATTTGATTCATATTTTTTTTGGGTCTTTGTGTAGACGGAGAATATTGAATCTATTTTTGATTAGAATACCCTGTAACGACCTGATAGTCCAGGGGCGTCACATTCTCCCTTGGGTAAAAGTAGCTCGTTTTCGAGCTACAGGACATCAGACGTTTTGTTTGTTTTTTTAACTGCAAAAGTGAAAAAAAGAAACATTTTTATTTACAAAATACTTCCCACATTAGGGAGGATGGATGCTTAAACGTTACGTAATTCAGAGTTCATTATTCCAACGATGGAAGCTACCGGTTTAGTTAGTAGCGGAGGCTCAACCTGCTCCGTTCCAGCCTCTTCCTGCAACAGTCCAGTCCCAATGTCCCGAATCCCATTAACCCGCCACCCAATCAACCTGACCCGCTGCATACCTATTGTGGGTTCGTGACCAGGTTAAGGTCCCGGGTATTGTAAAACACAACTCTGGTGAAGACAGGGGGTGCAATTATTTACAAGAACACAAGTCTGTGTTGGTCACAACCAGTCCTGTGACCATGGTCCATATTCACTACTATATATGTAACGAAATCCATATACACACTATAAAATCTTCTCGCTAATCAGGTAACTTTTCTCTTGTCATTTAAACCTTATTGATTAGACACTTATCTTCTAACATTTTCTATATATGAAAAATAGCAAACTTAAGAAAATAATAAACGAAACACAGATACCTAATACTCTATAATAACATTACACATTTGGTACCATTAGCATTCTTCCCTGTACCTTCGTGGGGGGCTGACTGAAGTTAGCCCAGGTCGACCTTCTCAGTTCCGAACCGTCATCCCCCTCTTGTGACATGACTAGATCTCCTACAGGTTCCTCACCCTCAATACTAGGTGCATCTGGTAGGACTCTCTCTACGTGTGCGTGGCAAGGGACAGGTGCTACTCTAGGTGTTGAAGTGGGTGCAGTATCAGTAAGCCTTTCTTGTTCTGGTTCTTCCATGGGTTGCGGGAATGTTGTCACAGGGACTATTACTGCTGCATTCTGCATAGGCCAATCTTCCGGAAAGTCACCCAGAATAGTAAGGATCATTCTCTTCTTTCCTTCCACCACTTGAGGTTGGGGCTGAGGCTCATCTGCTACTCGTAGCCGTGGCCCTTCCCTGGTCCTTGCTGATTAGGCAGGTCTTCTGGTTGTCGAAGTCGGATGGTTGCACTACATATGGCTCCTTTTCCCATTGATCATCTAATTTGTGCAGCTTTCTCTTTCTTTTTAGCACAATCTCTCCTGGTGAGAAGGGGGTTGCTTTTGCTTGCTTGTTAAAGTTTCTCTCTTGCCATTCCCTGGTTTGATTCAAACGCTCTTCAACGCACTTCTAAATCTGTTTGTACTGGATCTGGTGACGTGAGTCCCAATCCGCTCCGGGCAATTAGGTTTCAGGCAACTCAACCTCTGTCTCTAAGTCCATGGGAAGTCTTCCAGGTCTGGCTCTCATCAGGTAAGCCGGGGTACACTTGGTGGATCCCACCAGAATGTTGTTATAGATGTCTACAAGGTCTGGTAGCTTTTCAGGCCACTGGTTCCGCTCTTCAAGGGGAAGAGTCTTCAGCAGATAGATCACTAGGTGGTTCATCTTCTCACACATCCCATTCATCTGCGCATGATGGGTGTAGTGCCTAACTTCTTGCATCCGTACAGAATGCAGAACTCTTAGAAGATTTCAGCTGTGGCTAACTGTGGGAGCTTGCTCTCAGGGTTCACACTTGGGATTTTCTGGACCATTTTAGTGGAAAGTCCTATCCCCCTCGTTATGCTAGTACCCCAATTTTAGAGCAGGTGGAGAGCGGATCTTTAAGGCTCTCTTCTCGTCGGGTAAATTGTCAGGTTCCCTGAAGCTACTCCCTAACCTAGGGTCCACGTACCCCGTCATGCCCTTGTCCCTGCCCGGTGGCAGTACAAAGCCACCAGCTGTCCTCCTCGACAGTTCCGTGCCCCTTGTCACGATCCCCTGCGACCAAGGGTCCTACTTGGGGGTTACTAAGCCCAGACCACCATCTGCTACCTAGTTGCTTCCAAGGAGCCCGGCTCCTGACCTCTGCTCTCCTTCACTTCCTACACTTCACTGACCTACTCCTGACACTCCTGACTTCCCCTTAATCAACCCTCCAAGTGGGAGACCCTATTCCACTCAGGCCATCCACTGGTGTGTCTGGTGGGTGTGGTGCAGAGTGTACCTAGGATTTTAATTAGCTGTTGTAGGCAACACCATATAGCTGGGGACTCATAACCAAGAAGGAGGTGGATATTGCACGGGAGGGCAGATTGTACAAAACCCTGTGACGACCTGATAGTCCAGGGGCGTCACAGTACAATCGTTTTTTTTCTCATCAACCATTATTCATTTACAGTCATTTACAGGAGCATTTAGTGTTCTATGCTATGGAATAGTTTTGTATCCATAAAAACGGATGTCACTAAGATGGTATGCTGTTCGTGTGGTAACCATTGACTTGTATGGGCAGAGTCACACTGATGTATGACTCGCACGAGTACAATGTGACAGAATCTTGTGTTGCACTCAGCACCATGTAAGACAATGCTGCAGCTGACATCTGCATGTTTTTCCTCAGCCCTAATCAGACTAATGAAAAAATTGCAGCATGCTGCGATTGTCTGCGAGAGCCGTGTCACTCGCACCCATTCAAGTGTATGGGTGCAAAAGAAACATCGGACTGCACTCGGATGTCATCCAAGTGCAGTGCGATATACGCAGAGGCTAACAATGGAGGAGATGGGGAGATTAAGCCATCCCCTCTCTTCCGAAGCTCCCGCCCTCTCCTCCACAGCTGTAATCCAATTGCAAGATTGCAGCAGAGCTGAAACCGTGGGTTATTAGCATATTGCAGCCATTGCTCTTGCATCAGATGCCATACGATAATGTGACCCCAGCCTGTTGGCGTGTCTCGAATGATTTCGGCATCCACTCGCAGCATGCTGCAACTTTTTCCTCATCTAGAATCTGAATGAGAAAAAAACTGACCATCTGCTCCAACTCATTAGCTAACATTGGTCCGAGTGCAATGTGAGATTTTCTTGCATTGCACTCGTTCGATTTATATGCTTGTGTGAGCGTACTCTTACAATTGTTGCTTCTAGGACAGAAAATTTCCATAGACTGTGCAATATAAGGTACCATATAACAGCATATGGATTTTTCTATGGTATTATTGGATCTCATTGTTCCGCTATGTAGGCTCTATCCTTATGACTGCTGCCTTTGTCAGACCAAATATAATCGATAAGTGCTGCAGTCTTCAATGTAGCACTCTAAAGAAGATTTTAAAGTGTGTTAGTTTCTTTTTTTTCTGCTGTAAATATAATTAAAAATATAGTGTTTGGGATGAACAGTGTTAGGCTTGAAACACACATCCGTGAAACACGTACGTGTTTGGTCCATTTCCGTGTATACTGGAGACACGGCCAAACGTGCACCAATGTTACTATATCTCTGCGGTTACAATTGCGTTTTTGGTTATGTCCATGAGTCCGTCTCCGTGATGCATTTTTTGGTCCGTGTCTCACGCCAGCATGTCAGTTTTATTCACGCAACACGCAGCACGGACCCAATGAAAGTCAATGGGTCTGTGCGCACGTCCGAGTGACACGGACGCATCTTTGTTTGTTCCCTGTATGTTTTGTGCTTTTTTCATGTGATGTCAGTCTTTTTTCTTTTTATGTTTCGTTCTCTCCCTCAGTCCGTCGGTCGGTCTCTATGTCTGTCTGTCCCTCTAGCTGTCTGTCGGTCAGTTCCCCCCTCTCTCATACTTACCATTCCCCGATCTCCGGCGCGGCGCTGCACGGCTGTTATAAAAACTCCGGCGGCTTTTCCTCTTTTGAAAAAGCCGGCCGCCCATTAATCAATCTCGTATTCCCTGCTTTACCCGCCCACCGGCGGCTGTGATTGGTTGCAGTGAGACACGCCCACCACGCTGAGTGACAGGTGTCACACTGCACCCAATCACAGCAGTCGGTGGGCGTGTCTATACTGTGCATTGAAAAAAATAAATAATTAAAAAAAACGGCGTGCGGTCCCCCCCCATTTTAATACCAGCCAGATAAAGCCATACGGCTGCAGGCTGGTATTCTCAGGATCGGGAGCTCCACGTTATGGGGGGCCCCCCACGCTAAGAATATCAGTCAGCAGCCGCCCAGAATTGCCGCATACATTATATGTGACAGTTCTGGGACTGTACCCGGCTCTTCCCGATTTACCCTGGTGCGTTGGCAAATCGGGGTAATAAGGAGTTATTGGCAGCCCATAGCTGCCAATAAGTCCTAGATTAATCATGTCAGGCGTCTATGAGACACCTTCCATGATTAATCTGGAAGTGACAGTAAAAAAACACACACACCCGAAAAAAATCCTTTATTTGAAATAAAAAACACAAACAAATTCCCTCATTACCAATTTATTAACCCCGACAAACCCTCCATGTCCGGCGTACTCCACGGACCTCCAGCGTCGCATCCAGCTCTGCTGCATGGAGGTGACAGGAGCAGCAGAAGACACCGCCGCTCCGGTCACCTCCACGCAGCTAATGAGATGAGTAGCGCGATCAGCTGCTGTCACTGAGGTTACCCGCGGCCACCGCTGGATCCAGCGGTGGCCGCGAGTTACCTGACTGACAGCAGCTGATCGCGCTACTCATCTCATTAGCTGCGTGGAGGTGACCGGAGCGGCGGTGTCTTCTGCTGCTCCTGTCACCTCCATGCAGCAGAGCTGGATGCGACGCTGGAGGTCCGTGGAGTACGCCGGACATGGAGGGTTTGTCGGGGTTAATAAATTGGTAATGAGGGAATTTGTTTGTGTTTTTTATTTCAAATAAAGGATTTTTTCGGGTGTGTGTGTTTTTTTACTGTAACTTACAGATTAATCATGGAAGGTGTCTCATAGACGCCTGACATGATTAATCTAGGACTTATTGGCAGCTATGGGCTGCCAATAACTCCTTATTACCCCGATTTGCCAACGCACCAGGGTAAATCGGGAAGATCCGGGTACAGTCCCAGAACTGTCGCATATAATGTATGCGGCAATTCTGGGCGGCTGCTGACTGATATTCTTAGGGTGGGGGGCCCCCTATAACGTGGAGCTCCCCATCCTGAGAATACCAGCCTGCAGCCGTATGGCTTTATCTGGCTGGTATTAAAATGGGGGGGACCGCACGCCGTTTTTTTTAATTATTTATTTATTTTTTTCAATGCACAGTATAGACACGCCCACCGGCTGCTGTGATTGGGTGCAGTGTGACACCTGTCACTCAGCGTGGTGGGCGTGTCTCACTGCAACCAATCACAGCCGCCGGTGGGCGGGTAAAGCAGGGAATACGAGATTGATTAATGGGCGGCCGGCTTTTTCAAATTAGAAAAAGCCGCCGAAGCAGTGTGAACGCCGTGCAGCGCCGGTGATCGGGGAACGGTGAGTATGAGAGAGGGGGGGACACTTCAGTCACTCGGGGGATTAGCGGTCACCGGTGAATCCTTCACAGGTGACCGCTAATCAGTACACGGCACACAGACAGAGCCGCAGCATGACTATGAAGTCGGGTGAAGTTCACCCGAGTTCATTCTCATCCCGCTACTCTGTCTTCCGACATGTAGTAACGACATTTTGCATCACACACGTACATTTCACATGGACAACACATACACATGTCAGTTATTTCACTCACGCACACACGGACATTCCACACGCACATACGGCTAGCATACGGGATACACACGCAGGCCACACATACCATAAAAACGGACCTAAAAAACGGAAAACGGACCCGAAAAACGGCCCGTTTTACACGGACGTGGTTTTCACGGATGTGTGGCGGAGCCCTTATAGTGGCAGCTTGTATGTATGCACTATGAAATGTATCTGTATTGTATATGCACACGTTGTTATTAGAGATGAAAGAGTATATCTGAGTGGAATTAAATTTATTTGAACATTACAAAAATCAGCTTTTGACAAATTATAGATCTTTTTTTCATTTTCTTCTGCTCGGATTCAACAACATAGTGGCCTGTTAGCTGAAACTTTGCTGAATCATAAAGGGCCATCAAAAGGAAACAAAAAACTTAAATTGGTGAATAAATCTTTCCAGCTCCTCTATTCTCCACCATCTCTCGTCTGGTCCCTGGTACATCTTCTTATTACTGCCACTGAGTGCTGAGTCCTTGGGCCTCTTCACGCTAGGCCAGGACGTCCGACTCTGATGAGGCATGGCACATTTCGGCAAAAGCGCGTTGTGCATGAAAACAATCTGTGTTTCTCAGCCCCAGAAGTCTTGACCTCACGTGAAGAGCCATGGGGATTCAGTACTAGGCTCAACCTTTCACACCTTTCCAACTTTTAGTGCTAACGGCAGTGATAAGAAGATGCTCCAAGGACTAGATGGGGGACAGTGGAAAGCCAAGAACCAGAGAGCTGAGTGGTAAGGTGAGTATAAGTATCTTTTTATATCTTAGGTGTATTATTCTATGAGGTGTAAAGAGTCCCGAGAAAAAAATAACATTAAATTTGTGCAGAATAAATTCAGCATACAGTATATCACAAAAGTTAATACACCCCTCACAATCTTGTTAATATTTTATTATATCTTTTCATGGGACAACACTGAAAATATGATACTTTGATACGATGTAAAGTAGTCATATCTGTAACTATTAAAGTTAATGGTGCTTACATATAGAGAAAACATTATGGAAATTACATCCTCATATTTAATGTAAGACATGCTCTTTGAGTTGAGTAGAGCTAATGATATATCTACTTTTTATTTTTTACTTCAATAATTGCTTATATTTTAATTTTTCTTTATTATTTTTTTAAATGTTCAAACTCTAGAAGCTTTTTTGAAACATTGTTAAGAGTTTTAAATTGATTTAAATAGTAAAAAAAAATAAATAACACCCAGTAATCTACCAAGGTTTGATCTGTTTCAGTAACACATTCTGTTTATTTCAAAGCACATGTCAACTATTGTCTATATTTGAAATTTTATGTGCATAAAAACTATAATTTTCCAACTTTTTTTAAAGCAAGCAAAATCCTTATCATGAAAGAAATAGAAGTTCTATAAATAGTTATAGTTCATGACATTATTTAGATTACACTTATTTCTTAAGTCAAGAACAGATCAGCAAGTTCACATAGTAAAAAGGAAACCAGATGGAACATCCGGCTTGGACACATTTACAGTTATGTGATGTGGGATTTTCCCACAGAAACATCCGCATTGCTTACTAAACTGAATCATTTTTATTTTCTTTAGATTTCACACAGGAAAAGATTTAGAAACCAATAAATACAACTATTTAGTGGTTTCCCATGGCTATGTTATTGCTTTCATGTGTTTTTTGTAAGTAAATTTGTGTTAAAATACCTGTTCAAGGCCTTGAATATTCTTTGTACATTCCAATCTAACAAATAAAACAAAGCTTACTTTTTCTATTGTAAAATAAATCTGTAACAACTAAATGCACTGTAGACCTGCGTCTTGTGTCTCTCCTCCTATACACCCCTAGGTTTAGTTTTGATTTCCAGTCACGCTACCTGCTTACTTTACTCTCTCGTTATGACTATTGGCTTTGTTCCTGACATGGATCTTGGTCTGCTCTCCTTTGTAGTAATATCCATATACCTTCGGTTTCCATATTAAAGCATTTATTGAACCAGCAAACAAACAACAATGCAGTTAAACATTTAGCAAATAAGTGCAACAGAACACTTGCATGAGAGGTTTTGAAAATTCAGTTTCCATTTTTATATAAATTGAATATTTTTATCATGTTTATTGATCCTGTGAGTTCCATCTATCTTGCCATTTTTACAGATTCATATGGTGATACAGGATTATTTGCAGAGTGTACGTATTGATGTTGTAGTCTATTGTTGGTATCAGAAGAGTTTCAATCTTGTAGTCAGTGTTGATGAAATCCTGTGTAGAGATACCACATTTCAGGTAGGCACAGGAGGCAGCTTTAAACAAAATGTCCAAGTTGCTTAATTAAGAATTCATAAAGGGAGCCACAAAATAGAAAAATTATCAGTCTTTCTTTCCCTTTCCATGATAACAGAATACATAGTCCTAACAAATGCACTACAATGTGAGATCCGCTGGTTTGGATGTTGGTGGGCATCATGGCAGGTGACCAGTGGTCAGAGGGGTTAATTATTCTCATACCTCTGCACCCGAGCAAGTCCCTTGCACATATGGTTGTACTCCGGCTCTCTGTCAGGTCACATATCACCCCTCACTGGCCATGAGGGGGGAATTGTCAGCTCGGGAGAAAGGAGCTAGTGCAGGTGTTTGCTCTGCTAGTGTCTTGTGCCCTAACAGTGTTACTTCAGGTTGTGGTATGGCTGGGAGGTGGGACACCATCATCCACAGTGATGATGCTGTTAAGGGGTCCCACGTAGGCTGGGTCCTCCAGTGTTAGCTGTTGTTAGAAGATATGGGACCCTATGTCTCCTAGCTCTACTATGTGGTTTTGTGGTGGGAGGTTCCTTCAACTCCACTCTTCCCCCTCTTTTGCCTCTCTGGGATGAGAGTAGAGACTACATGTTACGTCAGTGGTGTCAGGTAATCCTTGAGATTGATATTTAAACCGGCAATATGCTGTAAGTCAGTGCTGATTATTTTCATCTGTACTTGGGTAATAAAGTTAGTAGTTCTGGTGTAAGGTTCGCAGACTTTTTGCCATGTTTTATATCATTTTTTATGTAATTTGGTTTTATCCATCGACCATCTTGTTTCTTGTTCTGCCGCCCACACCTTGCATTCAGTCAACATGGATTCCTCAGCTTCTATGGTCCCGCCCTGTTCTCTGTCACTTGCCTTCTTAAGCAGCCTCAGCTGTTTAGCCAGTGCTTCTCAATCATGTTTGCAGCCAGTCTGTAAGCTGGACTCCTGAAGTCTTAGGACTTAATACCTTACAGCCATCCTCTGCTTGGATCTCTGGATTTGTGTTTACTCAGGAACCCTTCTGCTTGCCTCTTACATAGAAAGTAAGAGACTCTACAACTTGTCTAGACATTTATGCTGAACTTTGAGGATTCATTCCTGTTCACCTTGTTTCCAGTCTCTGCACCCTGCAACTAGGTTTAACCTGTAACTGTGTTTAACCAATCTGTTGTGCACCTACTTATATGAAGTAATACAACAACTTTAACCCCTTCACCCCCGGCCACTAAAACACCCTAGTGACCGGGCCATTTTTTGCAATTCTGACCAGTGTCAATTTGACAGGTTATAACTCTGGAACGCTTCAACGGATCCTGGCGATTCTGACAATGTTTTTTCATGACATATTGTACTTCATGTCAGTTGTAAATTGAGGCCGATACTTTTTGCGTTTATTTGTGAAAATTTAGGAATTGTGCGAAAATTTGGAAAATTTTGCAATTTTCAAACTTTGAAAATTTATGCCCATAAATCTGAGAGATATGTCACACAAAATAGTTACTAAATAACATTTCCCACTTGTCAACTTTACATCAGCGCAATTTTCGAAAGAATTTTTTTTTTCATTAGGAAGTTAGAAGGGGTCAAAGTTCATCAGCAATTTCTAATTTTTCCAACAAAATTTACAAAATATTTTTTTTAGGGACCACATCACATTTGAAGTGATTTTGAGAGGCCGAGGTGACAGAAAATACCCAAAAGTGACCCCATTCTAAAAACTGCACCCCTCACACTGCTCAAAACCACATCCAAGAAGTTTATTAACCCTTTAGGTGCTTCACAGGAACCAAAGCAATGTGGAAGGAAAAAATGAAAATTTTACTTTTTAACACAAAAATGTTACTTTAGCCATAAAATTTTCATTTTTACAAGGGATAAAAGAGAAAGTGCACCCTACAATTTATTGTGCATGTTCTCCTGAGTACGCTGATACCCCATATGGGGTAAAAATCAATTGTTTCGGTGCACGGCAGAGGTCGAAAGGCAAGGAGCGCCATTTGAATTTTTGAACACAAAATTAGCTGCACTCATTAGCGGACGCCATGTCGGGTTTGAAGACCCCCTGAGGTGCCTAAACAATGGAGCTCCCCCACAAGTGACCCCATTTTGGAAACTAGAGCCCTCAAATATTTTTTCTAGATGTTTGATGAGCACTTTGAACACCTGGGGGCTTCACAGAAGTTTATAACGTTGAGCCGTGAAAAGAAGAAAATTTTTTTACCACAAAACTGTTGCTTCAACTAGGTAGCTTTTTTTTTCACATGGGTATCGGGAAAAAATGCAACATAAAATGTATTGTCCATTTTCTCCTGAGTACGCAGATACCTCACATGTGGTAGAAATCAAATGTTTGGACACACGGCAGTGCTCGGAAGGCAAAGAGCACCATTTGAATTTTTGAACGCAAAATTAGCTGCACTAATTAGCGGACGCCATGTCGGGTTTGAAGACACCCTGAGGTGCCTAAACAATGGAGCTCCCCCACAAGTGACCCCATTTTGGAAACTAGAGCCCTCAAATATTTTTTCTAGATGTTTGGTGAGCACTTTGAACACCTGGGGGCTTCACAGAAGTTTATAACGTTGAGCCGTGAAAAGAAAAAAATTTTTTTTTACCACAAAACTGTTGCTTCAACTAGGTAGCTTTTTTTTCACAAGGGTATCAGGAAAAAATGCACCATAAAACGTATTGTCCATTTTCTCCTGAGTACGCAGATACCTCATATGTGGTGGAAATCAAATGTTTGGGCACACGGCAGATCTCGAAAAGGAAGGAGCGCCATTTGAATGCAAAATTAGCTGCACTCATTAGCGGACGCCATGTCAGGTTTGAAGACCCCCTGAGGTGCCTAAACAATGGAGCTCCCCCACAAGTGACCCCATTTTGGAAACTAGAGCCCTCAAATATTTTTTCTAGATGTTTGATGAACACTTTGAACACCTGGGGGCTTCACAGAAGTTTATAACGTTGAGCCGTGAAAAGAAAAAAAATTTTTTTTACCACAAAACTGTTGCTTCAACTAGGTAGCTTTTTTTTTCACAAGGGTATCAGGAAAAAATGCACCATAAAACGTATTGTCCATTTTCTCCTGAGTACGCAGATACCTCACATGTGGTGGAAAGTAATTGTTGGGCGCATGGCGTGGCTCAGAAGAGAAGGGCACCATTTGACAGCAAAATTGATTGGAATCATTAGCGGACGCCATGTACCGTTTTTAGACTTCCCCCCATGGTGCCTAAACAGTGGAGCTCCCCCACAAATTACCCCATTTTGGAACTAGACCCCTCAAGGAATTTATCTAGATGTTTAGTGAGCCTCTTGTACCCCCAGGGGCTCCACTGAAAGTTGATAACGTTGAACCGTGAAAATTATTTATTTTTTTTAAATTTTTTTTTTAAATTTTTGCAGCAACAAGGTAGCTTTTTTTTTTTCTTTTTACAACGGTATCAGGAAACAATGCACCATAAAACGTATTGTGCAATTTTTCCCGAGTACGCAGATACCTCATATGTGGTGGAAATCAATTGTTTGGGCGCATGGCGGGGCTTAGAAGACAAGGAACGCCATTTGACTTTTCAAACGCACAGACGCAGTGCACTGATCGGCCGCTGCAGGAGGCATGGTCGGATGAGATACAAAAAGCGCTGGGGATACGGAAAAAAAAAGTCACGCCAAAAATTGAGCAGGGATGTTGATCCGCGCTCAGCGGGACGCACGGACAGATGCGATACTTTTTTTTCTGTATCCCCGACGCTTTTTGTATTGCATCAGTCCGTGCGTCCCGCCGAGCGCTGATCAGGGATGCACATAACGGATCGGCATCCCTGCTCAATTTTTGGCGTGACTTTTTTTTCCGTATCCCCGATGCTTTTTGTCACGCCAAAAATTGAGCAGGGATGCCGATCCGTTATGTGCATCCCTGATCAGCGCTCGGCGGGACACACGGGCAGATGCGATACAAAAAGCGTCGGGAATACGGGAAAAAAAGTCCCGCCGAAAACTGACCACGGATGCAGATACATTATTTGCATCCCTGATCAGCGTGGGACGCATGAGGTGTAAAAATGGACAGGGGATAGAGGAAAAAAAAGAAAAAAAAAAGTTATACTCACAGTACCCAGAGGATTAGCAGGAGGAACAGAAGGCAAGGAATAGCTTTATAGCAGCAGCCAACAGACAGGAAGTTGGACAGCTTAGCAGAAGACCCAGGAAGAAGGACCCAGCGATGGAGGCAGATGTGATCGGCCGGTGAAGACAGGTAAGAGGACGTCGGGTGGACAGCAGAGGGGGACGGGGACAGCAGAGGGAGACGGGGACAGCAGAGGGGGACGGGGAAAGCAGAGGGGGACGGGGACAGCAGAGGGGGACAGCAGAGGGGGAGGGGGACAGCAGAAGGGGAGAGCAGAGGAGGGAGATACCGGAGGAGCTGCAGAATAGAGATCACGGGGGAGGCCGGCAGATTGGGATGTCGGGGGGCATATTGGGATGTCGGGGGGCAGATTGGGATGTCGGGGGGCAGATGGGGATGTCTTGCGGCAGATCGGAATATCTGGCGGCAGATCGGGATGTCGGGGGGCAGATTGGGATGTCAGGGGGCAGATTGGGATGTCGGGGGGCAGATTGGGATGTCTGGGGGCAGATCGGGATGTCTGGGGGCAGATCGGGATTTCGGGGGGCAGATCGGGATGTCGGAGGGGCAGATCGGGATGTGGGGGGGAAGATCGGGATGTCGGGGGGCAGATCGCAGGGGGGCATGGGCAGGGGCCATTACGGGAGCGCGCAGGAGCAATCACAAGAGCGCGCAGGGGCTGCAAGGAGAGCAGAGGAGGAGGGAGATACCGGAGGGGCTGCAGAATAGAGATCACGGGGGAGGCTGGCAGATTGGGATGTCGGGGGGCAGATCGAGATGTCGGGGGGAAGATCGGGATGTCGGGGGGGCAGATCGCAGGGGGGCACGGGCAGGGGCCATTACGGGAGCGCGCAGGAGCAATCATAAGAGCGTGCAGGGGCTGCAAGGTGAGCACAATACTCACCGCTCCTGCTCCGTGACGTGACGTGACAGCAGCGGCAGCAGCAGCGGTGGCGTGGTACCACTAGTACCAGCCAGTGCTGCACGCTGCAGACATGTTGGGGGAGGGTCCCCAGACCAGCACAGGCCTGGGGAGGGCAGCCACCAGCAAATCAAACCGCCCCACTGCACACTGATTGGAGCGATTGCGCGTCATAGCACGATCGCTCCAATCAGTGCTGCAGGGGCTGGGGGCGGCATGTTTGAGATTCACCTATGATCTGCTGTAGCTTCTACAGCATCTCATAGCCGGATCTCACAGTATCGCACTATTTCCGGTATTATTTTTACCGAAATCAGTGCGAAAGATGTGGTTGGCGGTTCAGATTTGAACAGCCAATCACATCGATCGTCGATGGGGGGTGGCGATGCCACCCCCCCTGGGGTGAAGCAAAGGTCCCCTGCTGTAAGAAACAGCAGGGGACATCATTTGAAAGCCGTTGCTATGGCCACGGCAATCAAATGAAGTTTAGGCAGTAAAATTACGTCCCTGGTCGTTAAGTCACGTTAAAATAGGACGTAATTTTACTGCCCGCGGTCGTGAAGGGGTTAAGCAAACCTGTGTCTGCTGTGTTCCCTTGTACCCATGCACTTGCCTCTATACAAACAATTTTTAATATCGTACATCTAGTTTCTTCTGTTTTGCTATCTTTCTCTGTTTTTTTGGGGTGTTTGTATTTGTCCCTATCCTTTTTTTATACCATGGCTGGATCTGCATTGCTTTTCTTCTTTAGATTGGTCTGTTTAAAAAGACTGTGGCCTGTGTGCCCAGCCACCAGCCACCTTGCTATTGTCACCTGGGAAGGACTCTGCCAAAGTCTCCCCTTCCAGAACCAGAAGGCAAGTGCAAAGTACCCTGGCCCTTATGGGTGAGCATTAGCGTGAAGGCTTGTGCAAACTGTGTCTATTATATAGCGTTTGCTAACCAGCAGTCCAGTGATCCCACCACTGCCCTAGCATTACATTTCCACAGGATAACATCTTATCTCCACACATAGACTGACTAAAGAACCCACCTGCACTTTCTTATGTGCACCATACCATGCTCCAAGGTGGGGATATGTGAGCAACCAGTCCCACCTATCTCTCTAAGTACCTCTCTCAGTATGATATATACTGGAGCTTACTTCTAGACTTGTAAAAAACATACTGGAGCTTGCGTCCAGGCTTACATCACAGAGGATAATCACCTCTGTGACATATATCACCCTTTCATTATGTGTCCAGTGGCCATCTTACGCCTGGCAGTTGACACCTTCAAGTTCAAAGTGTTGTGTTAACTGATAAGCTTCCACATTGTGATATTTTTCTTGTGTGTTAACTGAATAAATGCTTCATATATGTTCCATAAGAGTATATTTTTTCATGTTTTCGGGTTTAGTGTTATCTAGATTTTTGCCTGCCCGATTGCTTTAGCCAGGTCAGCTATATCAAGTAACTCTTTACACATATGAGAGATTTTACTGCTTTTGCGTGCATCTAAGAAGTTATTCTTATTCCTGTAGAGTGTTCTGGGTTCTTTCTAGGAGAGTTGATATGTTTATATATGTAATAGTTGGTCAGTTAATCTTGGTTTACATCAGGTAAGACATATCTGGTCCCTCTTCTGCATTACCTGCTTCCTTTGTGAGATCATTATGCTCTTGCTCATTGTAGTGTTGCTGATGTCAGGGTTCTAAAAAATGAAAGGTCTGTTTTCTGCCAGTGAGCAAACCAATTATCTACTGACCAATGACAGAGCACTAGTCCCTATTTTAACTCCTCCTTGACACCATGTCATTTGCCAATTATAAGCATTTACCTGCTCCTGATGTTTGATTCCTGATTGTTTATTCCTTAACTACAATTCTGGACAATCATCTATTCAATATTGAATTGATTGCACTACCGTAACCCTTCTCTTTCCTTTGTCTTTGAGCTTCTCTCTGTTTTGACTCCTGACCTTGTTCCTGTCTGCTGATCTTGTTCTTGGTATCCTCCTTTCCAAGGAAGACCGAATCCCTTTTGCATGGGTGAAAGAATGAAAACCAATTAATTCTTGGGACCTACTAACCAGAGTGTCTAGTACAAAAATTGTCCATAGAACCCAGTACAGAACATGTAACGTGCGACTTTTTAAATATTTTAAAGTTTAGAGTTTGAGCAGTACTGTAGGTTTAATAGTGGTGCTAAAACATAAATAGCTTAAAATGCTCAAATGTATTTATTTAATTCTACTTGAAGTTTATAAAATTCCACATTTTGTAATTTTTTTGTATGAATTCATCAAAATGGTAGCCAGGTTTGGCCGCTATGGTTCTGAACTGTAGAGGTCTTGCAAAAAAATTAAAAATAAAAAAATACCTCACTTCTCACTTTTCCAGATGTCCCTACTACTCCTTGATCACTATCCTTTCCTCCAAGCCTCCATTGTGTTGTATGTCTAGCACAGTGTTCTCTTTAGAACATGGCTTCTGGACACGAGCAAACACTTGAGTTTACTGTGCTTGCCCAGCGCTTACTGACTGCCAAAAGTCCCAGTCTACAGTGACAACCAGGTTGGAAATTCGATATTGATGGAGGCGCAAAGGACCAGACAGCAGGCATGGAGCAGCGGGGACAGTCGGAAACACAATAGGTATGTTTTTAGGTTTTTTTTTAACCTTTTGCCACATGCTTACGTCTCTAGTCACCCTTTTGTGTTTCCATCACACAACATTTTTTACCCTGCTGTTCATTGTAGACTAAGGTTTCCGAACTGAAGCCCACACAGTGAACTTGCTGCTCGAAGCCTTGGCCTATGGTAAACACCCAGCCAGAGATGTGACAGAGGCATGGAGGACCAGACAATGGGCAGGGATCAGCGGGAATGAGCAGAGAGGTGAGTGGTAAGATTGGTATATGTGTTTTTTTGGTTTTTCACATGTTACATTTATTATACTCTGATATCAGTCCCAGATCATAACAAGAGACATTAAATTTGCACAGAGTAATTTCTCTTCTAATTGAATTTCTCGGAACAATCTGTTTTAACAGGTGAATATGAATTTTACCTGATTTGCTCATCTCTAGTAATGACACCTCCAGGAAATTTCTCATACAATCATACCCACCTCAAAAAATCAATTAATTTTAGCATTACGCTAGTCACCTACCAATACCTAAAAAAAATTTAAAGTAGTTGTCACTTTACTGTTCTCAAAGGCCATAAAGGTGCAATAGATAGATGGCCCCTAAAATACAACATATTTATCTTATCCATTAGTCAGAGGTCAGTACTGGATAATTCTGTGAGGGAAAACTATAAATGATTGATGTCTTCTATTGAGCATTTCTGGACAGTAGCATAAATCTAGAACTATGTTGCTAAATCCTGGAAGCTTTTTTGTCATAGGATTGAAAAGACAGGAGTTAAACAATAGAAATGTGAAATCGCTGTTGGATTAATTTTCTAGATGTGCTAATACTAAACCACATTTTTCTTAATATGATGCACAGAGGGTAACATATGCAGCCTTGTTTTAATATTCATTGTCTGAAATTGGAAAAGTAGCAGGAAACAATATTAAGTCGTGTTAAAGAAGAATTTTTAGTTTTGCTCATGTCTACTCATAAATTTTTCAGAGCAATTCTAGAGTATGCCTTGAGCAAGGGTTACATGGTGATATGTAATCACACGACATAAGATCAGAATGTCATTCTACTACATTGCCATAAAAAATAGTGAATGTGGTGGCCATGATCGAGACCTGACAATTAGAGATGGTTAAACCTTTTGAAATGTGAATTTGCCAGCCTTGACAAAAAAAATTCAAAAATTCAAGTGAAAGTAGCTCAAATGTTACAAAAAATTTTTTTTACACTCTATGATTTCTTAGGATTATATGCAATTTCTTTTAATCTCTTTAAAGGAAATCTGTCAGCAGGTTTTTGCTACCTCATCTGACAGCAGCATGATGTTGGCAAAGAGGCTCTGGGTCTAATGATTTATTACTTATATTTCTGTGTGCAGTCATTCTGACATATAGAAATATTTTAGATTTTGTATGTAACAGAGCTCTGAAAGCTGCCCCCGCCCACACCAGGCTTTCAGTGTACATTTCCATAAACAGAAGTTGCTAATCACAGAAATGGGCAGAGTCACACTAGATCTCATATGCTGCTGAGACCCACTAATGATAAAGATTAAAGGCTTAGGCTAACATTGCAGGTAAAGAAAAAAAGACTGAGTTAGCAGATGCAGGGCTGAACTGTTTGTTTTAACTATTGCAGCATGCTGTCTTCAGGTTACATTGAAGAAACCTGCTGACAGAGTCCGTTTAACTCAAATATAGCCTCAGTAATTTGAAAGGAAGCTGAGTAAATAAAGGAAGAAAGAAAGATCTATGAAGAACAGCAAGCAAGCAAACATCAAATTTTCAGGTGCACAGACTGCAAGAAAAACTAACTGCCGGGTCAGTCCATTGAGTTTGGGGGCACCATTCATGATAGCTGCAAGGCATTATGCTATTTTTTTGCTGATTTGAACAAAACAAATTCTTCATGTTTGAATTCACCTGGACCTGAAAATTCAACATAAATTTGATTTTCATTGAATCAATTTAATCACCTCTACTGACAATCATCAGAAAACCCATGATGCTGGATCTTCATGCCACAACATTTACTACGATTAGTTGCAAATGGCAGTACGTCATCAATTGTGATCTTAATGTTACTCGGCTTTAGTTTTCCATGTAGCCCCATCCTAACTGCTTTGGTCTTCCGACAATCAATTTTAAAAGTTGGAAATTTCTATTTTACTCTCATATAAGCCGGAATACATTGCAGTATCTTTTTTTTCTCATTTTTCATAAACTTAAATAATGTTCATACTTGTCATGTCTCTGTGGTTTTTATAGCTAGGTCAGTTTGATCCAAATGTTCTCCATTTTACAGTTTTCTTTGTACTTAAAACATAAAAGTAGCTCAGCTGGGAAATGAAGCTGTTTTGTTTTCAATAAGAAATCTGTTGGATATAACCAGCACTACTTTTCAGATTTTTTTTTTTTTACAGTAAATGCTTTCATTTTAAAGAAAATTACATTTATAGAATGCTGTTTAGTAGCGTATAACCAATGTCCCTCTTGAAATTAACCTATACTTACCACGAGCATGTACATGACATGGTTTTAACAGTTTGCATACCACAAAGACAGCAAATGGAGTTGTTGTGTGACTCTTGGACCCAGCTGTAGTTGATATCATGCTTATTTGCCATTAGGTAAAGAAATTGTACCTCTCTCCAGCAGAATAAGTTTTACAGTTGAACAGGTAAGGAATTTGTTCAAGAGTGAATGAAAGGTTGTGGAAGAAAAACAAAAACTAGACCCTTCTAGTCTGGTTGGGAGTATCCATCATAGGTCACCCATGAGGACCTGTTACGATTCCTCTGTTCAGTGTGTGACGCCCCTGGACTATCAGGTCATCACAGCATGCTGCACGCTCTTTCTCTTCAGTGCAGTATTCAAATCCCTCATGGTTCTGGGTCCCCATCTTGCAGTGTTGCCTTCAACGGCAAATCAAATCCTAGATACACCCTGCACCATACCCATCAGGCACACCAGTGGGCGGCTTAAGCGGAATAGGGTTGCCCACCTAGGGGTCAGGAAGGGGAGGTGAGGAGTGTAGAGAAGAGAGTAGAGTAGTGGGGAAGTAGAGGAGGAAGCTGGGAGTAGTGGTTCTCAGAAGAAGGTGACTAGGTTGCAGACGGTGGTCTGGACCTAGAGGAGTCAGACCCTCATTTGCAGGGGATTGCGGCTAGATGCCTGGACCTGTCAAAGAGGACAGTCAGCAGCCTGGTCCTATCACTGGTCTGGGACCAAAGGCACGGCTGGGTACATGGACCCTAGGTCGGGGAGCAGCTTCAGGCAACCCGGCAATTAACCTGCAGAGAACGGAACCTTTATGGACTGTTCCCACTAGGTCCAGAATCGGCGCACTAGCGCAACAAGGGGGATAGGACTTTCCAAACAATCAGCCCACTGAAATCCCAAGCCTGAGAGCAGGCTCCCACACTTAGCCACAGTGGGGAGCGTGGCCCGGAAAGTTCCAGACTACTGGGCCACTACGGTGAATTTAAACTTTGTGCCAGGAGGAAGGTCACGGATCACCAGGCAGCACTGCAGGGGACGGTCACGGGACGAGCTCCCCTTTGAACAGCAGCAGCACCCACGGACTTGGTTTACCTGGTTGTCAGCATCTGCTTATTGGCTGAGTGAGTACCTGAGTGATTTTCCCTTGTCATGGCACCGAGTATCACCATCTAGAGTCCCGGGGCCTACCCCTACCAGTGGAGGGCAACGACACCTTGCTGCCCCACTCCATCACTCCGGGTACTCCCAACGGCAGCGGCGGTACTCCCAATTACCGCACACCCCGGGTGGCATCACAAACTATAACTCCCCTGTAAATATTCCCCCTTTTACTTTAGAGTGTGGCCCTAAGAGCGGGGGCCTGCAGACCCTCGAGCACACGAACGGACACTACCCCAGTATCCGAGCAGTTCGATCCGCTGCTGGGGCTGCACAAGTGCGTCTTGGATGGAATGAGTGAATGTTGTATTATGGAATCAGTCCGTACTGACCTCTCAGATTGGTGAGTGACAACTAAGTTGACCAATCTGGTGCTGGGGAGTGCTGAGCTTTTGTGTGTTGAGTGACAGCTCAGTTGCCCAATCTAATACTGGGAGATGCTGGGTTTCTTGAGGTGTTCTCTGTGATTGACCAGCCACTTTGGTGAGTAGTTAATTCCACAACACTACCAGTCATAGCATTCTGCCCAGTTGAGCTTGTTGGCCTAGTTAATCAGCGCTCTGTGTTCTGATCTATTTCTGTCAGATGTTGAACCTTATCTGACCTTCCAATTGCCTTGCCCCTTTGGTCTGATACACTATCCTCAAGGTTTTCTTATTCTGGACCATATGAGTGCTATAGTGTGTATATGTACTTTTAAAAAAAAAAAAGAAAGAAAACACTGGCACTTTATATAATTAACTAATGGAGGTTTATTAGGGTAAACAAGGAGGAGATGCAGGTAGAAGGCAGGGACATACCATGTTTAAACCTGTCAAATGGAGAAACAAAACAAAGAAATAAAAGGTATAATGGGCGGCATGGTGGCTTAGTGGTTAGCACTGGAGTCTTGCAGTGCTGGGGTCCTGGGTTCAAATTCCACCAAGGATAACATCTGCAAGGAGTTTGTATGTTCTCCCCCTGTTTTCATGGGTTTTCTCCATGTACTCCGGTATCTTCCCACACGTTTTAATAATAATCTTTATTCATTTATATAGTGCTATTAATTCCACAGCGCTTTACATACATTACACAGGGGTGTACTAACATGCTAATGGAGCCGACTAGCCAGGGGAACTAACGCCCAGGGGACTAGTCCCCTTGCTCATTAGCATACGGTAAAAGGTCATTAGATACTTTTTCTAAGGGCGCTTTTCCCTCTGAGATATCCTGGTGCGGGTGCGATCCGATAAAACATCGGATTGCACTCGCACCAGTGTTAAACAATGAGACAGCTTCCTCTGACCCGTTTTTTTCTCCACACGAATCGTGCTCTCAGTACAATTGCAGCATGCTGCGATTTGCACCAAGTCTCGGCTCACGTGTGTGTAAAATCGCACTGCACTCGCATGTTATGCGGTGCACGCAGAGACAGACAGAGGAGGAGATGGGAGAAAGTGCTGCCTCCATCTTCTCCGCTCCTGTGATGCGATCGCAAGATTGCATCACAGTCGCATGACCCTCGGCTGACACTGCAGCTGAGGGTCATTAGCAAATCGCTTCTGATGCTCCTGCATCAGAATCGATACACAAGTGGAAAAGAGCCCTAAAGTTCTTTATCTATACTAGCAAGACAAAACAATCACTGATCTTGGGGAGACCAGCCAGAGAAAACACTGCTGGCAGCCAACGAGGGTGCTCAATGCAGTGAAATCCTAGGTGCATTGCCCCCTGGGAAATATGCAAATCAAAAAAGTCCGTGGAGCCTAACCGAGGCTCCATGGACTTTTTTTGATTTATCTATACTAGTGTATACATGGACGGTTAGACAGGGATTAGCAATATACACCCAGACCTGTTCATGGTGCTGGGTGCATATTGCACCTGAGCTGGCCCTTTAAATTGACAATCTCATTGGATGTAGATGATATGTGTGTGCAGGCACAGTTCAAATGTAAGAGATACCATTTTACATACCCAAAGTGCTCTAAAGCAAACAGACACATTGATTGTTGTAATCTCAGTGGACCCAGGGTGGACTGGAACAAATGTATATTTAAATGCATACTTAGTGACCGTGCTTTCCCGCATAAAACACTTTAAATAAGTTCCTAGTATGAGCTGATATTTCCTGGGAGATTGTAGGTGGCTTCTGCAAAATTATAAATTAATAAATGAATAGATAACATTCTGACACTGCTTCCCCTGCTGCTATTTCTTAGGGCAACTTACATTTTTCCCAGACCTGAGAACAGACATGGTGATTGAGTTGACTTACTCATGTTCCCACCCTTTCAGGTTATTCTCCCAGGTTCATTACTCTCATTCCCTTCTTTAAAGGTCCATACAATCAGGCTGTTCCATCCCCTCTTGTATAGCGTCCCGCAGGCTCACCCACCCAATTCCTTGACAACGTTTCTGCCTGGCTGCCACACTTCATGTCCTCAGAATTACCAACTCTTATGCTGGCAGACTTTAATATCCCCATGAACAGCCCCTCCTCCCCATCTGTATCCCAGCATTTATCTCTAACCACTTCTCTTAGCCTCTTACTGCTCTCAACCTCTGAGACACATGAAGATGGCAACAACTTTAACCTGGTCTTTGTCCACCTCGGACATAAATAAATTACCTCTTCCCCTCTCTGATCACCGCATCCTCTCCTTCATGCTCACAATTCCTCGCCCACTCCAGCACACTCCCACCTATTACAGATTCAGAAATCTACAGTTCATTGACCCTTATACACTTACAGACTGTCTGCACTCATCACTGGCCAATATCTTCTCTCTTTCCAATGCTAGTCTAGCGGTAAATCACTACAATGACACTCTCAGAAGCACCCTGGACCGAGTTGTGCCCCTCACCCTCAAAACCTCCAAACACAGAGTAAAACAGCCCTGGCTCACATTCCAAACTAGATTTTTCCAGTGACGCTCTAGGAGTTCCAAACGCCTATGGGGGAAAACTCGCACACCAGAAAACTTTGTCCATTACAAAATTCATGTCAAGAACCTGTAACTCTGCCCTTTACCTTCACCTTGCCAAACAGACCTCCTTTACCACTCTGATCTCCTCACTTCCTAACAATCCAAAAAAAGTTTTTCAACATCTTTCACTCTCTTCTCAGTCCTAAAGTGCAGCCACCTACCACAGACCTTTCTGCTGATGATGTGGCTTGCTATTTCAAAGAGAAAATAGAAAATATCCATCAGGAAATCAGCTAAGTGTCGGGATTCCTATCCCTTCTCACATCCCGTCTGGCTTACTTTCCACATTTGACCCAGTCACAGAAGAAGTTTCCAGGCTCCTCTCTTCATCTCATGCTACCACTTGCACTACTGACCCCTTTCCCTCATATCTACTCCAGTCTCTATCTCTAGTCATCACCATGCACCTAACTAAAATCTTCAATCTCTCTCTCTCTCTTCTGGTATCTTCCCCTCCTCTTTAAAACACTATCATTACTCCATTATTAAAAAACCTTCTCTTTATCCATCTTGTCAAATAACTACAGACTGGTTTATATCTAAACTCTTAAAGTGCCTGGTCTACTCCCGCCTCACCCATTACCTCTCCACTCACTCTCTTCTATATCCATTACAGTCTGGTTTCCTCCCAATATATTCTACAGAAACTGTCCTTGTCAAATCAATAACCATATGACAGCAAAATGTAATGGTGACTACTCTCTGCTTAATCTTCTTGACCTCTCTGCAGCTTTCAAGACTGTTGACCACCATCTCCTACTCGCTAAGCTCATCTCAATCATCCTACAGGACATAAAGCTCTCTCCTGTTCACTTCCTATCTTTCTGACCACTCTTTCAGTGTACCATTTGCTGGCTCCACATATTCTTCTCTTCCTCTCACTGTTGGGGTCCCTCAATATTCAATCCTTGGCTTTCTTCTCTTGTCTCTTTACACTACCCCATTGGACAATCAGCAAATTTGGCTTCTAGTACCATAAAGATGATGACACACAACTATATACTTCATCCCCTCACCTCATTCCCACTGTACAACACAATAAAAGTGACTGTCTGTCCACAGTTTCAAACATCACGTCTGCTCTCTATCTGAAAGTTAACTTTTCCAAACCTCAACTTTTTCTACTCCCTCCATCTATTAGGCTCCCTAAACCTAGCATCTCCCTTTCGGTATGTGGCACCACAATAATGCATAGGTCACAGACTCACTGTCTGAAGGTTATGCTTGACACCAATCTTTCCTTCACCTCCTATATACAATCTCTAGCTCAATCTTGTTGCCTGCACCAGAAGAACATCTCTAAAATCTAGCTCTTACTTACCATGGAAACAACAAAAATCTTCACTGTGGCCCTGATCCATTCCTGCCATGATTACTGTAATTCTTTATTAATTTGCCTCCCCCTCACTAGACTTTCCTTTCTCCAATACATCCTAATGCTGGAGCCAGGGTCACCTATATGGCTAATCGTAAATCGGACACTTCCGCTTTGTGCCTTTCATTGCACTGGCTGCCCATACATGATATGATCCAATTTAAATTGCTTGTTCTCACCCACAAAGCTATTCACAACATGGCTCTCCCTACCTCTGCACCCACATCTCCATCTATCATCCTTTCTCTATACTCCACAAACGACTTTCAACTGACATCTACACGAATCCGAACTTTCCACTCCCAGCTCCAAGACTTTTCCAGAGCTGCACCAATCTTTTGGAATGCTCTACCCCAAGAAACTAGGATGATCCACAACTTGCACAGCTTCAGATGATGCTTAAAAACACATCTTTTTAGGTTGACCTATTGCGTAATATCAGAACATTATTTCTCCCTCAAACTCCACTGAACGCAAATCTTTACAAAGATTGCCTAATGACTGGTTCATGCAGCCTTTTATCTATCACCCCATTTTTTGGAGATGGCTTGACCGTTGCTATAAATAAACACTTGAACCTTGTGTAACCCCCCACCTCACTCCATTGTAGATTGTAATCTCATAAGAGAAGGGCTGTGTTTATTTTTGCTTTAATTATTGTATCTTCTATAACTGTTACTTATGTTTGTTTCTATTTGAACCTCTGAATTGTAAAGTACTGCAGAATATGTTGGTGCTATAAAAATAAAGATTATTATTATTGTATAAAAAAGACAAGGCTCCCAGTGGTGTTGCTATCACAACAAGCTTACCTGGGGACAAAAATTTTGTGTGATGAGAATTGGTTTTCCTAAGATATACTTCTGTTGTTATTACAAAAATAGCAAGCAGGGAAAAAAAATTAGAGAGGATTGGGGTGGCTGCGATCAACTACATGATATAGTGGATATCTAAATTTTGTTGGAGTCACTTTGGCACTGGGTCCTGGTATCCAGATGACTGCGGTTGAAGGATCACTGCTGGCACGTGGGTTCAGGGATGCCCTGGCCAGAGACTAACCCGGAACTTCAAGTGGAGTGAAAGAGTGAGTGATATCATAAACTCATGTTGTGGTAGCCTGGAAGGGCCAAAATCCAATACACTTCGAATTTCCCCCTACAGACAAGTGCATTGTGGTGGCAACACCACTGGGAACCTTGTCTTTTATCTATTCATTTAGTCATGTATCATTTTGCAAAATCTACCTACAGTCTGCCAGCAAATATCAGCTCATACCAAGAACTTATTTAAAGTTTTTTAATGCAGGCAAGCACTTTTCACTATATATGTATTTAATTTTTCATATGTTCTAGTCTATCCTGGGCCCACAATCATTTTGTCTGTCTGCTTTAGGGCACCTTGGGTATGTAAAACGGCTTCCTTTACATCTGACCGGTGCCTGCACACACATGTGATCTACATCCAATAAGAATTTCAATTAAAAGGCAAGTACTTTTTGTATTGAGTGGATATAACCAACATGTCTGCACCAGATTTCAGCACCAAATTTGTACCACCTGGCAGAAAACTGCACCAAAACGGTGGCAAAACAGTTTTGGGTATTTTTTGCCAAGAGATGCAGATTTGGTGCTGAGATTTTTACACCATATTCCTGCACCCAATCTGCAGCTTCTGGCAAAAAAATGGCATCAAAACCACATGCGTTGTAATGTAGTTTTGATGTAATTTTTTTGCCAGGAGGTGTAGATTGGGTGCTGGAATATGGTGTAAACATTTCAACACCAAATCTGCATCCGGTGGCTTGGATTCAGAAAGAGACTGAGCTGCAGCGATGAATGGTGACGTCACTCAATTTATTTTAAGGAATAACGTTTGGAACTCCATTCTATGTCTGAACTGGGTGCAAAAAACCTAAAAAACATCACTATGGGGAGATAAGGTATGCACACCAGTGACTATGGAAGGGGAATACATGGAATAGCAGAAACTGCTGTGTGAATACTGACATGAAAAATTCAATAGCTATTTGTAAGAATGAAATGTGAAAAATGGAACCTGCATTACTGCCATGAATATATGAATAAAGAGAAATTTAGCTACTGAATTGATCAATGCAGAAGAGCCCCAACACTACGCCAAAGTATTTCTCTACGTTGGGGTCCCTAGCTTGTGTGTGTCCTCTCATGCAGTTAAAAAACTTACCGTGTATGGGACGCTGAGACCCAGGCTATATATGCGTATAATGTGGATTGGCAATAGGTGTGTATGGGGAGGGTTCACAAACGAAAAACTACTAGGTTTTTTGCACCCAGTTCAGACATAGAATGGAGTTCCAAACGTTATTCCTTAATGTTAGTAGTTTTTCGTTTGTGAACCCTCCCCATACACACCTATTGCCAATCCACATTATACGCATATATAGCCTGGGTCTCAGCGTCCCATACACGGTAAGTTTTTTAACTGCATGAGAGGACACACACAAGCTAGGGACCCCAACGTAGAGAAATACTTTGGCGTAGTGTTGGGGCTCTTCTGCATTGATCAATTCAGTAGCTAAATTTCTCTTTATTCATATATTCATGGCAGTAATGCAGGTTCCATTTTTCACATTTCATTCTTACAAATAGCTATTGAATTTTTCATGTCAGTATTCACACAGCAGTTTCTGCTATTCCATGTATTCCCCTTCCATAGTCACTGGTGTGCATACCTTATCTCCCCATAGTGATGTTTTTTAGGTTTTTTGCACCCAGTTCAGACATAGAATGGAGTTCCAAACGTTATTCCTTAATGTTAGTAGTTTTTCGTTTGTGAACCCTCCCCATACACACCTATTGCCAATCCACATTATACGCATATATAGCCTGGGTCTCAGCGTCCCATACACGGTAAGTTTTTTAACTGCATGAGAGGACACACACAAGCTAGGGACCCCAACGTAGAGAAATACTTTGGCGTAGTGTTGGGGCTCTTCTGCATTGATCAATTCAGTAGCTAAATTTCTCTTTATTCATATATTCATGGCAGTAATGCAGGTTCCATTTTTCACATTTCATTCTTACAAATAGCTATTGAATTTTTCATGTCAGTATTCACACAGCAGTTTCTGCTATTCCATGTATTCCCCTTCCATAGTCACTGGTGTGCATACCTTATCTCCCCACTCAATTTATTTTAGTCACAGCTGGAGGTTCCCACGGTATCCCTGCTTTGACCACAGGTAAACTGAGATCAGGTGACCTCATTAAACTCATTGACCTCACCTGACCTGACAGTTAGTTCACAGACCTGTATCTCCTGGCAGAGATACAAATTTCATTTTAAAGTTTATACATCATCTTGCAAAACCAAATAAGCATCTTCTGGGAAAAAAAGACATCAAAACACGATGCAGTGTTGGTGTGCTAGTGATACAATTTTTTGCAAGAAGATGCAGACTTGGTGCAGAAATATGGTGTATAAATTTCAGCAGAAAATCTGCATCTCTTGACTGAAAAATGCACAAAAACAGTTTTGACTTCTTTTCTTGCAGTTTTATGCAAGGAGATGCAAATTTGGTGTTGAAATGTCTGAAAACTACATTATAACGCATGCGGTTTTGATGTGATTTTTTTTTTTCACAGGAGATGAAGATTTAGTGCGGGAATATGGTGTATAAATTTCAGCAGACAATCTGCATCTCTTGACAAAACATGCACAAAAACAGTTTTGACACCTTTTCAGAGCGTTTTTTTGCAAGGACATGCAAATTTGGTGCTGAAATGTCTGAAAACTGCATCATAACACATGTGGTTTTGATGCAATTTTTTCCCAGGAGATGCAGATTTGGTGCAGGAATATGGTGTATAAACGTTAGCAGAAAACCTTCATCTCTTAGCAAAAAAGGTTGCCTTTTCGGTGCAGTTTTCTGCAAGATGATGCAAATTTGGCGCTTAAATGTCTGAAAACTGCATTATAATGGATGCAGGTTTTTTTGAAATATTTTTACCAGGAGATACAGATTTGGTTCAAGAATATGGTGTTTAAATTTCAGCACCAAACCTTCATCTCTTGGCAAAAAAACACAGTTTTCAGCCAGAAGATGTAGGTCTGTGAATGCAGTGACCTTACCTGATGTAAGGTCACTGAGTTTAAAGAGATCACCTGAGATCAATTTACCTGCTGTCAAAGCTGAGGTACCATGGGAATCTCCAGCTTTGACCACCAAGAAACTGAATGACATCACAGCTTATCGATGTGGCTCAGTCTCTGCCTAAAGCCACAAGCCACAGTATGCAGACATGTTCTGTGCCCACTTGCTATAACTTCAGTATATATGTAGCAGATACAGAATAATCATGAGATTTCATGTGGATTATGTCATAACTGGGCGTTTAAGGTTAATAAAGGGGTGAAAGATGTTGTGGGTTTTTTTGTACTTTATTTCAAATAAGGGATGTTTCTGTGTTTGTGTTTATTTATTTTCACTTACCAATTAGTAATGGGGGTGTCATATTACCCCATATTACCCCATTTACTACTGCACCAGGGCAATCAAAATGAACTGGGTAAAGTTCCGGGATTGTCGCATCTTTTTTTAGGCTGGGGGGCCCAATAACCATGGGCCTCCCCAGCCTGAGAATACTAGCCCGCAGATGTCGGCTTTATTATGGCTGGGTATCAATATCAAAATTAGATGGGAATGCACACCATTTTTTAAAATTATTTATTGAAATAATTTAAAAAAGAAACAATGCTGCATGAGGTCTCACTTATTTTGATACAGAGCCAAGATAAGCACACGGCTGGGGGCTGCAGACTTCAGCGTATGCTTTATCTGTGCTGGTATCAAAGTATAGGGAGACCCTACCCCAATTTTGTTTATTTATTTTTTGACCATGCTAGGCACACACAGTGTCTGTAATTGCAAGCAGACACGCTGTCACACAGTATGGGAGCGCAACTGAATGCAACCAATCACAGACGCCGGGACTGTAAGGAGGCAGCGGAAGCATTGCCTATGCATGAGGTTTATGAGCGGCCCCGGAAGTAGCATTACAGCTGTGCAAAGACTAATAAGTATAACATGTCTGCCGTAATGCCCCTATCCCTTGTATCACCATTTTAAAGCGCCGGATTTGGGTACGCGTAGACCTATATGGGGATTGACATCTGGCAAGATATCCAGGATTAATTCTGGGGCAGAGCCATTTTTATTTGTTAAATCCGAATGGACTCGCTAATCCTGGTTATCTGCGGGTTCACCCATCACTAGTTATTGCATATTCATAGGACAGGTGATAACTTGTTTTTTAATATGGGACCAACCACTGAGACCCACACTAACCATCAGAAAAGGACATTTTTATCACCGACTAGGCACATTTATTCCCATTGAGCTGCAGATGTGATGAGTAACTGCTGCTCCATTTATTCTCAATGAAGCTGCTGGAAAAAGCCTAATGCAGCACTCAGCACTCCCATAAGGAGTTTATGGCAAGGTGGTTGTGGCTGTGCACTGGTGCTGTATTTTTAAAGCAATAAACGTGCTGTATTCACTCTGTTGTTCTCTGCAGATCCAAGTGGTCATACTACCACCAATCAATACGTTATCACATGTAGATATGTAACAGATATTTTGTGGGTAAGTGATAACCTGTTTTCACGAGACAACCCCTTAAGGCACACAAGTTTGAAGTTACACATATCAGTGGCTCAGTGGTTAGCACTGCAGTCTTGTAGCGCCGGGATTCTGGGTTTAAATCCCTAATCCGTGGCCAGAATAATCCAATAAGGGGGTCTCTCGACCATCCATATTCTCTGTCCCAGTCAATGAAGAAAAGAATATTCTTCATTGGCTGGGAGAGATGTCCCTGCAGCCTCAAACGCTGCTGTGAGAAGCAGTGCAGTGACCTGAGAACCTGAGATCAGCCACTGACTTACACAGCAGTGTGTGAGCAGTAGAGTTGAGCGCAGTTCGCGGTTCGAGGTTCTCCAGTTCACGGCTCGAGTGATTTTGGGGGCTGTTCTAGATAGAACTAGAACTCGAGCTTTTTGCTAAAGCTCGATAGTTGTAGATACGTTCGAGAACGGTTCTAGCAGCAAAAAGCAGGGCTTTTTACAGCTACAGTGTGCAGGAGCCATCGCTGGCAGCCTGCCAGAAGCTGGTAACCAAGATAAACATTGGGTATCCAAGCAAAGCGCTTTGGTTAGTAACCCGATGTTTATCCTAGTTATGTGCAGGAAGCCCACACTTCCCCGCTCAGCTCACTCCGCCCCCTCCTGCACGCGGCATGTACACACACACTCACACACACACACACACACACACACACACACACGTCTCCAGCCATGCAGTCCACGACACTGACGTCCTCCTGGCACTCTGCAGACATGGTCCCGCTCGGCTTACCTGCGGTGATGAAGTCCCGACCTCAGCGCTGTCACTGTCCTCCATGGCCGCCGCTTGTCACATCACCTTCTCTCGCTTCCGACTCGAGACTGACTAGCGGTGACGTCACGGGCCTCTCGCGATACTTGGCTGTGAAGGCGGCGGTCATTGAACTCAGTGACAGGTGCTGTCAGCAGTGCAGGAGATTAGCGCAGGTAATGTACCTCGCTGACAGCAGCACTTGTCATCCCCCTGCAGTGAGCTGGGCTGACCCATTGATGTTAGCTCAGGTCACTGCACTGCTCTCCCAGCCAATGGGGAACATCCTGCTCTTCATTGACTGAGACAGTGTGGATCGTCATGGCAACCCCTTGGATTACACCAGACCTGGGTTTGTTTTTCTTTCTAATAAATTGGTTAAAAAGGAATGTATTGGGGAGTGTTTTTTCAAATAAAAATGTGTTTGTCGTCAATTTTTTTTATTACTGACTGGGTTGGTGATGTCGGGTATCTGATAAACGCCTGACCTCACCAACCCCAGGGCTTGATGCCAGGTGACATTACACATCTGGTATTAACCCCATATATTACCCCATTTGCCACCGCACTAGGGCACGGGATGAGCTGGGGCGAAGCACCAGGAATGGCGCATCTAATGGATGCGCCACTTCTGGGGCAGCTGCGGCCTGCTATTTTTAGGCTGGGGAGAGTCCAATAACCATGGACCTCCCTAGTCTGAGAATATCAGACCCCAGCTGTCTGCTTTACCTTGGCTGGTGATCCAATTTTGGGGGGACCCCTATGTGTTTGTTTTTTTTTAATTATTTATTTAATTTAAAATAACAGCGTGGGGTGCCCTCAGTTTTGGATTACCAGCCAAGGTGAGGCTGCCAGCTGTGGTCTGGAGGCTGCAGCCGCCTGCTTTACCCTAGCTGGCTACAAAACTAGGGGGAACCCTACGTCATTTTTTTTTTTTTTCATTTTTTTGGCTAAATACAAAGCTAAGCACCCCTTAGTGCCACATGAAAGGCACCAAAGGGTGCAAAATTACAAAATGCAGGAGAGTGGGACCTTATGTGTCTTTCTGCCATTATAATGACAGAAAAGACTGATATGAAGTGTACAAGCACAGAAAAATCACCAGAGCGTTCTACGCTGTGAAAAGCAGTAGAAAATGGCACTGGAGTGAACATGTGACCGCCTCATGTAGGTTGAAGCTATGGATCCTGGTTAAATTTATGTATTTTCCCTCCTTCAGTTTTTTTGCAGTACACAAAAAAAACGGAAGGCACACAGATGACAAACAGATGACATACAGACCGTCTACGGAACGGAAACGGATGCCACACGGATGCACCCGTGAAAAAAACGGACGCCCCCCAGCGTCAGAAATTCTCCGGGGTTCCAGGGCTAGCTGAGACCCTGGAGATCATGATTCAGGACGGTTTTTCCGGTCCCCGCTCACGTGATCACAGGTATACACCGTATACCAATGATCACGTTACAGTAAATGACAGCGCCGGTAAAAAATTATTTATCTCCCATCTGGCATGAACAAACATGATAAATCTCCTCCCCGGTCCCCTCCGGTCCCCCGGTGTTGCCAAAGTGCCTCCACTGATGCCCTCCCAGAAATCCAAGATGGCCGCGCGCACAGCAGCACGCCGGCCGCATTCACCCTACTCCTCTGATTTCTGTCGCATGTGCCATGACACATGCGACAGAGAACTCCTCCCCAGGCCCTGCCAGGTCACCCCCTATAACCCCACCGGTGTTCTCCGGTGTCCCATGGTACCTGTGCAGCGTTGATCCCCCCCCACGGCCCTCTCCTTCACAATAGACGCTGCCGCATGCACAGAGCGGCTGTCAGCTCAGCTTCCTGTGTTCAGACACAGTGAGTGGTGGTTATGCATCTGTAAGCTAAATGGGCGGCACAGTGGCTCAGTGGTTAGCACTGCAGTCTTGCAGCGCTGTGGTCCTGGGTTCAATTCTCACCAAGGGCACCATCTGCAAGGAGTTTGTATGCTCTCCCCGTGTTTGCGTGGGTTTCCTCCCACACTCCAAAGACATACAGCGCTATGGAATTAATAACGCTATATAAATGAATAAATTATTATTATTACTGCAATGCCCTGCTCATGAGTAGAGATGAGCGAACCGGTCCCGGTTCGGCTCGAGGTCGGCTCGCCGAACGGGGGTCCCGTTCGAGTTCGGTTCGACGAACCGAACTCGAACGTATAGGCTATAATGGGAGGCAATCACAAACACATAAAAATGCATTATAAATGTACACAAACAGTTAATAAACATTGCCATAACACTTACCGGTCCTCACGATCCCTTCTGCACTCTGTCTCCTGCCGCTATTCCATCCGATGATCGCTGAATCCTCCTGGTGACCTGCACTGCCAGCAGAGATGCAGGACCTATCGTGACGTCAAAATAGCCATGTGACCAGTCACGTGGCTATTATCTCATTGGCTACAGACTGGTCACATGACTATGACACGTCATGTAGGACCTGCGAGTGCATCTCTCCGGTACACGGTGCACATATGTGTATCGCCGTGTACCGGCGACATGCTCTAGCACAAGGTCGACTCTCCGTTCCGTTAGGGACCGGCTGACACAGCCGGTCATTAACGGAGATCACCGTTGCCATAGCAACGCAGTTAGCGGTGACGTCACCGCTAACCGTGGCTCCGAGAGCACCGTTGCGATGGTAACGTGTCTGTCAGCGTTACCGTTGTTACCGCTGACAGCCAGCACTGATCACTCACGGAGTGAAGGCTGCACGCTGCTTCCCGATTGTAGTGAGGATTGTACGGAGGATGAGGTTCTCCAGCCCATGATGGGCTGGTGCACCTCATCCTCACTACAATCGTCACTACTACTACACTAGAAAGAAAGAAGACAGAAGAGCAGGATCGTGGAGGGCTGACAGGGGGTAATAAAGATGGAGTCTCTAATGTGTCTGTGTATTTATTTCTATTAAAGTATTTTTATTCTGTGTGGTGTTTTTTTTAACCCCTTATTGGAGATTCTTAATGGCCGGGTCAAACGTGCCTGACATTAAGAATCTCTGGCTTAATACTGGCTAGTAAAACAAAGCCAGTATTAACTCATGATTACCCAACAAGCCACCCGGCTCCAGGGCTGTTGGAAGAGTTGGATACAGCGCCAGATGATGGCGCTTCTATGAAAGCGCCATTTTCTGGGACGGCTGCGGACTGAAATCCGCAGCAGAGGAGCCCAGAAACCTCGGGCTAACCTGTGCTGCGGATTCCAATCCCCAGCTGCCTAGTTGTACCCGGCTGGACACAAAAATGGGGCGAAGCCCACGTCATTTCTTTTTTAATTATTTCATAAAATAAGTGAAATAATTAAAAAAAACGGGCTTCCCTATATTTTTGGTTCCCAGCCGGGTACAAATAAGCAACTGGGGGTTGGAGGCAGCCCGTGGCTGCCTGCTGTACCTGGCTAGCATACAAAAATATGGCGAAGCCCACGTCATTTTTTTGGTGGGCAAAAAAATTCTGCATACAGTCCTGGATGGAGTATGCTGAGCCTTGTAGTTCTGCAGCTGCTTTCTGCTCTTCTCCATACAGATAGACAGCAGCTGCAGAACTACAAGGCTCAGCATACTCCATCCAGAACTGTATGCAGAAGTTTTTTGCCCCCTGAAAAAATTATGTGGGCTTCGCCATATTTTTGTATGCTAGCCAGGTACAGCAGGCAGGTACGGCTGCCCCCAACCCCCAGTTGCCTATTTGTACCCGCTGGGAACCAAAAATAAAGGGAAGCCCTTTTTTTATTATTTCATGAATTTCATGAAATAATTAGAAAACAAATGACGTAGGCTTCGCCCCATTTTTGTGTCCAGCCAGGTACAACTAGGCAGCTGGGGATTGGAATCCGCAGCACAGGTTGGCCTGAGCTTTCTGGGCCCCACTGCTGCGAATTGCAGTCTGCAGCCGCCTCAGAAAATGGCATTTTCATAGAAGCGCCATATTCTGGCGCTGTATCCAAATCTTCCAGCACCTGCCTGCTATACCTGGCTAGCATACAAAAATATGGCGAAGCTCACGTCCTTTTTTTGTAGTTTTTTGGCAAAAAAAATAAAAAATGCTTCCCTGGATTTTCCATTGCCAGTGAAGGTAACACCAAGCAGTGGGGGTTAGCAGCCAGTAGCTGCTTGGATTACCCTTAGCTAGCAATACAAAAAATTCAGCGGGAGCCCATATATATTTTTTTTAATTATTTATTTAAATAACTAAAAATAAAATGGGCTTCCCTGTATTTTGATTGCTGGACATCACAGTGCTGTAAAAATAAATCTTTAAAAAAATGACGTAGCGCTCCGCGGTATTTTTGATTCTCAGCGCAGATAAAGCAGACAGCTATGGGTTGCCACCCCCATCTGCCTGCCGTTACCTTGGTTGGCAATCAAAATACACTGAAGCCCATTAATTTTTTCTATTTAAAAAATAGTTAAAAAAAAAAATGACGTTGGGTCCCCCCATTTTTGATAGCCAGCTAGGGTAAAGCAGACGGCTATAGCCTGAAAACCACAGCTGGCAGCTTTACCGTGGTTGGGGATCCAATGTGGAGGTCCCCCCAGGCTCTTTTTTATAATTATTTTATAAATATTAATAATTACACAATAAAAGTAGAGTCCCCCCCAAATTGGATCACCAGCCAAGGTAAAGCGGACAGCTGTGGTCTGGTATTCTCAGGGTGGGAAGGTCCATAGTTATTGGGCCTTCACAGCCTAAAAATAGCAGGCCGCAGGCACCCCAGACGTGGCGCATACACTAGATGCGCCAATCCTGGCGCTTCACCCCAGCTCATCCCGTGCCCTGGTGCAGTGGCAAACGGGGTAATAAATCGGGTTGATACTAGCTGTAAAGTCACCTGAGATCAAGCCCAGCAGTTTGTGATGTCATGGCGTCTATTAGATACTCAACATCATAAACTGTCAGTACTAACAAAAAAAAAAAATCGACAAAAGAAATTTATTTGAAAAATCAGTCCCCAAAACATTTCCTCTTTCACCAATTTATTGTAAGAAAAAAAATAAAGGGGTCCCACGACGACTCTGGACCATCTAGAATATGGGGGGGAGACACTCAGGGAACGTATCCCCCATTTTCTAGGAGTGCGGACCCTTCATGTGAGGAGTGTGGGTGCAATGAATCTGCACTCACTCTTCTCGGGTCCACAGCAGCAGAGTCCATGTCGTAATGGTTGCTACCAAAGCTGCAATGCCCTGCTCATGAGGTAAGGGCATGCCTAATCAGGAGAACTACTGTAGAGGAAGCTCTGCTCACTGGTATATAGGTGCTCAGAGGTAATAATAGATAAAATTAGTGAGTAACCTCGGCACTCTAAATCTCCCAGACTAAATCAGTAAGTCACAATGGATAGTAATGCAAAATCACTCTTTATTGGTCCGTATTAAGAAAAAAAAAATTTTCATAAGCATATATGTTTTTGTCCAAAACAAGTTACAAATGACGTTTCGGCCTGAGCCTTCGTCAGATTGGACTTATCTGCATGTAATTATGAAAAATGACAATAATCAGTATCACATAAGAGTGAGAGAACAATAACATAAACTCGAACAATGTAGAGGTACAATTGGGATGCAGCAAAAAAATTGCAACACAGCAAGAAATGAAACACATGATACAAATGTCATAATACAGTACAAGGACAATATAGTAATGACAAATATGGGGTCAGAGTAGACTTAGACAGCTCTGGTACGAAAGAGATGTCAATCATAAAGTAACATGTGCAGTAGGTGTAGAGCTACACTATGCATGGCAGAGCTAATGGGTAGACCGACCATAGAAAAAGAATGGAGAAAAAGTGGAGAAAAAGTGGAGAAAAAGTGGAGAAAAAGTGGAGAAAAAGTGGAGAAAAAGTGGAGAAAAAAATGTAGAAAAAGTGGAGAAAAAGTGGAGAAAAAGTGGAGAAAAAGTGGAGAAAAAGTGGAGAAAAAGTGGAGAAAAAAATGGAAAAAAAGTGGAGAAAAAAGTGGAGAAAAAGTGGAGAAAAAAATGGAGAAAAAGTGGAGAAAAAGTGGAGAAAAAGTGGAGAAAAAGTGGAGAAAAAGTGGAGAAAAAGTGGAGAAAAAAAATGGAGAAAAAGTGGAGAAAAAGTGGAGAAAAAGTGGAGAAAAAAGTGGAGAAAAAAGTGGAGAAAAAAGTGGAGAAAAAAGTGGAGAAAAAAGTGGAGAAAAAGTGGAGAAAAAGTGGAGAAAAAGTGGAGAAAAAAATGTAGAAAAAGTGGAGAACCCTTTGGTGCCTTTCATGTGGCACTAAGGGGTGCTTAGCTTTGTATTTAGCCAAAAAAATGAAAAAAAAAAAATGACGTAGGGTTCCCCCTAGTTTTGTAGCCAGCTAGGGTAAAGCAGACGGCTGCAGCCTGCAGACCACAGCTGGCAACCTCACCTTGACTGGAAATCCAAAACTGAGGGCACCCCACGCTGTTATTTTAAATTAAATAAATAATTTAAAAAAAAACACGTAGGGGTCCCCCAAAATTGGATCACCAGCCAAGGTAAAGCAGACAGCTGGGGCCTGATATTCTCAGACTAGGGAGGTCCATGGTTATTGGACTCTCCCCAGCCTAAAAATAGCAGGCTGCAGCCGCCCCAGAAGTGGCGCATCCATTAGATGCGCCAATCTTGGTGCTTCGCCCCAGCTCATCCCGCGCCCTGGTGCGGTGGCAAACGGGGTAATATATGGGGTTAATACCAGATGAGTAATGTCACCTGGCATCAAGCCCTGGGGTTGGTGAGGTCAGGCGTCTATCAGATACCCGACATCACCAACCCAGTCAGTAATAAAAAAAAATAGACGACAAACACATTTTTATTTGAAAAAACACTCCCCAAAACATTCCCTCTTTAACCAATTTATTAGAATGAAAAACAAATCCAGGTCTGGTGTAATCCAAGGGGTTGCCATGACGATCCACACTGTCCCAGTCAATGAAGAGCAGGATGTTCCCCATTGGCTGGGAGAGCAGTGCAGTGACCTGAGCTAACATCAATGGGTCAGCCCAGGTCACTACAGGGGATGACAAGTGCTGCTGTCAGCGAGGTACATTACCTGCGCTGATCTCCAGCACACTGACAGCCCCTGTCACTGAGTTCAATGACCGGTGCCTTCACACCAAGTATCGCGAGAGGTCTATGACGTCACCGCTAGTCAGTCTCGGGTCGGAAGCGAGAGGTGATGTGATAAGCGGCGGCCATGGAGGACAGTGACAGCGCTGAGGTCGGGATGGCGGGACTTCATCACCGCAGGTAAGCCGAGCGGGTGTGTGTGTGTGTGTGTGAGTGTGTGTGTGTGTGTGTGTGTGTGTGTGTGTATGTATGTGTACATGCCACGGGCAGGAGAGGGCGGAGCGAGCTGAGCGGGGAAGTGTGGGCTTCCTGCACGTAACTAAGATAAACATCGGGTTACTAACCAAAGCGCTTTGGTTAGATACCCGATGTTTATCTTGGTTACCAGCTTCTGGCAAGCTGCCAGCGATGGCTCCTGCACACTGTAGCTGTAAAAAGCCCTGCTTTTTGCTGCTAGAACCGTTCTCGAACGTATCTAGAACTATCGAGCTTTTGCAAAAAGCTCGAGTTCTAGTTCGATCTCGAACAGCCCCCAAAATCACTCGAGCTTAGAACTGGAGAACCTCGAACCGCGAACCGCGCTCAACTCTACTCATGAGGTAAGGAACTTAATTGATCAGGAGAGCTATATACTACATTTCCAAATGGAGGGATTTGCTTTTATAGTTTCCCTGCTGAACGACTACCAAACATGAGAGTCCGTTATCGCCACAAGAAAACACATCTAAATAGCGAGCTCTGTTGTTAAGTATTCATTCAGCTGGATAACTGGACTTAAAGGGGTATTCCATCTCCAAGATCCTATCCCCAATATATAGTAGGTGGAATAGCAATAATATCAGCAAATACCAATATTTGGAAATGTAGAATAGTTCTCCTGATTAGGCATGCCCTTACCTCAAGAGCAGGGCATTGCAGCTTTGGTAGCAACCATTACGACATGGACTCTGCTGCTGTGGACCCGGGGAGAGTGAGTGCAGATTCATTGCACCCACACTCCTCACATGAAGGGTCTGCACTCCTAGAAAATGGGGGATACGTTCCCTGAGTGTCTTCCCCCCATATTCTAGACGGTCCAGAGTCGTCGTGGGACCCCTTTATTTTTTTTCTTACAATAAATTGATGAAAGAGGAAATGTTTTGGGGACTGTTTTTTCAAATAAATTTCTTTTGTCGATTTTTTTTTTTTGTTAGTACTGACAGTTTATGATGTTGGGTATCTAATAGACGCCATGACATCACAAATTGCTGGGCTTGATCTCAGGTGACTTTACAGCTAGTATCAACCCAATTTATTACCCCGTTTGCCACTGCACCAGGGCACGGGATGAGCTGGGGTGAAGCGCCAGGATTGGCGTATCTAGTGCTACGTCATTTTTTTTAAAGATTTATTTTTACAGCACTGTGATGTCCAGCAATCAAAATACAGGGAAGCCCATTTTGTTTTTAGTTATTTAAATAAATAATTAAAAAAAATATATATGGGCTCCCGCTGCATTTTTGTATTGCTAGCTAAGGGTAATCCAAGCAGCTACTGGCTGCTAACCCCCACTGCTTGGTGTTACCTTCACTGGCAATGGAAAATCCAGGGAAGCATTTTTTATTTTTTTTGCCAAAAAACTACTAAAAAAGGACGTGAGCTTCGCCATATTTTTGTATGCTAGCCAGGTATAGCAGGCAGGTGCTGGAAGAGTTGGATACAGCGCCAGAAGATGGCGCTTCTATGAAAGTGCCATTTTCTGAGGCGGCTGCAGACTGCAATTCGCAGCAGTGGGGCCAAGAAAGCTCAGGCCAACCTGTGCTGCGGATTCCAATCCCCAGCTGCCTAGTTGTACCTGGCTGGACACAAAAATGGGGCGAAGCCTACATCATTTGTTTTCTAATTATTTCATGAAATTCATGAAATAATAAAAAAAGGGCTTCCCTTTATTTTTGGTTCCCAGCCGGGTACAAATAGGTAACTGGAGGTTGGGGGCAGCCATACCTGCCTGCTGTACCTGGCTAGCATACAAAAATATGGCGAAGCCCACATAATTTTTTCAGGGGGAAAAAAACTTCTGCATACAGTCCCGGATGGAGTATGCTGAGCCTTGTAGTTCTGCAGCTGCTGTCTGTCTGTATGGAGAAGAGCAGACAGCAGCTGCAGAACTACAAGGCTCAGCATACTCCATCCAGGACTAATAATGGAAAAAGGTTTTTTGCCCAGCTCACCTGTGCAATGGAAGCCAGTAATCCTGGGCTGTGCACGGAGAAGAGGTTTGGAGAGCCAGTCCATGTTCATTGAAAGTGGTTGAAGGATTTCACCAGCACAAAACTCCAGGCACTTTGTTCTTTAAAATAAAAACTTCTTTATTTTCTTATCATTAAAAAGTCCATGCTATAGTGGTCAAGCCCATGTCAGAGAGGACGCGTTTCGAACATCCAGTTCTTATTCAGTCTCTCCAGGACTGTATGTAGAAGTTTTTTGCCCACCAAAAAAATGACGTGGGCTTCGCCATATTTTTGTATGCTAGCCAGGTACAGCAGGCAGCCACAGGCTGCCTCCAACCCCCAGTTGCCTATTTGTACCTGGCAGGGAACCAAAAATATAGGGAAGCCCGTTTTTTTTAATTATTTCACTTATTTCATGAAATAATTAAAAAACAAATGACGTGGGCTTCGCCCCATTTTTGTGTCCAGCCAGGTACAACTAGACAGCTGTGGATTGGAATCCGCAGCACAGGTTAGCCCGAGGTTTCTGGGCGCCTCTGCTGCGAATTGCAGTCCGCAGCCGCCCCAGAAAATGGCGCTCTCATAGAAGCACCATCATCTGGCGCTTTATCCAACTCTTCCAACAGCCCTGGAGCCGGGTGGCTTGTTGGGTAATCATGAGTTAATACTGGCTTTGTTTTACTAGCCAGTATTAAGCCAGAGATTCTTAATGTCAGGCACGTTTGACCCGGCCATTAAGAATCTCCAATAATGGCACAAATAGATAGATCAGATTTATTAGGAAAAAACTCAAGGAAAGGAATATATAGGAATAAATTGAAACAAAGCAATAATATTGTTTTTTCGACTAATTATAGTAAACAATATGATTTAATTACAAAAATAGTGAATAAATATCTACCTATATTTGGTGAGGACCCAATTCTAAAAAAAGTAGCTAAAAATAATATTAGATGTGTTGCCAAACGAGCCCCTACTCTTGGTACCATTCTTTCTCCGAGTCTTTTTTTGAGTGAAGCTGACCATAGAGAGAGATCCTCTTGGATTACTCTGAAAGGTTTTTACAAATGTGGTGCGAACAAATGCAAAGCGTGCGGTTTTGCACAAAAAAGAAAAACCTTTCAGTCTACTTCAAATCAAAAAACATTCCACATAAACACTTTAATTAATTGTAACACGACCTTTGTCGTATATTTAATAACGTGTAAGACCTGAAACATCCAATATACAGGCTGCACGACGGAGCCCCTGAAAGTAAGAATTAGAAGACATCTTTCTGATGTTTTTAAACAGAACGCAATTGCTATATCAGCGGTTTCCAAACACTTTGCCTTGGTGCACCAGGGTGATGTTAGCGGTTTTCAATTTAAGGGAATAGAACAGATACCCAGACCGATCAGAGGTGGAGACCATAGAAGGAAATTATTAAACAGGGAATCCTTCTGGATTTTCACTCTCAACACTAGATATCCGGAGGGTTTAAATAATCGCCAGGATTTGATATTACACTACTAAATATAATCGGCTTTTGTATTTGCCTATTTCTTCTTTTTGTCCTATTGGTATTACACCTAATGGGATTAATATGGTCTGCACCCTAATTCATACTATGCGGTTTTTCACCTCTTTGCTACATATTTGTAACCAAAAATTGTTATTGGAATATTGCTTGTCTTAATAAAAATGGAATGTTAGATTAGTATATAACAAATATCTCTATTGAATTTAGTATACTATTGATAGGCAAGCATACATTATATATATGTGGAAAGTTATATGTCAGATTTTTATCCTGTTAGGGATCTCACATTTCTTGAGGTATACAATCATATCCATATTATTATGTGCTGAGTGTCTTGTTGGATCACTATATATTAAACTTGTAGTTATATTAAAAAATAAGGGAATTCGGTCCATAAAAAATTATTTTAATGTGTTTGTCATTTTATGTGTATATATGTTTTTGTATATATATTTTTTGTATTTGTGTATATTTGTATGGTCATATCATATCATATATATTCATATATATGAACTTGCCATTGCATATCTCCATTTTCTCGGATCCCTTGTAACTACTACTTGAGGAGTTGCCTCTAGTGAAACCACACATATGAATTTAATCAGTGGACCAGGGATCCGATATAAGGGAGTTGGTTATACTTTAAGTCAGAACATGACTAAGACCTGAAGCGTCGAAACGCGTTGTTCTGCCATTTTTCTGACATCTACTATGGTATCTGCTGGATTTTTATTACCTTATTTTCAATAAAAAAGGACTTTTAATCTATTCCTGGCGCTGGAAACTTCTCTTTCTATTTCTAATCTCCAATAAAGGGTTAAAAAAATACACCACAAAGAGAAAAAATACTTTAATAGAAATAAATACACAGACACATTAGAGACTCCATCTTTATTACCCCCTGTCAGCCCTCCACGATCCATGGTCTTCTGTCTTTCTCGTTCAACAAATGCAGCTCTGCTTCATCACCGCTGCATGAGGTAAGACGCTGCTTCCCGTGCAGCCTTCACTCCGTGAGAGATCACTGCTGCTGGCTGCTGGCGGTGACAGACGCGTTACCATGGCAACAGGGCTCCGATCATGTGATTCCCGGAGCCGCGGTTAGCGGTGACGTCACCGCTAACTGCGTTGCTATGGCAACGGTGATCTCCGTTAATGACCGGCTGTGTCAGCCGGTCCCTAACGGAACGAGGAGTCGACCGTGTGCTAGAGCATGTCGCCGGTACACGGCGATACACAAATGTGCACCGTGTACCGGAGAGTGAAATGACAGGTCCTACATGACACGTCATAGTCATGTGACCAGTCTGTAGCCAATGAGATAATAGCCACGTGACTGGTCACATGGCTATTTTGACGTCACGATAGGTCCTGCATCACTGCTGGCAGTGCTGGTCACTAAGAGGATTCAGCGATCATCGGATGGAATAGCGGCAGGAGACGGAGTGCAGGAGGGATCGCGGGGACCGGTAAGTGTTATGGCAATGTTTATTAACTGTATGTGTACATTTATAATGCGTTTTTATGTGTTTGTGATTGCCTCCCATTATATCCTATTGGTTCGAGTTCGGTTCGTCGAACTTTCGCCGAACTGAACTCGAACGAGACCTACGTTCGACGAACCAAACCACGGCTGGTTCGCTCATCTCTAGTGAGCAGCTGTGGTCATCACAAGTGCTGACGTCATGAGGTTAGCTTAGTTCTTTACCTGAGGCAATTTATTCCACTGATCTGGTTACATCACCGCTTGTCACTGAGCTCTATGACTGTCGCGTTCTCAAGCCAAGTGTCGTGAGAGCCCGACATGATGTCACCGCTCGTCACAGCCACTGGCTGACCGCGATAGTTGATGTGAGAACATGGCGGTCATTTAACTCAGTGATGAGCCCTGACATCACAAGATCAGTTGAGTTCATCGCTACAGGTAATGAACTTAGCTAACTCCATAATGTCAGTGCTCGACATGCCTGCGGCTGCTCACACACTGCTGTATGAGCCCCTGTGGGGACATGGACTGACCACATGAGATTATCTTAGGTCACTGCACTGCTTCTCACAGCAGGGTGTGAGTGCACCCATTGACTTGTATTGCTGAGCTATGGAGTGACTCGCAGCATGCTGCGATTTGCTGTGCACGCAGGAGAATACAAGTGATAAAAGTAGCAGATGTGCTGCGCTATTAGTTAACATTGGTGCAAGTGTAATATGATGTTTTCTCGCATTGCACTTGAAGATTTTGTACGCAGATGTGACTGCACCCTAAGTCAACAGGTTTTTTTTCTTTCCCATCTGATATCAGCATGATGTAGGGGCAGAGAACCTGATTCTAGTGATGTTTCATTTACTAGGCTACATATTGTATTCTTTATAAAAACCACCAATTTATGGTGCAGATCTACCAGTTCTCTGAATGCTGAGCTCTCTATAACTCCACCTAAACCACTGATTGGCAGATTTCTGTGTACACTGTGCATAGGCACAGTGTATAGGAACTGTGCATAGGAAGAAATTTGTCAATCAGTGGTGTGGACAGATTTACAGAGCTCATGAATCTAGAGGACTACATAACAGTAGACTTACTAGTCCTCTAATGATAATTTCCTGCTGAATAAACAGTTAACCCACTATGGAAAACATCTGCAAGGAGTTTGTATATTCTCGCCATGATTATGTGGGTTTTCTTCAGTTTCTTCTATTTCCTCCCACATTCCAAAGACATACTGATAGGTCATGAATCTAGAGGACTACATAGCGGTAAGTTTACTAGTCCTCTAGTGATACTCTCCTGCTGAATAAACAGTTATTCACCTAAGGACAACATCTGCAAGCAGTTTATATGTTCTCCCCGTGTTTGCATGGGTTTCCTCTGGGCACTCCAAAGATGTAATGACAGTGACTTTAGATTGGGAACCCCAATGGGGACAGCGATACTGATGTATGTAAAGTGCTATGGAATTAATGGCGCTAAAAAAGTGAATAAATATTATTATCATGTAGCATCTGTAATCTGCATGGATGACCATGAAAGAGCTTATCAGTAAGGCCCTATGCGCACGCTGCAGATTTGCCGCAGATTTGCTGCAGAAAATGTGTCTAACATTGCTGCAGTTATTCCCCAGCAAATCCTATGGGTTTTAAAAAATGCTGTGCCCACACTGCGTTTTTTTTTTATACCCGTAGATTTACCCGCGGATTTTCCGCTGCGGAATTAATGAGCATGTCACTTCTTTCCTGCAGGTACCTGCAGTTTTTGCCATAGATAATGGTAAAAATCCGTAGGGACCAACTTGCGGCAAATCCGCATAAAATCCGCGGCAAACCGCGGTAAAACCGCATGTGGATTTTGTTTCGGTTTTTACCGCGGGTGCGGGATTCTTTAAGAGGGTCCGGTTTATTCTTAAGAAAAAGGCACTTTCTAGTGCGCACATGGCCTTATATAGCTTTGTAAGTTCCTAAAGTAAAAGTGGCAAAAGCCGAAGCAAATTTAAGTAACATGATAATATATGACAATAGATATGGTGTAACTTTCTAAATGGTAAACTAGGAGTCTTTAATCATTAACATTACATATGCATGTATATGACTACCTGATATTATCTGAATGAGGAGTGTTTTTGCTTAAGGCAGCAATTATCATATTGTAGGTTCCCAGCAGCAGAGGTAACAAGCTTTTATGTTTCCTACTATGCAATTTAGTGAACGGCTATTACAGACCTAATATATTATTCATTTTCATTAAAAGTTTGGCTGCATAAAAAAAAGAAATCGTCAAGGAAAATATTGGTTACTTGAATATTTCTTTGTCTGTTTTTTTTGTTTGATAGCGAAAAAATCCAGACAAGCATTAGGTTTGTGATAAAGAAAATCAGTTTGGGGATTTGTGCTGAGCCTCATATGCGAGGTTGTGTCATTAAAGGGGGAAAGCTTACTCTCTTTGGCATTACCTATTGCAGTTAGTGAGGAAATTGGCAGTAATCAAACCCTGCTGAGCTGTCCTGAGTGTTGAAAACAGACTACGTGAACTCGACTATCTTTCTCCTAACATGCTGAGCCAAAGCTTTTATGGCACATTCCAACTTAATTTCCACACTTTTTATTGTGCTTGGTTTTCTCCTGCGTGCCTGAAAGGGGTAGCAGAAAAATGAAATACGCTTTTCATCCTCTTGAGATAGATAAGAACACAACTTATGAGGCTAAGAAGCAGAGCTGCAAATCTTCTCAGCACATGACAACAGAAATAAATAATATGGCAAAGTCCATATACTATAGATTTTTATTTATTTTTTTTCTGTGTTGGGGAAATGTGATTTGTTTTTCAAGATAGCATCATCAAAGTTAACCTTTCTTTTGTGATAAATATTAAATATTAGATGCAGCTCGCATAGATATTTTCTTGTTATCCAAGGGTTTCTTTAGAGTGATCTAAATGTCATAAATTTCAGTAAAATGGTGATGCAACTAAAATACATAAATGCATAACTGCATGAAGTTAAAAAAGTGAACTGCTCTCGTGTTTATATTTTACTGAAATGTCATTTTTATCAACTCCACAACATTGAAAGTGCAACAAGAAAGAAAAGTAGGGAATTATGAAAATCCCAGGATGGATAGACATGTTAATGATATGTAAATCATGAAAAAATGGAAACAAAATTTTCAAAACATCCCGATTTATTTAGTATTAGAGATGGGCCACCCCCCTAGTGTTCGAGTTCGGTTCGTCGAACTTGGGGAGTGTTCGTCGAACACCATTGAAAGCAATGGCAGGCAAACACAAACACATACAAACATGCAAGGAAGTTCCTCCATTGTCGCTAAGGTTACCCGATACACATCCTGTAGCGGCAAACTACGTGTATCAGTTAACCATCGTGACGAGGGAGGAACTTCCTCTTTCAGACGCTACACAAAGGCAGCGCGCTGGCCAATCAGAGGCAAGCGGCTCCTGCCTTTGACGTCAGCGATCTGGCAGCGTAAGTTCCGGCATCGGTCATGATGGTTACCCGATACAAATCTTGTACCAGCGAACTGCAAGTCCGAGGAGGCCGGCGATGGAACGGAAGGTAAGGTGAGCATAATATGTGTAAGTTTGTGTGTGTTTCTGTGTGTTTGTTCGTGTTTGTACATGTTTATACGTGTTTATACATGTGTGGAATGGCACAATAGGGGACTAGGATGGGACATTTAACAAGTTGTAGAAGGAATTGTCTGCATTGCAATGATTTCCTATGGGAAATCTTGCTTTGCTGAACGAGTAACTTGGTTAACAAGCACACTCCCAGAAAGGATTGTTCTCGTTAACCAAGGTTCCGCTGTATTAACATTGAATGACAGTATTACTGTGAAAAGCCAGTTACGCTTTTGGTGTTTGAACCGTTATTGAACACCAGAAGGTGGCCCGATTCTACGCATCGGGTATTCTAGAATTTACGTATTGTGTAGTTCATGTATGATTTTTGTTATATATATATGTATATATATATATATATATATATATATAGATGTTGTTGTGTGTAGTTACCAAGTGTTTGTGTAGGGCGCTGTACATGTTCTGGATGTTGTCTGGGTGTGATGGGGGGTGAGAGCGGTGTTGTTTGTGTGTTGCGTTGTTTGTGGAGCGCTGTGTGTCTGTAGCGTTGTGTGTGTGTTGCGCAGTTTGTGGGTGGTGTGTTTTGGGGGGAGGTATGTTTTGTGCAATGTGCGTGTTGTGCGGTATGTGCGCATATTTGTGTGTGCAGCGTTGTGTGTGTGGGTGTCTGTGTAGGGCAGTTGTTTGTGGTTCCCAGTGTGTGTGTGTGGTGTGGTGTGTTGTGCAGTGCGCGCGCGCGCGTATGTGTGTGTGTTGGGGGGAGGTGTGCACTTCCCATCGTGCTCCATCCCCCATGCAGCGCACTCCCCATCGTGCTCCATCCCGTATGCTGCGCACCCCCCATCGTGCTCCATCTCCTATCCTGCGCACTCCCAAACGTGCTCCATCCGCCATGCAGCGCACTCCCCATCGTGCTCCATCCCCCATGCTGCGCACTCCCAAACGTGCTCCATCCGCCATGCTGCGCACTCCCCATCGTGCTCCATCTCCCATGCTGCGCACTCCCAAACGTGCTCCATCCGCCATGCTGCGCACTCCCAAACGTGCTCTATCCCCCATGCTGCGCACTCCCAAACGTGCTCTATCCCCCATGCTGCGCACTCCCAAACGTGCTCCATCCGCCATGCTGCGCACTCCCAAACGTGCTCCATCCCCTATGCTGCGCACCCCCCATCGTGCTCCATCTCCCATCCTGCGCACTCCCAAACGTGCTCCATTCGCCATGCTGCGCACTCCCAAACGTGCTCCATCCGCCATGCTGCGCACTCCCAAACATGCTCCATCCGCCATGCTGCGCACTCCCCATCGTGCTCCATCCCCCATGCTGCGCACTCCCAAACGTGCTCCATCCGCCATGCTGCGCACTCCCCATCGTGCTCCATCTCCCATGCTGCGCACTCCCAAACGTGCTCCATCCGCCATGCTGCGCACTCCCAAACGTGGTCCATCCGCCATGCTGCGCACTCCCAAACGTGCTCCATCCGCCATACTCCGCACTCCCCATCGTGCTGCATCCTCCATGCTGCGCACTCCCAAACGTGCTCCATCCGCCATACTCCGCACTCCCCATCGTGCTGCATCCCCCATGCTGCGCACTCCCAAACGTGCTCCATCCGCCATGCTGCGCATTTCCAAACGTGCTCCATCCGCCATGCTGCGCACTCCCAAACGTGCTCCATCCGCCATGCTGCGCACTCCCAAACGTGCTCCATCCGCCATGCTGCGCACTCCCAAACGTGCTCCATCCGCCATGCTGCGCACTCCCAAACGTGCTCCATCCGCCATGCTGCGCACTCCCAAAGGTGCTCCATCCGCCATGCTGCACCAGCATCAGCCTCTCTACCTGCAGCATCAGCCTCTCTCCTCCCAGCATCAGCCTCTCTGTCCCCAGCATCAGCCTTTCTGTCTCCAGCATCAGCCTTTCTGTCTCCAGCATCAGCCTCTCTGTCTCCAGCATCAGCCTCTCTGTCTCCAGCATCAGCCTTTCTGTCTCCAGCATCAGCCTCTCTGTCCCCAGCATCAGCCTCTCTGTCGCCAGCATCAGCCTCTCTGTCGCCAGCATCAGCCTCTCTGTCCCCAGCATCAGCCTCTCTGTCCCCAGCATCAGCCTCTCTGTCCCTAGCATCAGCCTCTGTCCCCAGCATCAGCCTCTGTCCCCAGCATCAGCCTCTCTGTCCCCAGCATCAGCCTCTCTGTCCCCAGCATCAGCCTCTCTGTCCCCAGCATCAGCCTCTCTGTCCCCAGCATCAGCCTCTCTGTCTCCAGCATCAGCCTCTCTGTCCCCAGCATCAGCCTCTCTGTCCCCAGCATCAGCCTCTCTGTCCCCAGCATCAGCTTCTCTGTCCTCAGCATCAGCCTCCCGCAGCATCAGCCTCTCTGTCCCCAGCATCAGCTTCTCTGTCCCCAGCATCAGCCTCTCTGTCCTCAGCATCAGCTTCTCTGTCCCCAGCATCAGCCTCTCCATCTCCAGCATCAGCCTCCCCATCCCAGCCTTCCCCAGGATCAGCCTCTGTCCTCTCAGCCTCCTCCAGCACGCCGTGCTCCTCTGCCGACACTCACAGATCCGATCGCATACACTCACACACACCCACACACACCCACCCGATCGCATACACTCACACACACCCGATCGCATACACTCACACACACCCACACACCCCCACCCGATCGCATACACTCACACACACCCGATCGCATACACTCACACACAAAGACACACACTGATGATATTGCACATACGCGCTGATACTCACAACATCCGGGGATATCACATGCTTCTGGCCATGTGATCCCCCGGCAGGTCCTGGAAGCTCACAACAGCACAGTATCGCCGCCGAGAAGCAAGCGATATCCCAGGATGTTGTGAGTATGTGGATGCGATGTGATGTGTGAGGTGTGTGTGAGTGTGATCTGATTTGTGTGTGTGTGTGTGTGTGTGTGCTGTTATGTGTGTGTATGTTCCGCAGCTGCAGGACCTTGATGTGTGGATGCGATGTGATGTGTGTGTGAGGTGTGTGTGAGAGTGAGTGTGAGCCGGTGTACACTGGTAACTATGATACACATCGGGTAACTAAGGGACCTTAGTTACCCAATGTTTATAATGGTTACCAGCTTTCACGGCCTCCGTCAAGATCCCAGCATCGCAAGGTTATGTCTGGCGCTGCCGGGATCCTGACGGAGCCGGTGTAGAAGCAAACGATATCCCAGCATGTTGTGATGTGTGAGGTGTGTGTGAGAGTGAGTGTGAGAGTGAGTGTGATCTGATGTGTGTGTGTACTCACCTGGGAATCGGAGCTCCGTGTCAGTTGGGCCAGAGTGAGCGTGCATTGCGTGAGGGGGGCGGGGCCTGCAGAGAGCCGGGGCAAGAGGCCAATCCGTGTGAGGGGGCGGGGCCATGGCGAGCCCAGCGGCCAATCAGCTTTGTGTCACCGTAAGGACACAATTTCGGAGCATGACAGACAGACAGACAGACAGACAGACAGAATAAGGCAATTATATATATAGATAATCTCGAACTGTCAAACTTGAAGCTAATTGTTCAAGTTTGTCAAACGACTCGAACATCGCCTAAAACAGGTCGAATTTCAGATTGTCGAACAGTTCGATTCGAACACCGCTCATCTCTATTTAGTATTGATCATGAGCACCACACACAGAAGTTCAGGCACTTACAGCCTTGGCATGCTATTAGTGAGGTTATTCATGGTTGTCTGAAGAATGATCTGCCATGATTAATGAAATTATGGAAGCAGATCATCAAAACCCACTGCTGGCAGCTCCCTTTGCAATTGCCGATCAATAATGTCCCAGATGTGGTCAATAGGAGAAAAATTCAGAAATGCTGCAGGCCATCATAGAACTTATAGGTGATGCAGGCTGCTCACTGTCACAGAAGCAACTTGCCCTGCAGCAAGGTATCATGGTCTCATCAAGCACATCTGGATTGTGATTGGTTGCAATTGAGAATGGGGTAGCAATGTGGCAGAACATTCTTCACACAGCCTTTAATAACAAAAAAGACAATATGCCAAAGCGTGTAAGTGTGTGTATTTTTGCTTTTGGCGATAACACTTAATACTGAATAAATTGAGATGTTTTGAGAAAGTTGTTTCTTTTTTTTAATATTTGAATAGCTTTATTGTGTACATAGACCCTGTGAGTTCCATCATTTCATTACTTTTCCTTCTAGTTGCTGCAATTTCAGGAGTGTTTAAGAAGTAGTAAGATAGATAAATAGATAGTAGTGATGAGCGAGTATGCTTGTTACTACTCGGTACTCGCACGAGTATCACTGTACTCAGGCTACTCGGCGGGGACCGAGTAATCTCGCGATACTCGTGCTGTACTCGTGGTCTTCATCCCTGCATGTTGGCGCTCTTTTGAGAGCCAGCCCTCATGCAGGGATTGGCTGGCAGACCACTGCAATGCCACAGCCCTGTTAGTTGTGGAATTGCAGTGATTGGCCGGCCCGCACAGCGTGACCGAGCCTTTATACCGGCGGGCGCGCTGTGCTCTGCACACAGCCATCCAGACAGTCAGTGCAGGGAGAGTGTTGCTGCTTCAGGGAAAGGTTTGCGGCCCTTTATAGCTAGTTCCGGAGCAGGGCTGCAAACAGTGTGACCAGAAGTCCTTCTCAGGACATACAATAAGTTGTATACAGGCAGACAGGGAATAGCCAGGTCGGAGTACAGTAGCAGAGTCCTTCTCAGGACTATTGTTGCTATATACAGGCAGGGTAAAGCCAGGTCGGAATACAGGCTAGTGACCAGAAGAGTCCTTGTCAGGACTATTGTAGCAGTATACAGGCAGGCAGGCAGGCAGGGTATATAGCCATTCCTAGTGGTGACCGTATACCAGCCTTCATCATATCTGGGGCTGGTGTACACAGTCTAAAACAGTCCAGATAGTGTCAGACTTCTCAGTAATTGTCGCTCCTAAAAACCTGTTAGGTTCTTATTGCGTCCGTGCTTGCATTTAAAAACCGCACGTGTGTGCCTGTCGGTGGCAGCGTACAGGTGCACGTTTTGCACAAACTATTATATAACACACAAGTGTAGTGAATAATACACGTCAGTCAGCAGTGGCTGATAGTGTCAGACTTCTCAGTAATTGTCGCTCCTAAAAACCTGTTAGGTTCTTAGTGCGTCTGTGCTTGCATTTAAAAACCGCACGTGTGTGTCTGTCGGTGGCAGCGTACAGGTGCACCTGTGTACGTTTTTCACAAACTATTATATAACGCACAAGTATAGTATATAATACACGTCAGTCAGCAGTGTCTGATAGTGTCAGACTTCTCAGTAATTGTCGCTCCTAAAAACCTGTTAGGTTCTTATTGCGTCCGTGCTTGCATTTAAAAACCGCACGTGTGTGCCTGTCAGGGGCAGCGTACAGGTGCACTTGTGTGCGTTTTGTCACAAACTATTATATAACGCACAAGTGTAGTGTATAATACACGTCAGTCAGCAGTGTCTGATAGTGTCAGACTTCTCAGTAATTGTCGCTCCTAAAAACCTGTTAGGTTCTTATTGCGTCCGTGCTTGCATTTAAAAACCGCACGTGTGTGCCTGTCGGTGGCAGCGTCAGGCTCCATATTGTCCCTGGATAGAGATGTGCATGAGGGCCTCAAAACATTGTTCCCATTGCAAAGGAGCGGGTCTCCTGTCGTTGTAATGCCCATTCTGAAAGAATGGGCGAAAAAATTTACCACTGGGGGTATACCTGAAACAACGGCCTAACTATTGTAACGGTCATCATGATGGTGCATGAGGAGAAGGAGGAGCAGTCCAGCGATTAGCCAAAGTCCAGAAGTGTGTTACCATGGGTGAGTGGAGGTACATGGCAAATTCCCGTTACAAACTTTAAATTCCGCTGTCATTTGCTGGTGGTGTGGTGAAGTCTGGCCCAATCCAACCCTTGTTCATCTTGATCAGAGTCAGCCTGTCAGCATTTACAGTTGACAGGCGGGTGCGTTTATCTGTAATGATTCCACCTGCGGCACTAAAAACACGCTCTGACAAAACGCTAGCGGCAGGGCAGGCCAGGACTTCCAAGGCATAGAGAGCCAATTCATGCCACGTGTCCAGCTTGGATACCCTTTAATTGTAAGGCACAGAGGAATGTCGGAGTACAGTTGTTTGATCTGCAAGGTACTCCTTGAGTATCTGGGCAAACTTAGGATTTCTTGTGGCACTACCCCGCACCTCAGGGGCTGTAGTATGTGAGGGGCTGAGAAAACTGTCCCACATCTTAAAGACTGTTCCCCTACCTCTGGCGGATTGAACTTGTGCCCCTCTCGGCTGTACGCCTTGGTTGTCCACTGATTCCTGACCTATGCCGCTAGCGTTTTGTGAGGGGAATGCTTTGCCTACTTCCGTAACTATGGCCTTCTGGAACTGCTGCATTTTGCCTGACCTCTCCGCCTCGGGAATAAGAGACATAAAGTTCTCCTTTTAGCGTGGGTCTAACAGTGTTACCAACCAGTAATGATTGTCGGCCAAGATGTTCTTAACGCGAGGGTCACGAGACAGGCAGCTTACCATAAAGTCAGCCATGTGTGCCAGACTCTTAACAGCCATCCCTTCAGTATCCTGACCAACACGATGACTGAACATGCTGTCCTCCTCCTCCGCCTCCTCATCATCTACCCTGTCCTCTGGCCAGCCACGCTGAACCGAGGATATGACTGGTGTGCATGTCATATCCTCAATTTGGCCGGAGAGTTGCTCCATGTCTTCATCCTCCTCCTCGTCATAGTCCTCCACTGCATGTTGTGATGAGACGAGGCTGGGCTGTGTGTTATCACCCACACCCACTACTGTTTCTTGCTCCAACTCATCGCGCTCCGCCTGCAATGCATCATGTTTGTTTTTGAGCAGAGACCGTTTTAGAAGGCAGAGAAGCGGTATGGTGATGCTAATAATGTCGTCATCGCTGCTCACCATCTTGGTGGAGTCCTCAAAGTTTTGGCGGATGGTACATAGGTCGGACATCCATCTCCACTCCTCAGGTGTTATGTGTGGAGTTTGACCCATTTCCTGACGGCTTAGGTGATGCAGGTACTCAACAACTGCCCTCTTCTGCGCTCACATATCCTGACCAACATGTGCAGAGTTGAATTCCAACGCGTGGGGACATCACACACCAGTCTGTGAGCCGGAAGATGCAAATATCGCTGAAAGCCGGCAAGGCCGGCTGAAGCAGTAGGTGACTTTCGAAAATGTGCAGACAGGCGGCGAACGTTTACCAGCAGATCAGACAGCTCTGGGTATGACTTTAGAAACCGCTGAACCACGAGGTTGAGCACATGGGCCACGCATGGAACATGTGTCAGCTGGCCTCGCCTCAAAGCCGCCACCAGGTTCCGGCCATTGTCACACACAACCTTTCCTGGCTTTAGGTTCAGAGGTGTGAGCCAGTGATCTGCCTGCTGTTTCAGAGCTGTCCACACCTCTTCTGCATTGTGGGGTTTGTCACCTATGCAGATTAGCTTCAGCACAGCCTGTTGCCGCTTCGCCGAGGCAGTGCTGCAGTGCTTCTGTGTCGCCCTGGACAAGCCAGGGGCCACAGAGCACAACACTTACACACCCCACACTCCCTGCAGGCATATCATAGTCAAAACACAAAATCCTTGTTGCCTTCCCCAGGGGCTGTTGTCCACACCAGGAGGTGGAGCCAGACGGTTGGTCTCCACCCACCAAGGAGGAGGGAAAACACAGGCAGTGAGAGTTAAGCTAAGGAAGTGGAAGGAGGAAAGTAGTAGAGAGCAGAAAAGTGACAGCAAAGAGCCTGAAGTTGGTCCGGGTGTGTGGCCCGGACAGGACAGCAAGGTTGGCAGGATGTGGTGACCGTCTGCAGTGGAGGCCGATTGGAGTTTGCCGTAAGGACCGTGGACGGGTGGTGACCCGGCCGTACCGGACCGGTATACAAAGAGAAGCCAGCACCATTGGCAGGGGCCTTTCGGATCCCGGCAAGGCTTGGTGTCGCCGTGAATTTGCCAAATCCGTTAGTGAAGGGGACCTCAGGGTTTCCAAACAGCCAAGTCCCGATAGAAGGCAACCGTCCAACCGTGAAGGGGAGACACCGCCACCGCCAAGGGCAACCGTCTCCCAGGGCCAGCGCCTGTGGGCAAAAGGGGCTCCTCCGGCCCATATCCAGGTCGGGGAGCGGGTTACCGGTGGGAAACCATCACTACCAACACTGAACTTAGGTGCAGGGAGAGACAGTCATCACTAACCTGCAGGGAGGAACAACCGCAGCCGTCCGAGGGACCCGTCCATCCAGCCACTTGTTTTACCGTGAACTGTGTCATCATCATTGGGCTGAGTGAGTACCTCCGTGCCGTGCGGCACAGCGCTGCCCTTGCGACCCTGCACCTCATCAGGCCCCGCAACCCGCCTGTCATCCATCTCTACCCCATCACCGGGCCCCGGGACAACCAACCCCCCTACCCACGGAGGGGAGAAATAACAACAAAGCTGATCCCTGTCACAGGCTCCCGGGAACCCCGTCCAGAGCAGCGGTGGTGTCCACACAATCACCACAATCGTGGGTGGCGTCACGGACAATATCCCCAAAACCCAAACGACCCCTTTTCACTCACGGGCGATGAGCGCCGCTCGAGTCCCCGGGATCCGGCCATCGCTCGAGCCACAGAGCAGCAGCAGCCGTAGAGCAGCGGCAGCCGGACCCGAGCAGTGGGAGAGCGCAGCGTCCCCTCCTCCGCCCGCGACACTTCCAGCTTGGGACTGGTGTGGAGGGTAAAGTGGATGAGGATGCGCAGGAGGAGGAGGAGGCTGAGGAGCATGACATTCCGGAGCTGTAGAGTGTGGGTGAAACCCTGACTGAGGTAGGGCCTGCAAAACTTGGTGTGTGAAGGACGTGTTCCGTCCCTCGCTCAGACTGGGTCCCAGCTTCCACAATATTAACCCAGTGTGACGTCAACGAGATGTAGCGGCCTTGCCCACATGCACTTGTCCACGTGTCTGTGGTTAGGTGGACTTTGGCTGAAACAGCGTTGTTCAGGGCATGTGTGATGTTTTGTGACACGTGGTTATGCAATGCGGGGACGGCACACCGGGAGAAATAGTGGCGGCTGGGGACCGAGTAACGTGGGACAGCTGCCACCATCAGGTCGCGGAATGCTTCTGTCTCAACCAGCCTAAAAGGCAACATTTCCAGCGCAAGCAGTCGCGAAATGTTAGCATTTAGAAGTGTGGCATGTGGGGCGTTGGCAGTGTATTTGCGCCTGCGTTCAAAGGTTTGCTGAATGGATAACTGAACGCTGCGCTGGGACAAGGACGTGCTTGATGATGGTGTTATTTCTGCGTGGGCAACTGCAGGTGCAGGGCCGGAGGAGGCTTGTTCGCGGGCAGCATGGACAGGGGATTGGCTCGCATGCACAACAAGCGAAGACGTAGCAGTGACATCAGCAAGCACTGCTCCTCGACTCTGTTGTACATCCCACAAAGTCGGGTGCTTGGCTGACATGTGCCTGATCTTGCTGGTGGTGGTCAGGCTGCTAGTTTTGGTACCCCTGCTGATGCTGGCATGGCAGGTGTTACAAATGGCCTTTTTAGAATCATCTGGAGCCAACTTAAAAAACTGCCAGACTCGGGAAGACCTAACATATGTACAGGCACCTTGTGTCGTGTTGTTCCGGGCAACAGTTGCCTGACGTCTGCCTGGGGCCACCACCCTGCTTCTTACTGCCTGTTGGGATGCTACGCCTCCCTCTTCCTGTGCACTGCTGTCCTCGCTCTGCATATCCTCCTGCCAGGTTGGGTCAGTTACTGGATCATCCACCACGTCGTCTTCCTCTTCCGCACCCTGCTCCTCCTGACTTCCTGACAATTGTGTCTCATCATCGTCCACCCCTTGTTGAGACACGTTGCCAACTTCGTGAGAACGTGGCTGCTCAAATATTTGGGCATCTGTACATACAATCTCGTCATGGCCCACTTCAACAGGAGCTGGCGAGAGGCCAGAATGTGTGAATGGAAACGTGAACGAACAGCTCTTCCGAGTGTCCAAGTGTGGGATCAGTAATGTCCGTGGACGTGTACTCGGCCTGGTGGTAGGAAGGAGGATCAGGTTCTGAAATGTGCGGTGCAGTATCACGGCTACTGACACTTGGCCGTGTGGAAGACAGAGTGTTTGTGGTGGTGCCAATCTGACTGGAAGCATTATCCGCTATCCAACTAACAACCTGTTGACACTGGTCTTGGTTCAAGAGCGGTGTACTGCTGCGGTCCCCAAGAATTTGGGACAGGACGTGCGAGCGAGTAGATGTGGCCCTTTGTTGTGGCGAAATTAGAGCTTGCACACGACCTCGGTCTCTGCCTGCACCACCATCACGTCCACTTCCTTGTTCGTTGACAACGCCCTTGCGCATTTTGCAATGCTGTGCTGATGTGTATTCACTAGACTTGTGCGTTATATCCAAGTTTTTGCTAAACGCACACAAGTGCAGCGGAAAGCTGCCACCAACAGGCACACACGTGCGGTTTTTAAATGCAAGCACGGAGGCACTAAGAACCTAACAGGTCTCTATCCAGGGACAACGTGGAGCCTCCCAATTTTTGGCTGCCCTGCCAAAGGGCTATACTACAATAGACCCACTTCCTTACAATAGGCACTTCAGGTTTACAGGCCCTCATGCACGTCTCTATCCAGGGACAACGTGGAGCCTCCCAATTTTTGGCTGCCCTGCCTAAGGGCTATACTACAATAGACCCACTTCCTTACAATGGGCACTTCAGGTTTACAGGCCCTCATGCACATCTCTATCCAGGGACAACGTGGAGCCTCCCAATTTTTGGCTTCCCTGCCAAAGGGCTATACTATACAAAGGGCTAGTGGGTCTACAATAGGCCCACTTCCTTACAATGGGCACTTCAGGTTTACAGGCCATCATGCACGTCTCTATCCAGGGACAACGTGGAGCCTCCCAATTTTTGGCTGCCCTGCCTAAGGGCTATACTACAATAGACGCACTTCCTTACAATGGGCACTTCAGGTTTATAGGCCCTCATGCACGTCTGTATGCAGGGGCATTGGTGAACCTCACAATTTTGGACTGCCCTGGCAAAGGAAAATACTACAAAGACTCACTTCCTCAAAATGGGCACATTAGACTCAGAGGCCTTTATGTACGTCTCTTCTCAGGGACATCGGAGTGCCACACAATGTTTTACGTAAAATCTTTCATGTATTAATCTCAAAAAGTAACATACATTAGCTCTATCTCACTATTGGGTATGTGCCCTTAACATTTCCGCCATGAAAATTCATTTTGGTGTCATTTTTGAAGGTTTTCTGGTGAGTCCATAAAAATGGCGTAAAACACGGACAAAATTGTTCACAGCTGTGACTTTTGAGTGATAAATGCTTCAAGGGGTCTTCCCCATGCTGTTGCCATGTCATTTGAGCACTCTTCTGAGACTTTTGTGCCATTTTTAGGGTTTCTACATGCTGCCGGGGGTCATTTCACAAAAATACTCGGGTCTCCCATAGGATAACATTGGGCTCGGTGCTCGGGCCGAGTACACGAGTATCTTGGGATGCTCAGCCCGAGCCTCGAGCGCCCGAGCTTTTTAGTACTCGCTCATCACTAATATATAGATCAAGTGGGGTCTAACAAGGCCATGATGTTTTATCGGATTGCCCTCAGACCAGTGTTGTACTATGGGGCAGTGAAGATCTGCAATTTTGGTGGATTCTTGATTTGCTCAGACTCGGCGTCTGATGAGAAGTGCATTGACAAGATCCATTCCCATCCAGGCTATTAACTCAGCTCCGCTCAGCCAGAGAGAGTTCACCCATACCGTGCCCAATATCAATCTGTGAGTGAGCCTGGTACATAAGGAACATTTGTCCTGTTATGTCTTGGAGGATTTGTGCACTCCTATCGTGCTGGGACATCCCTGGTTGAAGAGACATATCCCTGTAATTGACTGGCAGTCAGAGGAAGTTGGCAGTTAGGGCAGTTTCTGTGAAAATAAGTGCCTGTGTGTTACCATTGCTGCAGTACTTATTAAAGACCCACCACCCTGCCTGCCAGTAGTGACCACTAAAGTGTCAAACAAAAGTAAGGGTATGCTACAGAGGAAAAGTAGGCCTCAGTGCAGCCCCGGTAGAGGTGATCGCATGAGGGTAGTTGGTCCCTCTACGTGTGCGGTTCTGGAGTGTAAGTTGTTGAATGGGCAAGGAGACTCCTTTGTTGTTTGCTCTCCCAGGAGTTTTTCCTATACCACCCGAAGCATGTATGTGAATAAACGTCCAGGTCCGGACCTGTGTAAAAAATATCTTGTATGGGTGTCCACCAAAAACTCTAGGTTGAAGAGTGTGTCTGGGGCTCTAGGCTCAAGGTTTATCGGTCCCTTTAGGGTAATTAACATTCTTAATCCTATGGGTATATGGCTGGAGTTACCCTGAGCACTAAACACCCATGACATAGTCAACAGGTCTCTGCTCCAGATGTGTGGGTTGCCTCCTTCTAGTAACCCCACCTGCCCCTCACTAGTCAGGGCAACTATAGGGTCTTCCAAGAGTCTCTGGTTCCTGTTTGGTGCCAGTTGCGGAGACTGTATAGGGACTGCAAGGAAAGGAGGGGACAGCTACAGGTGAGAATAGAAGGTGCTCTAACAACCCCTCTCTCTAGTTCCAGGGCCTCCCATTGTTTTTGTGTCCCCGGTGTTCCTCTTTCTTGTGTTTTTTGTTGTGCATCAGATGCACGTAGGTCTGAACACACCCCGCCATGCTTGCTACACTCGGCAAGTGTGACACGAAAGGCATATGTACCAGGATCTGCCCATGATGGGGGACATATCTAAGAGGATGGGGAACATATATACCAGAATGGATGACATTTATTCCAGGATGGGGAACATATATACAAGGATAAGGGGCATACATACAAAGAAGGAAGACATATGCCAGGATGGAAACCAAATAAACCAGGATGAAGGACATATATACCAGGATGGGGGACATAGATATCAGGATTAGCTCATGATGGGGAACATATACAACAGAATCTGAGATGTATATATCAGGATCGGCCCAGGATGAGAATCATATATACCAGCATGGGGGACATATACACCATGATGGGCCCACGATGACAAACATATACTAGGATGATGGACATACAGTATATACCTGGATGGGGAACATGTACTGTATACCAGGATGGGGAACATATATACCAGGATGGGGGACATATATACGAGTACGAGGCCCAGGATGGGGGACATTAGTACAGAATTAGGAGACATTACCATAAAAGTGTCAGCAGCAGATCTTCCCCCTTAACATTGCATCATGACCACTATTATGCTTCAAAAATGTTTTTCCTCTTTTCCTACTCTAAAACCTAGGTGCATCTTATGATCAGTTGCGTCTTACAGTTCGAAAAATATGACATATTGTTGTGCCATAATCTCTTCTTCAACTACTTATGATATTTTGCCATCAAATGTGAAATTTAGAGAGATAGTGATTGTGACATTTCAAGTAGGATACAGTAAGGAAACTGCCATGTATTATGTACAGTACATACAGTGCATTACTCATCGGTCCTCACTCCAGCATTATATTTCTGTTTCCTCTCGGTGGTGGTACCACCATGAACTGCTTATATGACTGATGGGATGACCTGGTGGCCTTTTTAAACCTGCTTTTTGTTCTTTAAACCAGTGGCTAATACTTCCAGGTTCTCAGTTTTGTTGCTATGCAGTTATTCTGAGGACTACAATCTGGTGATCTCCAAGAAACAAAGTTAAAGATGACAATCATGGGGATTCCGTAGATAACATCACAGGCAGGTCAGTAGAATAATGGCTGCAACCATAAGGTAACAACAACGAAAAGTGGTTGTTAGATAGGTGTAATGTTATTCCATCTAAAACATATATCTCAGTAAGGCTGCCAAAACAATAGTATAAATCAGGTAAGCTATCATGCATGATATCAAAACTCTCCATCTGTCAACTAGGCCCTGGATTGAAAATAAGCAGCCTATATGCTTCTCTTGTGCAGACAGAGGTTTTTTTTTTACCTGTGGAAAAGCTTCAGTTTTCTGCCCTAGCCCTTAGCCTTACCCCTAAATACAAGTGCATCTCAATAAATTGGAATATCATCAAAAAGTTAATTTATTTCAGTAATTCTATACAAAAAGGAAACACATATATAGAGTCATTACAAACAGAATGATCTATTTCAAGTGTTTATTTCTATTAATGTTGATGATTATGGTTTACAGCCAATGAAAACCCAAAAGTCATTATCTCAGAAAATTAGATTATATAAGACCAATTGAAAAAATTATTTTAAAGTCAGAAATGTTGGCCTACTTAAAAGTATGTACAGTAAATACACTGAATACTTGGTCAGGGCTCCTTTTGCATCAATTACTGCATTAATGCGGCGTGGCATGGAGGCAAGCAGCTTGTGGCACTGCTGAGGTGTTATGGAAGCCAAGGTTGCTTTGATAGCAGCCTTCAACTCATCTGCATTGTTGGGTCTGGTGTCTCTCATTTTCCTCTTGACAATACCCCATAGATTCTCTGTAGGGTCTAGGTCAATCGAGTTTGCTGTCCAATCAAGCACAGTGATACTGTGGTTATTAAACCAGATATTGGTAATTTTGGCTGTGTGGACAGGTGCCAAGCCCTGCTGGAAAATTAAATTTCTATCTCCAAAAAGCTTGTCGGCAGAGGGAAGCATGAAGTGCTCTAAAATTTCCTGGTAGACGACTGCGCTGACTTTGGTCTTAATAAAACACAGTGGACCTACATCAGCAGATGACAAGGCTCCCCAAACCATCACTGATTGTGGAAACTTCACACAGGTTGGATTGTGGCCTCTCCCCTCTTCCTCTAGACTCTGGGACTTTCATTTCCAAATGAAATGCAAAATTTTCTTTCATCTGAAAACAACACGTTGGACCACTGAGCAACAGTCCAAGTCTTTTTTTCTCTTTGGCCCAGTTAAGACGCTTCTGGAGTTGTCTGTTGGTCATAAGTAGCATAAAACAAGGAATGCGACAGTTATAGCCCATGTCCTGGATACGTCTGTGCTTGGGGATGGATCGTGAAGCATGGACTTTAGCAGCAGTCTACTTCTTGTGAATCTCCCCAAAAATGTTGAATGGCCTTTTCTTAACAATCCTATCAAGGCTGCAGTTATCCCGGTGGCTTGTGCACCTTTATTTGCCACACTTTTTTCCTTCCACTCAAATTACAGCACTCTGTGAACAGCCAGCTTCTTTAGCAATGCCCTTTTGTGACTTACCTTCCTTGTGAAGTGTAATATTGACTGCCTTCTGAACTTCTGTCAAGTGATTAGTCTTCTCCATGATTGTGCAGCCTACTGAACCAGACTATATGACTATTTTAACTGCTTAGGAAGCTTTTGCAGGTGTTTTGTGGTAATTATTCTAATTTTCTGAAATAATGACTTTTTGGGTTTTCATTAGCTGTAAGCCATAATCATCATCATTAACCTTTTCACCCCTGGGCGATTTTCCGTTTTAATTTTTTTTCACTCCCCTTCTCACGAGAGACGTAACTTTTTTTATTTTTCTGTCAATCTTGCCATGTATGGGCTTTTTTTTGTGAGATGAGCTGTACTTTTAAATTAAACCATAAGTTTTACCATATAGTGTACTGGAAAACAGCAATAAAATTTCAAGTGCGGAAAAACTGCAAAAAAGTGTAATCCCACAATAGTTTTTGGGATATTTTATTCACCATGTTAACTATATGATAAAACTGATGTCTTGATGTGATGTCTCAGGTTGGTAAAAGTTTGTATACACCAAACATGTATAGGTTTACTTTTATCTAAGAGGTTAAAAAATTCTGAAGTTTGTCCAAAAAAAGTGGTACACTTTTTGAGCAACTTTCCGAAACGCTTAGTGTTCTCATTTTTTGGGATCTATGGCTTAGTGATGGCTTATTTTTTACGTTTCATACTAACGTTTTTAATGGTACCATCTTTGCGCAGATGTTACATTTTTATCGCCTGTTATTGCATTTTGCATAAAATTTGCGACGCCCAAAAAACTTAATTTTGGCGGTTGGATTTTTTTGCCGCTACGCTATTTACCAATCAGAATAATTGATTTTATATTTTGATAGATCGGGTGTTTCTGAACACGGTGATACCAAATATGTTTATATTTTTTATTTTTTTAATCATTTAATTTTCAATGGGCCAAATGGGGTTGATTTGAACTTTTAGGTTTTTTATTTTTCTTAATTTTTTAAACTTTTTTTAACTTTTTTTTTTATTTTACTAGCCCCCCTAGGAGGCTATAAGGATAAGCTGTCTGATCGCTCTTCCATTTCTCCAGATCACTGCTACACAGCTGAGATCTACAGAAAAGCTGCTTTACTCTCACACACGGCATTCGCCGGCAGTGAGAGACAGTGACTCATGATAGCTACAGGAGTCATCACATGACCCTGTGCTACCATGGCAACCACCAGAAGTCACGTGATCACATCATGTGACTTCTAATGGGGGAAGGTAAGTTATCCTTGAAATCAGCTGATATGTGCGCGGATCGCCGCGGACTTCCCACAGCAGCCTTTGGGGATTAACATCACATGATCCATGACGTACCCAGTACGTCATGTGTCATGAAGAGTTTACCAGAAATAAACACTTGAAATAGATCACTTGGTTTGTAATGACTCTATATAAAATATGTGTTTCCCTTTTTGTATTGTGTTTCTTGAAATAAATGAACTTTTTGATGATATTCTAATTTTCTGAGATGCACTAGTATTATGGGTAAGTTAAAATGGCTTTCTGATAACCTTTATGGCACACAGCACTCATGCAACATAGGCTATTCTTCATTGAGGGCATAATCACTATTCAAGAAGGTCGGACCATGACCCGTCCCGTACTGGAAGGGGGCCCGAAGACACAAGCATATATTTCAGCTGGAAATGCGTCCGAGGACTTAAATATATTGCAGCAAAGAGACCTGTCTGGTGACTGCAGCGCAATACATGCCACCAAACAATCAGAACCCAGCAGCTGACGTCTGCTAATCAGAGGAAGTCAGCTGACATTAGTGTGCCTGTGACCAGTGGTGGCAGTGACATCATGCATAGCCCATTACAGGAATGCCAATGTCACCTTCCTGCTGCTGCTCCAGCTGCAAAAGAGGATGCAGCATGTTGTGGAAGAGGATGAAGGAGAATATTTCTTTTTTTATTGTGTTAGATAACGGAGACAGAATAGGGGATATATAACCAGGAAGTGGCCCAGGATGGGGAACCGACATACATACCTGGAAGGGGTCCAGGATGGGGGATATACGAACTTGGAAGGGGCCTAAAATGAGGGATATATATACCCAGGGGTGAACCTAGCCTCTCTGCTACCTGAGGCGAACATCAAAATGGCGCCCCCTTAAGGGGGCTCTACATGCAACGACATTGCTAATGAGATGTCGTTGGGGTCACGGATTTCGTGACGCACATCCAGCCTCGTTAGCGACGTCGTTGCATGTGAAACGCACGAAGGACTGCTAGCGATCAAAATTACTCACCTAATCGTTGATCGTTGACACGTCGTTCGAATTCCAAATATCGTTGCTGTTGCAGGACGCAGGTTGTTCGTCGTTCCTGTGGCAGCACACATCACTATGTGTGACACCGCAGGAACGAGGAACATCATCGTACCTACAGCCGCCGGCAATGAGGAAGGAAGGAGGTGGGCGGGATGTTCCGGCCGCTCATCTCCACCCCTCAGCTTCTATTGGGCGGCCGCATAGTGATGCCGCTGTGACGCCGAACGAACCTCCCCCTTAAAGGAGAGATTGTTCGGCAGCCACAGCAACGTCGGTGAAGAGGTAATTGCATGTGACGTTGCCGTAGTGATATTGTTTTTTATGGCAGTGATCACTACATGACGCGCCACCGATGTGGGCGGGTGCTATGCCTCGTGACATCGCTAGAGATGTTGCAGCGTGTAAAGCCCGCTTAAGTAAATTCTTAAAATCGGTAGAATTAAATCTGATTTACTCTTTACTAGCCTAACTTGACGCACTATATATCGCACTCACATTTAAATAGGAATATATTTGAAACATCAGCCTTTACACTTGTTAAGGTGCTGTATAAGTAGTGGAAAATACAAAAAAAAAACGTATACACTCTACTGTACTGTTTCAGTTTCAGAAATCAATAGTTGGGCCTTAATAAAAAAAAAATAGTTTAACAAATCCTCTTGTCAGGTAGAACTTCAAGGTCTTGGGCAATAGAAAAACTATACAAAAGACAAAAATGAATACACCAATAACAACCATGAGGCGCATATTTTAAGTGCATACTGTACATCATCCTAAGTCTTACAGACTCTAACATCCACTCTACAGCTTCTCTGCTTTAGACAATCCGTACTTGTGTTAGAGGGGTCCAATGACACTCAGTAAAATAAAGTGACCCTGTGTCTTAATGGTTAAAGGTCCTTTTAAATGTGCAGATTTATCAGCTGAAAGATTGCATCAGTGGATAAATAAGCCCGTGCCGCCCTTACCATTACCTGCCTCTGAGCCATGGATTTATCAGCTGTATAAATCTTTGGTAAAAGCGTGGAATCCTTCATGGGATTGAGGTACAGATCTCACTCTTGTGAAGGATACCACGCCTCCCCGCCTTCTCTTACCTGCCTTCAGCATCTTGATTCCACACCCCTACAATGGATATTCACACCCCTGCGCTAAATTTCATGCTGTGCCGCTGCCTTGATCCTGCATCTGATGTCCATGTCCCCCTAAAGGAGACAACGCCCAAAGGCACAGTGGAGTGGTGTGAAATCCAAGAACTGAAGCAAGGCAGCGCCTAAACAACCTGTGGGTAAAAATACCTGGAACCGCAGCCCCTGTCTCTGCCTCTCCCTTAACCGAAGTTGTCGCCCAGTGCTGCGGAGCCAACAGGAACTACCACCACCCCTGTCCTCCATCATCCTCCCCGGGGTAATCCTGCTCTGCCTGTGGGGAGTAACACCATCTCGGCTGCTCACAACATCTGTCATGGTGAGAGACCTTGCAGTAGCAGCCGCATACCTGACTGCGTACCACAGGTGGTGTCACGATCATCCTAAAAAGACTTTCCTAACTGTCACTACCACTCCCATCCTCCATTCCTGCCTCCCGTCTATCACCATCCTTCCCTTCCTGTATGCCTCAGGGCAACGGAAGTAGGTTAAAACACCTGCCCCGTGGGGTGCTACACGATCAAGGGAAGTTGATGGTTGCCATGGTAGTGGTGGGTCATGTAATGACCCCTGTTGCTATCATGACATGTTTTCTGTCAGAGTCGACAGAGCGCCGACTCACACAGGAAGGCTGAATTTCTGCTGATCAGAGCTGTACAGCTATGATAAACAGGGATGCACAAGCGATCAGACTGCTGATCCTTATAGCTCCCTATGGGACTAGGAAAATAAAAACAAAATGTAAAAAAATAAATAAAAAGTTCAAATCACGCCTCATTCGCCCCACTGAAAATAAAACTGTTAAAAAATATACACATATTTGGTATCGCCGAGTTCAGAAATGCTGATCGATAAAAATATAAAATCAATTAATTAGATCGGTACATGGTGTGGCAAGAAAAAATCCAAATGCCAAAATTACGTTTTTTGGTCGCTACAAAATTTTTAAAAAGATCCAATAACAGGCGATTAAAAGTATCATCTGCATAAAAATTGTATAATTGAAAACATCAGCTCAAGACGCAAAACAATAAACAGTCTCTGAGCCTCACATCCAGAAAAATGAGAACGCTACGGGTTTCAGAAAATGGCGCCAAAAGCACAATTTTTTTTAAACACACTTCTGAACTTTTTTTAACCCCTTAGATAATAGTAAAAGTATACATGTTTGGTATCAACAAACTCGTACTGACCTGAGGCATCATACTGACATGTCAGGTTTAAATTATGATTATATGAAAAGGGAATAGTTTAGTTAAGGAGGTATAAGTAGGTGTAAACAATGGGTGTAAGTGACTATACTGCAATGTGGCTGCTATGTAGGTCATTCACACACTTCACCCCTTGCAGTAAAATGAACCCCCCCATCCCAACTCCAGGAACAAAATATACACCCCTTGCAATAAAATGTCCCTCTCTCTTCCTTTCATGTACAGGTATATACAGGTATTCCCCCTTACTAATAGCTATGTTCTGGAGTTACCTGGAGAGTAATGGAGCCTCCTCTACACCCCTCATATCCCGCCCCCTGCCCTGCTGAATGAACTTGCTCACACAGCTGAGGTCCTGTAGATCGTCTATCACAGGCTGTGGCTCTCCTGGAAGGTTCAGACTCTATCGGCAGCAGCAGCAGGACGGCAGGGTCACATCAGAGAGGATGAATTTCCCGCCCCCCACAATCCTCTCCTGCAGATAAGAGCCGCTGCAGAGAGGAAACAGGCAGTGAGGGAGCTGCAAATCAACATGATGTCTGTCACCCATTAGGAGCCTGGCGTCCGGCGCCCTGTGTGACTGCACTACTCACATATAGGTAAAGATGGCTATGATCATGGGGACAGATCCTGGCTGCCATCCTCCTCCCTGCAGGAAGCACCACCTGAGGCCAAAGGCTCAGGTCGCCTCATCGTAGCTGTGCGTCTGTATATACTTGGAAGGGGTCAAGGAAGGGAGACATATATACCAAGAAGGAACCAAGCATGTGGGACATATTTATCAGGAATGAGCCCAGGATGGGCGACATATATATCAGGATAGGTGTTAGGATGGGGAAAAAATATTCCAGAAAGCGACCAATTATGAGGGATATATACCTGGAAGATGCCTAAGGTGGGGGACATATATACCGGGAAGGGGCCAAGGATGGGGAATATATATACCAGGAGAAGGTACAGGGTGGGGGATATACCAAGAAGGGGCCCAGTATGGGGGGCATAAGTACAAGATGAAGGGACATTTCTTTATAATGGCGGGCAAGACATATGTCTTTATAGGATTTAAACTCCCACAAAGACCCATACATCTGACCAACATGCAGACGGGGGCCAAGGTCCAAATGTTGCACCAGGGCCCATCGGACTCTAGTTATGCCCCAGCCCTTAACTATAATTTTGTATATTGGAACTTTTTTTTAGTTTTTACTCCAAATATTGAATATTGGAATTAAGTTGACCCCGGAGGAACTGTTAGTTAACTTTGCATGTTATTGCACATTGTAATATTCGACATTAATATAGTTATTAATGTTTTCATTATGTTGTAATGTTAGACATTAATATGCAGTTATTAATGTTCTCATAATGTTTCTAACCATACTCCTCCTCACACTAGTGTAGCTATTTAATCTTACATTTCCTTCTTATTAGAAATAATTCTTTGCTGATCACTGGAATTCTCTATGATATCTCAGCAAGTGATTTGATTATTCAGTCTGTTAGCTGTTTTACGTCTACTATATCCTTTTTCATATTAATTTTTAATGTGCTTACTCAAGTTTGCTCTAGGTGGGTGGTACATCTAGAATAACCAGGACAGGCAAATTAATACATTCAATAAATAAATCAGTACAATTTTCCGCAGCCTGCTATCTTAACTTCTAATTATATGAAACTTTTCATTGAAACAGTCCGTTCAGACTTTTTGCGCACTATAAAAGGTTGCTGAAATGTGTTACATTAATATTTTAGCTCCATTTTTGTATCAATGAATGACTTGCAGTCTGGTATGACTGAACAGATTATCCTTCTTTTATTAAGATAAATGTTTAGTTCTTGTCAAGGAGAAGGAGAAAAGGACAAAGGAAAGTAGCCCACCAAATTAAAACTCCATTTAACTAATGCCTTCTAATTTGCATGTCATGAAATGGAATACTATTTTTTTCTCCTAACTGAATACCTCATCATTACTAATTAGGCAAAACATTCTTTATCAACTTCTTAGTGGTCTAATTGAGATGTAAATTCAAAGATATATCCTGCTGAGGGGTAAAGAACGTATTATTGTCCAAGAAATCTGTTCATTTGTATTAATATTAATGATTTTTTGTTACAGCTTGCCTTTATGTGGACAACAGGAATAGTTTTGGGCTTAAGGATGGGAAATCCATTTGAGATCTTTGTGCAGGCAGCTCTAATGCTCTAAATGTTGCATTGTCTCCAATTATTTCTCACAGCAGATTCAAAGCTATGCTAAAAAATGTACCATAGACTAGACTGGCCGGAGATAAAAAAAATATGGCATGGGTGTATAATCTGCTGCCTGAATCGGGTCATACACTTTCAATAACTGTTGACTGAACAAACAGAGCAGCTATTCCTAATAAAATCCCTGACAAAATGAGTGGATTTTATCATTAGAAGGCCGGAGTCACACTTGCAAGAGACTCGCGAGAGTCTCTCATCACATCACCCGACACGGCCGCACACTTTCCTGACAGGAGTGGCTCGGCTGCATGTATTTCTATGCAGCTGAGATGCTCGTGTCCAGAGAGTGTGCGGTTGTAACGGGTGATGCGATGTGAGACTCGCGCGAGTCTCTCGCAAGTGTAACTCCTGCCTAAGGCCTCTGTTCCACTTGCGCTTTCCAGGGACAATTAAAATCTGATCAAACGAATTGCACTCGCACCAGTGCAAAATTATGGGGCAGTGTCCATCCGCGATATATTTCTTATGCCATATCGGCATGACAAATGAAGCACAGCATGCTGCATTTGGCACACACATATACAAGTCTATGGGAGCATGTGAAACATCGCACTGCACTCACATGTCACCAGACCGGAGTGTGATGTACGCAGAGATGGGCAGCGGAGGAGATAGGGAGAAAGTGCTCTCTCCCTCTCCTCCGAAGCATGATCTGATTCCAAGATCGGATCACAGACACGTGACTCTTGGCTGACACCTGCAGCAGAGGTTCATTAGTATACTTTTTCTGATGCTCTTGCATTGGAAGCTATGCGTAAGTGGAACCAAGGCCTAAGGGTGCAGTCACATCTGTGTATAAAATATAGCTCTGTTGTTGCTCCTGAATTGTTTTGGAGTGAGATGCGAGTGTCATTCTGTATGTAATGCGAGTGCTTTTTTTCCCCCCTTACCTTGTCTGAGTATACATTCATCATGCAGTCCATGTGACATGCGTTTTTAACATGGAGTTTTACAAACTGTCAAAAGCTAGATAGATAGATAGATAGAGGGATAGATAGAGGGATAGATAGAGGGATAGATAGAGGGATAGATAGAGGGATAGATAGATAGAGGATAGATAGATAATGGATAGATAGATGGATACATATATAGATAGATAGATAGATAGATAGAGGGATTGATAGATTGATAGAGAGATAGATAGATAGATAGATAGATAGATAGATAGATAGATAGATAGATAGATAGAGGGATAAATAGATGATAGATAGATAATGGATAGATAGGTAGATATAGATAATGGATAGATAGGTAGATAGATGGATAGATAGATAGAGGATAGATAGATAATGGGTAGATAGATAGATAGAGGGATTGCTAGAGAGATAGGGATAGATAGGTAGAGGATAGATAGATAGAGGGATTGATAGATAGAGGGATAGATAGATGATAGATAGATAATGGATAGATAGATAATGGATAGATAGACAGAGGGATTGATAGAGGGATAGATAGATAGAGGATAGATAATGGATAGATAGGTAGATAGATAGAGGGATAGATAGATAGATAGATAGATAGAGGGATAGATAGATAGAGGATAGATAATGGATAGATAGGTAGATAGATAGATAGATAGATAGAGGGATAGATAGATAGAGGGACAGATAGATAGATAGATAGACAGAGGGATTGATAGAGAGATAGATAGATGGATAGATAGATAAATGTGCAACACATATATAATGTTACTTTCCCCTGCATTTTGTAATCTTGCACCGTTTAGTGCCTTTCATGTGGCACTAAAGAGTGTTTAGCTTTGTTTTTAGCCACAAATTCATTATTTTCCTCAAAAAAAAGACGTGGGGTCCCCTTTATTTTTGTTAGCCAGCTAAGATGAAGCAGACAGCGGCTGGCAGCTCTACATTGGCTGGTGATCCAAATCAGAGGTCACCCCATGCTGTTATTTAAAATTATTTATTTGCTGTCATTTTGATAAAATCAATGTTTTCTCTTCTGTAGATCTAGGAGTTATACAGAGCTCATGAATATGCTTGACAACCTGGCATCACACCAAGTAGTCCTGTAATGATAATCTCTTGCTGATTAAACATTGACGTTATCAAAACTACACTAAGCAGCTCAGTAAGTGACACATCACTGTAATCAGGATCTCTGCCCAGACATTATGCTGCTCCCAGATTAGGTGGCAAAACCCTGGTGACAATTTCCCTTTAAGCTCATCTCATCAGGTATTTTTATGTTATATTGAATACTTTCTATTAATTATAATTCACCTGCCAGACATGTTAAATGGGGAATTACGAAGATTATGAATTTATGGAAACTCATTAACTAAATAAAATATGTCTCATGCATTTTAATCCTTTCAGTAACGCAGTCCCCAAGTTTGCTAGAACTTTTGCCTCCAAATTAAAGGTGTGGTTTCAAAATGTTTAATAGTCTACATTCCTACCGGTGTCAGGGCTTTCCTTCTTATAGGACCGATTAGTGATGTGACAGATGTGATGTAATCTGCTGTTATTCATCGCATCACATTTCATGGATTCATTATGATCAATTCGGTTTCTCTATCTCTTTTCTAACTGGTGACTAATGGATCGATTAAGTTTCTGCAATACATTGGCTTTTTTACAGCATTAGTCTCCACCATTCTGACCATAAAACACAATGGCTACTTAAGAAGAAGTATGAATATAAGGTTTAACAAAGCCTTGAATGTAACCAGCTTCCTAGCTGACCATTCATTTGAGGTTATGACATAAATGGATGGGTGGTAAGTGTCAGAAGTTTCAGCAGTTGAACTAAACCAGAATATGGAAAGCAACTTGATTTGTATATATGCTCAATAAATATAACGGAGAAACATCAAATCCATAGGAATAAAATCAAGTTTTTTTTATTGCCTTACAAAATCCATAATAAACATAAATGTAATTCATAAGGTTGTCAACACTGACTAATTCTAGAAATGAGCAAATACACTCAAGTGGAATCGAAGTGTTTTTGCGGCTTACAAAAATCTGTATCCATCAAAATACACAGCCATTTTTATGAACTCTAAAAGGCCATCAAGATGTAGAAAAAATATATATGCTCACGTCTTCATCCTCTATTTCTCACCACATCTTGTGCTGAAATCCTTCGGCCTCTCACATTAGACAAGGACTTCTGGATTTATTCAGATCCTAGCAGAGCGCTGCACAAGCCAAAGGTCATCTTATTTTGATGTCATAGTGTAACCCTGTGTACATATACGCAGAGTACTCCTGTATTCCATCAAAGCCATAAATCCAGACCCCACATGAGAAACCCAGGGATTTCAACCCTCATAGCAGTGATCTGAATGGGTGGCTCAGAGGAGTGGTGTGACTGAAGTGGTAGAAATGAGCAAACCTGAGGTTCAATTTTCGAACCAAACACCAAATTTAAGAATCAAGGTTCGGGCTTCGGATGCTTTACGTGCAACGTTCTGCTCAGGTACGCAGCAGTTTTTGAACGGCTGGAGGGTAACATTAACACAATTACGTATAGCGTGCAACCCAAAAAATACTTTGAAAAAGTCCACCCACCCTACCTTGGAAGTGATCTGCTTGTGGGTGGCTGTGCAGAGCCTCAAACTACCAATCAGTTACTTGCTCTGGTGTTTGAGTCAAGCTCAAGCCTGTGGAGGCTCAGCTCATTTGCTGCTGGTGAACCAAGCCTTGACGGAACCACTCATCTCTAGTGGTAAGTTCAGTATAAGGATTTTTAATTTTTTACAGATTATATTTACTATTCCCTGGTGGCTATAAAGACCCCAGAGCATAATAATGGGCAAAAAATTCATGTAGAATATGGTCTCCACAAATTCTCCACAAATAACATTTCCTGTTAAAACATGTGGACAGGCAAATGTGAATTTTGCCTGATCCACTCATGTCTGATACGTCATATATTGTTTTTATGGATTTTGTAGCAAAATAAAGATGATTTTGTGATTTTATTCCTATGGATGTATCATTCCTCCATCATATTTATCGTGAACTGGACTGTCTAGTAAAGTATTGGCACCCACTTATCCTAGAGTATAATACTGGGCTACAAATGTGCTAAGCCCTCTTCACGTGTTGCTGTCATGGTTCTTAACCGTGATGTTTTGTTCTCCAGCAGACCTGATGTTCTGTTTTGTATTTTACGCTGGTGGATGGCTAGTTCCTGTCCTTGGTTCCTGTTTGGAGGTTCTTCTCTCCAGGCGCCTCGTTCCGGGTGATTGCTTTGCTTCATTTGGGAGCAATCTCACCTTGAATGCCGCCAGTCATAGCTCCTGCCTGCAGTAAGTGCTCTGGCTTCTGTATGTGCTTTGATCTTGTCCTCCTACCCCAGACCTGTTGTAACCCCTCTCCTCCCGTGTCCCTGACTCTGACGCTGTTCCCCTGCTCCTGACTTTCGGCTTGTATCAAGTACCAGTGTATGTTACGTGACTTCCTGGTTTCTCACCTCAGAATTGCCTTCTGACCTCGGCTCCGCTTTCCCCCAGTGTACCTTTCATAACATCCTGGCTTCTGACCTCCGGCTTGTGCTGTGACCTCAGCTTCAGCTCTGTGTTTCATAATTGACCTCTTGGCTCCTGACCTCTGTTTTGTTTGACTTCCCCGTCACTAGTTGCATCTGTTGACACCTAGGGGAAGTTTGTCACAGTTGCCCTGTACTTACTCTTGGTCAATATTCTCTTCAGGTTTCTAAATATCTGTGTGCATTTTACCCACTGAGTCATACATTACAGTTGAAAAGATTGGGGTCAACCAGACAATTTTGTCTTTTCCATGAAAAATCATTTTTTTTTTTTACCAAATGAGTTACATAATGAATAGAAAATATAATCCAGACATTGACGAGGTTAGAAATAATGATTTTACTTGAAATAATAATTTTCTCCAAACTTTGCTTATGTCAACGAAGCTCCCTTTGCAGCAATTACAGCTTTGCAGACCTTTGGCATTCTACTGTAGCTGTTAATTTGCTGAGGTAATCTGGGGATATTTCACCCCATGCTTCCAGAAGCCCCTCCCACAAGTTGGATTGGCTTGATGGGTATTTTTGCGTGCCATACGGTCAACTTGCTCCCACAACAGCTCAATAGAGTTGAGATCTGGTGACTGGGCTGGCCACTCCATTACAGATAGAATACCAGCTTCCTGCTTCTTCCCTAAATAGTTCATGCTTAATTTGGAGGTGTGCTTTGAGTCATAGTCCTGTTGTAGGATAAAATTGACTCTGTTGTAGGATGAAAAGCGCTGTCCACAGGGTATGACATGGCGTTGCAAAACGGAATGATAGCCTTCCTTATTACCTTGTACAAATCTCCTTTTTACCTTGTACAAATCTCCCACTTTACCAGCACCAAAGCAACAACAGACCATCACATTTACCTCCACCATGCTCGACAGATGGCCTCAGGCACTCTTCCAGCATCTTTTCAGTTGTTCTGCATCTAACAAATGTTCTTCAATGTGATCCAAACACCTCAAACTTCGATTTGTCTGTCCATAACACTTTTTCCAATCTTCCTCTGTCCAATGTCTGTGTTATTTTGCCCATATTAATCTTTTCGTTTTATTAGCCAGTCTCAGATATGGCTTTTTCTTTGCCACTCTGTCCTGAAGGCCAGTATCCTGGAGTCACCCCTTCACCGTAGACGTTGACACTGGAGTTTTGTTGGTACTATTTAATGAAGCTGCCAGTTGAGGACCTGTGAGGCATCGATTTCTCAAACTAGAGACTCTAATGTACGTGTCTTGTTGTTAAGTAGTGCAGCGGAGCCTCCCACTTCTCTTTCTACTCTGGTTAGAGCCTGTTTGTGCTTTCCTCTGAAGGGAGTAGTACACACCATTGTGGGAAATCTTCAGCTTCTTGGCAATTTCTTGCATGGAATATCTTTCATTTCTAAGAACAAGAGTGGATTGTCAAGTTTCACAAGAAAGTTCTCTTTTTCTAGCCATTTTGAGAGTTTAATGGAACCAACAAATTTAATGCTCCAGATTCTCAACTAGCTCAAAGGAAGGTCAGTTTTATAGCTTCTCGAATCAGCAAAACCGTTTTCACAATTTACCATTAGAACACTGGAGTGGTGGTTTTTGGAAATGAGCCTCTAGACACCTATGTAGATATTACATTAAAATCCAGATGTCTGAAGCTAGAATAGTCATTTACCACATTAACAATGTATAGAGTGTATTTCTGTTTAATTTAATGTTAGCTTTTCTTTTCTTTCAAAAATAAGGAAATATCTAAGTGACCCTAAAGTGACCCTAAACTTAGTGACCCTAAACTTAGTATATTTTTTAGGCTTTACCTGGCTTTTTCCCTTTCTTTAAACATAATGGTAAAGTTTCTGTGACTTTCTTGCTTCTTGGCTTATTTACTTGCAGAACAACGTGTATTTCACCTATAGATTTTCTTTAATTTGATTTGTGCACAGTGCACACAGAGGAAAGTCACCAACCAAGTCAAAACAAATGTTAATACAATATAAAAAGCGAAATCGAATCCATATATTGTTTCCTTGTGTGCATAAATGACGAGTTTGTTTAATGAAGTATGCTAGCATGGCAGGGTACAGGAATATGCAAACACTGGATATTTATAGACTAGGCTTGAAATGCAGGGATGGAAATTATACAGTAATCATTAACCTTCACATCATACTGAGCCTCTCAGACACACACTGTATATTGACGCGGAGGATTTTACAAAGGCATGCTTTGTGAGCAGGTTTAGAGCTATTTAGAAATGCTGATTTTACTTTGTTGAGTTTTTAAAATGTATGACATTTTTGGAAAAAAAAGGAGTAAAATAGAATTGTATTCACCTCCACTCGCTAAATATACCCAGACTAATGAAATCATCATTGACTTTATATTGGATTACTTTAGCTTGAGAAAAAAAAAACTTAAAGTCTTAGAAGAAAAGCCATGGTTGATTGTCATTCTGTGGCTGCTCTGCTAAGCCTTATCAATTAACATTTCTCAAAGCTATTGAATATTAATGTATGGCAATATACTGCAGCGATTCCTGAGAGCTAGAAATGGGCACCCACCATCACCAGGCATTCCTTTATTTAACAATGTAATTTTGTAAACTGAGATATGTCCTTCAGAGAAAGAACATTTGTCCACTTGGTTATAACAGAAATCTTTTAAAATGACTGTATTTCAAGAAATAGTCTAATAATAACAAGTTATCAATTATTGGATACAGAATTACTGCTGGATCGCGGTGGGGGTTGAGTGCTAAAACTGCAGAATAGGGGTCTTTTTGAAGGGATCTGTGCTTGCCTATATGTATAGATGAGCGAATCTGAACAGTAAGGTTCGGGGTTCATACAGAACACAGACTTTGCAAAAAAATCAGTGTTTGGAGTTTGGGTACCTTATGTATGCTAATCACTCAAGCAAGTATCTCAGTGCTCAGGTACGCTCGGTGCCCAGCCCAGCGTGAGCCTCTTGAAGTCTTTGAATGGATGGGGGTAAAGTCAGCGTTATCGGATATACAAAGAAAAAACCCTCCGTCCCCCAAAAGGGCTCAGTTTATTGCTGGCTGTATGTGGGCAGAGAGCTAAACTGCCCAATCGGTGGCTTCTAATGGGGTTCAAATCAAGTACGGGTCCCAAACAAAACTATATCTAAAGTCCAGCTGAACCCGTCAAACCTGAATTTCAACTGATTAGCCCATTTTTACATATGTCTAGTATACTGAAGCTCCATTGAATCTATATGGGAACTATGGAAAAAGCCAAGCACTGTATTTGGCTAGCTCATCAGCCCTATTGACTTTTAATGAAGCAGCAGGGCGACCATTACTTAATTCAAATCAGGGACGCAAGAGCTCCGTACTGATTGGGAGTATTAGCTTTTCTTTTTAACCTTAAGCTTTGATTGATATTCTATTTTTTTCCATGTATTTAATATTTATATTTTGCTGTATCTATTTAGTGATGATATCAAAATGTACAACTACAAGTATATTTATCCTCACCTTCCCATTAATGTGGTTAAGATACCTAATATGTCACAAAAATGTTGATATTTTTTCTCAGCTGACAAATAAAGAAATAGTAATGCCTAACAAAGTAACACAAAACATGTTTTTTTGTTTTATAGTTGGTCCTCTTCCTCTATACATCTCCGACTATCTTAAGCCAAGCAGATGTTAAGGAAGGACACATCATGCAATGTGATTGCCGTATTTTTCGGACTAGAAGATGCACCAGACCATAAGATGCACCCTGGTTTTAGAGGAGGAAAATAGTAAAATAAAATTTTAAGCAAAAAATGTGGACATGACACACTGTTATGGGGCGAGGATCAGCTGCTGACACTGTTATGGGGGTAATGTCCCCAAATTCTCTATTAAGGTACCCCATCCTGGTAATGATCCTCCTACCTTGTATATATATGTCCCTCATCCTGGTATGTGCTCCCATCCTGCTATATACCCCTATCCTGCTATATACCCCCATCCTGGTATGTGCTCCCATCCTGCTATATACCCCCATCCTGCTATATACCCCATCCTAGTATGTGCTCTAATCCTGCTATATACCCCCATCCTGCTATATACCCCCATCCTGGTATATGCCATCATCCTGTAATATACCCCAATCCTGCCATATACTGCCATCCTGGTATATGCCCTCATCCTGGTATATGCCCTCATCCTGCTATATACCCCTATCTATCATGCTATATACCCCATATACCACATCCTGCTATATACCCCTATCCATCCTGCTATATACCCCCATCCTGCTATATACCCCCATCCTGCTATATGTCCTGCATGCTGTGGCACACAAAAAAAAATTGTTTATACTCACCTTTGTTTGCTCCCTGCAGCATCGCTCCTCCTTCTGTTTGTGCCGGCAGCAGCGCCACTGACCTATGTGGAGCTGGCCACGATCCCTGCAGCACCGCGATGTCCTCCTGTCTGTGCCAGCCGCAGCTATGTGTGGACACGTGCGCACAGCGATGACGTCATCGCTGTGAGCACCGCTAGTCTCCACACAGCCGCGGCCGGCACAGACAGGAGGACATCACGGTGCTGCAGGAGAACGATGAGTATATGGATTCACTGCACCCCGCGCTGATGATGATGCACGGGGGGCAGTGAATACAGCAGCATATGATCACTCCAGGCTGTAGTTGGCAGGGGTGATCATGTGGGCCGGCTGTTTAGTATGCGCGCATCCCCCGCCCATCACTCCGCCCACCTGTCAGCGCCGGCTTCAGCGCTGAGAGATGGGCGACAGGATGGGCGTGCATATGAAATGAGCGGGCCCACATGGTCACGGCAGGCGCCGCTGCAGCCTGCTCGTGCGCCCGATGACTCACTCCACCGCAGCACCCTCATTCCCCGCAGCCCCACATTCAGACTATAAGACGCACCCCCCACTTTCTTCCCAACATTTGGGGGGGAATAAGTGCGTCTTATAGTTCGAAAAATAAGGTATGTAATTTAAAATGTGATCATTAACCATAATATAAAAATGCTATTGTTGCAATAAAAAAATATTTGGCACACTAGAATACAGAAATTCTAAATATAATGGTTCATTTTTAAATTACAGAAAAACCCAATATTTTAGTGTGACGAGCTCCACTATACCATTACTCCTTTAGACAATGCACGTGCATTGATAAAATAGGAAATTTCTGCCATTGAGAAATAAACCATTATATTTAACATTACTGCATTCAAGTGTGTCAAAGAATTTTTTCATGTTTCATATTATTTCTTCTGGGCATCTACCTTATTTAAGCACAGAGCTAGCTTACCTAACAGTTTATAATTGTTGTAATATTAATTGTTGTAATACATTTTTATAATCGAGACAGTACATTAAATTTTTATGAAAATCTTAGAAATTAACCATTTGCAAGAAAATATGACACAGTCATCCCTAAACATAGCAAAAAGCAAAATATTGATCAAAAACACAAATGTAAAGATATATTTGAATGGATAAAGCAAATTGTTCTTATTTGACTAATGGGTACTTTGCACACTACGACATCACAGGTTCGATGTCAGTGGAGTCATGTCGAAAGTGACGCACTTCCTGCGTCGCTCTCGACATCGTAGTGTGTAATCCTAGATGATACGATTAACGAGCGCAAAAGCGTCGTAATCGTATCATCGGTGCAGCGTCGGTGAATTCCATAATTACGCCGACGCGACGGTCCGATGTTTTTCCTCGCTCCTGCGGCAGCACACAGCACACTGTGTGTGAAGTCGCAGGAGCGAGGAACATCTCCTACCGGCATCACCGCGGCTCCCGTTGGATATGCGGAAGGAAGGTGGTGGGCGGGATGTTTACATCCCGCTCATCTCCACCCCTCCGCTCCTATTGGCCGCCTGCCGTGTGACGTCGCTATGACGCTGCACGGCCCGCCCCCTTAATAAGGAGGCGGGTCGCTGGCCAGAGCGACGTCGCAGGGCAAGGTGAGTGCATGTGAAGCTGGCGTAGCGATAATATTCGCTATGGCAGCTATCACCACATATCGCTGCTGCGACAGGGGCGGGGACTATCGCACTCGGCATCGCAGCATCGGCTTGCGATGTCGTAGTGTGCAAAGTACTCGTAAGTGAATGAATAGATAACACTTTTTTGGCAGGATCAAGATAGGAAGGGGAAACACAGTGCATTAGAATATCGGTGAATATCGGTGGGCGAAGTTACTCACCTTTGTGGGTTAAACCCACAAATGATGCTAATGAAGTCAAGTAGGACAGCTGCTGCAGTACTTTCTGGCTGGGAAACCTGCTGTGAAAACAACATGGCGGAGAAATGAGAGTAGTAGTCTGCGCTGCTAATGATCCAAGAAATTACAACCTCTTGTAATTTTTTTTGTAGAAAAGACTACCTCTTGAAGCTCATCAAGAGAATGCCAAGAGTGTGCAAAGTAGTAATCAAAGCAAAAGGTGGCTACTTTGAAGAACCTAGAATATACAGTGCCTACAAGTAGTATTCAACCCCCTGCAGATTTAGCAGGTTTACACATTCGGAATTAACTTGGCATTGTGACATTTGGACTGTAGATCAGCCTGGAAGTGTGAAATGCACTGCAGCAAAAAAGAATGTTATTTCTTTTTTTATTTTTTTTTTAAATTGTGAAAAGTTTATTCAGAGTGTCATTTATTATTCAACCCCTCAATCCACCAGAATTCTGTTTGGTTCCCCTAAAGTATTAAGAAGTATTTCAGGCACAAAGAACAATGCGCTTCACATGTTTGGATTAATTATCTCTTTTTCCAGCCTTTTCTGACTAATTAAGACCCTCCCCAAACTTGTGAACAGCACTCATACTTGGTCAACATGGGAAAGACAAAGGAGCATTCCAAGGCCATCAGAGACAAGATCGTGGAGGGTCACAAGGCTGGCAAGGGGTACAAAACCCTTTCCAAGGAGTTGGGCCTACCTGTCTCCACTGTTGGGAGCATCATCCGGAAGTGGAAGGCTTATGGAACTACTGTTAGCCTTCCACGGCCTGGACAGCCTTTGAAAGTTTCCACCCGTGCCGAGGCCAGGCCTGTCCAAAGAGTCAAGGCTAACCCAAGGACAACAAGGAAGGAGCTCTGGGAAGATCTCATGGCAGTGGGGACATTGGTTTCAGTCAATATCATAAGTAACGTACTCCACCGCAATGGTATCCGTTCAAGACGAGCCCGTAAGGTACCTTTACTTTCAAAGTGTCATGTCAAGGCTCGTCTACAGTTTGCTCATGATCACTTGGAGGACTCTGAGACAGACTGGTTCAAGGTTCTCTGGTCTGATGAGAACAAGATCGAGATCTTTGGTGCCAACCACACACGTGACGTTTGGAGACCGGATGGCACTGCATACGACCCCAAGAATACCATCCCTACAGTCAAGCATGGTGGTGGCAGCATCATGCTGTGGGGCTGTTTCTCAGCCAAGGGGCCTGGCCATCTGGTCCGCATCCATGGGAAGATGGATAGCACGGCCTACCTGGAGATTTTGGCCAAGAACCTCCGCTCCTCCATCAAGGATCTTAAGATGGGTCGTCATTTCATCTTCCAACAAGACAACGACCCAAAGCACACAGCCAAGAAAACCAAGGCCTGGTTCAAGAGGGAAAAAATCAAGGTGTTGCAGTGGCCTAGTCAGTCTCCTGACCTTAACCCAATTGAAAACTTGTGGAAGGAGCTCAAGATTAACGTCCACATGAAACACTCAAAGAACCTAGATAACTTGGAGAAGATCTGCATGGAGGAGTGGGCCAAGATAACTCCAGAGACCTGGGCCGGCCTGATCAGGTCTTATAAAAGACGATTATTAGCTGTAATTGCAAACAAGGGTTATTCCACAAAATATTAAACCTAGGGGTTGAATAATAATTGACCCACACTTTTATGTTGAAAATTTATTAAAATTTAACTGAGCAACATAACTTGTTGGTTTGTAAGATTTATGCATCTGTTAATAAATCCTGCTCTTGTTTGAAGTTTGCAGGCTCTAACTTATTTGCATCTTATCAAACCTGCTAAATCTGCAGGGGGTTGAATACTACTTGTAGGCACTGTAAGATATATTTTCAGTTGTTTCACACTTTTTTGTTAAGTATTTCACATGTGTTAATTCATAGTTCTGATGCCTTCAATGTGAATCTACAATTTTCAGAGTCATAAAAATAAAGAAAACTCGTTGAATGAGATGGTGTGTCCAAACTTTTGGTCTGTACTGTATATATATATTTTTATATATATATATATATATATATATATATATATATATCTCAGGCTGGGGGACATCTATACCTGGATGGAGCGCACATATTCCCGAAGCAACCCAGGGTGGGAGACATTAGTACAAAATATGGGGTCTTTACTCCCATGACAGTGTCAACAGCAGAGCCCCCATAACAATGCACCGTGAAATTTTTTTTGCCTCAAATTTTTTCTTTCTTATTTTCCTCCTCTAAAAACTAAAGTGCATTTTATGCTCCGGAGCCTCATATAGTCCAAAAAATACAGTAGTAAAGTCAACTAACACCCTCATGAATTCTGTGGAAAAAATAATTTCCTCCTCTTCACCTTTATTTCTGTAAATAACATGAAAACAATTAATTAAGATCAGTTTTCCATGTCTTGATTGAATAAAAAATCAAGGTATTTTAAACTTATTTACCCAATAGTTAATCATGGCTTATTGTAAAATGACTAATGCAAAAAGCTGCCTAGCAGTCTGGAAAGCGTTACAAAAGCATTTCTCGGACTCTGGAATTGCATGAAAACACAGTGAGATATATACAAAGACGGAATTCATGGTAGAGTACCAAGTCACAATACACTGATGTCTATGAGAAACATCAATGTTTGTCATGGAAAAAATATCTGGACGACCCTGGAGCCTTTTGGCATAGTCTATGGACAGATGAATCATAATGGAAACTCTTTGGAAGATACATTTTGTACCAATTGGCAAACAACATTGTGTTGATAGCGTGATAGTATAAGTATACATTTTTTGACTGTACCCGAACAACGTACCAGCAGTAATAAAATAATACTATAACTGAAAGCTCCATTATTTATGTGTTATGGATATATAAATTGTTGTGCATTTAATTGAAACGAAACTCCCTGTAGATGGCAATAATAACGTTTAGCACACTTTTTCCCAAAAATCTTTGCCCTTAATATATTCCACGAGTTGGACCTTTGAAGCTAAAGATCCGTAAGAAAAAATTCTGGTCATGTGAATTATAATTTTGTTAAGTAGAAAAACATTGATCAAGTACACAAATGTAAGTGTATCCAAAAAATATATAGATACAGTGGCACTTCACCATCCCCCTATAAAGACGAGAGTCGGTCTAGACCTGTTGAAAAGCCTTTGCCTTTGAGCTTTTCTCATCCCCTTAAGCAATGCCGCTTTAACAGTGTTTTGTGATAAAATTTTTGGAATAGTGAAGTGAAACTGTATCTGTGGCGCCCCTGAGGCTTCAGACGCCACACAGCACGGCACCTGATTTTAGGTTCTGTGCTCATCGTGAATTCCTGGGTGAGCAGTGTCGGTTCTACACAACATCAATTCTCAACACACACCAATTGTTAGGTCACACATGGGTCAGGGTTTAAGGCAGGTACTCCATTAATCCTGAGAAGCAGCGACCAGTGTACCTGATGATGGAGCCTTAAGTCCCATTCACTGGCCTGAAAGGGTGGAGCCTGGCAAGACGGAATGTGGGAGGAGTCAGTAAAAAGAGTGGGAGGAGTCAGCCTGTCAGAGAAGTGACAGTTGAGAAGAACTAGTTGAGACCAGTCTAGTCAGGAGAGAGAGATCCAGTCAGGTGTGGAGAGCAGTCGATCTGAGGAGAAGCAGGGGGACAGCTGACAACCCCCATTCTGTTCCAGTCAGAGCTGACTAGTGGCTTTGGTGAAAGGAGGAGTGCGGTCGCTGGGGAGTAAAGCGTGATTACTACCAGGACCGAGCACCGAGAGGGTGTAGAGCCCTACATTAGGGGACGCTTCAGGTTCGCCTAATAACTCTACAGGGAGAGAAGATTGCACGTTTCTTAGCCCACCATAGTGTCCGAAGCACAGCAGTAGACTCAGAGCCTGGGTATTGGTACAGAGATACAGCCCATTGAAAGGTTCACGTTGCCTGCGAATGGACTGGGACTTTCTATCCAAAAAGTCAAACAGGGGCCCTCGAAAGCTACAGGCTACATGGACCCACTTGTAACAAAGAGGTGCACGAGAACAGCATTCACCGGGTCACAACCGGCACTGAGAACCGAGGAGTTCGGGATCGTCTGGAGCCCATCATGGTGGAAACTGGCACTCTGCGGGCATAAATGAACAGTGAGTAAAACATCTTGACTGCAAGCCCCGTGTCATCTGTTTTGTCCTGCACCTCATCAACAAACACCATAGACTTTCCAAACAGTTGCTCCAGGGTACCCGCTCCACCTGTGGGGAGCAAGAAACACCTCAGCTGCTACAACATCAGCACCGGAGGTCCCGTCCAGCAGCTGCGGCCCCATAACTGCACAATTCCACAGGGGGCGTCACGAATTTAAATAAACTACAACTCCCATCATCATCTCCCCCAATACCGCCGCATTAATTGACTCCGCCAGGGTCATGGAGTTGGGCCCCGCCACCGCTGACTACCCCGGACTAGTCCGGCCCGACACCAAGACACCTAAGGCCCTGGGGCGGGCGAGTCATATCTATATATATATTTTTTATTTTTCATTTAGTCTGATTGCCACAGTAGAAGCATCACTGGATTATTTCAGCCATTGGGTGAGTCTGTTCAAACCAAAGGTTCTTCCAGACATTGACAGTGCCACGGTAGTTTTTCTTCATTAAATGAACAAATGTATTATTGGATCTATACAAGTATAGTTGTTATTGGACCTTGTGAACCCTGATTTAAACGGAATCTATCAGCATGTTTTTTTATGTAATCTGAAGGCAGCATGATGTAGGGACTTAGGCGGGCTTTGCACACCACGACATCGCAGGTGCAATGTCGGTGGGGTCAAATCGAAAGTGACGCACATCCGGCGTCGCAGTCGACATCGTAGTGTGCAAATCCTTTTTGATACGATTAACGAGCGCAAAAGCGTCGTTATCGTATCATTGGTGTAGGTTCCGACATTTCCATAATGCCGCTGCAGCGACAGGTACGATGTAGTTCCTCGTTCCTGCGGCAGCACACATCTCTGTGTATGAAGCCGCAGGAGTGAGGAACATCTCCTACCTGCGTCCCGGCTGCAATGCGGAAGGACGAAGTGGGCGGGATGTTTATATTATGCTCATCTCTGCCCCTCTGCTGCTATTGGCAGCCTGCCGCGTGATGCCGCTGTGACACCGCACGAGCCACCCCCTTAGGAAGGAGGCGGATCGCCGGCCAGAGCGACGACGCAGGACAGGTAAGAGCATGTGAAGCTGGCATAGCAATAATGTTTGCTACGCCAGCAATCACAAGCGGGGACTATCGCGCTCGTCATCGCAGCATCAGCTTGCGATGTCGCAGCGTGCAAAGTACCCCTTAGACCTTTATTCCAACGATATGTTAATTACTGGTCAACTTGATGTAGTTTTTATAAATCTCTCTGTTTTCTTTGCTGCAGATCTACCAGTCTCTTAATCTTGAGCTCTGTATTACCCCTGCAAATGTCGTGGGCGGGCACTTCAAATTTTTCGGCCGGACACCGCCGGCGGAGATTACAAGGCGCACTTCTACTGGTAAGTAGATGGGTTCAATCCTGTTTGTGACGCCAAGTTGTCACGGGTGGGGAGGACGCTGCTGCCGCGCTCGCTAACGCTCAGGTCTTGCGCTGCTGCGGCTGCTGCGGGTGCTGCTGCTCGGTGGCTTGAGCGGTGGGCCGGATCCGAGGACTTGAGTGGCGCTCCTCGCCCGTGAGTGAAAGGGGTGGTTGGTTTGGGGGATTTAGTCCGTGACGCCACCCACGGGTTGTGGTGAAGATAGGCACCACCACTGCTGGTGACGGGGATCCCGGGAGCGATGGTAGGGAGCAGCTGGGATGTTGTTTTCCCCCTCCGTGGGTAGGGGTCGGTGGTCCCGGGACCCGCTGGTGTGATGGGGAGGCAGGGTAGGTGAGGTGCAGGGTTGCAGGGACAGCGCGGCACGGTGCCGGATGGCACTGGTGTACTCACTCAGTGAGAGATGCACAAAGTGCTCGGTAAACCAAACGGCTGGATGGACGGGTCCCACAGCCGACTGCAGTGTCTCTCCCCGGACAGGTGATGGCGGCTGTCTTTCCCTGCACCTTTGTGTACTTGTTTGACTACGGTGGATCCCCAACGGTAGTCCGCTCCCCGGTGTATGGATGCTGGAGGAGCTCGTTTGCCCGCAGGCACTGGCCCTTGGGTCTCTAGCCTTAGGCGGTAGCTGTATACCCTCAAGGTGTGGGCGGTTGCCTTCTAACGGGTCTTTGGCTGTTAGGAAACCCCTGGGATTCCTGTCAAACTCGGATTTGACTGTTGACGGCGACTCCAAGCCTAGTCGGGGTCCGATGGCCCTACCTGTGTGTGCCGGCTTCACTTCGCTCCCCGGTCAGCACCGGCGGGCCAATGCCTGACCCCGGTCCTGTGGTTCTGCGTCGATTCACCACTCCTGCAGATGGCCACCACCGTCTGCCAACCTTGTTGTCAGTGCCTGGGCCACAAACCCAGACACTCTTCACTTCAACCTCCTCCACTGAACTCCTGAACTCAACTCTTCCACTCCTAAAACTGAACTGTCACTTTTCCCGCCTCCAGGCCTGTGAACTCCTAGGTGGGTGGGGCCCCGCTTGGCTCCGCCCTACCTGGTGTGGACATCAGACCCTGGAGGGAGGCAACAAGGGTTTTATGTTTGGCTAATGTTACTGTCTAATGGGGGTAAGGGTGTTTGTGTGTTACCTGTGATGACCTGGCTAGTCCAGGGCGCCACATTCCCCCTTGGTAAAATGCAGACCATCTGTGGGCTGCCCGTCCATCACCAGTTTTATTTATTTTTTTTTCAAAACTGTAAAAACATAAATAACATGTAAACATTTCAAACATAAGCATTTTTGTTAGGTCACTTGAACGTTGCACATATAAAAACACTTTTAATAATGACGGGCGGATGTCTTCCGCTCTCCCACCCAAGCAACCTAGCCCTGATGCTGCCCCTAAGAAGTGGGCAGCACCCCTTGACCCCAGTCCAGGTTCAGGCTGCCCGAGCGGGAACGGGTACGGTTACTCGCACCCGGCTGTCACTTCAGGGGACCCCTGACCCCCAGAGGATGGCCACCGGTCCTGGTGGTGGACGGGCCCCAGCCTGCTCTGCTGCGGGCCCTTCCTCCAATCTGCCTCTCCGTAGGCAGCAACGGTTTCCATCCCACAAAACTATTTTCAAGCCCACCAGTTCGTGGGTGGCCTGCCAGTTCTCGGCCATGTCCATGAGCAGTTTCTCATGTGGGTGGTAAAAACACACAGAGTCCCTCCAGAGACAACTTGCCGGCAACGGCCGGGATAATCACTTTAGCTAATCAGATGATCTTTTTGGTTGGTTTTTGTCATTCATTCTGCTAGGGGTCCCAACGGGGGACAACTTGCTTGCAACGGAGGACCGCTGCCAATACTTGAGGTCGTACTCATCCAGGATCTCTTCTAGCTCAACATCCAGACGGTTCGGTAGAGGAGGGTGCTGGGGCCGCATCTGCTCACCGCGGCTCTTCCTTTGCTTAATGTCCAGGGCGAACCAGCCCCTCTGCCCGCAGTAGCGGGTGTAAGTTACCAGGTCGCCCGGCAATACATCGCGACCTGGGTGGCCCGTGGGAAGGTGTGAGTTGACATCGCGGCGGGCCAGAAACACTTCGGCCTCAAGTCCCGGCTCATAGATGAAACCGAACCCCCTCCGCGTGTCAAACTGCCGGACTTGGCCTTCATACACCGGGCCCCGCTCCCGAAAGGTGTCATGACGGAGTGCATCCTTTTCTTTAATCCCTCGAGCCATTACTTCGGCCCTCTGCTGCTCCCTGGCGGCAATCTCTCGGCCCAACTGGTTTGGTTCCCTGTCCCAAGAAGGGGCGTTGGCAGACCCCTGCGCCTGGGTCTGGCCCCGCTGGACCACGCCCACACCGGCCACTACCGGTACTCTCTCATGGGGGTCCTGCGGTGACGTGGCCTGGACTGCTGCTTTGCAATGGCGGCCCGGCGCAGCCTTAGCCGAGGCGAGGGATTCAGGGACAGCTGACCTCACCGGTTGGGCCTTCGGGCCGGCAGTGGCCGGTTCTTCCACGGCCGGGCGGACTGCCGGAGCCGGGACGGTCTCGGGTGCGGCCACTTCCAGGGCCGACGGCTTCTCGTCTTGGATGGCTTCTTCCCGCGGGGTCTTCCATGGCAGAGGGAGGGATATAGGCCGTTCCCACACACTGCCCCCAAGCCGGTCCTCTAGGGCGGATGGGGTGGATTCCGCTACCGGTGTTGGGGTTAGCGGACCCAGCGGAGGGGTAACAGCAACCGGTACGGATTCCGGGGGAGGCAGGAGGGTGAGCGGGCACAGGCCAGGCCCCTCAGCCACAGTGGCCGGTCCTTCTCAGACACAGGGACGTGGGTCGCTTACCCGCTCCTCCAACACTGCCTCCACCTCGCGTCTCCGCACAGCCGCCGCCACTTGCTCCATCTCGGCCACCCAGCGCTCCATCAAGAACTGGACCTGGGTTTGAAGACGGCAGCACATTTGTGCGGTCCGGGCTTCCACCCACGCCGCTGTTCCGGGCGTGGGCTCCGAGCTTCCAACGGTGCCGGACGGACGGGACATCGTGCGCAGCAGTGTTCCAGGAACCAAATGTTTGCAGAGTCCTGGCGTCCCCGCTTTCTATAGCCTTGGCTACATTAGGCAGACACACACCCACCCCCCCTTGGTTCTCTTCAGCACTTCCGCTTGTTGGGGGCGGAGCTTCGCTTTCGCGCCTCCCCTGCTCGGAGAAGACGATCGAGCGGGAGATTTTCGTGCCAAAGATGGCGGCGCTTCAAATTTTTCGCCCGGATACCACCGGCGGAGATCACAAGGCGCACTTCTACTGGTAAGTAGATGGGTTCAATCCTGTCTGTGATGCCAAGTTGTCACGGGCGGGGAGGACGCCGCTGCCATGCTCGCTAACGCTCGGGTCCGGCACTGCTGCGGCTGCTGCTGCTCGTTAGCTCAGTTCTGGGGACTTGAGTGGCGCTCCTCACCCATGAGTGAAAGGGGTGGTTGGTTTGGGGGATTTAGTTTGTGACCCACGGGTTGTGGTGAAGACAGCCACCACCACTGCTGGTGACAGGGATCCTGGGAGCGATGGTAGGGAGCAGCTGGGATGTTGTTTTCCCCCCTCCGTGGGTAGGGGTCGGTGGTCCCGGGGCCCGGTGGTGTGATGGGGAGGCAGGGTAGGTGAGGTGCAGGGTTGCAGGGACAGCGCGGCACGGTGCCGGATGGCTCTGGTGTACTTATTCAGTGAGAGATGCACAAAGTGCTCGGTAAACCAAACGGCTGGATGGACGGGTCCCGCAGCCGACTGCAGTGTCTCTCCCCAGACAGGTGATGGCGGCTGTCTTTCCCTGCACCTTTGTGTACTTGTTTGACTACGGTGGATCCCCAACGGTAGTCCGCTCCCCGGTGTATGGATGCTGGAGGAGCCCGTTTGCCCGCAGGTGCTGGCCCTTGGGTCTCTAGCCTTAGGCGATAGCTGTATACCCTCACGGTGTGGGCGGTTGCCTTCTAACGGGTCTTTGGCTGTTAGGAAACCCCTGAGGTTCCTGTCACACTCGGATTTGACTGTTGACGGCGACTCCAAGCTTAGTCGGGGTCCGATGGCCCTGCCTGTGTGTGCCGGCTTCACTTCGCTCCCCAGTCAGCACCAGCGGGCAAACGCCCAGCCCTGGTCCTACGGTTCCACGTCAATTCACCACTCCTGCAGACGGCCACCACTGTCTGCCAACCTTGTTGTCAGTGCCTGGGCCACAAACCCAGACACCCTTCACTTCAACCTCCTCCACTGAACTCCTGAACTCAACTCTTCCACTCCTAAAACTGAACTGTCATTTTTCCCGCCTCCAGGCCTGTGAACTCCTCGGTGGGTGGGGCCAGCCACTTGGCTCCGCCCCACCTGGTGTGGACATCAGACCCTGGAGGTAGGCAACAAGGGTTTTATGTTTGGCTAATGTTACTGTCTAATGGGGGTGGGGGTGTTTGTGTGTTACCTGTGATGACCTGGCTAGTCCAGGGCGCCACACAAACACCACTGATTAATCAGTGGAAGACAATAAATGGGTTGTCATGTTGCACTGCTGGATGGATTCAGGAGAGCAAATGATACAATCAGCAGATTTTATAGTTTGCAGTTCTAGCATGCGCCTTCTTCAGGAACCAAGAATAGCAATGTACCAATTGGCACTTTTTTGTGTATGCCATACAAAAAACTGTGAGTTGGTGGTGAGGGGGTGGTTAAAAGAGCAGGATGACTACATGGCACAAAAAAACTAGTTTTCTATGGAAAATCTCATGCTGATAAAACACTGAAACTTCTCGAACCAGTCAATCAGGTGACACATAGCTGGAATCATGTTCTCTGCCACAACATCTTGCTGCTCTCAGATTCAATAGCAAAAACCTGTTAACAGATTCACTTAATAATCATTTGCCAGGATATGAATTAATAACTCTTTACATTTAAAGTTACTCTTTCAATTTAAAGTGCTATCAGCTGAGATCCCCACCAATCCAAAGAATGGGCTCTGAAAAGCTGTATTCTGCTATCTGAAAAAGTACCATAAAGAATTACCTGAGCTCATGGTGCTCATGTGCAGTAATTATTGCTTTTCGAAGCCCTGTGCTTGGCTTCATTAATGTCCCAGCTCTTGAACTTAACTCAACAGAAAGTTTGCAACGATCCTGAGGAAGGGCTAATAATCTTCAATGTTGGGAATCACTCTTTAAATTGAAAGTGGCTCAGTCACAATGTAAATTTACATGAAAAGTTAAAGGAGGCATATCATTGTTTTTCCAAAATCAATCTCAAATATAGATTAGAAGAGGAAAAAACTGCAGATCAGTATTTACAAGCTGCAAGACACTGCAAAGCATTAGTCTTTCGTAAGACAGGTTTGTCTCTTGACACATTAATAAAACTATAAATTATTAAATGGGTGGTCCAGAGGCTAAACATATTTTCATTTCAATCCCTATCTATTTACTGAGGTAATTATATTTGCATTAAACTTTCTCTTCTGTTTACTAACTTCACTACCTAAATGCTTCTGATTCTTTTTTTTACCTATTTAATGTCTGATGACGCTTAATTTGAGAATCTCAGTGCATGTTATAATTCATAATTCTCAAATTAAGTGTTATTCTGGGCAGAGGCTGTGGTCATTGTTATAGCCCCTGCCCCCTCCTTGAAACGAAGCGCCATCAGTGACGCTTGTTTTAGGGGATGTTCTGATCCCTGTATGCTGTCATTATGCGAAAAGTACAATGACAGCATGTTCTGCGTTGCAGCTTAGATCAGTTGTAGTGAGCCAGAGCAGAGCAGTCAGAGTGTGTTGACAGAATCCCAGGCTTCTAGAGAGCAGACCTGCCTCCATAAGTGATGTCACTTGCAGGGGTGGTGTTGCTCTCTAAACGCCATCGGGTGCACTGACAACAGGCCCTTGGCTCATTTCAGCTGATCTGAGTCAGAAAGACAGAGCATGCTGTCATTGTGCACATCGCACAATGACAGTGCACAGGGAAAGAGACAGACATAGACATAGGGATAGAGACAGAGATAGACAGAACAGACCCTGAAATGAGCATGTCTGATGAAGCTTTGTTTCATGGAGGGGGCAGGGGCAATGACAGTGACTGCAGCCTCGGTCCTCTAACAACACTTGTTTGAGAATCCCAGCATGCCCTGGGATTCTCAAATGAAGCAACACAGGAAATAGGAAAAAAGTAGCATAGTATTATAAATAGCATAGTATAAATAGTATAGTATAATAGCATAGTATAAAGAAATAGCAGTTAGATAGTGTAGTTAAGGAACAGTAGGGAATTTACATTGACACTATATTACAAATTTGTTTAGATTACCCCAACAAATGGAAAGGGATATGGTTGAAAATTTGCTTAGTCTTCGGACCACCCTTTTATCTAATCTGCAAGAAAAAAAGCAGATTCCAAATAATTCAGGCTTTTGACTGGCAAAAATAAAATATTGTATCCCAGTTTAACTGACAAATGAAATGATGCTGAAGGACAACTAGAAAACAATAAAATATAATGTTTTTTAGAAAATCAATTGTAATAAGAAAGCAATAAAATATTAAGCTTGTTTTATTATAACAAGTGTATTAGTTATCTTTAAGTTTTTATTTCAGTTTGTTATGAATTTTTAGTTACAGATCAGTTATATAGATCACTATATCCCTGTCAATATCTGTATGACATACAGTTAGGTCCAGAAATATTTGGACAGTCACACAATTTTCGCGAGTTGGGCTCTGCATGCCACCACATTGGATTTGAAATGAAATCTCTACAACAGAATTCAAGTGCAGATTGTAACGTTTAATTTGAAGGTTTGAACAAAAATATCTGATAGAAATTGTAGGAATTGTACACATTTCTTTACAAACACTCCACATTTTAGGAGGTCAAAAGTAATTGGACAAATAAACCAAACCCAAACAAGATATTTTTATTTTCAATATTTTGTTGCAAATCCTTTGGAGGCAATCACTGCCTTAAGTCTGGAACCCATGGACATCACCAAACGCTGGGTTTCCTCCTTCTTAATGCTTTGCCAGGCCTTTACAGCCGCAGCCTTCAGGTCTTGCTTGTTTGTGGGTCTTTCCGTCTTAAGTCTGGATTTGAGCAAGTGAAATGCATGCTCAATTGGGTTAAGATCTGGTGATTGACTTGGCCATTGCAGAATGTTCCACTTTTTTGCACTCATGAACTCCTGGGTAGCTTTGGCTGTATGCTTGGGGTCATTGTCCATCTGTACTATGAAGCGCCGTCCGATCAACTTTGCGGCATTTGGCTGAATCTGGGCTGAAAGTATATCCCGGTACACTTCAGAATTGATCCGGCTACTCTTGTCTGCTGTTATGTCATCAATAACCACAAGTGACCCAGTGCCATTGAAAGCCATGCATGCCCATGCCATCACGTTGCCTCCACCATGTTTAACAGAGGATGTGGTGTGCCTTGGATCATGTGCCGTTCCCTTTCTTCTCCAAACTTTTTTCTTCCCATCATTCTGGTACAGGTTGATCTTTGTCTCATCTGTCCATAGAATACTTTTCCAGAACTGAGCTGGCTTCATGAGGTGTTTTTCAGCAAATTTAACTCTGGCCTGTCTATTTTTGGAATTGATGAATAGTTTGCATCTAGATGTGAACCCTTTATATTTACTTTCATGGAGTCTTCTCTTTACTGTTGACTTAGAGACAGATACACCTACTTCACTGAGAGTGTTCTGGACTTCAGTTGATGTTGTGAACGGGTTCTTCTTCACCAAAGAAAGTATGCGGCGATCATCCACCACTGTTGTCATCCGTGGACGCTCAGGCCTTTTTGAGTTCCCAAGCTCACCAGTCAATTCCTTTTTTCTCAGAATGTACCCGACTGTTGATTTTGCTACTCCAAGCATGTCTGCTATCTCTCTGATGGATTTTTTCTTTTTTTTCAGCCTCAGGATGTTCTGCTTCACCTCAATTGAGAGTTCCTTAGACCGCATGTTGTCTGGTCACAGCAACAGCTTCCAAATGCAAAACCACACACCTGTAATCAACCCCAGACCTTTTAACTACTTCATTGATTACAGGTTAACGAGGGAGACGCCTTCAGAGTTAATTGCAGCCCTTAGAGTCCCTTGTCCAATTACTTTTGGTCCCTTGAAAAAGAGGAGGCTATGCATTACAGAGCTATGATTCCTAAACCCTTTCTCCGATTTGGATGTGAAAACTCTCATATTGCAGCTGGGAGTATGCACTTTCAGCCCATATTATATATATATATAATTGTATTTCTGAACATGCTTTTGTAAACAGCTAAAATAACAAACTTGTGTCACTGTCCAAATATTTCTGGCCCTGACTGTATGTATAGTGATATATTGTATAACACATTGCGCTGAAGTTCAAGTAATACTCCCATTAATGAAAGCTAGAGGATAATGAAGTTACATTTCAGCAAATTGCCTTTTTTGGGCACAGAATGCATTGCTTTCTGCTATTTTACAGTATGTACTCCCCAGAGAAAGAATCCGCATAACCACTATCATCTGTATAAAGCATATACAACGTGTCATCTGTTCAAACATAATGGTAAGTACATTCATTGAAGCAATAACCTATATTTATGAATATGTCTCCTCTAATAAAGCAATCTTTATAAAAAGGGGAACTAATCAATTCTTTGTCACTTTTCTGACCCTACATAATTGTTTGTGTTTGAGAATTTGAAGGAAAATGATTTTTATTGGCATAAAGAAATATGAGGCATGATCTGATTCTGAATCTCAGCCATATCCTTGTCTCGCTATTGATTCAAGTGGTTACTATGAAAATGCATTCACTTCCTGATTAAAACTAAGCTGCAGGATTAAATATATGCAGCTCCTCTTTAATGAAGTAATGCTTTACAAAACAAACTTCAAAGTGAAGGTCACCAGTCTTCTTTGGCATGATTAGCACAGGCCATCTTTTTACTTAATTTCAGTAGTTGTAGATTTGTAGAAGACTGCTCATGGTGCCATTATTTAAAAGACAAGTCAAATGCTATTAGAAGCTTCAGTTTAAAGCTCTTTGAAATATATTAACATTGAAAGTGACTTAATATGATTTTACAAAACTTCTGGCTCATCATATAGACAATTACATTTTGAAAGTCCAAAGGTTTGTGCTCTCAGGGTTCTCTAAAAACTTCTCAAATGAACGAGCCCCAATGTGGGTCATTTTATATTTTGCTCATTATGCTTTTCAATGTTTTAATTTAGAGTTTTAGTGCACGTTGACATGTAGGGCTTTGAAGCAATTGCATTGTAATGTGCATGAAAAGCTAAAACTGTTTGTCCATTTTTTTACTCCATTTTAGTTTAGGTCCAATATCGTATGTTGAACATTTTGTTTTATAGCCATAGAGTGAAACTATAAAATTCTTGCAGCATAAAGCTCCCATTAGAAGGCATAGATAGAGTTGTAGGACTATTTTACAGAAGTATTTTACAAACTATTTTGTTTTTAAAGAGTTTTACAACTAATACAGAGAAACAACCATCACACCTGTCCAGGCTTTTCCGGGCTCTGCTTCATCCCCTTGGGACTGCTATCCCCGCATGTGCTCAGGGTGGGTTTTGCAAGTTGCCCTCCATTGGTCAATGACATTATCTCCCTACACCTATATAAGACCCATCAAGACATTTACTTGTGTCTTAGGATTGAGATTCTAGACTTCTATGTTTGATGTGCTCCACCATCTTTGATTTTGTCCTTGAAATTTAATTTAGCCCTTTTGGACTCTATTTACTTCATCTGGCCTATTGATCCTGAGATTGCTGTTTTTCCAAGTCCTCATAGTTCCATGTATCCTTGAGGATGTTGCACCAATGTCTGGGGCCTGTTTGCCCACAGGAACCTTAGACTTAGTAATTACACTTCATTTGGTAAGTCTAACATCTGCACTGATTACCTGCCGACCCCTTTCTGCACAGTTCTTTCCCAGTTATTACTTTTTGCTGCTACATCCAGTGATTTCAGTGGTCATATGTCCCTGTGACGGGAAGGAATTAGAGACCATGAGATACCAGTTATGTTATCATTGCTTCTTTTCAGACAATATTTTAAGACAACCCATTTGAGTTCATTGTAACCTTAGTATGTTTTAATTCCTGAAAAAGTTTTAGTGTTGACTTCAGAAATTAAGCCTCAAATCCACCATTGTTTTTAAGTCACTTTCCTTTTTTGTCTTGTGGTAATAATTGCTGTTTTTGGCACCAAAGTAATCAAAATGGATGAATTTGGCACGAAGTCAAAAATGTTTATTTCTGTTTTTTCTTGTTGTGTAGTGTTTTTGTCTCCAAAATTCCCAAAAATGTTGCCAAAATACTTGATAAATAAAAAAAACAACCATTTATTGAAACTGCTTCAAATTTTGCGACTTTTTAAAAAATTCACAATTGATAAATCAGGCAAACACATTTGGAATCGCTAGACTCGGCCCACCATGAGGAAAACAAAAAAACATGCAAGCAAATAATAAACAGACTTCAAAAATTAAAAAAGATCTTAAAAAACACATCTAGAAAAATTGTGCACAAACCAAACAAGGTGTAAAACACACAAAAGTAGACTAAAAAAAGGACAGAAAAGCAATGATGAATTACGGTCTAAGACTTTCACAGTTTATCTTTCAAACTATGGCCCTGATTATGTTTTTTTAAAGTTACTTTCCTTTTTGTTTTGAAGTATTTGTTTTAAAGGATTAGTATCTTTGTCACCAAATTCATCAAAATGGAGGATGTGATTCATGCATTTGGTACAAAGTAAAAAAAAAATGGGCTTCCCCCTGCCTTGAACTGATTTTTATGCCAAAACTCGCATGATGACCAAAGAAGTTTGTTCTAAGGTCAGCATAGGAGTATTAAACATTTATAAACAGATTGCCAAAAGGCAAATAGACCCCCAAACTAAAGACCAATTGAAATATAACCTTTATTTTACTTATTAAATTAATCTATATTTGAGGGATAAATTAGAAAGAAAAATTGATTAAAAGCACATGTGCAGTGACCAAACAGCCCCAACCATGTCTCTCATTAATATCTGTATCTGTATGCACTAGCATATTACAATTCAGAATAATGCCTCTCCAATTTGTTTCATCAAAACAACATCATTATCAGGGGAAGAGACTAAAAAAAAAAAAAAAAAAAATCTGATGACCTCGTTTTGGTGAAACATAATAGATAATAGGGAGGCATTATTCTGACTTTTAATATGCTAGTGCACTGACAATCTACAGATGTGCTTATTGGAGACATTCTAATTCCAAAAGCTAATTCCAATATACTTGCGGAATTGAAAATCCACTAGGATACAGCTTGGTGTGAAGATGAGCCAAAATGTACAACTTTTCAAAAAGTCGCAACGGATAACTCAGATCATATAAAATTTCTTGACTGCACACACAAAGCGGAAAACAAAAAGAAACAAAAGAGCACATATAAAATAATATTCAAAAAGGCGCCAATAGAATAATGAATTTGGTGCAAACAGAAAAAAAGATGCAAAATACACAAAACTAGACAAAAACAGTTGTAGAGTCATTGATGAATCGGGGCTTTTGATCTTTTAATTGGGAAACACAAAGATCTGCTTTTGACCCTGCAGTTTGCTCACTGCATTGACACTAAATTAGTTTAAATTCTATAATTAAATTGCTCAAATTTTTTCTTCTAGTGTTCAAAAACTGAGCTTTTGTTTTCATGATTAAAGGGAATTCTTCATGTGAAAAAATGCTGTTAACTTGCTCTTAGAACCTCGCTGTTGGGAGGAAATTAACTTTATTCCTCCAGGCAGCATTCAGATTTTAGCCACAGCGATGGTGCTGGTGCAAGTTCAGTCATCATTGAAAGCTTGGTCTAATCCATAGTTGGCAGGTACTACTGGGAGGAATAAAGTTAATTTCCTCCTAACAGTGGGGATCAAAGTTTTGGTTCTGGGAAGGTTTAAAATGCTATTAACCTGCTGATTAACCTCAAATCTGCAGGTTAAAGGGAACTGCGACCACCACTAGTAAGTAAAATCAGTGGCCTGAAAACTGGCCGTAGTTTGACATAGTTGGTCTGGATGAAGGCCAGATGTTGTCATGGGGTGTAACAGCATCCCTAGGAAGATGGGAGCCTAAACTAGCCCTCAGGCTAGGGGAACCCTGGCTGACCCTGGTACCAAAGATATGTCTGAAGATGACAAAGTTTGGGCTGCCTTTTTTGCCCTAGCTCCTGAACAATCCTGGTCTAGTGGCCCCATCCCTCCACCCAAAAAAGGACGGGACAGGAGTGATTAATCCCACACAAATAAACAGATGGGGAAAAAAAAATTCAAACACAGCAATCACTCACTGAGGTATAGACAATACGTGATCAGGAGGGAACTTAAGAAAGGGAGGAAATAATCAGGCAACAAGAGTATATCAAAAACACACCAAACAGCACACAACAGTTTAGCAACAATTGGATATCAAAGTACAAGGACCGGAATTGCATAAAGCTATCAACGGCATGGGAGACCAGGCTCCACTATCTTAAAAAGGGTGGAGGAAACTGTGATACACAGAAAAAGGAAGAATTTGCACTAATGTGAACATGCAAGTGATTTTCATTGCTGCAAAAACTCTCAAAAGTCCAGAAACCAACATCTCGGCTCATGTAAGAGCCTTTCTCAAGGTAATTGGTCCAGGAGACAATATGTGATTTATGTGTTTGGAAAAACATGAGTTTGATGCAGTTTATGCCTAATATGCAGTGCAATGTCAGCACAGGTAACCAGTATAAAAAACGTTTAGTAAAGGTATTACATATATTGCTTTTGTGTCAGAGTACCAATGAAACAATAGTATCATATTTGGAAGTAGAGGGTTATTCCCAGGGATCTGTGGATGGACCTATTGCTGCTTAGTGTCATAAGAGCCCCAGCGGGGTCCTGGTCAGGATGTGTACAACTCTTGGAAAGCAGATCCCTGGACAGTTTGGAGAAAATAAATATGGACGAAATGGTCCAAGAAAACCTGTGAGTCCACTAGTTATGATCCAGAAGGAGACAGGACTTATGCAGTAACCAGGTTGGGGATGTCCTGTAGGGAAGGTACATGCCTGAGCCGTACATAGGAACTGTAACTGCGCCCTGACAGTCTGACAGCCAGGAAAAATGCTGAGCTGGCTGGAAGTCAGTGCTGGGGACACAGTTATAGTTGACGCTCACTATGCACTGAACAATGACTGATCCAGTGTCGGAGCCACCACCCCTATGACTGGAAGTGGAACGCTGCCTGCAGGAATAAAGTTAGTTTCATCCCAGCAGTGGGACTCTAATTGTGTATGTTGGGCAGGTTTACAACGCTAATAATCTGCAGATTAAGCCCACATCTATGGGTTAATATCCTTTTCACATTACAGTTTTCCATTTTAACTTGACCAGTACTTAGTATTTTCTTTTGGTCTATTGTTGTAATAAGGTGTCATTTTTTCTATATGGAAAATTTGATTGCTGTTGCATAGATAAAGAGATGTCAATGTAATTTAGAGAAGTTTATATGAGCTTGAGAAATTGGTATGTATTGTAAATTAAAAAGGGTTGGACATGTTAGTGTTAAAGCTAAGGAAGAATAACAAGACAGTTATCAAGTTGAATACAGACTTGGCAATGTGCATGACTTGCCTAAGGGACTGGCAAAATGGATGTGGTTGAAATAACTGAATATGTAAATAACTAACTAAAGGAAATGGAAAACTGAATCCAAGTAAAGACCTATAATTGGGATGTTATTCTAACTTATTTCACAAGGAAATGGTATGCAATCAGAAAACAAACTGCAGAATGCATTAGAGGGGTTCTGTACTTTTGGGGAACATCAATCAGGTAACTAAATATTTAGTATAATGTGTAATAATGTTGGACTTTTTAGTCCAGCTTGGATTTTTATACATAAAATTCCATAAATTGTAGATAGCAACTGTTTGCTTATTGTGATATCTGTGACAGGTTTAAATTAAATAAATATTTCATGTCTGTAGAAAACTGCATCTAAAATACAGTGAAAAATGTGCAAAGCTTTTTCAGAAAAATCCCAGAATTCATGACTTGCCCTACATATATTTATCCCCTTAATGACAAATGATGGACATAGCATGTGATGAGCAGGTGTCACTTCCCAATCACTGCAGAAGCTCAGCTTAGCTAATAGCTGACCTCCGGCAATAACAGCGCCTCCTCTGGCTGATTAGCCCTCCAGATGTCTCGATCAATAGATATCACATCATTTAGAAGGTTGTTGGCAGGTGACCCCCTCTCTCACCCCCATTGTAACCCCAATGACTAAATTATGGGGAGCTAATGGTTGTCATACCACTGGATATCAAACAATGACCTCCTGGTGTGCCAGGTATGGTGCCCTGTTTAACCCAGCCAAATCATTGTGATCATAATTAAAGAACAATAATTACTTTAGCACAGAGAAAGATTATAAATTAATTTTCTGAAGGTAAAAACAGTTATGAATCAGTAGGAAGTGTACAGGCCTTTGCTTTGGATGACTTCAGCACATCTGCAGCCACAGGACATCCCTAGTCTTTCACACTGCTCTGTTGTGATTTTGGTCCACTTTTCTTCCAGTCTCTTCCACAGTTCTTTGACTGTTGTGAGTTTCTTGGTCATAACTTTGTCACCAAGGATTTTTCAGAGGTTTTATATTGGGTTTAGATCAGGATTCTGGGCTGGCCATTTCATTGTTTCAAGTAAGGAACCACGTATTGTTAAAGAAGTGTTACAGTCATCTCCCTGTTGTTTTGAGACTAGTGACAGCCTTAGGACTGGAGCCCCCATCTCCATCTTCACTCCTCATTTAAATGAAGTTTCCTTTCCTTTGGCGTCTCATGAGGTAATTTCAGGTTTTGTTTCAGCAGTTCAGAGCAGTGCAGGTCAGCTGTATCTGCTTTGAGCCCACGCCAATTTAGGTTAAATACTGGAGCCTTCCCAGCAGACCTTGTTGCTGCTAGAATAATTTCTACTTTGGCCAGCCTGGTGGAAGAATCTGCTGAGGTATTGTCCATCCACCTACTACTTTAGAGACTGTCTTCTATGGTGAAGTTTGGTGTTTTGTATCCTTGTTTATTCCCTCGTCTGTCTTTCCACTCTATGTTTATTATATATATATAATTGGCAATTGATTTACCCACATGATTGCTTTTAATTCATGTTATCCTAGGCTAATACCTATAATAGTACATATGTGGATATCAATGGACAATCCAAGGACAATCGTAATTAAATTTGTACAAAAAGGGGAAAAAAACGACCAAAAGTCCTATTTATTGCAAACACATATTTATTCATTGATAAGAGACAGGAGATAGACACCACAGTGTTCGATTAAAAACAATGAAATAAAGGACTGTGAATGACCATACATATAACAACCATATAGACAAATTTCCGTCATTGGCAGGTAGTAGTTATAACCTCATTACTCATCATCGGGTCTTATTAGAACTGTATATATATCAATACTGTACCCAATCATTACATGTGCAAAGATCTTAGGGGGGGTCCGACCATAAAATGTATCATATACTAACAGAATTATAATGCAATCACCTGGCAGGGTTTATATGTAGATATAGTCATAAGCTGCACTGGATTTCAGCCAATGTATGTTTATTAGTGTAGTGGCGAGTCTAGTGTACTCGTTGGCCTACTCACTAGGCAGGGTGATTTTAGGGTCAGCTGAGGGTCCAAGGTATCCTGCTCGCTGACAGGTTGAAAGAACCTCAGTAGGGACACTAGGGAGTGCAGGAGTCAGCTTGAGGTGAGTTCAGAAGATGCTCCCTCACCCCACTCCATAGTGGCAGGGACCTTCATTGTATCATGACCTCGGTGCCCCCCCTTTTTGTGGTGTTTTTTATAGTGCATCAGATGCCCGTTGGTGTGATCACGTGTGTCACACGTTACATATGGACATCAACTACTCTGTGCGTTACAAGAAGGTTCTGAAACATACTTAAAATTCACTCTGCTATGTAGCTGTATGAGAGGTCAAACTCTTGCAGCAAAAAAAAATCCCAAACCATAGCACTTCCTCCACACCTTTCACTGAATACTTAACCCAGTTTCTCGACCAACATAATGTTTCCTATCAGAACCAAATAAATTAAACTTGCTTTCCTCACTAAAATGAACTATGAACCTCTTCTCTGTCCACACAACATGCTCCTCACCAAAGGTGAGTCTAGCCATTTGATTCTTTCTGCTAATGAAAGGTTTGGTCACTGCAGAGTGGGTGCAGTCCAAATGCTCTTAAACGTTGTGATACTGTATGATGAGACAGATCTTTACCCCGTTGAGTCCTGGCGAGTAATTCCAGCTGAAGTGTTGAAACAATTACCCATGGAGAGTCTCTGCACGATCCTGTACTCTCTTCCATTTGTCTTTCAAGGGCAACCAGCCTTCTTGGGGGACTTGAAAGAATTTGTGATGTTGTAAAGATGCAATATTCTTAAAATCACAGACTTGGAACTGCCAACTAGAGTTGAGCATGGTTCGCGGTTCGAGGTTCTCCAGTTCGCGGCTCGAGTGATTTTGGGGGATGTTCTAGATCGAACTAGAACTCGAGCTTTTTGCTAAAGCTTGATAGTTCTAGATACGTTCGAGAACGGTTCTAGCAGCAAAAAGCAGGGCTTTTTACAGCTACAGTGTGCAGGAGCCATCGCTGGCAGCCTGAAAGAAGCTGGTAACCAAGATAAACATCGGGAATCCAAGCAAAGCGCTTTGGTTAGTAACCCGATGTTTATCCTAGTTATGTGCAGGAAGCCCACACTTCCCCGCTCAGCTCACTCCGCACCCTCCTGCACGCGGCATGTACACACACACACACACACACTCACACTCACACTCACCTGTCCCCAGCCAAGCAGTCCATGACACTGACGTCCTCAGCGCCACCCCCTTCGCACTCCGCCGCCAGCACACATGGCTCTGCCCACATGCACTCTGCACACATGGTCCCGCTCGGCTTACCTGCGGTGATGAAGTCCCGACCTCAGCGCTGTCACTGTCCTCCATGGCCGCCGCTTGTCACATCACCTTCTCTCGCTTCCGACCCGAGACTGACTAGCGGTGACGTAACAGGCCGCTCGCTATACTTGGCTGTGAAGGCGGCGGTCATTGAATTCAGTGACAGGTGCTGTCAGCAGTGCAGGAGATCAGCGCAGGTAATGTACCTCGCTGACAGCAGCACTTGTCATCCCCTGCAGTGACCTGGGCTGACCCATTGATGTTAGCTCAGGTCACTGCACTGCTCTCCCAGCCAATGGGGAACATCCTGCTCTTCATTGATTGGGACAGTGTGGATCGTCATGGCAACCCCTTGGATTACACCAGACCTGGATTTGTTTTTCTTTCTAATAAATTGGTTGAAGAGGGAATGTACTGGGGAGTGTTTTTTTAAATAAAAATGTGTTTGTTGTCTATTTTTTTTTATTACTGACTGGGTTGATGATGTCGGGTATCTGATAGATGCCTGACCTCACCAACCCCATGGCTTGATGCCAGGTGACATTACACATCTGGTATTAACTCCATATATTACCCCGTTTGCCACCGCACCAGGGCGCGGGATGAGCTGGTGCGAAGCACCAGGATTGGCACATCTAATGGATGCGCCACTTCTGGGGCGGCTGCGGCCTGCTATTTTTAGGCTGGGGAGAGTCCAATAACCATGGACCTCCCTAGTCTTAGAATATCAGACCCCAGCTGTCTGCTTTACCTTGGCTGGTGATCCAATTTTGGGGGGACCCCTACGTGTTTTTTTTTGTTATTTATTTAATTTTAACAGCGTGGGGTGCCCTCAGTTTTGGATTACCAGCCAAGGTGAGGTTGCCAGCTGTGGTCTGCAGGCTGCAGCCGTCTGCTTTACCCTAGCTGACTACAAAAATAGGGGGAACCCTAAGTCATTTTTTTTTTTCATTTTTTTGGCTAAATACAAAGCTAAGCACCCCTTAGTGCCACATGAAAGGCACCAAAGGGTGCAAAATTACAAAATGCAGGAGAGTGGGACACTATGTGTCTTTCTGCCATTATAATGACAGAAAAGACTGATATGAAGTGCACAAGCACAAGAACGACACCAGAGCGCTCTACGCTGTGAAAAGCAGTAGAAAATGGCACTGGAGTAAACATGTGACCGCCTCATGTAGGATTAAGCTAAGTATCCTGGGTAAATTTATGTATTTACCCTCCTTCAGTTTTTTTGCAGTACACAAAAAAAACGGAAGGCACACGGATGACAAACAGATGACATACGGACCGTCTACGGAACGGAAACGGATGCCACACGGATCCACCCGTGAAAGAAAAACGGACTGTTTTTTGCAGACCGCAATGGATCGGTCGTGTTAATGTAGCCTTATTCTGATCTACCGTTTATAAACAGCAGGCAGATATAAGTGAATAATGCCCCCCAGCGTCAGAAAATCTCCGGGGTTTCAGGGCTAGCTGAGACCCTGGAGATCATGATTCAGGATGGTTTTTCCAGTCCCCGCTCACGTGATCACAGGTATACACCATACACCGATGATCACGTTACAGTAAATGACAGCGCCGGTAAAAAATTTATTTATCTCCCATCTGGCATGAATAAACATGATAAATCTCCTCCCCTGTCCCCCGGTGTCGCCAAAGGGCCCCCCCTGATGCCCTCCCAGAAATCCAAGATGGCCGCGCGCACAGCAGCGCGACGGCCGCATTCACCCTACTCCTCTGATTTCTGTCGCATGTGCCATGACACATGCGACAGAAAACTCCTCCCCAGGCCCTGCCAGGTCACCCCCTATAACCCCCCCGGTGTTCCCCGGTGTCCCACGGTACCTCTGCAGCGTTGATCCCCCCACGGCCCTCTCCTTCACAATAGACGCTGCCGCATGCACAGAGCGGCTGTCAGCTCAGCTTCCTGTGTTCAGACACAGTGAGTGGTGGTTATGCATCTGTAAGCTAAATGGGCGGCACGGTAGCTCAGTGGTTAGCACTGCAGTCTTGCAGCGCTGAGGTCCTGGGTTCAATTCTCACCAAGGAGACCATCTGCAAGGAGTTTGTATGTTCTCCCCGTGTTTGCGTGGGTTTCTTCCGGGTACTCCGGTTTCCTCCCACACTCCAAAGACATACAGCGCTATGGAATTAATAACGCTATATAAATGAATAAATTATTATTATTACTGCAATGCCCTGCTCATGAGGTAAGGAACATAATTGATCAGGAGAGCTATATACTACATTTCCAAATGGAGGGATTTGCTTTTATAGTTTCCCTGCTGAATGACTACCAAACATGAGAGTCCGTTATACGCCACAAGAAAACACATCTAAATAGCGAGCTCTGTTGTTAAGTATTCATTCAGCTGGATAACTGGATTTAAAGGGGTATTCCATCTCCAAGATCCTATCCCCAATATATAGTAGGTGGAATAGCAATAATACCAGCAAATACCAAAATTTGGAAATGTAGAATAGTTCTCCTGATTAGGCATGCCCTTACCTCATGAGCAGGGCATTGCAGCTTTGGTAGCAACCATTACGACATGGACTCTGCTGCTGTGGACCCGGGGAGAGTGAGTGCAGATTCATTGCACCCACACTCCTCACATGAAGGGTCTGCACTCCTAGAAAATGGGGGATACGTTCCCTGAGTGTCTCCCCCCCCATATTCTAGATGGTCCAGAGTCGTCGTGGGACCCCTTTATTTTTTTTCTTACAATAAATTGATGAAAGAGGAACTGTTTTGGGGACTGTTTTTTCAAATAAATTTCTTTTGTCGATTTTTTTTTTGTTAGTACTGACAGTTTATGATGTTGGGTATCTAATAGACGCCATGACATCACAAACTGCTGGGCTTGATGTCAGGTGACCTTACAGCTAGTATCAACCCGATTTATTACCCCGTTTGCCACTGCACCAGGGCACGGGATGAGCTGGGGTGAAGCGCCAGGATTGGCGCATCTAGTGGATGCGCCACGTCTGGGGTGCCTGTGGAATGCTATTTTTAGGCTGTGAAGGCCCAATAACTATGGCCCTTCCCACCCTGAGAATACCAGACCACAGCTGTCTGCTTTACCTTGGCTGTTACTTTTTTTGTGTAATTATTAATATTTATAAAATAATTATAAAAAAAGAACCTGGGGGGACCTCCACATTGGATCCCCAACCACGGTAAAGCTGCCAGCTGTGGTTTTCAGGCTACAGCCGTCTGCTTTACCCTAGCTGGCTATCAAAAATGGGGGGACCCAACGTCATTTTTTTTTTTAACTATTTTATAAATAGAAAAAATTAATGGGCTTCCCTGTATTTTGATTGCCAACCAAGGTAATGGCAGGCAGATGGGGGTGGCAACCCATAGCTGTCTGCTTTATCTGCGCTGAGAATCAAAAATACCGCGGAGCGCTACGTCATTTTTTTTAAAGATTTATTTTTACAGCACTGTGATGTCCAGCAATCAAAATACAGGGAAGCCCATTATGTTTTTAGTTATTTAAATAAATAATTAAAAAAAATATATATGGGTTCCCGCTGCATTTTTTTATTGCTAGCTAAGGGTAATCCAAGCAGCTACTGGCTGCTAACCCCCACTGCTTGGTGTTACCTTCACTGGCAATGGAAAATCCAAGGAAGCATTTTTTATTTTTTTTGCCAAAAAACTACAAAAAAAGGACGTGAGCTTCGCCATATTTTTGTTTGCTATCCAGGTATAGCAGGCAGGTGCTGGAAGAGTTGGATACAGCGCCAGAAGATGGCGCTTCTATGAAAGTGCCATTTTCTGAGGCGGCTGCAGACAGCAATTCGCAGCAGTGGGGCCCAGAAAGCTCAGGCCAACCTGTGCTGCGGATTCCAATCCCCAGCTGCCTAGTTGTACCTGGCTGGACACAAAAATGGGGCGAAGCCTACGTCATTTGTTTTCTAATTATTTCATGAAGTTCATGAAATAATAAAAAAAGGGCTTCCCTTTATTTTTGGTTCCCAGCCGGGTACAAATAGGCAACTGGGGGTTGGGGGCAGCCGTACCTGCCTGCTGTACCTGGCTAGCATACAAAAATATGGCGAAGCCCACATAATTTTTTCAGGGGGCAAAAAACTTCTGCATACAGTCCTGGATGGAGTATGCTGAGCCTTGTAGTTCTGCAGCTGCTGTCTGTCTGTATGGAGAAGAGCAGACAGCAGCTGCAGAACTACAAGGCTCAGCATACTCCATGCAGGACTGTATGCAGAAGTTTTTTGCCCACCAAAAAAATGACGTGGGCTTCGCCATATTTTTGTATGCTAGCCAGGTACAGCAGGCAGCCACGGGCTGCCTCCAACCCCCAGTTGCCTATTTGTACCCGGCTGGGAACCAAAAATATAGGGAAGCCCGTTTTTTTTAATTATTTCACTTATTTCATGAAATAATTAAAAAACAAATGACGTGGGCTTCGCCCCATTTTTGTGTCCAGCCGGGTACAACTAGGCAGCTGGGGATTGGAATCCACAGCACAGGTTAGCCCGAGGTTTCTGGGCGCCTCTGCTGCGAATTGCAGTCCGCAGCCGTCCCAGAAAATGGCGCTTTCATAGAAGCGCCATCATCTGGCGCTGTATCCAACTCTTCCAACAGCCCTGGAGCCGGGTGGCTTGTTGGGTAATAATGAGTTAATACTAGCTTTGTTTTACCAGCTAGTATTAAGCCAGAGATTCTTAATATCAGGCACGTTTGACCCGGCCTTTAAGAATCTCCAATAAAGGGTTAAAAAAAGACACCACACAAAGAAAAAATTCTTTAATAGAAATAAATACACAGACACATTAGAGACTCCATCTTTATTACCCCTTGTCAGCCCTCCACGATCCATGGTCTTCTGTCTTTCTCGTTCAACAAATGCAGCTCTGCTCCATCACTGCTGCATGGGGGAAGACGCTGCTTCCCGTGCAGCCTTCACTCCGTGAAAGCTGCACGGGAAGCAGCGTGCAGCCTTCACTCCGTGAGTGATCAGTTCTGCTGGCTGTCAGCGGTAACAGCGGTAACGCTGACAGACGCGTTACCATAGCAACGGTGCTCCCTGAGCCGCGGTTAGCGGTGACGTCACCGCTAACTGCGTTGCTATGGCAACGGTGATCTCCGTTGATGACCGGCTGTGTCAGCCGGTCCCTAACGGAATGGAGAGTCGACCGTGTGCTAGAGCATGTCGCCGGTACACGGCGATACACAAATGTGCACCGTGTACCGGAGAGTGCAATGACAGGTCCTACATGACGCGTCATAGTCATGTGACCAGTCTGTAGCCATTGAGATAATAGCCACGTGACTGGTCACATGGCTATTTTGACGTCACGATAGGTCCTGCATCACTGCTGGCAGTGCTGGTCACCTGAAGGATTCAGCGATCATCGGATGGAATAGCGGCAGGAGACAGAGTGCAGGATTGATCGCGGGGACCGGTAAGTGTTATGGCAATGTTTATTAACTGTAAGTGTACATTTATAATGCGTTTTTATGTGTTTGTGATTGCCTCTCATTATATCCTATTTGTTCGAGTTCGGTTCGTCGAACGTTCGCCGAACTGAACTCGAACGAGACCTCCGTTCGACGAACCGAACTCGAGCCGAACCACGGCCGGTTCGCTCATCTCTACTGCCAAAACTTCTCTTGCTATGGCTGATAGGGTCACCCCTTTGGCCTTCATCTGGATAACCTGCTGCAGGAGGGTTTCAGTCACATTGGAATGGCACATTTTTTCAAAGTCACTGCAAACTGGAAGGTTAGGTTGCCAGTTAAATAGGGCTTGTCAAATAATTAAGGAAATTAGCAGCAGGTGCCAGATTAGCAACAATAACCTGAAGGTATCTAAAAGTGTTCTGTAATTTTGATCTGTGTTCTTTTTCACTTATCTCATTTATATATGTATTATATGCTTTAGAATAAATTCAATTTATGAAATAATCTTTAAATACACTAGTTTACTCATGTTAGAATATACTCTCATAGGACTACACAATGACCTTAACATTTGGGAAATTGAGTGTTGTTCTATAATTTTGCTCTCCAGTGTACATTCATGGTTTACATACTATAGCATTTCAAAGTTTAACTGTTTTGGTCATTAAATCATTCATGTGTTTGCTATTGGGCTCCAGGGTCACATAACCCCTTAATGACCGACAATACAGTTTAAAATGGCTGACATTAACGGTACTTATTTTTTACTGTCATTTAAAAATTCTGGTAAGGAGTAGAGTTGAGCGCGGTTCGTGGTTCGAGGTTCTCCAGTTCGCGGCTCGAGTGATTTTGGGGGCTGTTCTAGATAGAACTAGAACTCGAGCTTTTTGCTAAAGCTCGATAGTTCTAGATAGGTTCGAGAACGGTTCTAGCAGCAAAAAGACCAGCTAATTACTAGCTGGCTTTCCGCTGTAATAGTGTAAGTCACTCTGTGACTCACACTATTATGAAATTTCAGTGTATAGTGTGCGGGAACAGCGCATTCAGATCACTTCTGTATGGATAATGGCGATCGCCATTTTTTTTTTTTTTCCCTTGTCTTCCTTCTCTAAGCGAGCGCGTGTAGTAGGGCGGGCCAGCATGTCAGCCAATCCCAGACACACACACAGCTAAGTGGACTTTTAGCCAGAGAAGCAACGGCATGTGTGATAGGATGTCCATGTCACATGTCCCTGCATTATAAAACCGGACATTTTCCTCCAGCACGCCATTATCTGCCTTCTGCGTCCTTGGTGTCAGACATCACTGGCACAGCTCCTATCGCCGATACTGCTGTGTACGCTCCATACACAGCGCTGTACAGCATAGGGATAGCACTTTCTATCAATCCTTTTAAGGGCTTATACCGGCAGAGTCAGAGCCATAGATAACAGGTCCGTGAAAACAGAGTTTAACAGCTACACAAGATGACAGCGTCTGTGTAGCTAAGGTCAGGGATTTCCTCGCTGCATTTCCCCATTAGGAGGGATAGAAAGGCAGGCTTCCTTTCCTCTACCCAGAGACCCACAACCCTGCCACTGTACCCTCCTGCCCTTTGCACACTTAAACTCATTGTTACTAAGCCATTATACTAGCAAACACTGAGTGAACTTAGTGGCATCCTAAACGTGGCTGTTGGACTTCTGTATTGTCCCACTAGTGCAAAGATATTTGCAGCACGTCTGCCTGCATTGCACACTGAAACGCATTGTTACTTACTAATACATTATAATACCAAAAATTGAGTAAACTTAGTGGCATACAAGAAGTGGCTGTTGTACTCCATTAGTGCCCCACTGGTGCAAATCTATGTGCAGCATCTCTGCATGACACCCACCTGCCCTGTTTTTAATAAGCTATAATTATAGCAAAAAATACTGCCATTTAGTGGCATCATAGAACTGGCTGTTGTATTTCATTATTGTCCCACTTTTGCCAAGCTATTTCTAGCACCTGTGCAGGACACCCTCCTGCTCTGTTTTTAATAAGCTATAATGATAGCAAAAAATACTGCCATTTAGTGGCATCATAGAACTGCCTGTTGGACTTGCATTAGTGTCCCACTGGTGCAAATCTATTTGCAGCACCTCTGCATGACACCCTCATGCACATTTTGCTACGCTAATTTTATAGCAAACTCAGGGAATTCAATGCTGCATTTGATCATTCGGAGGGATAGAAAGTGAGGCTTCCTTTAGCTTTTCCTTCTGTTCATAGACAGCATCTCCAAGTCCACACCCGAAGAGCAATTTCTCCTCCACGTGTAAGTGTGGAGAGGCAGCTAGTGCGCATGCGTGTGCCGATTTACCCCAGCTGCAGCCTAACTACAGTGTTTCGCCTAGTGAGTATGCTCAGGCTGACTGTGCCATTCCTGAGGCTAAGTCTTCATTTCGGGATACAGCGCATGCTCCCACACTTAGTGCGAAAAGCCTCTTTGCACAGGTACTTGCATTCCGTGCCAGGTCTAAGTCCTGTTTTGTGCTTAGACACCATGCTAAAGCTGATAGTCTTTTTTCAGAGACTGTATTTCATGCTACTGAGCATGCTCAGGCACTTACTGCATCAGAGACTAGGTCTGGTAATGAACTCTTTGGCCCTGCCCCTGATGTGGGGGGCCCATATAGACCACAGGGCATCAGGTGTCCTGACGATGTGGCTAGGCCACTCCCAAATGGCTTGCAGAGGCCCGCCCCTATGACTTGTCACCTCATTATTGATGGTCAGACGATAACTGGTGAGGTGTTTGTGTCGTGGCAGCCATGAGGTCATTATTGAAGTTTCGGTTCCAAATAGGACGCTAGTTATGCCACTCATGACGTGTCACTCTGCTTTTGTCTCCAGGAGGTGCATTGTGGTCCACCCTGGTTTGGCGCCGACCAAGGTTATAAAACGGGCTGGAGCCAACAAGGAGGTGCGCAGTCTTCTATTATGCTCCGAAAGAGCACACCTCCATGTGTTGAACCCATTGCGGCTTTAGGCCAGAGGTAGGCAGGGATACGGTGTCGATGCAGGCCACCACCACAGTTGGTAATGCAGAACGGTTAAGACCAGCTCCTGTCCTACAAGTCCTGCTTGTGCAGCCCAGTGGCATTAACAGGCCTGCTGCTGCTGATGCGCCTGCTGTCCACAGGTGTGGCCCCAATGCACACGGTCAGCGTACTGAATGGCCCCTGTGATGTTAACAGGGAGTTCCTGGGCTGGGTGGGCATGTGGACCCTGTGACGCTAACAGGGCTCCCAGTCTCCAGATCTAAGTGGCGTCTAACTCGGTTCAGGCAACTATTAGTTTCATAGCCACACAGATCTGTATTCTCCATCTAACCTTCCAGTTGCCAACCTCTCCTTTTCCATCTGGGAGCACGGTGGACATTGACTGCTGATGGGGATATATACCTTTCTCTTTCTTTTCTTATTAATTTTCGTTATATAGCGGTAACATAGTATATACCACCTTAGCTAAATCTGCCAGTCCCACCGTAACAGATGGTGTTTCTTCATTAAATGTTACTTTTGCTTAACCAACAAACCCACGGACAAAAACTTTTTTCCCCTTTCCAACACACCTGTTCCCCTTTCCACCAGCATCTGTCCTTTTTGAACTCATTTGCTATATGACCAAAAGTGCAACTCTGCAGGGACACCGTACTCAATGCCATCTCCGCACAGCAGCCAACCCTCGGTCCCTCAGATGTGGACAAGTAAAAGACCATTTCCTCCTATCCATGACAAAGCGTTGAGATTCCCTCTGTGCAGCACTGGTGTTTACTGGAAAAGCAGATCTAAGAATCCGTACCACCTTCTGCAGATACTCCTGTATACGTGCGTCCCTTTCTATGGCAGGAATTATTTCGCCAAATTTTGTCTTGTACCGGGGATCTAACAGTGTGGCAACCCAGTAGTTAGCATTACTTCGAATTCGTACAATCCGAGGGTCATGTTGTAGGTAGTGCAGCAAGAAGGCGCTCATGTGTCTTGTGCATCCAGGAGGACCAAGTGCTTGGTGTGTTGGTGGCAGAGAGGTGAGAATCGTGCCTCCTTCCTCTGCCCTCTCCCCCCAACCTCGCACATCCTAAATGTGAGCAAGCTCTCACTCATCTGCTGAGTCTTCCATGCCCATTGCCAGTTCGTCCACAATTTCTTCATGGGCTCCTGCACCTTCCTCAACAATTTTTGCAGATACTATGCACCCTTATTAATCCCTCTCCCCCACCGTCCCTCTACTTCCGCCTAGGTGCCGCTCACCGTCTGGACCTTGTAGATCTTATTATCCCTTCTGCATATGACTCATCCTGTACTTTCTCCCCTTCCTCTTGGACCAACACCTGACTCTGAATAATGCATACAGTGTGCTCCATCTTGTAGATGACCAGAATTGTAACGCTGAGAATGGCATCGCCAGTGCTAAAGATCTTCGTCGATATTTGTAAACTGTGTAGAAGGGTGCATAGGTCCTTGATCTGACACCACTACAGCAGCGTGATCTGCACCACCTCTGGATCAAGTTAGCCCAGGGTATACGTCATACCGTATTTCAGCAGGGCTCTGCGGTGCTGCCACAGACGCTGAAACATGTGCAGATTCAAATTCCTGCGTGTCGGAACATCGCATTTCAGGCGTTTAACCGCCAGACCCTAAGACTTCAGGAGCGATGAAAGTTGTTGAGCTGCTGGGTGCGAAGGATGAAAGTGAGCACATAGCAGCGTGCCCGCTGCACAAGGCCATGTAGGCCGGGATGGTATTTTAAAAATTGCTGGAGAATCAGATTCAACACGTGAGCCATACAAGGCACGTGTGTCACATTGCCCTGACGAAGGGCCACAGACAGGTTTGCATCATTGCCGCACACAGCTGTTAAGTCACCAACGTAGTCCACTCAATGAATTTGTACTCCGGTCGCCAGGTGACAACGTGTTCCTTTCGTGCATAGTGCTGATGATGGGAAAGGAGTCGATGCCAGCGGTGCAGGTGGACGCAGGTTATGCTCACCCACTGGGCTGCGTTACCTTGACAGATGCAGAACCACAGGCTGAATGTAGGTGGTGGGTATCTCACAGATGAAGTACCATCATTCAGCTACAACCAATGGGAATACACAGCACCCTTTTTTAGGCCCCTCCTGTCTGCAGACCACTGCCAGACAAAGCTATGAACCTCTTGTTACTGTTACCCCCAGTTCAGTTTTATGATTTTGTGTGCTTGTTACCTGTGACTACTTTTCCTGCTTGCAGTTTATGTGCCTTGTTGGCCGATCCGCATTTCACCTCTGCTTGTTTTCTGATTAAGTCCTGGCCATCCCATTCTGTTCCTCTTCCTCAATTAATGTTTTGACCCTGCCTGACTACTATTCTCTGGAACTGCAGCCTTCCACAGGTATTGATCAACTTGGGCCCTGTGTAATTCCAAATCACTGTATAGGGGTTAAAGGGTTTCAGAGTTCTGGGTGTCCAGCTTGGTGAGTGGCTTCCCTCTAGCCTATCCTTTACAGCCCATCTGAGTGTGTCGATCCAGGCAGGCGTTACACCGTGCCCTCGACATAAGGCCATGTAGGCCGAGATAGTGTTTTAAAAATTGCTGGACAACCAGGTTCAACACGTGAGCCATACAAGGCACGTGTGTCACAATGCCCTGAAGAAGGGTCGCAGACTGGTTTGCATCATTGTCGCACCCGACCTTCCCAGGCTGCTGGTTGAGTGGAGACAACCATTGATGAAACTCGGTCTCACTCTCCAGAGCTAACCATCCACAATTCCTCAGCGGTGTCTCACATTTCCCCTACATTTCAAAGTAAACATTTGACCACCTGATGGCCTTGAGCTCTGCTGCCAGCATAGTAAAGAGGTGTGTGGGATTCCTTGGGCGCAGTTACAAGGAAGGGTGGACTGACCACACAGGGTTTGGGCCGAGGTGGAGGACCCACACGAGGTTGACGAGGCAGAAGCAGTGGAGGAACTTGTACATACAGAGGAAGGATTGACACACAAGTCGTGGGGACGGCAAGACTTGTACAGCAAACCCTTCTCCATCTCTCACCATAGTTACCCAGTGCCCAGTCATCAACATGTAACTCCCCTGTCCATGCTTACTGGTCCAAGTATCGGTGGTGAAATGCACCCTGTCACACACAGAGTTTCTCAAGGAATCGGTGAGGTTGTGTGCGACCTGCTGTGGTAGCACGGGCACGCCTTTCTTGGAGAAGGAGTGACGACTGGCCATCGGCTCTTGGGGCACTGCAATGGGCATAAGGTCTCGAAAATCCTCGGTCTCAAAAGGGTGTAAAGGCAGCCTTTCTGTTGCCAACAAGTTGCAGATGATGAAACTCAACCTCTTAGGCATGTCATGCCCTTCGAAAATCATGTAAAACACAGCGAGGGGACTCCAGCCACAGTCTCCCTCGTTTCTACTAATTGGGCCACACACACCCCACTTGACTGGCATCACTTGATCCCCCTTTTCAAAATGAAACAGATGCTTTGCATGAAGCACTCTCAAAAATACGCGTGCCTTTCTCCTCCCCTGGCTAAGCCAGGGGAAGAAAAGTCCTCTGAGAGCCATGACTTGTTCATCTTGGTTCTTTTTTCAAAAGCGAGGGGACTCCAACCACAGTCTCCCTCGTTTCCACTAATTGGGCCACACACACCCCACTTGACTGGCATCACTTGATCCCCCTTTTCAAAATGAAACAGATGCTTTGCATGAAGCACTCTCAAAAATACGCGTGCCTTTCACCTCCCCTGGCTAAGCCAGGGGAAGAAAAGTCCTCTGAGAGCCATGACTTGTTCATCTTGGTTCTTTTTTCAAAAGCGAGGGGACTCCAACCACAGTCTCCCTCGTTTCCACTAATTGGGCCACACACACCCCACTTGACTGGCATCACTTGATCCCCCTTTTCAAAATGAAACAGATGCTTTGCATGAAGCACTCTCAAAAATACGCGTGCCTTTCGCCTCCCCTGGCTGAGCCAGGGGAAGAAAAGTCCTCTGAGAGCCATGACTTGTTCATCTTGGTTCTTTTTTCAAAAGCGAGGGGACTCCAACCACAGTCTCCCTCGTTTCCACTAATTGGGCCACACACACCCCACTTGACTGGCATCACTTGATCCCCCTTTTCAAAATGAAACAGATGCTTTGCATGAAGCACTCTCAAAAATACGCGTGCCTTTCGCCTCTCCTGGCTGAGCCAGGGGAAGAAAAGTCCTCTGAGAGCCAAGACTTGTTCAACTTGGTTCTTTTTTCAAAAGCGAGGGGACTCCAACCACAGTCTCCCTCGTTTCCACTAATTGGGCCACACACACCCCACTTGACTGGCATCACTTGATCCCCCTTTTCAAAATGAAACAGATGCTTTGCATGAAGCACTCTCAAAAATACGCGTGCCTTTCGCCTCCCCTGGCTGAGCCAGGGGAAGAAAAGTCCTCTGAGAGCCATGACTTGTTCATCTTGGTTCTTTTTTCAAAAGCGAGGGGACTCCAACCACAGTCTCCCTCGTTTCCACTAATTGGGCCACACACACCCCACTTGACTGGCATCACTTGATCCCCCTTTTCAAAATGAAACAGATGCTTTGCATGAAGCACTCTCAAAAATACGCGTGCCTTTTGCCTCCCCTAGCTGAGCCAGGGGGAGGAAAAGTCCTCTGAGAGCCATGACTTGTTCATCTTGGTTCTTTTTTCAAAAGCGAGGGGACTCCAACCACAGTCTCCCTCGTTTCCACTAATTGAGCCACACACACCCCACTTGACTGGCATCACTTGATCCCCTTTTCAAAATGAAACAGATGCTTTGCATGAAGCACTCTCAAAAATACGCGTGCCTTTCGCCTCCCCTGGCTGAGCCAGGGGAAGAAAAGTCCTCTGAGAGCCATGACTTGTTCATCTTGGTTCTTTTTTCAAAAGCGAGGGGACTCCAACCACAGTCTCCCTCGTTTCCACTAATTGGGCCACACACACCCCACTTGACTGGCATTACTTGATCCCCCTTTTCAAAATGAAACAGATGCTTTGCATGAAGCACTCTCAAAAATACGCATGCCTTTCGCCTCCCCTGGCTGAGCCAGGGGAAGAAAAGTCCTCTGAGAGCCATGACTTGTTCATCTTGGTTCTTTTCTCAAAAGCGAGGGGACTCTAACCACAGTCTCCCTCGTTTCCACTAATTGGGCCACACACACCCCACTTGACTGGCATCACTTGATCCCCCTTTTCAAAATGAAACAGATGCTTTGCATGAAGCACTCTCAAAAATACGCGTGCCTTTCGCCTCCCCTGGCTGAGCCAGGGGAAGAAAAGTCCTCTGAGAGCCATGACTTGTTCATCTTGGTTCTTTTTTCAAAAGCGAGGGGACTCCAACCACAGTCTCCCTCGTTTCCACTAATTGGGCCACACACACCCCACTTGACTGGCATCACTTGATCCCCCTTTTCAAAATGAAACAGATGCTTTGCATGAAGCACTCTCAAAAATACGCGTGCCTTTCGCCTCTCCTGGCTGAGCCAGGGGAAGAAAAGTCCTCTGAGAGCCATGACTTGTTCAACTTGGTTCTTTTTTCAAAAGCGAGGGGACTCCAACCACAGTCTCCCTCGTTTCCACTAATTGGGCCACACACACCCCACTTGACTGGCATCACTTGATCCCCCTTTTCAAAATGAAACAGATGCTTTGCATGAAGCACTCTCAAAAATACGCGTGCCTTTCGCCTCCCCTGGCTGAGCCAGGGGAAGAAAAGTCCTCTGAGAGCCATGACTTGTTCATCTTGGTTCTTTTTTCAAAAGCGAGGGGACTCCAACCACAGTCTCCCTCGTTTCCACTAATTGGGCCACACACACCCCACTTGACTGGCATCACTTGATCCCCCTTTTCAAAATGAAACAGATGCTTTGCATGAAGCACTCTCAAAAATACGCGTGCCTTTTGCCTCCCCTAGCTGAGCCAGGGGGAGGAAAAGTCCTCTGAGAGCCATGACTTGTTCATCTTGGTTCTTTTTTCAAAAGCGAGGGGACTCCAACCACAGTCTCCCTCGTTTCCACTAATTGGGCCACACACACCCCACTTGACTGGCATCACTTGATCCCCCTTTTCAAAATGAAACAGATGCTTTGCATGAAGCACTCTCAAAAATACGCATGCCTTTCGCCTCCCCTGGCTGAGCCAGGGAAAGAAAAGTCCTCTGAGAGCCATGACTTGTTCATCTTGGTTCTTTTTTCAAAAGCGAGGGGACTCCAACCACAGTCTCCCTCGTTTCCACTAATTGGGCCACACACACCCCACTTGACTGGCATCACTTGATCCCCCTTTTCAAAATGAAACAGATGCTTTGCATGAAGCACTCTCAAAAATACGCGTGCCTTTCGCCTCCCCTGGCTGACCCAGGGGAAGAAAAGTCCTCTGAGAGCCATGTCCACATTGTCAGTGGACAGACACGTGTGCTTATCTACCAGCAGACCCCCAGCAGCACTGAAGACAGGTTCAGAGAGAACGCTGGCTGCAGGACACGACAAGATCCCCAAGGCGTACTTGGCAAGCTCTGGCAATTTATCCAGATTGGTAGCCTAAAATGAGCAGGGCTCAAGTTGCACAATAATGGCATCGACGTTTCCTTGCATATACTCATATATGTGTGTCTCCTCCTCTTTTTCCTTCTCCTGCTCTTTTGTTTTCGCATGAGTATATGTCCTTGTCACTTTCCCATGTGTTTGTGTTGTGTTGTGAGTTGTTTGTCACCTTTTGGACACCTTTGAGGGTGTTTTCTAGGTGTTTTTATGTGTTTGTGAATGCCTGCCATTGTTTCCTATGCGGTTCGAGTTCGGTCCGTCGAACGTTCGACGAACCGAACTCGAACAAGACCTCCGTTCGAAGAACCGACCTCGAGCCGAACCGGGACCGGTTCGCTCATCTCTAGTAAGGAGTAAGTGAATATAGAGAAGAAAAAAATATCCAACAAGCTAATGAGTAAAAAAGATAATAGTTGATGCTTTAGTTTGAAAAAAATGATTCATAAAAGTTGTTGGAATAAATTTTCATATGGGTAACAAAAGGCAAGAGTGAAAAAATATTGTCCATAAGGGATAGACAAGAGACGTGTTTCAGCTACGCCTTAATCACAGTCATTGTCAATGACTGTGCTGAAGGCGTAGCCGAAACGCGTCTCTTGTCTATCTCTAGTGGACTATATTTTTTCACTCTTGCCTTTTATTGCCTGTATGAAAATTTATTACAATAACTTTTATGAATCATTTTTTCAACATAAAGCATCAACTATTATTTTTTTCACTCATTGGCTTGATGGATATGTATTTTCTTCTCTATATGGATTGTGCTATGGACTCTTGCCCTCTGGTTTGTCACAGAGCTGTGCAATGAATTACTTCATTCAAGGCAAAATCTCAAGAGCGGTATGCTGGCTTTCCCAAAGAATATTTTTTCTTTCTTTTTATTGTATGAGTAAGTGAATAGCGCCGCCCCGTGGGCAAAAATCCCAGAGGTGACAACTGTTTAACACATCAGACACTTGCGAAAATTGGCGCCAACCAGTTTTGGAACTGATCGGGGATGATTAATCCCTTAAATACTGCTATCAATCATGATAGCACTATCAAAGCTTTTTTTTATCATGTTAGCACAAAAAAAATCCCTAAGGCTATGTGCGCACTAGGCCATTTTACCCGCGGATTTACCCGCGGATTTGCTGCGGAAATTTCTTGAGAAAGGTTTGAAATCTTTCTGCAAACATTTCCCAGCAAAACCTATGGGAACAAAAAATAGCTGTGCGCACACTGCGGATTTTTCTCAAGAAAATTTCTTGAGAAAATGAGCATGTCCATTATTTTCCGCAGGTACCTGCGGTATACCTCCGGAATTTCACTCCATTCACTGTAATGTAATGGCGAAATTCCGGGGGTATACCGCAGGTAGCAAATGATGTGCGGTATACCCCCGGTATAGCCGCGATTTACCTGCGGTAATGCTCATCGCTCCCTGCGGTTCTGCAGGGAGGGATGTCATTATGCCAGGAAGAGGAGGCGGAGCAGAGTAAACACAGACGTCACACTCCCTGGACGTCGCACAGAAGCGCTTCCGTGTGACGTCCGGCGGGTGCCCGTGTAGTCTGTGTCCCGCTGCAGCCCCGCCGCTGCATGCACAGCAGTGTCAGTGTCTGCCCACAGTGTGCCAGTGTCTGCCCGCAGTATCAGCGGCTTGTCACCCTGCAGCGCAGGCAGACACTGACACACAGCGGTGTGTGCAGCCGCGGGGATGACGGGCGCTGCTGTCAGGAGGTGAGATGAGATCATTACCTGCTGTGACGATCTCCTGCCTCCTGACGTCACCGCTGTCACTGCCGTCTATGACCATCTCGCGAGCGGCCCGAGACTGTCACTAGCGGTGACGTCACGGGCTCTCGCAATACTGCTGACAACGCGGCGGGCATAGAAGGCAGTGACAGCGCTGATGGCAGGACTGCAGGAGATCATCACAGCAGGTCATCTCATCTATCCTCCTGACAGCAGCGCTCGTCATCCCCTGCAGTGACCTGGGCTATTGATGTTAGCTCAGGTCACTGCATTGCTCTCCCAGCCAATGGGGAACATTCTGTTCTTCATGGACTGGGACAGTGACTATGGTATGGATTGCCGTGGGACGCCCCCCCATTATTGGATTACGCTGGATGTGGAATTGATTGTTCTTATCAATAAACTGGTGAAAGAGGGAATGTGGGGAGATTTTTTTTTCAAATAAAACTTTTTGTTGTTGTCTATTTTATATTTCTTAATGACTGGGTTTGTGATGTCAGGTATCTGATATACGCGTGACATCACTAACACCAGGGCTTGATGCCAGGTGATATTACACATGTGGCATCAACCCCATATATTACCTCGTTTGCCACTGCACCAGGGCAACGGGATGAGTTGGGGCGAAGCGCCAGGATTGGCACGTCTAATGGATGCGCCACTTCTGGGGCAGCTGCAGCCTGCTATTTTTAGGCTGGGGAGTGTCCAATAACCATGGACCTCTCTAGTCTGAGAATATCAGACCCCAGCTGTCCGCTTTACGTCGGCTGGTGATCCAATTTGGGGGGACCCCACGTTTTTTGTTTTAAATTATTTATTTAATGTAAAATAACAGCGTTGGGTGCCCTCTGTTTTGGATTACCAGCCAAGGTGAAGCTGCCAGCTGTGGTTTGCAGGCTGCAGCCATCTGCTTTACCCTAGCTGGCTACAAAAATAAGGGGAATCCCACGTCATTTTTTTTTAATTATTTATTTTTTAGCTAAATACAAGGCTAGGCCCCCTTTAATGCCACATGAAAGTCACAAAAGGGTGCCAGCTTAGAATATGCAGGGGGGTGGGACGTTATATAGGTCTTTCTCATCTATCTATCTATCTATCTATCTATCTCTCTATTCATCTATCCATCTTTCCCTCTATCCATTATCTGTCTATCGATTATCTATCTATTATCTATATTATTTATTTCTGTTCAGCATAAAAAAACCGCAGGGACCAACCTGCGGAAAAACCGCGGTAAAAACGCATGCATTTTTACCTCGGATTTGGTGTGGTTTTTTTACCGCAGGTGCGGTAATCTTCAACTCCCAGATGTTTCTCAAGAAATTTTCTTGAGAAAAATCACTTTTCTAGTGCGCACATAGCCTAAAAGTGATAAAAAATTATATGTAGAAAAAGGTGACTTAAAAAGAGAAATTATCCCACCAAAAACAAGCTGTAATATGGTTAATTCAGAAAGAAAGTAAAAAAAAAGTTACTTGCCTCAGAATATGCAAATGAAAACACAATTGAATGACAGTAAAATATTGTTTTTAGTGTGTAAAAGTAGAAAGCATAAACAAGTTATATAAGTCTGGTAACACTGGAATCATGAAAAAAAATTTGCTTTATCACTTTTACCACATGGGGAACTGTGCCAAAAAAACCCCAAAACATTATTAGTAGTACAAAGAGTGTGCTGTGGAAAAGCAATGGCTCCTAGCCCCCAAATTAAAACCAGTAAAATCTGCTTTCCCAAATCTAAATGCCCACCTCCCTCTGAGCCACCCTGTGCCTTAACCACGGTAAGCTGCCACATGATTGGTATTAACAGAGAGCATGAGAGAGGAGTGTTCAATACTGCTCGATCAAATCTAGAGATTTGATGTTTGTCTTTCCTGATGGTCCTGAGGAAGGGGGCAGTGGCTCCTGAAATGCGTAGACCTGGATGAAAATAAAGATTCATTAATCTGAACATCTGTCCCAGTGATCTTTTGGCGCAGTATTGAGCACCCCTCTCTCATGCTCTCTGTTATCTGCCGTTTTTGGGTGGCTGCAGCCTTTGATCAAATTCTACATGCGATTACAGTTGTTGTGACTCGCACAATGATATCTGGTGAGTAGTTTCACCCTCCTTCCACCCCCTACATACTGGGGTAAGACCCTATATGCGCTTTCTCTCCACAGCTTTCTCGACATGATTGGTATTATTCTAGTGGGGAGAGTGCACTTAAATATTTACGGAGTGCGTGTCGCCAGAAGCACAAGCTGCGCACAATGTAAGGGCACGAGACTGACATGTTTATAATTCTGCAGAAAAAACTCACGGCGTGGATGTTACAAAATAGTTACTGCAGCCGTACATTAATTCAAAAATATCATTTTTGTTTTAAATCCACATTTTAAATGTTCTGTGAAGCATCTTCTGGTTCAAAATGTTCAATAAACACCCAGATGTATTCCTTGAATGGTCTAGTTTGCAAAATTAGAACATTTTGGGGGGGTTTCTGATGTTATGGTACCCCAGGAGCTCTGTAAATGAGACATGACATGTGCAATCTATTGCAGCAAAATGTCCATTACAAATGTCTCTTCTTCTGTTCCACGCTCTGCCATGTGACTGGAAATAATTTTTTTACTACATTTAGGGTATAACCACACTCATAAGAGAGTGGAAACACACTGTGTGGTCAACTTTTTCATCAACATCAACATATTTGTTTTCAGTATGACAACCTAATGTTATTCAATTCTGTGTAGTACCTGTGGGTTCAAAATGCTCACTGTACTCCAGGATAAAATCTTTGAGGGGTGTAGTTTCTAAAATGTGGTAATTTTTTGCAGTTTCTGCTGCTTAGATACCCCAGGGGCCTTACAAATGTGACATGGTGCCTGCAATCAATTTCAATATAATTTTCTTTCCAAAATTCAAGCCATCCCATTTGTCCACAGAACTTTTTGGCAACATGTGGGGTAACGCCGCACTTATAAAAAAAAATGGGTAAAAAACTGCAAGATCAACTTTTTGGTGTTACTGCTTATACAAGTGAGAAATGTGGTGCTAAAGCAACATTTTTGTGAAAAAATGTAAATGTTCAATATGACGATCTCTTTTTATCAAGTTCTGTAAAGTACTGTGGCTTCAAAATGCTCACTATACCACTGGATAAAATCATTGAGTGGTCCAGTATCCAAAGCAGAGTCAGCTGTGGGGGATCTCTGTTGTTTATGTACCTTAGGGACCCCTGAATCTATTTCAGCCAAATTTGTGTTTCAAGATTCAAATATTGCTCCTTCTGTTCTGAGCCTTCCCTTTTGTTCACACAGAGGTCTCTGACCACATGTGGGGTATCACTGCGCTCAAAACATAAATTGGGTAATACATTTTGGGTTCCATTTTCTCATACTATCCCTTATAAAAGTGAATAAATTGGGGCTAAATCAACATTTTTTGGTAAAATGTAATTTATTAACTGTTTTGTTTGACTTAAGTATCTGGTTTAAGGGCATAAAAACTCTAACTTGAAAAATTGCAGAGTTTTCAAACTTTTCGCTCAATTTCTGATTTTTTCACAAATAAATACAAAAATTATCATCCTACATTTACCACTATCATGAAGTACAATATGTCATGAAAAAGTGGTCTCAGAATCACTGGGATTTGTTAGAACACTCTAGAGTTATTACCTCATAAAGTGAATTCTAAAATTTGGCCTGGTCATAAAGGTCAAAATTGGCTTCATCGCTAAGGGTTAAGGTATTCTTAGTTTAGAAAAAAAAGAAAAAGAAAAACAGCAACCATGGTTTATTTTTTGACTTTTAGAAAACTTCACATTACTTTTGGGATTGTAAAAAATAAATAAAAATTTGCCTGGTAATAAAAAAAGGTCTTGATCATTCACCACCAGTTGGGATGATCACACGGTCTGTGTGTAATGAGTGGAAAATCCCAAAACATCCAGCTTCTACAATCCCCCCAAAATAATAGATGGCTTTATCGAATGATGCACAAAAATATAAACAAGACACAGAGTGAGGATGTGATACTTGTTTCAGATCAATTATGATCCTTACATGAATGGAGAATATGGAAAAATGTTGTTCTTCATCTTTTCCTAAGAGTGTATTCCTATTCTCTTGTCCAAGAGAATAGGATCACACTAAGTTAATGCTCTGATCAAACTCCAGTGTAATTTGCATAATTGATCCGATTCTCTCACATGAGAGAATATACGCTTGTGTGATTCTCACCTAATATAGATATTTTTATTTACCTAAAAAATCTTATTTGATCTTTAAATTTTGGGTTTATGTATAGTTAATAGTGATGAGTAAATATATTCGGCACTATTCATTATTAAGGTATTCGGGATATTCATTACTTGTCGAGTATTTGGGTATTCACCTTGTGAGTTTCAAGTCCCCAACACGCATGTTTGATGCATGATTTCCAGCCACTAAACATGTGGGGATTGCCTGACAATCACAGTTATGTCATAGCCATTATTGCAACTGTCATTTCTTTGGTTGGCAGGTGCAGTGAAAAAAAAAATGGCGTGCAGTCCACAGCCTATTTTTGATAACCAGCGCAAATAAAGCAGACAGCTGGGAACTGGTATTCTTAGACTGGGAATGTCCATGGTTATTGTGCCCTCACCAGCCAAAAAATGGCAGCCGTCACTTGCCCCACAATTGATACATAAGCTGTGCCAAATGTGGCGCTTTACCCTGCTCATCCCGATTGCCCTTTTGCAGTGTCAATCAAGGTAGTGGATTGGGTGGAGGTCACAAATTTCCCTCTCTTTAAAAAAATAAATAAGCTCAAAAATACTTCCTCAAAGTCCAATGTAATCCACACAAGGTCACATGACGATCCCGGCTCTGCTACATCTGGAGGCCACAGTGAGTGGTGACATTAGAACACATTACTCCTCACTGCAGCCTCTGAGACAAATTGAGAGCAGCATGGGAACTACCATGTGACCTCAGGTGAACTCAGTATTTCTGAATGTATGTCACGGTAGTAGCGCAGTCCAACAGTCCAGCATTGAGATAACCTGAGGTCGCTTCTGCTAGTTTTCATGGTACCCTCTGTGTGAGCCACCAGCAGTGATCTTGGGTCAACTCAGTGCTGGGCTGTTGGACTACATGACACAGAGGCAGCACAGTCCAACAGTCTGTTAGCTGTGAGGCCTGGAAACCTTAAAAGGTAGCCTTTAAAGTTCCTGGAGTTTCCAGCTGCTGGAAGATCTGGAGGCTGTGAACTCTTGCCAGAATGCACAGCATTCAAATGTACCAGCATATGAGAACTCAAGGAACCTTAAAGGCGCCCTTAAAGGCCCATTTAAGGTTTCTGCTGCTTGGGGACCCTGTGTCTGTGTAAATCACAGAAAAGAAATCTACTCCTAAAATACAAAATTTATTGAGGTACAAAGTTAAAAGGTAAGGAATAAAAAACAAAACAAAAAAACTCCCAATAACACTAAGTGTGGAGAGAACGCCCACTATCCAAAAGAGGAAGGGCGTATGAAAACCAGCTGGTTGAAAGTGAACCAGTGGGTGATCTATCCGAAAAGGATACCACAACACTGATTAACCTATGGTAATATCTTTATACCCAAATTAGATACAAGTTACCACTATCAGACAATCACCCACAAAACATTCAACCCAGTTGATAATACATAAGTTGGACAAAGTCAATCTTTTCACAAGTCAGACAGTCTGTAAGGTGTAGTTATCAATTACATAGTCAGTTCTCAAAAAAGGCGTACATTTCTTTTCTGTGATTTAATTTCTGTTTGGTTTCTCCAACTTACCATTTTCTGTGAGATAGCTGTTTAGGTTACCAGAGCTCAGAGCCACCAAGTCTCGCTGCTGCTGTCAACCTGGTAACTGTAAGGCACCCTTTAAGGGACCTTTTAAGTTTCTTGGAGTTCCCAGTTTTTGGACATCTGGGGGCTGTGAACTTTGGTAAAAGATCACAGCCTTCAGAGGTCCCAGCAGGTCCTAGCAGATGGAAACTCCAAGAACAGAGCTACCGGACCATTGGACTGCGCTGCCGCCGTGTCATCTGAGGTCATTACTCATGGTGCACACAGAGGATACTGTGAGAACCACCAGAAGTGACCTCAGGTGAATTCAGTGCTGGACTATTGGACTTTGCTGCCACTATGACACGTAGCCAGACAATCCAGCATTGAGTTCACCTAATGTCACTTCTTGCAACTCCCATGCTGCTCTCAGCGGTCACATGTTCTAATGTGACTGCTCATCGTGGCCTCCTGATACAGCAAAGCCATGGGGCGTCTTGTGGATTACAACTGATCTGCGAGGTTGTTTTTGGTGCTATTAAATTGGTGAAAGAGGGTGTGTTTTTTTTATTAAAATCAAGGATTTTTTTGTGTTTGTGTTTTTTTCTTTTTACTCCAATGGTTTAATGGTTTTTCTTCCTATCTTTATTGCTGAGCTGCAAACTTTGATGTTTTATTAGTATTCTAAATCATACTAAAATGGCAGCTGCATTACCTGCTTTGGCTTTTTTCAGGCTATGATAGACCCTCTTGATTGTCTAAGCTGCATCATATGTTGTGGTAGCTCCAAGAAATTATGGGGAACCTTAGGTTATATCAGCCTTCTTTGGCTGATGCATTCTTCTTCAATGTGTAAAATGTGAAGTAGTATTTTGTTGGCGAATCAAATCGCAAGTTATTTGAATTTGTTGGGATCTACAAATTTTATAAAATATGACTTGAATTTTGTTTGCATCAAATTGATTTACTCATCTCTTATATTCATGTTTACTAACCACACATGAATAACTGATAATATTAAAGAGAAAGAGGAAGAAGGCTATGGAGAGAACAGTAGATGATAGTGTTGATAACAATGATCAGATATCACTTAACAATGTCTCCTGCCTATGAGAAAGATAATCTTGAGTGTAATGAATAGGACACCTTGACCCCTGTTCATAGATGATGGTCCATTTCCATTTCTCATGTGCCCAGGTGTGCCACTTCATTTACTGGTGGAGTACCATAGTTCCTAGGATATGCTGGGATATTCATAGCTTTATGTTGTGACTGCAGAGCCTACACATTGCAATAAATTTGTCCATTGACATCATAGAAAAGTATCCCTACAGCTGACATGATTGCATATAGCATAGCTCATCATCACAACCAGATCTTTTAGAAGCTCTTGAGCCTCCTCTACCAAATGCAGTTGTTGCATTGCCTGCTCCAAACCAGTAAAGAAACAGATTTTTGCCAGATAACACTTTGGCAGGATGTCAGCACTGCCTTTTATCACAGACATCACCACCCTCTTCCTCTGGTGACATTACCTCCTCAACACTTTGATATGGATCCCAGGTCCTAACCACCTCATAATCACTATCATTCCTTACTTAGCTGACAGTTGTATCGGTGTGTTGAATGTCTTGAGCTCTTTACTCCTCTTCCCTTCCTGATCCCAACCTTTAAATTGTTCTGACCCAGAGTGTTACTAATACTTTGACTATTACTGCCAGTGGCCATACTACCACAGCTACCAGTGTAACTACTACCACCAACACAGCTAGGCGACTGAGTCATGTCCTATTGTTACGTCCTGGACTAGTCAGGTCGTCCCAGGTAGTCCCATGCACACACACCCCTCTCCTAAAAAGGTGACAGCAGCTAAACTACAAACCTTTGTCACCACCCTCCGGGTTTGATGTTCACACCAGGGGGGCGGAGCCAGGTGGTTGGCTCCGCCCACCGAGGAGTTCACAGGCCCAGAGACGGGAAAAACAGTTAGTCAGAGATTAGTCTTGACAGTGGAGTGAAGTGGAGTCAAGTTCAGGGGCAGACCTGTTCTCAGGCCTGCCAAAGTCTACACTAGGTGTCTGGGTTGGAGCCCAGTCACTTCTGGCAAAGAGGCAGACGGTGGTTGCCACCTGCAGAAGCTGGGATTACAGCCGGTGGAACCGTAGGGACCGGGGACGGGCGGTGGCCCGCTGGTACCGAACCGGGGAACCCATTGGAAACCGGAGCACCAGGAGGGGTACTCAGACCCAGTAAGAGGCCCAGAAACAACTAGGCTAAGTCGAATCAACTCATTGAGGACTGGACTTTAGGACCTTTCCCACACAAGACCCGACTGAAGACAACAGCCCAACAAATAGGGTAAGGCCACTGCCAAGGCATAAAGACCCAAGGGGCCAGCGTCTGCGGGCAAAGAGGGCTCTCCCGACACACAGCAAGCCGGGGAGCGGACTACCGTTGCTTAGGCATAAGAGTCATAACATTCACACAAGAGTGGTGCAGGAGAAAGGTGGAAACCATCAACCTGTTAAGGGGAAAACTGCAGCCGCTGCGGGCACCATTCACCATCTTGTTTGGTTTACCAGAGACTTCAGCGTGTTTTCTCAAAGTGAGTACAACAGTGCCTTCGGGCCGCACACCGCACCGCGCTGCACTTCACCAACACCCCGGCACGCATCCGTCCCCTCGCCTAAGCATCTCCATCAGGCCCCCAGGACCACCATCCCCATACCCAGGTAGAAGGACAACACCAAGCTGCGCAACACCATCCCCGGGAGCCTAGACAACGGCAGCGGTAGTGTCCATCCATTCACTACAACCCGTGGGTGGCATCACAAACTTAAATCCCATGCAAACCGCCGCGGCTCCGGCCGTGGACCTCCCCACCGAAGTCCCTACGTGTAGCGCCAACCCCCTTTCAGAGCAACGTGACCCCCGGGTCCGTGGAGAGCTCGAGCCACCCACCGACGAGCACGGATCTGAGCGGCTCGGCAGCCGGCCGAGCCCCGGGGCGGTACACTTCACCTTCAGTGTCCTCATCTCATCTAAGTTTAAGAAATGACTGTTCTCATCCACTAAATTAAATAGAAGAATTTTTTGCAAAATAACTTCCTTAGCATCCAGAGTGCAGTGGCTTAGGGTATTATGGTTCTCATTGATGGTATTGAAAGTCTATAGTTTAAAATATTAACTATTATTGTGGTAGAAGAGGTGGACAGAACACCAACTCATGTTGTTACTGAGTTAGTGATGTGCCAAATAGTCCATAATATCCTCCTCTCCCTCCTCATTATTACAATTGCCAGAGGCACAGGAGGAAAATTGGGACCTGAATTTGGTAGTACTGCTGCACGAAAGGCTTCTGCTAGGAGTAGTGCTGCTGCTATTTGCAGTCTTATTGCCAGATTGTCTGTCTTTTTACCTGATGCTGTGGTATAGGTTTGACTAACAAAAAAGATAGGCAAAAAATCAGTAGTTGGTGAAATGCACCCTTTGTAAGGCCCGCAACACAAATCCGCGGCTCCGGTACGTGTTTGGTCCTTTTTTGCACGCATCAGAGACACGGAGACATGGAGACCAATGTTACTCTATGGTAGATGGAACACACACATAAAATTACACGGAACGTGTGTCCGTGTGGTAAGTACGTGTGTGCGGTTTTCTACACGGACGACATGTCCGTCTTTGGTCGGCAGCACACAGGCATGGACCCGCTATAGCCTATGGGTCCGTGCCTGCATGGACCGCACACGGAGTATGTCCGTGTTCAGCACGTTTCGTCCGTGTGCGTTTTTAAACGAGCGATCTTTTTTAATTTTTCTTTTTTATTAAAGTCAGTCAACTTACCTTTTTTCTGCTGTTCTCAGTCATACTTACATTGGCGCTCAGTCTTTTTCTTCCCCCAGCTCATACATACCAAATCCCCGATCATCAGCGCGGCGAGGAACAGCTGTGCCGAAAATACGTGGCTTCAATTCATTTGAAAATGCGGACCGCTCATTAATCAATCTCGTATTCCCTGCTTCCCCCGCCCACCGGCACCTATGATTGGTTGCAGTGAGACACGCCCCCACGTTGAGTGACAGCTGTCTCACTGCACCCAATCACAGCCGCCGGTGGGCGGGTCTATACTGTACAGGGAAATAAATAAATAATTAATTTTAAAAAAACGGCGTGCGGTCACCCCCAATTTTGATACCAGCCAAGATAAAGCCATACGGCTGAAGGCTGGAATTCTCAGGATGGGGAGCCCACATTATGGGGAGCCCCCCAGCCTAAAAATGTCAGCCAGCAGCCGCCCGGAATTGCCACATACAATAGATGCGACAGTTCTGGGACTCTACCCGGCTCTTCCCGATTTGCCCTGGTGCGTTGGCAATCGGGGTAATAAGGAGTTATTGGCAGCAAAGTTAATAAACACACACAGTGAAAAAAATCCTTTATTTGAAATAGAAACAATAACAAATACCCTCGTTCACCAATTTATTAAGCCCCAAATACCCATCCATGTCCGGCGTAATCCACGGAGGTCCAGTGTCGCTTCCAGCTCTGCTATATGAAGGTGACAGGAGCTGCAAAAGAACCCCGCCACTTCTGACAGCTCCACGCAGCAACTGAGGTGAGTAGCGCGATCAGCTTTGCTGTCACTCAGGTTACTTGTGGCCACCGCTGGATCCTCCACCTGTGACAGCAAGTCGCCCGAGTGACAGCGATGAAGTCACAGGGGAGTTGCGGTCTCGGGTGGAGGATCCAGCTAGCCGCGGGTAACCTGAGTTACGGCAGCGCTAATCGCGCTGCTCACTTCAGTCACTCAGGGGATTAACGGTCACCGGTGAGTCCTTCACGGGTTACCGCTAATCAGTACGCGGCACCCAGACAGAGCTGCGGGATGACAATGAAGTCGGGTGAAGTTCATCCAACTTCATTCTGATCGTGCAACTCTGTCTGCTGTCTGCCGACATGTATCAACGACATTTTACCACACACACAGACATTACACATGTACATTTCACGTACACATACACCGACATTCCACACGCACACACGGACATTCCACACACATGGATAGCATACGCCATCACATGGATGTCATACGTACCGGAGAAACGGACCATGTCACACGTACGTTTTTTATGCCGAAGTGTGTTTTTGGCCTAAGGTAGAGAGACAAAGGTTTAATCTCTAAACAAAGCACAAACAAAAGAATACAGCAGTAGACTATAGTATATGAAATTTAAACTCCATTATTACTATATGGAATATACTTAAAAAAATAAAGTTACCTAGCTCATAAATTGGCCAATTCATGTTTGCCCATCAATAGAGTTGAGCGCGGTTCGTGGTTCGTGGTTCTCCAGTTCGCGGCTCGAGTGATTTTGGGGCATGTTCTAGATCGAACTAGAACTCGAGCTTTTTGCAAAAGCTCGATAGTTCTAGATACGTTCGAGAACGGTTCTAGCAGCAAAAAGCAGGGCTTTTTACAGCTACAGTGTGCAGGAGCCATCGCTGGCAGCCTGCCACAAGCTGGTAACCAAGATAAACATCGGGTATCCAAGCAAAGCGCTTTGGTTAGTAACCCGATGTTTATCTTAGTTACGTGCAGGAAGCCCACACTTTCCCGCTCAGCTCGCTCCGCCCCCTCCTGCCCGCGGCATGTACACATACATACACAAACACACACACACACACACATCCCCCCCCCCATCCCCCCCATCCCCCCCATCCCCCCCCGCCCGCCCGCTTGCTCGCTCGGCTTACCTGCGGTGATGAAGTCCCGCCATCCCGACCTCAGCGCTGTCACTGTCCTCCATGGCCGCCGCTTGTCACATCACCTATCGCTTCCGACCCGAGACTGACTAGCGGTGACGTCACGGACCTCTCGCGATACTTGCTGTGAAGGCGCCGGTCATTGACCTCAGTGACAGGGGCTGTCAGTGTGCTGGAGATCAGCGCAGGTAATGTACCTCGCTGACAGCAGCACTTGTCACCCCCCTGCAGTGACCTGGGCTGACCCATTGATGTTAGCTCAGGTCACTGCACTGCTCTCCCAGTCAATGGGGAACATCCTGCTCTTCATTGACTGGGACAGTGTGGATCGTCATGGCAACCCCTTGGATTACACCAGACCTGGATTTGTTTTTCAATCTAATAAATTGGTTAAAGAGGGAATGTTTTGGGGAGTGTTTTTTCAAATAAAAATGTGTTTGTCGTCTATTTTTTTTTATTACTGACTGGGTTGGTGATGTCGGGTATCTGATAGACGCCTGACCTCACCAACCCCAGGGCTTGATGCCAGGTGACATTACACATCTGGTATTAACCCCAAATATTACCCCGTTTGCCACCGCACCAGGGCGCGGGATGAGCTGGGGCGAAGCACCAGGATTGGCGCATCTAATGGATGCGCCACTTCTGGGGCGGCTGCGGCCTGCTATTTTTAGGCTGGGGAGATTCCAATAACCATGGACCTCCCTAGTCTGAGAATATCAGGCCCCAGCTGTCTGCTTTACCTTGGCTGGTGATCCAATTTTGGGGGACCCCTACGTGTTTTTTTTTTTAATTATTTATTTAATTTAAAATAACAGCGTGGGGTGCCCTCAGTTTTGGATTACCAGCCAAGGTGAGGTTGCCAGCTGTGGTCTGCAGGCTGCAGCCGTCTGCTTTACCCTAGCTGGCTACAAAACTAGGGGGAACCCTATGTCATTTTTTTTTCATTTTTTTGGCTAAATACAAAGCTAAGCACCCCTTAGTGCCACATGAAAGGTACCAAAGGGTGTTCCACTTTTTCTCCATTTTTTTCTCCACTTTCTCTCCACTTTTTCTCCACTTTTTCTCCATTTTTTTCTCCACTTTTTCTCCACTTTTTCTCCACTTTTTCTCCACTTTTTCTCCACTTTTTCTCCTCTTAATCTCCACTTTTTCTCCTCTTATGCTCCACTTTTTCTCCACTTTTTCTCCACTTTTTCTCCACTTTTTTCTCCACTTTTTCTCCTCTTATGCTCCACTTTTTCTCCACTTTTTCTCCACTTTTTCTCCTCTTATGCTCCACTTTTTCTCCACTTTTTCTCCACGTTCTCTCCACTTTTTTCTCCACTTTTTCTCCTCTTATGCTCCACTTTTTCTCCACTTTTTCTCCACTTTTTCTCCACTTATGCTCCACTTTTTCTCCACTTTTTCTCCACTTTTTCTCCACTTTTTTCTCCACTTTTTCTCCTCTTATGCTCCACTTTTTCTCCACTTTTTCTCCACTTTTTCTCCTCTTATGCTCCACTTTTTCTCCACTTTTTCTCCACTTTTTCTCCACGTTTTCTCCACTTTTTTCTCCACTTTTTCTCCTCTTATGCTCCACTTTTTCTCCACTTTTTCTCCACTTTTTCTCCACTTTTTCTCCTCTTATGCTCCACTTTTTCTCCACTTTTTCTCCACGTTCTCTCCACTTTTTTCTCCACTTTTTCTCCTCTTATGCTCCACTTTTTCTCCACTTTTTCTCCACTTTTTCTCCACTTTTTCTCCTCTTATGCTCCACTTTTTCTCCACTTTTTCTTCACTTTTTTCTCCACTTTTTCTCCTCTTATGCTCCACTTTTTCTCCACTTTTTCTCCACTTTTTCTCCACTTTTTCTCCTCTTAATCTCCACTTTTTCTCCTCTTATGCTCCACTTTTTCTCCACTTTTTTCTCCACTTTTTCTCCACTTTTTCTCCTCTTATGCTCCACTTTTTCTCCACTTTTTTCTCCACTTTTTCTCCACTTTTTCTCCTCTTATGCTCCACTTTTTCTCCACTTTTTTCTCCACTTTTTTCTCCACTTTTTCTCCTCTTAATCTCCACTTTTTCTCCACTTTTTCTCCACTTTTTCTCCACTTTTTTGTCCACTTTTTCTCCACTTTTTCTCCTCTTAATCTCCACTTTTTCTCCACTTTTTCTCCACTTTTTCTCCACTTTTTTGTCCACTTTTTCTCCACTTTTTCTCCTCTTATGCTCCACTTTTTCTCCACTTTTTCTCCACTTTTTCTCCACTTTTTCTCCACTTTTTTCTCCACTTTTTCTCCACTTTTTCTCCTCTTATGTTCCACTTATTCTCCACTTTTTCTCCACTTTTTCTCCACTTTTTCTCCTCTTATGTTCCACTTATTCTCCACTTTTTCTCCACTTTTTCTCCACTTTTTCTCCTCTTATGCTCCACTTTTTCTCCACTTTTTCTCCACTTTTTCTCCACTTTTTCTCCTCTTATGCTCCACTTTTTCTCCACTTTTTCTTCACTTTTTTCTCCACTTTTTCTCCTCTTATGCTCCACTTTTTCTCCACTTTTTCTCCACTTTTTCTCCACTTTTTCTCCTCTTAATCTCCACTTTTTCTCCTCTTATGCTCCACTTTTTCTCCACTTTTTTCTCCACTTTTTCTCCACTTTTTCTCCTCTTATGCTCCACTTTTTCTCCACTTTTTTCTCCACTTTTTTCTCCACTTTTTCTCCTCTTAATCTCCACTTTTTCTCCACTTTTTCTCCACTTTTTCTCCACTTTTTCTCCACTTTTTTCTCCACTTTTTCTCCACTTTTTCTCCTCTTATGTTCCACTTATTCTCCACTTTTTCTCCACTTTTTCTCTACTTTTTCTATGGTCGGTCTACCCATTAGCTCTGCCATGCATAGTGTAGCTCTACACCTACTGCACATGTTACTTTATGATTGACATCTCTTTCGTACCAGAGCTGTCTAAGTCTACTCTGACCCCATATTTGTCATTACTATATTGTCCTTGTACTGTATTATGACATTTGTATCATGTGTTTCATTTCTTGCTGTGTTGCAATTTTTTTGCTGCATCCCAATTGTACCTCTACATTGTTCGAGTTTATGTTATTGTTCTCTCACTCTTATGTGATACTGATTATTGTCATTTTTCATGATTACATGCAGATAAGTCCAATCTGACGAAGGCTCAGGCCGAAACGTCATTTGTAACTTGTTTTGGACAAAAACATATATGCTTATGAAAAAAAAATTTTCTTAATACGGACCAATAAAGAGTGATTTTGCATTACTATCCATTGTGACTTACTGACTTAGTCTGGGAGATATAGAGTGCCGAGGTTACTCACTAATTTTATCTATTATTACCTCTGAGCACCTATATACCAGTGAGCAGAGCTTCCTCTACAGTAGTTCTCCTGATTAGGCATGCCCTTACCTCATGAGCAGGGCATTGCAGCTTTGGTAGCAACCATTACGACATGGACTCTGCTGCTGTGGACCCGGGGAGAGTGAGTGCAGATTCATTGCACCCACACTCCTCACATGAAGGGTCCGCACTCCTAGAAAATGGGGGATACGTTCCCTGAGTGTCTCCCCCCCATATTCTAGACGGTCCAGAGTCGTCGTGGGACCCCTTTATTTTTTTTCTTACAATAAATTGGTGAAAGAGGAAATGTTTTGGGGACTGTTTTTTCAAATAAATTTCTTTTGTCGATTTTTTGTTTTTGTTAGTACTGACAGTTTATGATGTTGGGTATCTAATAGACGCCATGACATCACAAACTGCTGGGCTTGATCTCAGGTGACTTTACAGCTAGTATCAACCCGATTTATTACCCCGTTTGCCACTGCACCAGGGCACGGGATGAGCTGGGGTGAAGCGCCAGGATTGGCGCATCTAGTGGATGCGCCACGTCTGGGGTGCCTGCGGCCTGCTATTTTTAGGCTGTGAAGGCCCAATAACTATGGACCTTCCCACCCTGAGAATACCAGACCACAGCTGTCCGCTTTACCTTGGCTGGTGATCCAATTTGGGGGGTCCCCTACTTTTATTGTGTAATTATTAATATTTATAAAATAATTATAAAAAAGAGCCTGAGGGGACCTCCACATTGGATCCCCAACCACGGTAAAGCTGCCAGCTGTGGTTTTCAGGCTACAGCCGTCTGCTTTACCCTAGCTGGCTATCAAAAATGGGGGGACCCAACGTAATTTTTTTTTTTTAACTATTTTTTAAATAGAAAAAATTAATGGGCTTCCCTGTATTTTGATTGCCAACCAAGGTAACGGCAGGCAGATGGGGGTGGCAACCCATAGCTGTCTGCTTTATCTGCGCTGAGAATCAAAAATACCGCGGAGCGCTACGTCATTTTTTTAAAGATTTATTTTTACAGCACTGTGATGTCCAGCAATCAAAATACAGGGAAGCCCATTTTATTTTTAGTTATTTAAATAAATAATTAAAAAAAATATATGTTAGCTCCCACTGCATTTTTTGTATTGCTAGCTAAGGGTAATCCAAGCAGCTACTGGCTGCTAACCCCCACTGCTTGGTGTTACCTTCACTGGCAATGGAAAATCCAGGGAAGCATTTTTTTTTTTTTTTGCCAAAAAGCTACAAAAAAAGGACGTGAGCTTCGCCATATTTTTGTATGCTAGCCAGGTATAGCAGGCAGGTGCTGGAAGAGTTGGATACAGCGCCAGAAGATGGCGCTTCTATGAAAATGCCATTTTCTGAGGCGGCTGCAGACTGCAAATCGCAGCAGTGGGGCCCAGAAAGCTCAGGCCAACCTGTGCTGCGGATTCCAATCCCCAGCTGCCTAGTTGTACCTGGCTGGACACAAAAATGGGGCAAAGCCTACGTCATTTGTTTTCTAATTATTTCATGAAATTCATGAAATAATAAAAAAAGGGCTTCCCTTTATTTTTGGTTCCCAGCCGGGTACAAATAGGCAACTGGGGGTTGGGGGCAGCCGTACCTGCCTGCTGTACCTGGCTAGCATACAAAAATATGGCGAAGCCACATAATTTTTTCAGGGGGCAAAAAACTTCTGCATACAGTCCTGGATGGAGTATGCTGAGCCTTGTAGTTCTGCAGCTGCTGTCTGTCTGTATGGAGAAGAGCAGACAGCAGCTGCAGAACTACAAGGCTCAGCATACTCCATCCAGGACTGCATGCAGAAGTTTTTTGCCCACCAAAAAAATGACGTGGGCTTCGCCATATTTTTGTATGCTAGCCAGGTACAGCTGGCAGCCACGGGCTGCCTCCAACCCCCAGTTGCCTATTTGTACCCGGCTGGGAACCAAAAATATAGGGAAGCCCGTTTTTTTTAATTATTTCACTTATTTCATGAAATAATTAAAAAACAAATGACGTGGGCTTCGCCCTATTTTTGTGTCCAGCCGGGTACAACTAGGCAGCTGGGGATTGGAATCCGCAGCACAGGTTAGCCCGAGGTTTGTGGGCGCCTCTGCTGCGGATTTCAGTCCGCAGCCGTCCCAGAAAATGGCGCTCTCATAGAAGCGCCATCATCTGGCGCTGTATCCAACTCTTCCAACAGCCCTGGAGCCGGGTGGCTTGTTGGGTAATCATGAGTTAATACTGGCTTTGTTTTACCAGCCAGTATTAAGCCAGAGATTCTTAATGTCAGGCACGTTTGACCCGGCCATTAAGAATCTCCAATAAAGGGTTAAAAAAAGACACCACACAGAGAAAAAATACTTTAATAGAAATAAATACACAGACACATTAGAGACTCCATCTTTATTACCCCTGTCAGCCCTCCACGATCCTGCTCTTCTGTCTTCTTTCTTTCTAGTGTAGTAGTAGTGACGATTGTAGTGAGGGGCATCACTTGGGGCTGGGGAACCTCCATCCTAACTACAATGCTCACTACAATCGGGAAGCAGCGTGCAGCCTTCACTCCGTGAGTGATCACTGCTGGCTGCTAGCGGTAACAGCGGTAACGCTGACAGACGCGTTACCATAGCAACGGTGCTCCCGGAGCCGCGGTTAGCGGTGACGTCACCGCTAACTGCGTTGCTATGGCAACGGTGATCTCCGTTAATGACCGGCTGTGTCAGCCGGTCCCTAACGGAACGGGGAGTCGACCGTGTGCTAGAGCATGTCGCCGGTACACGGCGATACACATATGTGCACCGTGTACCGGAGAGATGCACTCGCAGGTCCTACATGACGTGTCATAGTCATGTGACCAGTCTGTAGCCAATGAGATAATAGCCACGTGACTGGTCACATGGCTATTTTGACGTCACGATAGGTCCTGCTTCTCTGCTGGCAGTGCAGGTCACCGGGAGGATTCAGCGATCATCGGATGGAATAGCGGCAGGAGACAGAGTGCAGAAGGGATCGCGAGGACCGGTAAGTGTTATGGCAATGTTTATTAACTGTTTGTGTACATTTATAATGCATTTTTATGTGTTTGTGATTGCCTCCCATTATAGCCTATTGGTTCTAGTTCGGTTCGTCGAACGTTCGACGAGCCGAACTCGAGCCAGACCCCCCGTTCGGCGAACCGCCTCGAGCCGAACCGGGACCGGTTCGCTCATCTCTACCCATCAACCACGTCAAGCTGACCTTTCTCTGATGGGACCCCATGTTTGCATATAATTTAGTGCTTAAGCGGGCTTTACACGCTGCGACATCGCAAGCCAATGCTAGCGATGGCGAGCATGATAGCACCGACCCCTATCGTTATGCCGATATGTTGAGATCGCTGCCGTAGCGAACATTATCGCTACAGCAGCGTCACACGTAATTACCTGCTCGGCGACATCGCTGTGACCGGCGATCCGCCTCCTTTCTAAGGGGGGCGGTTCGCTCGGCGTCACAGCGACGTCACTAAGCGGCCACCCAATGAAAGCGGAGGGGCGGAAATGAGTGGGACGAACATCCCGCCTACCTCCTACCTTCCTCATTGCTGCATGTGGCAGGTAAGGAGAGGTTCCTCGTTCCTGCGGCGTCACACGTAGCGATGTGTGCTGCCACAGGGACGAGGATCAACTTCACCCCAGTGACAGCAGCGATAATTGGGAATGGACCCCCATGTCAACGAGGAGCGATTTTGGACGTTTTTGCAATGATCCAAAATCACTCCTAGGAGTCACACACAATGAGATCGCTACAGAGGCCGGATGTGCATCACAAAATCCGTGACCCCAACGAGATCACTGTAGCAATCTCATAGCATGTAAAACCACCCTTACTGAGTGCTGCTGATTCTTTTGTTTGTGTTTCGTTTAGTCATAGCATCTTGCACCTGTTCACACTTGCTTTCTTTTATTTGGCGATGCTGGTCAGTTTTTTGGTTGCTAAAGGTTAAATCCCTTTATTATTTTGGATTTTTTAGCATAATTTTCCTTCCACTAAAAAAACAGTAAAACAAATTATAGTGTGGCACCCTGGACAAGCCAGGGGCCACAGAGAACAACACCAACACACCCTACACTCCCAGCAGGCACACCGAAGTCAGAACACAAAACCCTTGTTGCCTTCCTCCAGGGGCTGATGTCCACACCAGGGGGTGGGCCAGGCGGTTGGTCCCGCCCACCGAGGAGTTCACAGTCCTGGAGGCGGGAAAACCAGGCAGACCAGTCTTGGTAGTGAAAGTGGAAGGAGGGAAAGTAGTAAGAGAAGAGAAAAGTGAGCTAAGTAGCCTGAAGTTGATCCGGGTGTGTGGCCCGGACAGATCAGCACGGTTGGCAGACGGTGGTGACCATCTGCAGGAGTGGCCGATTGGAGTCTACCGTAAGGACCGTGGACGGGCGGTGGCCCGGCGGTACCGGACCGGTACGCAAAGAGAAGCCAGCACCATCTGGCAGGGGCTTACGGACCCCGGCAAGGCTAGGAGTCGCCGAGAATTTGCCGAATTCGTTAGTGAAGGGAACCTCCTGGGTTTCCCAACAGCCAAGTCCCGGCAGAAGGCAACAGTCCAACCAAAAGAGGGAGACACCGCCACCGCCAAGGCAACCGTTTCCCAGGGCCAGAGCCTGCGGGCAAAAGGGGCTCTTCCGGCTCATATCCAGGCTGGGGAGCGGGTTACCGGTGGGAACCCATTGGAACCATCTACCGTACATGGGTGCAGGGAAAGGCAGTCATCACCAACCTGCCAGGAGAAACAACACCGCAGCCATCTGTTGGACCCGTCCATCCAGCCTTGTGTTTTACCGAGAACTGTGTCCTCATCTTTGGCTGAGTGAGTATCACCGTGCCGTGCGGCACAGCGCTGCCCCCGCAACCCTGCACCTCGCCAGGCCACGTAGCCCGCCTGTCATCCATCCCTACCCCATCACAGGGCCCCGGGACAGCCAACCCCCTACCCACGGAGGGGAGAACTAACAACAAAGCTGCTCCCTGTCACCGCTCCTGGGATCCCCATCCAGAGCAGCGGTGGTGTCACCAATATCACCACAACCGTGGGTGGCGTCACGGACAATAATCAAAACCCCCACAATCAAAATCATCCCCTTTTCACTCACGGGCGAGGAGCGCCGCTCGAGTCCTCGGGATACGGCCCACCGCTCGAGCCACCACCGAACAGCAGCAGCAGCGGCAGCCGGACCCGAGCAGTGGGAGAGCGCAGCGTCCCCTCCTCCGCCCGCGACAACTTGGCGTCACGAACAGGATCATACCATTCTACCGACTGGTGGAAGTGCGCCTTGTGTGACTGCCGGAGGTGTCCGGCCGGAAAATTTGAAAAGCCGCCATCTTGGGCGCAAAGAGTTCCCGCTCGAGCGTCTCCTCGAGTAGTGAAGGTGCGAGGGCCTAAACCCCGCCCCTATAGAGGAGGAGCCGGAAAGAGGCTAAGGGGACGGAAACAAGATGTCTGCGCCCGACGAAGCCGCTGGAGGAGCGGTGGATGCAGCCGCGGGAGCACCCGTAAATGGGAATGGGCCTGCCAAAGTCCCGGCCGCGTTGGCGGGAGGCGCCGCGGCCCCAGCTCTCGCTCAGGTGATGCCGTTCTCTTTGCCCTATGTGCCCGGAGCTGCCTGGCTACCGCAATACGATGGGAAACCTGATGCCTTGCAGGTTTTACAGAAAAAACTTAGTCCGCTGCTAGAACTGTACCCCCTGACTGATAAGAAACGTGCAGCGCTAGTGCTGGGACAGCTAACCGGCGCGGCTGAGCAAGAGGCGGAGACCTGGGCCGAGGGGGACCGGTCCTCTGTAGCCACCATATTTGAAAAGCTACAGACTGCATTTGAGACCCGTACCGAGGCAGAGTTGCGGATGCAGTTCTATCAATGCCGACAACGGCTCGCAGATAGCATTCGAGACTATGCTCTGCGCCTGCAAACCGCACTCCGCACACTGAAGCGGGTGGACACCATCAGCAGTGTGGACAGTAGCAAGATGTTAAGTGAGCAGTTTGTGCAGGGGATGAGGTCCTCAGAGGACCGTAAGCAGCTTCGGCTGTGGGCCCTAGAACACCCTGACGTGGACTTTGCCATATTAAAGGAACGGGCCATCAAAGCTCTGCAACCCCCCGCATTGGAAGCTCCTGAGCCAACCCCGTGGCCAGTTGAGACTGCTCCTGTTGTGGTGGCTCCTACCCCATTGGCACCTCCAATGCCTGCAGCCCCAAGCGGGACAATGGAAGAGCTCGCTGCTCGAGTTCGCCGCATGGATGGGGACCTTGCTAAGATTCTCACCGCACTCCAGCCTCCAACCAGATCCCAGGCACCGGTGGAGATGCAGCTCGCCGACAGCCCGGAGGACGTCCCCTGGATGCAGCAGAGAAGGGCCAATGGCTCACGGAACGGGCCCCCATTCTGTTACAGGTGCAGCAAACCCGGCCACTACTCCCGACGGTGTCCGTTAAACGAGCAACCCCTGAGGCCAGGGGCCAATCCTCAGGAGTAGAACCCCATGGCCCCCCAGACTGGCGGGACTGGTACATCGGGGCCTGGCCTATCATCCCCGTGGCTGTGGACGGCATACCGGTGATGGCTCTCCTGGACACTGGATCACAGGTAACCACTATACCATACACACTGTATCAACGGTATTGGGGAAAAGACGAGCTGGCTCCCCCAGATGCCAGTATAACACTGATTGCTGCTGATGGACTCCCATTGACCCAAGTGGGATACAAGCAAGTGGCCATGACTGTGGGACGAGCTGAACTGCAACACCAGGGTATGATTGTGATAATGAATGAACCCAGTGATCATAACCCAAAGATAGTGCTAGGAACTAATGTGATGGAGCACTGTATGAGTGATGTGCTGACCCTACTGCAGCAGCTGGCCGCCACGGCGGCGGGGAGCCGACAGAGAGCTGTGCAGCGTGAGATCCGAGCCTTGATGTACCGCCAGCACGTGAACTCGACAGGAGGAGAGATTGGTGGGGTGAGAGTGATGGATGTTGCCCCGTTGATTGTGCCCCCTAGGAGCGAGATGATGATTTGGTGTAGGGCAGCAGTAGGGCCCCAGGGGCGTGACTACCCTGCCATGATAGAGCCCATGCCCTCCGAGCACTGGCCCACAGTAATGGCCGCCCGAGTGGTGGTAGATGTAAAGAAGGGGAGAGTGCCTGTGAGGGTGCTGAACTGTGGGGAGGAAGAAGTCAGGCTTCCCCGGTATGCTACACTTGCCAAGTTGCTCACTCTGGATCCCCACACCATCCGCGAGGCAGTTCCCCCAACCTCACCACCGACTGCCAGCACTCACCCGCCCCAAGGGGAGTTAGATGAGTGGCACCGACAGTTACATGTAGGCACTGACGATACCCCTACACATCACAAAGAAGTGGTATACCGGGTGGTACGGGAGTATGAGCAAGTTTTTAGCAAACATCCCCTAGACTTTGGGCAGATTAAAGGGGTCCAACACCATATCCCCACCGGTGAACACCCCCCTATCAAAGAGAGGTACAGGCCTATTCCCCCTGCACACTACCAATGTGCCAAGGACATGTTGAGGAACATGAGGGAGGCAGGGGTTATCAGGGACAGCTGTAGTTCCTGGGCCGCCCCGTTGGTACTGGTTAAGAAGAAGGACGGCACCATGCGGATGTGTGTGGATTACCGGAAGATTAACCAGATAACGCATAAAGATGCTTACCCACTGCCCCGTACTGGAGAGTCCTTGGCCGCACTGAGAACCGCAAACTACTTCTCTACCCTTGACCTCACCAGCGGGTACTGGCAAGTGGCCGTGGCACCCGAGGACCGGGAGAAAACTGCCTTCACCACCCCAATGGGGCTCTGTGAATTCAATAGTATGCCGTTCGGGCTGTGCAACGCCCCTGGAACCTTCCAACGGCTGATGGAATGCTGTCTGGGGCATCTAAATTTCGAGACCGTCCTGTTATACCTGGATGATGTGATTGTGTACTCCCAGACATATGAAGCCCACCTGGAGCACCTGGCCGAGGTGTTCGCGTCCCTTGCCAAATACAGGATGAAGTTGAAGCCCTCCAAGTGTCATCTGCTGAAACCCAGAGTGCAGTACCTGGGGCATGTGGTGGGTGCAGAAGGTGTCGCCCCCGACCCCGAGAAGATCACTGCCATCCAAGACTGGCCAAGACCAACCACAGTGAGGGAAGTAAGGCAGTTTCTGGGTCTGGTGGGGTACTACCGTTGCTTCATCAAGGGGTACACGAAGATGGCTGCCCCCATGCAAGACCTCCTCGTGGGACAGACCAAAGGTGGTAGACCCCTCGGAGCCCCACTGATGTGGGAAGAGAGGCATGAGGAATCCTTCCGCCAGCTGAAAGCGGCCTTGACCGGAGAGGAGATCCTAGCGTATCCTGATTACAGCCACCCGTTCATCCTCTACACCGATGCCAGCAATGTGGGCTTGGGGGCAGTCTTATCCCAGGTCCAAGACGGGAAGGAAAAAGTGATTGCTTATGCTAGCCGAAAGCTCCGACCGACTGAAAGGAATCCTGAGAACTACAGCTCTTTCAAGCTCAAGCTCCTGGCACTGGTGTGGGCTATCACCGAGCGGTTCCGCCATTACCTGGCCGCAGCAAAGTTCACCGCTTTCACGGATAACAATCCGCTGACCCCCCTTGACACAGCCAAGTTGGGCGCGTTGGAACAGCGGTGGGTGGCCAGGCTAGCCAACTACGATTTCAACATCAAATACAGGGCCGGTCGTGCCAATGTTAATGCTGATGCACTCTCTCGGATGCCCCACTTGTCGGAAGAAGGGTGCGAGGATGACTACCTCGAAGAGATCGAGTTGCCTGCATTTCACCAGCCACCATCTGAGAAGGTGCATGTCCACCAACAACGGGTGAACCTGGACCCGCTGCCCAGTCAGGAGTGGCAGGAAGCTCAAAACCAGGCGCCCACTATCCGCCTAGTCAAGATCCTGGTGGAGCAAGGCGCTGCTGGAATAGACCCTGCCGCCCCAGCTGAAGCCCAACGCCTGTGGTGAGAACGGACCCGGCTGTATCTACACCAGGGGAAGTTGTACCGTGAGCTGACTAACCCGAAGACTCATGAGAAAATCCGCCAGTTGGTGATTCCCCAAGCTAATGTGCCCACCGTTCTACAAGCGTACCATGATGGTGCCGGACACTTCGGATGGAAGAAGCTGGAAATGCTGTTGAGAGAGCGGTTCTATTGGAGCGGGATGCGGGAGTCTGTAGAGTCCTGGTGCCGAGAGTGCGGCCCTTGCACGCTGAGAAGGAAGGACGAGGCCAGCCAGAAGGCGCCCCTACACCCGATCGTTACACATCAACCGCTGGAGCTGGTCGCCCTGGACCATGTAAAGCTCACCCCCAGCCGAAGTGGGTACACCTACACTCTAACCATAGTAGACCACTATTCAAGGTTCATGGTGGTTGTCCCAGTCAAAGACCTAACTGGCCGTACCGCCGCTAGGGTGTTCCAGGCTTATTTCTGTCGACCACATGGATACCCTGAGAAGGTGCTTACTGACCAAGGCCCGGCCTTTGAAGCGGAGGTGTTCCATGAGTTTTGTCAGTTGTACGGCTGCAAGAAGATCCGGACCACGCCTTACCATGCCCAGACCAACGGCATGTGTGAGAAGATGAACCACTTGGTCCTGGGCCTCCTCAAGATGTTGCCGCTAGAAGAGCGGAACCTGTGGCCGGAGAAGCTACCTGACTTGGTCGAAGAGCATGATTAAGACTCACGTCGAAACGCGTAGCTTTGTGGGGTCTGAATAATACCTATGCTATATCTTGCTGACCGCCTGTAAACCCCTATTTTTATGGATTGAACAATAAAGATGACTTTTTATATGAGAACTTGGACCGCGCTGGAAATTTTTCTTCTCTGACTTGGTCGATATGTACAACAATATTCCTTCCAGTTCAACGAAGTGCACCCCAGCATACCTGATGAGGGCTCGCCCTGACCGGCTACCGGTGGATCTGGACATGGGATTGGAAGCTCCAGAAGCACTCCCTTCGACAGCTGAATGGGAAACTCGGCGGAGGGTGCAATACCGACAAATTCAGGAATATGTTGAGAAGAACTTGAGTCGGAGTCAGGAACAGCAGGAGCAGCGCTTCAACCAGAGGGCGTCTGCTGGCCCTTTCCAGCCTGGAGATGTAGTGCTGAAGCGGAAGAGGAGGACCCACAAGCTGGATGATCAATGGGAACAAACCCCATACGTCATACAGCCCACAGGATGGGAAGATGGGAAGGCATACCAGATCTGTCGTGACCAAGGGGGCACTTTGGCCACGGTTTTCCGGGACCTTCTAAAGAGGTGCCCACCAGCATTGAGGGCAGCGGCTGAAGTTCCGGTTCCTCCACCAGCGGAGAAGGCAAAAGAGGTAATCCACACCGTGATGGGTGACTTCCCAGCGGACTGGCCTAAACAGAACGGCGCAGTGATTCTTCCAGTGATACTGTTCCCACAACCCATGGATGAAGAAGTGATGGAGGCGGTCAACCGTGAGCCAGTGCCAGTGCCCAGGGATGAACCTGTGCCCAGATCCCCTATGCCTCCGCCTGCCCCACACGATAACAGGGAAGAGAAACTGATTGTTCCCTCTCCCCCGCTGCCTGTCACCACTGACACCGGACCCCGGAGGTCCACTCGCCCCAACCTAGGTAGACCCCCACTTAGGTACAGGGAAACTACTATTTAGAGGGGGGGAACATTATGTGTTAAAAATTCAGTTTGAAAAGTTTGAGAATGAATGATAAGTGAATGATACCGTCAAAAAGTCACCTGATTTGCCATGTGATTTGGAACCAGTCATTGCCGGCAACTGGTCCCCGTTGGGACCCCTCATTTTACATAAGGAACTCCTTATGAACAGGCCCGAGAACTAGAAGGGCAACCACAAACTAGTGGCATGTAAATAATGTTTGTTGTGGCTCCTACCATTACCGCCTCCGGAGAGGCAGATTGAAGGAAGGGCCCGCAGTGGAGCAGGCTGGGGCCCAGCCACCACCAGAACCAGTGGCAATCCTCTGGGGGTTTCAGGGGTTCCCCATGGACGTGGGTCCCCTGAAAAGGACAGAACCCGCTCGGGCAACTTGTGCTGGACTGGGGTCAAAGGGTGCTGCCTCTTTGTTTAGGGGCAGCATCAGGGCCAGGTTGCTTGGGTGGGAGAGAGCGGAAGCCGTAACCGTTTACGCAACGTTTAAGTAAGAGTACCTCCCGATGTGGGAAGATGTTAATATACTTGTATGTGTGTTACCGTTTTTCTATTTATTTTTCAGTTGGTGAAAATAAAATCGGTGATGGACGGGCAGCCCGCGGATGGTCTGCATTTAACTAAGGGGGAATGTGGAGCCCTGGACAAGCCAGGGGCCACAGAGAACAACACCAACACACCCCACACTCCCAGCAGGCACACCGAAGTCAGAACACAAAACCCTTGTTGCCTTCCTCCAGGGGCTGATGTTCACACCAGGGGGTGGGCTAGGCGGTTGGTCCCGCCCACCGAGGAGTTCACAGTCCTGGAGGCGGGAAAACCAGGCAGACCAGTCTTGGTAGTGAAAGTGGAAGGAGGGAAAGTAGTGAGAGGGGAGAAAAGTGAGCTAAGCAGCCTGAAGTTGGTCCGGGTGTGTGGCCCAGACAGATCAGCAAGGTTGGCAGACAGTGGTGACCGTCTGCAGGAGTGGCCGATTGGAGTCTACCGTAAGGACCGTGGACGGGCGGTGGCCCGGCGTTACCGGACCGGTACGCAAAGAGAAGCCAGCACCATCTGGCAGGGGCTTACGGACCCCGGCAAGGCTAGGAGTCGCCGAGAATTTGCCGAATTCGTTAGTGAAGGGAACCTCCTTGGCTTCCCAACAGCCAAGTCCCGACAGAAGGCAACAGTCCAACCAAAAGAGGGAGACACCGCCACCGCCAAGGCAACCGTTTCCCAGGGCCAGAGCCTGCGGGCAAAAGGGGCTCCTATGGCTCATATCCAGGCTAAGGAGTGGGTTACCGGTGGGAACCCATTGGAACCATCTACCGTACATAGGTGCAGGGAAAGGTAGTCATTACCAACCTGCCGGGAGAAACAACACCGCAGCCGTCTGTGGGACCCGTCCATCCAGCCGTGTGTTTTACCGAGAACTGTGTCCTCCTCTTTGGCTGAGTGAGTACCACCGTGCCATGCGGCACAGCGCTGCCCTCGCGACCCTGCACCTCGCCAGGCCCCGTAGCCCGCCTGTCATCCATCCCTACCGGTGATGGGGATGGATGACAGGCGGGCCCCGGGACAGCCAACCCCCTACCCACGGAGGGGAGAACTAACAACAAGGCTGCTCCCTGTCACCGCTCCCGGGATCCCCGTCCAGAGCAGTGGTGGTGTCACCAATATCACCACAACCGTGGGTGGCATCACGGACAATAATCAAAACCCCCACAATCAAAATCATCCCCTTTTCACTCACGGGCGAGGAGCGCCGCTCGAGTCCCCCGGGATCCGGCCCACCGCTTGAGCCACCACCGAGCAGCAGCAGCCGCAGCGGCAACCGGACCCGAGCAGTGGGAGAGCGCAGCGTCCCCTCCTCCGCCCGCGACAATAGCATGTCTCCAAACAACAGCAGCAAAGTATTGATGTGGCATACATTGTATATACTGTACATCAAATTTTGTTAATAACATAAGTGTAAAAAAACAGTAGTTTGTGAAGCAGTCACAAGGTTAAATTATTTTTCTCTTTTCTTTTAATAATATTGGTGGCTTTTTTTTACTAGAATGCAGGATAACAGCACTGACCCTATTAGTCGCTCAATTGAATGTTTGTATTTTAGTCTTTACTTTCTACTTTACTTTACTTTACCAAACTAATCTTCTTGACTGTTGTTCCATAGCACACAATTAGTACAACCTGTGCAGTTTTTATGGCTTTCTCTCCCTGTTTCTATGGCTATACTGTGTGCTGTGATATTCCCACACTATCCTGATTCACCATAAAATGGCTGCAGCTTTTCCTGCTTCTGCTTAATAAAAGCTATGATAGTCCCTCCTGATTGGCTGAGCTGTACTATTTGATGATCTATCTGGAAGTGCTGTAAGGGGTACTTTGCACGCTGCGACATCGATCCTGCGAAAGTGACGGACATCCGGCGCCAGTAACGACGTCGCAATGTGTAAAGCCTAGATGCGCCGATAAACGATCGCAAAAGCGTCGAAAATCGGTGATCTGTGTAGCGTCGGTCATTTTCATAATGTCGCACCAATAGGAGATACGATGTTGTTCCTCGTTCCTGCGGCAGCACACATCGCTGTGTGTGAAGCCGCAGGAGCGAGGAACATCTCCTTACCTGCATCTACCGGCTATGCGGAAGAAAGGAGGTGGGCGGGATGTTTACATCCCGCTCTTCTCCGCCCCTCCGCTTCTATTGGCCGCCTGCCGTGTGACGTCGCTGTGACGCCACACGACCCGCCCCCTTAGGAAGGAGGCGGGTCACCGGCCAGAGCGACGTAGCAGGGCAGGTAAGTGTGTATGAAGCTGCCATAGCGAAAATGTTCACTACGGCAGCTATCACAAGATATTGCATGTGTGACGGGGGCGGGTGCTATCGCGCTCGGCATCGCTAGCCGATGCTAGCGATTTCGCAACGTGCAAAGTACCCCTAAAGCATTGTGAGTAAACCAGCCAAGCATCACCTAAAGTGAATGGAGTCTTCTGTCAGTGATCCAGTTGCAATATATAAAATGGTGGCAGATATTCTTAATAATTGGATTTGAAATTTGTGTCACATTGAATCAATTTAAGTATCTCTACAATGGAATATATATGAGAATTTGTAATACATTTATAAAAATATGTTTTGCTTATCTACTTATGAGACACTTATTATTCCTTTTACTTCTCATTTCAGCTGACTTTCTCTAATTACCCTGAATATGAATACCATTGGGGGTATTTATTTTTACTTCTTTTGCAAAATGAGTTATCTGAGAATCCACCAGTGAGCCTATTCTTATAAAGACTGAATAACTCTTACTTTCTTCTTCAAAACAACTTTCAAATTATTATAAACTAGCTCAGAAGAATCTCTTTAAGGGTACGCTCACATAAGTGTTGAAACGGACGGGTGCAATGCGAGAAAATCTAGCATTGCACTCGGGACCAATGTTTTTCAATGAGGAAGAGAAGATGGTTAGCTTTTTTATTATCCAGATTCTGATCATCCAGATGCTGCAATTGTCAGAGAGAGCCGTGTCACTCGCACCCATACAAGTCTATGGGAGCGAGGGAAATATTGGACTGCACTCGGATAATATTCGAGTGCAGTAAAATAATCACATCAGCTGACAATAGAGGAGATGGAGAGATTAATCCCTCCTCCGCAGCCGTGATTCGATCGCAGGATTGGATCACAGTTGCATGACACTCGGTTCACACTGGCAGCGTAGTAGGACCCGAGGGTCATTAGCATATCGCATCTAATGCACTTGCATCAGATGCCATACCATTGTGTAAATCCAACTTAAGAGCTATATTTCACCAATCAAAATAAACTCATTGGTTTACTCACCACTTCCATCATTGCCCCCTGATAATTTTCAATTGAGAGTGGTGATAAAAACTGTACCATGGCAATTGGCATCACTCAATGCTTCTCCACTTCCAGACAATGTCGTCTTTCACAGTTAGACAAACGGTGGCAGACATAGAAACAGGGTGCAAGTGCTGCATTAATCTCTTACAGTGTCTATCACGATGGATCTAGGACATCCTCAGAGGGCCATGATGCAAGAAACTGTAATAAGTTACTGCATTGCCACCTCCTGAAGATGTACAGTTCTAGGAGATGATAAACCAAGTGAGTGCAGCCCCAGCTTCCTGTGACACATTGTTTGAGGCACCTCTCAAAGAAAGTGAAGTAAAAAAAAAACAGATTTAGGGAGAAGTGTATGGTAATGTATAATAAAGCTATTTAAAAAATGGGTTAACGTGTAAAAATATTTAGAAAGGACATTTTTGTTGCAGGATCAAGCCTTTAATGGAATAGCGCATGTTATCACTGGCGTGTACCTCTGCACGCCCCTCAAGAGCTAATACTCTACACTGTGTGCAGAATTATTAGGCAAATGAGTATTTTGATCACATGATACTTTTTATACATGTTGTCCTACTCCAAGCTGTATAAGCTTGAGAGCCAACTACCAATTAAGTAAATCAGGTGATGTGCGTCTTTGTAATGAGGAGGGGTGTGGTGTAATGACATCAACTGCCTTTATAAGGTGTGCTTAACCCCTTAACGACCGCGGGCAGTAAAATTATGTCCTAAATGTCATAATGTTACTGTCCACGGTCCTCCGGCGGCAGCATGCCGCGATCGGCGCACATCTCAGCTGATTTTCACAGCTGAGATGTGTGCCTGCTAGGCACGAGCAGAATCGTTATCTGCTTGTGCCGATTAACCCCTTAAATGGCGCTGTCAATACGTGACAGCGCCATTATAAGTGCGATCGCGGTAAAGTTTTACTTACCGCCCGATACCGGAAGTCACGTGACGCGATCACGTGACTTCCGATAGTTGTCATGGTAGCACAGGGTCATGTGATGACTCCTGTACTACACCTGACTTGCTTTCACTTTCGCTGTGCCAGCGGCAAAGCTAAAGAGAAAGAGAGCGTATCTGCTGTTTAGAGCCTTGTAGCTGTGATCAGCAGATACTGCAGAGCGATCGGAATGCTGATCGCAATAGCCCCCTAGGGGGACTAGTAAAATAAAAAAAAAGTTTTAAAAAATTTAAAAAAAACAAAAAAACCTAAAAGTTCAAATCACCCCCCATTCGCCCCATTGAAAATTAAAGGATTAAAAAAATAAAAAATATACACACTTTTGGTATCGCCGCGTTCAGAAACGCCCGATCTATCAAAATATAAAATCAATTAATCTGGTCAGTATACGGCATAGCGGCAAAAAAATTCCAAACGCCAAAACGACGTTTTTTTGTCGCCACAACTTTTGCACAAAATGCAATAAGAGGCGATCAAAACGTAGCATCTGCGCAAAAATGGTACCGTTAAAAAAGTGAGCTCGAGACACAAAAAATAAGCCATCACTGAGCCATAGATCCCGAAAAATGAGAACGATACGGGTCACGGAATATGGCGTAAAACGTGCGCCACTTTTTTCGGACAAACTTCCGATTTTTTTTTAACCCCTTATATAAAAGTAAACCTATACATGTTTGGTGTCTACGAACTCACACTTACCTGAGGCATCACACCCATACATCAGTTTTACCATATAGTGAACACAGTGAATAAAATATCTCAAAAACCAAAGTGCTATCGCACTTTTTTTGCAATTTTTCTGCATTTGGAATTTTTCTGCCGTTTTGCAGTACACTATATGGTAAACTGATGGTTTCATTTAAAAGTACAGCTCGTTCCACAAAAAATGAGCCCTCACATGACCATATTGACTGAAAAATAAAAAAGTTACGTCTCTCAGAAAAAGAATGGCGAAAAAAAAAACGGAAAGCGAAAAATCGGCCGGTCGTGAAGGGGTTAATTATTAAACAACTTCCTTTCCTTTGGTAAAATGGGTCAGAAAAGAGATTTGAAGGGCTCTGAAAAGTCCAAAATTGGGAGATGTCTTGCAGAGGGATGCAGCAGTCCTGAAATTGCCAAACTTTTGAAGCATCATCACTGAACAATCAAGCGTTTCATGGCAAATAGCCAACAGGGTTGCAAGAAGGGTGATGGGCAAAAAGGCGGAAATTAACTGCCCATGAATTGAGGAAAATCAAGCGTGAAGCTGCCAAGATACCATTTGCCACCAGTTTGGCCATATTTCAGATCTGCAACTTTACTGAAGTATCAAAAAGCACAAGGTGTACCATACTCAGGGACATGGCCAAGGTAAGGAAGGCTGAAAAATGACCACCTTTGAACAAGAAACATAAGATAAAACGTCAAGACTGAACAAAGAAATATCTTAAGACTGATTTTTCAAAGGTTTTATGGACTGATGAAATGAGAAGTGACTCTTGATGGGCCAGATGGATGGGCCAGATGCTGGATCAGTAAAGGGCAGAGATCTCCACTCCGACTCAGACGCCAGCAAGGTGGAAGTGGGGTACTGGTATGGGCTGGAATCATCAAAGATGAGCTTGTGGGACCTTTCGGTTGATGATGGAGTGAAGCTCAACTCCCAGACGTACTGCCAGTTTCCGGAAGATAACTTCTTCAAACAGTGGCACAGGAAGAAGTCGGTATCGTTAAAAAACCCCATGATTTTCATGCAAGACAATTCTCCATCACATGCATCCAACTACTCCACAGCATGGATGGCCAGTAAAGGTCTAAAAGATGAAAAAATAATGACATGGCCCCCTTGTTCACCTGATCTGAACCCCCTAGAGAACCTGTGGTCCCCCATAAAATGTGAGATCTACAGGGAGGGAAAACAGTACACCTCTCGGAACAGTGTCTGGGAGGCTGTGGTGGCTGCTGAATGCAATGTTGATCATAAACAGATCAAGCAACTGACATAATCTATGGCTAGTAGGCTGTTGAGTGTCATCAGAAAGTAAGGTGGCTATATTGGTCACTAATTTTTTGTGGTTTTGTTTTTGCATGTCAGAAATGTTTATTTCTAAATTTTGTGCAGTTATATTGGTTTACCTGGTGAAAATAAACAAGTGAGATGGGAATATATTTGGTTTTTATTAAGTTGCCTAATAATTCTGCACAGTAATAGTCACCTGCACAAACAGAAATCCTCCTAAGGTAGCCAAATCTAAAAAAAAAACACTCCAACTTCCAAAAATATTAAGCTTTGATATTTATGAGTCTTTTGGGTTGAATGAGAACATAGTTGTTGAGCAATAATAAAAAACTCCTCTAAAATACAACTTGCCTAATAATTCTGCACACACAGTGTAGTCTGGAGTAACATTTCTGTTGTAAGTTACTAAAATGCCATACGTTTTCGGAAAATATGGACTGACTGTGCATGAAAACAGCAAAACCAGCGACATTTTTGCACATCATAAAATTGTGTGAAAAAAAAATCTTATGATAGTGTTTTATGCCAGAAAACTAGCAAAAACTTAGATAAATTGAGGCCATAATACATTGACAAACTCTTATTCTTCTGGTACACACACATAATAGCTTATTCTGAAAAGTCACCCAAAATAACTGGTACATTAAGCAAGTCATTTCATAACAGGTTCAGATTCCATAATAATTGCTCATCTCATATTTAGACAGATCTGTTCATTTTGAGCACTCAATGGCGTGTTTGGCTAAGTGGGTCAGGTCTTCACGAGAGGGAAACAGCATCTGGCTCGTGTTTTTTGGAACCTTTGTATTTTTCTACTCCAAGGAATTTTAACAAATAGTTTTTGTTCTTTTTTTATCCAGATCAGAACTTTTTTTCTATCGTTGTTGTTTCATTGTCCATCTCCAGAGTCCAGATACTTTCTGAGCGTGTCTTTCTTACACAGCTGGTTCAGTGATCCCTGTTCTTCCAGATGCCAATGGTATATGTCCTGCGAAGTATACGTATCTAGCCTCAGTGGAGAAAAGCCAGTAGACTGGTCTGGACTATGTTTGTGTCAGTTAGAAATATTTATGCTCAAAAATCCTTTTCAGAATATTTTGGAACACTAAAAATAGTCTAAATCCTGCAGCAGCTACAATAACATTCTGCAATCTGCAAAATCACAGAATTTATTCAATGAAAGAATAAGCTCATGTTCACACATCACAATTTGCAACGAAAAACATTATTTTAACTGTTCATACAAAGTGATTTCTAAAATGATTACTTTTCCTTTCATATTTGAAGCATTTTTAAATCTGTACTATGTCAATTCTTTCAGCGTTTTTACAGTGTTTTTCACTGATTATAATAAATGAGAAAAACACATTAAAAAAGTATAACAATTTTCAATGGAAAACATTTGCATAGACATTTCTGCATCTAAAACCTGTCTCTTGGCAGGAAAAATGCTCAATAAAAACATTGCTGCATTTTTTCATATTCATTATAAAGGAAAAATGCTGTAGATATGAAACTGCAAGTAAAGATGAGCAACAAATAAAAGACGTGTATTGTGAATTGCTCCCTATTAGTATATGTCCATCAAAGAAATTAATCACAGAAATGTTTGCTATTGAAAAATCTCCTCTATAAATCTAAATCTGTAGAATTTGCAGAAATGTCTGTCACCCACATTCAGATATGGTTGCTGAAAATGTTTTAACTAATTTGTCACTTGTAATGTATATCTTTATATTTTCTCGACAAAGCAAACATGCGTCTGACTGTAGAGATCAATGTGCAAGTTATGTAAATGCTATCTTTCTTTGTCATCTGATATTTTTAAGAAGCATTAGGATTGCTTATTTGAAATATACACTATAGTTCCATCTAAAGGGTACTTTTCATGCTGCGATATCAGTACCGATATTGCTAGCGATCGTACCCACCCCCGTCGGTTGTGCATCACGGGCAAATCGCTGCCTGTGGTGCACAACATCACTAATACCCGTCACACGGACTTAACTTCCCTGCGACGTCGCTCTGGACGGCGAAACGCCTCTTTTCTAAGGGGGCGGTTCGTGTGGTGTCACAGTGACGTCAAATGGCAGCCACCAATAGCAGAGGAGGGGCGGAGATGAGCATCCAGAACATGCGCCCACCTCCTTCCTTCCTCATTTCCGGTGGATGTAGTTAAGGAGATGTTCGTCGTTCCTGCGATGTCACAAATAGCGATGTGTGCTGCCGCAGGAATGACAAACAACATCGTACCTGCAGCAGCAACGATATTTGGAAAAGCAGTGACATGTCAACGAGCAACGATTTTTCACGTTTTTGCGCTCGTTGATCGTCGCTCTTTGGTGTCAGACGCTGCAATGTCGCTAACTGCGCCAGATGTGCGTCACTAACGACATGACCTCGACGATATATCGTTAGCGATGTCGCAGCGTGTAAAGCATCCTTAAGGCTGAGTTTACATATCCTGTAATCATCCATTAGAACAGATCTGTTAGGAAAAAAATTCTGTAAACACAATTTTTGTCCGTTCTTAAATAACTGATGTATGCAGGATCCGTTTTTTAAAATCTGAGACTATGGAGAACGGATCCATTAACGGATTGGTATTTAGTCAACCATTATTCTTGCATTTGTGACAGATCCTTTTTTTTCAAAAATGAAAAAAAGACATCCAGCGCGGTCCTCAGGTTGTGAGTAGAGATGAGCGAACCGGTCCCGGTTCGGCTCGAGGTCGGTTCGCCGAACGGAGGTCCGTTCGAGTTCGGCTCGTCGAACGTTCGACGAACCGAACTCGAACTGCATAGGAAACAATGGCAGGCAATCACAAACACAGAAAAACGCCTAGAAAACACCCTCAAAGGTGTCCAAAAGGTGACAAACAACTCACAACACATGGGAAAGTGACAAGGACATATACTCATGCGAAAACAAAACAGCTGGACAAGGAAAAAGAGGAGGACACACAGATATAGGCATGGCACGCCCTTCTAAAATCATGTAAAACACAGCAAGGTGACTCCAAGCGTAGTCTCCCTTTTTTTGGGCCCCACACACACCCACCCATTCAGTGGCAGCAGTTGTGCCCCAGTTGGACACTTCACAGCTACATTTGCATCAAGCACATTCAAAAATACACCATTCTTATCCGTCCCCAGGATGACACCGGGGTAGGTAGCAAAGTCTTTCCTGATCCCAGCTCTGTTCATCTTGTCTTCTTTTAAAAACAATGTAAGCAAGGGTTACTCCAAGCGGAGTCTCCCTTTTTTCCAAAAATTGGGCCCCACACACACCCACCCCTTCAGTGGCAGCAGTTGTGCCCCAGTTGGACACTTCACAGCTACATTTGCATCAAGCACATTCAAAAATACGCCATTCTTATCCGTCCCCAGGATGACACCGGGGTAGGTAGCAAAGTCTTTCCTGATCCCAGCTCTGTTCATCTTGGCTTCTTTTAAAAACACAGCAAGCAAGGGTTACTCCAAGCGGAGTCTCCCTTTTTTCCAAAAATTGGGCCACACAGACACCCACCCCATCAGTGGCAGCACTTGGGCCCTAGTTGCAAACAGGATGTTTTGATTTGCATCAAGCACATTCAAAAATACGCCATAATTAACCGTCCCCAGGATGACACCGGGGTAGGTAGCAAAGTCTTTCCTGATCCCAGCTCTGTTCATCTTGTCTTCTTTTAAAAACAATGTAAGCAAGGGTTACTCCAAGCGGAGTCTCCCTTTTTTCCAAAAATTGGGCCCCACACACATCCACCCCTTCAGTGGCAGCAGTTGTGCCCCAGTTGGACACTTCACAGCTACATTTGCATCAAGCACATTCAAAAATACGCCATTCTTATCCGTCCCCAGGATGACACCGGGGTAGGTAGCAAAGTCTTTCCTGATCCCAGCTCTGTTCATCTTGGCTTCTTTTAAAAACAATGTAAGCAAGGGTTACTCCAAGCGGAGTCTCCCTTTTTTCCAAAAATTGGGCCCCACACACACCCACCCCATCAGTGGCAGCACTTGGGCCCTAGTTGCAAACAGGATGTTTTGATTTGCATCAAGCACATTCCAAATACACAAGCATTTACTCTCCCCAGGATGACACAGAGGTAGTAAATTCCTTGTGGATCCACGACTTGTTCATTTTGATGAACGTCAGTCTGTCCACATTGTCACTGGACAGACGCGTGCGCTTATCTGTCAGCACACACCCAGCAGCACTGAAGACACGTTCAGAGACAACGCTGGCAGCTGGACACGACAAAATCTCCAAGGCGTAAGTTGCGAGCTCTGGCCATTTTTCTAGGTTTGAAGCCCAAAAGGAGCAAGGCTCCAGTTGCACAGTCATGGCATCGATGTTCATTTGGAGATACTCCTGTATCATCCTCTCCAGCCGTTGACTATGTGTCAGACTTGTTGTCTCTGGTGGCCTTGCAAAAGAGGGTCTAAAAAAATTATGAAAAGATTCCATAAAATTGCTGTTACCAGCACCAGATACGGTCCTACTGGTACGGGTAGACTGTTGAAGATGACGAGACCGTCCCATGTTTGTCAAGTTACAACTGGGAGATTCCCTCCCTGCACCTGCACGGTTGTTTGGTGGAAAAGCCAAGCTAAGATCGAGTAACAGCTTCTGCTGATACTCCTGCATACGTGCGTCCCTTTCTATGGCTGGAATTATGTCACAAAATTTGGACTTGTACCGGGGATCTAATAGTGTGGCAATCCAGTAGTCATCATCACTTCTAATTTTGACAATACGACTGTCATGTTGGAGGTAGTGCAACAAAAAGGCACTCATGTGTCTTGCGCAGCCATGCGGACCAAGTCCACGCTGTGTTTGTGGCATAGAGGTGCTACCCGTTCTTTCTTCCTCTGACATCTCCCCCCAACCTCTTTCAACTGAAATTTTACCAAGGTCTCCCTCATCCGCTGAGTCTTCCATGTCCATGGACAGTTCGTCCTCCATTTCTTCATGTTCTCCTGCACCTTGCTCAACATTTCGCCTGCTACTATGCGCCCTTGTCGATCCCTGTCCCCCATGGTCCCATGCCTGCTGCGTTGGTGATGATGAACGTCTGGACCTTGGTGATGTTGTTGTCCCTTGCGCATATGAATCCTCCTGTAGTTCCTCCCCTTCATGTTGTCCCACCCCCTGACTCCGAATAGTGTTTAGCGTGTGCTCCAGCATGTAAATGACTGGAATCGTCATGCTGATAATGGCATTGTCAGCGCTAAACATATTCGTCGCCATGTCGAAACTGTGCAGAAGGGTGCATAGGTCCTTGATCTGAGACCACTCCATCAGGGTGATCTTCCCCACCTCTGCATCTCGTTGGCCCAGGCTATACGTCATGACGTATTGCACCAGGGCTCTGCGGTGCTGCCACAGTCGCTGTAACATGTGGAGAGTTGAATTCCAGCGTGTCGCCACATCGCATTTCAGGCGATGAACCGGCAGGCCGAAAGACTTCTGGAGCGATGCAAGTCGCTCTGCTGCGGCGCTTGAACGGCGGAAGTGAGCAGACAGTTTTCGCGCCCTGTTCAGAAGGCCATCTAGGCCGGGATAGTGTGTTAAAAATTGCTGGACGACAAGGTTCAACACGTGAGCCATACAAGGTACGTGTGTCACCTTGCCCAGGCGAAGGGCCGCACCCAGGTTTGCAGCATTGTCGCACACGGCCTTACCAGGCTGCAGGTTGAGTGGAGACAACCATTTATTAAACTCGGACCGCAGAGCTGACCACAACTCCTCAGCTGTGTGACTCTTATTCCCAAGACATGTCAAGCTAAAGACCACCTGATGCCGTTGCGCTCTGCTGCCAGCATAGTAATGAGGCGTGCGTGATTCCTTCTGCGCAGTGAGAACGCTGGTGGCCTGACCAGGCAGGCTTGGGGCGGAGGTGGAGGACCCAGATGAGGTGGAGGATGCAGAAGCAGTGGCGGAACTAGGACAGACAGAGGATTGACACACAAGTCGTGGGGACGGCAAGACTTGTGCAGCAGACCCTTCACCATCTATCACCATAGTTACCCAGTGCCCAGTCAGCGACATGTAACGTCCCTGTCCATGCTTACTGGTCCAAGTATCGGTGGTGAAATGCACCCGTTCACACACAGAGTTTCTCAAGGAAGCGGTGATGTTGTGTGCGACATGCTGGTGTAGCGCGGGCACACCTTTCTTAGAGAAGTAGTGGCGACTAGGCATCTGGTACTGGGGCACAGCGACAGACATAAGGTCTCTAAAATCCTGTGTGTCCAGTAGGCGGAAAGGCAGCATTTCGGTAGCCAACAGCTTACAGAGGGATAGAGTCAACCTCTTAGCTTTGTCATGGGTCGGAGGAAGTGGCCTTTTATTTGACCACATCTGAGGGACAGAGATCTGGCTGCTGTGTGTAGACGGTGTTGAGTAGGATGTCCCTGGAAAAATGCAGGTTTGTGAGGAAAGTGCAGGCGGAGACATGATGTTGCCTTCATCCAACGTTGGTGCTATCGATGTCTGAGAGAGCTGTACACACTCACTTGTTTCCCCTTCCAAACCAACTGATGACCTACCAAGCAAACTGCCTGTTGCGGTTACAGTGGTGGAAGTTTTGCGTGGAAAAACAGGTGTGACAGCTGTCCCCACAGTCCTAGAAGATGAAGAGCGCGCGGATGCACTGGAAGGGGCAGGCGGTGGATGGTTCGCTCCGCTAGGCCGCATTGCAGCACAGTGAGCTTCCCACCGGGACCTATGATATTTATTCATGTGACGATTCATGGAAGAAGTTGTCAAACTGCTGAGGTTTTGACCTCTACGAAGAGAATCATGACAAAGTTTACAGATCACATAATTTGGGCGATCTTTTGCTATGTCAAAAAAGGACCAGGCTAGGCAAGGCTTAGAGGCCATGCGACCTGTTGATCCACCCCGAATAATGCTCAGAGGCAGAGTGGTGGCTGAGGATGCAGTTGTAGACGTGCTACCAGTGCTCCGACTCTGTCCAGGAAGGCGCAAGGTAACTTCGTCGTCGGTTGCATCCTCCTCCACCGCCTCTGTTGACCTCCTCGAGTGCCTGACTGGGGGTTGACAGTAGGTGGGATCTAGAACTTCATCATCAATTGTTGTGTTTGCACTCCCCTCCCCCTCAGACCGAGCCTCTTCTTGCCCTGACCGAATATTTAAGTTGTCATCCCAATCGGGTATCTGCGTCTCATCTTCATCAGTATGTTCCTCATTGTCTATAACCACAGGTGTTACAGTTTGTGACAAAGGGTCAACATTATGCTCAGAAACTTGGTCCTCACGGCCTGAATCAGAGTCACAAAGGTTCTGGGCATCACTGCAGACCATTTCCTGTTCTGTACTCACTGTAGCTTGGGAGCAGACCTCTGATTCCCAGGCTATAGTGTGACTGAACAGCTCTGCAGACTCAGCCATCTCAGTTCCACCATACTGTGCAGGGCTGATGGAGGCTTCAGAGCTGGGAGAAATCAAGTGTGATTGGGATGACAACTCAGAGGACTGGTGTTTTTTGGATGCGGTACTTGAAGTGGCTGAGAGGGCACTAGTTGGACCACTTGAGATCCATTCAAGCATTATCCTTTTTTGCCCATCATCTACCTTTCTTCCTGTTGTTCGTGTCCGTAAAAAAGGGAGCAAATCGGATTGTCCACGGTAAGTAGTAGACATCTTACTTTTGCTGGTAGATGGTCTATCTTCAGCAGATGATAATGGAGCTTTGCCACCTTCCCCACAGACAAAACCTTTTTTGCCTTTTCCACCACGCCTCTTCCCCTTTCCACCAGCATCTGTCATTTTGCCACTCATGTTGATTGCGACAAGATTGTGGACTGAAAATGTGGTAGTAAAAATTGAGAGGTGGTGAAGATTGCAGTGGTGGTCTAGCTTTATTAACAGCAGAATAATAAAGAATAAATATCCCTGACAATGCAACTACGGCCCTTAAACTGGCAGCAAAAATTGCTAGTATAATGGCTTAGTTATATGAGTTGGAGTGTGCAACGCAGGCAGATGCGCTCTGCAAATGTCTTTGCACTAGTGGGACTATAGCAAAGTCCAATAGCCACGTATAGGATGCCACTAGGTACACTGAGTGTTTGCTAGTATAATGGCTTAGTTATGAGTTGGAGTGTGCAATGCAGGCAGATGCGCTCTGCAAATGTCTTTGCACTAGTGGGACTATAGCAAAGTCCAATAGCCACGTATAGGATGCCACTAGGTACACTGAGTGTTTGCTAGTATAATGGCTTAGTTATATGAGTTGGAGTGTGCAACGCAGGCAGATGCGCTCTGCAAATGTCTTTGCACTAGTGGGACTATAGCAAAGTCCAATAGCCACGTATAGGATGCCACTAGGTACACTGAGTGTTTGCTAGTATAATGGCTTAGTTATATGAGTTGGAGTGTGCAACGCAGGCAGATGCGCTCTGCAAATGTCTTTGCACTAGTGGGACTATAGCAAAGTCCAAAAGCCACAGATAGGATGCCACTAGGTACACTGAGTGTTTGCTAGTATAATGGCTTAGTTATGAGTTGGAGTGTGCAATGCAGGCAGATGCGCTCTGCAAATGTCTTTGCACTAGTGGGACTATAGCAAAGTCCAATAGCTACGTATAGGATGCCACTAGGTACACTGAGTGTTTGCTAGTATAATGGCTTAGTTATATGAGTTGGAGTGTGCAACGCAGGCAGATGCGCTCTGCAAATGTCTTTGCACTAGTGGGACTATAGCAAAGTCCAATAGCCACGTATAGGATGCCACTAGGTACACTGAGTGTTTGCTAGTATAATGGCTTAGTTATATGAGTTGGAGTGTGCAACGCAGGCAGATGCGCTCTGCAAATGTCTTTGCACTAGTGGGACTATAGCAAAGTCCAAAAGCCACAGATAGGATGCCACTAGGTACACTGAGTGTTTGCTAGTATAATGGCTTAGTTATGAGTTGGAGTGTGCAATGCAGGCAGACGTGCTCTGCAAATGTCTTTGCACTAGTGGGACTATAGCACAGTCCAATAGCCACGTATAGGATGCCACTAGGTACACTGAGTGTTTGCTAGTATAATGGCTTAGTTATGAGTTGGAGTGTGCAATGCAGGCAGATGCGCTCTGCAAATGTCTTTGCACTAGTGGGACTATAGCAAAGTCCAATAGCCACGTATAGGATGCCACTAGGTACACTGAGTGTTTGCTAGTATAATGGCTTAGTTATATGAGTTGGAGTGTGCAACGCAGGCAGATGCGCTCTGCAAATGTCTTTGCACTAGTGGGACTATAGCAAAGTCCAATAGCCACAGATAGGATGCCACTAGGTACACTGAGTGTTTGCTAGTATAATGGCTTAGTTATGAGTTGGAGTGTGCAATGCAGGCAGATGCGCTCTGCAAATGTCTTTGCACTAGTGGGACTATAGCAAAGTCCAATAGCCACAGATAGGATGCCACTAGGTACACTGAGTGTTTGCTAGTATAATGGCTTAGTTATATGAGTTGGAGTGTGCAACGCAGGCAGATGCGCTCTGCAAATGTCTTTGCACTAGTGGGACTATAGCAAAGTCCAATAGCCACAGATAGGATGCCACTAGGTACACTGAGTGTTTGCTAGTATAATGGCTTAGTTATGAGTTGGAGTGTGCAATGCAGGCAGATGCGCTCTGCAAATGTCTTTGCACTAGTGGGACTATAGCAAAGTCCAATAGCCACGTATAGGATGCCACTAGGTACACTGAGTGTTTGCTAGTATAATGGCTTAGTTATGAGTTGGAGTGTGCAATGCAGGCAGATGCGCTCTGCAAATGTCTTTGCACTAGTGGGACTATAGCAAAGTCCAATAGCCACGTATAGGATGCCACTAGGTACACTGAGTGTTTGCTAGTATAATGGCTTAGTTATATGAGTTGGAGTGTGCAACGCAGGCAGATGCGCTCTGCAAATGTCTTTGCACTAGTGGGACTATAGCAAAGTCCAATAGCCACAGATAGGATGCCACTAGGTACACTGAGTGTTTGCTAGTATAATGGCTTAGTTATGAGTTGGAGTGTGCAATGCAGGTAGATGCGCTCTGCAAATGTCTTTGCACTAGTGGGACTATAGCAAAGTCCAATAGCCACGTATAGGATGCCACTAGGTACACTGAGTGTTTGCTAGTATAATGGCTTAGTTATATGAGTTGGAGTGTGCAACGCAGGCAGATGCGCTCTGCAAATGTCTTTGCACTAGTGGGACTATAGCAAAGTCCAATAGCCACGTATAGGATGCCACTAGGTACACTGAGTGTTTGCTAGTATAATGGCTTAGTTATATGAGTTGGAGTGTGCAACGCAGGCAGATGCGCTCTGCAAATGTCTTTGCACTAGTGGGACTATAGCAAAGTCCAATAGCCACGTATAGGATGCCACTAGGTACACTGAGTGTTTGCTAGTATAATGGCTTAGTTATGAGTTGAAGTGTGCAATGCAGGCAGACGTGCTCTGCAAATGTCTTTGCACTAGTGGGACTATAGCAAAGTCCAATAGCCACGTATAGGATGCCACTAGGTACACTGAGTGTTTGCTAGTATAATGGCTTAGTTATGAGTTGGAGTGTGCAATGCAGGCAGACGTGCTCTGCAAATGTCTTTGCACTAGTGGGACTATAGCAAAGTCCAATAGCCACGTATAGGATGCCACTAGGTACACTGAGTGTTTGCTAGTATAATGGCTTAGTTATGAGTTGGAGTGTGCAATGCAGGCAGATGCGCTCTGCAAATGTCTTTGCACTAGTGGGACTATAGCAAAGTCCAATAGCCACGTATAGGATGCCACTAGGTACACTGAGTGTTTGCTAGTATAATTGCTTAGTTATGAGTTGGAGTGTGCAATGCCGGCAGATGCGCTCTGCAAATCTCTTTGCACTAGTGGGACTATAGCAAAGTCCAATAGCCACGTATAGGATGCCACTAGGTACACTGAGTGTTTGCTAGTATAATGGCTTAGTTATATGAGTTGGAGTGTGCAACGCAGGCAGATGCGCTCTGCAAATGTCTTTGCACTAGTGGGACTATAGCAAAGTCCAATAGCCACAGATAGGATGCCACTAGGTACACTGAGTGTTTGCTAGTATAATGGCTTAGTTATATGAGTTGGAGTGTGCAACGCAGGCAGATGCGCTCTGCAAATGTCTTTGCACTAGTGGGACTATAGCAAAGTCCAATAGCCACAGATAGGATGCCACTAGGTACACTGAGTGTTTGCTAGTATAATGGCTTAGTTATATGAGTTGGAGTGTGCAACGCAGGCAGATGCGCTCTGCAAATGTCTTTGCACTAGTGGGACTATAGCAAAGTCCAATAGCCACAGATAGGATGCCACTAGGTACACTGAGTGTTTGCTAGTATAATGGCTTAGTTATGAGTTGGAGTGTGCAATGCAGGCAAATGCGCTCTGCAAATGTCTTTGCACTAGTGGGACTATAGCAAAGTCCAATAGCCACGTATAGGATGCCACTAGGTACACTGAGTGTTTGCTAGTATAATGGCTTAGTTATGAGTTGGAGTGTGCAATGCAGGCAGATGCGCTCTGCAAATGTCTTTGCACTAGTGGGACTATAGCAAAGTCCAATAGCCACGTATAGGATGCCACTAGGTACACTCAGTGTTTGCTAGTATAATGGCTTAGTTATATGAGTTGGAGTGTGCAACGCAGGCAGATGCGCTCTGCAAATGTCTTTGCACTAGTGGGACTATAGCAAAGTCCAATAGCCACAGATAGGATGCCACTAGGTACACTGAGTTTTTGCTAGTATAATGGCTTAGTTATGAGTTGGAGTGTGCAATGCAGGCAGATGCGCTCTGCAAATGTCTTTGCACTAGTGGGACTATAGCAAAGTCCAATAGCCACAGATAGGATGCCACTAGGTACACTGAGTGTTTGCTAGTATAATGGCTTAGTTATGAGTTGGAGTGTGCAATGCAGGCAGATGCGCTCTGCAAATGTCTTTGCACTAGTGTAACTATAGCAAAGTCCAATAGCCACGTTTAGGATGCCACTAGGTACACTGAGTGTTTGCTAGTAAAATGGCTTAGTTATAATGAGTTGGAGTATGCAGAGGACAGGAGGGTACAGTGCCAGGATTTTGGGGCTCTGGGTAGAGGAATGGAAGCCTGCCTTTCTATCCCTCCTAATAGGGAAATGCAGGGAGGAAATCCCTGACCTTGGCTACACAGACGCTGGCGCTGTTTTCAGGACCTGTCACCTTAACTCTGACCCTGCCGGTTTGAGCCCTTAAAGGGAACCTGTCAGCAGAAATTTCGACTAAAAGCTAACAGATTCCCCCTCTGCAGCTCCTGGGCTGCATTCTAGAAAGGTCCCTTTTATTATAGTGCCCCCTTTCTGACCCAAAAAAAGAGTTTCTATCGAGGTACCTTTTTGGCTTCTGAATCTCTAAATGTGTCACGGGGGCGGGCTGCCTGATGGCCGTTATTCTGCCCCCTGTTCCTGTATGCCGCCCCCATCGCCGATTTCTATACTTCTGGACGCCGCCCACTGCTCCAGCCATCCCTGCGCATGCCCAGTGCTCATCTCTCGTGGATGAGCACTGTGCCCAGCGTCACCGCTGGTGACGTACACGCAGGGTTTAGATTATGGGCGGTGCTGTGATGTTAATTACCAAGCAACCGCCCATAATCGCGGGACCGCGCATTCCCCCTCGGCCTGCTTTCTGCGCAAGCGCGCTGCAGCTGAACTCACGTCACCTGCTTCCCATCTTGCCCTGAGGCAGGAAATAGATGGGATGAGCGCGGAGCAGTGACTACACCGATCAGGAGGAGTTCAGCTGCAGCACGCTTTCGCAGAAAGAAGCAGGCCGAGGGTGAATGCGCGGTCCCGCGATTATGGGCGGTTGCTTGGTAATTAACATCACAGCACCGCCCATAATCTAAACCCTGCGCGCACGTCACCACCGGTGACACTGGGCACAGTGCTCATCCACGAGAGATGAGCACTGGGCATGCGCAGGGATGGCTGGAGCAGTGGGCGGCGTCCAGAAGTATAGAAATCGGCGATGGGGGCGGCATACAGGAACAGGGGGCAGAATAACGGCCATCAGGCAGCCCGCCCCCATGACACATTTAGAGATTCAGAAGCCAAAAAGGTACCTCGATATAAACTCTTTTTTCGGGTCAGAAAGGGGGCACTATAATAACAGGGACCTTTCTAGAATGCAGCCCAGGAGCTGCAGAGGGGGAATCTGTTAGGTTTTAGTCGAAATTTCTGCTGACAGGTTCCCTTTAAAAGAACTGCTATAAAGTGCTCTCCCTAAGCTGTCTAACGCTGTGTATGCAGCGCATACAGCTGTATCGGCGATAGGACTCAGGAGGACGGAGCTGCGACAGTGATGTCTGACACCAAAGACGCAGAAGGCAGATAATGGCGTCCTGGAAGAAAATGTCCGGTTTTATAATGCAGGGACATGTGACATGGACATCCTATCACACATGCCGTTGCTTCTCTGGCTCAAAGTCCACTTAGCTGTGTGTGTGTCTGGGATTGGCTGACATGCTGGCCCGCCCCACAAGACGCGCGCGCTTAGGGAAGGAAGACAAGAAAAAAAAAAAAAAATGGCGATCGCCATTATAGAAACAGCAGTGATCTGAAGGCGCTGTTCACGCACACTATACACTGAAATGTCATAATAGTGTGATTCACAGAGTGACTTACACTATTACAGCGGAAAGCCAGCTAGGAATTAGCTGTTTTTTTGCTGCTAGAACCGTTCTCGAACGTTTCTAGAACTATCGAGCTTTTGCAAAAAGCTCGAGTTCTAGTTCGATCTAGAACAGGCCCCAAAATCACTCGAGCCTAGAACTGGAGAACCACGAACCACGAACCGTGCTCAACTCTAGTTGTGAGATAAAATCCAATAATTTCTTTTTGATACAATTCTATTAAAATATAGCGGTGTGCAGGGTGATAAAGTTAATCTAGTACCCCATCAAACTATGCATTTCAACACATAGACTTTGTCATGGAAAGGACTATAATGAACTAATGTGACTAGATATAGAAATATGTGAATGTGAGAGAAAGGGAATCAGAGATAGAATTTTTATATAAAAATATATGTTTTATTTCAAGTTTTAAAAGTATCAAACGACAGCACAATGGTCAAGTTACTCGGGTAATGATACACGTGGGGAGTTGTAGGTGGGTGGCTGGATCTACGTAGAGACTGTTAAAATGGATAAAAGGAAGGGAAATTAATTTGAGGGCTCATGCACTAGCTATAGTAGGAAGAGATATATGATAGACTTAATTACCTGAGTACCACAGATAGGAAAGTGTATAGGCTCTAGCATGATGGTGGAGAAGAGGAGGTGGAATCCCACCTTGACCAATCTGGGTAACAGCGGGTGATGTTAGGTATAGGGTATATAAAGGTTAGTTGATAACACTAGAAAGTATATGTTATGATGTTTATTTATAAAGATAACATACCGATGGGTGTCATATATACCACAATGAGGCTCTGGGTGGTGGTTTAAAAATATTTATGGATACCCTAAAATGGAGAGCCAAACAATAGTTGTTGCTTTAGACCATATATAAAGATAATAAAATGAGTAATAGGTAGTTTCCAAGGTGATGATAAATATGGATACCTGAGGTATTAATCGTAGTACGTACGTCCTGGCAGGGGATTGTGTTGGATAGATGATACTAAAGCTGTTGCTTGGACATACAACATGAGTGGGAAAATCATTCCATAAGACTGATTGGATGCATAATATCACCCTGTATGAGATAGAGATACGTGTCTTAGGGGTGCTTCACACACAGCGAGCTCGCTGCCGAGATCGCTGCTGAGTCACGCTTTTTGTGACGCAGCAGTGACCTCATTAGCGATCTCGCTGTGTGTGACACTGAGCAGCGATCTGGCCCCTTCTGCGAGATCGCTGCTCGTTACACACAGCCCTGGTTCGTTTTCTTCAAAGGCGCTCTCCCACTGTGACACACAGATCGCTGTGTGTGACAGCGAGAGAGCGACAAATGAAGCGAGCAGGGAGCAGGAGCCGGCAGCTGCGGTAAGCTGTAACCAAGATAAACATCGGGTAACCAAGGTGGTTACCCGATATTTACCTTAGTTACCAGCCTCCGCCGCTCTCACGCTGCCTGTGCTGCCGGCTCCGGCTCTCTGCACATGTAGCTGCTGTACACATCGGGTTAATTAACCCGATGTGTACTGTAGCTAGGAGAGCAAGGAGCCAGCGCTAAGCAGTGTGCGCGGCTCCCTGCTCTCTGCACATGTAGCTGCATTACACATCGGGTTAATTAACCCGATGTGTACTGTAGCTAGGAGAGCAAGGAGCCAGCGCTCAGTGTGCGCGGCTCCCTGCTCCCTGCACACACAGCTAAGCGGTGTGCGCTGGTAACTAATGTAAACATCGGGTAACCATACCCGATGTTTACCTTAGTTACCAGTGTCCACAGCTTCCAGACGCCGGCTCCGTGCAAGTGCAGCGTCGCTTGTACGTCGCTGCTGGTTGGAGGCTTGTCACTGGCCGCTGGTGAGATCTGCCTGTTTGACAGCTCACCAGCGACCATGTAGCGATGCAGCAGCGATCCTGACAAGGTCAGATCGCTGGTCGGATCACTGCTGCATCGCTAAAGTGTGAAGGTACCCTTACCTGTCTTAGTAATGGTTGGTTGTTGAGGATAGCATGAACATAGAATTAAAACATAGAATTCAGTGATATGCTACATGTCAAGCTGTGTGCTGTTGTTTATATAAACTGAAGGCTTTATCAGCTGGTGACTATCATTGCTGTTATTATCTGTGCTAAGTTGTCCGACACCCCCTCCTTTGATAAGCATCTCACTGTCTGTAGACAATCACAAGCAGGTGGAGAAATCCTCCTAAATCCAGCTCACCATGTGCACCTGGAAGTCCTTTTAGATGGTGCACGGAAAATCTCCAGCCAAGAGGTTAGCACAACAATTCAGGAATCCGGCACGGAATCTTCATAAAAAAACAAAATTTGTTGATCAATTAAAATCCAATAAAACGGACAAGACGCATTTCGGGGATATCCTTGCTCACAATCCCTTGTGCCTGAAATCCGTCTTGCTGCTTTATTGGATTTTAATGGATCAATAAAATTTGTTTATTTTATGAAGATGCTGTGACGGATTTCTGAATTTTTGTCTTTAGACAATGTATATAGACAGGCTGGTGTGGGCGGGGTTTGCTTTCTCAGCTTTGCCGCATTGATAAATCTAACATTTCTGATTGTAACCTATGTGAAACATCGTTGGATTCAGGGTCTTTTTTCCTCATGCTGCTCTCAGATGAGGTTGCAAAAACCTGCTGACAGATTACCTTTAATGATTGCTATTAAAAGGCATATTGGGTTAATGTGTGTTTTCTTCTTTAAAGAAAATATTCAGCTCCATTTCCTTCACAATTGCAGAGCATTATATCATAACTTGAACCTTATGAGCAATGCATATTATGGCAGATTGTAATTAAATCTCGTAACAGTACAACTAATGTATAAATATACATCTTTCAGCAGGTGCATGTTAAACTATGTTTTTCTATTTGCAACTCCATACCTCTATGAGAATCATTATGTATTTGAATTGCAAATATGTTAAATACAATTTAACCTACTTAAAATGCTTTCCATAATATCTGAGTTTCATAATGAGAACAGTCAGAGCCGGAGCTGGCCTTATGCCAGTAAGAGGGAACGTGTTTTGCTGTCATTACCTGCCCCCTGGACACTTTACAACTGCTGGATCAGGATTTAATCAAGTAGTTGGGCAAGGTGAATATAACTAGATAGTCTTCTTTTTAGTTCTCCTTCTAATTCTCATTTGTTGCTCTACTGCTTGATCTGTCTTTTCAATTACTGTAGGTGCCATTTCGCTTGGAGGCTCCCTGTAACTAGCACACATCAGCAAGGTTAAAATGCCCGATGGAAGCCAAGAAAGCTTCGAATAATATGTGTCGTGTTTGGTAGCTACCCAGATACGAGTGAATAATTGATTATAACAAAGAATCACAAGAAATAAATGCCCTCAAGAGCTATTAACATACTTGAAAAAACTTTGAATAATAGAGCAAAGGGATTTTAAAAGCTCAGTTCCACATAAAGACAATTCCTTTTGTATTGAAGACTGTAATATATTATTTATTTAGTGCAATATTTATTTGTGTATGCATGTACTGTATTTATTTAAAGGGGTACCATTCTCCTTCCAGATCCCTGTATGGCAGGGGACACTGTACTTCTGCAAATTAATAGTTTGCGTCTAGTGATTCTACAAGCTTCAAGTTGAATTGAGAAGACAGTGAAGCTTAGAGCATGCAACAAGTGAGAAGTAAAAACAGGGCATCAAATAGAAAGCTCAAGGCCCTTGTGTACTTTAGGAGGACCTGTCATCAGATCTAAAATGGCCATTTTATTTGCGTTGCTCCACTGAACATTATGGTTTTTATATATTTTTTAGTTTTTTAATCTGCTTTACAATTCCAGAGAAAAGGGACCTTTTTATTTAGTACAAATGTTTATGGCCCTAAACAAGGGAGATTACTGTGAGCCACATCCTCTTGGTAAGGACCATAAACGTTAGTACTAGATAAAAAGGCCCCTATCAAATCAAATAAAATCAAATCAAATAAGCATTATTGGCAGGACCAAATACAACTTAGTTTTGCCAAAGCAAGTGTACACTAGGGACTGGGACTGTGGGGATGATGGGTGGGAACTGTAGTAAGTATGGATGGGGCCCATCCAGGGTAGGGACTGTGGGGGCTATGGAAGTCCATGGCTTATCATAGTTCTCTTTTTCGAAGTCTATGACATTCGCCCACATACCGCACAGCCCTCTTCTTCCCCCACCAGGATATATGTTTTCTCTTCCTCCTTCATGGAGCTGAAATCCGGGAAGAGATGGGAGAGTCTCCTGAAGTGAGTGTCCCCACTGCTGAGTACTTGGTGCAGTGTAGCAGGAAGTGAGTTTCATCCTCCAGGGCCTCTAGGTCACAGTGTTTGCAGAGTCTATCCTCCCTGGGCTTGTAGATCTGCTTGTGTCGGCCGGATTCGATAGCTAGACTTTGGGCACTGAGTCTATATCGGCTCAGGGTTCTGCGTTTTCTGGGGTCTGGGAGTTTTTCCAGATATGGGGCCAGTCTGTAGTCTCTCTGGTACGTGGTCAGTTTCTGTGAGGTGTTGATGTCAGTCCTGCAGTCACTGACATACCTCTCCTGGCCCTCATCTACCATCTTCCTGATTCTGGCTTTTGTCAGGCTGCTGTAATTGGTCATTTTGTCAAGTTGGGTTTGGGAGAGTTGTGCCAGGGGTCTTGGTTCATCTGGACCACGTATATATATCAGAGCTTTGTGGTGATGGGAGCTAGGATTGCTACTCTGTAGGTGAGCCCAAAATGATAGTGCCCTCTTCAGAGCTGCTAAGTGTAGAGGGAATCTGTCCAGCTCAGCCCAATAGGCACTGTTGGAAGTGGTTTGATGGACCTAGAGAAGGTGCTTACAAAATTCCAGGTGGAATATTTTTGTTGGGCTGGAATCCCACCCTGACCAATCTGGGTAAGTGTGAGGGCCCCAGACTTCGCTGCTGTACAGGAGGATTGGGGGCTATGATGGAACCAAATATTTTTAGCCAGACCCTCAATGGTGGCTTCAGATGATAGAGTTTCCTATCTCTGGAATTGTATTACACATTTAAAACAAACAAAATGGAATAATCAGCTGATAAGTGTGATAGTGGACAGCATGATTGCAGATTTCTTTTCGTGCACAGTAAGCCACATATATACACAACCAGATTTGGAGTTCCAAGGTATTTACCGCTGTTTAGAGATATCAACGTGTCACCACCGGGAAACTTGTACAAATCCGTATGAGCAAAATGCAACAATGAGGACAAGTGACAACTTGAGATGAGCATGCTGTTTACTAAGAAAGTAATTAATAAGGAAGCATGGAGAATGGAGAAAAGGGTCAGGGTGAGCAGACATATAGTTGGGCTAATGTAGTAAAAGGAGAAAGCCATAAAAAGGCTGCCTATATTGCTACACTTTCAAGAAATATTTGCCAAAATGGGTGATAATGCAAAGAAGGCAATCACAAAAATAGTAAGTCCTAGAACCTGGGAGAACACCCAAGATAGTTACTGAGGGAAGGTAATGTAGGTAGGTTAAGACAGTTGGTGGTTACCGGGTATTGTGTAGTTAGGATGACAAAATAATATGTCGCCAAGACCAGGTCAACCAAAAACATTGCAATGGCAAACCCTTTAAAGGGAATTTGTCACCATTTTTTAAATTGTTAATATGGGCATGCAGCTAATAATATGCTGAAAATAGTCTTACCTGTATGCTTCATATCAGATGCCTTGTTGCTGAAATATTAAACACAATGACAGATTAAGTATTCATGTGATAGTATGGATGAAGTGCTCTAAACATCTTTTGGATCGTGTGAAGAGATAGTCATATAATACAGAGCTACTTTAAATGCATAAATGTGTAAATACAAGCAGGTCAAAAATAAAATGGAAATAGGGATAATATTCTCCATTGGACACCCTGACGCACATTTTGATATAGTAGCTTCCTCAGAAGGGACAGGTAAATAAATATTTTTTTTATTCAAATATCTTTGAGTGAAGGAGTCCTTTCCTCTGAGGTGTATACTTAGTATAAAGACTCACATTATATATTGAACTGTTTGGTTTTTTTTGCTTAATTGTATTTAAAGGGAACCTGTCAACAGGTTTATAAACCTGATATATACTGTGTCCATCACCTTTATGTTACATAGCACTCCTTCAACAGGCTGAGGTCATCCTCATAAATCAAGCCTGGAGTTAAGAGGTGCCAATCACAGTTTAGAGGAACCCATCGGGCCACTTGTTGTTGATTATCCAAGAGGAACAATTATAAAGGGCATTTTCTTAGCAATTTGGAATAGCCGTGGATCTTTTGTAGGGATTTTTTTCAGGTGTCTGAAAACTGATGGTTACAGTTTTATATGAAAATCTAGAAACAGGTTCCCTTTTCATGATAGTTTGCTTTTCTGATCTGTAATACATCATTCATAATATGAAATAGACTGAGAACTTGTGACAGTTTTCTGACTGACAGCAGTAAGTACAGTCTAGTGCTGAGACCTTCCTACACAATTCCTTCCTTCTGCCATCAGTTAGGCTGCTTTCACATCAGCGTTTTTTTGTGTGTAGGTAAAATACTGCAAAGCGCATTTGACCAGATCCTGTGCATTCCAAGTGCACTGCATGCATGACCAGACGTTATTTTACCAGATCACAGGTACATACAGGGGAGAGAGAGGCGAAAGAGAGGGAGGGAGAGAAAGAGAGAGAGACCAGTACAGAAATGAACAGAGTTTTCTATACTGGGCAAGCTCAGTATAGCAAACAGGATCCTGCCTATCACAATGCGATGACTTCCGGAACAGCAGGATCCGGCACTCATTGAACTGCATTGCAGCTACCGCCAAGTAGCATTTTTGAAAAAAGTTAAAAAATACTGCAAAATAACTGATACAATGTATTACACACGCAACCGCATGTGACTGCATCTTGCCACGATTCCATTGCAAATAGATTGAAATGACAACGCATTTCTAAAGGATCCAGTTTTGTGGCAAAAAATCCATTCATGCCGCAGTTAAAAAAGGGTGATGTGAAAGCAGCCTTATGCAGTTTCTTTGCCCAGATATATTCTCCCATTTCTTCATACAAGAAAAGATTTTATACAGATGTGTACGTAACTCTGCATGCATGTAGTGAGCAGTAGCAGTGTTTATGTGAGTCTCCATATATATGTGTCAATGTGGAATTACAGACAGCGGGATGGGCATTTATACTGTAAGATTTTATACCTTTACTGCTTACTTGTAACGTGTCCATAGCACAGACACATTTGTGATCCATATTGTAGCAGCAAAACACCTGGGCCCTAGCACGGGAATGCTGAACTAGGCTTAGATTTACTATATCCTGAAATTAGACTATATTTTTATCTGTGTAAACATGCTTTAGATGCATTTTTCCTAATTGAGCCCTTAGGCTATATTACATGACAGTGTAATCAGTCACTGTGAGGGTGGTATATTTTGTAGCAAACAAACATATTGAATTCCTTCAGAAGAAGGAACCCTTCCTAATGGATAAATTTGGGAAAGGTTGACCTGTTTTCCATTAATGGATTTCAAATCTGTTTTTTTAAATAAAGGATACAGCACTCAGGCTTAGCATGTTGCATTGCGTTATTAACGGTAATTCACACTTCCCTTTTATACTATGCTTTTTCAAATTTCATTTTTTTTTATTATTTAGGGTCAGGGCATCAAAACCATGGTAAAAAGAAAGTTAAGGCTTATGGCACATGCGAATCAAGGTCAAAATAAAAGAAGGATGGGAAACCAGAGGACAAGAGGATAATCTGGGTCTTGGTTTGGGAAAAGGGTCAAGAATTCACACTGGCTCTTACTGAAAGCAGAAGTTAGCAGATGCATGTCCTAGAGTATGTACTAGACATCCCAGCAAGAGAAACATGTCAGCAGTCTTGTGACGACAACAGAAGAGCAGAAGAAGAGTGACCAAGGATGGCAGAAGCAGCAAGCTAGCAACTATCTAATAAGCAATCAGAACACTGCACCAGGGCGATATGGCTTATTTATCTATTTTCCCTTGTCACAGAGTCATTCTAATAGTGAGCTGGACTTTTTAATTTTTTACCACATCCTGGTATATATGTTGCAAATCCTGGTAAATATATGGCCCTTTCTAGTTTATATGTCCCTCATCCTGGTATATATGTGACCCATTCTTGTAAATATATGGCCCACCTTTTTATATATGTCCCTCATACAGATATATACCGTGTTTCACCGAAATTAAGCCCTAGATATATGTGGTCTATCCTAGTAAATATGTGACTCATCCTCATTAATATGTAAATATGTGGTCCATCAAGGCATATATGATCCCTGTTATGGTATATATGTCCCTCATTCTGGTATATACTGTGTTTCCCTGAAAATATGCCCTAGCAGGAGTTTTTAGCATTTTCGGCGTAAGGCTTAAATATAAGCCTCACCATGAAAGTAAGCCCTAGTCGTGGCTCAATAATGAAGTGTCCATGCAGCTAAAATAGTTAAAGAATACTGCAGGACACTTCATGATATAAAGCAAACACCCCCTGAAGAGAGAAGAAAGAAGAGAGAAGACCCCGCAATTATACCAGACGCCAATCGAGAGGACCTGCATTGGAATGCACACCCACACACATCAGTTTGCACACACACATCAGATCGTACCCTCACACACTTTAGATTGCACAGAAACAGACAATCACACATCAGATTGCACTCACACACTCAACATAAAAAGTGATACCAATTGCTTCTGGCTGGCATAAGGACCTGGGATGCCATGCAGTGAATTGCGAGGACCTGCCGGTGTAACGCATGTAGGACCCGCCGGTGGAATGCATCGATTCATCTGCAGGTCCTCTTTGCGTTCCACCTGCAAGTCCTCACGCTCCAGTGCACTGCATTCCAGGATTCTCTGCTGACCAGAAGCAATCAGTATTGCTGGATGTGGTGAGTGTGTGTGTGCAATTTTGTGTGTGATCTGATATGTGTGTGTGTGAGTATGAGTGTGCATGAATGTGTGCGATCTGATGTATGTGAGTATTGACCAGAAGCAGGGAAAGACGATGTGCAGCATACCTACTGGGAGCACCAGCTGAAGATTGCAGAAGGACCTGGGAGCAACGCAGACACTTGGGGACTGGTAAGTTCGACACTCGTGGGAAGGGAGATCTGCAGTTCTGGAGGGGCAAACTTTCCCCCAACCGTGTTTCCCTAAAAATAAGCCCTAGCACATTTTCTGGGGCAAAAAAAAAATAAGACACTGTCTTATTTTTGGGAAACATGGCATGTTCCCCATCCTGGTATACATGGCTCCCATCATGGGTCCATCCTGGTATATATGCCTCCTGTTATTCTGCGCAAATCAAAAAATAAACAATTCTACTCAACTTCCCTGGTGTGCAGTGTCCTCTTCCAATGCAACTGACTTCAGAGTGTAAGCTTTGGGCACCACATGATGTCACTGATATGCGCCCCAGTCACAAGTCAGTGTGAGTTGCCAGCTATATCAACATGAATATTCACTATGGGAATGAGGAGCAGTGAATATTAATTTTATTTAATAGTGGACATATGTGATCGCCCCAGCTGCTGCATGCTCCTGTCATCAGTTTTTTAGTGCATGACCCAATGCTACAATTTTTATGAGCGCCTGTATTACACAGATGTGATCATCATGCCCTAACTCCTCCTTTAGAGAAAAATATATTTTTATTTTTTCTCTCGCTGAATATAAATGCTTTCTGTCCTGTCCAATGGGTGTCATTTCCTCAGCATCTGTGCTGCCTCTTTGTCCCCAAAAGCCATCCTCTGAATTTGATTGATGTAAATGGAGCATTCTGCATCATCCACATAGCCAAAAAAATTTCACACCTGTGCATTAGCATCGTGGGATTGTGAAGGTGCACTTTGCTTTGCCCTACTGCTAGAAGAGCATGAAACATAACTGCGCATGAGCCCGAGACCCATCATTCCAGTTCCTGTAAAAAAAGAGCCAGAATGACATGTCCCAGGCGCATGTGCAGTTTTGTTTCATGCTCTTCCCACAGTAGGGCAGAGAAAAGTGCACCTGAATGTGCCCATGATGCTAATACACAGGTGCGAGATTTCATTCGGCTATGAGGATGATGCAGGAAATGTCATTCAAATCAATAAAAGCCGTAAGATGACTTTTTTTTTTACAGTGTTCACTGAAGGAGTTAATTAGTGTGACAGTTTTATAGATGAGATTATTCCTGATATGTGGCGATACCTAATATGTGTATTTTTTTGTTTTATTTTTGTTTTTACATAAATTTGCATATTTATTGGTATACTTTTTCTTTGTTCTTTATTTTTTTTTTTAAATATATTAATAATTTTTCTTACTTTTTGAAACTTTTCTAAATAGTACCTGTTTAGTGATGAGCAAACCCATGGATATCCATGCTCATAGAACCAGCATGGACACAAAAAATATCGGGTTCGGTATTTCAACTTGATCCTGAACAACAAACCGCATACAAGTAAATAGGGAGCTCAAGTTTGGGGCTGTAAAATGGTCATAGTAAGACTAGGGGGCTGCAAAAAGAACCTAAATGGGGGTAAGAGCATGCCAATTGCCTTGAAAACAAATGTCGATAGGTAGATGACTGTTACCATAGCAATTATGGTTACATATCAAGTAAATGAAGAAATTAAAAATGTTATCAATGACCCCACAGCGATGGATTTCAGAGATTCTCCACTGACCAACAATTTAAAAAGGGCCCTTACAGAGCCTGTTTTCTCAGTTTACCCACACAGTCAAGATTGCAAGACTTCCCCCACAGAGCAACAAATCGAACAAATTTCCCCCATGTAGTCTGTAGTCCCAGTTCATCCACACAGTCAAGAAAGGAAAAGTTGCCCCACAGAGCACCAATTTTAAAAAGGCCCATACAGAGTTCGTCCACAGATCCAGTCTGGTGGGAAGTTTCAACCCTAAACAGCTGAGTCTCATAAAACCCTGCTGTTGTTTCCTTCTGCTGATCTGATTTTGGTTGTGCAGGTATTAGGCTAGGTTCACACACTGCGTTTTTTTGACGCTGCGTTTTTGTGCGTTTTTTGCGGCAAAAACCGCACAAAAACGCACCCGCGTCAAAAAAACGCGATTTGGTGCGTTTTTTGCTGCGTTTTGCTGCGTTTTTGCTCACTGCGTCTTTATGCGCTTTTTATCAGTGAACAAAAAAAAAAGGTCTGATGTCATTTCCTTCTTCAATATGTTCTTCATTCTCCACTAGTGTATGCAGGAGAGCAGACAGCTGCAGAACTACAAGGCTCAGCATACTCCATCCAATAGTGTATGCAGGAGAGCAGACAGCAGCTGCAGAACTACAAGGCTCAGCATGCTCCATCCAGGACTGTATGCTGGAGGGAGAGTCAGGGGGAGCAGACCTACAAGGCTCAGCATCCTCCATCCAATAGTGTATGCAGGAGAGCAGACAGCAGGTGTCGAACTACAAGGCTCAGCATCCTCCTTCCAGGACTGTATGCAGGATTTCTTTGCCCCCCCAAACAAAAAAAATGACGTGGGCTTCGCCATATTTTTGTATGCTAGCCGGGTACAGCAGGCAGGTACGGGCTGCACCCAACCCCCAGCTGCCTATTTGTACCTGGCTGGGAACCAAAAATATAGAGAAGGCCTTTTTTTTTAATTATTTCATGAATTTCATGAAATAATTAAAAAAAAAAAATAACGTGAGCTTCGCCTAATTTTTGTGTCCAGCCGGGTACAACTAGGCAGCTTGGGATTGGAATCCACAGTGCAGGGTGCCCATTCTTTCTGGGCACCCCCACTGCAAATTGCAGTCCGCAGCCACCCTAGAAAATGGCGCTTTCATAGAAGCGCCATCTTCTGGCGCTGTATCCAACTTTTCCAGCTGCCCTGATGCCGGGTAGCTCACTGGGTAATAATGGGGTTAGGGCTAGCTGTATATTATCAGCAGGCCCTAGGCCCGAAATTCATGGTGTCACGCCAATATTAGACATGACCACCATGAATTTCTAGTAAAGATAAAAAAACCACAACACACAGAAAAATATTTTTATTAGAAATAAAACACAACACAATTAGTGACTCCATCTTTATTGAAATAAAGAACCCCCCTCCGCAGTAATCCTGGGTCAGGGTCCCGCGCCGTCCAATCAGGATCCAATATCATCTGGTCGGTTTGCTGGAAGGCAAAGCGATCAGATGATGTGTCAGGATCAAGGAAGTGAATCACATCACACATCAGCTGATTGTATAAAAGCCGTTTATACAATCAGCAGATGCATCGGTGCAAAAAAAATAAAAAATACTCACTTATGTGCTGATTACCGGCAGCTCCTAGAGCGAGTCTGATCCCGTCCGATCGCTGCAGCAGCTTCCGGTATTCAGGGATGAAGTCTCCTGACGCATCCGCTGATAGGTTAAACTGGCCGGCCGCTGGCATCACCCCGAGACTTACGATCAGCTGATGCGTCAGGTGACTGCATCAGGTGATCCATCGCCAGGTCCTGCATCCTGCAGGCATACGTACCCGGGTAGACTGCACACACCCGGAGTGGCGGTACCGGGAGGAGATGGGAGCGGGCATGGCACCGGGACCCTGCAGACAGGTGAGTAGTTGTTTTTTTTTCTACTGTTCACTTTTGATTTCGCAGCCGCTTCCACCTCTTGCCCGTACATGACGCCGCACGGCAGCATACATGCACAGGACAAGAGGTGGAGACAGCTGCCTGGTGACGGTACCGGGAGGATTCACGCTTCTGTGTTTACTGACAGAAGGAATCCTCTTCCTGTACACGTCATTTTACTACCCACCTCCTGCGTTTATAGCTGCGTTTTTGGTCTTAGAAACGCACTAAAACGCACCAAAACGCACCTATTTGCGTTTCTCATTGCGTCTTTCTACATCCCATTGCACTCAATGGATGAAAAGCGCAGTGAAAAACGTGGGAATAATTGACATGCTGCGTTTTTGTGGCACCACAAAAACGCAGCTGAAAAAAAACGCTGTGTGCAGACAGCAAAAATGAAAACTCTTAGGGGCACTTTGCACACTACGACATCGCAGGCCGATGCTGCGATGCCGAGTGCGATAGTCCCCACCCCCGTCGCAGCAGCGATATGTGGTGATAGCTGGCGTAGCGAAAGTTATCGCTACGCCAGCTTCACACACACACTCACCTGCCGTGCGACGTCCCTGTGGCCGGCGACTTGCCTCCTTGTTAAGGGGGCGGGTCGTGCGGCGTCACTGCGACGTCACACGGCAGGCGGCCAATCGGAGCGGAGGGGCGGAGATGAGCAGGATGTTTACATCCTGCCCACCTCCTTCCTTCCGCATATCCTACGGAAGCCGCAGTGAGGCCGGTAGGAGATGTTCCTCGCTCCTGCGGCTTCACACACAGCGATGTGTGCTGCCGCAGGAGCGAGGAACAACATCGGACCATTGCGTCAGCGTAATTATGGATTACGCCGACGCTGCACCGATGATACGATTACGACGCTTTTGCGCTCGTTAATCGTATCATCCAGGCTTTACACACTACGATGTCGCATGCGATGCCGGATGTGCGTCAATTTCAATTTGACCCCACCGACATCGCACCTGCGATGTCGCAGTGTGCAAAGTGCCCCTTAGACTTTGCTGGGGAAGCAAAGTCATGCAGTTTTCTGAGCAAAAATGCACCCAAAAACTGCGCAAAAACGCCGCGAAAAACGCACTGTGTGAACCAGCACCATGGAATTAATGGTGCTCTATAAATAAATAATAATAAATAAATAATAATAATAATAACTTACCATTACACTGACCAAATGAGGAGGAGATGGACAATGATGAGGAGAAGTAGCAGGAAACACAGACTGAGAAATGTGCTCCATCCTCGGTGGTGTTAAGACAGGTGCTACAGTGTTTCCATTTAAGGCACAGTCCACATTCAATTAGACCACAGCAATATTGTTTTCATTTTTCACCTTCACATTTTTTTAAAAAAGTCAAGAGAGAGCCTGTTTTCAAAGTTCCCTCTACAGAGCCTAATTTTCAACTCCTGTTGCATATAGTATAGCTGTTGCTGTTAAAAAGCTTGTAGCTGGCTTTGTGATCGAGTTTGCGGTCCAGCAGCTAAACTTGCCACTGTGATTTCCAGCCATTCAGACTTTAAGTGGCTCAAATATGCTTCTCAGTGTCTATCACCTGTCATTAACCCCTTATTACCCCAACTGCCACTGCATCAGGGCAATTGGGATGATCCGGGATAAACGCCAGATATGGCGCATTAAACTCTTGCAGCGCCTGGTCTACTCTCGTCTCACTCGCTACCTTCCCACTCACTCTCTGCTAGATCCTTTACAGTCTGGTTTCTGCCCTTTACACTCAACAGAAACTTCTCTTGTCTAAGTGACCAATGACCTGTTGACAGCAAAACTTAACAGTGACCACTCTCTGCTTATCCTTCTTGACCTCTCTGCCGCCTTCAACACTGTTGACCACCATCTCCTTCTCTCTATGCTCCATTCTGTTGGCCTAAAGGACACTGTGCTTTCCTGGTTCTCTTCCTATCTTTCTGGCCATTCGTTCAGTGTATCATTTGCTGGCTCCACATCTTCTCCTCTTTCTCGCAGTGTTGGGGTCCTTCAAGGTTCAATCCTTGGCCCTCTTCTTTTCTCCCTCTACACTGCCCCAATTGAAATGACCATCAGTAGATTTGGCTTTCAGTACCATCTTTATGCTGATGACACACAACTATACACCTCATCCCCTGAGCTCACCCCCGTTGTACTACAGAACACAAGGGATTTCCTGACTGCAGTTTGCAACATCATATCTGCTCTCTATCTGAAACTTAACCTTTCCACAACTGAACTTCTTCTTTTCCCTCTGTCTTCCAACCTTCCTAAACCTGACATGTCCCTCTCTGTGTGTGGCACAACGATAAGTACTAGGCAGCAAGCCCGTTGTCTGGGTGTTATACTTGACACTGATCTCTCCTTCACCTCCCACATACAATCTCTTGCCCGCTCCTGCTGCTTGCACTTCAAGAACATCTCTAGAATCTGCCCCTTTCTCACAATGGAAACGACAAAACCCTCACTGTGGCCCTGATCCACTCTCGCCTTGACTACTGTAACGCTCTATTAATTGGTCTCCCCCTAACTAGACTCTCTCCTCTACAGTCCATCCTTAATGCAGCAGCCAGGGTCACATATCTGGCTAACTGCTACTCAGATGCCTCGGCACCCCCCTACATCTCCACCCTCCTCTCTGTCTATCACTCCACCTGTTCTCTGCGCTCTGCAAATGACTTTCGACTAACATCCACACTAATTCGAACCCACTCCTGGATCCAAGATTTCTTCCGAGCTGCACCAATCATCTGGAACGCTCTACCCCAAGAGGTTAGGACGAATCACAACTCACTCAGCTTCAGACGCACCGTAATAACGCATCTTTTTAGCCTATTAAACTCCCTAATCAAATTAAATTCACATAGTCCCTCTAGAACTTCTCACAACATAGCCCCACGTCAAACTTCATGGCACCCAAATGCATTTCAAGGTTCTGGCCAACTGGTCCAGGAAGCCATTATCTATCCCCCATTTCCTTGAGATGGCTGGATTGTCATTGTGAATAAGCACTTGTAGCTTGCCCCCCCCCATCTCATTGTAGATTGTAAGCTCTCACGAGCAGGGTTGTCTTTTTTCCCTCTAAATATTGTATTTTCTATAACTGTTACTTGTTTGTATATGATCCTCCTGAATTGTAAAGTGCTGCGGAATATGTTGGTGCTATAGAAGTAAAGATTATTATTATTATATTATTATTATTATTATTATCCCGTTAATCGGAAGCATTTATATTAAAAAAATTATTGTTCAAAGCAGGCAGCTCTGTCTGAGTACGACAGCTTTGAATAATGAAATTAGACTCTGTTTCTATTTGTGTGTTTTCTTAACTATTTAATTACAGGATTGGTAATATGGAGGGCTCATCGAAACCTTAATATTACCAATCTAGGGCTTAATGACAGGTGTCAAATATCACCTGTCATTAACCTCTTATTTCCCCAATTGCACCGCATCAGGGCAATTGGGATGAGCCGGGATAAACACCAGATATAGAGTATCTAATGGATGCGCAAAATCTGGGGCGGCTTCCAGTTGCTATTCTTACCCTGGGGGGAATATCTATGTGCCCCCCAAGGGGAGAATACCAACCCCCAGCTGTCTGTTTTATTTTGGCTTAATATCAAAATTGGTGGGGACTCTGCGTTGTTTTATTTTAATTATTTGTTTATTTATTGTACTGTACGATATAGACCCATCCACCGGCGGCTGTGATTGGTTGCAGTGAGACAGCTGTCAGTCGGCGTGGGGGCGCATCTGCCTGCAACCAATCATAGGCGTTGGTGGGCGGTGGAAGCAGGGAATACAAGATGGAATAATGAGCGGCCAGCATTTTCAAAACCAGTAGAAGTCGCCGGAGCAGTGTGAAAGCCGTGTAGCGCTGTGCAGGTGATCAGTGAGTATGAGAGAGGGGGAGAGAGGGGGTGAAATGGAACGACCGACTGACAGACTGACAGAGAGAGATAGAGACCAACAGAGAGAGATAGAGACCGACAGAGAGAGAGAGAGAGATAGACTTCACTGATGGCTTTCCCGTCTGATGCTTCCCTCCCCACTGCCCGGTGCTTCACTCCTCCTCCGCCTACTTGCCCAATCCTAAGTTAGGACCGGATGGGGAGCACAGCAACAGGGAGCAGGGAGCGAAGCACACTTGCATTGGACTTGCTACTCGTAATAAGTACCCGAGTATTAGGATCTACTCGTTATGAGTATAGCGAGTCCGAGTATTTCACTACTTGCTTATCCCTAGTCATCAGTGATAGCCATGTTGGTAGAGCATTCAAAGCAGCGCAACATGACAAACAGATCCTACATGGAGTCTCACTTCTTGGTAGTGAAGTGGTGTTGGTCCACAAAGTGATTCTGCCATGCATGCTGCAGCTAAAAAGTCACTATTGCCTGTTGCTTGCACAGTTGATTCCCCATATGCAAGGTATACGTGTCAAGCTGCCTAAACTGAGAGTTCCAACGAGATTTTGGCCACTATCAAACCCCACCAGGCCGAGCTATAGGTTCACCTTCAACTGCGAGTCATATGTTTGTTGTTTTATGCCAGTCCACAGCTCTTCTTCGGTGTGAGGTTTGTCCCAACAAGCAGATGAGTTTAAGAATGGCCTGCTGTCATTTACCCCAGGCTGTGCTGAAATTGGTGTTCTGGAGAGGGTCTAAAGCGGGCTTTACACACTGTGATATCGGTCCCGATATCGCTAGTGTGGGTACCCGCCCCATCTGTTGCGCGACACGGGCAAATTGCTGCCCGTGCCGCACAACATTGCCCAGACCCGTCACACATTCTTACCTGCCCGGCGACGTCGCTGTGACCGGCGAACCGCCTCCTTTCTAAAGGGGCGGTCCGTGCGGCGTCACAGCGACGTCACTGAGCAGCCGCCCAATAGAAGCGGAGGGGCGGAGATGAGCGGGACGTAACATCCCGCCCACCTCCTTCCTTCCGCATTGTGGCCGGGAGGCAGGTAAGGAGAGCTTCCTCGTTCCTGCGGTGTCACACGTAGCGATGTGTGCTGCCGCAGGAACGAGGAACAACTTCGTTACTGCTGCAGTAACGATATTTGAGAATGGACCCCCATGTCACCGATGAGCGATTTTGCATGTTTTTGCAACAATGCAAAATCGCTCATCGGTGTCACACGCAACGGCATCGCTAATGCTGCCGGATGTGTGTCACCAACTCCGTGACCCCAACGAGTTCGCATTAGCGATGTCGTAGCGTGTAAAGCCCCCTTTACACTGACCAGAAGAGAAGAAGGCGGAGGCGGTGAAAGAAGTGGATTAGAAGGAGGAAGAAATACTGATCGACAGATGTCCAGTGATCCGATGTGGTGGTAGGACATGCGCTTAAATGTCTAGCGACTCATGCCCAGCTGCCACTACATTTACGCAGTTTGTAGTTAGAGAGATATGCTATCCCTGTACATTCTTACTCATCCAAGTATCCATAGTTACATGAACGTTGCCACTTATGGTGGTGTGGATTGAACAACGTATTTGCTCCACCACATGTGTGTGTGTGTGCCGCGCCCGTGCCAGCAGCTGGGCTGCTTGGATAAGGATCCGCGGTGGTTCGAGGGGGTCTCTGGGCCCGGGGATCGTGCGGCTAGTCGAATTAAAGGGGGGGGATATGTACAGAGGGGTTAGGAGTTCGTGATGCCACCCACGGTGCGTGGTAAGATGGAGTACCACCGCTGCTGTTGGGAGTGCCCGGTGGCGGGGGTATGGCAACAAGGTGTTTGACCCCTCCGTGGGTAGGGGAGTTTTGCCCCGGTGATGGTAGTGAAGGTGTGCCGTTGGGAGAGGAAAGGGTTTCTGCGTACTCACTCAGTCCAAGAACACTGACACCGACAGCTTGTAAACCAGAATTCTGAGCACCGCTGCAGCAAGGAGGGAGCATGCTTGGATCCGTGCCCTTGGTGTTGCTTGTTAGCCTGTGACCTTTTCCGTGGCACCTTCTTCACTATTTGGATCCTGTAGTGTGGAACTAGTCGGGTCCCGCTCACCCGTATGGCTAAGGGAGTGAGCTTGCTCTCAGGGTTCACACTTAGGATTTTCTGGGCTATTTACTGGGAAAGTCCTATCCCATCATTGCGCTAGTACCCTGATTTTGGAGCGGGTGAGGGATGAATCTTGAAGACTTCATCCCTGTCGGGTAAATTACCAGGACGCTTGAAGCTACTTCCCGGCCTAGGGTCCACATACCCCGTCGTGCCCTGGCCCCTGCTCGGAGATGGCTCAAGGCTGCCGGCTACCCTCCTTGGCAGATCCATGCTCCTTGACACGATCCCCTGCGACCAGGGTTCCAGCTCCTACCAGGCCCAAACCAACGTCTGCCAATTAGTACTCTACAGGGAGCCCAGCTCCTGACCTCCTCTCTCCTCTCCTCACACTTCACTTCCCTGTTCACAACTGACACTTCTCACTTCACCTTTTCAACCCCCCCCCCAAGTGGGTGGCCCTATTCCCTTCAGGCCCCCCAATGGTGTGTCTGGTGAGTGTGGTGCAAAGTGTTCCTAGGGTTTTGACTGGCTCTGTTCTTAGCAACACCAAAGGACAAGGATCCGTAACCAAGAAGGATGCGGATACTGTGCAGAAGGGCAGATTGCACAATACCCTGTGAAGATCTGATAGGCCAGGGTGTCACATGTGCAGGGCAGGGATAGCACGACAGAAAAAATAGTGGCATCTGGGAACAACTGACCGAGTAACAGCCACAGAGGTCATTTGTTGGAAACTGTGTGTTTCCTCCAGCCTGAATGGCAGCATTTCAATGGCAAGCATTTTGGAAATGCTTTTATTTAGGGTGGGTGGCTAGGGGGTATTTCTTCTATGTATCAAGGATTTGTGGCATGGAGAGCTGCAGACTTACATGGGATGGTGTGGATATAGTAGGTGATGCTGGTGGTGGTCGTGGTGTTGTTGGTGCTATTGCTGCCCCATCATGTGCTTTTGGGGAGGTAGGTGGACCTGGTAATCATGAGAGGATGCAAGATGCCAACTCCTCAGCTAAATAAACTAACAAAGCAGCAGAAGAGGGAGTGGGAAGTACTGGAGTTCTTTCGAGGTTTACCAGGAAAATACTCCAATGCATCTCATGCTTGGAGGTCAGATCATGCATCCTTCTGGTGGTGGTAAGGTTGAGAAGATTTTATCCTTGCTTCAGGCTCTGACGGCACAACTTGTAAATCACCACTCTCTTATTAGCACATTTCTGAAAGAAATGCCTTTCCAGGGAGCTCTTTTGAGTTGCCTTTGCTGTAAGGTTTTCACTGGCGTGATGGGAAGTTTGCAGCCAACTTGCTGTCTATGAGCTGTCCGCAGAGCTTTTTGCTGTGCTGCTGGTTCTTCTGCCTGATTACGCCCTGTTCATTGGAACTGTGCATGTCACTATCATGGCTTTTGCTTCAGCTGGGGTCAAGCACTTAGTCGTCCTCCCTTCCATCATCTTCCACCCACTCCTCAGCCCTGTCCTCCTTTCCAGTCTGCAAACTGATGAAAGGTGCAGCAGTTAGTACCTGTAGTTCCTCATCCTCTAAGCTGTGATGTAGTGATCCGCTGACCAAGTCCATCATTCCTCCCCTTGGCTCATCCTTCAACATGATTAGTGGTTGGGCACTCAGTGTACTTGGACTCTTCCAACTCTGTGGCAAAGCCAGATGTATGGACTAAGGGACCCCAGCCAGCAAAGTCATTAAAAACCATAAGTGACTGCTGTATGACTTTTGTTGGGTCACACTGCTTGGCTGATTTTGAATGGGTTGAAGTGGAAAGAAGATGATTATTGAACTTTGGAGATAACTCTGAGCATTCATGTGTGGATCAGCTGGAAGACAATGCAAAGGAACTGGAAGCACTGGTAGCCATATCATCTAAAATTGCTATCTATCTATTTATCTATCTCTCCATTATCTATTTATCTATCTATCTGCCTATCTATAATCTACTCCTATTAGGCCCGTTTCACACATCCGGAATTTCGAAAGTTTGCCGGATCCAGCACACTCCAGTACAGTGTAATACAGTACAATGGCATTGCGGCAACCTCCAGTCACATGCTGTCATGTGACCGGCGCATGTGACCGCAGCTTGCCGCAATGCCATTGTACAGTGTTACACTGTACTGGAGTGTGTCGGATGTGTGAAATTGGCTTTACAGTTCCCATCAATGAAATTCTGATTTTTTAAATGATATAAAATTACTACAAAAAATATCCAACTAAAGTCTCTATTTTAACCTTCTCAGTTTTCGTAGGTATAGTTGATCCATCCATGAGTCAAACAAGTTTTTTTGTGTTTTAAATTGCCCATTTGTTAATACTTCTATAAGGCACAAGGTCTGTTTTCCCAGGCCTCTCTATTAATGAGGGACCATATTCTTGTGTGGAACATACAATAAAGCTGAGGATATGTAAAGCCGCAGTAAATCAATAACAGTTGTTCCTACAAGTATCCTTTTCTTTCTTTGAATGTTTGCTTTTAACATTGATTTCTTTCTATGCACATACTCTCTGTGTGCCCCAAAATCTGTCATAATAAGTGACCACTGCGTTAAGCTCTGAACATGTGTATCTACCATCTGTCTCTTGGAAAGACCTAAACCTAATAGATATCTGATAGAGAGCAATTGAATTGGCTGTGAGTCACTAAAAGAGAATTGATGCTCCTTTGACCCTATTTAAACATTTAAGCAGTCATCCCACAAGCTTTGACAAATCAATGTAAAGTGGTCAGAAGACTATATGATTTAGAAAGTGACAATCTAAGGTGTCCCCTATGTGGTAGGTTAGTTGGGAAGGTCACAGACTATCAATGTTGAAGAATGGAAATCATTTACCTGATCATCATTAAAATGTAAGTTAATTGCTTAGCGTTCAGAGACTTTATTCACAGGGCATAAAAGATGGTATGGATAGAGAGAAAGGCAGAAAAAATGTCCACATTAGCAGTCAGTCGGCTCGTACAAATTGTACAGTAAGTCTCTATGGGTCTAATTTAAAGAGCTTTCTGCAGTAGCAGCGTTGGATGGTGCGTAGATGAAAACGAGCCAGTATGTCCTATAGCTTTTCTCTCAAATGCTGAAAATCTCTCTGCTCTAAATCCTTGCTTGCCTACAATGCTTAAATTAGCTCTAAAAACTTCCAATGTACTGTATCTAATGGCATTCAGAAAACTGATGCAGCAGGAGCAGTGTCTAAACCAGCAAAAGGAACAGACAGATGTGCTCATGTTGTGAATATATTCCGGATCATATTCTCCAGCCTCTGTTCATGCCGGCATCTAGTTGTTCCATTTACATGCAGAGCCATATTTCTGAAAAGCCGGAGCCAGCTTTCTTGTGAGTCCTGAATTTTGATTTGTTTGCACAGTACTGACAGTAGCTTTATTACCATTTGTATTACAACCCCCTTAATCTCACTGTACACTAAGCGGCTCCTACACATGGAAGAATATGGTGGAGCCACAGGAAACTGATGGATTTATATTTAGTTCTGCTGCTTTTTTTATTTTGAGATTCAGTGCAGTTTCTTTCAGCTCTGACTATTTGAAAAATTGCAGTTATATAGAAAAATAAGATAAGAAGACGGAAAAAAATAACATATACTATACAGTATATACTATAGGATATACGTAGTTACTATCTGTGTTTCCATCTAGAAACACAGACATGTAGATAAGTAGCTAGAGAGAGCTAGATAGAAAGAATTTAATAAAAAAAAAATGTGACATTTTAATCTATACGTATACACGAATTCTAGCTACAGAACTGTCCAGCAAAATATCAACACTAGAGATTATCAAATGTTTTGAAATTCTAATTTGTCAAATTTGGCAAATTTTTCCAAAAAATGTAATTAACTGTGATTTTTTTGGGGGGTGAATCAAAAGAGAAAAAGATGACGCTACTGGGAAGCCCCCTTCTTTTATATTATCTGTGGAACATGCCCATGATTGGCAATGTGGTGGGACAGTTGAAGAGTATTATGGGGAAGCCTGCCTGTCTATGCCAGCCATCATTAGCCTGCTCTGTGACTCTCCAGCTGTGTTGACATTATTTTTTTGTCTGATCACAGCATATTGAATCACAAACAGTTCATAATTGTGGAGACCGGCTAATTCCAGGAAATGTGACTAAAAAATTGCTTTATTACAAATGGAACTGATCATCTCTAGTCAACATTCTCCCTATTTGCTATACTCGTGATCTTTCTATGTGGTGCTGGTTTGTCCTTTAGTATGTCCCTGCACACTTTAGTCCAGTAAGCTAAGATTGGACAGTGTCAACATGTATAAGGACAATGCCCCTCAAAATGTTAACACCCCATTGTCAATATATTCAGAAATGTGTAAGGTAAATTACAGAGGAATGGCACAAAGTTCAGTCACATGTGGATAGCTAAACTGAGCTGTGACATTCTCTCACTATCCAGATTCTCCTCAAAATGGATGCTGCATTTCCTGCTTCTGCTTTAACACAAACTATGATAGTATCTCCTGATTGGCTGATCTATACCAGGTTATAAGATACTGCAAGGATTTTTTGGAAAGCCAACCCTGCTGCACCCACCATCATGTGATCCTTCTCTTAATGATGGAATTTTCTAAGCTTTGTAAATTGGTGCCACATTAGTTTAGGTGATTTGTGTACAGATAATTCCTTATTGTTTCAATTCACCGGGATCAGCAAAAATTGTTAACAATTGGATACTAATTCAATTTGCAACATTTTGGTTTGCTCATCTCTAATTATGTCTTATGGATACACTATTATATGAGTTTATGACATCTATGAAAAATACATTGGTGTCACAAAGGATGGTCGCTACTGCTGTGGGTTAGGTGGATGAAGTGTTCCTATCATATGTATTTATTTTACCTCTTCTTTTTTTCAGCTAGAAAAAAATGGAATTACATAATTGGTGTCTTCCAACACAGATCATTCCATAAAATCATGCATCTCTTCTCCATGTGATTGTTGGAGGCCAGTGACATCATCACATTTATATTTCACATTGCAATGGCCCTAATACTGGAAAGAGCCTTCCTGTATTTGTATTACACACATCATTTGTAAGCTGTACTTACTATTTTTGTGATGTCCAGAAGAATTATGTAAATTGCAAGCCCAAATCCGAAAAGGTTTGGACACTTTATAAAATGTAAAGAAAACAAGAAAGCAATGATTTGAAAATCTCTTCAATCCATATTTTATTCACAATAGAAAACAGAACAAATTGGAGAAATTAGACAATTTTTCATTTCATTTAACAAAATTAACTCATTTAATAAACTCATTAGGTAAAAAATGGCAGCAAAACATCTAAAAAAAGTTGAAACAAGGCTAACAAAAGTCTTGAAAAGTAAATGGTACTAATGTAAAAGAAAACTGGAAGGTCCGTTTTAGGGTCAGCTTACATGGCGAGTAATACGGAGCGAGTGGAATGCAATAAAAAATTGCATTCCACTTGGACCAATATTACTCTAATGGGCAGCTCCCATGAGCAATTGTTTTCTCAGCCCTAATCGGACCAAGAAAACAGGCGCAGCATGCTGCGGGTAAAAAGCGATCTTGTTCCATTTAAGCCCATACAAGTCTATGGGGCGAGAGAAACATCACTTTGCTCTCGCGTTACACCAGTGTAACGTGAAAGCAGAGCAATTCTCACATCAGCCGACAACAGAGGAAATAGGGAGATAAATGCCTCCCTCTCCTCCGCAGCGCAGGCCCTCCACTCCGCAGCGCCGGCCCTCCTCTCCGCAACTATGGTCTGATCGCTCAATCCGACCAGTCGCATGACACTCGCATGACACTCGGCTCCCACTGTGCTGCAAGCATGTTCCAACTGTCATGCGAGCACTCGCAGTAATCCCCGTGTGGCCTCAACCGTAAACTAAGTCACATAACTGTATAAAAAGAACATGTTAGAGAGGCAGAGTCTTCGAAAAACAAAGATTGTCAGGGGTTTACTAATCTTAAAAACTGCATATACAAATTGTAGAAATATTTCAGAAAAATTACTATTTAAAATTGCAATTATTTTAGATATCCCAGTATCTATAGTATAATATTACATCAAAAGATTCAGACATTCTGAAGAAATCAATCCGCATAAAGGATAAGGTCAACTGTCAATATTGGATGCTTCTGATCTACAGGTCCTCAGTCGACACTGCATTAAATACATGCATGATTTGGACATGAATATCATTAAATGGGCTTAGGAATACTTTGAGAATTTATTGTCTGTGAACATAGCTTCCATGCAGTCCAAACAAATTAAAATTAAAGATCAATCAAGCAAAGAAAAAGCCGTTTATCTGCACAATCTAGAATCCCTGGGCTACAGCTAGTCCACCATACTTTCTTCACCTCAATGGCCAAACCTGCTGTTAAATAGTTGATGAAGAAAAAATACTTTTAGCTCACTTTCATAGTAACCATTTTTAAGACCAGAATATAAAAGAGGAAAATCAATCTTTAAGTGCCATGCATTGAATTTGTGCACTAGTTAGGTAAGCATTTTGTCTCTTGTGTAATTTTCCGGTATTCCCAACAGATTCTGACAGCTGTAATTTAAAATTCTCAAGGAAAATAAAGATGTTTTCAGAGGCAGGAGGACATTTTGACAGATGATAAATGGCTGGCAGGGAGTATTTGCTGTGAAATTAAATTACTTGTATCCAAATTGACAATTCATTAAAGCAAAAATATATTTTATGTACATAGAAGGATAGGTAGATAGAAAGATAGATAGATAGATAGATAGATAGATAGATAGATAGATAGATAGAAAAGCATGTTGACATAAGAAATAGACTTTTTCAGCATCCGCACTGGATTAGCAACACACGTAGAATTCACAGTTTTGTCACTTTCTGTAAAAGGTATTCTATCAATGTCTGCCTTTGGGACAAAGTGACAGCAGATTTCCATTTCTGAGACTGCTATTGGCAAGACTCTGTAAACCATAGCTATTCATGTTGTTTGGAAGATGGATTGGGTTCCAACAGGCTACCCTGAACAGCTGGGAGGTGTAACTCACTGTCCTCTAGGGAAATTCTCCCATCTTCCCTCTGTCTCTAATTAATTAATCATTATCCACAGATTACCAATTAGATAAAGGGTTTTAAGTGATTTCTAACCACACTAGAAGTGCAGGAAATACAATAAGCAATTATTGTTTATTACACCTGGATAAGAGATAAGCATGTGTAATCAGTGAAGTGCCGCTATTACTCATCCACTCACTACAGGCTGTTTTGCAGCTATTTTACAAGAAAATAATCAGTTCTCTATGTATTAACATGGCTAAAAAGACAAGAGTAAATGTTTCAGGCTATTTGCGTGTTATTTTACAGTAAAGAAGAAGCTGTCGTAAATATGGGAAATTTCTTATTGAATGAATTGAAATTGTTAAACTCCTTTAGATCACAGTAACTTAATCGTTTTGTGTTATTTTTACATCTATGTAGCGGTAAAACATCTTGATGTTTGTTAGATTGGCCGTTTAATGTATTATAGGATTAATGGTAAGTACTTATTTAGTTTAATTCATTAAATAAATTAAGAATTTAAAAAAAACCAAACAGATTTGACTATTGTAGGTTTCCCCTATACACTTTTTTCCCCTATACACTTGCACACTTAATGAAGTATTCCCATCTCCAAGATCCTATCCCAATATGTAGTAGATGTAACAATTATATCATTATCAGATACCTCTAATTAGAAATGTAGTGTAGTTCTCCTGATATGGCCACGTCTCTTACCTCATGTGCAGGCATTTTAGCTTGGCTATTCATGATTACGACCATGAGCAAAGAGCAAATAAATCACTAACTAACCATCACTTTATGAGTCAACATAACCATGGATACCTAAGCTAAAATGCCCTACAAATGAAGTAAGAGTCAAGGCTATATCAGGAGAACTATTCTACATTTCTAATTGGAAGTATTTGTTAATATTAATATTATTACACCTACTACATATTAATAAACTGGAAGATAAAAGGAGTGCAAATAGGGTTTTATCTGAGGGGTGTTATGGAAGAACAACACTGAGGGTGTTTACCTTGAGGGGTTGTGAGATTCACAACCACAAGATGCACATGTAAAACCGGCTTCTGCAGCCCCTTGTACTACCAGGTAAATTGCATAAGAAGTAGTCTTTTATAAAATAAAGTGGATAGCTGGGAACTGGTATTTTCAGGCTAGGGAGGCCCATGGTTATAAGGCCATCCTCAGTTTAAAAATAGCAGCCCACAGCCGCCCCAGAATTGTTACATTTATTATATTACCCCAATTCCCACCACTAAAGGGCAATCAGGCTGAAATGGGTAAAGCATCAGAATTAGTGCATCCAATGGATGCAATAACTGTGGGGCAGTTGTGAACTGCTATTTTAGGCTGGGGAGGGCTCAATAATCATGTGCCTCCCCAGTCCGAGAATACCAGCCCTCACCTGTCTGCTTTATTTTGGCTGGATATTAAAATTTAGAGGCACCCACACCATTTTATTAAATTATTTATTTAAATAATTAAAAAAAACACATAGAGTCCCTTATATTTTGACACACAGTCAAGATAACACAGACAGCTGGGGGCTGAAGCCTGTAGCTGTCTGCTTTATCTGCACTAGGTATCAAAATACGGAGGACTTTTAGCCACTTTTTCCAATTATTCATTTATTATCAATTACAGACACTGGCACAGATGGTGGGCAGCGGAAGTAGGACTGCAACGAATCAAAGACACTGTTGCAGAGGCTGGGCAGTGAAAGTAGTGCATAAGTGCATATTCATGAACTTTAATGATCACAACAGGAAGCAGTGTGATAACTGTGGCGAAATTCAGCAAGTGTAATTCTCCTGCTTTAATCCCCGTAACACTCAGAACAACATTATTCCCAGAACCCAAATGTGAGTCAGAAATGCATATGGTATCTTCCCCATGCTGTTCACATTCAGTTTTAGCACATTTCCATTCATAGCAGCATTTTTACAGTCATTGCAGACCTACTTCCAAGGTCCTTCAGAAAATTATTCAAGTTTCCCATTGACTTGCATTAGGTTTATTATTTGGTATGAATACACAAATGATAGAAATTATTTGGCATGAAAAATCCGAACCCGAATATTTGAGTATTTGACCATCTGTACTATAAAAGAAGCCTATACAATGTGTGCAAGGCCTAGTAAAAGGAGGGATTGCAATACATCCTGCATGATACGTAGAGGATGGCCTGAGTAAACATTTTTTCCCCATTTGTAAGGAAGTGGGATTCCTCAAAAAAGCATATGCACTGTGCAAGGGCTGCCAAAATGTATAGATAGGAACTCTAATAAACCTTGGAACACACATAGATGATAACACACAGTTGGTAACAAGAGATGTTGTTATCTCAACATGTCAGGAGGAGATCCAGAGTGCAGAAGTAGAAGACGAAGAGGTGGGCATTGAAGTCTCCTACCCAACCTGTCAAGGTCCCATGCAGAGTGAAAACAGCAGTGTAGAGATGGCAGGATCAGCAGCAATGAAACTGGTAGGAAAAAGCAGTGGGGTGACCAGAAGGAATGTTATGTTCATTCAACGACTCACAAAGGGCTAAAGGTAACAGTAAAAACTGCAACTGACCCTTTCGGTTCCTGTACAGGTTAGAGATCCTAATCCTGCAGTCCCTAGTAGTTCATGATGTAGTTGAAATAGCCCTGACCACAGACTAAATGATGACAACTCGGGCCTATGAAGCCTGATTGACCATTGAGCCCTTCACGTTCCTACTACAGTCATGGCCAAAAGTTTTGAGAATGACACCAAAATTATATTTTCACATGATCTGTTGCCCTCTGGTTTTTAATTGTGTTTGTCTGATGTTTACATCACATACAGAAATATAATTGCAATCATATTATGAGTACAATATTGACAGAATGAGTTAATGCAGCAAGTCAATATTTGCAGTGTTGACCCTTCTTCTTCAGGACCTCTGCAATTCTCACTGGCATGCTCTCAATCAACTTCTGGACCAAATCCTGACTGATAGCTGTCCATTCTTGCATAAGCAATGATTGCATTTTGCCAGAATTTGTTGGTTTTTGTTTGTCCACCCATCTCTTGATGATTGCCCACAAGTTCTCAATGGGATTAAGATCTGGGGAGTTTCCAGGCCATGGACCCAAAATCTCTATGTTTTGTTCCATGAGCTATTTAGTGATCACCTTTGCTTTATGGCAAGGTGCTCCATCATGCTGGAAAAGGCATTGTTGGGCGCAAAACTGCTCTTGGACAGTTGGGAGAAGTTGCTCTTGGAGGACATTCTGGTACCATTCTTTATTCATGGCTTTTTTACCAAGAATGTGAGTGAGCCGATTCCCTTGGCTGAGAAGCAACCCCACACATGAATCGTTTCAGGATGCTTAACAGTTGGCATGAGACAAGACTGGTGGTAGCGCTCACCTCTTCTTCTCCTAATAAGCTGTTTTCCAGATGTCCCAAACAATCGAAAAGGGAATTCATCTGAGAAAATGACTTTACTCCAGTCCTCAGCAGTCCCCTACCTGTACCTTTTGCAGAATATCAGTCGGTCCCTGATGTTTTTTCTGGAGAGAAGTGGCTTCTTTGCTGCCCTCCTTGAAACCAGGCCTTGCTCAAGCAGTCTCCGCCTCACAGTGCGTGCAGAAGCACTCACACCAGCCTGCTGCCATTGCTGAGCTAGCTCGGCACTGCTGGTAGTCCAATCCCGCAGCTGAAACAGTTTTAAGATACGGTTCTGGCGTTTCCTGGTCCTTCTTGGGCGCCCTGGAGCCTTTTTGGCAACAATGGAAGCTCTCTCCTTGAAGTTCTTGATGATGCGATAGATTGTTGACTGAGGTGCAATCTTTGTAGCTGCAATACTCTTCCCTGTTAGGCCATTTTTGTGCAGAGCAATGATGGCTGCACGTGTTTCTTTAGAGATAACCATGGTTAACTGAAGAGAAACAATGATACCAAGCACCAGCCTCCTTTTAAAGTGTCCAGTGGTGTCATTCTTACTTAATCATGACTGATCGCCAGCCCTGTCCTCATCAACACCCACACCTATGTTAATGGAACAATCACTAAAACAATGTTAGCTGCTCCTTTTAAGGCAGGAATGCAATGATGTTGAAATGTGTTTTGGAGGTTGAAGTTAATTTTCTTAGCCAATATTGACTTTGCAAGTAATTGCTGTTAAGCTGATCACTCTTTATGACATTCTGGAGTATATGCAAATTGCCATTAGAAAAACTTAAGTAGTAGACTTTGTAAAAATTAATATTTGTAGCATTCTCAAAACTTTTGGCCATGACTGTAGAGTACTGGAGGGCAGACTATTTTACAAATTACAACAGAAGAGAAGGTATGCTGAAATAGAAAGTGATCTCACATTGAATAAGACAAACAACAAATTCAAAATACCAGAGAAAGGAAATATTGCTAAGGAATATGCTGCCTACTTACTGACAACAAATATACGATAGGTGCAGAATGGAGAACAAAAACAGTAGAGAAAAATATTCTACCTAGTATTCCACTGAATGGCAGAAACTAACATGGCTGGACTTCAAAATGAGAATATTACCAGCAGGAGCGGACATAACATTGGTGCAACCTACATAACCAAACAGTAGCCCAAGAGGTCAGGGGGGCTATTTCTACCTTTAAATCAGATGGAATTGTGCATTTTGATGAACTCTTGGGCTTCAAAGAGGCCATATATGTTCTTGACCAGTGACTCTTTTCAGTCTGTGTCCAAAAGTGAGCAGGAAAAATGTATCTAAAGTTGCACTTGAAAGATAATTAGGGCATGTACAAGTAAATTAATACAACAGTTTCCCTAATAAAATTAAAGCATGGAAAACAGTAAAAAAAATACTTGAAAAAAGTTGAATCTACAGAGAGGCCAAGCACAGAGCACAAACTTAAGGGATCGAATCCAGATGCATGAAAGGGATAATGTCGACAACTGTTCACCTGAGCATTCACACATGGCAAGTTCCCAGGTAAAGGTTAAATGTTCCTTTTTTGCTGGTGTATTCCCATGCTCCTTTCCCACCTAAAGAAGGTTCTATGGTTTATGATTTTTCTTCTGCACCTTCTCCTCCACCGTATTAACAGGGTTATCAAGTAGAACTTGCTACAAATTTTGATGGCCATCAGCTGGCCAACACTATAAATTTCGGAGAGCCATCAGGCGGCCCTTTCTCATACTTTTTAAAGGAAAATTAGGCATCGCTCACAAATAATTATTAGAAAACCTCCAATATTTGTTGCCTTATACTAGCACATGTCCCTTAACGTCACCCATACCCTCACCCAGTGCTTTTTTTGCAGCGGTAAAGAAGAGCACCTCTGGCTCTGTCCACATGGCTACTTTGTAAACTATACAAATTAGCCATGTGTGGAGCGGAGGCACAAGCCAGAGGTGTATCTAAGGGGGAGCTGGCGGGGCGCTGTCGGGCTGCCTGATGCGGCGGTGTGGAAGTCTGCCGGGGTGGGAGCCGGCTATTCTCTGAGCGTGGCGGTCACACTGACAGCCGTACTCATAGAAAGTGCAGCACGCGGCTCCCACTGCTCAATTGTCCTTGTATCTGACAGACGCGATGACAATTGGAGCGATGATCCCTGGTGCTGACTTCCGGGTCAGCGTGACGGCTTTCATGTGACCAGGTCAGCTGATCAGACTGCTGACCTGGAAGCCAGCGCCGCAGCGCTGAGGCGGCAGAGAAATGCTGATAAGTGCTCCACTGTGAAGCTGAAGAAGACACGGAGGAGGAACATTATGGTGTGAGAGGGGAGTATTTATGAAACAGTATGGGGGAGAGAGGGTTGGGGAGAGAACTATCTGTGGACACACTATGGGGGGGACAGAGAGTGGGGAATGGGAACCTTCTGTGGACACTCTTTAGGGGGACAGAGGGTGGGGAGGGGGCAATATCTATATACACAGTATGGGTGGGGGAGAGAACTATCTGTGGACAGAGTATGGTGGGAAGAGAGGATGGGGAGGGGGAAGTATCTTTGGACACAGTATGGGGAGAGAGAGGATGAGGTTGTATGCATGGGGAGAGAGAGGATGAGGTTTCATGCATGGGGGAGAGAGAGGATGAGGTTTCATGCATTGGGAGAGAGAGGATGAGGTTTCCTGCATGGGGAGAGAGAGGATGAGGTTTCATGCATGGGGAGAGAGAGGATGAGGTTTCATGCATGGGGAGAGAGAGGATGAGGTTTGTTGCAAGGGGACAGAGAGCATGAGGGGTGATGCATGGGGACAGAGAGGATGAGGGGTGATGCATGGGGACAGAGGATGAGGGGTGATGCATGGGGATAGAGAGGATGAGGGAGATGCATGGGGACAGAGAGGATGAGGGGTGATGCATGGGGACAGAGAGGATGAGGGGTGATGCATGGGGACAGAGAGGATGAGGAGTGATGCATGGGGACAGAGAGGATGTGGAGAAAACTGGAAAGAAATTTTGAGGACTCAGAATAAAGAGTGACATGGTATGAGGAGCAAGTGGGCAGGATGGGGAGTGAGGTGGAAAAGTATATGGACACACAGGAGGTAGTGAGGAGACAGTAAGGGATGAGAAGAATGTGAGGGGCAGAGAATAAAGAATGGGTAGTGAGTAGAGGGGGGTGGTATGGAGAAAGGGCAGAATGGGAGGACAGTGTGAGGTTATAGCAAGGAGGAGGAGTGTGATGAAGGCACAGTATAAAGATTTGGCAGCATAAGGGGACACAGTGTAAAGGACACTGTAAACAGTAGGCTCAGTTTGGAAAGAGGGAATATGGAGGGCATGTACCATAAGAGGGACAGTGTGGGTCTTATTTTGTGCAGAGAATACTGTGAGGGGCCATTATTTATTCTGGGGCACAGTGTAGGGCAGATATTTTTAAGTAGAAGTATTATAATCATTCTGCTACTTTTAGGGGCATCGTGTCGGGATGTGCTGCAGAAGACCGGAGAAGATGGAAATCTGCAGAGACGAGATGTGAATGTGAAAAGTCATCATTGCTTCAGGACAAGATGAAGAATAGAAATAAACGACTCAGAGACAACATCATCTATAAGGTACCTGAACGTAAATATTTATTTGTGATACTGACTGTGTGTCATCATTAGGCTTGGGTCCCACTTGTGCATTGCTTCTGATGTGAGCGCAGTGGGACCCCCACTGAACAGCTGCTCTTGGTGCAGGTGGCCGAAAATGCTTATTTCTGGATCTGCTCCATCCTCTGAGGGTGTCCGCGACCGGGTACTGCACATCCACCTCATTGATTTTAATAGGAGACTGCTGCCACTATCAGAAGACGGAGCAGATCCAGAACTGAGCACTTCCGGCCACCTGCCAACACCAGCACCTAGAGTAGGGAATGGGCGGGGTTGCCAGGTGCTGGACCCCGACCAGTCAGACATTGGTGACCTATCCTAAGGAAAGGTCATTATTGTTAAAGTAGTGGAAAATTTCTTTAATAAATTCTTGTGCCATCTGACAAGTTAACCTCATAACGACGGCCGTACGACTTAAAGCGGCGGCAAAACAGGGTACTTATTCTGTTCCGCCGCTTTAAAGCGGCGGCCCGAAAAAACCCTATAGCGCCCCCCCAGCGACCAAAAATCTCGGGGGTTTCAGCTACCGGGGGTAGCTGAGACCCCCCAGATTATGAATCGGGGTGTTTTTTCTGGACCCCGTTAATGCGATCGCCGGTATACACCGTATACCGGCAACATTACAAAAAAAAAAAAAAAAAAATGGCTGGTAAAATTGATTTATTTCTCATCTGACGTGATCAAACATGTCAGATGAGAAATAAATATGAGCCCTTAGTACCCCCAAGGCCCCCGGTACCGGAGAAATCTATCCAACCCCCCCCTCCGGAAAATCCAAGATGGCGCCGACGCGCGCTGAAAACTCCCGCCGCCGCCGGCTCTGCATTCATTTCCCTCCGATCTGAAATGATCAAACATTTCAGATCGGAGGGAAATGTCCCCCTCCTGACCTCTCCTCCGGTACACCGGAGATCTCTGGTTCCCGGAGCCCCCTCCGGTTCTCCAGAGACGCCCCCACTCCCCCCTCCGGAGCGTGGAAGATGGCGGCGCGCAGCGCACAGTAGCGCGCGGCCGCATTCATCCTGCTCTTTCTGCCGCATGTGACACGTCACATGCGACAGAAAGGTGTCCCCAGGTCCCGCTAGGTCACCCCCCGTCACCCTCCCCCCCCCAGCCCCCGGTCTTACGTTACCTGGCTGGTGCATCGTCCCCGCGATCACGCCGCCTCCTTCTTGAAAGCTGGCGGCGCATGCGCAGACAGCGGCTGTCAGCTGGATCCCTGCAAGCAGGGACGCTGACGTCGCTGCTGCACTCTGGACCGGGGGAGAGTGAGTGCAGTAATCTGCAGCCACACTCCTCACAAGGAGAGACTGCTGTTCTAGAAAATGGGGGGTACGTTCTGTGAGCGTGCCCCTCATATTCTGGAATGAGGTTACTGCAGGTCACTCTGCCCTAGGTTGGACCGGGGCAGTGTGAGTGCAGTATTCTCAGATTACTGCACCCACACTGCTCATGGAGAGCTTGCTCTTCCAGAAAATGGGGGATACGTTCCCTGAACGTGCCCCCCATATTCTAGAAGGTCCAGAGTCACCGAGGGACCTCCAAAATGGATTACAGTGACCGGAATTTATTTTCAATAAATTGGTAAAAGAGGAATGTTTCGGGGAGTTTTTTTTTCAAATACATTTTTTTTTGTCTTTATTTTTTTCTATTACTGACTGGGTTAGTGATGTCGGGTATCTGTTTAGATGCCGTGACCTCACTAACCCCAGGGCTTGATGCCAGGTGACATTACAGCTGGTATCAACCCCGTATATTACCCCGTTTGCCACCGCACCAGGGTGCGGGATGAGCTGGAGGGAAGCGCCAGGATTGGCGCATCTAATGGATGCGCCACTTCTGGGGCGGCTGCGGCCTGCTATTTATAGGCTGGGAGGAGTCCAATAACCATGGCTCTTCCCATCCTGAGAATACCAGACCCCAGCTGTCCGCTTCACCTTGGCTGGTGATCTAATTTGGGGGGGGACCCCACGTTTTTTTTTTTTTTTTTTAAAAAACGCCTTGGGAGCCCTCCAAATTGATCATCAGCCAAGGTGAAGCTGTCAGCTGTGGTTTGCAGGCTACAGCTGTCTGCTTTACCCTAGCTGGCTATTAAAAATAGGGGGGGACCCCACGTCGTTTATTTTAATTATGAATTTTTTGGGGGGCTAAATACAAGGCTAGGCACCCTTTAGTGACACATGAAAGGCACTAAAGGGTGCCAGCTTAGAATATGCAGGGGGTGGGACATTATATATGTTTGACATCTATCCATTCATCCATTGTAGCATTTTAGGCTGTGCGCCCACAATCGGGGTTTGCAACGTTTTGGGCGCAGAGTGTTTTCCCTGCGTCCATAGCGCTGCGTTGTGCAGTAGAAGCACAGTGGAAGGATTTTTAGAAATCCTGTGCCCACTGTGATTCTTTTCTCAACAGCATAAACCGACCTGTGGTGCAGCTTCCCGAGCCTCAGCATGTCAATTTATGCTGCGGAGACAAGAGTGTTCTCTGCGGGTAGCATAGAGCTCCACAGCAGCCTGAACCCAAATCGTGGGCATGGGCAGCTGCGTTCTCCCGTGGACAACACTCACATCTCTGAAGGAAGGTTGACACTGTATACTAGACGCCGTGTCGCTGGATCATGGCCACATAGCCTAAAAGTGAGACATTTGTTGCTACAGCAACATTTTTGTGAAGTACCTGTGGATTCAAAATGCTTACTATACTCCTGAATAAAATTCAGTTTCCAAAATGGGGTCACTTGTGGGGGGTTTCTGCTGTATAGGTACTCAAGGGGCCCTGCAAATGTGACATGGTGCCCGCAATTTATTTCAACTTTTCCAGAATTCAAATGGTGCTCCTTCCATTCCAAGCCCTCCCATTTATCCAAACAGAGGTTTTTGGCCACGTGGGGTATCCCTGTGCTCATAAGACATTGGATAACAACCTGTTGGGTCCACGGTTTGTTGTTGGCTCTTGAAAAAGTAAGAAATTTGATGCTGAAGCAACATTTTTGTGAAAAAAAAATGAAAATTTTCAAGATGGCAACCTAAGCTTATCAAATTCTGTGAAGTATTCTTGGATTCAAACTGCTCAATATACACCTAGATAAAAGCCTCAAGGCTTCTATCTAGGGGTATAGTGAGCATTTTGAATCCACAGGTACTTCACAGATTTTGTTAACGTTACGTTGTCATATTGAAAATTTTAATAATTTTCTCAAAAATGTTGCTTTAGCATCAATGTTCTCACTTTTTCAAGAGGTAATTCCAAAAATGTGACCTCAAGGTTTGTTACCCACTTTTTTATGAGCGCGGTGATACCTCACATGTGGTCTGAAACTTTTGTTTGGACAAATGGGAGGGCTTGGAACAGAAGGAACAATATTTGAATTTTGGAGAGGAAATTTGGCTGAAAAAGATTGCGTGCACCATGTCGCATTTGGAGGTCCCCTAAGGTACCTAAATAGCAGAAACCCCACACAAGTGACCCCATTTTGGAAACTAGGCCCCTCAAGGAATTTATCTAGAACTTTGGTGAGTACCCTGAACCCCCAGGTGCTTCACAGAAGTTTATAACGTTGAGCCATGAAAAAAAAAATAAAATTTTACCACAAAATTGTTATTTCAACCAGGTAGCTTTTTTTTTTTTTTTTACAAGAGTAACAGGAAAAAATTCAGCATAACATTTATTGTGCAATTTCTCCTGAGTTTGGCGATACCTTATATGTGGTGGAAATCAACTGTTTGGGCGCATGGCAGGGCTCGGAAGGGAAGGAGCGCCATTTGACTGCACAATTGGCTGGAATCATTAGCGGACGCTATGTTGCATTTGGAAAGCCCCTAAGGTGCCTAAACAGTGGCGGTCCCCCACAAATGACCCCATTCTGGAAACAAGACACCTCAAGGGGTCTAGTTTCCAAAATGGCGTCACTTGTGAGGGGTTTCTTCTGTTTAGGTACCTTAGCGGACCTGTAAATGCAACATGGTGCCCGCAATCTATTTCAGCCAAATTTGCTTTCCAAAATTCAAATATTGCTCCTTCTGTTCCGAGCCCTCCCATTTGTCTAAACAGAGGTTTATGACCACATGTGGGGTATTGGCGCGCTCATAAGAAAGTGGGGAACAAGTTTTGGGGTCCATTTTGTTGTGTTATTTCTTCTAAAAGTGAATAAATGTGGGTTAGAGCAACATTTTTAGGTAAAATTTAATTTTTGCTTTTTTTCATTCCACATTGCTTTTGTTCACGTGAAGCACCTGAAGGGTTAATAAACTTCTTGAATGTGGTTTTGAGTACTTGGGGGGTACAGTTTTTAGAATTGTGTCACTTTTGGGTATTTTCTGTCACCTAGGCCCCTCAAAGTCACTTCAAATATGATGTGGTCCCTAAAAAAATGGTTTTGTAAATTTTGATGTAAAAATGAGATATCGCTGATAAACTTTGAACCCCTCTAACTTCCTAACAAAAAAAAATTTTGTTTCCAAAATTGTGCTTATGTAAAGTAGACATGTGGGAAATGTTATTTATTAATTATTTTGTGTCACAGAAATCTCTGGTTTAACGGTATAAAAATTCAAAAGTTGAAAATTGCTAAATTTTCTAAATTTTTGCCAAAATTCAATTTATTTCATAAATAAACGCAAAAAATATTGTCCTAAATTTGGTACCAACATGAAGTCCAATATGTGACGAAAAAACAATCTCAGAATCACCGGGATCCGTTGAAGCGTTCCAGAGTTATAACCTCATGAAGTGACACTGGTCAGAATTGCAAAATTTGGTCTGGTCATTAAGGTGAAAATTAGCTCCGTCACTAAGGGGTTAAGGGTTACTATGTTTTTATTTATGTTGTTAGGAGCATTAAAGGGGTTGTCCAAATTTGTGATGAGTCTGCAGTCACTCCTTGTGTCACTCTGTGACTGCAGCCTTCAGAATTCTCAGTGTGCACACTGCATGCTGTCAGGATTCTCTGGTGCCGCAGTAAAAGTGGGAGGTTATGAAGCTGCAAGTATGCGATTTAAATACATGTGGTCATGTGCTGAACAGACATGCTCAATGAAAATGAATTGACTGAGGCTGGAGACATCAAATCAGAATGTGGCCAGAAGTGTACAAATCTCATACTTGTACTTACATGATCATCCACTCTCTCCACTAGCACTGGCACAACCCCCTGCCCCTCCCCCCTTCTCCTCAATCTCGGCCGGCGGCACCTGACAGCACCCCGCCCCCCCGCTCCTTGCCTCAGAGATGCGTACCGGCAAATATTTTTTTACAAAAAAAGCACTGCCCTCACCAATGTAGTTCCTGGGAATGTCCACTTAATGATTAACATAAGGACGAGTGCTTGTGAAGAGGGATACTACATTTCCTTGATGGCACACTAGATGATCCTTGTGTAGGACGAGATTTAGTCGGACCCTGGGATGGCACACATGCTACCAACTTTAAGGATTGCAGGCCCTAGTTCTATCAGAGATTTTCTTCACTTCTTACATCAGTTCCTGCGACTCCTCCATCTGCGAATTATTTTGACGCACCTTGTCCATATTAGTCAGAAGCTTTAAGCATTGCATCACTGCCTTGGTGAAGCGACAACAGGCTTTTGCTGAAGCTAATTGGTTTTGGTGACAAACAGCACACTGTGGCAGAGTTGTTGAAAGATATAACAGATCAGACAGTTATTTGCCTCTCACCATTGAACATACAACCAGCCATGGCCATGTGTGATAAAAGTCATAACTTGGTGGTGACTCTTTAGCTTGGCAATCTCGCACACATACTATGCCTGGACCAAATGTTCAGCTTAGTGATATTGCACTTTCTTAAAATCTATCTAGATTTGCCTGAGCAACTTGTGAAGGTGCACCACTTGCGTGCTCATTTGCACCAGTTAGCTACGGCTACCACCAGTCTGTCAGTGCTACAGCAAATGCCAGCTCACTGACTGGTATGCTACATGGCTACGCACCAGAGCTCCACATTACACATGTTAGCAAGGGTTTGTGAGCAGCAGAGGGCAGTAGTTGAATACCAGCTACCACATGCATGTCAGTACTCCAGTCAGCCTCTACACATAAGAATCAACTAGTGGGCATGGATGTCAGACATCTGTAAGATACTAAAAGTTTTGAGGTATCAACCAAGATGGTGAGTGGCGATGACGCCAGAATCAGCATAACCATCCCGCTTCTGTTTCTATTGAAATGCTTGCTGCTCACAATTAAAGAGGAAGCGTTGCATGAGGACCAGGCAGAGATGGAGAAAGTACACAGTGCACATGGTGCTATGTAATTACACATCCTGACTGTTTACCATGATCTTCTTCACTACAGTGTCTTTAATAAAATGGTGCAGGAGATCACGGTACTCAGATGCGCGGACTCCGGCACCATTTTAATGAAGACATCATTACTGTTGCAATGCGTAGCCCAATATTTAAATAAATAAAAGGGGAAATGCCAGAGAGGACACAGGAGGAGGAAATTAAAGCAATGACCTGACCCACAAAGGCCAGCACCACTGCACATGTCAATCAATGGTGCAGGGCATTTCTAGAGCTTTGATTAAAGATATTTCAGCAATCAAGCATCTGATCTTTCAACAAAAGGTATGCTTGGATTCAGCTATCTAGTGCCAGTATGGCACTGCCTTTATTTTATATAGCAAAATCATGTTGGTTGGTTCCCTTTAAATCCTGAAGGTTCCATGGGTTCCTTCTATGAATGCTAAGCTTCATTCTCTTCCAGACATTTTCTATTGGATTCAGGTCAGGTGATTGTCTGGACCATTCAAGAAGCTTTATTTTCTTTTTTCTGAAACTAATTGAGCGTTTACTTGGCTGTGTGTTTGGTATCACTGTGTGGTTGAAATGTCCACCCTCACTTCATCGTCATCATCTTCGTAGATAGCAGCAGATTTTTATCAAGAATGTCTCAGAACATTTGTCCATTCATCTTCATTTAATTATATTAAGTTTGCCAGTGCCGTATGCTGAAACAAGCTTCACACCATGATGTTCACTACTAGTATGGTGTTTTTGAGGTCATGTGCAGTGCCTTTTGGCTTCAAAACATAGTATGTATTATGGCATACAAAAAGTTAAATGTTTTTCTCATCTAGACACACTATAATCTTCCAGTACTTCACAGGCTTGTCTAAATGTTTCTGAGCAAACTGTCAACACTTTTGAACGTGCTTTTTCTTCAGCAATGGAGTGTTGTGTATTGAGCGTGCATGAAGGCCATAGAGTTTGAGTGCATTACTTATCGTTTTCTTTTAAACAATTGTGCCTGTAATTCCAGATATTATCTTAGCTCCACAATGGTGTTTCTTCGCTCTTGTACAACTCTTTTGATAATTCTTTTCACTCTTCTGTCTGAAATCTTGTGGGGAACACTTGGTTTTGGCTGGATTATGGTAAAATTATGTTTTTTCCACTTTTAGATTATGGCCCCAACAGTGCTAACTGGAACCTTCAGTAGTTTAGACATTTTTCTGTGACCAATGCCATCAGTTTGTTTTGCAACAATAAGTCTGCTAAGGTCATAAGACAGCTCACAGGTTTTACCAATGATGAGATGTTTCTTGTGTGGTAGCTTGGCAGAACCAGCTACTATTATTTTTTTCTAAATGACAGGATTGCATTCTAATTACTAATAGATTTCAGTAGGTGTCATGATTTTTCATGTCTTTTTGCTCCTGTGTTTCTTCTTGTGTTCAATACTATTTTTCTTTGTCATTTCTCTATATTGCGCGTCACTAAATTTATGGATATCTATGGTTAGAATTATATTCCTATGTGCATTGGATGGGTTGTTACCGACATCTGGTGAGACGTTTATATCAATAGCACTTTTAGAAATATGTTTACCTAAAAATTGGTGACATGTTCAATATTTATTTCACTAACTGTATTTGCTGTTATCATATATAATATAGATGACACAATATTGTCTAACAGCTATTTCTCCTGACTCATATACAGGAATAATTGCCTAAGCTGAGCACTTCTGAGTTTCTTACGGGAGAGTCATAGCCAGATTTATCTGCCAGTGGCTTATTTCTGTATCAAACAAAAGATTGTTCCATTGGGAACATGGTGATGGCAGAGGATAGCTGGGTTGCAGTGATACACATTACACTATCAGCTGATCTATAAGATAATACCTTAAAAGAATCTGTCACCATTAGAGATGAGTGAGCAGTAAAATGCTCGGGCGCTCGATGCTCGGGTCGAGCATATTGAACTGCTCTGGTGCTCGGCCTGAGCACCGAGCCCAATGTTAGCCTATGGGATACTCGAGCATTTTTCCGGCGGCACCCCCGGCCGTCTGGAAAAAGCTCAAAAATGTCACAAATGTATAATAACAGTGTTCAAATGACATGGGAGCAGCATGGGGAATTCCCCTGTAAGCATTTCTGACTCCCATGTTACTGTTGTCAGCAATGTTGTCCTAGCATTAGGGGGAGGAAGAATCCTGTGTTCCTCTTCCCGTGTGAAATGTGTGACATGCACTTTTGCTTAGTAGCGTATGTGCGGCAGCTTCTCTCTGCCTGTACATGCGCTGCTAAGCAAAACCAAAAGTGATCAGTAGAAAAAAATATATATCATATTCACCTGTCTGCAGACTACCGGGACACGTCCAATCGCTCCAGGACCTGCCGATGATCAGCTGATTGTCTAAGTCCAGCGGTGAAGCCAGCTTTTTACCACCCAGCAGGTTTAAACGATCAGCTGATGCTGTAAGGTGACCGCATCAACTGATTACCGGCTGGTCCTGGAGCGATCAGACAGGAGTCTGCACAAAGGTGTATTGTTTTTATTTCTACTGATGCATCAGCTGATTGTTTAAAAGTTGTTTATACAATCAGCTGATGTATCATTTGATTCCAGTCCTTCAACCTGATACATCTGATCACTTTGCCTTCCTGTAAACTGATCAAATGATATTGGATCTGGATTGGACATCGCATGACCCTCGACCCAGGACTACAGCGGAGGGGGGTTCTTTAGTTTAATAAAGATGGAGTCACTAATTGTGTTGTGTTTTATTTCTAATAAAAATATTTTTCTCTGTATCGTGTTTTTTTTATCTTTACTAGAAATTCATTGTGGCCATGCCTAATATTGGCGTGACACCATGAATTTCTGGCTTAGGGCCAGCTGATAATACACAGCTTGCTCTAATCCCATTATTACCCAGCGAGCCACCCGGCACCAGGGCCACTGAAGAGTTGGATACAGCGCCAAAAGATGACGCTTCTATGAACGTGCCATTTTCTGCGGTGGCTGCGGACTGCAATTCTCAGCAGGGGGGGGGCAGAAAGCTTGGGCTAACCTGTGCTGCGGATTCCAATGCCCAGCTGCCTAGTTGTACCTGGCTGTACACAAAAATTGGGCGATGCTCACATTGTTTTTTTCTTAATTATTTCATGAAATTCATAAAATAATTTAAAAAAGGGCTTCCCTATATTTTTGGTTCCCAGCTGGGTACAAATAGGCAGCTGGGGATTGGGGGCAGCCCGTACCTTCCTGCAGTACCCGGCTAGCATACAATAATATGTCAAAGCCCATGTCGATTTTTTAAATTATTAAAAAATAAAAGAAAAAACCCAAATACATAACCCTAACCCTAGTGGTAAAAAAAAATGTGTTGGCTACCACTGCATTTTCTATTGCTAGCTAAGGGTAATATGAAATAATTAAAAAAAAAAAAGAGGTGGGTTTTGCCCAATTTTTGTGGCCAGCCAGGTACAACTAGGCAGCTGGGGATTGGAATCCGCAATGCAGGTCAGCTCTCCCCCGCTGTGAATTGCAGTTCGCAGCTGCCCCAGAAAATGGCACTTTCATAGAAGCCCATCTTTTGGCGCTGTATCCAACTCTTTCCAGCGGCCCTGGTGCCGGGTAGCACGCTGGATAATAAGGGGTTAATACCTGCTTTGTTTTACCAGATGGTATTAAGCCTGAGATTCTTAATGTCAGACCAAGTTTGACCTGGCCATTAAGAATCTCCAATAAAGGGTTAAAAAAAAGAGTACACAGAGAAAAAATATTTTATTAGAAATAAATACACAGACAAATTAGGGACTCCATCTTTATTACTCTCTCTCACTCCTTCACGATCCTGGTCCTCTGTTTTCTTCAACCAATGCAGCTCTGCTATATCACACAGCACAGGGAGGAAGAACGCTGCTCCTCCTCATGCTGTGTAATCAAGCAGAGGCTGCGGCGGGTTGGTAGGCAGTGACGTCGCCGCTGCCACCGTTGCCATAGTAACCTACTGAGCGGGTTTCTTTAGCAACGGTGATCTCTGATCAGCTGATTCACGGCGCCGTTATTCACTGGCTCCTGCATAAGCCGCTGAATAGCCGCACTGGTAAACAAGGAGTTAACTTCTCTGGCTCCTGCAGGAGCCAGTGCATAGCGGTCACAATAATCAGGCGAATTGAAATCACCAAAGCTATAGTAACCTGCTCGGTAGGTTACTATGGCAACAGGGGCAGCAGTGACGTCCCATCTCCTAGTATCTACACTACCTACACACTAAACCTGTCCCTGACTGAGCAGCACCTCTCTCTACACTAGCTGACTGTGGATCATACTGTCGAGCACAGCGCTGTCAGGTGTCATATAGAGCTGATGATGCTGTGCGGCCAGCCAATCACTGTGCCAGCCATAGCTATGTTGGTTGTGGCATTACAGTGTGTGGCAGCCAATCCCTGCATGGGGGATGACTCTGTAAATACCGCCCACAAGCAGGGAGGGGGAGCAAAGCATCTGCCCGAGCATCTTGCCGGTACTCGGAGCTCGCTGAGTATATCGAGCAATGAGATGCTCGGGCGAGCACCGAGTAGCGGCAAGCATGCTTGCTCATCCCTTGTCACCATGTTTTTGACATCTAATCTGAAAGCAGCATAATGTAGAGACAGAGACACCAAATCTGTAGTTTGAGAATTTTTAGCTGTTTTCTGCAGTTTTCATAAAATCATTGGTTTATAAGCAGGATAATATTACTGGAGGACTAGTAAGCTTGTTGCCAGGTAGTCAAGAATATTCATTAGCATTTTTTGACTTCACCCACACATCTTTCTTTGTACATGGGCAGAAAGATGCCAATCAGTGCTATGGGTGTAGGTGTAAAAGCTCACCATTCAGATAACTGGTTGATCTGCATCAGATATAATTATGATATTATCAAAAGGACAGCAAGGAAGCAAGTATGTGATACATCGCAGAAATCATGGTCTCTGCCCCTATATCAGGCTGGTCTCAGATAGCATAGCAAATACCTGGTGACAGATTCCCTTTAAAGAGTTATTCCCAACATTATAAGTGGATATTCTTGGATAGTGCTTGTAAATGAAGGCAATTTTGCCATATACTGCTTATTAAAATCTTCAACAGTTCTTCACATATAACGCTTTTCGTTTGTTTACAGCTTGTTTCTTTGAAAACTGACCTCAGCTGATAGACAGCAAAACATGCACAGTGCTAACAATCTCTTTTCCATTTAATTTGTAAGCACTGTTATGCATTTGGTCAGGCTAAGGGACACTTTGCACACTACGACATCGCAGGTGCGATGTCGGTGGGGTCAAATCGAAAGTGATGCACATCCGGCGTTGCAGTCGATATCGTAGTGTGTAAATCCTTTATGATATGATTAATGAGCGCAAAAGCGTCGTAATCTTATCATTGGTGTAGCGTCGGTCATTTCCATTAATTGGGAAATATACGATGTTGTTCCTCGTTCCTGCGGCAGCACACATCGCTGTGTGTGAAGCCGCAGGAGCAAGGAACATCTCCTACTTGCGTCCTGCGGCTCACGCCGGCTATGCGGAAGAAAGGAGGTGGGCGGGATGTTTACGTCCCGCTCATCTCCGCCCCTCCGCTTCTATTGGCCGCCTGCTGTATGACGTCGCTATGACGCCGTACGACCCGCCCCCTTAATTAGGAGGCGGTTCGCCAGCCAGAGCGACGTCGCAGGGCAGGTGAGTGCATGTGAAGCTGCCGTAGCGATAATGTTCGCGCACGGCATCGCAGCATCGGCTTGCTATGTCGTAATGTGCAAAGTGCCCCTTACTGTACTGCACTATTACCTCCTAATTCTTGTCAGCTTCTGTGCAGTGCTTACAAGCTCGATTGTTGTATTCAGTGTCTTAGTAAACAAAAGAAAAGCGTCAACATATGAAAAAGTTATGCAAATTTTAACCTCATAATGACGGCCGTATGGCTTAAAACGTCGGAAAAACAGGGTGCGTACTCTGTTCCGACGCTTTAAGACGTCAGGCCGAAAAAACACTGTAGCGCCCCCCAGCGACGGAAAATCTCTAAGATTTCAGCTACCGGGGGTAGCTGAGACCCTGGAGATCATGATTCGGGCCGTTTTTTCCGGTCTTCACTCACGTGATCACTGGAATACACCGTATACCGATGATCACGTTACAGTAAATGATAGCGCCGGTAAAAAATGATTTATCTCCCACCTGGCATGAGCAAACATGTCAGCTGCGAGATAAATCTCCTCCCCGGTCCCCTTCGGTCCCCTATTGTCTCCAAAGTGCCCCCCGACCCCAAGCCCCCCTCCATAGTCCAAGATGGCGGCACGTACACCGGCGTACACAGCAGCGCGCCGCCCACATTCACCCTCTTCCTCTGATTTCTGTCGCATGTGCCATGACACATGCAATGGAAAACTCCTCCGCAGGCCCAGCCAGGTCACCCCCTATAACCCTCCGGTGTTCCCTGGTGTTCCCCGGTACCTTAGCCTCAGCGATCCTCGTGATTTCTCCTCTTCCTCTGTAGCACTGTTCGCATGTGCAGAGCCACTGTCAGCCAGCTTTCAAAAATGCTGGCTGGCTGCTCGCACACTGCTGCTGTGGACCCGGGGAGAGTGGGTGTTGTGTCATTGCACCCACACTCCTCACATGTAGGGTCTGCACTCCTAGAAAATGGGGAATACGTTCCCTGAACATGCCCCCATATTCTAGAATTTCCAGAATCGTCATGGGACTACTAAAATGAATTACCCGATTTTTTTTTTCTCTTTTCAAAAAATTGGTGAAAGAGGGAATGTTTTGGGAGTGTTTTTTCAAATAAATTTTATTTTGTTGTCATTTTTCTGTATTACTGTCAATTAGTTTTGTCAGGTATCAAATAGACGCCGTGACATAACTAACTGCTGGGCTTGATGCCAGGTGACATTACAGTTGTTATAAACCCCATTTATTACCCCATTTGCCAGCGCACCAGGGCAACGGGATGAGTTGGGGCGAAGCACCAGAATTGGCGCATCTAATAGATGCGCCACTTCTGGGGTGGCTGAGGCTTGCTATTTTTAGGCTGGGAAGAGTCCAATAACCATGGCTCATGTCAGCTGTGGTTTGCAGGCTACAGCTGTTTGCTTTACCCTAGCTGGCTATCAAAAATAGGGGGGACCCCACGTCGTTTATTTTAATTTTTTTTTTTTTGGGGTTAAATACAAAGATAGGCACGCTTTAGTGCCACATGAAAGACACTAAAGGGCGCCAGCTTAGAATATGCAGGGGGGTGGGACGTTATATATATGTTTGACATCCATCCATTATAGCATTTTAAGCTGTGTTTCCACAATCAGTGTTTGCAGCGTTTTGGGCGCAGAGTGTTTTCCCTGCGTCCATAATGCTGCATTGTGCAGTAGAAGCACAATGGAAGGATTTTTAGAAATCCCATGCCCACTTTGCTTCTTTACTCCGCAGCATAAACTGACATATGGTGCAGCTTCCTGAGCCTCAGCATGTCAATGTATGCTGCAGAGACGAGAGTGTTCTCTGCAGGTAGAATATAACTAAAGTCCACAGCAGCCTAAACCCAAATCGTGGGCATGGGCAGCTGCTTTCTCCCATGGACAACACTCACATCTCTGCAGGAAGGCTAACACTGTGTATTAAATGCCGTGTCGCTGGATCATGGCCACATAGCCTAAAAGTGAGACATTTGTTGCTACAGCAACATTTTTTTGAAGCACCTGTGGATTCAAAATGCTTACTATACTCCTGAATAAAATCCTTGAGGGGTCCAGTTTCCAAAATGGGGTCACTTGTGGGGGGGTTTCTGCTGTATAGGTACCCAAGGGGCCCTGCAAATGTGACATGGTGACCGCAATTTATTTAAACATTTCCAAAATTCAAATGGTGCTCCTTCCATTCCAAGCCCTCCCATTTATCCAAACAGAGGTTTCTGGCCACATTTGGGGTATCCATGGACTCATAAGAAATTGGATAATAACCTGTGGAGTCCACTTTTTGTTGTTGCCTCTTGAAAAAGTGATAAATGTGATGCTAAAGCAACATTTTTGTGAAAAAAAGAACATTTTCAATATGGCGACTTAAGCTTATAAAATTCTGTGAAGTACTCGTGGATTCAAGATGCTCACTATAGACCTAGATAAAAGCCTTGAGGTGTCTTGTTTCCATAGGGGGGCATTTGTGGGAGACCTCCACTGTTTAGGCACCTTAGGGGCTTTCCAAATGCGACATAGCGTCCGCTAATGATTCCAGCCAATTGTGCAGTCAAATAGCGCTCCTTCCCACACATAAGGTATCAGCATACTCAGGAGAAATTGCACAATAAATTTCATGCTGAATTTTTTCTTTTTACTCTTGTAAAAAAAAAAAGCTATCTGGTTGAAGTACCAATCTTGTGGTAAAAATGTATTTTTTTTTATTTTTACAGTTTAACATTATAAACTTTTGTGAAGCACCTGGGGGTTCAGGGTACTCACCAAACATCTAGATAAATTCCTTAAGGGGTCTATTTTCCAAAATGTGGCCACAAGTTGGGGAGCTTCACTGTATAGGCACCTCAGGGGCTCTCCAAATGCAACATGGTGTCCGCTATTGATTCCAGCCAATTTTGCAGTCAACTGGCACTCCTTCCCTTCCGAGCCCTGCTGTGTGCCCAAACAGTTGATTTCCACAACATATAAGGTATAACCAAACTCAAGAAAAATTGCACAATAAATTTCATGGTGATTTTTTTCTTGTTACCCTTGGGGAAAAAAAAGCTACCTGGTTGAAGTAACAATTTTGTAGTAAAATTTTATTTTTTTATTTTCATGGCTCAACCTTATAAAATTCTGTGAAGCACCTGGGGGTTCAGGGTACTCACCAAACATCTAGATAAATTCCTTGAGGGGCCTAGTCCAAAATGGAGTCACTAGTGGGGGGTTTCTGCTGTTTACATACCGTAGAGGCCCTCCAAATGCAACATGGTGCCGCAATCTTTTTCAGCCAAATTTCCTTTCCAAAATTCAAATATTGCTCCTTCCATTCCAAGCCCTCCCATTTGTCTAAACAAAGGTTTCAGACCACATGTGAGGTATCACCGTGCTCATAAGAAAGTGGGTAACAAACTTTGGGGCCAAATTTTTGGAATTACCTTTTGAAAAAGAGAAAATTGATGCTAAAGCAACATTTTTGAGAAAAAAATGAAAATTTTCAATACGACAACGTAACATTATCAAAATTTGTGAAGTACTTGTGGGTCCAAAATGCTCACTATACCCTTAGATAGAAGCCTTGAGAGGTCTAGTTTCCAAAGTGGCATCACTTGTGAGAGGTTTCTGCTGTTTAGGTTTCTTAGCGGACCTGTAAATGCAACATGGTGCCCACAATCTATTTCAGCCAAATTTGCTTTCCAAAATTCAAATAATGCTCCTTCTGTTCTGAGTCCTCCCATTTGTCCAAACAGAGGTTTCTGACCACATATGGGGTATCGGCGTGTTCATTAGAAAGTGGGTAACAAGTTTTGTGGTCAATTTTGTTGTATTTCTTCTAAAAGTGAATAAATTGGGTTAGAGCAACATTTTTAGGTAAAATTTTATTTTTTGCTTTTTTTCATTTCACATTGCTTTAAGCAGGCTTTACACGCTGCGACATCGCTAGCAATGTCGCGAGCGATAGCACCCGACCACGTCAGTGGCGCGTCATGGTGTGATCGCTGCCGTAGTGAACAATATCGCTATGGCAGCGTCACACGCAATTACCTCTTCGTCGACGTCGCTGTGGTCGCCGAACAATCTCTTCTTTAAGGGGGAGGTTCGTTCGGTGTCACAGCGGCATCACTAAGTGGCCGCCCAATAGAAACGGAGGGGCAGAGATGAGAGGGCGGAACATCCCCCCTTCTCCTTCCTTCCTCATTGCGGGCGGCTGCAGGTACGGTGATGTTCCTCGTTCCTACGGTGTCACACATAGCGATGTGTGCTGCCGCAGGAACAACGAACAACTTGCGTCCTGCAACAGCAATGATAATTGGGATTAGAACGACAAGACAACGATAAACGATTAGGTGAGAAACTTTGATTGTTAACGGTCGTTTGTGTGTTTCACACACAACAACGTCGCTAACGAGGTCGGATGTGCCTCATGAATTCCGTGACCCCATCGACATCTCGTTAGTGATGTCGTTGCGTGTAAATCCCGCTTTAGTTCCTGGGAAGCACCTGAAAGGTTAATAAACGTCTTGGATGTGGTTTTGAGTACTTTGGGTGGTGCAGTTTTCAGAATGGTGTCACTTTTGGGTATTTTTTGTCATCTAGGCCTCTCTTCAAATGTGATGTGGTCCCTAAAAAAATGGTTTTGTAAATTATGATGTCAAAATGAGAAATTGCTGATAAACTTTGAACTCTTATAACTTCCTAACAAAAAAAAAAACGTGCTTCTAAAATTTGTGCTTATGTAAAGTAGCCAAGTGGTAAATATTATTTATTAATTATTTTGTGTCACAGAACTCTCTGGTTTAACAGTATAAAAATAAAAAAGTTGAAATTTGCTACATTTTCAAACTTTTTGACAAAATTAAATTTTTTCATAAATAAACGCAAAAAATATTGTCCAAAATTTGGTACTAACATGAAGTCCAATATGTAATGAAACAACAATCTCAGAATCACCGGGATCCGTTGAAGCGTTCCAGAGTTATAACCTCATAAAGTGACACTGGTCAGAATTGTAAAATTTGTTCTGGTCATTAATGCGAAAATTAGCTCCGTCACTAAGGTTCTTTTTACATTCAGTATGTGACCATTTCCATCTACATAGTATCCATCTGAATAGTAAGACAATTTTTCTTTTTTTAATTTCATTTTTTCTTTCTTTAAAGTGCCTTAAGTTGAAAGCTTGTTTTTATGGGTAAAGTTATAATTTTGAATGAAACAATTTAATTTAGAATATAATGAATCAAACAAATCAAAGTGAGCTACATTGGTGCCATTGTTTCTTGGATTTAGTTTTTAAGTCATTTATTTTACAGTAAAAATGACTTGGCAACATGATTCTCCATGTCATTATTATTTATTGTGAAACACAACTGGTCTAACTTTTTTATTACTTTTGTGGTTTGAAAACAAATTTTGAAAAGAAATGTTTATATCATCATTTAACCTTCTCATCTTTCAGTGGAAAAGTGTAAGAACTTGTTTTTTTGAGCCAAGCTGGAATTTTTAATTATATAATTATATAATTTTGGGCAATTATGAAATTTTAATCACTTCTAATTGCATTTTCTAATGGAAGCGCAGCAATCAAAAAATTGCTGTTTCAATTTATTTTTTATTTGCAGTGTTTCCCTTGTAGATTAAATAACTGTATATGTTGCTAGATTAGAGTTTAACCAATGATGCAATATTGGACATGTCTAATTTTATTTCTTTTTTATTTCTTTAAAAAATAACTTCAGAGTTGCAGTCTATGGTGAAAATCACAGTTGAACTTCAAGAAAGTACCAAGCTCGAAATGATGGAGGTCTTCATCAGGTTCCTTGCGGCCATGGAAATCTATTGGCTCCTCACAAATTTTCTTACCCTTGTGAATGTGGATTTGGGCACCGGAACAGATTTTTCATTATGCTCGCACCACTTAAATGACACCGCCAGACATTTACAGCAGCATTTAAGCGTTTTAACAGCCAACTCAAGACACTTTCTTTAACTCCATGATGTAATAGTTCATCAAGGAGTTGGAAGACATAACAGAATGTTGGAGGGTAGATTAATCATAATTTTGCAATGTCTGGTATGAAAAACATAAAAGCCAAGATATCACATGTAGCTAGAAACAGTTAAAGCGGAGGAATAATAGAAGGACATGTCCTTTTCTTCTTGTCAGATCATGTGAGCACAAAATCCAAATTGCTGTACCAACAAACAATATAAACTACTTCATCATTTCTCAGAAAAGAATTGCAAGATGCTGAGACGTTTCTAGGACAATACTAGGTAGGAAACTGTGTGGTATAACTAGAATTTGTTTACGCATAAGACAATAGACCTTCTATGGAATAAAATATGTTCATTTTTCTCCTTGTGCCGCATGTGGATCAGGGCTACCTTGTCGGATGTGTAAAACAAGGGTTTCAAGCACTTTGATAAGATATAATAAAAATAGGGCAGTGCCACCTGGGGATACTGGATTACAGACGGAGGAGAAAATGAGGTTGACATTGACACATTGTAGCGAAAGTGATGATTACTATAAGTGACAAAGTGAGGACAAGTTTAGTGATATCTGCAAGGATCCTGGCTCATTGCCTTGTGTATAGGACGGCCTGTTCTACTTGCCACCTTTTCTCCAGGGCAAAAACTGTACATTACCGAATTAGTTCCAGACAAATATGAAATCCTGCAGTAGAGTGAATCAACACTATCGTGTTGCTGATATGTTGACAGAATAGTAGGGTAATTAAAATGGACAGTTTTTATTAAATATGAGCTTGACAAGACTTTAGTGATGAAAGATGCAGATGTTGATGTGGAATAAATTAACTTAACATTTTAAGACAGATAAGTTGCTCAAAGTTGATAACTGAAATGACACAGGTCTGCAGGGATGAAACTGTTTGAAAAGAATCAGGTGATTATTACACACTTTTAATCACTGAACTCAGTAAAAATATACAAAAAAAACCCATCAGGTACAATTTTTTCACAAACACTGACTCCATTGGCTTTTTCTTGCACCATACTTTGACCACTGGCAGAAAATAAATCTAGAGGGTGCTTTACACGCTGCGACATCACTAGCAATAGCACCCGCCCCCGTCATTCGCGCAAAATTTTGTGATCGCTGCCGTAGCGAACATTATCGCTACGGCAGCGTCACATGCACATACTTTTTCAGCGACGTCGCTGTGACCTCTGAACAATCCCTCCTTCAAGGAGGAGTTGTGTTCGGCGTCATAGCGACATCACTGCAGCGTCACTAAGCGGCTGCCCAATAGCAGAGGAGGGGTGGAGATGAGCGGCTGGAACATGCCGCTCACCTCCTTCCTTCCTCATTGCCGGTGGACGCAGGTAAGGAGATGTTCGTCGTTCCTGCATTGTCAAAGATAGCGATGTGTGATGCCGCAGGAACGACGAACAACATCGTACCTGCAGCAGCAACGATATTATGAAAAGGAGCGACGTGTCAACGATCAACGATTTTTGACGCTTTTGCGATCGTTGTCCGACGCTCCTTGGTGTCGCAAGCTGCGATGTCACTAACGGCGCTGGATGTGCGTCACTAACAACTTGACCCCAACGTTATATCATTAGCGATGTCACAGCGTGTAAAGCACCCTTTAGTAATAAATCTTATTTTTGTTAGTGCAAAATGGAGGAATTCAACCTTAAGGCTAGGGACCCACTTTGCGTTCACCTACTTGCATTTTAAAACGCACGTTTTGGGCTTAATTGATTTGACCAAGGTTGTCTTTTTCAGAAATTTAGCGCTAAAAACGCATGCACATTTGTTGCGTTTTTGATACGTTTTCAGCGCTTTTACATGCGTTTCCACCTGCTTTTTGCCAGATGCGTTTTGTAAATATTGACACTGCTAAATAAAGTTTAAACAGTCAAAATAATGAAAAAAGAGAAAAAAAGGATTAAATACATAATTTCATAAATTAAAAAGAAAATAGAAATATATAATGAAATTATAGCGGTAATATAGTATTTATTAGAGAAATAGCATTAAATTATACATTTTCTTTAATTTAATTGTCGGATTATGTGTGTGTGAAAAGGGACATATGAAATCATTAAATTAATGTGCAAAAAGCATGCATTTTGTAAGTTCAAAACGCATGTTTTCTGCACCGCTAAAGCAGGTAAAACGCAGGAATTTGTAGCAATCTTGTTTTTTGACCATTCTCATTGACTCCAATGTTAGCAAAACGCACCCAAAATAGCAAAAAAAACTGACAAGGTGCTTCTTTGAACGCATGGTTTTTGCCACAAAATATGCAAATTAAACGCAGCGTTTTAAAACGCAAAGTGGAGTCTGGAAATCACATTTATCCATTGAATATCATGTAAACGCAAAACGCAGGCCATTTGGCATGAAAAAGGTGCTTCTCAAAACGCTGCAGAAACGCAGGTTAAAACGCAAAGTGGGTCCCTAGCCTTAAAATAATAAGGATATTATATACCGGGTCCTCCCATCAGCGATTTAGTCTGTGTCTCACAGTCCACAAATACCTATCCCTTCACCTTCTGAGAAAATTGAAGAGACACCTGATATAGGAGATTCAGACTATGAAGAGCATGAAGAGCAGACTTCCATGGTAGTCCCAATGAGCCACAGCTTTTTACAAATCTCAAATTAAATGATTTAGTCACGGAATTGGACCTTCCTAAACATTCTGCAAAACTTTTGGGGTAAAAAACAATAACAACAAAAAACAACAACTACAAAATTATGCAGCCTAAAATATCAAATTTTTATTCATAAAATTTAAAACAATAAATATAAAGAATTCATTTGATATTTTAGGCCGCATAATTTGGTAGTTGTTTTTTTTCGTAATGTTTTGAGTTAAGGCTAGGGATGGGCAAGTATACTCGTTACTACTCGGTACTCGCCAAGTAGTACGGTATTTAGGCTACTCGTTACTCTGTACTCTGTCGATACGTATCCATGTAATTACTCATTAGTCGACCACACTGGCGGCTGTTATTGGTTGCAGCGAGACAGCTGTCACTCAGCATGGGGGCGCGTCTGACTGCAACAAATCATAGGTATCGGTGGGTGGGGGAAGCAGTGTATACGAGATGGAATAATGAGCGGCCGACATTTTCAAAAGCAGGAGAAGCCGCCGGAGCAGTGTGACAGCCGTGCAGCGCCGCGCCGGTGATCGGTGAGAATGAGAGAGGAGGTGAGAGGGAGAGACCAACCGACAGAGAGAGAGAGAGAGAATGAGACCGACAAAGAGAGAGACCGACCGACAGACAAAGAGAGAGAAAGAGACCGACAGAGAGAGAGAGAGAGACTGACCGACCGACAGCCAGATAGAGACCGTCAGACAGACAGAGAGACTTCACCGACGGCTTTCCCATCCGATGCTTCCCTCCCCGCTGCCTTGCTCCCTCGCCTGGTGTTTCCCTTCCCGCTGCCCAGTGCTTTGCTCCCCCACCGCCTCTCCACCCTATCCTAAGTTAAGACCAGGCGGGGAGCACAGCACCAGGGAGCAGGGAGCGAAGGACCAGGGCGGGAGCGTGCATCAGCTGATTGCTTTAAAAAGACGGTGGCTTTTTACTTCCCAGCTTTTAAACAATCATGCATCTATTTCAACTGTTTACACAGCCCCCAGACCACTTTGTAGGGTCCAGCAGACAATTACTCGCATTTACCATTGACTTGCATTGGACTCGCTACTCGTAATGAGTACCCAAGTATTAGGACCTACTCGTTATGAGTATAGTGAGTCCGAGAATTTCACTACTCGCTCATCCCTGGTCTGTTATAAAAGTATTAAAGGGTATTTTTTGTTGACCAAACTTTTAGGGTCTAGACTAAAGGAAAAGAACCAGCTAGGTAATGGTACCTTTTTTTCATGATACAGAAGCAGATAAAAGAAGTCCTTACATACTTTTATCAAGAGGGTGCTGTAGTGTATTGCAGTGATGTTCTTAGACTGATTGAATAATTTAGCAAAAGGTACAATGTAAGCGAGTGGTGACTATTAATTCCTCCAAAAAACGGTCTGAAAGCTGTGCTACTACACAATCTGGTGATCTGAAAATCCTCTCTTTGCTCCTTGGGCAGCAAGGAGGATACACAAAGGACCCATGCTTTCTATGTGAGTGGGACAGCAAGGAGAGAACTCATCACTGGAGCCAAAGAATCTGGCCAAGGAGGACATCTTTGCAACCTGGACTTAATAACATAGTTGTGGAAGGAGGAACCTACTTAAATTAAAAATGAAAAGTGCCTGAAGCTGGTTGGAGCAGTACTTAGTCAGGAAAGAATGAACTACATTATGAAATAAAAAACTGACCAGCACAACCAAACAGACATATATGTACATGTGCAAACTGAAAATGCAATGTACTACTAAAAAATGAGCAGCTGCTCGCTCTCTGAAATGTTAAAGTATGCAAACACAGAATATTGGAATTTTGGAAGCATTACTGCTATTTAAAATACATTTTAAAAATAAGATATCTAAACCATAAAATGGCCAATTTATCAGAGCCCAACAGCCAGCGAGTAGGTTTCTGCCTGTCCATAAAAGTGTAGGCCTTTAGCCTGGTTAGAGGCATAATAGGATAGGGACCCAAGAAAGAGATATGCCTTGTTGCTGGCTGTTGGGTTCCCATTAACTGGCCATTTTATGCTCGAAGTATCTCATTTTTAAAACTTAATTTCAAGAGCAGCAATGCAGTTCCAATATTCCTATATTTAATGTTAATGTTCCTTAGCGTTCACTATATAGCTCTATATTTTTTAGCAGTAGAATGCATTTTGCAGTTTGCACCTCTTCACATTTGTTTGCTTGGTTGTGCTGGTCAGGTTTTTTTTTATTTAATTTTAAAGAGAACCTATCAGCATGATTTTTTTTTATGTAAAGTAAACAAATGCCTTTAATGACGCTGTAATACTGATTAAATTGATACGTTTGATGATGAAATCAGCTTTGTGGTTATTCTATAATTACCTTTTGAAGTTTTCTGGTAATTCGATATGGATGCACAGGGGCTGGACTGTACACTGCATCTTCTGGTCTCTGTCTGTGGTGATTCCTGGTCTCTCCACCTGCCTCTGGTCTTTGAATGACAGGTCACTGCTCATATTTCTAACAAGGGAGATTAAAACCAAGGCAGGCAGAGGGTGGGGAATCACAGACAGGGAGGAGAGGACCCAGTGTACAAGCCAACCCCTGTGCTCTGAAATCTAATTAATTAGAACATTTAAAATGGTGATTAAAAAAGAACAACAAAGCAGATTTCTTCACAAATAAAGCAATTTAAACTGTACTGAAGGGTCATTACAGCCATTTTTTAAGTTTACACTAAAAAATTGTGCCGACAGGATCTCTTTAATATAATTATTGCTACAAATGTGCAGCTTTATCTCAGAACAGGTGTAGGATAACTAATTCTTCCAAAAGGTACTATAAAATATTGGCCAATATGAGATTTATATGTTATTTAACTCCAGCATATAGTAAAGCTTTACATTAAAGCTTCTTAATAATGTAACTGTATTGGATCCATAGGCTACTGCAGACAGACTATTCTATTATTACTTTTGACACCTTTTCTAAATAGTTGTCAGAAAAATGATTACCCTGATTACCCTGGGCTGGGTAGATGGTATTCTTTGTAAGGAAATATGAGATCACTCTCTTTTCTTTACAAAGACACAATCATATGTCAGGTTTGCAATGAATACCTGATGCCATATATCACAGTTCAAAGATATTTTCCTACAAACTATATGATATTCCATTAAAATTCCTTGATGTAGAATTGAATTTCAAAGGGGATTTACATGTAGGCGTAGTAGTAGAATAAAATGTGAATATAATGAATGTTGGAATCCAGAATATCAGCTCTGAAATCTATAACACAAGAATGTGTTTCACATCAAAGTAAAGTGACTTAATCACCGATTATATATGGTTTACAGTTTATAGGATGAAAAAAAGGATGACATAAATATTCTCTTACATCTTATTCCGTGGCCTTATCTAAAGGTGGTCAGAAGGTGTTTGTATAAAACATTATGGCAGGACCTGAGTGATCATAACTTGAAGGATTCGTGCAATGCTCTGTGTATAAGACAAAACGATGTAGATAAATTGGGCAGCGCCTGTGTCCACAGTAATTAGGGCCTATTTTGTTTTCAGAATAGCTTATATTCTGTGTTTCATACTTTACTTTTTTAGAAAACAGAAATCTGATGGACAAATGTTTAATGAGCTCCGTTATGCAGAGGATCCATTATAACTTTTATAGCACGGGTGATAGTGGAAGCCATGACACTTGTGTGAAGTGAGGCTGATGGTACCTCATTATATTTTCTTGCATGTACTTAAAAATGTATTTCTTCATGACATTTATGGTATAAATTATTTTTTTACTTTTCTCCACTCCTGCTTTCCTTCATGTATACATCATACACATCAGTGACCTTATGGCTTTTTGCTATTAAAACCCCAATAGTAATCATCTGTGCACAGAAGAAAACTGGTAGGATGCAGATCTAGACCCAGTATCCTTCCTTATTTCATATGAATAATGTGACATCGCTTCATCATGTTTTTCTATCACAACCAAACTGCAGAGGTTCACTTCTTTACAAAAACAGATGCTGTTCTGCACCATCGTGTTATACCTTGAAATGGTGTAAGGAAGGAATAGGTAATGATGGGATCTTTATCCAATAGCACTCTGGTCATGGGTGCATGTTGAAGAGGGAAAAGAATTCCAATATGAGTCTCTATTCTAGGAGATAAATGTATTAGTAGTGAATGTTGGCACTGTATAGATGATGCAATGATAAGAAACATGTAGAGAAGTGAAATGATCATACAAGGTAGTGGGGCCTGTTGCTGTAGCCACTCATGGGTTCCCTAGTCAAAATTACAATGTCAAACTCTAAGTTTTCCCATTATTTTTCTTTACAGGTATGCCTGCTTAAAGCTTTACTCAATATGTCAATAGTAGAGATGAGCCACACCCCTAGTGTTCGAGTTCGGTTTGGTTCGTTGAACGGCGGGTGTGTTTGGCGAACGTTCGACAAACACCTTCAAACCCCATTGAAAACAATGGCAGACAAACACATACAAACACATTATGCATGTACACATACAGTTAATAAACATTGCCATTATACTTACAGGTCCTCGCGATGCATCCTGCTGACTCTGTCTCCCGCCGCTTTTCCTTCCGATCATCGCTGCGCCCTCCCGGTAACCAGCACTGATGATAGGACATTCCGTGACGTCGTCATAGCATGTGACCAGTCACGTGTCTATATCTTATTGGCTACAGACTGGTCACATGGCTAGACATCATGCTAGGTCCTGTCAGTGCATCTCTCCGGCACGCGGTGCTCGTTTGAGCATCTCCGTGTACCGGCGAGATACTCGACCACATGCTTGGCTCCCCGTTCCTGCATGTCGGCGCTCTTTAAAGATTCAGCCCACATGCAGGGACTGGATGCCACAGCCGGTGAATAGCGGCACTGGGAATCAGGTGAGATCACCATTGCTATAGTAACCCACCTGTCAGATTACTATTGCAACGGTGGCAGCGGTAACGTCACCGCTTACATCCCGCAGCCTCTGCTCCCTCACTGTGTGATTAGACTGCACGGGAGCAGCAGCATCTTCCTCCCATGCAGTGCTTTCTGATGTAGCAGAGCTGCATGGGTTGAAGGAGAAAGGAGAAAGAAGACAGAAGACCAGGATCGTGGAGGGGTGAGAGGGAGTAAACATGGAGTCTCTAAGTGTGTCTGTGTATTTATTTCTATTAAAGTATTTTTTCTCTGTGTGGTGTCTTTTTTTTAATCCTTTATTGGAGATTCTTACTGGCTGGGTCAAACTTGCTTGACATTAAGAATCTCTGGCTTAATACTAGCTAGTAAAACAAAGCTAGTATTAACCCTTTATTACCCAGCAAGCCACCCGGCATCAGGGCTGCTGGAAGATTTGGATACAGCGCCAGATGATGGCGCCTCTATGAAAGTGCCATTTTCTGGGGCGGCTGCGGACTGCAATTCACAACAGAGGGGCCAGAAAGCTCGGGCCAATCTGTGCTGCAGATTCCAATACCCAGCTTCCTAGTTGTACCTGGCTAGACACAAAAATGGGGCAAAGCCCATGTAGTTTTTTTTTTTTAATTATTTCATGAAATTCATGACCGTATTCATTGTAACCAGCCAGGTAGAACTAGGCATCTGGGGATTGGAATCCTCAGCGCAGGGTGCCCAAGCTTTCTGGGCACCCCTGCTGAAAATTGCAGTTTGCAGCCGCCCCAGAAAATGGCGCTTTCATAGATGCGCCTTCTTCTGGTGCTGTAATCAACTCTTCCAGCTGCCCTGGTGATGGGTGGCTTGCTGGGTAATAATGGGGTTATGGCTAGTTGTATATTATGAACTGGCCCTAAGCCCGAAATTCATGGTGTCATGCAAATATTAGACATGGCCACCATGAATTTCTAGTAGAGATAAAAAAAACACAACACACAGAAAAATATTTTTATTAGAAATAAAACACAACACAATTAGTACCAAAGGAAGAGAAAGGGAAAAATTCAGCTCACCCCTCTTCACTCCCGATCTTACCTCTGGTGCACGGAAACACCCTGACCTGGGTGGAAACACTTGGAGAAAAGGAAGGAAATCCAGCAACTCCAGGAGAAAATCAACTTAAAATCCGTTTCTTTATTGGTAATAAAAATATTCCATCAGTACAAGACAAAAATAGGGAGGCAGATAAGACAGAGGAGCGATTTCCTACGCGTTTCGACCTATAAAGGTCTTAATCATGGAATGCGCAGAGAAAGTCTCCAAAACAGTATTTAAAGTCTGTGCACGTCAAAAGCAGGTTGAATTAATTAGTGACTCCATCTTTATTGAAATAAAGAACCCCCCTCTGCAGTAATCCTGGGTCAAGGGTCCAGCGCCGTCCAATCTGGATCCAATATCATCTGATCGGTTTGCTGGAAGGCAAAGTGATCAGATGATGTTTAAGGTTCAAGGGCCTGAATCACATGACACAGCAGCTGATTCTATAAACGGCTTTTATACAATCAGCTGATGCATCAGTGCAAAAAAAACAAAAACTACACACTTCTGTGCAAACTCCTGTCTGACAGTATCAGCTGATATTTTAGCCGGCCGGGCGGTAAAAAGCCGGCCTCACCGCTCGACTTATAGTGTCAGCTGATTCCGTCAGGTGACCTCATCAGCTGATCATCGCCAGGTCTGAGAGAGAAAGAGGAGAGAGAGGAGAGAGAGAAGAGAGGGAGAGAGAAGAGAGGAGAGGAGAAAGAGGAGAGAGCAATGGAGTCTCATTTCATGAACTGCTCCAATTTTAGAGGAGTGTCCCGTGGCTCACAGCTGATGTCTGGCTCCTTCCCTCTGTGCATAATAAAATTAAATTATAATTATCAATAAATAATAATTATAATTTAAAATTATAAATAAATAAAATTCTTGTGAACTAAGTCTCCTTATGGCAGCAGCTCTGCCCATTGACTCACTGCCTGTAATGGAAAGCATAGAATGAATTGGTAATCTTAACCTCTGTATTGCAGTAGAGAAACCAGAAGTAGATTATTCAGCTACAAAGATGAGAGAGAGAGAGATGAGTGAGAGAGTGAGATGAGTGAGAGAGTTAGATGAGTGAGAGAGAGAGAGAGGAGAGAGAAGAGAGAGAGGAGAGAGAAGAGAGAGAGGAGAGAGAGAGGAGAGGAAGAGGAGAGAGAGGAGACAGGAGAGAAGAGAGGGAGAGGGAGAGAGAGAGAGACAGGAGAGAGAGGAGAGAAAAGAGAGTGAGAGGAGAGAAGAGAGAGAAGAGAAGAAAGAAGAGTGAAAGAGAGAGAGGAGAGAGAGGAGTGAGGAGAGAGAAAGAAAGAAGAGAGAGAGGTGAGAGAAGAGAGGGAGAAGAGAGAGAGAGAGAAGAGAGAGAGAGAGGAGAGAGAAGAGAGTGAAGAGAGAGAGGAGAGAGAGAGAAGAGAGAGACGAGAGAGAGAAGAGAGAGAGAGAGAGAAGAGAGGAGAGAGAGAAGAGAAGAGAGGAGAGAGACACGCAGGCACTACCTGAGTGAAGTTTCCGGTGACAGCGTGGCTCTCTTCAGTTTCTGCGTGGAGCTGACACAGAGCGCTCATGTTCTACGGCGCTCCCTGACAGCTTCATGTAGCAGAGCTGAAAGCATCATGTGGATTACTTCGGACCGGGATGTCTGTTTGGGGATTAATAAAGTGGTAAATGGGGGGGTTGTCTTTTATTCCAAATAAAGGATTTTTCGTTGTGTGTGTTTATTTACTTTCACTTACAGGTTAATCATGGAAGGTATCTCGGGGAGACGCCTGTCATGATTAACCTAACCTTATTACCCCGATTGCCATTGCACCAGGGCAATTCGGAATGAGCCGGGTAGAGTCCCGGGACTGTCGCATCTAATGGATGCGGCAATTCCGGGTGGCTGCTGGCTGATATTGTTAGGGTGGTGGGCTCCCCATAATGTGGCGCTCCCCTTCCTGACAATATCAGCCTCCAGCCATGTGGCTTTATCTTGGCTGGTATATTACAATTGGGGGGACCGCGTTTTTTTTTTAATTATTTATTTATCTATTTTACTGCACAATATAGACCCACCCGCCAGCAGCTGTGATTGGTTGCAGTGAGACAGCTGTGACTCAGTGTGGGGGCATGTCTGACTGCAACCAATAATGGGCGCCGGTGGGTGGAGAAATCAGGGAATACCAGATTGAATAAAGAGTGGCAGCCATTTTCAAAAGAGGAAAAACCGCTGGAGCTTTGTGACAGCCGTGCAGCGCCGCGCCAGTGATTGATGAGTAGGAAAAAGAGAGGGATTGTGCTGGGGATGCAGGACGCATGCAAATACACAATGTGTGCACATAGCCTTACTGTGAAAAGCCATGCTTTTGGTGATCGAACTGTTATCGAACGGTAACTCGAACGGTTGAACATGAAGCAAATTGTTCGAGTTCGTCGAACGACTCGAACACCGCCCAAAACCACTCGAATTTGAAATTGGCGGACGGTTTGATTCGAAAATCACTCATCTCTACTCTTCACCTCCCCGATGACTGAAAGCAAGCTGCTGCAGGGAGAATATAACTTCATTTTCTTTCTGAAGCTTAATGAAGATACAGTATATTTCCATGTGTGGAATGTGTGATTAAAGTGACCTATGTAAATTATGAGTTACATATGGTTGACTTGTAGCTTAAATAATACATTAAAGGGGGCTTTACATGCAACGACATTGCTAACGAGATGTTATTGGGGTCACAGAATTCGTGACACACATCCGGCCTCATTAGCAACGTCGTTGCATGTGACATGTACGAGCGACCGCTAACGATCAAAAATACTCACCTAATCGTTGATCGCTGACACGTCGTTCAAATCCCAAATATCATTGAAGGTGCATGACGCAGGTTGTTCGTTGTTCCTGAGGCAGCACACATCACTACGTGTGACACCCCAGGAACGACAAACAACACCGTAATTGCGTCCTACGACAACAAGGTGGGTGTGACTTTCATTCAGCTGCTCTCCACCCCTCCGCTTCTCTTGGATGCCTACCGTGTGACGTCGCTGTGACGCCGCACAAACCGCCACCTTAGAAAAGAGGCAGTTTGCCAGCCGCAGCAACGTCGTTAGGCAGGTAAGTTTGTGTGACGGGTATTAGCGATATTGTGCGCCTTGCGCAGCTATTTGCCCGTGATGCACAAATGACGGGGGCGGGTGCTTTCACGAGCGACATCGCTAGCGATGTCGCTGTGTGTAAAGCAGCCTTAAGTCTAAAAATTTTAACCATGCTCATACGCTTCTATATTCATACTGCAGTATAATGGGCGTACAGGTTGCTAAAACACATACTGGTTTTGATGAGGAAAGCATTAGCATTTTTGGATACTGATATGAAATTCTTGTCATGTAATGTGAGTATTTTCACAATAATTGCCTGCATTACTTGACAAATGTAATACTGAATGTCTTCATTGTGAAAATATGTGGACAATGTCTGGTCCTCTCATTTTTCTTTATTGTATATTCCTTATTCTGGTAACCTAATATGCCAAATGAAATATGGCAGCCTGCCACAAACCATGTTTCTTAGCTTTCTTATATTTATTATGCCTGGGATGTTAACCCGAACATTTTCAGGATAATGCAATTAACATATATTCTTACTATGATACAAAAATCAGAACATCTACGGTCAAAGACAAATGAATAGATCATAAAATGTAAATCAGATGTCTCTGGAGCTGCTGTGGTGAAAAATAGGAGCATGCAGTGAGTCAGTGCTTGGCACGTCAAATCAGGCTGACTCAGAATGTAATGAAATGAAGCTAGATCACATTTAAAGGCTAAAAGTCATGCATATTCTATAAAAAGTTGAGAGGGGAAAAAAATACAACTTTGTTCACTGTTTTTACTTTTTCAACAAGTTAATAAAAATGAAGTCTCGGACGGAAAAGCCCTGGTCTACATTAGTCTACATGCTATGATAAACTAGAGAAGAGCTGTTAATTTTTAGAACTTTATTAGCATAGATTTTAGTAAAGATGAGCGAACTTTTGGAGGTTCGGTTCCCTGGCAGCAAATGAGTCGAACCTCTAATGTGACCAAACCTTGCCCGAGGAAGTTTAAAATCAGTGTTTGCCAGTTTGAGTCTCCATCCACATACAGCCAGCCATAAGCAGATCACTTCCGGGAGAGGGTAGGCGAACATTTTCAATTTGTTTTTTTGATGCACAATACATATGATCATACTGTTGTTACCTCCAGTGTGAGCCATTCAAACACTGCAAGGGCTGAACACCAAGTGTACCTGAGCACAGCGTTACTCATGTGAGTTATGCATCGGGAGGCACAGGCTGAGCAGAGGGGGAAACATCTCCTGTGCAGCTTATCATTGGCCTCTCGGTGCATGATTCATGCATCGGTAGGCCCAAGCTGAGCAGAGGAGGATACATCACCAGCACGGTTCATCCTGGGCTGCCTGTTTCATGAAGAAGAGGCTGTTTCATGAAGAAGAGGGCTCAGGCTGAACACAAGAGTACACATCGCGGCCGCAGCTCATTCTGAGCGGCATGCTTCATGAAGCAGGTCACTCAGGATGAGCAGAGCAGGACACATCATAGGCTGAATTTTGAACACGCTGCCCTATAACGTGACAAGTTACGTCATACCTGGAAGGAGCCCATACATTCTAGCATGTACATTTACTTTTAGTGCACGATTTAGACATTCACGGAAGTGATTGTGCGACTCAGAAGCAGCTTGCCGCCATGACATGGAGCATGGGTAAATACACCGCGTGCTCTCCTATCCCCCTATCTCTTTCAGCAACATTTTAAACCCTGGATTCGGGTTCCCATAGACTTATATGGGTACCAGATTCCAGACCGGATCCGGATTTTTTTAAGAAAATTAGCAGTTTTTTGCGAGTCCGCTCAGTTCTAGTTGTTACATCAATTTTCTCACAGAAAAAAACTGATTCCAATCAGGTCAAATACGAATTTACACAAACCATTTTTGTTTTGATTGGACAGGAACTGGTTAGATGTCATTTTATCTACTCTGACAAGCAAAAGAGTAACAATGTTTTGAACTTTCAGGCCCCTTAGCGCACTATTCACTATATGTTTGAGGGTGAGACTATCTTCATTTTATAGACTATCATCTTGGCTATCTCATACATAAAACTGACTTTCAACTATTTAACATACGATTAGTTATGCAGATTCTTGTCATGTTACTCCATTGTTGTTGTTTTGCTCCTGGTTAGAGATGAGCGAACCCGAGCTGTAACATTTGGGGTTTGTACCAAGCACAAGTTGTCCAGTTCCTGGACCCGAACACAGACTTCTACCTGTATGCCTGGTTTGGGGTTTGTCATCTTAATAAAGCTTCTTGAAAGCTGGCAGAGAAGTCAATCAGAAAGCTTTTCTAACTGTGGGCACTTCCGGCCCACAGCGATATCAAGTATTGGCATGGCTGTGATTGGCCAGGGCAATCACTGTAAAAAAAAAAAAATAAAAAAAAAATGACGTGGGCTCCTGCACTATTCTGATAGCCAGCATGGCTAAAACAACCAGCTACAGGCTGCAGCCCCACTGAGCTTTATCATAGCTTGATATTAAATTAGAGAGGATCCTACAGGGTTTTTTTTTCATTTAAATTAGTGATTTAAAGAAAGACATAGGATCCCCCTATTTTTAATAACCAGCCACGGTAAAGAAGACAAGTGGGGGCTGGTATTATCAGGATAGGAGAAGCCATGGATATTGGTCCTTCAGCCTAAAAATACCAACCCACAGCTGCCCATAATTTGGCACATGACATTAAATGTGCCAATCCTGGCGCTTTACCAGGCTCACCCTGACTGCCCTTGTGCGGTTGCAATTGGGGTAATATAAGGTTTAATGACAGCTGTGATTTGCAAAAAATGACAGCTGTAATCAAACCCTGGAATAGTAATGGGAGGAATCTATGAAACACCCCAATTACTAATCCTGTATGTTAAAAGAAATAAAGCACAAACACCAAAAAAACCTTTATTTGAAATAAAATACACACACTCTTTCTCATGCCTATATTAACCCCTAAACACCATTGTAGATCTGACGTGATCCGTATGAAGTCCCACGACGATCCTCAGTTCTGCTACATTCAGAGACTGTAGAGAGGGAAAACGTGTCTGCTCTCTGCAGGCTGTGGGAATAACTGACAGTTGAGGGGGACACAGCTGTGAGCAGGTGACGTTACTCAGTTCATTGGAGTTCGCTATCTGGTTCCCAAGGTGTGACCTCAGGTCACCCAACTGCCAGATTGTCAGACTGTGGGATGTGTTCGTGACTCACAGTCAGACAGTTTGGCAGTCAGGTCACTTAAGCTCCTCCACTGCCCTTAGTGAATGTTGAAGCTGCTGCCGGACTATTAGATTATGGGTCACAGCTGTACCCTGCAGACCGACAATCCAGCAGCACTGTCACCAAGGGCAGTGGAGGATTCCCCATTTTGACCTTATGTGACCTGACTGCCGGACTGTCAGAATACGAGTCACGGCTTGCCGCATCACGGTTCTCATATGAGACTGGGTCAAGCTATGCTCGGCACACTGTACTCTCGAAGCAATTCATGGGGAGTTGATGTAGGAGGTAGAGATGAGCAACAACCCTAGTGTTCGAGCTCGGTTTGGTTCGTAGAATGGCGGGTGTGTTCGATGAACGTTCGATGAACACCTTCGAACCCCATTAAAAAGAATGGCAGGCAAACACAAATACATACAAACACTTTATACATGTACACATACAGCTAATAAACATTGCCATTATACTTACAGGTCCTGCAGACTCTGCCTCCCGCCGCTTTTCCTTCCAAGCATCGCTGCGCCCTCCCGGTAACCAGCACTGATGATAGGACCTTCCGTGACGTCATAGCAATAGCATGTGACCAGTCACGTGTCTATTATTTCATTGGCTACAGACTGGTCACATGGCTAGACGTCATGCTAGGTCCTGTCAGTGTACCTCTCCGGTACGCAGTGCTCGTTTGAGCATCTCCGTGTACCAGCGAGATGCTTGGGCACATGCTTGGCTCCCCGCTCCTGCATGTCGACGCTCATTACAGAGTCAGCCCACATGCAGGGACTGGATGCCACAGCCGGTGAATAGCGGCACCGGGAATCAGGTGATCTCAAATCACCGTTGCTGTAGTACCCCGCCTGTCAGATTACTATTGCAACGGTGGCAACGGTGACGTCACCGCTTACAACCCGCAGCCTCTGCTCACTCATTGAGTGATTAGACTGCACGGGAGCAGCAGCGTCTTCCTCCCATGCAGTGCTGTCTGATGTAGCAGAGCTGCATGGCTTGAAGGAGAAAGACAGAAGACCAAGCTTGTGGAGGGGTGAGAGGAAGTAATAAACATGGAGTATCTAAGTGTGTCTGTGTATTTATTTCTATTAAAGTATTTTTTCTCTGTCTGGTGCCTTTTTTTTAACCCTTTATTGGAGATTCTTAATGGCCAGATCAAACTTGCCTGACATTAAGAATCTCTGGCTTAATACTAGCTAGTAAAACAAAGCTAGTATTAACCCTTTATTACGCAGCAAGCCACCCATCACCAGGGACGCTGGAAGAGTTGGTTACAGCGCCAGATGATGGCGCTTCTATAAAAGCGCGGGCCAAACTGTCCTGTGGATTCCAATCCCCAGCTGCCTAGTTGTACCTGGCTGGACACAAAAATGGGACGAAACCCATTTCGTTTTTTTTTTTTTTAATTATTTCATGAAATTCATGAAATAATTAAAAAAAGGGCTTCCCTATATTTTTAGTTCCCAGCCGGGTACAAATAGGCAGCTGGGGGTTGGGGGCAGCTGTACCTGCCTGCTGTACCTGGCTAGCATACAAAAATATGGCGAAGCCCACGTAATTTTTTTGGTGGGCAAAAAACTCCTGCATACAGCCCTCGATGGAGTATGCTGAGCCTTGTAGTTCTGCAGCTGCTGTCTGCTCTTCTGCATACACTAGTGAATGGAGCATACTGAGCCTTGTAGTTATGCTCCCCCTGTCTCTCCCTCCAGCATACAGTTCTGGATCGAGAATGCTGAGCCTTGTAGTTCTGCACCTGCTGTCTGCTCTCCTCCATACAGACAGACAGCAGATGCAGAACTACAAGGCTCGGCATACTCCATCCAGGACTGTATGCAGGAGTTTTTTGTCCCCCCCCCAAAAAAATTACGTGGACTTTGCCATATTTTTGTATGCTAACCAGGTACAGCAGGCAGCTACGGGCTGTCCCCAACCCCCAGCTGCCTATTTGTACCTGGCTGGGAACCAAAAATATAGGGAAGACCTTTTTTTATAATTATTTCATGAATTTCATGAAATAATGAAAAAAAAAATGATGTGGGCTTCACCCAATTTTTGTGTCCAGCCAGGTACAACTAGGCAGCTGGGTATTGGAATCCTCAGCGCAGGGTTCCCAAGCTTTCTGGGCACCCCTGCTGTGAATTGCAGTTTGCAGCCGCCCCAGAAAATTGCACTTTCATAGAAGCGCCATCTTCTGGTTCTGTATCCAACTCTTCCAGCTGCCCTGGTGACAGGTGGCTCACTGGGTAATAATGGGGTTAGGGCTAGCTGTATATTATCAACTGGCCCTAAGCCCGAAATTCACTGTTTCACGCCAATATTAGACATGGCCACCATGAATTTCTAGTACAGATAAAAACACACAACACACAGAAAAATAATTTTTTATTAGAAATAAAACACAACACAATTAGTGACTCCATCTTTATTGAAATAAAGAACCCCCCTCCACAGTAATCCTGTATCAAGGGTCACGCACCGTCCAATCCGGCTCCAATGTCATCTGATCGGTTTGCTGGAGGGCAAAGCGATCAGATGATGTGTCAGGCCTGAATCACATGACTCAGCAGCTGATTGTATAAATGACTTTTAGTGCCATCAGTGCAAAAAAAAACATAAAAAAACCTACACACTTCTGGGCAGACTCCTGTCTGACAGCATCAGCTGAAAGTTTAGCCGGCCGGGTAGTACAAAGCCGGCCTCACCGCTCGACTTATAGTGTCAGCTGATTCCGTCAGGTGACTGCATCAGATGATCATCGTCAGGTCTGAGAGAGAGAGAAGAGAGAGAGGAGAGAAAGAGAACAGAGAGAAGGGAGGAGAGGGAGAAAGAAGAGAAGAGGGAGAGAAAGAGAGAGGAGAAAGAGAGAAGAGAGAGAGAAGAGAGAGAGAAGAGAAGAGGGAGAGAAAGAGTGAGAGAGTAGAGAGAAGAGAGAGCGTAGAGAGAGAGAGAGACAGAAGAGAGAGAGGAGAGAGAAAAGAGAGAGGAGAGAGCAATGCAGCCTCATTCCGTGAACTGCTCCGATTTTATAGGTGTGTCCGGCAGCTCACAGCCGATGTCCAGCTCCTCCCCTCAGTGCATAATTAAATTTAATTATAAATGAATAATAATTATAATTTAAAATTATAAATAAATAAAATTCTTTACCAGGATGGCCGGGGCTCGAACTCGTGCACTAATTCTCCTTAGGCAGCAGCTCAACCCATTGAGCCACTGCCTGTAATGAAAAGCAAAGGAAGATTTGGTAATATTGACCTCTGAATTGCAGGAGAGAAACCAGAAGTAGATTATTCAGCTACAAAGGTGAGAGAGAGATGAGACAGAGAGAGAGATGAGACAGAGAGTGAGATGAGTGAGAGAGAGAAGAGAGAGAGGAGAAAGAGAAGAGAGATAGGAGAGAGAGATAGGAGAGAGATAAGAGAGCAAGATAGGAGAGAAATAGGAGAGAGGGAGAAGAGAGCAAGAGAGGAGAGAGAGAGGAGAGAGAGAAGGGAGAGAAAAGAGGAAGGAAGAGAGAAGAGAGAGGAGAGGGAGAGAAGAGAGAGTGAAAAGAGTGAAGAGAGAGGAGGATAGGAGAGAGAGAGAGAAGAGAGAGAAGGGAGAGAGGAGAGGGAGAGAGAGAGAAGAGAGAGAAGAGAGGAGAGAAGAGAGAGAAGAGGGAGAGAAGAAAGAGAGAAGAGAGAGGAGAGAGTAGAGGGAGAGAGAGAAGAGAAGAGAGGAGAGAAGAGAGAGAAGAGAGAGAAGAGAGAAAGAGAAGAGAGAGAGGAGAAAGAGAGAAGAGAGAGAAGAGAGGAGAGAGAAGAGAGAGAGAGAAAAGAGAGAGACGAGAGAGAGAAGAGAGAGAGAAGGATAAGTAGCTCCATCCTCACCTCTCAGCAGGACATCTACCTCTGCGCAGCCTACATCCCTCCATCAGAATCCCCATACTTTAAGTTGGACATCTACGAGGAACTTCAGAGGGAGGCTGCCCAATTCCAGTCCAAAGGTAAGGTGCTCATCTGTGGAGACCTGAATCCCAGGACAGGTACAGAGAAGCACTACCTGTCACCTGACGGTGACACATACGTCCTGGGAGATGAGCCCTTCTACAGAGACTCAGTACAGACAACAAGAAACAGCTATGATAGAGTGGTGAATAAAAGCGGCAGAACACTGCTTAACCTGTGCCGGAGCTTGGGGCTGCATATACTGAATGGGCGCACCAGGGGTGACTCATTAGGGAGATTTACACTAAACTCCCACATGGGCAGCAGTGTAGTGGATTATGCCATAACAGACATAGACCCAGCAAACATAAATGCCTTCATAGTCACCCCTGACACCCACATGTCAGACAACAACCAGACACTGCTGTACTTGAGATCCACGGACAAGTCACCCACATAAAAGCCCCACTTGAGCTGTCTCCACAACTTGCCACCATTCTTCAAGTGGCCCAAACAGTTAGCCATTGAATACACCAACATGACCAACAGAACAGAGATTAAAGAGCTGCTTGTAAATTTTCACACAAAATCCTATACATCAAACCAGCAAGAGGTCAACCTGGCAGTAAACGACTTTAATAACATCCTATATACCATGGCAGAGCTAGCGGACCTCAGAAGGACCAACTCCAAGAGACCTACAAATAAAAAAGGCCAAAAATGGTTTGGCAAAGAATGCAAGGCACTGCGCAACTCCCTAAGGATAGCCTCAAATCAAAAACACAGAGACCCGGACAACAAGGAGCTAAGAGTGGTCCATGACACCCTACAGAGGCAATACAAGCGAACCCTCAAGGAGAAAAAACAGGCACATCTCCCACAAACTGCAGCAGCTCGAAGGCTCCCTCCAGGACAACTCATTCTGGGAGACATGGAGCCATATCGGTACAAATCCCAAGCAAAGCACCCTCCACATTCAAAATGGCAACATCTGGCACAGCTACTTCAAGGGCCTCTACAAGAATATCCCAGAAGAAGACCTAACCCCAGACCAGGAACATCTAATGACTAAACTGAGGGACATGGAGGAGACAATGAAGGACTTTCAAAATCCTCTGGACATACCAATCAGTGTGCTGGAAATAAAAGACAGAATCAAACTGCTAAAACGTAAGAAGGCCGCGGGCAGTGACGGCATCCTGCCTGAGATGATCAAATACAGTTCCCCAGACATTCATGCAGCACTGGCAAAACTATTCACCCACGTCCTGAGTGCCAGCTACTTCCCTCAAAGTTGGAATCAAGGTCTCATAACGCCCATCTACAAGAATGGAGACCGATATGACCCAGCAAACTACAGAGGGATCTGTGTCAACAGCATTCTGGGAAAACTGTTTAACAGCATCATCAATAAAAGGATTATTGCCTTCCTCACCCAGGGTGACATCCTCAGCAGAAGCCAAGCTGGTTTCATGCCAAACCACCGCACCACGGACCACATTTACACCCTGCAAAGCCTCATCAAGACCCATGTCCACGGCAAAAAACAGGGGAAAATATTTGCATGTTTCGTGGACTTCAAAAAGGTATTTGACTCAGTTTGGCATCCAGGCCTGTTCCTGAAACTTCTGGAAAGCGGAATAGGTGGCAGCACCTACAATGTGATCAAGAGCTCATACACTGAGAACCGGTGCAGCGTAAAGGTGAACGGGAAGAGGACGCTTTCTTCCGACAGGGCCATGGGGTCAGACAAGGCTGCAGCCTGAGCCCAACTCTATTCAACATCTATATAAATGGACTAGCAACAGCTCTAGAGTCCTCCCCCACTCCAGGACTCAGTCTGCATGACCGAGAGGTGAAGTTCCTGCTGTACGCAGACGACCTCCTGCTACTCTCCCCAACCGAGAAAGGCCTCCAAGATAGCCTGGCAGTACTGGAAACATTCAGCACCACATGGGCGCTTCACATCAACCAAAAGAAGACCAAAGTCATGATGTTTCAGAAGAGGAACCAGAATAAAATAAACTCTCCCTCCTTCACATTAAATGGCACCACGCTGGAGAAAACCAGCAGCTATACCTACCTCGGTCTGGAGCTAAGCAATAACGGGAGCCTCAAGCAAGCAGCAGAAGCCCTGAAAGGAAAAACGTGCAGAACCTTCTACGCCATCAGAAGACAACTGTACCACCTCAAACCACCTGTGAGAGTCTGGCTCAAGATATTTGACAGCGTCATCACCCCTATACTGCTATATGGCAGCGAGGTATGGGGCCCAGTGACCTACCCAGACCACACAAAGTGGGATTCCAGCCCAACTGAAGTCTTCCACATGGAGTTCTGTAAATATCTCCTCCAAGTCCATCGCAGCACCTCAAACATAGCCTGTGGGGCAGAGCTGGGCCGATCCCCCTTATGGTTCAGTATACACAAGAGGGCGCTATCACACCAGGCGCACATACAGAACAACAACCCCAGCTCCTACCATCATAAAGCCCTGCTGAGCCAGAGCCCAGAGCAATCCAGGAATTGCGGCAGCCAGTCCAGCCAAAGTCAGCCACACACCCTGACAAAAGCCCAAATAAAAGAGATCTCAGAGAGCTGCAAGATGCAATACATAGAGGACTGGAAGAGTGAATTAGAGAACTCCCAGAAACTCACAATCTACCGGTCACTGCGGAGGGACTACACTCTGGCCTCATATCTGGAAAGGTTACGCCACCCCAAAGACAGGCAGACCCTGAGCCTGTACAGACTGAGTGCCCACAGCCTAGAGGTGGAAACAGGGCGGCACCGACAGACATACAAGCCGCGAGAGAAGAGACTGTGCCAGCACTGCCAGCAGGGGGCTCTGGAGGACGAGGCGCACTTCCTGCTGCACTGTGACAAATACTCAGCAGTGAGGGCCTCCCACTTCCAGAAATTTACCACCCATACCCCGGACTTTCCATCCATGGACGAGGACATGAAACTCCGCTTCCTACTGGGGGAAGAGGAATCAATGGTGGAGATTGCCGCCCAATATGTCACCACATGTCATAAGCTGAGGGGAACATAAGGCCCCTAAATGGACTTTCAGAGCCCAAATTGTGCCCCCACTCTCCCCATAACCCTGATCCCCTCCCACCACACTTACTGTATTTCTCTTGCTTTGGCAACACTAATTGTATTTTGGTGCTGCCAATAAAGCATATTTGAATTTGAATTTGAGAAGAGAGAGAGAAGAGAGAGGAGAGAGAGAGAAGAGAGAAGAGAGAAAGAAGGAGGAGAGTGAAGAGAGAGAAGAGAGAGAAGAGAGAGAGAGGAGAGAGAAGAGAGAGAGAGCAGAGAGAAGAGAGAAGAGAGAGAGAGACACGCAGGCACTACCTGAGTGGTAGGAGAGAGAGGAGAGAGAGGAGACCGAGAGAAGAGAGAGAGGAGAGAGCAATGAGGCCTCATTCCGTGAACTGCTCCGATTTTAGAGGTGTGTCCCGCAGCTCACAGCTGATGTCCAGCTCCTCCCCTCAGTGCATAATTAAATTAAATTATAATTAAAAATAAATAATAGATATAATTTAAAATTATAAATAAATAAAATTCTTTACCAGGACGGCCAGGACTCAAACTCGTGAAGTATTTCTTCTTAGGCAGCAGCTCTACCCATTGAGCCACTGCCTGTAATGAAAAGCATAGGACGATTTGGTTATCTTGACCTCTGTATTGCAGGAGAGAAACCAGAAGTAGAATATTCAGCTACAAAGATGAGAGAAAGAGAGATGAGACAGAGAGAGAGAGATCAGTGAGAGTGAGATGAGTGAGAGATGGAGAGAGAGAGAGGAGAAAGAAGAGTGAGAGAAGAGAGAAAGGAGAAAAAGAGGAGAGAGATAGGAGAAAGAGATGGGAGAGAGAGGAGAGCAAGATAGGAGAGAAAGAGGAGAGAGAAGAGAGCGAGAGAGCAGAGAGAGAGAAGAGAGAGAGAAGAGAGAGGAGAGAGAGGAGAGAGAGGAGAGAGAGAAGAGAGAGAAAAGCGAGAAGAGAGGAAGGAAGAGAGAGAAGAGAGAGGAGAGGGAGAGAAGAGAGAGAGAAGAGAGAGAAGAGAGAGAGAGAAGAGAGAGAGGAGAGATAGAGGAGAGAGAGAAAGAAGATAGAGAAGAGAGGAGAGAAGAGAGGAGAGGGAGAGGAGAGAGAGAGAAGAGAGAGAGGAGAGAGAGGAGAGGGAGGGAGAGAGAGAGAGAAGAGAGAGGAGAGAGAAGAGAGAGAGAAAAAAGAGAAGAGAGAGGGAAGAGAGAGAAGAGAGACAGGAGAGAGAGAGAGAGAGAGGAGAAAGAGAGAGAAGAGGAGAGAGGAGAGAGAAGAGAGAGAGAGAAGAGAGAGAGAGAGAAGATAGAAGAGAGAGAGAGACGAGAGTGAAGAGAGAGAAGAGAGAGAGAGAAAAGAGAGAGGAGAGAGAAAAGAGAGAAGAGAGAAAAGATAAGAGAGGAGAGAGAGAGAGAGACACAGGCACTACCTGAGTGAAGTCTCCGGTGACAGCGCGGCTCACTTCAGTTGCTGCATGGAGCGACACAGAGCGCTCGTGTTCTACAGCGCTCAGCTTCATGTAGCAGAGCTGAAAGCGTCGTATGGATTACTTTGGACCACGATGTCTGTTTCGGGATTAATAAAGTGGTAAATGAGGGTTTTTTTTGTCTTTTATTCCAAATAAAGGATTTTTCGTCGTGTGTGTTTGTTTACTTTCACTTACAGGTTAATCATGTAAGGTATCTCGGGGAGACGCCTGTCATGATTGACCTAACCTTATTATCCCGATTGCCACTGCACCAGGGCAATTCGGGATGAGCCGGGTAGAGTCCCGAGACTGTCACATCTAATGGATGCGGCAATTCCGGGTGGCTGCTGGCTGATATTGTTAGGGTGGTGGGCCCGCCATAACATGGCGCTCCCCATCCGGACAATACTAGCCTCCAGCCGTGTGGCTTTATCTTAAATGGTATCAAAATTAGGGGGGACCGCAGGTTTTTTTTTTAATTATTTATTTATTTTACTGCACGATATAGACCCACCCACCAGCGGCTGTGATTGGTTGCAGTGAGTCAGCTGTCACTCAGCGTGGGCACGTGTCTGACTGCAATCAATCATGGGTGCCGGTGGGCGGGAAAGCAGGGAATACCAGATTGAATAATGAGCGGCAGCTATTTTCAAAAGAGGAAAAGCTGCCGGAGCTTTGTGACAGCCGGTGCAGCTGATCGGTGAGAAGGAAAGTGAGAGGGATTGTGCTGGGGATGCAGGACGCATGCAAATACACAACGTGCGCACATAGCCTTACTGTGAAAAGCCACATTTTTGGTGATCGACACGTTATCGAACGGTAACTCGAATGGTCTAATATGTAGCAAATCGTTCGAGTTCGTCGAACGACTCGAACACCGCCCAAAACCACTCGGATTTGAAATTGGCGAACGGTTCTATTCGAACATCGCTCATCTCTACTAGGAGGCAGAGTTGACTTTAGAGCAGGCATATAAGCAGTGTTTAATTGGTATTGCATTAACTGTATACCGCTGCTGTACCATTAAACCAAAAGTCCTATCCAGGGATACACAGTGAAGTCAAAACAGTGCAAATAAGTTGTCAGTTGGATGGCAGCTAATGCTTTTACTATGTTTCCCAGCACCACTTTGTCATCTACATGGTCCAGTCTCTCTAGCTAAGAGTCTGAACCACATAATTCTTACCCTGATCCTCCTTCCTCCCATCATGACAAGTCCCAGGAGAAAAGTGATCTCACACATGGACACTCCCAGTAAATCTTTACATTTCCAATTACTGATACTAGCCTTTCGCCCTGCAAATTTCAAAAAGGATATGTGTAGTGATGCCCAAATATTTGAGTAGCCAAGGTCAGAAGAAGATGATGGTGTTGAATGGCAATTAGTGTCTCAAGAGGTAGATGAAGGTGAGACACAGTTGCCAATAAGTGATGTTGTTAAGTCAACAAGTTAGGAGGACCAGAATGCAAAAGTGGAAAATAAGGTGGTGGATGATAAAGTCACTGACCCAACCTGGAAGGTTCCATGGAGACTGAGGATAGCAATGCAGAGGGGAAAGTACCTGCAGCACTGTAACAGACAGGAAAAGGCAGTGGAGTGGCCAGAGGGAGAAGACTGTTCCCCACAGCACCAACACCTGGCAAGATTCCAGGCCGAAGGTTAGGTGTTTCCCAGTCTGGAATTTTTTCAAGAAATTGCGAATGATAATAGAAAATAGTAATTTGCAACCTGTGCGCTTTTCGGCGCCTATGATTGGTTGCAGTGAGACACGCCCCCACGCTGAGTGACAGGTGTCTCACTGCACCCAAACACAGCAGCCGGTGTGTGTGTGTATACTGTGCAGTGAAATAAATAATTAAATAATTAAAAAAAACAGCGTGCAGTCCCCCCAATTTTAATACCAGCCAGATAAAGTCATACGGCTGAAGGCTGGTATTCTCAGGATGGGGAGCTCCACGTTATGGGGAGCCCCCCAGCCTAACAATATCAGTCAGCAGCCGCCCAGAATTGCCGCATACATTATATGCGACAGTTCTGGGACTGTACCCGGCTCTTCCCGATTTACCCTAGTGCGTTGGCAAATCGGGGTAATAAGGAGTTAATGGCAGCCCATAACTGCCACTAAATCCTAGATTAATCATGTCAGGCGTCTATGAGACACCTTCCATGATTAATCTGTAAATTACAGTTAAAAAACACACACACCCGAAAAAATCCTTTATTAGAAATAAAAAACAATAACAAAGTCCCTCATCACCAATTTATTAACCCCGACAAACCCTCCATGTCCGGCGTACTCCACAGTCCGCCGCTCCTGTCAGCTTCACACAGCAACTGAGGTGAGTAGCGCGATCAGCTGCTGTCAGTCAGGTAACTCACGGCCACCGCTGCATATAATGTATGCGGCAATTCTGGGCGGCTGCTGACTGATATTGTTAGGCTGGGGGGCTCCCCATAACATGGAGCTCCCAATCCTGAGAATACCAGCCTTCAGCTGTATGGCTTTATCTGGCTGGTATTAAAATTGGGGGGGACCGCACGCCGTTTTTTTTAATTATTTATTTATTTATTTTACTGCACAGTATAGACACGCCCACCGGCTGCTGTGATTGGGTGCAGTGAGACACCTGTCACTCAGCGTGGGGGCGTGTCTCACTGCAACCAATCATAGGCGCCTGTGGACGTGGAAAGCAGGGAATATGAGATGGCTGTGTGCAGAGCACAGCGCGCCCGCCGGTATAAAGGCTCGGTCACACAGTGCAGGCCGGCCAATCACTGCAATTCCACAACTAACAGAGCTGTGGCATTGCAGTGGTCTGCCAGCCAATCCCTGCATGAGGGCTGGCTCTCAAAAGAGCGCCAACATGCAGGGATGAAGACCACGAGTACAGCACGAGTATCGCGAAATTACTCGGTACCCGCCGAGTAGCCCGAGTACAGTGATACTCGTGCGAGTACCGAGTAGTAACAAGCATACTCGCTCATCACTAGTCATCTTAACAATACTTATTCTATCAAATCAGGAAAATTCTTATCTATCCCAGGCTGCGAGACATTCCTTAAGATTAGCAAGCCAGGGGTGAAAATTGAGCAGGAATGAGCAAGATATGTGAGACTATGCTAAGTTGAAAGCTGAGATTCCTGCTCATCTAGAGGTTACCACTGCTGTACGAGCCAGAAGGGTCTGTACCTGGGAGTACCAGACAGATAGGTTACCTTGGTCACAAATATTTGACCTGTGCCATCTGGTAAAAAGATGGCTGGAACCTGAGGTCTGCATGCATGTGCAGATTGTAGAGAGGGGGGTTGTCTACCTTTCATCCTGGGCCCTTCCTAGTAAACTGCAGTGTTGGGTCAGCCAGGGTGACCCCCGGAGTGTAGATAATTTAGTGGAGCTAGTGGAAAGGTTTGTTGCCACAGGGGGAAATCTCCAGGGCACATTCCCCAACTTGTCCACCACAGGTGTCCGTTGACCCACTCTCAGTAGGTGACATCTCACTATGCAGGGGGTGGAGGAACGTACTGAAAGGGAGAATCCCAGATCCAATAGAGGCTCTACATTTAAAAAACCTGGACTGGTCTAGTGTTGGAGGTGCTGAGAATTCGTTCATATCATGGACCAGTGTCCTTAAGGCCCAGAAGTTATGGAATGTGATGCCAGCCGGAGTCAATCGATGTTTGCAGCTCCATCCTGTGTGGCCACACCTGGACTTGAGACTGAGCCACAAGTATGTCAGAGCCCTACCGGACTCAGGTAGTCTTGTTACACTAGTACATGACAGCTTCATACCCAGGTGTCACTTATCTGACAAGGGTATAAAAGTGTGATAGATATCCATGGTGACATCAGAGTGTATCCTGTGGCCCTTGTGAAAATACAGACGTCACATGCAATAATGGATTATGAAATGGGGGTGGTAAAAGACCTCATGCATAAAATGATTTTGGGGCAACATTTTCCTTTGTTTTGGAAACTATGGTGGAAAACAAAGAGACAGAAGCTAAATTTGCATTGCAGGTCTTAGCTGAAGAAGATAAAATTCTACCTACTTCTCCATTAATACCTGTGGTAGGAGAAACACAGCAGAGAATTTTGTTTATAGTCAGAGAGCACCTGCGGAGGCCCAAAGGCCCAAAGGCCCAAAGCTGGGGACAGAATAAACAATGGATCCACAGGAACAGAACAAGGGTCTCTGATTTGCCTAAGATCTCAGGGGAATGTGGACGCATTCTCAAGAGTTCACTATATGTTGGCTCTAAGTACTAAGACCTCCAGTCAGGAGAAGGAGGGGATATGTAACTGGCAGACAGGAATGATACTGGATGGAGTATATATCTCACCCATAAGATTAACTTGGGCGAAAAATTGCTGCAACAGCCTAGCCGCTGAGCCAGATCAGCTGAGGGAGTTTACCTAATCCCAGCCATATAAAATGCTGAAGAAATCCTTAGTAAGGGGGACACAGCCTCAGGAGTAACAAGCTGCGGTGTGAGCTGGACATCAACGATGGTGAAAACTAAAGACCAGTGACTGGAGATTCAAGGTCTGATAGCCTGAGTCAGAGATAACATATGTTTAAAAGCGCCTGGTGGCTGGTTTTCATCTTTCACTGTTGTGCTGCCCTATAACGCCCCCAGCATGTTACAATAGATTATAACACAATAATTACAAACACATAAAATATATGGACTTTAAAGCATTTCTTATTAGAAAATTATTGGATTTTAAAACTCTGATTTATGGACTGATGTTCTATACAATTTTCATAAAAGTGTTCAAGATATTAAGAAGTACAAATTTGCTGTGTCATGACACTGCAAGGCCTATTAGTTTCCCGAGAAACTGAAGACTGGACCAGAACTCTGAAAATGAAGACTTAGGGCGATATTACACGAGACGATTTATCGTGCAATCGCATGAGCGATCGCACCCGCCCCCGTCGTTTGTGCATCACGGGCAATTAGTTACCTGTGACACACAAACTCGTTTACCCCCATCACACATACTTACCTCCTGAACGACCTCGCTGTGGGCGGTGAACATCCTCTTCCAGAAGGGGGAGAGACGTTTGGCATCACAGCGACGTCACAGAGCGGCTGCCCAATAGAAGCGGAGGGGCGGAGATGAGCGGGACGTCACATCCCACCCACCTCCTTCCTTACGCATTGCCGGCGGGACGCAGGTAAGCTGTGTTTGTCGTTCCCGGGGTGTCACACAGAGCGATGTGTGCTGCCTCGGGAACAACGAACAACCGACGCGCAGAAGGAGGAACGACATTATGAAAATGAACGACGTATCAACGATCAACGATAAGGTGAGTATTTTTGCTCGTTCACAGTCGTTCGTAGCTGTCACACGCTACGATATCTCTAACAATGCCAGATGTGCGTCACGGAATCCGTGACCCCGACGACATATCGCCCGATATATCGTAGAGTGTGACGCCGCCCTTAGGATTAAGAACTATGTAAAGAAAGTAAGGGGCAGGAAGTAGTGATTGTATATATTATTTTATATTTTTTAAATACAATTATTATGATCTAAGGTCTAGGGACTACTCAGAGTATAATAAGGCTCTTTTAAATGGAATCTGTCAGCAGATTTTTGCTATGTAACCTGAAGCCATCATGCTGCAGTGGTTAACACTGAAAATTCAGGGATGCCTATCTTTTCAAGGTCCAGATATATTGTCTATTTGCAATGTTTGTTTAAGCAGCAGGACCCTTATTATTATTTGGACTCAATGTCATGTGCACTGCAGTCTGACACACCCAATCCTCTGATTGACACCTCACTGTCAATGTGCAATCTCTATTGAGAGCCTGGTGTGGGCTGAACAGCTCTCTTTTTCTACGTCATTACGGTACATTTTTCTGCTAGGAGATGCGAATTTGGTGGTGAAATGCCTGCACCAGATTTATGCACCAAATTTGCATCTCCTGGCAGAAAACCACTCTAAAGCAGTAACAAAACCATTTTTCTGGAATTTTTTGCCAAGAGATGCAGATTTGATGCTGAAGTTTATACACATATTCCTGCACCAAATCTGCATCTCCTGGCAAAAAAAAATCACATCAATACTGCTTGAAAACCACATTGTGTTTTGATGCTTTTTTGCTAGAAGCTGCTTGGTGCACGAATATGGTGTACAAACTGTATACATTTCTGCACCAAATCTGCATCTCTGGGCATAAAAAATGTAGTTTTCTGCAAGGAGATGTAGGTTCATGAATTCAGTTCACCTGAGATGAGATTACTGAGTTTAATGAGGTCACCTGAGGTCAGTTTACCTGCAGTAACAGGTGGGGTACTGTGGGAACCTCCAGCTGTGATCGCAGGTAAGCTGAGGGATGTCACCACCCACAGGTACGGCTCAGTCAGTCTCTGACTAAAGCCACAGTGTGTGGACATGTTCTGTGCCTGTGCCCTGTGACTTCAGAATGTAGCAGAGCCGTAATTGTCATAGTAAATTCTATGGATATATATCGGAACTGGGTGTTTGAGGTTCATAAACTAGAAAAAGAGGGGTTTTTTTTATTTTTTTTTCAAATAAAGGATTTTTTGGCTGTTTGTGTTTATTTCTTTTCACTTACAGATTAGTAATGGGGGGGATCATAGATGCCTCCAATTACTAATCTAGGACTTATTGGCAGCTGGGAGCTGTCATTAACCAATTATGTTACCTTGATTGCAATCGCACCAGGACAATCGGGATGAGCCCGGTAAAGTGTCAGGATTGTCGCATCTAATGGATGCAAAAATTCTGGGTGGTTGCATGCAAATAACCATGGGTTTTCCCTGCCTGAAAATACCAGCTCCCAGTTGTCAGCTTTATCATAGCTAGGTATCAAAATTGGGGAGGGGGGAAGTAAGCCGGTTTTTAAATTATTTATTTAAAATAAAAAAAAAAAACCAAAAAAACATAAACAAAAAAACGGCATGGAATCCTTCTTATTTTGATACACAGCCAACAGCACACAGCAAACGCCTGGGCCCTGTAACCTGTAGCCATATGCTTTATCTGTGTTAGATCATAATATACGGGACCTTATGCCAATTTTTTCACTTATTTATTTTTACACTACTTTTGACACCCAGACAGTGAGTATAATTCCAAACAATCGGATGTGCTGTCATTCAGAGCTGCCGGGTCTGCAGTGAATATGTATGTGGGTAATAATTTCCTTTCTTTTATCTTTCTTTTTTTTATTACCCAGGTGACCAAATCCAGATAGTTACAAGGATTTCCCTGAGAACTCTGTGTCTGGGGTCGAGGCATGGATACTAGGTATTCGGCAAGGTTTCCGAATATTACAGTCCAGGTTCACCCATCACTATACATGGGGACTTACAACTACTAGAATATTGTACAGCTGACTAAGTAGCCCATATGGTTTGCATACTCTTGAGTACATTAAAAAAAACTGGATTATACTCCTTATACATGACAAATAGAAGTGTGACGGAGACATCTTGATATATTTCAGAGGTAGTGCAATAAAAGTTACTACTTCAGTATGTTTTTCAAAAATGACATTTATCAAAAAAGTGTAAAGATTTCATCAAAACTATTTAAACATATTATGTATTTTGCTTTTTTTATATATGTACTAAAGACATCACTGAAGGTTAGAAAGTTAAGAAACTATGAAAATCTGAAAAAGTCACTACATAGAATAAAGTACACTTTTACAGTGAAATTCTCTGCATTAATGGAAGCTTTTAAACCCCCACATATTTCACAAGGGCAGCTTTTATGAAGCTGGAAAATACATTAGTGCATCCTTTAGTAGCAATGCATTAAAAACATGTTTTACAATGAACATTACAAATAAGAAAAGTAATGTTTAAGTTGTGCTACTATCATCATGGAAACTGTATCATATTCAAGAAACCAAATCTTAAAGGGAATTTGTATCAAAATCAAGAACTACACTTTATGCTAGTTAAGCCTACCCCATTTATATCATAATAACATTTGTAAGTGACCAAGGTGATTTTTATTTTTCCTTCTGAATTATCCAGACAACAAGGATAGAGAGTACATGGCTTTCTCTTCTGCTGAAGACTAGTGCAAATAGCTTTTTTTATTTTATTTTTACAATATGAGTACCAGCATGACTATTAATATGTAAAATGAGAAGAAATGTGCAATTTTAAGTTTAGAAATACGTTCAGTAGTGTGTTAAAGGGAAGCTGACAGCGAATACATGCTTCCTGTTCCATAGGCAGCGTGTACCAAACATTGGTTACATGATTTCAGTCATATGAAATGCTATGGTGTTTCAGAGAAAAACATACTTTAAAAGCCGGCTGGGGGTCAAGTCACATGGGGGACTAGTTGTACAGGTGGGTTCCCGTTGGCTTAACCCTGATTGTTCCCTTTGTGTGACAAGTCTCTCCCTATACATACACTCAGGGAGATACCTGCCAGTCACTGGCAGCAAGCAGGGAGAAGCTATTGGGGACCTGCCTTTCCAATCAGTCTTTGGTGAGGCTCAGTCCCCAGCAGTGTTTAAATTTTTTGTTTTTGTTTTGTTTTGTTACAATTAGAGTTTAGTGAACCTCAGGCTCGAGACTTGGGGTTGAGGTTCGGAAAAAGACATGAATCTCAGCCCAGTGAGTATAGCGCTGTGCTTGCATCGGATCGATTACCTGCTTTGTGCGCGCTGCAGGATGTGTTTCTTTGGCTCAACTTTGGCTTTCATTCAGTGTACTAAGCTGCTTTACTCAGAGATTTAAAAAAAAAAATAAAACACCACCCAACCACCTCTGGAAGTGTTGTATGTCCCATAGCAAAACAATTCTGGAGGTGGGTGGGCGATTTTTGTATTTTTTTTCTTTTTTTAACAAAACAGCTTAGAACACTGAATGCAAGCCAAATTTGAACCAAAAAAACACATCCCGCAGCGCACACAATGCAGGCAATCACTCAGATACAAAATCAGCACTATACTCACCGGGCTGAGTTTCACATCTTTTTCCGAGCCCGAACCATGAATCAACTCTAACTACAATATCACAGTGTTTCAGATCCCAACATACATAGATGAAATTATGCAGCCAGTGTCTGATACATATGCTGCCCATGGACCGGGCAGCTTGTATCAGCTGTCAGGTTCCCATTAAGCTCTTGTATTACAGCCTTTGCTTGCTGCCACATTTAGAGCTTCTTTTAGAAATCCTAGGCCTGTAAAAAGTGCAGCTTGACCATAGAGCTAGTTCACTGGTTCTCATTTACTGCTAGATATTAGCGAATATAGTCAAGTGCAATCAAACTCTAACATGAATTTTACAAAAGTTTGTATTTGCCAAAAGGTAATTTTTTTGGGGGGAAATTCGCTTTCATGTGGATTCAGCAAAATGGCAGCAGTAAAAGGCCATCAACATGTAAAAAAAATCCTTATACTTAGCCCCCCACTAATCTTTCCTCACTGTTACTGACTGGTCCCTGTTTCGTCTTTGGATCGCCATCAGCCACACTAAAATCCCTTGACCTCTCTCGCTAAGCCACGGCGTGTGTTCTGCGTATATGTCTGCAATTGTTGCAGCACTCAGCCCTCCCTATTTCCTTCATTCGGGGTGATGTTCTTTCTTCGAAAGCAATGCAAATGTTTACCTTGCATAAAAATGTATATCACTTACACATGGACCTCTCCATTTATTGTCCATTTATTTTCTATTCAGGAGGTATTTATGCCCATAGGCAGAAGTCTACAATGTACATAAATAATTCCCAGCCTGTTGGTTAAGAAAACAGTAAAATGAAGAGTAATTATCACTGTCACATTCCTAATAAAATATTATGCGTTTACACATTTTCATGCTTTTACGAATTTCATGTTTTTAAAGATTTTCATCTTTTTTACACATTTTCTATAATTTGCTTTGTATTATCCATAAAAAAATAACAAATTGATGTTCATTTTAAGGAAATTAAAGGAAATCTAGTGTATATTTAGGTTTATACTTTAAGTCTAAAGTAACAGTCACAATGACAAATTCCAAAAATGAGAAACAAAAGTTACTTGCATAATGTAACAAACTTTAAATAAATAAATAAATGTAATATTACTAGGAATATCAGGGACTTTTTGTGAAGATTTTACCCCAAAGAGTAAACTTTTGAAGGCTCCCATTATATCCAACGGGTTTCGTAGAAGCAAATGTAGTGCAAAACGGCCGTCATCTCCTGAAGTGTCTGTACCCGGCTTCTCTCCCGCATGTTCTTAGCACACCATTTTTAATAAAAGTGGACTTGTATGAAAGACAAGAGTGCAAGGATGGACATTTAATTGCAAATTTATTAAATAAAGCTGATTTTTAACTAAATATTAAAATAAGTTATATTTGACTAGTAAGATTTAAATAGGGGTTTCATTCTCTATATAAATGTTTAGATAGATTATAATTAGGGCATTAACTGTGAGGGAAGGAGTGAATGCCTGTAGTGCCTCCACAGTCCTAAAGCCCAGCAGTCCTTGTGCACATATTTCATCCCCACGCTAAGTGTTATTCAGTTCCTGCAGATTCTTTTGCTTCCATTCCATTTGAGCTGCCATAGTAACTCCACATCTAACAGCCTCCACGGGTCTCGGCTTTTTGTACAAGTGTTGCTGTGTATTTGGCACTCAGAAGGGCAGATGGGCTCATTGGGCAGCACTCTTATAATTAAAGATATTTCAATCATCTCTTCTGCCATGGGGGCATGGCTGAAATCAATTTAACAAGTACTGAAGTGTTAAACAGGCAAATAAATCAAATTAATTTCTATTACCTGCTCTGACCTAGTTGGAAATGAAGGCAGACAAGTGTGAGCCTCCTTCTCTGTTTGAAGATAGGACACTTTAGAACAGTGTACATCTTGTATAAATTGGTATGTCTTCTAAATATCTCATCACACAGCCATTAATGTCTAAACTGCTGGCAACAAAAGTGAGTACACTCCTAACTAAAAATGGCCAAATTGTGCCCAATTAGAGATTTTCCCTTCACAGTGTTATGTGATTATTTAGTGTTACAAGGTCTCCGATGTGAATGGGGAGCAGGTGTGTTGAATTTGGTGTTATCGCTCATACACTCTCTCAAACTAGCCACTGGAAGATCAACATGGCACTTCATTAAAGCTCACTGAGAAAACCATGAATTCCAACATGCACTGTGGCATACTGAAGCAGCGCAAAATCCATTCCTATTGGAAACTGGACCACTGGGGAGTAGTCCAACATGATAACGACCCCAAATTCATCTCCAAGATGACCACTGCCTAGCTACAGAAATTGAGGCTAAAAGAGCTAGACCTAAAACCCATTTAGCATGTGTAGAGCATCCTCAAATGGAAGGTGGAGGTTCGCAGGGTCACTAACATTCACCAACTCCATGATGTTGAGATGGAGGACTGGATGAGGATTCCAGTGACTCCTATGATGCTCTAGTGAACTCCATGCCCAAGAGAGTTAAGACAGTGCTTTAAAATAATGGTAGCCTCACAAAATATTCATACTTTGGGCACAATTTTGTTATTTTCACTTAGGGGTGTACTCACTTTTTTGCCAGTGACTTAGACATTCATGGCTGTATGTTGAGTTATTTAGAAGGCACACCAAATGTAATCTGTTATACACGCTGTACACTGACTACTTTACAATGTATCAAAGTTCCTTATCTTCTGTGTTGTCCCACTAAAAGATATAACAAAATATTTACAAAAATGTGAGGGGTGTACTCACTTTTGTGATATACTGTATTTGCAACTGTTGCGCAAAATAATTTTTTGGTAGCTATCAACCATAGTAATGCAATATCTCCATGGATATTTCATATTGATGTGCAGTATTTATGGGAAGTTTGATGTGTGTCCGGCAAGATGAAAACCCAGAATAGTAAATTGGGGAAAAAAATAAGGTTTAATTGCATCTAGTGAAGGGAAACTAAGCTAGGCAAAGAGTAGTAATAGTAATCGATTGTGCATCAGTGTGTTTGAGACGCTTGATACTTAATCGAGTATCCTGGTACTCGGGCGTCATGCTTGAGTCCCCACTCTGCATGTTTCAAGGCTGATTTTTAGCTGGTAGACAAGCAGGGATTGCCTGCCAATCATGGTAATGTCGTACCTATGTTGGCTACAGGATAACTGTGATTGGTAGGCCCCATAAGAATTATCAGATCTATATAAGACCTGGTGACACCATCCTTGATGTACTGTACCTGGAAATAGGGTAGGAAGCGTTACTGCAGGAGAAGGGACAGTGTGTTGTATCGTTACAGTAACAAGTGGTGCAACATTAAACAAACAATTTTTTTTAGGGCCAATTCAAACAGATTCTATTTTATACTAATACCGCTCATAGCTGTAATTCATTTAAGGTTAGTTTCTGGAGTTGGAAAATTGATTGTGTTCGAGGCATTTAGGCAGAGTTCATTGCCTTACAGATATTTCTGCAATATACAATCACCAGTCTTTTTGAGGGCTTAAATAAATATATTATATTCTCTAATAATACTGCTATTAGCAGTAGTTAGTGTAGAGTTAGTTTCTGGAGTAGGGAAACTGTATTGAGGCATGTAGGCAGGGTTCATAGCCTTAACACTAGAAGTCCCAGAGAGGGGTCATTTAACATTTCTACCTTTGGCACCCTGAGACGAGTCGAATGACCTGAAGGATTTTAGCTAACATCCTTTAATCACCGTCTTTTGTTCTGTAATTAAGGCCATTACTGTCGCACCACAGGAGGTTGTTGTTTTCCATTGAGTTTAGCCATTTAGTTTCTAGTTAGTTCTATTTAATTTATTGTATGTCATTTGACCCTCCTTTGGGACTTCAGAGGGGAGCTCGAAATTTCTGGGACCTCTAGTGTTAAAGATCTTTCTGCCAAGTACAACCAACAGTCCTTATGAGAACTAATTTTCACACATTCTATTCTCTAATAGATTAAATTAGTGTTGGGTTTGTTTCTGGAGTAGTGATAGTGTATTAGAGGCATTTAGGCAGGGTTCATTGATGTACAGTCCTTGTTGCTGCCACATACAAGAAAAAATCCTATCATGGCTAATTTAAATAGATTATAGTCTCTATAACACTGGTCTGAGTCTGCAAATAGTGTAAGGTTATCTTCTGGAGAAGGAATACTGTTTTAGAGACATTTAGGCAGGGTTCATTGCTATTCCATATGTTGCACCTCCATCTATAAACAACAATCCTTTTTAGGACTAATTTAAATACATTGTAGTTTCTAATAACATGTCTCTTATCTGCGTACATACCTTAAACTGCACAAAGCATGTGGTAAGTGACACAGAAGTGGACGTAAGACTGATGGTGGTGCACACTGAGAGAGTGCCTCTTTGTAATTTTAGTTTGGCCTTGCACTGAGTATATAACCTTTGCCAGCTTCAGAATTAGATCCTTTGCAATAATGTACCAGAATTGAATCTAAAGTGGGCTTTACACACTACGATGTCGCTAGCAATTGCTAGCGATATCGTACGCAAAAGCCCCCTCCCCCGTCGTGCATGCGATTTCGTGTGATCGCTGTCACAGTGAACATTATCGCTACAGCAGCGTCACACGCACTTATCTGGTCGTCGTCATTGCTGTGACTGCCGAAAAATCCCTCCCTCAAGGGGGAGGGATGTCCGGCATCACAGCGACGTCACCGCCAATCAAAGCGGAGGGGCGGAGATGAACGGGACGTAACATCCTGCCCACCTCCTTCCTTCCGCATTGCTGGTGGACGCAGGTAAGGAGACGTTCCTCGCTCCTGCGGTGTCACACACAGCGATGTGTGCTGCCGCAGGAGTGACGAACCACATCGATAATCAACCATTACCGATTTTTGGTTTTGGGACGACCTCTCCATGGTGAACGATTGTCACCATTTTTGAGGTCGCTTAAGGTCGCTGGTAAGTGTCACATGCTGCAATATCGTTAATGACGCCGGATATGCGTCACTAACAACGTGACCCCAACGATAAAACATTAACGATATCGTAGCGTGTAAAGCCCCCTTAAGTCTCTCCTCTACATATCTTGCTGGCTATATTGCATTCCCTCTTATAATTTTTGGCTGCTCTTATACTTAGTGCATAGACTTTACCAGTTTAGGAGTCTCACTCCTTAAAAATGGTCAAAAAATGTTGTCTGAGGCCCTCCTCTACTTGTTTTCCAGGGGTATTGCAGTCCCTACTTCTAATTTTTGGCAGCCCTTGCACTTAGTGCATAGCCTTTATGAGGAGCAGTTCTACTACCTAACAATTTTAACAGAATGTGTATGAGGCCCTCATTTATGTGTAATACAGGGTGTATCAGAATGTCTCTTCCTTCTAATATTTGGCCGTTATTGAATCGTCCACATAGGCTTCATTAGTTAAACAGGATGGGTCTGATAATGTCACACACCACATGCTCAGACAATGTAGTAAGATATTAAAATTACATTTGCTGGTGTAGTTTTATTTACCCCTATACTATGTTATTTACTGTAATCATGGGCAATGTGTAAATATGGTGAGATATGGCCCGGTTATTAAGGCTAAGTTCACACGATGCATTTTTGCAATGTAATTTTGCAGCATTTTTAATTCGTTTTCTGCAAATTAAAAGCTGATTTTTACAGTATATGCGATGAAATTGCACAAATCTAATGCACAGAATTGCTTTTTTTTCCTGACTGAAATGGAAAACTGCTACCTTTTTGAAAGAAGCAGCTTGTAAAGTTTTTCAACATTTTTGCAGTGTTTTTTTTTTTTTAACATTGAAGGCAATCAGAAAGAACAAAAACACAGCAAAAAGTTGTATGTGAACATAGCCTAAGGAGGGGGCTTTTTTATGGTGCCTTATATATCATCACTATCCAGGAAAGGATGTTTCTTAATTTTTTTGTAGTGAAATCCATTTTAGATTTGATTTTGTATGTTTTATTGTCAGTCCATAAAAGGGGGCGTAATACTCTGTTTTCAGCAGCGACTTGAGAGTCAGTGATGAGTCCAGTGAACTTCCTCATGCTCTTCCCATTCCATTTCAGTGGTGTTTCCATCCTTGTCAGTGATTTTCATGCCCCCTTGACCTCCTGTTAGGGTCTCCTGAAAAAATGCTTAAAGTTCCCTTTGACTTCCATCATGCTCGTTACTCGTGACAAGCACTTGAGCATTACAAATTGCTCAGCTCGAATAATGAGTAGTCTAGAAATTAACAGTACACCCTTCACTAATCACATCAAATCAACTGTACTCCTCTAACCTGAGCTGGGAGAGGAGTGAGGGGTCTGGTAGACCCTTTTGCAACATATTATCTGCTGAATACCATTGTCAGATCGCAGTATTGCAGATTTGTCTATCTTTCCTGTGGCATTCTCCTCAGCCAGAAGCTCTCAAGGATCCAATTTTGTTTTTGCTTACATGTGTGTCTTTTTATTATTACATCTTTTGTAACTTTTTTAAGCACTGTACTTTTTTATATTGTCTAAAATTTCATAAATTTGCTCCTTTCTGCTCTAAACCATGAAGAGGGTGAGTATATCTTGCTTATGCTAACCTGTGTATGCCAGAGTGTAAGGAGAGTACCTATAAGGTGCTTGGGAAAGCTGGCTGGTGTGTGTGAATGTCTGCTGGACCATCAAAATGGCAAGTGGTGGCAACAAAAAGTGTGTGGATTTAGAAACTGACTGTGGGGTATGCTAAGGTCATTGTCAGCTTATTGTGATAGGTGAGCGGACAAGTGAGTGTGGGAATCAGAGTCCTTTACTGTAGCATTTAAGGCACATGTGTTGTGAGTTAGTGATTTATTTTATGAGTCGGTAGCTGCAGTAGGTGCCCTACCCTCACGAGTTATTGTCGGTGGTAGGTGCTGTTTCCTGACAAATTGGTGGCAGCAGTGGGGAGTACTTATTACTCACAGAGTAGGCAGGGAAGTCGGGCTAAATGCTGCTCTAAAAACCACAAATCCAGGAGATGTAGTAAATTCTTTCCTTTATTTTCACAGGTCAACGCGTTTCAAAGGCATCTCCGCCTTCTTCATCAGGACAAAGAAAGAACAGCATAACCTGATGAAGAAGGCGGAGATGCCTTTGAAACGCGTTGACCTGTGAAAATAAAGGAAAGAATTTACTACATCTCCGGGATTTGTGGTTTTTAGCACAGCATTTAGCCCGACTTCCCTACCTACTCTGTGATTTCTATTGCAACATCGGGGCTGCGTCTGACCAATTTATGCATTAATTTGCTTTATGCCTACAAAGGAGTTGTGCCTGTCACAACTTTAACAGGTGAGTACCTGTCTTACCCTTTATACCCACCTGTCTACCAGATAAGACCCTATTTGCGCTTTTTCTCCACAGCTCTGTTTGATGAGTACTTATTACTGACAGAGGTTCCAAATATCAGGTACCAGATCAATCATTCAAAAATCTTTATTCCCAAACTGGACTGATCTATGATCTGGGGGAAATTTCATATGGAATGGCTCACATTCATTCGTGGATCAGCCTAGACCTGTGTGAGCATTGAGTGCATCAATCTGATCCAGTCTCTGCTATGCTATGTTATATTCTTTTCTCTTAGAGGAGCTTTTATACGCAGGGTCCAATGTGTCTGTTACAGCTGCTCAAGTAATACGCTAAGATAGGCAATATCTGAATCACTAGTGGAGCCCCTAAGTACAGTGCAAGGTAATTACAAGAGTGGTGGACTATGGCTGTTGCGTTCCCATCTCTGAAGACACCAATAGCATCAAATTTGTGTATTGTGAACAGTGTCTTGCATCTTTGTGAATATTGCGATGTAATGTGCTGTGTGAAATGCAATATTTTTCTGTGTAAAATATAGTAATATAGTAATTCAAAGTAAAATAATATGCATAGTTTGTAGCAGTTGCTGAAGAAGTCCGGCACTCAGACAAGAAGATGCGTGGTGATAGGTGCTTTAATATAACAATGTGTGAAGAGCTGATTACAGGTAATTTTAGTTTGACGTTTCAGTCATTTATATGACCTTCATCAGAGTCATACTATACAATAAAAGAAAAAAGTAGAAAATATATATTATGTCTGTGAAATATATTCATCAAAAACAATATCCAGTTTAGACAATATATAGGATATATACGTATTATTACAATCAATATATAGGACAGAGCAGCATAGGGCATGAAAGAAAACAAAATAAATACTTTTGAAAAAGTCAAGTACATATACAAGTAATGAATATTGTATACAATAAAAAATTAAACAGGAAAATTGAGCAGAAAAATTGAACCAATGATGTTATCAGAGAAAGAGGTTCCATTTAATATAGAAGGTAGATAAAAAGACATTTTTTTCAGGGCAAGATCCCAGATAAAAGGACCAGGTCTGGAAGAAAAAAAGTACAATTTAATATCATAAACATATAAAAAGATTATCTTACCAGTGTTAGTAATGTAACATAAATACATCGTATTCATGCGCAATGGGATTATGCAAACACGTCGCCAGGGAGGAGCACTAGTGTATATGAACAAAGAGGGGCTTTAAATATCCCAGAGTCTGATATCACATCCGATTGTATAGCCGGATGTCGCGTTACAGGTTGGCAAGTGGATGGCAGACGCTCTCGAAAGTTTGTAGCAGTGTTATAGAAAATGTTATAATTTGTAATCTAGGATTTGATAATGTAAGGTACAGGGTTGGATATATCATTAGTGCATCCTGTGCAGTGGGGCGCAAGAAGTAAGGCGGCCTATTTCCACCTATAAAACAAATGAATTGGGCATTATGATGAACTTTTAAATAGCAAGGGGCCGCTATAATGTTTCTGCACAGGGGTTCTTTTCTGTCTGTGTCCCCCAGTGGTGAGGTAATACAATGTATAGCAATGTAATGCATGCTAGAGATAGGTGTTATAATATTTCCACAGAACTGTGTGAAAGGTCAAGTCTGCCAAGCAACAGGCTGAATTGTCAGAGATAGTTAATGTTGTTACTAGCCCACATTGGAAGAGGTCAGCTGCTAGGGACAGTGACATTTCTTTCTGGAACTTCAGTTAAGAAGTAGTTTGTAGTCAGAATGGACGTATAGTTTGCAGGTTGTTAAGGCCGTTTACTTTGGGTGACTTGTGGCAGTAGGAGAAAGAGACTGCATGGGAGATAGTGTAAACATGGTTGAACATTGGTTGAACATCGGATGACAACAACATGAGGGATAGTGATCGACCATTAGGTGGAGCAGCCCCAAGTTCTAAGAGCCCGAGTACAGACAAGGCCAGGCCCCCTAACCATTAAGGTACTGGATGATGCTTACTAGCGTGTCATTGTAATCTATGACCAGAGTTAAGGTTACTTAAATGACCAGGAGCCCAAGGCTCTACTCTGTGTATGATAGAACCCTTAAGGAGACTAGACGGGGAACCGATAGAAGGGACTGTACTGGTGTGTCGGACTAGGTTGCACTGGGACTCACAGGACCAGAAACAATGGAGGCAACCCAGCGGGAACTACGAATGTGTCAGATAATGTGTGCTGAAATTGTAGCATGCTTTAAGCTTTGTATCCACTATCTTCTATCTAAAGTTGTGACGGAACAACCATTAAAACAGCATGAGGGCTAGAGTTCGACCAATTGGTAGAGCAGCTCCAAGTTCTAAGAGCCGGAGTACAGACAAGTCCATGCCCCCTAACCATTAAGGCACTGGATGATGCCTACTGGCATGTCAATGTAATCCATTACCAGGGTTAAGGTTACTTAAATGACCAGGAGCATAAGGCTCTACTCTGTGTATAATAGAATCCCTTAAAGAGACTAGATGGGGAACCTATAGAAGGGACTGTACTGGTGTGTTGGACTATGTTGCACTGGGACTCACAGGACCACAAACAATGGAGGCAACCCAGCGGGAACTATGAATGTGTCAGATAATGTGTGCTGAAATTGTAGTGTGCTGTAAGCTATGTACCTGCTATCTTCTATGTAAAGTTGTGACTGAATAACCATTGAAACAGTCAACTAAAGAATTGATGTTGGAAAGGAACTGTTGGTTTCTTGAGTTGTCTTATGATCCTGGGCATGGTCAGAAGAACAGTGGCAGCATGTGGCCTGCAGAATCATACAGCCCACTCTACCAAAGTCCAGACACACAGCCAGGACTGTGTTTTCCATGTAGCATGCCAGCTCTCAGAAGTTAATCGCTTGCCAATGACTACCACTTCATGGCACTCCACATAAATATAAGTTTATCAATAAGGTAATCAGAAACAGCTCCTTGCAAAAATGTAAAACATTTATTAAATAGTAAAGCAAGAAGTGACATAAAGGTTTATCAACAATCACTTTACAAGAATCAGGCTTTTACAGGGTGTCCCTGAGGTCAGATCACAAGGGCCAATACAACATACATGGTGATAAGATGAGCAGATATAAAAAAATTCATCAAGAAACACTTGCTCTATAATTTATAAAGACAATATAAATACAGGTAGTTTATCAACATGCGGGACCATAACAACACTATTGTTCCGCAAATGGGTGCGGGTCAAAGCTTCTATAGATCAATAGTACATTCCCAAGACATTGAAACGTGCGCATCGGGGCTCGTTTTTCTTGGGTTCTGAAACTATCATGGGTGAGTGATCACTGTTCTATAGAGGTGCTGGTCATAAGCTTTGCTACTTGTTGTTAATGTCATTTAGTGGGATGTTTCCCCCTGTAATTCCTCATATAGCTCTATTGGTATATCTCAATATATCTCAGTAGGAGTGCTTGGGAATATACTATTGATCTATAGAAGCTTTGACCCGCACCCATTTGCGGAACAATAGTGTTATTTTATTATGGTCCCGCATGTTGATAACCTACCTGTATTTATATTCTCTTTATAAATTATAGAACAAGTGTGTCTTGATGAATTTTTTATATCTGTTCATCTCATAACCATGTATGTTGTATTGGCCCTTGTGATCTGACCTCAGGGACACCCTGCAAAAGCCTGATTCTTGTAAACTGTTGATAAACCTTTATGTCACTTCTTGTTTGATTACTATTTAATAAATGTTTTACATTTTTGCAAAGATCTGTTTCTGATTGCCTAAAGGCTGCTTTACACTTTACCAAGTATCGTGCGATCGCATTTGCGATCGCACCCGCCCCCATCGTTTGTGCGGCACGGGCAATTTCTTGCCCATGTCGCACAATGCTGTAACCCCCTGTCACACGTACTTACCTCTCAAACGACCTCGCTGTGGGCGGCGAACATCCACTTCCTGAAGGGGAGGGACGTTCGGCGTCACAGCGACGTCACACAGCGGCCGGCCAATAGAAGCGGAGGGGTGGAGATGAGCGGGACGTAAACATCCCGCCCACCTCCTTCCTTTAGCATTGCCAGCGGCCGCAGGTAAGCTGCAGTTCATCATTCCCGGGGTGTCACACAGAGCAATGTGTGCTGCCTCGGGAACAATGAACAACAGGACGTTCGATTTTTAGAAAATGAGTGATGTGTCAATGATGAACGAGAAGGTGAGTATTTCTGCTCGTTCATAGCTGTCACATGCTACGATATCACTAACAATGCCGGATGTGCGTCACTTATGACGTGACCCCGCCAACATCTCGTTAGATATATCGTAGCATGTAAAGCCCGCTTTATTGATAATTATTGGTCAATTAATGACCAAGATTACGGTTTCCCTTAGTTCTCCTTCTGTAAAAAGTATCTTACTTAAGGTGTAGTCTATTTATATCTAATTGATATGGTGTCATTTTCTGTCCCAAATTTTGTTATTCACATAAAAATAAATTTATAGCATTTGCAGGTATTTGTATGCGACATTGTTTTGTCTCATTGGCTATATATTTTGTTTTTTAAAAATTTGAATCATGAAATTTTTGGACTGAATTTTGTGAACATGCGCAATTCATTGCAAATCCCAAGTCATTAAAGAGCTGGTTGTAAAAAGCTTCATAAAATTCTACCCAAAAATTTGGAAATGTAGTCCAAAAATAATACTAAAAAAGAGTGACTAAATGTTTTCTTTGGTGCTATTAAATATCTTCTGTACAATGACTCCATTTAGCTTTTTAAATGAAAGCAAAACATAAATGAATAAAGCAGTTTTTTTGAGGTCATTACACAGAAAAGAAACTGTTACTAGCTTAATTCATTTCTTCTGGATTTTTATAGACTGTCATAGACAAAACAACTTAACTTGGCGGTATTTAACATTTTCCACAAATGCATTATGCAGACCAACATGCAAAAAATATAACTAACTGCCAAACAGAAATTCATATTGAGAATGTTAAAAAAGCATATATTTCTGTCTACCAATGAGTTGTTTAAAAACAAAACAATTTTATTTTCTTCCTTTTTTAACCTGTTCACTTACTTAACCTCTTCTTTACATTGTAAGTACTGGTACGTCCTATACTGAGGTGCATTCCCACAAATGGGTGTACGATACATCCTGGCGATCGTACGCCGTCATAGGCCCTGGCTGTTTAACCCTCTAAATATTACTATCAATTGCGATCACAGAATTTGGAGGTTGGGAGAGGGAGGGGGCTACATCTCCCACTCAATTGGGACCCTTGCCATGTGATCACAGGATCCTGATCATTGCCATGGCAATTGAAGGTCAATTGATAACCTCCAAGTTTTCTGGCAATTGTGGCCTGTTTGATTATGTCAATAGCATGGTCTAACAGGCATTCTATCAGTATCACACTTACAGGTGTAATGCATTGCCATGGTTTTGCATGGCAATGCATTACACCAGCAATCAGACTAATAAAAGTTAATGTACCATGGAGAAAAAAAGTTAAAAAAAGTTTAACAATGTTTAAAAAATTATAAAAATACTTAAAAAAGTCCCCAAATTACCTCAAAAATGAAAACTATACTATATTATACAAACATTTATATAAAAACAAAAATGTACAAAAAAAAGTACACATTTGATATCTCCACATGCAGAATGACCCGATCTATAAATGATGAACACTAGTTAACCCCTTCAGTGGGCACTGAAGAACAAAAAACCCTTGACAAAAATAGTGTGTCATCAAAAAGCCAGAAAAAGTTGAATAAAATGGTATCAAAAAGTCAAATATAAAAACTATGGTATCCCTGAAAAGTTAATCTCGTCGCGCAAAAAAACAATACAGCACAATCAGTGAAAAATTAAAATAGCTTTAGCTGTCAGATTATACCAATGCAACATCATTTTTTTTTTATTAAATTGTTTTTATTGTGTGACTGAGGCAAAACATTAAATAGCCCATAAAAATGTGGTATCAATGTAATTGTACTGACCAGAAGAATAAAGGCGTAATATCACTTTTATGAAATAGTGAACGACATAAAAAAAATCTGAATTGATGGATTTTGTTTATTCCAAGGGGTCTGTGACTCACTGACCAGTACAGGGAACACTATTGGTAAGCATTGAACTATTTGACTATTTTACTCTATTCTTTTAGTATTAGAAGATTCATGGAGCTTTGGTGGCCATATTAGGATCACTCTATACGTAGCAGCGTTTTAACTATACTTAACATGTATTGACCGGCTTTGAGAGGCCGTTACTTATCATTTCCCATTATATACTTTTGTATCTGTGTCTTGTGATTCATCTTTTTGTACCACACCTGCACCTCCATATGTATGGTTATATCACTTTTTTGTAGTATTTTTATTAAATTGTTTAATAAAGTAATATTTTTTTTCATACTCATAATGGAGTTTGATTTCTTTTTCTCTATCTGACATATTTTGTTTATTTTGCCTACCGAATATCAGAATAAAAAGGATTACAAAATGTGCGCAAGAAAATAGTACTAATGAAAACGTCAACTCATCCAGTACAAAACAAGCCGCCACTTGACTGTCAGCAGAAAAATGAAAAAATTATAGCTCTCAAAATATGGTGATGCAAAAACTATTTTAAATTGCTTTAGTGTTTGATAGTTGCCAAAGTCTGATATACACCTGTTATCGCTGTAATTGCACCAACCCAAAGTATAAAACTGTCCTTTTACTTATACCGCAGGGTGAATGGCATAAAAAAAAATAACAAAATTAATCTTGACATGTTGTTGATTTGTTCATTCTGTCTCCAAAAGATTGCAGTAATGCTTGGCTTACATTTATCCTGCGCTCTATGCTGAGTGCTTACACTGGAATTTCCATGTAAATCTATGAAATACATTATTCACTTGGAATCCCCGATAGAACATTACCCATAATGAGGCAGATGGAGATGCTGTGGACTATCTGTGGTCTATAATCCAGAAGTTTTTGTCTTTTTAAGCGTTCATAAAAGAGTAAGTGTTCATAAAAGTGTGGTTGGCCACAGTTTTGTGCACTTCTCAAAATATGGATACCGCTGAACAGAGTCCAGACAGAGTACAGAGTCACTCTGTTGCCTCATTATAGTGAATGGATCCCTCAGGGGTGTCATCTGAAACAAGTCATTCAGAGATTTAAATGTAAACTTCAAAGTAAATGCTCAGGATAAATGTGATTCAAAATGGCATGTAAAATATTTCCAAAAAAGCTTCAACCCACAAAAAAAACCAAGCATCCTTTCAGGTCCATCATCCGTTAATGGAAATATATGGGGCATATTACTGGTAACATAAAGGTTCTGGAAAAGCACCATGAATTTGCACATAAAAAAAATTCAGCAAAATTGCACACCCAAATCCAAATGCCCACCTCCTTTCAGAGCCCCACAATGTGCCTAAACCACAACTAGCATTGACATTTTTAAATTTCTGTTGGGAGGAGAGCTCACTTAATTTACCAGGTGCATCTTACCAGAAGCATAAGCTGGGCACAATCTATGGGCACTACAAAGTATGGGCAAAACAATGGCACATTTATAATTTTCACTCAGCAACATACATTGCTGATTGTTTCTGGAAAAAGATCATGGTCTGTCACACAGAGTTTTGCACAAACTTTGCCAACTGTTATGGTGGTGTCAGGCTCTGTTCACATTGCAGATTCTGACATGCCGCCTGATGGTTTCTCTGGCGTCTGCTCAACACAGGCAGACTCAGGTGTTGACCTGTTGTGTGCTCAGTCATAGTCAGGCTCTCAAGAGTTAAACTATCTTAGCCTGCTTGTTAGGCTCCTTTGATCACATGTTGCAAAGAAGCCAATCACATCTGCTCTCTCATATTTAAGGAGGATGAAATATTTTATCAATGCCAGCTATAGGTTATACTGTGTTGGTCTGTGTGTTTGCTGTCCCAGACTAACTGGAAAGTGTTGCTTCTGCTTGGAGTGGTTGTAAAGTTTACCCGTTGTGTTGTTGTTTCATCCCTTTTCATGTTTTCCTCCTTATCTTTAATAGTCTTTTACCTCTGCGAGCACGTGCTATGCAATAGATTTTTCGTTTCCCCTTTCTGTCTATTTTTGTGGGTTTAATCTCACTCCTGTCCTGGTCCTCCCTGGAAGATTGGGTATTAGATCAGGGCTGCTCAGGAGAAGGGTCAGGAAAGAGACTCAGCTAATCCACACCTTTAGGGGTATCCCTGACACTAGGTATAGCATATTCCCCCATAGTCTGAGGGTCAGCTTTGGAGCTACGATTTCATGCTAACCGCAGAGTCATCGTGACAGGGAGTAAAAAAATTTACATTTGGGAATAACATCACAGATGGGTGCCATTTCCAAAATGGGACACTTGAGGAGGGATTTTGTTCTTCTGGCACTTAGGGGCTCTGTATTCGAAGTCCATAAACTATTGTAGGAAACTCTATGCTCCAAAAGTCTAATAGCGCTCTTTTCCTCCCTTGCAAGTCTTGCCATGTGGCTAAGCAGTACTGTACAATTACATACACACTTAGCAGAAATTGTATGAAACATTTTGGTGCAATTGTTACCCATTTTCTTATGTGGAAATGTAAAATATGTAGCTAGCAGAAAACTGGTAGAATATTTAGTGTCTTACCTTTGATGTCAATATGATCATTGCACTTCTAGATGAATTTATAGAAGTTGCATCTTGTAAAATGAGGTCACTTTAGGGGGCTCTGCCTGCTGTTCTGGCAGCTGGCACCCGCAAACCATAAAAACAAAATCTGCACTATAATATGACATTCCTTCCCTTCTGAAAATTTCAACTGTGTCTAAAAAGTAGTTCCCGATTACATGTAGGGTTTTGTCGCACTCAGAAGAAGTTGCAAAATAAACCGTAGCATCCATTTTAATCCTATGTATTTTTTCATTTTCATGGCTCATCGTTAAAACATTCTGTAAACCACCTATTGGTTCAAGGTGCTCACCTCATCTCTAAATAAATTCCTTAAAGAGTGTAGTTTCAAAATGTGGTCACTTGTCACAAACACAATATGACATCTGCTATCTATTTACGCCTACTTTGCACTTCAAAACTCGCATGGTGCTTCTACCCTTAAGAGCCCTGCTGGGCACCCACACAGTAGATTTCCATCACATTTGAGGTAATTGTGTACTCAGGAAAAATTGCACAACAAATGGAATGGTTCATTTTCTTCTGTTACCCTTGTGAAAATACAAAATTTGGAGCTAAAGCAACATGTTTCTGAGAAAAATGTATTTTTTAATTTTCACTGCTCAATGTTATAAATTTATGTGACGCACTTGTGGGTTCAAAGTGCTCACCAAATCTAATATATAAAGCTGAGTGGATGTGTATGTATGCACTGTCGCACTTACAATCACAACATTTTGCACAGACACCTAATTAAACTCAGGGAAAGTCATAGACTATGTTTTGAGGGGAATATTTGACCCCAAACTTTGATTATTCATCAAAAAACCTGCTTACATTAAAGTCAATGGAGCTGGGAGCTACAGAGCAATAAGAGGAGCTCTGATTACTTGCTATAGGCAACAAAGGACATTGTTAGTATAAGACAGCTTATGTGTGAGGAAATATATGATTTTGGTAGAAACAGAGACACCCAGAGACAGAGAAAGAGACACACAGAGACAAGCAGAGACAGAGACACACACAGAGAAACACACAGAGACAGAGACACACACAGAGACAGAGACACAAAGAGACAGACAAACAAACAGAGGCATACACAGAGACACAGAGACAGAGACATTTAGAGACACACACACACACACACAGAGACAGGTACACACAGAGACACACACAGACAAACACAGAGACAGACATAGAGAAAGACAGAGACAGACACAGAGACACTGAGGCAGACATACAGAGAGACACACACAGACACACACACACACACACACACACACACACACAGAGACAGACACAAACAGACACACACGCAGACACAAACACAGACATAGACACACACACACAGAGGCAGATCAGTCACAGGGAGTGAGAGAGAGGCAGAGACAGAGAGAGGGAGAAAGAAGCAGACACAGAGAGAGCGAGAGAGACAGACACAGACAGAGACAGAGAGGGAGGCAGACAGAGAGAAAGTCAGAGAGAGCCAGAGAGGGAGACAGACAGACAGAGACAGAGAGGGAGACAAAAAGATACAGAGAGAGAGAGACAGAGAGGGAGACAGAGAGGGAGACAGACAGAGACAGAGAGAGGGGCAAACAGAGACAGAGAAAGAGGCAGACAGAGGCTGAGAGGGAGACAGACAGAGAGGGAAAGTGAGAGAGACAGAGAAACACTAAGTTACTATCCCGGGCAACGTCGGGTACTACATCTACTCTTTAAATAAATTTCTTCTGGGTTTAGTTTCCAAATTGGGGTCAATTATGGGGCGTTTCCAGTGTTTAGGCACAACTGAGACTCTACAGGCGCAACATGGCATCTGCTACCTATTACCAGCCAATTTTGCACTCAAGCAAGGGAGTACTTAAATAAAATGAGACATATTTAATTAATTCATGACCTATGATATACCAGTATGTCATAGGTAGTGTGTATCCTTTTAATGTAGGCTTGCGTGGTGAGCCAGCATGTTTCCTCACATGACGACTGATCTATCCATTCACGCATTTTAAATTGTTAAATCCCATTATCAGTCCCTGACAGCAGGATTTAACACACATTGGTGGAAAATGGCTTATTTTCTGCCCTTATTGGAGGCCAATGACATGATCACAGGTTGCTGATGGGTTGTCATCATATGATGACCCCATCACTGTCAAGATATAGTTCCTGTGAATGCTGGCTGAGCACTAGCCTTCACATGAGATCAGCATTTCTGTATCAGCTTTATGTACCCTAAAAAGACTAGTAAAAACAATAAAAAGTAAAACATAGTTTTTAAAAATACGTAACATTTTTAAAAACACATGAGTTTAAATCACCCCACTTTTGCCTCATTGAAAATAAAAGAATAAAAAAACCACATATTTGGTATCGCAGCAGTCAGAAAATCCTGATCCATCAGAATATAAAATAAATTAATCTGACAGGTAAAGGCCATAGGAGAATATCAAAACACCTTAATTTTGTTTTCTTGGTGGCTACAACACTGCAATAAAGTGCAATAAAAAGCAATCAAAATATCACATCTACACAAAAAATGGTAGAATTTCAATTAATAGCTCAATACACAAAAATAAGACATTATACAGCCCTATATCCTAAAAAAATGAGAATGCTGCAGATCTCAGAAAATGTCGACAAAAGCGCAATTCTTTTTTTTGACAAATTTCTGAGTTTTTTTCACCACTATGGTAAAAGTAAAACTGTACATGTTTGGTATCTATGAACTCGTACTGACCTGGGGAATCATGTTGCCAGGTCATCTTGTACCATATAGCGAACATGGTAAATAAAATGCCCAAAAAACATTTGTAGAATTGAACTTTTTTGGGATTTCACCGCACTTGGAAATTAGTTCCCGTTTTCCACTATAATATGTGACAGACTGAATGATGTCATTCAAAAGTGCAACTTGTCTCTCAAAAAAACTTGACTCTTGGAACACAGTGAGTAAAAAACAAAAAACAAAAAGAAATAATGGAAAATCGCCAGTTGGTGAAGAGGTTAAGGCTGTGTGCCCACGGGGAAAGTGTCCTGCGGTTATATCCGCAGGACATTCTGTAGGAGCTCCCAGAAAACCGCAGTTCAACTTTGTCTGTTTCAATGCTGCAGATGTGCTGCGGAATGTCCTTTGGATATGGTGCAGGCATTGAGGATACAGTACCATGGCTTTGGCACTGCATCCTCAATGCAGAACAAGTGCTGAGTGATCGGGAGTTCATACTTACCTCCATCACGCAGCACTTCACTTTCCGGCATCTGTCAGTGTCTGCACTTTGCAGGAGAAGGTGGGCGGGCCTGAACTAGCTCTGGCTGTCACATGACTGTAGCTCGTGCAGGCCCCGCCCACCTCCTGCTTCCTGCTCCTAGCTCCACTGCCATAACGTCCTCTGCACCGGAAGAAAGTGACGGGGGTCTGCTATCAAGGCAGGTATGCCTCTATCTCCATAGTGCAGCTCCTGGATTTCCGCAGGTAAATCCGCAGAAATAATTGACATGCAGTTATGTGCAGCTGCGGGATATCCGCAGGATATTCCGCAGCCGCACATTCCGCAACGTGGACACAGCACTCCCCATGCCCCATAGGATAACATGGGAAGTGTCTGTACATGCTGAAACTTGCGGATTTATCTGGAAAATCCAGATAAATCCGCAGGTTTTCCTCGGTAAAATCCGCAGGAGCACGCTCTGGTGGGCACATAGCCTAAAGGTTTACGTGGGGGTAATTTTGTGCTATAGTTGCTAGATGCAAAAGGATTTGCCAACTAGCCACTACATCTTGGTCAGGGCATTTACATACACTTTTGAACATTGTGCTGCTGTAGTAAAATAAGAGTATTAATTGCCCAAATACAAATTAGATTATTGGCTGATACTACTGAAATCTTGGTTTGATAGACTTTTTAATAATTCACTTTTAGCATTACAGTTCATATCTAACTTTCAGGACACAGTATAATACACTTTTTTGGAGTCTCCAGATACATGATGCTGGTGACCCTGTATAAATGATGAAATCTGATTTGATACACTTTATTTTTGTAATCATCCAGATCCTTTAAAGAAGTGAGGGGAAGATGACTTTCTTGCAGTTTCTATTTCACTGTGATTGATCAATCATCTATCTATTCTATATCACTGAGACTCAAGCAGGCACATTGAGAAGAAATCAGATGTGCATTTACAACTGAAGCACTTCCATACTTTACAAAATGCAAGAAACTTTATCTGCAAGCTGAGAACAAGAGTGCTATAATTTATCTACTCACACATTTGTCAGGGATTAATTAAAATAGGTCATTTTATTTACATAATTTGACTATTTTTCACTATATCGATCTATTTATCTGCAATACATCACCAAAGTGAGTACACCCCTCACATTTTTGTAAATATTTTATTATATCTTTTCATGGGACAACAATGCAGATGTTACACTTTGATACAATATGGCTTTAATTCAGCCTCGTGCATCTATCCCTAATTCAGCCAGGTCCACACTGCTTTAATTCAGACTTGTGCATCTAGCCATAATTCAGCCTGGTACATTCTTTTCTAATAGAGCCCTGGGCATCCAGCAATAATACAGCCTGGTTCAGAGTGCTCTAATCCAGCCTCGTGTACCAAGCCCTTATATATGTTGGTCCAAAGAGGCCTAATACAGGCTTGTGCATCAAACCCTAATACAGCCTGGTCAATAAAGGCCTAATCCAGCCTTGTGCATCCAGTCATAATACAGCCTGGTTCATATAGGCGTAATATAGCCTTGTGCATATGTGACACCCTGACCTATCAGGTCGTCACAGGGTATTTGATAGGCAATCTGCCCTTCTGCACAGTATCCACCCTCCTTGGTTAACGGATCCCAGTCCTTTGGTGCTGTAAACATCTAGTCCTATCAAAATCCTAGGAACACTTCCTTTCCCACTTGAACCTACCAGACACACCATTGGGGGGCCTGAAGGGAATAGGGCCGCCCACATGGGGGTTTGGTGAGGAGAAAGTAAGGACAGTGACAGTTCGATAGTTGAGAGTGAAGGAGTGAGGAGGTGAAGTGGCTCTCGTCAGAAGAGGCCACGGAGGAGAGCTCCTGTATACTAGGTGGCAGACGTTGGTCTGGGCCTGGTAGGAGCTGGAACCCGGTCACAGGGGACAGTGTCAAGGGGCACGGACTGCTGAGGAGGGAAGCCAGCGGCCTTGAGCTATCACCGGGCAGGGGCCAGGGCAAGACGGGGTACATGGACCCCAGGCCGGAAAGCAGCTTCACGCTTTCTGGTAATTTACCTGAAGGGGGTGAAGACTTCAAGTGTTATCCCCAACCTGCTCCAAAATCGGGGTACTAGCGCACCGATGGGATAGGACTTTCCCACTACAGTCCAATGAAATCCTATGCGTGAACTCTGAGAGCAAGCTCACTCTGTTAGCCATACGGGTGAGCGGGACCCGAAGAGTTTCATACCAAAGGGTCCAATTGAGACTAAGGTGCCAGGGATAGGGCCACAGACCAACAATAATACCAAGGGCACGGATCCAGGCATGCTCCCCGTAGACTACGGTGGTGCTCAGAACTTTGGTTTACAAGCTGTCGGTGTGGTTATTCTGGGACTGAGTGAGTACATTGGACATCCCCGCACCTATCCCCCAATGGCACCCAAACACCATCCATCATCAACAGGCCCCAGGGCACAAACCCCCTACCCATGGAGGGATTAAACATCAGGCTGCTGCACCATCGTCACCGGGCTCCCCAATAGCAGCGGTGGTCCCTCACAATACCACGCACCATGGGTGTTGTCACGAACTTTTCAAAATCCCTCTGTACATATCCCCCCTTTTAATCGAGTGTCCACGCTACCCCACTCAGGTCCGGAGACCTCTCGAGCCACTGCGGATCCGGATCCAAGCGGTGACTCGGATGCTGGTGCTGGGGCGGTACACATACAGCTGTACTACAGCCTACTGCAGACTGCCATAAAAAAAACCTAGTGCATGCAGACTTAATACAGCCTGGTGCAGGCCGCTATAATCTAGTTTGCTGCATCTAAACCTAATACTGTCTTCTCTCTACTTGTAATTTTTGGGGAGTGGTAAAATCATGAAGGGCGCATTAAATAGAGAAAGTGGACATGGCTGCAGTGCTGTTGGTGTTAGTGGTGTAGTTGCTGCAGGGAGAGGATATGGTTGATCAGTGCCTGCTTCATGCTCAAATGAAAGACTTTCCTTGGATGCAGGCAGGCCACAGGACACTCTGCATCATTTTGTAGGCTCGAGTACCACAGGACAAATGATGAAGCCATAACATGTAGAGGGGGTTTTAGATTGGATGGTTGACAGTGCCACCAATCAATTTCTTTCCCTTGTCCTCCACCTGGTGCCTTGCTAAAAGAGCAGAGTTGGCTCCTGACCAGTTTGCAAATCTGCCAAGAAGTGTGAGCCCCAAGTTATGCAGCAGACATTTCTGATTTTTCATGACTCTGCTAGCTGGGGTTCCATGGCCCCTCCACCTGGCCCTGCAACAGAAGTGGAAAAAACTGAGTGCACTAATGCTCAACCACTTGTTGTGTTGGAGGATGAATAAGTGGAATGGCTAGTGCACATGCTTAACAGGCCACCACAGTAAATCTCTGAGGCTGATGGAGCACGAATAATAATAATAAGCTTGATTTCTTTAGCGCCAACATATTCTGCAGCGCCTTACAATTCAGAGGGGACATGTACAGACAATATGAGACAATGCAAAATAACAAATTAAGATACCAAGAGGATTGAGGGCCCTGCTCGTAAGCTTACAGTCTATGACGGAATAGGGGAGGCACAAAAGGTGAATGGGGGAGAAAAGCTTGTCATATATGGTCCAGCCATCGATTTAATAGGGGATTCAAAACCAGCTGTATGGACCGGTCGCCAGCCAGAATATATACAGGTACAGAGTATAAAAAAAGTACATGAAGATGAAGGAACCAGAAGATACAGGGAACAAGAATTGGAAGTAAATTTTTTTGAAGTGCAGAAAGGGGCTAGATTAGATCAGGGCGGTGAGGTGATAGGCTAGTCTAAAGAAATGCATTTTTAGGGCCCGCTTAAAGGTGTGGATGTTGGGAATTAATCGGATTGTTCTTGGTAGTGTGTTCCAGAACATAGGCGCCGCTTGTGAGAAATCTTGAAGACGGGAATGGGAGGTTCGAATTGTTGAGGATGTCAGTCTTAGGTCATTAGCAGAATGGAGGGCACGGGTGGGGTGATAGTCAAAGATGAGGGAGGAGATGTAGGGTGGTGCGGAACTGTGGAGAGCTTTGTGAGTGAGAGTCATAAGTTTATCTCACTAATCTCATCTGCTGTGGCTCTTAGCACTATGCAGATCAGCAAGTAGGGCATGGATTAGAACTTGGAGTGGGTGGAAAATGATGCAGGGAATGATGAGGTTCTAGATCTCGCCATACTAGTCATAGACTCAGTTCAGAGCATCACAGCGAAAGTGGGAGAAGGGTGAAAAACTACATTGGCCGTTAGTGCCTGACTTGAGGCATAAATGTTCTGAACCTTAGCTCCGCCTTCATGATGAGGCATCTGAATTCCAAGCAAAAGTTGCAGTGGAATACACACCTAAAAAAATGCTTTTCCTGCTCCCTCTTCTGCTGCAGTCTTATCCTCTTCTTCTCACTCATGAATAGCAGGGCCACCTGCCTCCCTGCAAAGAGGGGATGTGATAGCACCACCACCATCAGGGTCACTGAGCATCTCCACACCATTCCATGGAAGCATTCAGCTGTCCATCCCCAAACTCTGTGGAGAAAGAAGTACCCTCCTTCCACTCATGAGCCCTGGCCTTTATTGACAGGATTGCAAAACTCATGACCTTTGAAAGTCTGCATTTTTGGCTGGTGGAGATGGTCAGTTTTAAAAAACTTATGGCAGTGGATATCCCACAGTACATTTTTCCCAGCCACCACTATTTTTCAGGTGGGACATCCCTGACCTCCACACACATGTAAGGTGTGAGCTATGCAATGCCATCAGTGGCTTGGTCCACATAAGCAGCGATAATTGGACCAGTAAGCACAGGAAGGGACATTATATCTGTGTGGGTCAACTTGGTTGAGTGGATCAACTCTGAAAACTGGCTCTGTAATGGTCTTTTGAAAATTGTTGCTCTGTGGGTAAACTCTGCCAATGTTGTCTATCTCAGTCAACTCTAAAAATTGACTCTCAAATGGCTTTTCTGAAAACTGTTTGTCTGTTGTAAAACTCAGCCAACACTGACTGTTTACAGTCTCTGTAAAGGGGCTACTGCTACCCTTGTGCAAATGAAAGATTTGGGGTTAAAGCAATATTTTTGTTGTAAAAATGTATTTTTTCACTTTCAAGGCTCAACGTTATAAATTTCTGTGAAGCACCTGGGGGGTTTAAGGTGCTCACCAAACATCTAGATTAATTCCTTGAGGGGTCTAGTTTCTAAAATGTGGTCACATGGGGGGTTTCCACTGTTTAGGTACATGAGGGGCTCTCCAAATATCATATGGGGTCTGCTATCTATTCCAGACAATTGAGCCCTGCTGTGCACCCAAACAGTAGATTTCCTCCACACATGGGGTATCAGCATACTCAGAAGAATTTTCCCAACAAACAGTATAATGCATTTTCTCTTGTTAACCTTGTGGAAATGTAAAATTTGGGGCTAAAATATCATTTTTGTAGAAAAAAGTAAAATTTACAGTTTTTTTCTTCCACATTTCTTTAGTTCCTGTAAAGAACCTAAAGAGTTAATACATTTGTTGAATGTGGTTTTGAGCAGTTTCAGGGGTAAAATTTTTAAAATGATGTTACTTTTGGGTATTTTCTGTCATATAAGCCTCTCAAAGTTACTTTAATGCTGATGTGGTCCATAAGAAAATGGTGATGGAACAATGAGAAATTGCTGATCAACTGTGAACCCTTCTAACTTCCTAACAAAAAATGATATTTGAAAAATTGTGCTGATGCAAGCTAGACATGTGGGAATTTTTTAGTTACTTTGTGCGACATAACTCTCTGGTTTAAGGATATAAAAATGAAAAGTTTGAGAATTGCAAAATTTTCACCAAATTTCCAATATTTTCACAAATTAAAGCAAAAAATATCACTCTAAAATTACCACTGATGTTTCTGAAAAAGGCTCACTCATAGCCAAAATGCGTAAGTTATGCCTGTATTTTGCTTACATGGAATAAATCCTTATAAATTTTGGAAGATTTGGAGTGCCGGTCCTTTATTCAAGTTTATTTACTTACCACTATCGCAAAGTACAATATATCACAAACAAATCATTTGGATATGTTGAAGCTCTCCAGAGTTATTACATCATAAATGGACACTGGTTCAATGGTCTAGTCATGAAGGTGAAAATGGGCTGGAGGTTGAAGGGGTTATTTGTTCTTCCTGTTCCTGTTCAGGTTTTTTATACGAATAGAGCTTGTTGAAAGGTTGCAAAGCAGCTGATCAGCAAGCTTTTGCCGTGTGGGCAATTCCGGCCCCATCACAGCTATGTAAAGTATTGGCATGGCAGTGATTGGCTTGTCCACATCAATAAAAAAAATGAAGTTGGCTCTCTTCCATTTTTGCTAACAAAGTACATGTAAAACAGACAGCAGTGGGTTTTGGGCTTCAACCATCAGAGGACTGATTTACCTTGGTTGGAATGCCTTTTTTTTAAACTGTTTAAATATATAATTAAAAAAATGGCATCTACAACACCCTATTATTGATAACCAGCCAAGGTAAAGCAGACTGCTGGGGGCTGTTATTATCAGTTTTGGAAAGACCATGGTTACTTGGCCCTACCCAGCCTAAAAATAGTGGCCTGCATCTTGCCTAGAAATGGTGCATCCATTAGGTGTGCCAAATCTGGTGTTCTACCTGGCTCTTCTGATTTCCCTGGTGGTAAGCAGGGTAATAATTAATAGGGTTAATGTCAGCTGTGAATTGGTAGATGACATCAAGCTCAAAGGTTAGCAATTGATAGGGGTCTTCTATAGTTAATTTCTATAGAGTCTCGCTCTGAGACAGTTCTCAGAATGAGTGTCCATAGGTTACTGACAACCCTGACAACTGTCAGTGCCAACCCTGGATTTTCCTATGGATGCTGTAGTCAGTAACCTTATTTGACCTTACTGCTTGTCGGAAACTCCGGGTCTGGCACTCACTGGGTATCAAGATTCTTGATGCACTGCCCCCTGACAAAGCGGTGTTTACCTCAAAAACCTTGCATGACCTCACCATTCTCGCCAGGTATTGCAGCAGCATAAGTCAACGCCAGACCTGGAGTTTCCCGCAAGTGGTGAAGTCATATAAGGTTACTAACATCAGCACCCATTGCAAAAGTCAAGGCTGGCACTAACTGGCAATAAGCTATGGACCATTAGTTTGAGAACTTTCTGAGACTCCATAGAAATTGATGGTTTTCTTGGGACATTACCTTTTGAATTATCATCAGGAATTTTAGGATCTTTTTTTATTTTATAAATTGGTATAATTTTCCTGCTCTTATTCCCATTTTGATTTCTTTTTCAGCCTACTAATCCTTAAAATGAACAATTTACAGCTATTTTACAATACAGAAGTGAGGGTCCACATTGACTTGTATGGGGTTCGCTGTCCGGGGTCAACTTAGGGTCAAGTTCGGTTCCCAAACCAAACGTTTTTTAATGTCCGGCTGAACCTTCTGAACCCAGACACCCATGGGTCTACTTATTTCTACAGTTGGCTTATTAAAGCCAAGGTGACAAGCAGAGACTGTCAAGACAAGTAAAAAGATGCAACTATAGAATCTGCTCCAATAGTTTAGTGGCAAAGATGTGTGCACATAGGCTCAAAGGTCGTAATCAATGATGTGTGAGCACTAAAATGCTTGGTATTCGAGCATGAGTGTATTTACAAGGGACTATCTGTGGCCATGAAATAAATTATAATACGCTACATGCAAGCCAATCGGCTGCTATTTCACCCCTTCACTTCCTTATAAAATTCTGGTTTTGTGATCACGCTTTCTCTTACCCTTATTCTAAGAGTCATAACTTTTTTTATTTTTGGCAATATGATTCTCCAGATCAGCACAAGTATGTAGATTACAAACATGTATAGTTTACTGCCACTTAAATAGTGAAAAAAACCCAGAAATTTGTAAGAAAAAATATTTTGCTTGTGTCACTTTTTTCCGAGACTCGTAAACTTTTAATTTTTTGCTATCTAGAGTGGTGTGAGGGCTTTTATTTTGGCATGAGCAAAAGTTTTATTGATAGTATTTTGCAGTGGATATGATAATTTGATCGCTTCTTATTGCATTTTATTGCAATGTTTCGGTGGCCAAAAAAAACATATTTCCGGCATTTTGATTTTTTTTCTTCTTACGCCTGACCAGATTAATTTGTTTAGTATTTTGATAAATCAGACTTTTATGAATGCAGCAATGCCAAATATGTGTATTTTTATTTCTTTTTTTATTGTTCTATTTTTAATGAGGTAAAAGAAGGCTAATTTGAACTTTTGTGAGTTTTTTTTAAACTTTTTACTACTTAGTAGTCCCCATAGTAGAATCTTTGATTATCTGATTGCTTGTGCTGAAATCCCAATCCCATTCACATTCACAGTAGGATTATAATGACGGACGCCCCTGTGATCTCATCATGGGCTTGTTGATGACTTGTCCCTGCCGGTCTGTGTCAAGTCCCACTGTCAGAGATTGACTTTTGGATCCAACTGGTTAACATGCAGATCTATGATCCACCCACTACTGTGCTTTATTTTGTGACAGAAATTTGCACAAATTACCACAAAGCCACACCTCTCTTCAGCCAAGCTACACCCACCTCTTGATGGAAAAGGTGCAGAAAATCTGGAAAGCACAAAATGAATGTGCCGGCCATGTGTCTGCAGCTGGGCTGCTCGGATCCGCGGTGGATCAAGGGTTGTTCGGACCCGGGGGGGGGTGCGGCCACTCAAATGAAGGGGGTATTTACAGGGGATTGTGTTAGAGTTTGTGACGCCACCCATGGTATGTGGTAATTTGCAGTACCATCGCTGCAGTTGGGAGTACCCGGAGGTGATGGAATGGGGCAGCCAGGTGTTAGAACCCTCCATGGGAAGGGAGAATTCCCCTGGGACTCGGTGATGGTGTTTGGGGAGTGTCGTTGGGTGTGAAGGGGTCACTTGCGTACTCACTCAGTCCATTAAGCTGACACCGTCAACTGGATAAACCAAAGTTCTGGATATCGCTGTCGCTGAAGGGAGCTAGTTCGGGTCCCGTCCCCAATGGTGCTGCCCAGTGATCTGTAACCTGCCTCCTGTCACTAAGTTCACTTCTCTGTTGGTCCCGGTAGTATGGAACTAGCTGGGTCCCACTCCCAACTATGGCTAAGTGTGAGAGCTTGCTCTCAGGGTTCACGCTTGGGATTTTCTAAACCATTTTAGTGGAAAGTCCTATCTCCCTTGTCGCACTAGTAGCCCGATTTTGGAGCAGGTGCAGAGTGGATCTTGGATGCTCCATTCTCGTCGGGTAAATTGTAAGGTTGCCTGAAGCTACTCCTTGACCTAAGGTCCACGTACCCCTTCGTGCCCTGGTCCCAGCCCAGTGATGGTGCAAGGCCGCCGGCTGTCCTCCTTGACAGATCCGTGCCCCTTGCTACGATCCCCTGCGACTGGGGGTCAAGCTCCTCTTAGCCCAGACCACCGTCTGCCACCTAGATAGCTTCCTAGGAGCCCTGCTCCTTACCTCCTCTCTCATTTACTTCCAACACACTTCTCTCTCCTGACACTTCTGACCCCCCTAATCAACCCCCCAAGTGGGCGACCCTATTCACCTTAGGCCGTCCACTGGTGTGTCTGGTGGGTGTGGTACAGAGTGTACCTAGGATTTTAATTAGCTGATGTAGGCAACACCATGCAGTTGGGAACCCATAACCAAGAAGGAGGTGGATATTGCATGGGAGGGCAGATTGTGCAATACCCTGTGATGACCTGATAGTCCAGGGGCATCACAATCCTCCTTGGTTAAACGTAACTCGTCCTCGAGCTACAGGACATCAGAGGTTTTTAGTTTTTTTTTTTAACTGCAAAAGTAGAAAAATGAACATTTTTATTTACAAGATTCATCCCACATTAGGGAGGCTGGGTACTTAAACGTTACGTAACTTTAGAGTTCGTTATTTCAACAACAGAACGCTACCGGTTAGGTTAGTAGTGGAGGATAAACCTGCTCTGTTGCAGCCTCTTCCTGCGACAGTCCAGATAGCAGAACTTTCCTGTCAGCTTCCATCAGGAACCCTTCAGCCAGTTTCTGACAGCCTCCTCCCTTTGAACTGAACACGGGAGAACGTTCAACAAAGGTGACAGTCCACACAAAACTTTTAAACTTGCAGGTTTCGGTCTCTTTAACATTGGGCACCTCCTGGACACACTTTTGCAAAGTGCTCTGGTAAACCACAGCGACGACATATGGTCACCACCACATCCATGGTATCAACTGAGATCTCCTCATCTGAAGTGGAATCTGCTTCCACGTCCATTATCTCCAATGCCTGTAGTGCTTGTGATGACAGAGACATCCGACAGCTGTTTCCTCCAAAATGTGGCATCCATGCAGCTTTTGGGGTACTGGAACTTGAATCGCCTTCCTCCATCTCCTTTGGTTCCGAGTCCAGGGTAACCAAGTCAATATGATCCAGAGGCCGCGAACTGGTCATCTCCATCAGGGGTCAAAGGATTCGCTGCCGGTGTTGCGGGCAGCGCCTCGGGATCAGCCGTGGCAGAGGGCAGGGGCGACGCCGCGAGTGGGGGCAGCCGCATTGGCCAGATTAGTGAAATCAACTAGGACTGGGTAACCACTTACCCGCTCCTCTAGTGAGACTCCAATCTCATGGGTTTGCACCGCCGTGGCCGTCCTACGCACCTCGATCCATATAGCTGCTCCGGGAGCTGTATCCTCTGCTGAACTCCTCTCTGTGGAATCAAGGCCTTAGGCCTCTTTCACACGTCCTTGTCTCCGGTACGTGTTTACTCCTTTTCCTCACATACCGTAGACACGGACGCACATAGGCCCATTAAAATCAATGGGTCTGCGCTCACATGTGTGTTCTGCCATGGACCGTGTGTCGTGTGGAGCATACGTGTGTTCGTGTGCTCCACACATCAACATGTCCGTTTTTCTCAGGCATCACGGGTGTCACACAGAACGCAAACGGACCACATGGAGGTGTTCCGTTTGACACGCGCTGGAGAAAGCACACGTATCTGAGGAAAAAAAAAACATTACTCACCTTCTCCAGCCCTCCTGTCTCTGCTGCTGCTGTCACTTGCTTCCGACCACCGCTCATTATGCTCATTGCATATTCACTTCACTGCGGCCGGAAGCTACAGCAGCGGGGAGTTGGCAGGACCGGAGACCGAAGATAAGCACCACGGACAGCGACGCCAGGGACAGGTAAGCAGAAAGTTCCCATTCTCTATGTGTTATCACGGGTAACACACGGAGAACACACGTGTGCCATAAACACGACTCACGCAGGGCAATATGCACCTTTGACACGTCCTTAAAAAACGTGCGTGATTTTCATGAACGTGTGAGATTTGCTGGGGATTATTTTGTGAACATAGGTTTCACTATGACAATGGAGAACGCAGAGATATCCAGCAGGTTTTGATTTTTGCTGACTGTCATGGTTGCACCTATTTGGATGTAACATTGCAGCCCCTTTACTATAATCACTTATGACTTCATGACATTGCAATAATATGACAAATGATCAAAAGTCACAGGGTAGCCCTGATATTAAAAAGTATTGTTTTTCCTGCTGCCAATTGTGCATCACATTCAGTATGTTTTTGTATGTATCCCTCTTACATAAACAAGTACCACCTTGGACGTTTTCTCATATTTGTTGCTTAATTAATATGTCTACCTGACTAGATTTTATACAATGTGTTTAATGTATGTATGTGGATAGGTATACAATACTGCATTTTGAAAGCACAGACGTACATAATAACCATTTTTTCTCATTTTGTTTTATTCTATGTTGTTTTATTTCCTTATATGACATGATTTTTTTGTATTGCATTGTGTACCAGAAATAGCGTGTAACAATAATAACCACTGATCTCTTGATTCATTTCATTTTATATAGTACACATTGACATGATTTCATGTACTTTCTCAACATGCCCCCTGGTGGTGATAGGAATAATTGCTTTCTTTTACATCTATATGTTCTTCAAGCGACTTGTAGTGTTATAATCAGGAAATTGCAACTAAAGGTATATGGGTGTCGTGAAGAATAAAGGAACAGTTTCTGGATAAAGACTGATTGCTGAAAAACTGAGATTTAGTAAATGAATGCAAAATATTTGTAAATGAATATGTATTACTTAATTTTACATCTGTCTTTATATCATTTAGTTCTTCTCTAGATGTCCCTCAATTTACATATCTATCCATGTGTTAATCTTTTCTCTATCTATTTAACTATCATCTATCTATTTATCTATCTATCCATGTATTTATCCATCTATCCAGTATTATCCATCGATCTATCTATCTGTCTATCTATCTATCTATCTATCTATCTGTCTATCTATCTGTCCATCTATCTAACTATATCTAACTATATAACATAAAATTAAAAACTAAAACAACACTGATAATTTGTAGATGTGGGTGAAAACCTCAGGATCTCAGTGTATTCACAATTAGTTATATACGACTTACAAAAAAACTCCTAGTTATTTGATTTAAAATATCACATTTGAGCTAAAATTCTTAAGTGGGCTTTACACGATGCGATTTCGCTAGCAAGATTGCAAACGATCGTACCCGCCCCTGTCGTTTGTGCGACACGGGCAAATCGCTGCCCGTGGAGCACAACCTCGCTTACACCCGTCACACGGACTTACCTGCCCTCCGACGACGCTCTTGCCGGCGATCCGCCTCCTTTCTAAGGGGGCGGGTCGTGCGGCATCACAGCGACGTCACACGGCAGCCGTCCAATAGAAGTAGAGGGGCGGAGATGAGCGGGACATAAACATCCTGCCCACCTCCTTCCTTCCTCATTGCCGGTGGAGGCAGGTAAGGAGATGTTCGTCGCTCTGCGGTGTCACACACAGCGATGTGTGCTGCCTCAGGAACGAGGAACAACATCGCTAATTAGAAGAAAATGATTTTTTGTTTTAGGACGACCTCTCCGCAGCAAACGATTTTGGCCACTTTTGCGATCGTTTTAGGTCGCACATAAGTGTCACACACTGCGATATCGTTAATGATGCCGGATGTGCGTCACAAACAACGTGACCCCGACAATAATTCACTAACGATATCGTAGCATGTAAAGCCCACTTTAGGCTCTGTTCACATGGTGCTTTTTGGTGCCTTTTATTTGCATGTTTTTTTTCATTGGTTTTATGAAAATAAATGATAATTAAAAAGCTGCTTTTTACAGAAACAGCAACCTATGATATTACAAAAATCTCATGCACACACACACACTCACAAACACACACACACACACACACACACACACACACACACACACTCACCTAACTGAAATGGAAAACCGCTGCTTTTTCTGTTTTTTTTTTTTAAAGCGGCTGCATGTCAATTCTTTTACTGTTTTTTGCAGCTCTTTTTTGGTAACTGAAAATCAATTTATTTAAACATATACTGTAGACAAATGATACACCAAAAACACAACAAAGAACGCTACAAAAATGCAGCAAAAAACGCCTCCATTTTACTGCAAAGGTTTGCTGCCACAAAAAAAGCAGAAAAAAACATCCTGTGTGAACATAGCCTTGCTCTACATTTTTTTTTTTTTTTAAATTCTAACACGGTGACTCAGTGGTTAGCACTGTTACTTTCCAACACTGTGGTTTTAAATTCAAATGCCACCAAGGACAATATGTGATGCCCTGGCCTATCAAGTCGTCACAGGGTATTGTGCAATCTGCCCTTCTGCACAGTATCCACCCTCCTTGGTTACGAATCCTGGTCCTTTGGTGTTGCTAACAGCTTAGACAATCAAAATCCTAGGAACACTTTACACTTTACACACCAGACACATCATTTGGGGGCCTGAAGGGAATAGGGATGCCCACATGGGGGGTTGATAAGGGGAAAGTGAAGAAATTGACAGTTAAGCTGGAGTTGAGCTGGAGTTGAGCTGGAGTTGAGCAAAAGAGAGGTGAGTGAAGCAGTGACTCTCTGAGAGGGAGAGGTCACCGGCAAGGAGTAGGGCTCCTGTAGTTACTAGGTGGCAGACGTTGGTCTGGGCCTGGTAGGAGCTGGAACCCCAGGTCGCAGAGGATAGTGTCGAGGGGCATGTACAGCCGAGGAGGGCAGGGGCGGCCTTGAGCTATCACCGGGCAGGGGCCAAGGCACGACGGGGTACGTGGAGCCTAGGCCAGAAAGTAGCTTCACGCTTTCCGGTAATTTACCCGATGGGGGTGAAGACTTCAAGATTCATCCCCAACCCGCTCCAAAATCGGGGTACTAGCGCACCGATGGGATAGGACTTTCCCAATACAGTCCAAAGAAATCCTACTCGTGAACCCTGAGAGCAAGCTCACTCCGTTAGCTATACGGGTGAGCGGGACCCAAAGAGTTTTATACCCGAGGGTCCAAACAGAGACAAAGGTGCCAAGGACAGGGCCACAGGCTAACAGCAACACCAAGGGAGTGGACCCAAGCGTGCTCCCTACAAGCTGCAGTGGTGCTCAGAATCCTAGTTACAAGCTGTCGGTGTTGTTATTCCTGGACTGAGTGAGTATACTGAAAACCCCTGTCCCAATCCCCAGCGGCACCCAAGCACCAACTATCCAATGGGCCCTGGGACACAAACCCCATACCCACGGAGGGGTTAAACATCAGGCTGCCACACCATCGTCACCAGGCTCCCCAATGGCAAAGGTGGTCCCTCCCATTACCACACACCGTGGGTTGCCTCACAAACTTTCTAACCCCTTTGTACATATCCCCCCTCTTCTTTTAATTCGAGTGTCTGTACAGACCCCCCGGATCCAGAGACCCTTGAGCCACCACAGCTCCGGATCCGAGCGGCTCAGCCACTGGCGTGGGGGCAGTACACAATATCTTTAAGGTGTTACTATGTTCTCCCTGTGTTTGTGTGGTTTTCCTCCCACAATCTAAAGACAAACTGATAAGGAACTTAGAGCCCAATGTAAAGGTGGCTTTACACACTGCAACATCGCAAACGACATCGCTGTAATGTCACCCGTTTTGTGACGTAATAGCGACCTCCCCGGCGACATTGCAGTGTGTGAAACACATCAGCAACCTGGCCCCTGCTGTGAAGTTGCTGATCGCTACAAATCGTTCAGGACCATTCTTTGGTCCTTTGTTTCCCGCTGTGCAGCATGATCGCTAGAAAGTTTCAGTGTGTAAAGGGGACTTAAAACACTGGAAACGAGTGATGTGTCACAATATCTGTCAATCAGTATTCTCTGTCAGTCGGTCTCTCCCTCTCGGTCTCTATTCTCTCTCTGTTGGTCCGTCACTATCTCTGTCCCTCTTTCACAGTCTGTCGGTCATTTTCCCCTCCTCTCTCATACTCACCGATCCCTGATCCCCGGCGCGGCGCTGCACGGCGTTCACACTGCTGCGGCGGCTTTTACTATTTTGAAAAAGCCGGCCGCTCATTAAACAATTTCGTATTCCCTACTTTCCCCGCCCACAGGCGCCTATGATTGGTTGCAGTGAGACACGCCCCCACGCTGAGTGACAGGTGTCTCACTGCACCCAATCACAGCAGCCGGTGGGCGGGTCTATACTGTGCAGTGAAATAAATAATTAAATAATTTAAAAAACGGCGTGCGGTCCCCCACAATTTTAATACCAGCCAGATAAAGCCATACAGCTGAAGGCTGGAATTCTCAGGATGGGGAGCGCCACGTTACGGGGAGCCCCCCAGCCTAACAATATCAGTCAGCAGCCGCCCAGAATTGCCGCATACATTATATGCGACAGTTCTGGGACTGTACCCGGCTCTTCCCGATTTGCCCTGGTGCATTGGCAAATCGGGGTAATAAGGATTTATTGGCAGCCCATAGCTGCCAATAAGTCCTAGATTAATCATGTCAGGCGTCTCCCCGAGAAACCTTCCATGATTAATCTGTAAATTACAGTAAATAAACACACACACCCGAAAAAATCCTTTATTAGAAATAAAAAACACAAACAAATTCCCTCATCACCAATTTAATCAGCCCCAAAAAGCCCTCCATGTCCGGCGTAATCCACGGACCTCCAGCGTCGCTTCCATCTCAGCTGCATGGAGGTGACAGGAGCTACAGAAGACACCGCCGCTCCTGTCACCTCCATGCAGCTAATGAAGACAGCCGCGCGATCGGCTGAGCTGTCACTGAGGTTACCCACTGTCACTGAATCCAGCGGTGGATCCAGCGGTGGATGCAGCGGTGGCCGCGGGTAACCTCAGTGACAGCTCAGCTGATCGCGCTACTCACCGCCGCTCCGGTCAGCTCCATGCAGCAACTGAGGTGAGTAGCGCGATCAGCTGAGCTGTCACTGAGGTTACCCGCGGCCACTGCTGGATCCAGTGACAGCGGGTAACCTCAGTGACAGCTCAGCCGATCGCGCGGCTGAGTGTGTGTGTCTGTCCGGGTCCCAGAACTGTCGCATATAATGTATGCGGCAATTCTGGGCGGCTGCTGACTGATATTGTTAGGCTGGGGGGCTCCCCATCCTGAGAATACCAGCCTTCAGCCGTATGGCTTTATCTGGCTGGTATTAAAATTGGGGGGGACCGCACGCCTGTTTTTTTTAATTATTTAATTATTTATTTCACTGCACAGTATAGACACGCCCACCGGCTGCTGTGATTGGGTGCAGTGAGACACCTGTCACTCAGCGTGGGGGCGTGTCTCACTGCAACCAATCATAGGCGCCTGTGGGCAGGGAAAGTAGGGAATACGAAATTGTTGAGCATGAGCATGGTAGTGCTTGCTCATCAGTATCAATTTATTAATCTATCTATAAGCGGGTGCTGGATTCGCCCCTAAAGATCTCAGTCGATGCAGAGAATAGTGCACATGTTGATGTGTTTATGGTAATGTTGCACATGTGGCCACCCAGTGGCTGGTTTCAGGTACTGCTCCTTGTCAGGATGTTAAAAGTTTCCAAGCAATAGGAGCAGCCAGACAGCAGGCCCGAACTGACCATAGGACAATTCTGGCAAATGCCAGACGGGCCGGTCCCTGTAGTGGGCTGGTGCCTGTAGTGGCCACTCTCTGCTGTCACCGCCGCTCTCCTCAGTAGTGTGCAGGCCGGGCAGCATTATCTGCCATGCGCACACTAGCTGCAGCAGGAGCAGGACGCAGCGCTGCGCTGTGCAGGTCCTGCTGTGTGATAGTGTACCCGGCATGCACACACTGCTGAGGAGCGTGGCGGTGGTGGCAGCTTCCTCCTTCCTATTCAAATGTTTTTATGTCTTTCAGATGTAAATACATTTGAACAGTGCACCGGGACTGGGACTGGGCCCCGCCACCGACGTGCAGCACTGTGATGAGATCAGCACCTTGCTGACATCATAACAGTGCTGCGGGCATCACACAGGATACATCAGGCAGTGGTACGTGCTCCATGGAGGAGCCGAAGATGAAAGGTTTAATTAATGGGGATGAGTAGGGAGGGGCTGAGGACACTTAACGGTAAACATTTGTGAAGGAACACAGCTTTGTGACAGGCAGGGGTGGTTACTGTATTCCGAGGGAAGGGATTGGAAGGAGTGTGTAGTGATGAGGTAGTGTAATTTGTGTGTGTAGGGGGTGATGGGGGGTGCATTGTATTATGTCTGGGGAGGCGGTAATGGAGGGTGCATTGTATTGTGTGTGTGTGTGGGGAGGGGTAATGGAGGGTGCATCGTATTGTGTGTGTGTGTGGGGGCGATGGGTGGTGCATTGTATTATGTCTGGGGAGGGGGTAATGGAGGGTGCATTGTATTGTTTGTGTGTGAGTGTAGGGGTAATGGGGGTGCATTGTATTGTATGTGTGTGGGGGGAGGGGTAATGGAACGTGTTTTGTGTGTGTCTGTGTGCATGTGTGTGTGTTTGTGTACGGGTACTGGGGGTGCATTGTATTGTGTGTGCGGGGGTCGAGTAATGGAGGCTGCATTGTATTGTGTGTGTGTGGGGGGAGGGGTAATGGAGGGTACATTGTATTGTGTGTGTGTTGTGTGTGTGTGTGTGTGTGTAGAGGGGTTATGGGGATGCATTGTGTTGTGTGTGTGTGTGGGGTAATGGAGCGTGCATTGTATTGTGTGTGTTTGTGTAGGGTAATTGGGGTGCATTGTATTGTGTGTGTGGGGTGGGAGGGGTAATGGAGGGTGCATTGTGTGTGTGTGTGTGTGTGTGTGTGTGCATGTGTGTGGAGCTAATGGGGGTGTATTGTATTGTGTGTGTGTGTGTGTGTGCGTATGTAGTGGTAATGGGGGAGCATCGTAATGTGTGTGTGTGGGGGGGAGGGGTAATGGAGGGTGCATTGTGTGTGTGTGTGGGGGTAATGGGGGTGCATTGTATTGTGTGTGTGGGGGGAGGTAATGTGAGTGCATTGTAATGTGTATGTGTGTGTGGGGGGGGGGTAATGGAGGGTGCATTGTATTGTGTGTGTGGGGGGGAATTAAAAAAGAGCAGTTTGGGGGGAATATATAAATAAATAATAATAATAATATTAATAATAACTCTAATAATAATAATAATAATAATAATAATAATAAAGGGGCAATATGGTGGGATATTATGGAGAAAGCAGTTTGGGGGTATATTAAAAAGAGAGCAGTGTGGAGGGGACATTATGGAGAGAGGCTTTGTATAGGGACATTATGGAAAGAGGCAGTGTGGGGGTATATTAAGGAGAGAGGCAGTGTGGGAGGTATTTTAGATAAGTGCAGTGTGGGAGATATTTTGTGAAGGAAGCACAGCAATTATTTATTCAGGGGCACAGCATGGGAGATATTTATATTTATAATGATACTTTTATTTTTAAAGGTGCTGTGTGGGGAAGAGCTGCTGAAGAATAAAGAAGGAGGGCTTCATCAATGAGCAATGGGCACAAAAACTCATCATGGCGTCTGTACTGCGTGGTGACAAAAGGGATGAGAATGACTCAGAAGATGTCACCTATAAAAGGTACCTGGATGAAAATGATTATTTGTGATATTGCCTGCGTCTTATCAGTATTGTGGTTCCTGTATGGTCCGCAGTCTGATAACAACAACTCCCAGCATCTCCTTACTATTGTTAAGGACAAGCTGGGAGTTGTAGATTCCGGCATCTTCCGAGCCTTCCCATTGATCTGCATTGTAAAATACAGAACGTTTTCCGAATGGAAAACACCAGAAGAATGGACCGGCCACTTCTTTTATCACTTGGTGGTTTTAAAAACCTGAAGTGGGTAAAATATGCTCAAAAGCCTGATCCTGTGCACAGCGAATAGATGCATATGGTCATTCTAGTATTTTTCATAGTGGTTTCCATGGTGGGATCTGCCCTTAAAAATGTCACTGCACATTCCCTAAGAGGTATGTGTCCAAAATTATCACCAGTGATAACAACAGCTTCCCTGATCACCAATCTGTGGAATAGGTCATCAATATTATTTCATTGCGATCTGATTTTTTATCCCTGCTCATCAGCTATATGACCGCAGCATTAGAGCAGCATCATCTTCATTATCTGTGAGACCCAGCTCTGTAGGGAAAAGAGCGGCTCCACCAGATCCTGCAACTAATAGCAATAAATAGAACTGAGTTGTAAAACTGGATGCAGCCGTGACTACATGTTATGTGGTCGTTTTACATAATCTACAAGTGCACAAAGATATTACACATTCAACGCACGAAACGTGTGCCTGTATACCCCCAAATGCCAGGGCTGAATTTTAGTCCCAGTCCGGCCCTGCCAGACAGAGAATAGTTAAGAACACTGGGAGGAGTTAGGGAGAATATATATATATATTTTTGTGTATATGTGTATATGTATATATATATATATATATATATATATGTATATATATATATGTATATATATATATATATATATATATATATATATATATATATATATATAAAGAGAGAGAGGCAGAGACAAGGTAAATCAGCTGCTCATCTCTAGTTGGAAACTATTGGCCAAATAAACGGTCAGTTTCTGTGTAATTATCTGATTGACTTTTTTATATGCCAAATTATGATGGCTAGATAGCTGATTTCCAAAAATGACAGGAGCTTATGACACATAACTTGTGACGAGTTCACCAGTAGACCTCTTGTAAGTTAGTTATTGGGTCATAGATGACATTTAATGGGCCCAGGGAGATTAGACTTGACCATTTCATCTGATTGCACAGAACTATAGTAGGGAAAACTGCTGAAAATGTTAATGCTGACTATGATGGAAAGGCGTTCAACCACTTAGGAGCATAGTAGCTTAATGCACATAGGGCTGCACATCTGCAGTTTGGTCATGGTGCTCATGTTGAGACTTGACCACTTTAAGTTTTGGAGTTAGGGTAAAGTCACACAGGCGTATGACTCGCACAAGTGCAATGCAAGTAAATCTTGCATTGCACTTGGCCATACTTAACAATGTTGCAGCTCAGATAGCCAAGTTTTTTTCCTCTGCCCTAATCAGACAGAGGAAAAAATTGCAGCATGCTGCGATTGTAAGTGAGAGACGTGTCACACGCACCCATCCAATCTTTGGGTGCGAATGAAACATCGGACTGCACTCAGATGTCATCCAAATGCAGTGCGATATACACACATGCTGACAATGGAGAGGGTGGAGATATTAATCCCTACCCTCCGCAGTTGTGATCCGATTGCAAGATTGCTCACACTTGCAGCAGAGTGGGAACCGTGGGTAATTAGCATATTGCATTCATTGCTCACTAGAGATGAGCGATGTTTGAGGTTCGAGGTTCGCCAATTTCATGTTCGAGTGATTTTGGGGGGTGTTTGAGTCATTCGACGAACTCGAACGATTTGGTAAAAGTTCGGTAGTTCGAGTTACGTTCGAGAACGGTTCGATCAGCAAAAAGCCTATCTAGTTACTAGCTGGCTTTTCACTGTAATAGTGTGAGTCACTGTGAATCACGCTATTATCAAAATTCAGCATATAGTGTGCGGGTGGGGGACGGAGTTTAGATCAGTGCTGCTGCTGAGTGCTGAAAGAATGCCGATCGCCATTTTTTTTTTCCCTAATCGCGCGTACAGTGGGGCGGGCGAGGCTGTCAGCAAATCACAGAGACACACACTGCAAAGTGGATTTTTGCCAGACAAGCAAGGGCATGTGTCATGGGCTGTGCATGTCACATGTCTTTGCTCTATAAGATCCGGCCATTTTCCCCGTCGTCGCCATTATCTCTCTGCTGTGGGTGGGTGACAGTCACCGCTCCCACTCCTGCTGCTTCTGATGCTGCGTGCGCTATAGCCATACAGTGCAATCTACACAGTGCTTTAGGGATTAGAGACTTCTTGTCATTTCAGCCCTTTTCAGGGCTGCATTACAGCCGTCTATAGGCATTGTTTCTAGGCAGGTCTATGCAAACGCTGTGCAGGGCTTTAGATAACAGCATCTGGCTACATCAGCTATGGGAAGTCCCACACAGAGTTTATCAAGGAAGCGGTGATGTTGTGTGCGACATGCTGGTGTAGCGCGGCCACGCCTTTCTTGGAGAAGGAGTGGTGACTGGGCATCGACTCTTGGGGCACTGCGATGGGCATAAGGTCTCGAGAATCCTCTGTGTCCACTGGGTGGAAAGGCAGCATTTCTGTAGCCAACAGCTTTCAGATGCTGAAAGTCAACCTCTTAGGCATGTCATGCCCTTCTAAACTCATGTAAAACACAGCAAGGGGACTCCAACCACAGTTTCCCTCATTTACAAAAATTGGGCCACACATACACCACTTCACTGGCATCAGTTGTCCCCCAGTTGCAATCTTACAAAGATGCTTTGCATGAAGCACTCTCAGAAATACACCAGACTTTTGCCTCCCCTTGATGACACAGGGGTAGAAAAGTACTCTGTGATCCATGACTTGTTCATCTTGGTTCTTTTTGAAAAAAGCAAGGGGACTCCAACCACAGTCTCCATCATTTCAAAAAATTGGGCCACACACACAAACCACTTCACTGGCATCAGTTGTCCCACAGTTGAAATCTTACAAAGATGCTTTGAATGAAGCACTCTCAAAACTATACCAGACTTTCGCCTCCCCTGGATGACACAGGGGTAGAAAACTCCTCTGTGATCCATGACTTGTTCATCTGGAAGAACGTTAGTCTGTCCACATTGTCACTGGACAGACGCGTGCGCTTATCTGTCAGCACACACCCAGCAGCACTGAAGACACGTTCCGAGAGAACGCTGGCTGCGGGACATGACAAAATCCCCAAGGCGTAAGTGGCGAGCTCAGACAATTTATCCACATTGGAAGCCCAAAATAAGCAAGGCTCCAGTCACACAGTAATGGCATCGATGTTCACTTGCACATACTCCTATATCTGTGTCTCCTCCTCCTTTTACTTGTCCAGCTGTTTTGTTTTCGCATGAGTATATGTCGTTGCACTTTCCCATGTGTTTGTGGTGTCTTGGGAGTTGTTTGTCACCTTTTGGACACATTTGAAGGTGTTTGCTATGTGTTTTTATGTGTTTGTGTTTGCTTCCCATTGTTTTCAATGGGGTTCGAGTGGTTCGTCGAACGGTTCGTCAAACGTTCGTTAAACAGGGCCTCCGTTCGACAAACCGAACTAAACTCAAACGCCAGGGGGGATGGCTCATCTCTATTGCTCACGAATCACATGCCATACGCTATTGTGACTCCAGCGTTACATAGGTAATTAAACTGAAATTCAATTTAATCTAGATCATGTTTCAACTCAAGACTGGCAAGACATTTATTGGTAGATGAGGATTATTAGAGTGTGACATTAAAATCATGTTAATTGCACAGAAGCTGAAAGCCTATATTTAAAATATGCTAAAAAAGAAAAAAAAAGCTGTATTTCAAAATGAACATGGTTTTGTCTTGCTTGTCTATTGTATGTTTTATTTAGTAGAGAGAAGGCGGTAAAACTATTTCTCTAAGTCATATGGAATCTGTCCCAAATGGATAAAATATCACACTTTGAAAAATGACTTGGAAAATATAAAAAATATTGGGAAGCTCAACTCTGACACAATGATAGAAAGCCTGCAGAATGCAACTAACACAGAAGGAGCATAAAACAACATTGTTTACCATGGGATGAAGTTGCCAGCTGCCTTAAAAGGCAGTATTTCCAGTATATTTTTTATAATTATCTTCTCTGTTGAGACCTTTATCCGGGAGAACAAATCCATTATGGAAAACAAGATTTATCCTGCTCATATATTCAGATTTTTTCATTCTTTTTTTTTCTTTCATCATGAAGCAAGAAACATAAGCATTAAATGAGTTCCAAATCAATGCCAAAGTGAAGCTGTAGACAGACTACTGCAAACCGGCCAGGAACAATTGTTTGAGAAAAAATATACACAGTTATTGAAAGGAATTCCAGTATTTTGTAATCAAGGTTATTTTTTTTTAAAGAATAGTGATGGGCGAACCCAAACTATAAAGTTCGGGGTTTGTACCGGATACCCAGTGTCCGTGTATGGACCCCGAACAATTACTACTCAGGGAAGTCCATGTTACTCTTCGGGTTCGAAGATGGAAAGTTAAAAAAGAAAGAAAATAAGAAATAAAGCAGGACCATTATACTTAGCAACCTTCCTTGCACCTGTAACACTACTTCCAGGTCTGATCATTACCTCTCTTACATACATACTGCTTCCCCCTCCCACCATCGGCCCTGGTGTCTGTGATTGGTTGCAGTCAGACCATGCCCCCACCCTGTGTGACAGCACCTATGCTTGGTTGTAATCATGCACGATGTCTGCATCTCTATAGTGGTGTAAAAAAATTAAAATAAAAAAATAGCATATTGTACCCATATATTGTGATACCCATCATAGATAAAGGAGACGGCTACAGGCTGCAGCCTCTAGCCATGTGCTTATCTTGACTGTGTATCAAAATATGAGGAACCATATGTGGCTTTTTTAAAATGATTTAAAGAAATACATTTAAAATTAGCATGCCTTCCCCCACAATTTTGATTCCCAGCCATGGTAAAGCCAACCCCTGAGTGCTGGCATTCTGAGGCTGGGGAGGCCCATGGTTATTTTGCCCACAGGCTAAAAATATCAGCAATTAGCACTTTACCAGCCTAATACCGATTGCCCTGGTGCAGTGGCAGCTGGGGTAATATAAGGGGTTAATGACAGCTCACAGCTACCACTAAGCCCTAGATTAGCAATGCTAGAGTCTAGGAGACCTCCCATTACTATTACTGTAAGTGGAAAGAAATAAACACAAACATTCAAAAACCCTTTATTTGTTATGAAATACAAAACAACACAGTCTTTCTCCAATTTATTAACCTTCCAAACACGTAGGTCTGATGTAATCCACATGAGGTCTCATGACAATCCCAACTCTGCTACATACTATAGTCAGATCATGCAAGCACATTAGAGAACATGATTGCCCACTGCGGCTTCAGGCACACACTGACTGAGCACTGCTGTGAGCACTGACGTCACTCAGTTTACCTGCAGTCCCAGCTGGAGGTTCCCATGGTACCTGACCTGTGACCACAGATAAATTCATATCAGGTGAACTGAATTCAATCTGACCTCCATCTATTGGCAGACAACTGCTTTTTTGCCTAGAGATGCAGATTTGTTGCTGGAATTTCTGCACCAAATTTCTGCACCAATACTGCATCTTCTGTCAAAAAAACCCCACATTAAAACACAATGTATTTTTGATGCGGTATTGATGCGAATTTTTTTTGCCAGGAGATGCAGATTTGATGCGGGATGGGGTGTATAAATTCTAGCATCAAATCTGCATCCCCTGGCTGAAGAGCACACAAAACACTAAGTTTTGACACCATTTTGGTGTGGTTTTTTATTAAGAGATGCAAGTTCGGTGCAGAAATCTAGTGCAGACATTTCAGCACAAAATTTGCATCTCCCAGCAGAAAAACAACACCTAAACTGTGCTTTTTGCCAGGAGATGCAGATTTGGTGCTGAAATTTATACATCAAATGCCTGCACCAAATCAACAAATTACTCATGGACCATTGAGAGAAGATGCTTTTAGAAAATATTTAACTATTAGTCTTTATTCATGGCAGTGGTCATAGATAAAATTATCAATGGGCCAACTTTCTTGGATTTAAAATAACTCCATTTGTGAATGAACTTGGGATGCTTTACTGTTGGTATAACTCAGGTCTATGGTAGCGATCATCTTTTCTTCTTGGAAAATCATTCAACAAAATGATTCCAAACAGTCTAAAGGGGGCTTTACACACTGCCACATCGCTAGCATGTCGCTAGCATTCGCACCTGCCCCGTCATTTGTGCATCACGGGCAAATCACTGCCCGTGGCGGACAAACTCGCTGCTACCCGTAACACATACTTACCTTCCTAACGACGTCACTGTGGCCGGCGAACAGCCTCTTTTCTGAGTGGGCGGTTTGTGCGCTGTCACAGCGATGTCACACGGCAGACGTCCAATAGAAGCGAAGGGGCGGAGAGCAGCTGCAGGAAAGTCACGCCCACCTCGTTGCCGGAGGACGCAGGAACACTGTTGTTCATCGTTCCTGGGATGTCACATGTAGCGATGTGTGCTGCCTCAGGAACGACGAACAACCTGCGTCCCAGAAGAGCAACGGGAAAAGAACAACGTGTCAACGATCAACGATGTGATATTTTTTATTGTTAGCGGTCGCTCGTACGTCTCACACGCAACAACGTCGCTAACGAGGCCGGATATGTGTCACGAATTCCGTGACCCCAACGATATCTCGTTAGCGATGTTGTTGTGTGTAAAGCGGCCTTAAGACTATGTTTTTACTAGAAAATTGACTTTTCTTAAGAAAAATCTGCACCCTCTGGCACAATACCACACCCGCGGCAAAAATCGGGGTAAAACCACATCGTGTGCACATAACCATGAGTAGATTTACCATAGAACCATGCAGTGAATGTCCACTTTTCCTGCAGAATTACAGTCTGTATTTGATTAGTGATGAGCTAATATACTATATATTCGTTACTCACACGAATAATAATGTATTCGTGATATCTATGACTTGACATGCATTTTGTTCCTTGTCTAGTCAGATTCGAGTCTCCTCCCTGAATGTTTCAGCCACCAAACATGCAGGGATTGCTTGCCAATCACAGTAATGCCATAGCCATCTTTGCTACTGGTATTACTGTGATTGGCTGACCGGATCACGTCATCAGGACTATATAATACCCACCAACGCCAGGGCCAGATTCTGAGCAGTGTACAGTTAGTCATTGATATAAAAGGAATAGATAGCATACTGTAGATGTAAATGACCTACTGCACCTTTTTAAAGACTCCATTTTAAAGGGTAAATTGTCTATCTGTTGCTGGAAGAGCTTGTTAGTATAGGGAGAGATTTTGGAGTAGGGTACAGTGTATTTAAAAAGGTATTTAGGCAGAGGTTGATTGTTTTAAATTACCTCCTAGAAAGAATAGAAAAAGGAAAGAAATCCAGTGAGCTCAAAAATTAGTGCAAAAAAATGCATGTAAGTTTTATTCCGTACAATAGAAAATCTTTTAAAGCAGCATATTACAATATATGAAGGCAGAGGTGAAAATTTATCCTGCTTTAAACACATGACAAGACGCGTTTTGGCTACAGCACTCATTTTTGTGCTTGCTGGATTTCTTTCCGTCTTCTACATTTAATAGTGGTAGGAACTCTTGCCATCTTATCCAATGCAGAGCCTTTTACAGAAACAGCAGCATACTAAGAAGACATCTTGACGTTAAGCTGGCTATTTTTTTTTTATATTGCTAGAAAGAATACACCATTTTAAAATGATTATTCCATAACCCCTGCTGTAAGAGCTTGTTAGGGCAGAATGATATATCTGATAAGGGTCCAGTGTATTTAAAAAGGTATTTAGGCAGCCTTGATAGCGTTCAATTAACTGGTGCTGCCTCCACATAAACACCATTTAAAAGGGAGAATTATGAAACGAATAATGGTGTTCCTTGGTACTGACGTACATAATACTTACTTACTTACTGTAAGAGCCGATATTCGGGAATGCTGCATTTCTGCTGATCAGAGCTGTGCAGCTCTGATCAACAGAAATGCACAAGCAATCAGACTGCTGATCCACAAAGTCTCCTACGGGGACTAGTAACATAGATAAACAAAGTAAAAAAGTTTTTAAAAATATGAAAAAATAAGTAAACTAAAAGTTCAAATCATCCCCACCCATTCACCATTTGAAAATAAAAGTTTAAAAAAAATAAAAAAATATACACATATTAGGTATCCACGCATTCAGAAATGCCCGATCTATCAAAATATAAAATCAAGTAATCTGATTGGTACCTGGCGTGGCAGAAAAAAATCCAAACACCAAAATTAAGTTTTTTGGTCGCTGCAAAATTTTTTAAAAATGCAATAACAGGGGATCAAAAAATAGCATCCACACAAAGATAGTATAATTAAAAACAGAACGTCAGCTCAAGACAAAAAATAAGCCATCACTGAGCTCCAGATCCTGCAATTTTACCGCACTTGGAATGTTTCCTCATTTTCCAGTACAATATATGATAAAACTAATGATTTCGATCAAAAGTACAATTCATTTTGCAAAAAAATAAGCCATCATATAGCAAAATTGACAGAAAAATAAAAAAGGGCTTTCGGAAGAAGGGGCGGAAAAAATAATAATGAAAAACTGTAAATTGCCTGGAAGTGAAGGGGTTAATCCCTTAACGACCGCGGGCAGTAAAATTACGTCCTAGCGGTCATAGTGTTAATCTCCTGCTGCTGCGGGCGGCAGCAGCGGGAGATTGGCACACATCTCAGCTGATTTATACAGCTGAGATGTGTGCCTGCTAGGCACGACCGGAATCGTTATCCGCTCGTGCTGTTCAACCCCTTAAATGGCGCTGTCAATAAGTGACAGCGCCATTATAATCACGATGACGGTAAAAATGTACTCACTGCCATTACCGGAAGTCACGTGACGTGGTAACGTGACCTCCGATGGTTGTCATGGTAGCACAGGGTCATGTGATGATTCCTGTCGCTCACATGACTCACTTACTATTTCACCCGGCCGAGAGCTTGGTGAGACAGGAAATGAGCATATCTGCTGTTCACCGATGTGTAGCTGTGATTAGCAGATATGGAAGAGCAATTGGAAAGCTGATCCATATAGTCCCCTAGGGGACCTAGTAAAATAAAAGAAAAAAAGAAAAAAAGAGTTTTACAAAATTAAAAAATAATAAAATAACCTAAAAGATCAAATCACCCCCCTTTCGCCCCATTGAAAATTAAAGGGGTAAAAAAATAAAAAATATACATACATTTGGTATCGCCACATTCAGAAATGCCCGATCTATCAAAATATAACATCAATTAATCTGATAAACGGCATAGCAGCAGAAAATTTCAAATGCCAAAATTCCATTTTCTGGTCGCCACAAATTTTGCGCTAATTCAATACCAGCCGATCAAAATGTAGCATCTGCACAAAAGTAGTACCATTGAAAACATCAGCCTGAGACACAAAAAATAAGCGGTCATTGAGCCATAAATCCAGAAAATTAAGAACGCTATGGGTCACGGAATATGGCATAAAACGTACGCCACTTTTTTGGACAACTTCTCATTTTTTAACCCCTTAGATAAAAGTAAACCTATTCATGTTTGGTGTCTACAAACTCACACCGACGTGAGGCATCCCACCAACACATCAGTTTTACCATAAAATATCTCAAAAACAATACTGCTATCGCACTTTTTTTTTTTTTCAATTTTTCCGCATTTGGAATTTTTTTGCTGTTTTCCAGTACACTATATTGTAAAACTCATGGTTTCATTTAAAACTACAGCTTGTTAAGGAAAAAAATGAGCCATCACATGACCATATTGACTGAAGAAAAAAAAAAGTTACGCCTCTCAGAAGAAGAATGGCAAAAAAAAATGGAAAGCGCAAAGTTGGCTGGTCGTGAAGGGGTTAATATTTGGTTGCACACCCATTGAAACAAATAACCACAATCAATGAATTCCTATAACCATCAACAAGCTTCTTACACCTCTTAACTGGAATTTTGGACCACTCTTGTTTTGCAAACTGGTCCAGGTATCTCATTTTTGAAAGGTGCATTCTCCTAATAGCATTTTAAGATCTCTCCACAGGTCTTCAGTGGTATTTACATCAGGACTCATTTCTGGACACCTCAGAACTCTCCAGCACTTTGTTTCCATTCATTTCTGGGCGCTTCTTGAAGTATGTTTGTGGTCATTGTCCTGCTGGAAAACCCATGACCTACGAGCTTTCTGACATTGGTCACTACATTGCAACCCAAAATCCTTTGGTAATCTGAAGACTTCTTGATACCTTGCACACAGTCAAGGCACACAGTGCCAGAGGAAGAAATCAACCCCAAAACATCATGACTGTTCTTTTATTTTTAGTCCTCATTCTGTTTTTGGCAAACAGCAGAATGATGTTCTTTAACAAAAAGCTCTATCTTGGTTTCATCGGTCCACAAGATGCTTTCCTGAAATATTTTGGCTAGCTCACATACATTTTGGCAAATTGCTGCTAGCTTTTTTATGACTCTGTGTCAGAAGTGGGGTCCACCTGGGTCTCCTTCCATAGCATTTCATTTTATTCAAATGTCAGATAGTTCACACTGACCCTGATGCACCCTGAGCCTGCAGGAAAGTTTGAATTTCTTCAGAACGTGATTGCGGCTGCTTATCCACCATCTGGTCTATCCTGTGTTGAAACTTTTCAGTAATTTTTCTCTGTTGTTCCCATCCAGAGAGACTAGCTAAAGTGCCATGGATTCTATACTTATTGATTATGTTGCACTCCATGAACAAATGAACATCAAGATCCCTACAGATGGCCTTGTAACCTTGAGATTGTTGATATTTTTCATCAATTTTGGTTTTCAAGTCTTCTGGCTGTTTTATTTTCCTCTTTCTGTTCTCCATGCTGAGTGTGGCACACAGACAGACAATGTTAACAAGATTGAGCAAATTTCTCCTTTTTATCTGGTTTCAGATGTGATTTTCATATTGCCCACATCTGTTACTTGCCACAGGTGAGTTTGAACAAGCATGACATACTTGAAATAAAGTTGTTCACCAACAATTTTGGGAAAATGCAAACAATTTTGTCTGGCCCATTTTTGGGGGTTTGTGTGAAATTATGTACAATTTGCCTTTTTTATTATTTTTTTTTGTGTTGTTCCAACACACGTATGTGACGCCCTGGCAAAACCAGGTTGTCACAGAGACTGCACAAATTTTCCAGGTGCAGGACTCCATCCTCCTTGGCATACTAACACAAACCCACACCCAGGTACACAACATCATCCAGCAAAGCCTGGTCACCCGCCATGACAATAGGGACACACCAGTGGGCAGGGCCAAGTGGATGGTGACGCCCATCTAGGGGTCCTGAGGTGTTCTGGGAGGAAACAAGACAGTTAGAGCTGAGACACAGTTGAGTCTAGTTGAAGTTAGAGTTCTGAAGTGAGAGGAGTGTGCAGTGACAGGGTAGTCAGGGGTTGGAGCCTCTGGACTACTGACTAGGTGGCAGTCGGCAGACAGGGCCACAGGCGATGGAGATCCAGTCGCAGGAGACCTTAAGTGGACCGGGGAAGGGTTGTAGCCCGCCGGTGCTGACAGCGGGAATCTGGTCCGGAGGCCATGCACAGTCGGGGTGCTTGGACCCTAGGACGAGGACTGCTTCAAGCCCCTTGTCAATTAGCCAGCAGGGGACAAGATTCCACATCTTGTCCCACCAGCAATCCCAGAGAGCGAGACAGAAGCCCAACAAGGGGGATAGGGCTCCGCAATTGCCTGCTAAGATCCCATGGGTCAGTTTTCATGGACCACAGCTCCCAACACACAGAATCACTGGGAGTGGACTTGCCCGTTTCAAGCGGAGTAGTTAAACTAAGGACACAAACACTAAGTGCAGGAGGAAGGGACCCCTGTTTGCTGTACCAGGGTGTGAGACCCGAATACACCCGCCGGAGGTCACCGGTCACTGTCAATTTGATTTACCACTTGGACTTTGTGTGAATTCCTCTAGAACTGTGAGTACACCAATACCACCCGGTCCAGCTCTGCAGAATATGTTCCGCAGCATCCTTTCCAGTACACCTGCGCCCCGGGACAACACCTCCCCTACCCGTGGAGGGGATACCATCCTGATGCCCCACTCCATCAGCCCCGGGCGCCCCATACCAAGGCAGCGTCGGTGTCACCAACCATCACAGCAACCCACGGGTGGCATCACTGACAAACTCTCCCCTTGTAAATACCCCCTTTTTTATTGTTGTGGGCGGCAGGCTGCTGCGCGAGCCTCGGATCCGGATGCCACTCGAACCACAGCCACGATCCCGGATCCGAGCGCCTCAGGTAGCCTTTCCTGCCGTGGTCAGTCACCCCTGCCCGCAACACATACACAACAAAAATATATGTATGGCAAAACAGATGTAATTACAAGAATTTTCTGGGATTAATACAGTACTTCATTTCGTGAAGCAATTTGAAGGGTGCCAACACTTTCAGCCATGACTGTATTTACATGGTGACCTCACAATTATAAGGATTGCAACATAATTTTCCACTACTACAAAATCACAGAGCATGTCTTACCGAGACAGGAGACAAATACAACCGCTGCACCATTTAAGGCTATGTCCGCATGTTGCTTTTTACCTGCTTTTTACCTGCTTTTTTGCTGCTTTTTCAACTGCAGCGTTTAATGCCAAAATGGTTGTGTTCTGCTTTTCAAGCAAAGTCTATGGGAATTTGGGTTTCTTGTCCCCACTATGCAGTTCAAACTGCAGCATTTTTGTTGCAGAACTTTGGTCAAAAACTCAGCTTTGCAGTGCAAAACCCAAATGGCAAAAACAACTGACATGTCAATTGTTTTTGCCATTTGGGTTTTGCACTGCAAAGCTGACTTTTTGACCAAAGTTCTGCAACAAAAAGGCTGCAGTTTGAACTGCATAGTGGGGACAAGAAACCCAAATTCCCATAGACTTTGCTTGAAAAGCAGAACACAACCATTTTGGCATTAAACGCTGCAGTTGAAAAAGCAGCAAAAAACAGGTAAAAAGCAGGTAAAAAGCAACATGCGGACATAGCTTAATTGTCGTAAAAATCAATGGCCGGGGTGTTAAAATGATTTTTGTTTTCTTCTTTTTTTTTTGCCAGCAGGAAACTTATTTCATCTTACATCAGTTTTTTATGGTCCAAGCAAGACATCCACTTTTTATGCTTTTTCCTTGCAGAAAGATTCTATCTTTGATTTCAAGGGTTTACTTTTACATTTTTGTTATGTGGCAAAAAGCTTACTGGCACATAGGTGCAAAGTATCTGCCTGTTCAGCCCTATGATGATCCCTTCCATCTCAGAGTAGTCATTGACCACTCCTGCCTGCAATTCTCCAGTTTCCTGTGATGTCACATTGACAGATAAGCTCTTTCTCTTCTGCTCTTCTATGTCAATAGGACAGTGATGCCGATGCTGCGTCATGCTAATTGACAGCCAACTTCCCACTGCTTAATTGTGCGGAGCCAATCAGCATGACATCGGCAGTCATGCCCCTTTGACAGGACAAATCGGAAGATAAAGAACTACTCTGATAGGCCTAAGCCACACGGCATGAAAATAGGTGCGAGTGGAGTGCGATAAAAAAAAATCGCATTCCACTCAGCCAATATTAGCGTATGTGCCAGCACCCATGAGCGATTATTTTCTCAGCCCTAATCGGACCAAGAAAAAACAATCACAACATGCAGCGACTGTAATGCGATCCTGTTTTCTCTTGCACCCATTCAAATCTATGGGGTAAGAGAAAAATCGCACTGCACTCGCAGTACACTGGTGTACCGCGAGTGCAGGGAGAGAATGGCAATAGCCGGCTACGGAGGAGAGAGGGAAATAAATCCCTCCCTCCCCTCCTCAGCGCCGGCCCTCACCTCTGCAGCATCGGCCCGCCCCCCGCAGCTGTGGTCCGCTCACACGATCGGACCTCAGTTGCAGGGACACTCGCATGACACTCGGCTCTGTTGTACTGCCAGCATGAGCCGAGTGTCATGCGAGGGGATCGCAGTAATCCCCGTGTGGTCCCGGCCTTAATGTAAGACCAAACAATCAGGTGAATCATCGCCTGAGACATGTTAGATCATCGCTGGGAACAAAAGGTTTGACGTTAGCAGTTAGTCCCATAGGAAAGAAATAGTCACAGATAACCCTTCTAATAATTTAACCATTAATTTATCATTTCTTTGAGTTGTTTACTTCGTTGTTCATATTATTAGACAATGCCTCTTTTCTTTTTCTAGGTTATAATTCAAGGAAAATGCGGCAAAAACATCTCTTAAAAAGTAATGTCAGGTATCTAGTCTACTATACAACTTTTCTCAATTTTAGATTATAATACACCTTAAATGGCATCAAATATTGGTTTTCAACAGTATTTACTTTGACTATTTTTCTTTCCAAGCGCCTGATACAATAAGTACATTACTAAACTTTTCAACATTTGAGACATAACAATTTTTCTTCACTGCTGTTTAGTTGCACTTCTAGAAGCAATGATTTTATTCAACTTAGAAGAAAACAGAAGTAGACTATATCCTAGGAGGCTTACAGCAAAAAAAAAAAACAACAAAAAACAGTGCATGTAAAAAATGCTTGGTGCATGGAAGTGAAAATTTACAGAACTTCAATCTTGGTATATAAATATAAAAACACAGTTTAGCCTTAAGCAATTCCCTAGGTAAATGTGAAATAACTGTGAAGACGAACCTGTTGGAAAAAAACATTCTCTAAATTGGGGCCTTTGCTAAATGTTAAGATCCACTGAAAAACCTGGTTATGGTTATTTATCTTTAGATAACTGTTAATTTATCTTTTTCTTGAATTTTAATTTCTTGATTTCATGATTTGTTGCTATTTAATGCTTGGATATTCAGATTATTTTTGAGCTACCATGATAAGATACCAATGATATAAAAAAATGTTATTTAATACTTTATTTGTTGTATTCAGTATTAATAGTGTTTATTAAGAAGGTAATTAAAAGTGTGTTTTATAACTATTTCTTTTTCCAAAAAATATTTCCGTGTTCTTCAAAAGACTGAAATAAGTTGCCTTATCAAATGGAATGATGCTGGCCTAATATTATTTTGAGTATTTTTATCATCTCTAATCTTTAATCAAATGTTATTTTTCTCATGTCTATTTAGTTATGAAAATAAAAAGCCTTAGGAGCAAGTATAGTCTGACTATTCAGTGATTAGAGTTGTACCTGTAATTCCATAGACCAGGGGTCTCAAACTCAGCTGGGTATATGGGCCGCATATAGAAAAAAATATAATTTGGTGGGCCACATTCTTTGCAGGACCAAGTGATGTTTTCAGTGGTACCATTTATTTCTCTTTACAAATTTGTATCACTGTTTTTGATCAGATTTTGCTTGTTTATTATAACAAATGCACTTTTTTTGTGTATATATAACAAGCATTTTTAATGGTGAAATAAAATCATGCTTTATTTGTTTTTGTTACTTTTTGTAAATAATATTACAATTAGCATTATGTAGTAATTTTGGCCAACATCTTGTAGTAATTTTTCCATCCTGGTCCTCATCTTTTAGTAATGTACTCCATCCTGTTCCTCTTCTTGTAGAAAAATGCCCCACCCTGTAGTAATGTGCCCCATCCTGATCCCCAACCTGAAGTAATGTGCCCATCCAAGATTAAGTAATGTGCACCATCCTGATCCCCATCCTGTAGTAATGTGCCCCATCCTGTTGTAATGTGCCCATCCTTTTCCCCTGGTAATAATGTGCCCCCTCCTTGTCCCCATCCTGTAGTAATATGCCCATCATTGTCCCCTTGTAGAAATATGCCCATCCTAGTCTCCTTGTAGTAATGAGCCCCATCCTTGTCCCCATCCTGTAGTAATATGCCCATCATTGTCCCCTTTTACAAATGTGCCAACGCTGGTGTTCTTCTTGTATTAATGTCCCCTTTCCTGGTTTTCTTCTTGTATCAATGCCCTGTAGTAGTCTCGCGTATTGTGCCATTCTTCACACATACACACACACACACACACACCATTCATATAGATCTGGGAGTTTACAGCACTGGGGTGGGGGGACATACAGCCCTGGGAGTATACAGCACTGGGGTGGGGGAGATACAGCTCTGGGAGTATACAGAACTGGGGTGGGGGGGAACGACAGACAGTTCTGGAGGGGTATACAGCACTGAAGCACTTTGAAAGTAAAAGTGACTGCCGGAATGGGGTGCATGCAAAAAAACGTACACCAACAGCTCACACTTTGAAAGTTAATGCCAGAGTGTGGGGCTACCCGCACTCAGATAGTCTGAGCTTTGAAAGTGAAAGTGACTGGCGGTGTGAAGGGAACAATCACGACCCGCACTCCGATAGCTCTCACTTTGAAAGTGAAAGTGACAACAAGAGTGAGGCACATGGCTACAATGATGCTGGAAGTGCCCCCAGCCTACTTTGCAACCTTTCAACAACCTTTATTCAGGTGACAAACCCGAATAGGAACCGGATGTACAGACAAAATTTTGTGTTCTGTGTTCAGCACTGAAAACAAGGTGTTCGGTACGGACATCGAACTTTACAGTTCATATTCACTCATTCCTAGTGAGGTTACGATTCAGTGTTTTAAGTATAATAATGAATTTCTCAAAGAAAAAACAAGAGGTTTTAAGATGTAATGACACAGGTCCTACATTTAAAGTCTGAAATTATATCTCATGCATTAATCTGGGTTTTTCCTGCAAGTGTCTTTGGGTACAAAATCTGGTGTTTAATGTCACATTTGTAGAATAAAAGGTGCTTTACACGCTGCAACACCGCTAACGATATATTGTCAGGGTCACGTCGTTAGTGACACACATCCGGCGCCGTTAGCGACATCGCAGCTTGTGACCCCAAGGAGCAACGAACAACGAGCGCAAAAATGTGAAAAATCGTTGCTTGTTGACACGTCGCTCCTTTCCCACATATCGTTGCTGCTGCAGGTACAATGTTGTTCGTCGTTCCTGCGGCAGCATACATCGCTGTGTGTGACACCGCAGGAATGACGAACATCTCCTTACCTGCGTCCACCTGCAATGAGGAAGGAAGGAGGTGGGCGGCATGTTTTGGCCGCTCATCTCCGCCCCTGCTATTGGGTGGCTGCCGTGTGATGTCGCTGTGACACCGCACGACCCTCCCCCTTAGAAAGGAGGCGGTTCGCTGGCCAGAGCGACGTCGCAGGGAAGGCAAGTCCATGTGACGGCTGTTAGCGATGTTGGGCGCCACGGGCAGCGATTTGCCCGTGACGCACAACCGACGGGGTACCGATATCGTAGCATGTAAAGTACCCTTAAGACTCCACCTTAGATCTCTTTGACTGTGATTTCGCTATCAAATGTGGGTTCAATGTTTCGCTATTTAATGTGGGTTCATTGTTTCTACTCTTGGGTATCCTATTCAGGTATAAAAGATTTATAATTCTCCCCTTGCTCATGTTACTTCTAAGGTCGATAATGTGTGCATGAATGTAGAAGAGTTACAAACAGAATCCATTTCACTCATGGTCCTTCCTTCTCTACCTGCTTAACTGGTGTTAGGCATGAGCTTATTTGTTAAACACAATCCTACCATCTATTGGGAGATTTTTGAGATTGGCTAAAAGATTACTCATAAATGATACATTCTCTAATTAGGATATAGTCAGCAGTGCGGTACCGCAGGGATCTGTGCTAGGACTGATTCTTTTTAATCTCTTTATTAATGACCTTGTGGATGGGATTGATAGTTAAGTGTCAATCTTTGCTGATGACACCAAACTATGTAGGATATTAGCAACTGACCTTGAAAGTACAATATTACAAAATGATCTGTAGAAAATGTCAGAATGGGCAGACACTTGGCAAATGAGATTTAATGTTGATTAATGTAAAGTAATGCACCTAGGACGGAGAAATCCTATAACTACGTATACATTAAATGGCAGTAAATTCAGGATTATAGAACAGAAGGACTTGGGAATTCTGGTTACAATTATAGAGGGGAGCCAGCATGATCTGAAATTGGCATGCATAATATAAAAAGTGAAAATTCACACATTTATTCCAACTGTACTACAATAAAAAAATGAGATTTTTAGCAAATAATTGATCAATTTTTTGAGCCACCCCTGCCAACGTCACGGCAAATCTCAATAGGGGGGTCCTACTCTACATTCTGTATTTCATGTGCCATGCGGCCTCCTAGATAAAGTTAAAAGCAGAACCATAATAGAGCACACATACCTGTAACCTGTATATAACCGCTTCTATGTTGCAAAAAAGGCACTTGTGGATAGAGACCAGCCCAGGTCCCAGCATGTGGAGCAAGCTCTGCACCATACCAGGACTATATCAGAACTGATCCTCCCAGTGCCAAACAGCAACCATTGATAAAGGCGAACCAGATCCAAGATGGTGCTTAATTAGCATTGCCTGTGGAAAGGGGTGAGGTAACTGAATCTGAACAGCTACCAACAGGAGGAATACATAGCAAACCAAAATCAGGCATGCATGGCATGGTGGTGACCGGCCACCAGAATTTGTAGCATAACTACGACCAAACAGAGAGAGAGGGGAGCCAGCATGATCTGAAATTGGCATGCATAATATAAAAAGTGAAAATTCACACATTTATTCCAACTGTACTACAATAAAAAAATGAGATACAATTATGCGGAGGAGGAGTAGCCAATGTCAAGCAGCAGCTGCTAAAGCCAACAAGATTTTAGTTTGTATAAAAAATTTGAATTTTTTACCTTAGAAAAACGACCTCTTAGAAGAGTTCTCATTTATTTGCATAAACACATGTGTGGTCAATACAAAGGACTGGCACATGACATTCCTTTCAAAGACAATACTAATGACAAGGGGGCATGCACTGTGAGTGGAAGAAAGTAAAGTGGAGTAGAAGAAAAGCAATTACGGCAGCTAAATAGGAAAGGGTTTTTACAGTTAGAGCAGTCAGACTGTGGAATGCCTTACCACAAGAGGTAGTAATGGCAGACACTATAACAGATTTTAACAAAGGGCTGGATGATTTCCTCAGTGCACTCAACATTGTCGGTTAAAAATGGTTTAGTAATTAAATGTATAATTGGTGGAGGAGGTGTTACGGTTCAGTGTTCCCCTTGAGCCTCGAACCGCCCCGGTCCCATCTTTGTCGCCTGCATTGTAGTTGGTCGACTCTGCAGCGTCACCTGTCCATCGCTCTAGGCGGTTGGCTGAGAGGCATCAGGTTACTAGGGTCATCAGTCATCCTGAGCCTAAAAGGGGCTTTACACGGTAGTGATATCGGTACCAAAATCGCTAGCGTGCGTATCCGCCCCCATCGTTTGTGTGACACGGGCATATCGCTGCCCGTCGCACACAAAATCGTGCTCCCCGTCACGTGGCTTACCTGCCCTGCGACGTCGCTCTGGCCGGCGATCTGCCTCCCTTCTAAGGGGGCGGGTCGTGCGGCATCACAGCGACGTCACACGGCAGGCGGCCAATAAAAGCGGAGGGTTGGAGATGAGCGGGATGTAAACATCCCACCCACCTCCTCCTTCCGCATTGCCGATGGAGGCAGGTAAGGAGATATTCCCCGCTCCTGCGGTGTCACACACAGCGATGTGTGCTGCCGCAGGAATGAGGAACAACATCGCTAATGAGAGGTAAACGATTTTTTGTTTTAGGACGACCTCTCTGCGGCAAACAATTTTGGCCGCTATTGCGATACTTTTTAGGTCGCACATAAGTGTCACATGCTGCAATATCATTAATGACGCCGGATGTGTGTCACTAATGACGTGACCTTGACAATAAAACATTAACGATATCGTAGTGTGTAAAGCCCCCTTAAGTCCCCATTTAGCGCTACCATGCATGCACGGGTTCCTGCTGCCGCTTCAGGCTCTAAGTGCAGGATTCCCACTATCGCGCATGCGCGTGACATCACCAAAGATGCGACAGCCACTAATTGGCGGTCGCAGGCATCTCCGCTGATTGGTCGTCATGAAGTCAGCGGTGACGTGACGGCTGCTGTATGGCTACAACCGGCACCATTGCCACATGGCATCTGGTTTGGGGCTGGGCTTATGCCATAAAAGACCCTAGGCCACACCCATTGGCATGCGAGCGTCATTCTCGTTTATGCTGTGGCTCAGTCAGCAGGCTGAGCAGCAAACAGCCTTTGTGCCACGTTTTCTTCAGTCTGCACTGCCTGTGGCAGACTGGACTGTGTGCGTTTGTCTTCCTGGTCAGATCGTGCCCCGTACGCACATGACCAGTCCTCGTCCCCTGTGCAGCTAACAGGGAGGAGTGTACGTACAATTGTGCCCAGTAACACTAAGTGTCAGAGTTTAGGCGCAGAGATCCCACTGCATCTGTCATGTGGGAATCAGTGGTTTACCGGCTGGGACCTAGGGGCATGGCAGACAGGTCGGCATGGTGCAAGCATTAGGATGGTGCCAATAGTACACTACCTAGGTAGACTTAGCTTAGGGCTGCTGGTACACCAACATTTTCCGGGTACAGTGGGGCTACCTGTGCTGTAACAGGCCTCATCTCGTGTACGTGGTGTGAAGCTACCACCACCGCCTCCTCATTTATATACTGTATCTCTGTAGTTTTTGCGTCCATCCACCTGTCTCCTAGCAGCTTTGTCATCTGCCTGGAGGATCTCAGGTGACGATTGGGCTTTCATTATTTTCTTCCAATTGTCTCCATCCGTTACACCAAGGTTAAACTAGATGAACCTAGATCTTTTTTTCAACCTATGTAACTATGTAAACCCTTTACACCAGAACATGGTTTTCTCCTTCATGACAAGGCCATTTTTTTCAATTCTGACCAGCGCCACTTTGACAGGTTATAAATCTGGAATGCTTCCATGGATGACAGTAATTCTGAGACTTTGTTTTTTCATGACATATGGTAATTAGTGATGAGCGAGCATGCTTGTTACTACTCGGTACTCGCACGAGTATCACTGTACTCGGGCTACTCGGCGGGGACCGAGTAATCTCGAGATACTCGTGCTGTACTCGTGGTCTTCATCCCTGCATGTTGGCGCTCTTTTGAGAGCCAGCCCTCATGCAGGGATTGGCTGGCAGACCACTGCAATGCCACAGCCCTGTTAGTTGTGGAATTGCAGTGATTGGCCAGCCCGCACAGCGTGACCGAGCCTTTATACCGGCCGGCGCGCTGTGCTCTGCTCACAGCCATCCAGACAGTCAGTGCAGGGAGAGTGTCGCTGCTTCAGGGAAAGGTTTGCGGCCCTTTATAGCTATTTCCGTAGCAGGGCTGCAAACAGTGTGACCAAAAGTCCTTCTCAGGACTATTCTAGTTGTATACAGGCAGGCAGGGTATAGCCAGGTCGGAGTACAGTAGCAGAGTCCTTCTCAGGACTATTGTTGCTGTATACAGGCAGGGTATAGCCAGGTCGGAATACAGGCTAGTGACCAGAAGAGTCCTTGTCAGGACTATTGTAGCAGTATACAGGCAGGCAGGCAGGCAGGCAGGGTATATAGCCATTCCTAGTGGTGACCGTATACCAGCCTTCATCATATCTGGGGCTGGTGTACACAGTCTAAAACAGTCCAGATAGTGTCAGAGTTCTCATTAATTTTTGCTCCTAAAACCTGTTAGGTTCTTAGTGCGTCCGTGCTTGCATTTAAAAACCGCACGTGTGTGCCTGTCGGTGGCAGCGTACAGGTGCACTTGTGTGCGTTTTTACCAAACTATTATATAACGCACAAGTGTAGTGTATAATACACGTCAGTCAGCAGTGGCTGATAGTGTCAGAGTTCTCATTAATTTTTGCTCCTAAAACCTGTTAGGTTCTTAGTGCGTCCGTACTTGCATTTAAAAACCGCACGTGTGTGCCTGTCGGTGGCAGCGTACAGGTGCACGATTTGCACAAACTTTGATATAACGCCCAAGTCTAGTGAATACACGTCAGCACAGCATTGCAAAATGCGCAAGGGCGTTGGCAAGGAACAAGGAAGTGGACGTGATGGTGGTGCAGGCAGAGGCCGAGGTCGTGGGCAAGCTCTAATTTCGCCACAACAAAGGGCCACATCTAGTCGCTCGCACGTCCTGTCCCAAATTCTTGGGGACCGCAGCAGTACACCGCTCTTGAACCAAGACCAGTGTCAACAGGTTGTTAGTTGGATAGCGGATAATGCTTCCAGTCAGATTGGCACCACCACAAACACTCTGTCTTCCACACGGTCAAATGTCAGTAGCCGTGATACTGCACCGCACATTTCAGAACCTGATCCTCCTTCCTACCACAAGGCTGAGTACACGTCCTCGGACATTAATGATCCCACATTTGGACACTCGGAAGAGCTGTTCACGTTTCCATTCGCACATTCTGGCCTCTCGCCAGCTCATGTTGAAGTGGGTCATGAGGAGATCGTATGTACAGATGGCCAAATATTTAAGCAGCCACGTTCTCACGAAGTTGGCAACGTGTCTCAACAAGGGGTGGACGATGATGAGACACAATTGTCAGGAAGTCAGGAGGAGGAGCAGGGTGCGGAAGAGGAAGACGACGTGGTGGATGATCCAGTAACTGACCCAACCTGGCAGGAGGATATGCAGAGCGAGGACAGCAGTGCACAGGGGGAGGGAGGCGTAGCTTCCCAACAGGCAGTAAGAAGCAGGGTGGTGGCTCCAGGCAGAAGTCAGGCAACCGTTCCCCGGAACAACAACACGACACAAGGTGCCTGTACAAATGTTAGGTCTTCCCGAGTCTGGCAGTTTTTTAAGTTGGCTCCAGATGATTCTAAAAAGGCCATTTGCAACACCTGCTGTGCCAGCATCAGCAGGGGTACCAAAACTAGCAGCCTGACCACCACCAGCAGGCACATGTCAGCCAAGCACCCGACTTTGTGGGAAGTACAACAGAGTCGAGGAGCAGTGCTTGCTGATGTCCCTGCTACGTCTTCGCTGGTTGTGCATGCGAGCCAATCCCCTGTCCATGCTGCCTGCGAACAAGCCTCCTCCGGTCCTGCACCTGCAGTTGCCTACGCAGAAATAACACCATCATCAAGCACGTCCTTGTCCCAGCGCAGCGTTCAGTTATCCATTCAGCAAACCTTTGAACGCAGGCGCAAATACACTGCCAACACCCCACATGCCACAGTTCTAAATGCTAACATTTCGCGACTGCTTGCGCTGGAAATGTTGCCTTTTAGGCTGGTGGAGACAGAAGCATTCTGCGACCTGATGGCGGCAGCTGTCCCACGTTACTCGGTCCCCAGCCGCCACTATTTCTCCCGGTGTGCCGTCCCCGCGTTGCATAACCACGTGTCACAAAACATCACACGTGCCCTGAACAACGCTGTTTCACCCAAAGTCCACCTAACCACAGACACGTGGACAAGTGCTTGTGGGCAAGGCCGCTACATCTCGTTGACGGCACACTGGGTTAATATTGTGGAAGCTGGGACCCAGTCTGAGCGAGGGACGGAACACGTCCTTCCCACACCAAGGTTTGCAGGCCCTACCTCAGTCAGTGTTTCACCCACACTCTACAGCTCCGGAATGTCATGCTCTTCAGCCTCCTCCTCCTCCTGCGCATCCTCATCCACTGTACCCTCCACACCAGTCCCAAGCTGGAAGCACTGCAGCACTGCCTCGGCGAAGCGGCAACAGGCTGTCCTGAAGCTAATCTGCATAGGTGACAAAACCCACAATGCAGAAGAGGTGTGGACAGCTCTGAAACAGCAGGCAGATCACTGGCTCACACCTCTGAACCTAACGCCAGGAAAGGTCGTGTGTGACAATGGCCGGAACCTGGTGGCGGCTTTGAGGCGAGGCCAGCTGACACATGTTCCATGCGTGGCCCATGTGCTCAACCTCGTGGTTCAGCGGTTTCTAAAGTCATACCCAGAGCTGTCTGATCTGCTGGTAAAAGTTCGCCGCCTGTCTGCACATTTTCGAAAGTCACCTACTGCTTCAGCCGGCCTTGCCGGCTTTCAGCGCCGTTTGCATCTTCCGGCTCACAGACTGGTGTGTGATGTCCCCACGCGTTGGAATTCAACTCTGCACATGTTGGTCAGGATATGTGAGCAGAAGAGGGCAGTTGTTGAGTACCTGCATCGCCTAAGCCGTCAGGAAATCGGTCAAACTCCACACATAACACCTGAGGAGTGGAGATGGATGTCCGACCTATGTACCATCCTCCAAAACTTTGAGGACTCCACCAAAATGGTGAGTGGTGATGACGCCATTATTAGCGTCACCATACCGCTACTCTGCCTTCTAAAACGGTCTCTGCTCAAAAACAAACATGATGCATTGCAGGCGGAGCGCGATGAGTTGCAGCAAGAAACAGTAGTGGGTGATAACACACAGCCCAGCCTTGTCTCATCACAACGTGCAGTGGAGGACTATGACGAGGAGGAGGATGAAGACATGGAGCAAATCTACGGCCAAATTGAGGATATGACATGCACACCAGTCATATCCTCGGTTCAGCGTGGCTGGCCAGAGGACAGGGTAGATGAGGAGGAGGAGGAGGAGGAGGACAGCATGTTCAGTCATCGTGTTGGTCAGGCTACTGAAGTCCTGGCTGTTAAGAGTCTGGCGCACATGGCTGACTTTATGGTAAGCTGCCTGTCTCGTGACCCTCGCGTTAAGAACATCTTGGCCGACAATCATTACTGGTTGGTAACACTGTTAGACCCACGCTACAAGGAGAACTTTATGTCTCTTATTCCCGAGGCGGAGAGGTCAACCAAAATGCAGCAGTTCCGGAAGGCCATAGTCACGGAAGAAGGCAAAGCATTCCCCTCACAAAACGCTAGCGGCATAGGTCAGGAATCAGTGGACAACCAAGGCGTACAGCCGAGAGAGGCACAAGTCCAATCCGCCAGAGGTAGGGGAACAGTCTTTAAGATGTGGGACAGTTTTCTCAGCCCCTCACGTACCACAGCCCCTGAGGTGCGGGGTAGTGCCACAAGAAATCCTAAGTTTGCCCAGATGCTCAAGGAGTACCTTGCAGATCGAACAACTGTACTCCGACATTCCTCTGTGCCTTACAATTATTGGGTATCCAAGGTGGACACGTGGCATGAATTGGCTCTCTACGCCTTGGAAGTCCTGGCCTGCCCTGCCGCTAGCGTTTTGTCAGAGCGTGTTTTTAGTGCCGCAGGTGGAATCATTACAGATAAACGCACCCGCCTGTCAACTGAAAATGCTGACAGGCTGACTCTGATCAAGATGAACAAGGGTTGGATTGGGCCAGACTTCACCACACCACCAGCAAATGAGAGCGGAATTTAAAGTTTGTAACGGGAATTTGCCATGTACCTCCAGTCACCCATGGGTACACACTTCTGGACTTTGGATAATCGCTGGACTGCTCCTCCTTCTCCTCATGCGCCACCATGATGACCATTACAATAGTTAGGCCTTTGTTTCAGGTATACCCCCAGTGGTAATTTTTTTCGCCCATTCTTTGCAGAATGGACATTACAACGACAGGAGACCCGCTCCTTTGCAATGGGAACAATGTTTTGAGGCCCTCATGCACGTCTCTATCCAGGGACAACGTGGAGCCTCCCAATTTTTGGCTGCCCTGCCTAAGGGCTATACTATAATACACCCACTTCCTGACAATGGACACTTAATGTTTTGAGGCCCTCATGCACGTCTCTATCCAGGGACAACGTGGAGCCTCCCAATTTTTGGCTGCCCTGCCTAAGGGCTATACTACAATAGACCCACTTCCTGACAATGGGCACTTCAGGTTTACAGGCCATCATGCACGTCTCTATCCAGGGACAACGTGGAGCCTCCCAATTTTTGGCTGCCCTGCCTAAGGGCTATACTACAATAGACCCACTTCCTGACAATGGGCACTTCAGGTTTACAGGCCATCATGCACGTCTCTATCCAGGGACAACGTGGAGCCTCCCAATTTTTGGCTGCCCTGCCTAAGGGCTATACTACAATAGACCCACTTCCTGACAATGGGCACTTCAGGTTTACAGGCCATCATGCACGTCTCTATCCAGGGACAACGTGGAGCCTCCCAATTTTTGGCTGCCCTGCCAAAGGGCTATACTATAATACACCCACTTCCTTACAATGGACACTTAATGTTTTGAGGTCCTCATGCACGTCTCTATCCAGGGACAACGTGGAGCCTCCCAATTTTTGGCTGCCCTGCCTAAGGGCTATACTACAATAGACCCACTTCCTGACAATGGGCACTTCAGGTTTACAGGCCATCATGCACGTCTCTATCCAGGGACAACGTGGAGCCTCCCAATTTTTGGCTGCCCTGCCTAAGGGCTATACTACAATAGACCCACTTCCTGACAATGGGCACTTCAGGTTTACAGGCCATCATGCTTGTCTGTATGCAGGGGCATTGGTGAACCTCAAAATTTTGGACTGCCCTGGCAAAGGAAAATACTACAAAGACTCACTTCCTCAAAATGGCCACATTAGACTCAGAGGCCTTTATGTACGTCTCTTCTCAGGGACATCGGAGTGCCACACAATGTTTTACGTAAAATCTTTCATGTATTGATCTCAAAAAGTAACATACATTAGCTCTATCTCACTATTGGGTATGTGCCCTTAACATTTCCGCCATGAAAATTCATTTTGGTGTCATTTTGGAAGGTTTTCTGGTGAGTCCGTAAAAATGGCGTAAAACGCGGACAAAATTGTTCACAGCTGTGACTTTTGAGTGATAAATGCTTCAAGGGGTCTTCCCCATGCTGTTGCCATGTCATTTGAGCACTCTTCTGAGACTTTTGTGACATTTTTAGGGTTTCTACATGCTGCCGGGGGTCATTTCACAAAAATACTCGGGTCTCCCATAGGATAACATTGGGCTCGGTGCTCGGGCCGAGTACACGAGTATCTTGGGATGCTCGGCCCGAGCCTCGAGCACCCGAGCTTTTTAGTACTCGCTCATCACTAATGGTAATTCATCATAGTGGAAATATGAAGATTTTTTTTTGTTTAGTAGGGAAAATATCAGAAATTTAGCAATTTTAATAAATAACATTTCCCACATGATTACTTGAAAGCAGCTCAATTTTTGAAACACTATTTTTTTTGTTAGAAAGTAAGGGGTACTTTGCACGTTGCGACATCGTTGGGGTCAAATCAAAAGTGACGCACATCCGGCGCTGGTAACGACGTCGCAATGTGTAAAGCCTAGATGCGCCGATAAACGATCGCAAAAGCGTCGAAAATCAGTGAACTCTGTAGCGTCGGTCATTTTCATAATGTCGCACCAATAGGAGATACAATGTTGTTCCTCGTTCCTGCGGCAGCACACATCGCTGTGTGTGAAGCCGCAGGAGCGAGGAACATATACTTACCTGCCTCCACCGGCTATGCAGAAGAAAGGAGGTAGGCGGGATGTTTACGTCCCGCTCATCTCCACCCCTTCGCTTCTATTGGCCGCCTGCCGTGTGACGTCGCTGTGATGCCGCATGACCCACCCCCTTAGGAAGGAGGCGGGTCGCTGGCCAGAGCGATGTCGCAGGGCAGGTAAGTGCGTGTGAAGCTGCCATAGCGATAATGTTCGCTACGGCAGCTATCACAAGATATCACATGTGCGACAGGGGCGGGTACTATCGCACTCGGCATCGCTAGCCAATGCTAGCGATGTCGCAATGTGCAAAGTACCCCTTAGACGGGTGCAAAGTTTTTCAGCAATTTCTCATTTTTCCAACAAAATGTAAAAAAACATTTTTCAAGGGACTGCATCACAAGTGACAATGAGAAGCTTAGGTGACAGAAAATACCCAAAAGTCAAACTGCACCCCTCAATCTGCTCAAATGCACATCCCAAAAATGTATTAACCTTTTAGATACTTCACAGGAATTAAAGCAATTTGGAAGGAAAAAACTGAAAATTTTTCTTTTTCCCACAAAAATGTTACTTTAGCCTCAAATTTTGTATTTTCACAAGGGTAATAAGAGAAAATGCAGAAAATGATTTGCTGTGCAATTTCTCCTGAGTACACCAGTACCACACATGTGGTTTAAATATACTGGTTGGGCGCACGGCAGGGTTTGGAAAAGAAGAAGCGTTATTTGATTTTTTTGAATGCAAAATTAGCTGGAATCGCTAGTGGACGCCTTGTCGCGTTTGGAGAGCCCCAGAGGTTTTTAAACAGTAAAGCTCACCCACAAGTGACCCTTTTTTGGAAACTGGTTCCCTCAAGAATTTTATATAGACGTTTGGTGAGCACCTTGAACCCCCAGGTGCTTCATAGAATTTTGCAATGTTGATCTGTGAAAATGAAAAAAAAAAATCATTTTTACCACCAACATGTTGCTTGAAACTCAAATTTTTCATTTTCACAAAAAGGGTTACAGGAGAAAATGCACCATAGAGTTTGTTGTGCAGTTTCTCTTGAGTACGCTAATATCTCACATGTAGTAGAAATCTACTGTTTGGCCATATATCAGCTTGGAAGTGAAGGATCGCCATTTGAATTTTCAAACCCAAAGTTAGCTAGAAACCTTAGTGGATGCCATGTCGCGTTTGAAGAGCCACTGAGGTGCCTAAACAGTGGAGCTCCCCCACAAGTAACTCCATTTTGGAAACAAGACCAGTCTAGGAATTTATCTAGATGTTTCATGAGCACCTTAAACCCCCAGCTTCTTCACAACATTTTACAACAATGAGCAGTAAAAATAAAACAAAATTACCACAAAAATGTTGCATTAACCTAAAATCTTTCATTTTAACAAGGGTAATAGGAGAAACTGTATCATAAAATTTGTTGTGCAATTTATCCTGAATATGCCGATACCTCATATATGGTGGAAATCTACTGTTTGGGTGCATGACATGGATCAGAAGGAACGCCACTTGAATTTTTTTAAAGCAAAATTAGCTGAAATCATTAGCGGATGCTATGTCAAATTTGGAGACCTCCAGAGGTGCGTAAACAAGTGGAGTTCCCCCAATAGCGACCCCATTTTGAAAACTAGAACCCTCATGAAATTTATCTAGCTGTTTGTTGAACCCCTTGCACCCCCAGATGCTTCACAGAATTTTATAACGTTGAGCCATGAAAATAAAAAAATACATTTTTAACTACAAAAATGTTGCTTTAATTTTTTTTTCCTTTTCACAAGGGTAACAGGAGACAATGGACATACAAGTTTGTTGGGGAATTTCTTCTGATTACGCCAATAACCTGAAACTATTTTGAGGCACAGTGAAAAGTGAAGAAGGGAAGGAGCGCCATATTTGAGTTCAGATTTAGTTGGAATGGTTTACAGGTGCCAGGTCACATTGGCAGAACCCCTGAGGTGCCTTATCAGTGGAGCTCCCCCACAAGTGGCCTCATTTTGGAAACTAGACCCCTCATGGAATTTATCTAGATGTTTGGTGAGCACCTTGAACACCCAGGTGCTTCACAGAATTATGTTTTATTATGTTCAGTGAAAATTAAAAAATACATTTTAACTGCAAATAAGTTGCTTTAACCCAACATTTTTCATTTTCACTAGGATCAAAGACGATAATGGACCATACAATCTGATCTGCAATTTCTCTTGAGTGCATCAATATCCCATATGTGGTCAAAAATTACTTTACAGGCACAGTGCAAAGGGAAGAAGGGAATGAGCGCCATATTTGAGTTTCTATTTTGTTGGAATGGTTTGCGGGTGCTATGTCACATTGACAAAGCCCCTGAGGTGCTTAAATAGAAGACCTCCCCCACAAGTGACCCCATTTTAAAATCTGAGTCCCTCAATTAATTAATATAGGGGTGCAGTGAGCATATTGACACTACAGGTGCTTCACAAAATGTTACATTATTGGGCGGTAAGGAAAAAATAATTAGATTTTTACCATTAAAATGTAGTTTTATCATCAGATTTCCAATATTCACATTGGGAATAGGAAAAAAGGCCCCATAATGTTTTGCACAATTTATTCCAAATGTGACAATACTCCACATGTGACTGTACAGTACTGATTGGCTGTACCTGTACATTGTGTGCATCATGCTTCTGGACACCTGCACTCTGTAAATTAATCGGGCTTTCCTCAATACAACAATGCTAAATGTCATGACGCTAATTGTGGTGTAGATGGGGTATTTGGATTTTAAAGAGCAGATTTTGCTGAGTTTCTTTTTTTAGGGGGGCAGCTGTAGCCTTATTCCAGAGCCTTTGTGCTGCCTTTAACATGGAAGCCCCCTACATTTCCGATAACACGTGACGAACCTGAGTGGGGACTTTGTGGGTTGAGTTGAATGGTATTTTGTGGCGATTTGGATAACGAACATTTTGGATCAGGTTACATTGATCTTGTATTCTATGCTGAGTACTTACATCCGGGTTTACATCTAAATCTCCAAGATATGTGATTCAGATGAAACCCCTGATGAATCCATTCACTATAATGAGGCAGCAGAGTTACTCCAGACTCTGTTCGGTGGCTGTTCAACAGTGTCCATCTTTTCAAAGGTGAAAAAAAATGTTTATGATCGCACTTTTGTGCACGTTTAAAAAGACGCATAAAAAGAGAGAAACCGCCAGATCAAAAGCCAGATGGGAGTTCAAAGTTACTCCCTATACCTCATTAAAATGAATTTTCACTTGGAAATTTTGTCTGAATTACATTTTTCACACATTTTCACATAATCCCTGGTGTAAGCGCTCAGCGTAGAGCACAGGATAAATATGAGCTGCACAATACTACAATGTTTGGGAGGCAGAATAAACAGATCAACAACAGTTGAAGAATTGGCTTTATTTATTTATATTTACATCATTACCTGTGTGGTAAAATTTTTTAAGCGCCATTCCAAGGTCAGTATGATTACAGCGATAGCAGATTTAAATAGTTTTTTTTAGGTTTAGCTACTAGCACATTAATGCTTTTTTACAAAATAAAGGTTTTGTGAAACAATCAATTTTGAAGGCTATGGTTTTTTATTTTTCTGTTAACAGTCATGTGAGAGCTTGTTTTTTTGCGGGATGAGTTGGAGTTTTTATTGATACCATTTTTACAGTACTCTCTGCAGGAATTACCTAGCGTGACCATTTTATAACTCGGGTAGTTATGGATGTGGCAATACTAAATATGTCTACTTTTTCCATTTTTTTTTCCACATAAATATACACATGTATTGGAATTTTTTTTGTTTGTTTATTTCCAGATTTTTTTTTATGCATTTTCCAGTTTTTCTATTTTTGTTTCCTTTTTTACTTTGTCCCTTTAGGGGACACTAGCTAGCTTTCAGGGCTTTGAACACTGAAATAATCCACTGAATTGCTTGATCACTAGAGTAGATTGTATATGTCAGTGCTGCACTCCAAGTGACACTTTATCTCACAGACCATGCATTTAGCATGGTGTATGAGGCTCTCCATAGCAGGGTGACCTGAGATCGTCATGGTGATGACCCAGGGTTGCCATGTGATTGCATTACCTGATTTTTTGGGAGAGGTATGCGATCCTCTCCTTGCCACCTAAGTGCTGCAATCATTATTGTTTTCAGCATTTACAGGGTTAAACTGCTGGGAGCGGCGTGGGCACCACTCCTGGCAGTGACAGCCAAGTCTCGAATAGAAGATAAGTCCCAGACCTGGAGGTCATTGCAGGGGTACAGAGCCAGAACTACCATGAACACCAGGACGTACTGAGTACGTTCTTGGTCTTTAAGGCCCAGACTGCCAGGACATACCCATCACATCCAATGTCGGTAAGGAGTTAAGTTTTAAGGGGAGTTCCTTTAGTTGCTTATCCAAGTCCTTGGCATCTGTATTCCTGGATTTATTCAGGTTTTTGAGGATGTGTTTCTGAGACTGAGTATGACGTTCTTCTTCCACAGAGGTCACATGATCGATCGATTGATTGATTAATTTAATATCAGGTTCCAAATGCCTAAGTCTTGTTTGTTTAATCTCTCTCTTCCAGAAAGGGATGAATTAAAGGAATATATCCAAAAAGGATCTGGCCAAGGAGCATATAAGGCCATCCACCTCTCCAGTAGCCGTGGGGTATTTCTTTAAGAAGAAAAGATGTAGGCTTGCATCCATGCTTGGGCTTTATAAAGATTAATAAGATCATGGTTAGCAATTCATATAGTTTAGCTCTTATATCTGACCTGTTTAATTAACTAACTGGCACCAAATGGTTTTCTAAACTGGATCTTAGTGGAATGTATAAACTCATATGTGTGGAAAACCTATTTCAATACAACCGAGGGTCAATTTGAAAATTTGGTGACGCCTTTGGGTTGACTAGTGCTCCTGTGGTTTTTCAGAGCTTCAATAATTATATTTTGTGAAATATGATAGGTGGATTTGTTAGGATTTATTTGGGTGACATTTTGATTTACTTGTGAGGCGCATCATTAGCATGTTCAACAGGCCGTTCAAGTTCATTGTGACAATCATTTATTTGCCAATCTGGAGAAATGGCAATTTGAAGTCCAGCAGGTACATTTTTGGGGTCATTTGGTTTCTTCATTGGGGTTTCAGATGGACCCCAATAAGATACATGCGTTCCTGGATTGGGTATAACCTACTTTCCTTAAAGCATTCCAAAGATTCTTTTTTTCTGTTAATCACTATCAAAAGTTCATTAACAATTTCTCAGTTATTGTAAATCCACTTATTATTATGACCATAAAAGAACTGACTTTTCCTCCTGGTCTAATGAGTCTGTTGAGGGCTTGCTGCTCTTAAGGCTTTCTTCTCTAAGGCGGGCTTTGCACGTTGCGACATTGCAAGCCGATGCTGCGATGTTGCACGCGATAGTCCCCGCCCCTGTCGCAGGTACGATATCTTGTGATAGCTGGCGTAGCGATAATTATCGCTACGCCAGCTTCACATGCACTCACCTGCCCTGCGACCGTCACTCTGGCCGGTGACCCGCCTCCTTCCTAAGGGGGCGGGTCGTGCGGCGTCACAGCGACGTCACACGGCAGGTGGTCAATGGCGGCAGAGGGGCGGAGATGAGCAGGATGTAAACATCCCACCCACCTCCTTCCTTCCTTATAGCCGCTGGCGGCAGGTAAGGAGATGTTCCTCGTTCCTGCAGCTTCACACACAGCGATGTGTGCTGCCGCAGGAACGAGGAACTACATCGTACCTGTCGCGGCACCGGCATTATGGAAATGTCGGAGCCTGCACCGATGATACGATAACGACGCTTTTTCGATCGTTCATCGTATCATCTAGGATTTACACACTACGACATCGCAAGTGACGCCGGATTTGCGTCACTTTTGATTTGACCCCACCGACATCGCACCTGCGATGTCGTAGTGTGCAAATCCGCCCCAAGTCTCCTGGTCCTCAGTCAACCTGAGATTGATTTTTATTTTGTAGTCGAGGTAGTCTCCTTTTCTGTGGGAATGAGTGCGCTTCTCTCACGAAAGAAAGATGTTTACCTTCATCCTTGTGCTTTTTTCCTCAGAAGTGCTCACATGCCAAGTGTAACTATCTTGTTAGGGACCAAGAACATCTTGTAATTGAAAGCATTTGACTGGGGGAGACATTGGTTATTGGGGGCTAAACATAAAGTGAAAGTCTTTACTGACCAAAAAAACTTGCTGTTTGTTGCTAAATGTCTAAACACAAGATAGGCCAGGTGGACCATTTTTTTCCCATTTTGACTTTTCTGTGATTCATTGCATCTAAGTATGTTAAGGCTGATGCAATCAGGAGGAGCCAGCCAAAGCACCAGAATTGGCACATCTAATAGATGGGGGTGGCTGTGGGCTGACATTTTTTGGCTGCGAAGGCCCAAATAACCATGGGGCCTTCTCAGACTTATAATACCAGCAGTTAGTTTTCTGATTTACCTTGTTTTTTTTAATTATTTATTTTAAATAATGAAAAAAAAAATGTCGTGAGATTCCCTATTATTTTTGATAACCAGTAATGATGAGCAAGCGTACTCGCCACTGCTCGATAGTCGATTAAGCATCAGGGTGCTTGTGTACGCTTGGTACTCAGCAGAGTATCGAGGGTGCATGGTGTCATTCATGAATGATTCTACCGAAGGAGCTACTTCCCTTCAGTAAACGTGGCTAAGATCCTTTTTATCTATTCCTGTCCTGGGTGCTTTCCTCTACATTGTTTGAATTTTGCACTATTGCCAACACCATTATTCCTATGGCTGCCATGTATGCAGTGCCATGTTCACGTTGTAGTTGAATCCTTCACTAACATGGTGCTGGAGTGTGCGCATGCGCATACCACGATCTTTGGTGCCATTTTATTGTAGCCTTATATAATGAATATAGTGAATGAATGAATGAATGAATGAATAAATGAATATATATATATGTATTGGCAGGCAATAGAGAGCAGCAGCGTACCATGATCAGTGCAGGTTATGTAATTGAATTGGCTGTGTGTGTGTGTGTATTGCCAAATAACAGAGAGCAGCAGCGCACACTGTTGTAGACGGCACAGTGATGCTGGTGACCTTGGCTGATCCCCACACTGCTGTACCTGCTTCAGCAGATCCTCCACCTCCTTCTGCACAGGCATCCTGCTCTGAGACACCACTGCTGGCCTCTTAAAACACATAGCACTGTGTAACCTCCACAAAGACCCTGCGATTCCTGATGCAGAAGCCAAATCTTGCTTCCCGCATCCCTGGCCCGCACAGCCCATGCAATGCAAAACAACATAGCGGCCAGCAGCCTCCATACAGGTGCAACTATCTTCAGGTCATGTCAAGTCCGAATGCTGCTGATCTCCCTCACCATAATGAAAGTGGTGTGGGGTGAGCGTTTCCTCACCTCTTCCCTCCCTCACCATGAGGCTAGTGTGGGTGGGTGGAGGCAACGGTCGACACATGCGCAGTGCTATGCTGATGTGAACATAGCAATGTGCACTCTCCAACTCGGCTTTGGACAGAAGGATGCATTTAGCATTATATAGTTTATAGAGGATTATTAGTTACGCTTAAAAAGGGTCTAGTTGTCCATAGCAACCAATTACAGCTCATCTTTAATTTTACTTCAGTAGCTTTAATGCTGAGGGATATACTCTGGTTTCTTTAGGCAACCAGAATGATCTTTACTGGGAGGCAATGTTCATAAATGAGCCATTAGTTACTTCTGTAATGGCTGTAGACAACTAGAACAATTTTACTGTGAGGCAGTACTCATAAGTAGAGTTGAGCGCGGTTCGTGGTTCTCCAGTTCGCGGTTCAAGTGATTTTGGGGGCTGTTCTAGATCGAACTAGAACTCGAGCTTTTTGCTAAAGCTTGATAGTTCTAGTTACATTCGAGAACGGTTCTAGCAGCAAAAAGCCAAGCTAATTACTAGCTGGCTTTTCGCTGTAATAGTGTAAGTCACTCTGTGACTCACACTATTATGAAATTTCAGCGTATAGTGTGCGGGAACAGCGCATTCAGAGCACTGCTGCTGGGATAATGGCTATCGCCATTTTTTTTTTTTTTCCTTGTCTTCCTTCCCTAAGCGCGCGCATGTAGTGGGACGGGCCAGCATGTCAGCCAATCCCAGACACACACAGCTAAGTGGACTTTTAGCCAGAGAAGCAACGGCATGTGTGATAAGATGTCCATGTCACATGTCCCTGCATTATAAATACGGGCATCTGCCCGTCTGGATGCCTTTATCTGCCTTCTGCGTCTGGGTGTCAGTCACCGGTGGCGTAGCTCCTGTCTCCGATACTGCTGTGTACGCTCTATACACAGCGCTATACAGAATAGGGATAGCAGTTTCTTTCAGCTCTTGTAAGGGCTAATTACAGCAGGCTCAGACCCATAGGTGACAGTCAGGTCCGTGGAAACAGATTTTAACAGCTACACAAGATAACAGCGTCTGTGTAGCTAAGGTCAGGGATTTCCTTCCTCAAAGAGGGTTTCCTCCTTGAGAAAGCAATAGTACCTTCGCGCAACGCGCGTTGGTGGTGATCCTGTTCCTTGTGGGTATGTGCACTTTATAACTGATTATGTATTAGGTGTTGTCCTTGTAGCTATTGCACTGTATTGTATAAGACCGCAATTTGTTGCACATGAGTCCCTTTGGATTCCGGCATAGTTGTATGCACTTGCACTTTATGACCCTGACATCTATTTTCATTTGACTGGGTTACTCTGGTTGCAACATTTTTCTTTTGGTCTTTTTCAATACGGTTTGCAACTGGCCTTACCTCTCCCACGGCTACTAGTGACAGATATATAGACTTAGTCTTGCTAATTTGTATAGCTCTCTGTCCTGTATAGTGCTTATTAAATAGGTATGGTTCTCAGCAACTAACATATATTGACTGAGTTTGTGTACAATCTTGATCTTGTGTTATGTCCCTATATCTCTAATTGACTGGCCTTACTCTTGCCACGGCTATTGGTGATAGACTTATATGGGCCAAGTCTCAGTGCATTATTGATTTTTTTTGCACTGGATTATATGTACTTGGTGGCCTTACCTCTTTCACGACTATTAGAGACAGACACATATGGACTGAACATCCAGACTCAGTCCTGTTACATTATTTTTATTATCTGTCCTGAGTCTGGCCTATACATTGACAACCCCTGACAATTTTTCACACCTTATATCATGTGCCCCACTTGATTTATTGGTAGTTGTTTTTAATATTCTATGCTATGTTGCGTATGTCTCTTTCATATTATTAAAAATATTTCTATTGCATATATACTCGTTGTATCTCCTGTTTTTTGTATATTGTACGAGTAGTGCATACACCCTGTCGGGGTACATACATACCAACAGCGTGCACACCATATGGCTCATTTATTGGGAATTGTTCTCATACTTACCGTGGACAATCCGATGTGCTCCCTTTTTTACGGACACGAACAACTGGAACAAAGGTAGATGATGGCCAAAAAAGGAAAATGCTTAAATGGATCTCAAGTGGTCCAACAAGTGCCCTCTCCGCCACCTCAACTACCGCATCCAAAAAACACCAGTCCTCTGAGTTGTCAGCCAAATCACACTTGCTTTCTCCCAGTTCTGAAGTCTCCATCCACCCTGCACAGTATGGTGGAACTGAGATAGCTGAGTCTGCAGAGCTGTTCAGTCACACTATAGCCTGGGAATCAGAGGTCTGCTCCCAAGCTACAGTGAGTACAGACCAGAAAATGGTCTGCAGTGATGCCCAGAACCTTTCTGACTCTGATTCAGGCCATGAGGACCAAGTTTCTGAGCATAATGTTTACCCTTTTTCACAAACTGTAACACCTGTTGTTATAGACAATGAGGAACATACTGATGACGATGAGATGCAGATACCAGATTGGGATGACAACTTAAATATTCTGTCAGGGCAAGAAGAGGCTCCGTCTGAGGGTGAGGGAAGTGCAAACACAACAACTGAGGAGGAAGTTCTAGATCCCACCTACTGTCAACCCACAGTCAGGCACTCGAGGAGGTCAACAGAGGCAGTGGAGGAGGATGCAACCGACGACGAAGTTACCTTGCGCCTTCCTGGACAGAGTCAGAGCACTGGTAGCACATCTACAACTGCATCCTCAGCCACCACTGTGCCTCTGAGCACTAGTCGGGGTGGATCAGCAGGTCGCATGCCTTCTAAGCTTTGCCTAGCCTGGCCCTTTTTTGACATAGCAAAAGATCGCCCAAATTATGTGATCTGTAAAATTTGTCGTGCTTCTGTTAGTAGAGGGCAAACCCTCAGCAGTTTGACAACTTCTTCCATGAATCGTCACATGAATAAATATCATATATCCCGGTGGGAAGCTCACCGTGCTGCAATGCGGCCTAGCAGAGCGAACCATCCACCGCCTGCCCCTTTCAGTGCATCCGCGCGCTCTTCATCTTCTAGCACTGTGGGGACAGCTGTCACACCTGGTTTTCCACGCACAACTTCCACCACTGTAACCGCAACAGGCAGTTTGCTTGGTAGGTCGTCAGTTGGTTTGGAAGGGGAAACAAGTGCGAGTGTACAGCTCTCTCAGTCATCTATAGCACCAACGTTGGATGAAGGCAACATCATGTCTACGCCTGCACTTTCCTCACAAACCTGCATTTTTCCAGGGACACCCTACTCAACACCGTCTACACACAGCAGCCAGATCTCTGTCCCTCAGATGTGGACAAATAAAAGGCCATTTCCTGTGACCCATGACAAAGCTAAGAGGTTGACTTTATCCCTCTGTAAGCTCTTGGCTACCGAAATGCTGCCTTTCTGCCTGGTGGACACACAGGATTTTAGAGACCTTATGTCTGTCGCTGTGCCCCAGTACCAGATGCCCAGTCGCCACTACTTCTCTAAGAAAGGTGTGCCTGCGCTACACTAGCATGTCGCACAAAACATCACCGCTTCCTTGAGAAACTCTGTGTGTGAACGGGTGCATTTCACCACCGATACTTGGACCAGTAAGCATGGACAGGGACATTACATGTCACTGACTGGGCACTGGGTAACTATGGTGATAGATGGTGAAGGATCTGCTGCACAAGTCTTGCCGTCCCCACGACTTGTGTGTCAATCCTCTGTCTGTCCAAGTTCCGCCACTGCTTCTGCCTCCTCCACCTCATCTGGGTCCTCCACCTCCGCCCCAAGCCTGCCTGGTCAGGCCACCAGCGTTCGCACTGCGCAGAAGGAATCACGCACCCCTCATTACTATGCTGGCAGCAGAGTGCAACGGCATCAGGCGGTCTTTAGCTTGACATGTCTTGGAAATAGGAGTCACACAGCGGCTGAGTTGTGGGCAGCTCTGGAGACTGAGTTTAATAAATGGTTGTCTCCACTCAACCTGCAGCCTGGTAAGGCCGTGTGCGACAATGCTGCAAACCTGGGTGCGGCCCTTCGCCTGGGCAAGGTGACACACGTGCCTTGTATGGCTCACGTGTTGAACCTTGTTGCCCAGCAATTTTTAACACACTATCCCGGCCTAGATGGCCTTCTGAACAGGGCACGAAAACTGTCTGCTCACTTGCGCCGTTCAACCACCGCTGCTGAGCGACTTGCATCGCTCCAGAAGTCTTTCGGCCTTCAGGTTCAGCGCCTGAAATGCGATGTGCCAACACGCTGGAATTCGACTCTCCACATGTTACAGCGACTGTGGCAGCACCGTCGAGCCCTGGTGCAATACGTCATGACGTATAGCCTGGGCCAACGAGATGCAGAGGTGGGGCAGATCACCCTGATGGAGTGGTCTCAGATCATGGACCTATGCACCCTTCTGCACAGTTTCGACATGGCGATGAATATGTTTAGCGCTGAAAATGCCATTATCAGCATGACAAGTCCAGTCATTTACATGCTGGAGCACATGCTAAACACTATTCGGAGTCAGGGGGTGGGACAACAGGAAGGGGAGGAACTACAGGAGGATTAATATGCGCAAGAGACAACAACATCACCAAGGTCCAGACGTTCATCATCACCAACGCGGCAGGCATGGGACCATGGGGGACAGGGATCAACAAGGGCACATGGTAGCAGGCGAAATGTTGAGGAAGGTGCAAGAGAACATGAAGAAATGGAGGACGAACTGTCCATGGACATGGAAGACTCAGCGGATGAGGGAGACCTTGGTCAAATTTCAGTTGAAAGTGGTTGGGGGAGATGTCAGAGGAAGAAAGAACGGTTAGCACCTCTATGCCACAAACACAGCGTGGACTTGGTCCGCATGGCTGCGCAAGACACATGAGTGCCTTCTTGCTGCACTACCTCCAACATGATTCTTGTATTGTCAAAATTAGAAGTGATGATGACTACTGGCTTGCCACACTATTAGATCCCCGGTACAAGTCCAAATTTTGTGACATAATTCCAGCCATAGAAAGGGACGCACGAATGCAGGGGATCAGCAGAAGCTGTTACTCGATTTTAGCTCGGCTTTTCCACCAAACAACCGTGCAGGTGCAGGGAGTGAATCTCCCAGGAGTATCTCCAAATGAACATCGATGCCATTACTTTGCAAATGGAGCCTTGCTCATTTTGGGCTTCAATTCTTGAAAAATGGCCAGAGCTCTCCACTTACGCCTTGGAGATTTTGTCGTGTCCAGCTGCCAGCGTTGTCTCTGAACGTGTCTTCAGTGCTGCTGGGTATGTGCTGACAGATAAGCGCACGCGTCTGTCCAGTGAAAATGTGGACAGACTAACGTTCATCAAAATGAACAAGTCATGGATCCACAAGGAATTTACTACCCCTGTGTCATCCTGGGGAGAGTAAATGCTTGTGGATTTGGAATGTGCTTGATGCAAATGTACCTTTGAAGTGTACAACTGGGGCACAACTGCTGCTACTGAAGGGGTGGGTGTCTGTGTGGCACAATTTTTGAAAAAAGGGAGACTCTTCTTGGAGTAACCCTTGCTGTGTTTTTTAAAAGGAGCCAAGATGAACAGAGCTGGGATCAGGAAAGACTTAGCTACTTACCCCGGTGTCATCCTGGGGACGGTTAAGGATGGCGTATTTTTGAATGTGCTTGATGCAAATGTACCTGTGAAGTGTACAATTGGGGCACAAGTGCTGCCACTGAAGGGGTGGGTGTGTGTGTGGCCCAATTTTTGAAAAAAAGTGAGACTCTGCTTGGAGAAACCCTTGCTTGCTGTGTTTTTTAAAAGGAGCCAAGATGAACAGAGCTGGGATCAGGAAAGACTTAGCTACCTACCCCGGTGTCATCCTGGGGACGGTTAAGGATGGCGTATTTTTGAATGTGCTTGATGCAAATCTAGCTGTGAAGTGTACAACTGGGGCACAAGTGCTGCAACTGAAGGGGTGGGTGTGTGTGGGGCCCAATTTTTGGAAAAAAGGGAGACTCCGCTTGGAGTCACCTTGCGGTGTTTTACATGATTTTAGAAGGGCGTGCCATGCCTATATCTGTGTCTCCTTCTCTTTGTCCTTGTCCTTCTCTTTTGTTTTCGCATGAGTATATGTCCTTGTCACTTTCCCATGTGTTTGTGTTGTGTTGTGAGTTGTTTGTCACCTTTTGGACACCTTTGAGGGTGTTTTCTAGGTGTTTTTATGTGTTGTGATTGCCTCCCATTGTTTCCTATGCGGTTCGTGTGGTTCGCTGAATCGGTTTGCCGAACCGAACTCGAACGAGACCTCCGTTCGGCGAACCGACCTCGAGCCGAACCGCGACCGGTTCGCTCATCTCTACTCATAAGTCCTCAGTTACTTCTGCAATTGCTAACTTTAGAAAAAAAAAATAGGTTTCTTGTCAAATCAAACAGTTTATCCTGGCTTCAGACAGAAGGATGCGTTCAGCATTATATTAAGGATATAAACACACACACCCAGGATGTCTTTCTCTCAGCTTTAGTTCTGCAGGAGCGTGGCCTCTGACTGAACATGGCAAGTCTCTCGTGTACTATAGCAATCAGTAGCTGGCGGCGGGCTCTCTTGCCATCCTGCCTTTGGATAGAAGGACACGTTCAGCATTATATTATAGATATATAGACAGTCATGGCCGAAAGTGTTGGCACACCTTGAATTCTTTCCAGAAAATGATTTGTTTCTCCCAGAAAATTACAGAACCTACATAGTTTTGTTACACACATGTTTATTTCCTATATGTGTATTGGAAATAATACAGAAACACAAAGAAAAAGGCATCTGGCACATAATTTCACACAAAACTTCAAAAATGTACTGGACAAAATTGTCACTTTTCCAAAATCGTCGGTAAACACATTTTGTTTCAAGTATGTGATGCTCGTTCAAGCTCACCTGTGGCAAATAACAGGTATGAGAAATTTGACAATCACACTTGAAACCAGATAACAAGGGGAGAAGTTGACTGAATCTTTGAATTGTGCATCTGTGTGTGCGAAAACTTGTAGAACAGAAAGGCGGGAAGAGAACTGTCTGAGAACTTGAGAACTACAGTTGTTGAAAAATAACAACGCAACTCAAGGTTATAATTTAATCTTCAGAGCGCAACATAATCAAGAAGTTTACAACCCAGAGCACTGTAAATAATGTCCATGGACATGGATAATAGAGAAAAATTCATGAATGTTGCAATGAAGGATAATCCAGATGGTGGATAAGCAACCTCAATCAAGTTAAAAATAATTAAAGCTGTTCTGCAGGCTGAGGATGAATCACTCAGTGTGAACTATCTGTCAACATTTGAATGAAATTAAATGCTATTGGAGGAGGCCTTGGAGAACCCTACTGCTGACAAAGAGTAATAAAAAAAGCTAGAGAGCAGTTTGGCAAAATGTAAGTGAGTTATTCAAAATCCTTCTGGAAAAGTGTCTTTGTGACAGATGATATGAAGATACAGCTTTTTGGTAAAGCACATTATTCAATTGTTTACTAAAATCAAAATGAGGGCCACAAAAAAAAATAACACAGTACCTAAAGTCAATTATGGTGGAGTCACTGACATTGAAAAGTGCTTATAAACTGATTAATATCATCACGTTGGAGGTCAGGGACCTTGTTGCACACTGGGGAACAAGTGATTACTAATGGTGAACTCATAGAGATGTTCTTGTTTTTTGTCTTGTCTATGTGGATTGGTGATATACTGGTATACACATGGGGAGATAGGGACAGGTTTTAGGGACTCATAAAGGAGAGTCGACGGTGAGTGGGAGTACAATTTGCGCTAATTAGGGTGCTGACCTCCACTGTCAGGTATGACAGTCTATTAGGGGCAGCATCCAGTCCTGCAGCTCTTCATAGCTACCTCATTCTCTCATCCTGCTCCTACTGCATTGTACCATTTAAAAGGTAGTGTTTTGTGTTGATTTGTGAAACTACAGTTTTAATGCATATTGAATATATTTATATTTTAGGAATTTTTGTTTTTGTTAACTCCAGAAGCCAAGTTGCTCAAGTGCAGACTGTATAATCTGTTGGACCTAAGAAACTAGCTCTAAAAGAGTATATAACAGAGAGTTTGGGTAATGGACACATTAACCCCTTCACGACCGGCCAATTTTTTGCTTTCTGTTTTTTTTTTCGACATTCTTTTTCTAAGAGATGTAACTTTTTTATTTTTCAGTCAATATGGTCATGTGAGAGCTCATTTTTTGCAGAACGAGCTGGACTTTTCAATGAAATCATATGTTTTACCATATAGTGTACTGGAAAATGGCAAAATAATTCCAAATGCAGAAAAATTGCAAAAAAAAGTGCGATAGCACTATTGTTTTTGAGATATTTTATTCACTGTGTTCACTGTATGGTAAAACTGATGTGTGGGTGTGATGCCTCAGGTCAATGCGAGTTCATAGACACCAAACATGTATAGGTTTACTTTTATATAAGGGGTTAAAAAAATTCGGAAGTTTGTCTGAAAAAAGTGGCGCACGTTTTACGCCATATTCCGTGACCCGTAGGGTTCTCATTTTTTGGGATCTATGGCTCAGTGACGGCTTTTTTTTTGCGACTCGAGCTGACGTTTTTAACGGTACCATTTTTGCGCAGATGCTACGTTTTGATCGTCTGTTATTGCATTTTGCGCAAAAGTTGTGGTGACAAAAAAAACGTCATTTTGGCGTTTGGAATTTTTTTGCCGCTACGCTGTTTACTGATCAGATTAATTGATTTTATATTTTGATAGATCGGGCATTTCTAAACGCGGCGATGCCAAATGTGTGTATATTTATTTTTTATTTTTTTTAACCCTTTAATTTTCAATGGGGCGAAAGGGGGGTGATTTGAACTTTTATGTTTTTTTGTTTTTTTTTACTTTTTTTTACTTTTTTTTTATTTTACTAGTCCCCCTAGGGGGCTATTGCGATCAGCAATCCGATCGCTCTGCACTATCTGCTGATCACAGCTACACAGCTGTAAACAGCAGATACGTGCACTTTCTGCTTCCCTAGCCTCTGTGGAAAGCGAAAGTGAAAGTAGTTCATGTCTAGCACAGGAGTCATCACATGACCCTGTGCTACCATGACAACCATCGGAAGTCACGTGATCATGTCACGTGACTTCCGGTATCGGGCGGTAAGTAAAACTTTACCGCGATCGTGTTTATAATGGCGCTGTCACATATTGACAGCGCCATTACAGGGGTTAAACGGCACGAGCAGATAACGATTCTGCTCGTGCCTAGCAGGCACACATCTCAGCTGTGAAAATCAGCTGAGATGTGCGCCGATCGCAGCATGCTGCTGCCAGGAGACCGCGGGCAGTAACGTTATGACCGTTAGGACGTAATTTTACGGCCCGCGGTCGTTAAGGGGTTAAGCGCTCTTCCTCCCCTGGGGCTGTGAATTTCTTCTTTGTAAAAACGAAGCATGGTGATTGTGAACTAAGTTCGTGTTTAGATTTCTGTGAACTCAACCAGATTATGGTTGGTGACATATATTCTATGCGGCTCAGCCCGGTGGGTTGTCCAGATCACAGCTCTGGGAGGAGACTTCTGCCATCTTTGTGGAGCCCACAGTGTATGCTGTGTGCTGTACTTTCCCCCTGTCACTCATTTTGTGCTCAGTGCTAGTCGAGCTGTCACAGGAGGAGATGACGAGACACCATGCTCACAGGAGGAGGTGCCGAGAGCAGATGTTCAGGATGGGGTAAGTACCGGTGGCAGGCAACGGTGATCCCATCCTAACTTATCCTGGTGTGTTGTGAAAGTTGCGCTGTGATAACCCCCCTGCTCACCCCCTAACTGATCCTGGTGGGCTGTGGAAGTCGCACTGCGATCACGCTCTCCGCGTGTGTTCGCCTTGGGCCTCCACTCCTGGCAGCTCCTCATTGCACTTTACTGTGATCGCTGACAGGAGGAACAGGTGGGACACCAGGCTGACAGGAGAGGTTGCCGAGGGTGGAGGTCTAAGGTGAGTGCATGTGGCTGGGAGCAGTGATCATGGTGTGACATCTGTAGTGCTGGGCTGACGCTGTAGATCACACCCCCTCGCCGTATGTCACTTCAGCCCTCCAATCCTGGCTGGCAGCTTCTCTTGTCAGCCTGGTGTTTTGGCAGTTTCTCCTCTCAGCACTCAGAGCACAGTATATGGGGACACAAAAATATCGGGCACAGAAATATTGGGGCACAGAAATATCAGGGCACTGAAATATTGTGACAAAGTATATGGGACACAGAAATATGGGGAACAGTAATATGGTTTTAGAGTGTATGGGGCATAGTACACAGTTGGGCACAGTATACAGTGGAGCACTATGCCAGCTGTACTTAAAGACACTTTAAACATATTAGGATCACTTTGCAGTCACCAACAAAATGGCTCCGCACTGTGTCCCTAAATTTCAACTTCCTTTAGCCTTTTGGAAACACCCAGAAGGGGAGGGGGAGGTGTGACATCACACATATGAGAGCTGATTTACTGAAGTTGTAATGTGAGCTAGCTGTACACTAGGTATTCAGCAGCTGCTCCCCCTAGTGTTTAAGAGTGGAAAATATAAAATTTTTAAAATATTCTTTTTTTTACATTTTGCTCAATTAAAAACAAATAATATTTAAACAAAACATTAAAACATTAATACTTTACATTTTTTCAGTTGTTTTTTTTTTTTTTTTATGACACCTTCCTTTTAATAGCAAAGCCAAGATCAATAAGATTCAAAACAAAACCTGAATCCACAAACGCAGGTGCAAAGTAAAACCTGTTTAGTCTATAAAGACACCTGTAGAAAAAAACCTGATGCCTGTAAGGGTATGTGCGCACGTTGCTTTTTACCTGCTTTTTACCTGCTTTTTTGCTGCTTTTTCAACTGCAGCGTTTAATGCCAAAATGGTTGTGTTCTGCTTTTCAAGCAAAGTCTATGGGAATTTGGGTTTCTTGTCCGCACTATGCAGTTCAAACTGCAGCCTTTTTGTTGCAGAACTTTGGTCAAAAACTCAGCTTTGCAGTGCAAAACCCAAATGGCAAAAACAACTGACATGTTAATTGTTTTTGCAATTTGGGTTTTGCACTGCAAAGCTGAGTTTTTGACCAAAGTTCTGCAACAAAAAGGCAGCAGTTTGAACTGCATAGTGCGGACAAGAAACCCAAATTCCCATAGACTTTGCTTGAAAAGCAGAACACAACCATTTTGGCATTAAACGCTGCAGTTGAAAAAGCAGCAAAAAAGCAGGTAAAAAGCAGGTAAAAAGCAACGTGCGGACATAGCCTAAGAGAGATAATCTCAAACTCTTGGAACCTGCATCTTTGCACTTAAGGTTTTTTTCCCTTCTTCAAATGTATTAATGTACCTGAAGCATTGAAGCATAAGGTCACCAGAACAACCACAGTATAAACAAAAACGTGTGTGTTCTCGGTTCTGTACCCTCTCTGGGATATGTGCAAGCACAAATTTGCATAGGCTCACCAGTCTCAACTGATGAAGGAGATGTCCCCAAATTACACTTAAATTTGTCTGTATCACTCGTGCACCTGTCTAGACAAATAGCGAGTTTTATGGCCTCCACCAAAGAATGTGTACAAAAATTATAAGTCATCCTGGCCTTAACCCCTTCACAACCTGCCGATTTTGCGCTTTCCTTTTTTTTTTTGCCACCCTTATTCTGAGAGCCATAACTTTTTTATTTTTCCATCAATATAAGCATGTGAGGACTTGTTTTTTGCAGAATCAGTTTTGCTTTTAAATGAGTTTTACCAAAAACTATACTGGAAAATGGTAAAAAAAATTCAAAATAAGGAAAAATTGCAAAAAAAGGGGGATTGCATGATTGTTTTTGAGTTATTTTATTAACTATGTTTACTATATGGTAAAACTGATGTGTTGTTATAATGCCTCAGGTCGGTGTGAGTTCATAGACACCAAACATGTATAGGTTTACTTTTATCTAAAGTGTTAAAAAAAAATCAGAAGTTTGTCCAAAATGGCACTCGTGGCACTCGTTTTACACCATTTTCCGCGACCTGCAGCGTTCTCATTTTTTGGAATGTATAGCGTATTGATGGCTAATTTTTGCGTCTTCAGCTGATGTTTTTAATGGTACCATTTTTGCACAGATGCTACATTATTGCATTTGCGCAAAATTTGTGGCAACCAAAAAAAGTAATTTTGGCGTTTGGAATATTTTTACCGCTACGCCGTTTACGCCGATCAGTTTAATTGATTTTATATTTTGATAGATCTGGCATTTCTGAACGCGACGATACAAAATGTGTATATACATTTTTTTTAACCCTTTAATTTTCAGTGGGGTGAAAGGGGAGTGATTTGAACTTTTTTTTATTTTTTCAAAACTTTTTTTATTTTAATAGGTCTCCTGGTGGGCCATAGGGATCAGCAGTCTGATCGCTCATTGTTTTCTCCCGATCAGAGCAGCACAGCTCAGATCGGGAGAAAAGCTCATCTCTTGTAACAGGCAGTACTCGGCTGCTGGTTACAGGACCTGAGTCATGTGAGCTACAGGACTCATACATGACCTTGTGCTATTATGACAACCATTGGATCCACGTGATCACATCACGGGACTTCTGGTGTCAGTCGGTGAGTAAACCTCTACCACAACCGCTATTATAATGGCACTGTCACATTTAACAGGACCATTTAAGGGGTTAACAGGAACGAGCAGATCGCAGATCTGCTCATGTCTGCTAGGCACATGTCAGCTGTACAAATCAGCTCACGTGTGTGGATCCCCCCGGCAGCCGGGTGGGAATAAAACTATGACCACTAGGACAAAACTTTACTGCCCATGGTCGTTAAGGAGTTAATCTGATTTGTCAGTCCCTGGCAAAAGTGACTTTGAAAAGATTAATCATTTCAAGAGGTCTTCACAGCCCAATGTCTAAACTCTGAGCAGTAGTCCTCAACTTTATATGACCTCCCTGAACCAAACTAGAAATATTATATTCAGCAACAGCAACTTTACAAAGGTCGAAATAAATGAGGTCAAGAGCCGAAGAAATACCTTTATACAGACCAACTTCGGAGAATCCTTAGTCACAAATAAAACCCAGGCCTGTTAATCACTATGGAGTAAAGACAAACTAATGCCTACTTTTTAACTCTCGAACCCAGAGGATCGGTCGTAAATGAAAGTATAATTTACATGAAGCAAATAAAGTAGAAAACTTACTTTAGTCTTCTTTGAAGCATTCAAGCATTCAATCATGTTTCCCTTATGTTCCAACTTAATGATCTGACGGCCTTGGTCATTAATAGTGGCTTTTGGTCCCTAATTTTTGAGACCTCCAGGGACAAGGCCTGTAGTTGTGAGGCCAAGCACAAACCAGACCCATATGGACTGGAAGCCTTTTAACAAAAGAAATGGCTGGCTATAATGTTATGACTCAGCCCTACTACTTACAAAGTGATGTACAAGCAAGGAGAGGCATAAGGGTATGTGCTCACGTGTGCGTATTACATGCAGTTACGCATGCGTCCTGCGTCCCCTGCACAATCTATGGAGATTGTGCAGGGGCCGTGCGCACGTGGCATGTTAGAACGCAGCGATTCGGCTCCTTGCCGAATCGCTGCGTTCTAAGAAGTGACATGTCACTTCTTTTGTGCGTTCTGCATGCTGTCTATAGGGAGAGGCAGCATGCAGAGCGCACGAATCTGCCGGCACCATGCGCTTCCGAACACAGCTTTTCAGCTGCGCTCTGAAGCGCACATTTTCGGTGCAGTGCAGAGCGCACACGTGCGCACATAGCCTAACTCCTGAAATTCAATGGTCATATTCCGACTATGAAAACCCTGAAATTTGACCCTGATTTGTCAACAATTTATCGTGGAAATTGGCACCTCAAGATTATGCAATGGTGCCCCCATTCAACATCTACTGACCTTAAGTGTCCTTTACTGTACTCTCAACTATAAACAAAGTGTAACACCAAAACAACAATAACCATAAAGGAAGTGCACACAAGCATAGGGTGAAACACAGGGTTAAAAACATCCTCACTCAATCATACAGGGAAGATGGAGGAAAACATAAGAAACCCCAAAGACTTACAGAATACTTTAAAACCCCCAAAAACTAAACATAATATAATAGGAATATTGTTGTGATTGGAAACTCAGAATCAAACCACAGGGAAATGTAATAAAATGTAATTCAACAAGAATATCCTTAACTGAAGAGCTGGGATTTTAAACATTCACCTATCTTGTTATATAGCCAGCAATGAAGGCATGTACATGGTGAGTATAAATAAGCCCTACCAAGATGTGATAGAGCTATCAAAATGAGGAAATAAAAACACCTTAACTGAAAAAAAGGAAAGGAAAGATAAGAGAACTATCAGTAATTGGACAAAAGACTGTGGTCCAACATAGGGTGAAATGCCATGATACTCTTTTGGTCATCAGAGTCCTCTCTCTTATGCCTGTTAACTGTAAGCTCTTATGGTGAGTGGTGTTCTCTCTCTCTCTCTTCTCTGCTCTACATATATTTTCTGAGCAATTAGAAGATTTCTGGTAGTGAGATTCCAGCAAATATTTTCATCTCAAATTAATTTTTGGAGAAAATTTGGCAAAGCTGGGCGATTTTGAATGTCAAAGATCTACTCATCATAAGTCACTACAATAAGATATCTTTAGTAGTGTTGAGCAACCTCCCTAGTGTTCGAGTTCGGTTCTTCGAACGGCAGCTCAGTTCGGAGAACGTTCGATGAACGTTCGAAGAACACCTTCGAACCCCATTGAAAACAATGGGAGGCAATCACAAACACATACAAACACATAGAAAACACCTTCTAAGGTGTCCAAAAGGTGACAAACAACTCACAAGACACCACAAGCACATGGAAAAGTGACAAGTACATATACTTATGCAAAAACACAGATATAGGAGTATGTGCAAGTGAACATCTATGCCATTACTGTGCAACTTGAGCCTTGCTCATTTTGGGCTTCCAATCTGGAAAAATGACCTGACCTCGCCACTTATGCCTTGGGGATCTTGTGCCACAGCCAGCGTTCTCTCGGAACGTGTCTTCAGTGCGGCTGGTTGTGTGCTGACAGATAAGCGCACGCATCTGTCCAGTGACAATGTGGACAGTCTAACGTTCATCAAGATGAACAAATCATGGATCTGCAAGGACTTTTCTACCCCTGTGTCATCCTGGGGAGATGAAAGGCTTGTGGATTTTTGATAGTGCTTCATGCAAATCAACATTTTAAGTTTGCATCTATGGGACAATTGATGCCACTTAAGTGTTGTCTGAGGCCCAATTTTTGGAAAAGAGGGAGACTGTGGTTGGAGTTCCCTTTTTTTGAAAAATGAACCAAGATGAAGAAGTCATGGATCAGAGAGCATGTTTCTACTCCTGTGTCATTCTGGGGAGACTAAAGGCTGGTGGATTTTTGAATGTGCTTCATGCAAATAACAATTTTAAGTTTGCAACTGTGGGACAACTGATGCCAGTGAAGTGGTGTGCGTGTGTGGCCCAATTTTTGGAAAAGAGGGAGAATGTGGTTGGAGTCCCCTTGCTGTGTTTTACATGATTTTAGAAGGGCATGACATGCCTAAGAGGTTGACTTTCAGCATCTGCAAGTTGTTGGCTACAGAGATGCTGCCTTTCCACCCGGTGGACACAGAGGATTTTCGAGAAATTATGCCCATCGCAGTGCCCCAAGAGCAGATGCCAAGTCGCCACTCCTTCTCCAAGAAAGGCGTGCCTGCGCTACACCAGCATGTCGCACACAACATCACCACTTCCTTGAGAAACTCTGTGTGTGACAGGGTGCATTTTACCACAGATACTTGGACCAGTAAGCATGGACAGGGGCGTTACATGTCGCTGACTGGGCACTGGGTAACTATGGTGAGAGATGGAGGAGGGTCTGATGTACAAGTCTTTCCGTTCCCACGAGTTGTGTGTCAATCCTTCCTCTGTATGTAGAAGTTCCTCCACTGCTTCTGCCTCCTCAACCTCATCTAGGTCCTCAACCTCCACTCAAAACCTGTCTGGTAAGGCCACCCGCGTTGTAACTCTGCACAAGGAATCCCGCACACCTCCTTACTATGCTGGCAGCAGAGCTTAACGCCATCAGGTGGTCAAATTGTACCGCCCCGGGGCTTGGCCGGCTGCCGAGCTGCTCGGATCCGTGCTCGTTGGTGGGTGGCTCAAGCTCCTCATGGACCCGGGGGGCTCTGAAAGGGGGGTTTGGCGCTACACATAGGGACTTTGGTGGGGAGGTCCACGGCCGGGGCCGCGGTTGTTTGTAGGGGATTTGAGTGTGTGACTCCACCCACGGGTTGTGGTGAATAGATGGACACCACCGCTGCCGTTGACTAGGCTCCCGGGGACGGTTTTGTGTTGCTTGGTGTTGACCCCCTCCGTGGTTAGGGGGGATGATGGTCTTGGGGGCCCGAGGGAGGTGCTGAGGCAGGGGAAATGGATGCGTGCCGGGGTGTCAGTGCGATGTGGCGCGGTGCGCGACCCAAAGGCACTGTTGTACTCACTATTACAAACACGCAGTAGTCTCTGGTAAATCAAACGAGATGGTGAACGGTGCCCGCAGCCGGCTGCAGTTTTCCCCTTATCAGGTTGGTGGTTTCCGCCTTTTTCCTGCACCTTACTTATGTAGAAAACGTTGACTCCTATGCCTAAGCAACGGTAGTCCGCTCCCCGGCTTGGTATGTGCCAGAAGAGCCCTTTTTGCCCGCAGTCGCTGGCCCCTCGGGTCTCTATGCCTGGGCGGTGGTGTTACCCTAATGGTTGGGCTGTTGTCTTCAGTCGGGTCTTAGGTGGGACAGTTCCTTAAGTCCAGTCCACAATCAGTTGATTTGACAGCCCGGTTGTTTCTGGGCCTTTTACTGGGTCTGAGTACCCCTCCTGGTGCTCCGGTTTCCCCCGCCCGTCCCCGGTCCCTATGGTTCCACCGGCTGTAATCCCAGCTCCTGCAGGTGGCCACCACCATCTGCCTCCTTGCCAGAGGTGACTGAGCTCCAACCCAGACACCTGGTGTAGACTATGGTAGACCTAGGCACAGGTCTTCCCCTGAACTTCACTTCACTCCACTTCACTGTCAAGACTAATCTAAACTGTTTTTCTGCCTCAGGGCCTGTGAACTCCTCGGTGTGCGGAGCCTACCACCTGGCTCCGCTTCCCCTGGTGTGAACATCAAACCCGGAGGGTGGTGACAAGGTTTTGTAGTTTGGCTGCTGTCACCTTTCTAAGGATGGGGGGGGGGCGTGTGTGTGTATGGGGCTATCCGTGACAACCTGGCTAGTCCAGGGCGTCACAAAATCTTTACTTTGAAATGTATGGGAAATGTGAGTCACACCGCTGTGAAGTTGTGGACGGTTAACTCTGGAGACCGAGTTTCATAAATGGTTGTCTCCACTCAACCAGCAGCCAAGGAAGGCCATGTCCATGTGCGACAATAATGCAAACCTGGGTGCGGTCCTTCGCCGTGACAATGTTACACACGTGACTTGTATGGCTCACGTGTTCAACCTGGTTATCCAGCAATTATTAAACCACTATCTCGGCCTACATGGCCTTCTGCAAAGGGCACGCTCGCTATGTGCTCACTTCCACAGTTCACACCCCGCAGCTGAACAACTTGCATCGCTCCAGAAGTCTTTCGCTCTGCCGCTTCACCGCCTGAAATGCGATCTGCCGACACGCAGGAATTTGAATCTGCACAGGTTGCAGCGTCTGTGGCAGCACCGGCGAGCCCTGCTGCAATACTTTATGACGTATAGCCTGGGCTAACGAAATCCAGAGGTGGGGAAGATTACACTGCTGGAGTGGTCTCAGATCAAGGACCTATGCACCCTTCTTCACAGTTTACAAATGGCGACGAAGATGTTTAGCGCTGACGATGCCACTATCAGCATGACAATTCCGGTCATCTACATGCTGGAGCACACTGTAAACAGTATTCAGAGTCAGGTGGTGGGACAAGAGGAAGGGGAGGAAGTACAGGATGAGTCATATGCGGAAGGGATAACAAGATCTACAAGGTCCAGACGGTCAGCAGCACCAAGGCGGCAGGCATAGGACAGTGGGGGAGAGGGATCAACAAGGGCGGATAGTATCAGCCAAACTGTTGAGGAAGATGCAGGAGCCCAGGAAGAAATGGAGGACGAACTGGCAAAGGGCATGGAAGACTCAGCAGATGAGGGAGACCTTGATCACATTTCGGTTTTTCGAGGTTTGGGGGAGAGGGCAGAAGCATGATTCTCACCTCGCCGCCACCAACACACCAAGGACTTGGTCCTCCTGGGTACGCAAGACACATGAGAGCCTTCTTGCTGCACTACCTACAGCATGACTCTCGGATTGTCAGAATTCGAAGTAATGCTGACTACAGGGTTGCCACACTGTTAGATACAAGACAACATTTGGCAAAATAAAGTCCTGCCATAGAAAGGGACGCACCTATGCAGGAGTATCGGCAGAAGCTGGTACACAATCTTAGATCTGCTTTTCCACTAAGCACCAGTGCTGCACAGAGTGAATCTCAACGCTTTGTCATGGCTAGGAGGAAATGGTCTTTTACTTGTCCACATCTGAGGGACCGAGGGCTGGCTGCTGTGCTGAGACGGCGTTGAGTAGGGTGTTCCTGCAGAGTTGCAAATTTGGTCATATACAAAATGATTGGAAAAAGGACAGATGCTGGTGGAAAGGGGAACAGGTGTGTTGGAAAGGGGAAAAAAAGTTTGTGTCCGTGAGTTTGGTGGTTAAGCAACAGTAACATCTGCTGAAGAAACACCATCTGTTACGGGGGGGACTGGAAGATTTGGATAAGGTGGTATGTATCCCAATCGCAAGTCGGGGTCCACCGTGCTCCCAGATGGAAAAGGAGATGCTGGCAACCCGAAGGATAGGCTGAGGATACAGAGCTGGGTGGCTCTCAAACTAATAGTAGCCTGAACAGAGTTAGACGACACTCGGATATGGAGACTGTGAACCCTGTTAGTGTCACAGGGTCCACACACCCAGCCCAGGAACTCCCTGTTAACAACACAGAGGCCCTGGGGTATGCTGTCCGTGTGCGTAGGGGGCACACCTGTGGACAGCAGGCACAACAGCAGCAGCAGCCCAGTTAAGGCTACTGGGCTGCACTAGCAGGACTGGTAGGACAGGAGCTGGCCGTAACCGTGCCGCTTTACCAAGTGTAGTGGCATCCAGCACCGACGCTCTTTCCCTGCCTACCTCTGGCCTAAAGCCGCAACGGGTTCAACACATGGACGTGTGCTCTGTCTGAGCATAATTTAAGAACGCGCACCTCCTTGTTGTCTACAGCCCTTTTTAAAACCTGGATCTGCCCCAACCCAGGGTGGACCACAATGCACCTCCAGGAGCCAATAGCAGAGTGCCTCGTCATCAGTTACATAACTAGCGGCCTATCCGGAACCACCACTTCAATGATGACCTCATGGCAGCAACGCCCCAAACACCTCACCAGTCATCGTCTGACAAACAATGAAGAGTTGCCAAATTAGAGGGGCGGGCCTCTGCGAGCCAGTCAGGAGTGGCCACATCATCAGGACACCTGATGCCTTCTATCATGGACTGCCACCTCACGGACATGGCCAGTGAGTTCCTTAACGGACCTAGCCTCTGATGCACTAAGTGCCTGAGCATCCTCAGTAGCCTGAACAACGGTCTCATAAAACAGACTATCAGCTTCTGCATGCTCTGTGGGCACAACACAGGACTTAGACACAGCACAGAGTCCAAGTACCTGTGCAAAGAGGCTTTTCTCACTAAGTGTGGGAGCATGCTCAGTAGCACGAACTGAGGACTTAGCCTCAGGAATGGCACAGTCATGCTGAGCATGCTCACTAGGCGAAACACGGGACTTAGGCTGTGTCTGGGGTAAATCGGCACACGCATGCGCACTTGCCGTGTCTCCACTCTTAGACATGGAGGAGGAAGCAGCCAGCTGGATGACCCGAGGCACGGCCAAAAATGGCAGCTGACACCTGGGCGCAACTGAAACCACAGCAGGTTGCTTGCATCTACGGTGGCACCGATTCGTAACACCAACTACCAGCCAAAATAAGAGGTGTACTTCTTCCCATGGATAATCTGATATGATACCTTTTTTCACGGACACGACCATTGCTACCAAATGTAGATGAGGCACCAAAAGACCAGGTGATTCAATGGCTCTCAAGTGCTCCATCAAGTGGCCTTTCCTCCACCTCAACTTCAATATCCAAAATACTCCATTCCTCTGTGGTGTCAACCCAATTGCACTTGCTTCCCAACAGCTCTCAAGTTTCCACCGGCCCTCCTGAATATTTGGTAACGGAGATGGTTGACTCAGCAGAGCTGTTCAGTCACACTATAGCCTGGGAATCAAAGGTCTTCTCCAAAGCTGCAGTGAGTCCAGACAAGGAAATGATGTGCACTGATGTCCAGAAGCTTTGTGAGTCAGATCCAGGCCCTGATGAAGAAGGTTCTGAGCATAATGTACACCCTCATTCCCAAACCATAAATCCTCCTGGTGGAAACAATGGGGAACATGCTGATGAGACTCAGATACCTGATTGGAATAACAACTTTACTATTCGGTCAGGGCAGGAAGAGGTTGGCTCGGAGGAGTCAGGACGAGGAAAGTGAAAAAACACAGGGTGATGATGAGGTTGGAGACCCCACCTACTGTCAAACAACAGTCAGCCAGTCGATGCGGTCAGCAGAGGAGGTGGAGGAGGATGCTACTGACGATGAGGTTAGGTTGCGTCTTCCTGGACAGAGACAAAGTACTGTAAGCACATCAACAACTGAATCCTTACCCACAACTCTGCCTCTGAGCAAAAGTCGCGGTGGCTCTGCAGGTCGCATGAGCTGTAATCCTTGCCTAGCCTGGGGCTTTTTTTACATCGCAAAAGATCACCCAAGTCATGTCATCTGTAAGATTTGTCACCAATCTCTAAGTAGAGGCAAAAAACTCACTACTTTGAGTACTTTGTCCATGAACTGTCACATGGATATGAAGTGATAGCGTGAGGGTGTATTGATGAGCTTTATCCACTGTGAATGCAACATGCTTATTTGCTGTTCATTGTATGCTTTGTTGCAGACTACCCACAAGGGGCGGCTGTTTTTTTGCATCTGCCTTTGACTGTTTGGCCAGTACAGCAATGGCAAAATGATTTTCGGCTGTGGACTTGGAGACTGGACTAGGTGTTGTCTGTGAACTGAAGGAAAATCTAAAGGTGTGCGTTACAGCAAGGAGCCACCGCGGAAACACTTTAGTGGATTGTGAGGAGACTCGTGTTGGTGTTTGGTGAGGAGGACCATAACGCCTGTGAGCAGCATCTTGTGTCGGAGACAGACATTCTTCCGGTGCTGTCTATACAGTTTACCGTGAGAGGATCGTAAACTCTGTATTTATGGCAACTGGACACCACAGTACCCGGGTACGGTAGGCTGGGCCCAGACAGTAATGCGTGCACGCAACAGTTTGTTTTGTTAGCAAAACACATATCTGTTCTGCTTAGGCTGACTATATAGACAATAAGACTTGATGCTTCTGCTCTGTCAATTTGTCAGTTACAGTTAAAATCCTAGAGGGACAGCGACACATGTTTGCATTGACTGTTGCTTTACAAGATTTTCAGGACTGTGTTGCTGAGCTGTATGGTTTGACTTACCACTGTTTTCATCTGCCTTATCTGTTAGGCTTCAGCTAACAAGGGTATTCAGGGGGGTTAATGGGTTTTGTCTATGTTTAGGTAGATAAGTTGTAAGCTTTTGTAATGCGCCACTGGTAAGTTGTGTTCGCGCACACACACACACACACACACACAATTACTACTGCTACGCAGAGGGATTACCAGGTAGTAGGTAACAGTTTAGACAGTACCTTGGTTAGGCAAAGGTTAGTGAGAAGGGGGTATAAAGCACCATTACGAGGGTTGCAGCATAGGGATGTAGGCTTTTGGACTTGTGAATAGATTGTTCTATTCTTTCAGTTTTATGCATGGTCCTTATTGTTTGTTTGGGAAAGTTAAGCAATCATTTATCAACCCAACGGCCGAGAGTCCTTTTCTTGTTGCGTGGTTTTGCTGTATACTGGGGAGCCCACCTTGTACACGACTTTAAATGAAGCATAAGTCTATGTGGAAGGGTCACTATGCTACAATGCGGCCTAGCGGACTTTTGCAACCACCGTCTGCCCCATCAATGGCATCTGCGTGCTCTTCATCCTCTGTGACTGTGGGGACAGCAGTCACACATGCTTTTTGACGCTGACCTTCCACCCCTCTACCCGCAACAGGCAGTGTGATTGGCAGTTGTTGTTGAAGTGGAAACAGCTGCTGATGTTGAGCTCTCTCAGACATCGAGAGAACCACCTTTGCATAAAGGCAACATTATATCTACGCCTGCACATTCGTCACAGATTGGCTGGACTACAGTACCTGCAGTTAAAAAGTGCGTAGCAGAAATGGAGAGGTGGTGTACAATGCAGAGTTGGTCTAGCTTTAATCACAGCTGAAGAGCCAACACTGAATATCACAGACAAAGAAACTATGCCCCAAAAAGTGTCAGAACTTTTTGCAATTAAAATTGCGTAACAAAAATGGACAGGTGTGAAGAATGCACAGTTGGTGTACCTTGCTTGACAGCAGAAGAATTCTAAGTTAGTATCCCAGACAATTTTAGTAAGCCCCTAAAAGTGTCAGCACTTTTTGCAATTAAAATTGCGTAGCAAAAATTTACATGTTTGTTGAATGCACAGTTGGTGTACCTTGCTTGACAGCAGTGGAACCCTAAGTTAGTATCCCAGACAAGTTTAGCATGCCTCTAAAAGTGGCAGCACTTTTTGCAATTAAAATTGCAAAGCAAAAATAGACAGGTGTGTAGAAGGCACAGGTGTTGTACCTTGTTTGACAGGATAGGAACCCTAAGTTAGTATCCCAGACAATTTTAGTATGCCCCTAAAAGTGTCAGCACTTTTTTCAATTAAAGTTGCGTAGCAAAATTGGACCGGTGTGTAGAATGCACAGGTGGTGTACTGTTGTGAATGTCAGTTATGCTTTTGCTGCTGTGAGGCTCCCTCTTGTGGCCAGGAATGGTTTGGACAGAGACCAGGTGTGTTGAGCAATGGGCGTTTCCATTGCTAATTCTCTGCCTATTTAAACCCTGGTCTGCTAGCAGGCTATGCCGGATGTCAGTTGTTCTTTGTTCATCAGCCTGCTTCATCCTGCTCCAGACCACATCTACCCCAGATAAGTGCTTGCTTCCTTCTTATGTTGTTTTGTTGTTTTTGCTCTTATCTGGGCTTGTCATTTGCTGTGATTGTTTTCAGTTTATTTGCATGCAGGGATCTTCCCTCTCAGTTGCTTAGCTGGGAAGCTCCCTGCAGCTTTGTTTGGAGTATTTCTCCTATAAGTCCATGTGTTTGTTGCTTCTTGAATTTGTAATGTTTCCTGCTTTCTGTTCATTGGTATGACAAAAGCACCTGGTATAGGACGGAGTTCAGATCTAGTGATCTGAGGGCCTTTTGTACTATCAGGTTTTTGGATTTTTTTTCCTTTCTTTAGGATAACTAGTTCTCCGGCTGGGTTCGCGGTGCACAGGATGTTAGTTCACCCCTCGGCTACTTCTAGTGTTGATGGTTAGTAAGGGGATGGCGGCCAGATTAGTTGCCAATGCTCTTGTCACCTTTTACCAATGATTTATTGTGGTCTTCCATGGTTGCGGATCATAACAGTACATCCGGCCAACAAATTTAAAGGGTACTCTTAAGAAGGAAGAAAAAAAAAAAAAAAAAAAGCCTGGTGAAAGATTTTTTTTTTGGTGTTTTTCCTCTTTTTTTTGGGTTCTGTGGAAGATTTCTTTTTTCTAGCATGGAAGAATTGGGTGAACGTGTTGCTCATCTTGATGCTAAGGTTCGTCGTATAAAGTCTTATCTTGCACAGACTCCCCTTGCAGAGCCTAAGATTCCCGTTCCTGAATTTTTTTCGGGAGATAGGTCAAGATTTTTGAGCTTCAAAAATAATTGTAAATTATTTTTTGACCTGCTCCCTAAGTCCTCAGGGAATCCCATACAGCAGGTCAAGATTGTCATCTCCCTGCTGCGTGGTGACCCATAGTACTGGGCCTTCTCTTTGGCGTCTGATTATCCAATTCTCAGTGATGTGGACTCCTTTTTTCAGGCCTTGGGTTTATCATATGACGAACCCAATATTGTGGACCAAGCAGAAAAGACCTTGTTGTCCTTAACTCAGGGTCTGGATTCCGCAGAAACTTTTTGTCAAAAATTTCGAAAGTGGGTGGTCCTTATCAAATGGAATGAGGACACGCTTGTGGCTCTTTTTCGAATGGGTATTGCTGATACTGTGAAGGATGTAATGGTGGGATTCCCCGTCCCTTCTGGTTTTGATGCCTCTATGACCTTAGCCATTTAGATTGAAAGGCGGTTACGTGAGCGCAGGAAGATACCTGCTGGTTTTGTGCCTGTGGAACAGCCTTTGGAGCCTATGGAGTGTGATAGGGTCCTTTCTACTGCTAGTCGGCAGAGGTTCAGATGGAAGAATAGACTGTGCTTCTATTGTGGTGATGCTTCTCATAATATCTCTGTCTGCCCTAAACGTGAAAGGAGATTGGCTACTTCTGTTACAGTGGGTTCTTTGCAACCAAAGTTTCTTTTGTCTGTCACATTGATTTGCTCATTGTCTTCCTTTTCTGCATTGGCCTTTGTGGACTCAGGGGCAGCGCTCAATTTGATAGATTTTGGGTTTGCTAGGGATTGTGGTTTCCCCATGGTTCCTTTGCAAACTCCTATTCCTCGAAGGGGCATTGATGCTACCCCTTTGGCAGAAAATAAACCCCAATTTTGGACCCAAGTGCTTATGAGAGTTGCACTAGCGCATCAGGAAGCTTGTAAATTTTTAGTATTGCATAATCTACAGGATACCTTAGTACTGGGATTTCCATGGTTGCAGACCCATAATGCAGTTCTTGACTGGAGATCCTTGTCGGTAGCTAGTTGGGGTTGTCAAGGTATGCATCAGGACCTTTCCGTGTCGTCCACGTCTGCTCAGGCATTTGATGTTCCGGCCTTCCTGTCTGATTTCCGTGATGTATTTAATGACCAGGAATCTGATTCTCTGCCCCTACACCGGGACTGTGACTGTGCCATTTGAGCTGGTGCCGGGTTGTAAGTTTCCCAAGGGGCGGATTTTCAACTTGTCTGTGCCCGAACATGATGCCATGCGGTCATACATCAGGGAATCATTGGAGAAGGGGCACATTCGGCCCTCTTCTTCTCCATTGAGACCTTGTATTGATTACCGTCTTCTTAATAAAATTACGATCAAATATCAGTACCCTTTGCCTTTGATGTCTGATCTTTTCTCTAGAGTGAAGAGTGCCAAATGGTTTACGAAACTGGATCTTAAAGGTGCGTATAATCTCATCCGTATTAAGGAGGGTGATGAATGGAAGACGGCTTTTAATACTCCTGAGGGTCATTTTGATTACCTAGTGATGCCTTTTGGGCTCACTAATGCCCCCTCCATCTTCCAGGCCTTCATGAATGATATTTTTCGGGACCTTATTGGTAAATTTTTGATTGTCTCTTTGGATGACATCTTGATTTTTTCTGATGATTGGGACTCTCATGTTGGGCAAGTACGGGCTGTTTTTCAGATACTTAAGGATAATGCACTGTACGTTAAGGGGTCAAAGTGCCTCTTTGGGGTGCAAAGAATTTCCTTTTTGGGCTTCATCTTGTCTCCCTCCGCTATTGAAATGGACCCGGTTAAGGTTCAGGCTATTTACGACTGGGTGCAACCGACTTCTCTAAAATCCCTGCAGCAGTTTTTGGGGTTTGCTAATTTTTATTGTAAATTTATAGCCAATTTTTCTGCCATTGTCAAACCTCTGACAGTTTTGACCAAGAAGGGAGCTGATGCTGAGCATTGGACCCCAGAGGCGATTGTGGCCTTCCAGGAGCTTAAAAGGTGATTCACTTCTGCCCCAGTCCTGCAGCAACCTGATGTGTCTCGCCCATTTCAGGTTGATATCGATGCCTCAGAGATCAGAGCAGGAGCTGTTCTGTCTCAACGAGACGCTCCTTCGGGTAAACTTAAGCCCTGTGCCTTTTTCTCTCGGAACTGGGAAATATTGGCTATGAAGTGGGAATTTGAAGAGTGGAAACATTAGTTGGAAGGGGCTAGACATCAAGAATGTTAAGGCCGATGCCCTTTCCAGGAGTTTCTGTGCTGACTCTTTGGAGGTTGTCGAGCCGTCTACTATCCTGAATGATGGTGTAGTTCTCTCGGCCATTTCACCTGATCTGCAGTTGGCACTGGCAGAATTTCAGGGGGATAAACCTGAGAAATGTCCTACGGGGAAACTGTTTGTCCCGGACCATTGGAGAGACCGAGTTGTCTCTGAGGTTCATTGCTCTGTTTTGGCAGGTCATCCTGGCACTTTTGGTACTCTGGATCTTGTGAGCCGCTTTTTTAGGTGGCCTTCCCTGTCCTGGGATGTTTGTACTATTGTGCAGTCGTGTGTAGTTTGTTCTAGGTCCAGGCCCTGTTGTTCACGTTCTAGTGGGCTATTATTGCCTTTGCCGGTACCTAAGAGACGTTGGACGCACATCTCTATGGATTTTATTTCGGAGCTTCCCGTCTCTCAGAAAATGACTGTGATTTGAGTGATCTGTGACAGATTTTCCAAGATGGTCCACTTGGTTCACTTATCTAAGTTGCCGTCTTCATCAGAGTTGATGCCTTTGTTTTTCCAACATGTTTTTCGTTTGCATGGTATTCCCGAAAAAATTGTTTCTGACAGAGGTGTGCAAGTTGTATCCAGATTTTGGAGGATTTTTTGTTCCAAATTGGGTGTTCAGCTGTCTTTCTCCTCGGCCTTTCATCCTCAGACCAACGGTCAGACTGAAAGGGCTAACCAGAACCTGGAGACCTATTTACAGTGTTTTGTTTCTGCGAATCAGGATGACTGGATTTCGTTTTTGCCTTTGGCTGAATTTGCCCTTAAAATTAGAGCTAGCTCTACCACATTGGTGTCTTCCTTTTTCTGCAATTTTGGGTATCTCCCCAGGTTCCTCGCGGGGCAGCTTGAGGCATCTGACTGTCCAGGGGTGGATACGGTGGTATATACAGAATGCACCAGATTTGGGGGCAGGTAGTGGATAAATTGTTTCAATCCCAAAAGTCTGCCCAGAAATTTGCCAACCGGCGTCAGACTGTTGATCCCCGGTTTAAAGTGGGGGACATGGTGTAGCTGTCCTCAAAAAATATTCCTATGAGAGTTCCTTCTCCTAAATTTAAGCCCAGATTTATTGGACCTTATAAGATTTCGGAGATTATCAACCCTGTATCTTTTTGTTTGACTCTGCCTGTGTCATTTAGGATTCACAATGTCTTCCATAAGTGCTTGTTGAAGAGACATGTGGAGCCAACAGTTCCTGCAGCAGCGCCTCCTGACCCTATTTTGGTAAAAAGGGATCTGGAGTATGAGGTTGAAAAAATTCTGGATTCCCATCGCAGTAGGCGACAGCTTCAATACCTTGTGAAATGGAAGGGTTATGGGCAGGAGGATAACTCTTTGGTTGTGGCTTCTGAGATTCATGCGGACAATGTTGGTTCACGCCTTCCATCATGATCATCCCGAGTGACCCGGTGGCGTTGGTGAGGGTTCGGTGACCCCTCTTAAAGGGGGGGGTGCTGTTGTGAATGTCAGTTATGCTTTTGCTGCTGTGAGGCTCACTCTTGTGGCCAGAAATGGTTTGGACAGAGACCAGGTGTGTTGAGCAATGGGCGTTTCCATTGCTAATTCTCTGCCTATTTAAACCCTGGTCTGCTAGCAGGCTCCGGATGTCAGTTGTTCTTTGTTCACCAGCCTGCTTCATCCTGCTCCAGACCACATCTACCCCAGATAAGTGCTTGGTTCTTTCTTATGTTGTTTTGTTGTTTTTGCTCTTATCTGGGTTTATCATTTGCTGTGGTTGTTTTCAGTTTATTTGCATGCAGGGATCTTCCCTCTCAGTTGTTAGCTGGGAAGCTCCCTGCAGCTTTGTTTGGAGTATTGCTCCTATAAGTCCATGTGTTTGTTGCTTCTTGAATTTGTAATGGTTTCTGCTTTCTGTTCATTGGTATGACAAGAGCGCCTGGTATAGGACGGAGTTCAGATCTAGTGATCTGAGGGCCTTTTGTACTATCAGGTTTTTGGATTTTTGCAGAATTTTTCTCTGGCCACTATCAGTCCCTTTCCTATCCTGTCCTATTTAGTCAGTAGGGCCTCACATTTTGCTAATCTTATCATCTATCTGTGTATTCCTATATCACCGCAGTCTTTGAATGTGGGGGGATTGCTATTCTTTATCTATTTTCTGAGGCAGAGAGTTATTCATCTTACCTTCTTTAGGATAGCAAGTTCTCCTCCTGGGTTCGCGGTGCACAGGATGTTAGTTCACCCCTCGGCTACTTCTAGTGTTAATGGTTAGTAAGGGGATGGCGGCCAGATTAGTTGGCAATGCTCTTGTCACCTTTTAGCAATGATTTATGGTGGCCTTCCATGGTTCCGGATCATAACAGTGTACCTTGCTTAATAGCAGAGGAACCCTAAGTTAGTATCCCAGACAATTTTAGTATGCCCTTAAAAATGTCATCACTTTTTGCAATTAAAATTGCGTAGCAAAATTGGACAGGTGTGTAGAATGGACAGGTGGTGTACCTTGCTTGACAGCAGAGAACCCTAAAGGCTACCTTACATGCTGCGATATCGGTACCGATATCGCTAGCGTGGGTACCCGCCCCATCTGTTGTGTGACACGGGCAAATCGCTGCCCGTGCCGGACAACATCATCCAGACCCATCACACGTACTTACCTGCCCGGCGACGTCGCTGGTACCATCGAACCGCCTCCTTTCTAAGGGGGCGGTCCGTGCGGCGTCACAGCGATGTCACTGAGCGCCCAATAGAAGCGGAGGGGCGGAGATGAGCGGGACGTAACATCCCGCCCACCTCCTTCCTTCAGCATAGCGGCTGGGAGGCAGGTAAGGAGAGCTTTTTTTGTTCCTGAGGCGTCACACGTAATGATGTGTGCTGCCGCAGCAACGAGGAGCAACATCGTTACTGCTGCAGTAACGATAATTGAGAATGGACCCCCATGTCACCGATGAGCGACTTTGCACGTTTTTGCGACAATGCAAAATCGCTCATCGGTGTCACAAGCAACAACATCGCTAATGCGGCCGGATGTGCGTCACAAATTCCGTGACCCCAACGACTCCGCATTAGCGATATCATAGCGTGTAAAGCCCCCTTAAGTTAGTATCCCAGACAATTTTAGTATTTTAGTATGCCCCTAAAAGTGTCAGCACTTTTTGCAATTAAAATTGCGTAGCAAAAATGGACATGTTTGTAGAATGCACAGTCTGTGTACCTTGCTTGACAGCAGAGGAACCCTAAGTTAGTATCCCAGACAAGTTTAGTATGCCCCTAAAAAGTTTCAGCACTTTTTGCAATTAAAATTGCGTACCAAAAATGTACATGTTTGTAGAATGCACAGTTCGTGTACCTTGCTTGACAGCAGAGGAGCCCTAAGTTAGTATTCCAGACAATTTTAGTATGCCCCTAAAAGTGTCAGCACTTTTTTCAATTAAAATTGCGTAGCTAAAATGGACAGGTGTGTAGAATGCACAGTTGGTGTACCTTGCTTAACAGCAGTGGAACCCTAAGGTAGTATCCCAGACAATTTTAGTATGCCCCTAAAAGTGTCAGCACTTTTTGCAATTAAAATTGCGTAGCAAAAATGGACATGTTTGTAGAATGCACAGTTGGTGTACCTTGCTTGACAGCAGAGGAACCCTAAGTTAGTATCCCAGACAATTTTAGTATGCCCCTAAAAGTGTCATCACTTTTTGCAATTAAAATTGCGTAGCTAAAATGGACAGGTGTGTAGAATGCACAGGTGGTGTACCTTGCTTGACAGCAGTGGAACCCTAAGTTAGTATCCCAGACAATTTTAGTATGCCCCTAAAAGTGTCAGCACTTTTTGCAATTAAAATTGCGTAGCAAAAATGGACATGTTTGTAGAATGCTCAGTTGGTGTACCTTGCTTGAAAGCAGAGGAACCCTAAGTTAGCATCCAAGACAATTTTAGTATGCCCCTAAAAGTTTCAGCACTTTTTGCAATTAAAATTGCGTAGCTAAAATGGACAGGTGTGTAGAATGCACAGGTGGTGTACCTTGCTTGACAGCAGTGGAACCCTAAGTTAGTATCCCAGACAATTTTAGTATGCCCCTAAAATTGGCGGCACTTTTTACAATTAAAATTGCAAAGCAAAAATGGAGAGGTGTGTAGAATGTACAAGTGCTGTAGCTGTCAGCAGAGGAAGCCCCACTTTCTATCCCTGCCAATGAAACAATGCCCCAAGGAATTGCCTGAGCTGATTTGGCAAGACGCTGTGATATAAACCCCTGCACAGCGCTGGCACAGACCTACCTAGCAAAAATGGCTATGAACGGCTGTAATGTAGCCCTGAAAGGGCTGAAATTACAAGTAGTCCCTAATCCCTAAAGCGATGTGTAGATTGCACTGTATGTCTATAGCGCACACAGAAGCAGCAGCAGCGGGAGCGGGTGCGGTGACTGTCACCCACCCGCAGCAGAGAGATAATGGCGGTGACGGGGAAAATGGAAGAGTCTTATAGGGCAAAGACATGTGACATGCACAGCAATGACACATGCCCTTGCTTGTTTGGCAAAAATCCACTTTGTAGTGTGTGTCTGTGATTGGCTGACAGCCTGGCCCGCCGCACTGTACGCACGGTTAGGAAAACAAAAAAATGGCGATCGCCACTCTTTAAGCACTTAGCAGCAGCACTGATCTAAACCCCATCCCCCCCGCACACTATACGCTGAATTTTGATAATATCATGATTCACAGTGACTCATAGTATTACAGTAAAAAGCCAGCTAGTAACTAGCTATGTTTTTTGGTGATCGAACCGTTATCGAACGTAACTGGAACAGCCGAACTTGAAGCAAATCATTCGAGTTCGTCGAACGACTCGAACACCGCCTAAAATCACTCGAATTTGAAATTGGCGAACCGTTCGAATCGAACATCGCTCAACTAATCTTTATGTACCAAAATGGCAGCAACATAACGTTCATCTTGTTCTGCTAGAAGTAGGCCTCATGCAGCTCTGTTGAAGAGGATAAAAAGGACACAAAAAAATGTGTCCTCTATACCAATTGGTCCTCAAATAGTCAAATAATTAGACCCTCCTCATCATTCCTCATCCCAATCTTACATTAATTATATCTGAAAGAATTATGGGGATTGTGTTATTACTTAATTTTATTACAATATATATACGTCTAAGGCTTTGTGTTCTACAAACCTTCTGAAACTACACAAGCCACATATGATAAATGCATTGAATACTTTAATATTGGTTCCTACACAGTTAAACCATTAATTCATTAGGGCAGGAGTGTGGCTGTCAATCATAACCACAACCATTGACATGAATGGCAATTACCTACTGCCAGGGAAGTACATGTAGTACATGTTACTATGTGAAAATGGGTTAAGCATGTAGTATATTTATAAGAACAAAAACTCAGACATGAAATAAACATTATATAGACAAAAAAATCAGTGCCATAAAACATTTTGTAAATGTTAAAAAAAGTAGAATGAATATTATAATCAATAACACTATGAATACTGCTTGGTTAGAATATACAGAAAACAATATACCAATACTTGCCACAAAGAATTTTCAATTTTAATATATGATATACTTCTCAATATTCCCTAAGTCTCACTATAATACAGTCCTTACATAGGAACAGAAAAATAATAGATGTACATAAAGGGATAAATATTAACCTGGTTTACTTGTCAGCAATGTCATAAATCAAATTCAGTCATAAAGATAGATCACAAAGACTCGATCAATACAATTTTAATCATAGGCTTCAGTACCTGGAAATATGACAGTCGATTTAATGAAGCTCCACTCATAAATAATTTCTTGAAAATGGGAACCAGAAGTCTAAATATAAACTCAGATATCACTTTGGAAAAGGAAGAGACTCATTAGGACAAAATCACTAGTGTAAAATTACGCCAGATTTTGAGATTAAGATTTTACAGATTAAAAAGTTTGTCAGTTAGGATGAATATTATATCTGTTGGATCCCTGAGACAGAAATGTGCCTGGAAATGAGCATCAGAAACAAAATGATTTGTAAAAATGATCCACTAATTCTCTATACAGAAATGGTATGGATTATGAAAAAAAGGCCTGACATTGTGATAGATTTAGGACAGATTAATTAACAGGCTATTGTATATTTCTGCTGCCAAGTAGGCTTCGATCGAGAATTAGTACAAGCAGAGGTATAACTACAATTACAGCTAAAGTTGCAATTGTACCTCAGCTTTCTTCAAAAGGGTCACGCAGGCATATATTATTGTTAATCTATCCATGGGATAGATTGATGACATCTGGCACTTCAAAAGATCTGCTGTTATTAGCATTAGGCCTCGGTTCCGAGTGCATTGGAAGCGATATGCTAATGACCCTTGGTTCCTGCTCTGCTGTGAGTGTCAGCCGAGGGTCATGCGACTGTGATCCGATCTTGCAATCAGATCACAGCTGCGGAGAATGGGGGGGCACTTTCTCCCTCTCCTCTGCGGACTGTGTCTGCGTCATCGCACTGCGGTCAGATGACATGTGAGTGCAGTGCGATGTTTCCCACTCTCCCATAGACTTCTATGGGTATGTGTGAGCCGAGGCTCACTGCCAAACACAACATGCTGCAATTGATTTCTCTCACCAAGATCACTGGAGAATACTGTCAGGGTAAGTGCACATGAAGTCTTTAAGATGCCAAGCTAGCAGTCTCTCTAGCGATTTTGCCTTTGTTTTGGGGGGAGCCTAGCATGATAACTGTTATTTTTCTCTTCTGTTCTTATCTGTAGTGACAACTTATGCTTTAACCACTTCAGGAAAGCCAACTGTAAATATATATCAGCTTCTGCTGGGCTTTGTGCAGAGCCAATGTATTTTCATGGTTGGCGGTCAGGAGGCGATCGCGACCCCCTGCATGCTGCCATCACCGGGTTTCCAGTGCAAAATGATAGTTTTTCCTGGAGACATCACCAGGACCTTATTTAATCAGGTCCTGGCGATGTTAACCCTTTGCAATTGTCTATGTGCTGCGATCAATAGCGATCGCGGCACATAGATGTTTCAGAGGATCAATTAGCTGTTTCTCTTACCTCTCCAGGCTCTCCTGTGACACGTTCACGAGGGATCCGAGGGTTGTCATGGCAGCTGGAGGTCACATGATGACCTTCGGGTCTGCCATGTACAGTAGCCTGTCAGACTCAGGCTGCAGCAGGGTCTGTCAGACGATCTGCCGCCTGACGCTTCCTGTATAATGCATTGCTATGCTGCTATTATGAGGTATCAGTGTACTCAGGAGAAATTGCACAACAAATTGTATGGTGCATTTTTTTCTCTTTTCTTCCTTATGAAAATTCAAAATTTGAGGCTAAAGTAAAATTTTTTTGGGAAAAAGTAAAATTTTCATTTTTTTCCTTCCACATTGCTTTGGTTAATCTGAAGCAACTAAAGGGTTAATAATAATCTTATTGGATGTGATTTTTAGCAGTGTGAGGTGTGTAGTTTTTAGAATGGTGTCACTTTGGGGTATTTTCTGTCACCTCAGTCTCTCAAAGTCATTTCAAATGTGATATGGTCCCTAAAAAAATGGTTTGTAAATTTTGTTGGAAAAATGAAAAAATGCTGATGAACTTTGAACCCTTCTAACTTCCTAACAAAAATAAGCTATGTTTTAAAAATTGCACTGATGTAAAGTAGACATGTGGGAAATGTTACAAAAAGCCAAGGGAAAAATTATGAACGTGTACCCTGCTGTAACGAAATAAAAGCATACTGCATATAAACATAGGGTACTTAGTAAACACTGTTTTTGATCAAAAAAAGCATAAAGCTATCCCACCAACAACAAGGTGTACCCAATCGAGACAGTGCCTACACTCTCTAATATTAAAACCTTACCATGGGTCAAAATAGGCCTCAACGTGAATAAGGGCTGAGAGTGACCGGGTTCCAACAGGACACACAGCCATGGGAAGCACTAGATGAAATGTCCGGCTCACTGAGAAGGAGGGCCACACCCTATTTGTACTAAATACAATAGACTACATAAAAACAAAAAAGTGAGACGGAGTATGAGATGGTATACATGCAGCTTGTAGGCTCATGTTCACACTAGCCATAAGACAATAAAAAGCGGGGCATTTCATTCTATGCATCCCATGGCTGTGTGTCCAGTTGGGACCCGGTCAATCTCTGCCCTTATCCACATTGAGACTTATTTTAACCCATGTTAAGGTTTTAATATTAGAGAGTGTAAGTACTGTCCCAACTGGGTATACCTTGTCATTGGTGGGATGGCTTTATGCTTTTTTTGAGCAAAAACAGTGTTTACTAAGTATGACTCGCCCACCCCAGGGCTATGGGACACCCGGTGCCGGGCCGGACTAGTCCGGGGGTCGCCAGTGGTGGCGGGGCCCGGCTCTGTGGCCCTGATGGGTGTCAGTTAAATATGGCTGCAGTGTCTTGGGGGTGAATAAAGTTTGTGTTCGTGAAGCCACCTGTGGTATGTGGCTATAAAGCCGCCGCTGCTGTATGAGGCCTCCGGGGTGATGGAATGGCAGCTGGTATGGTACTGCTCCTCACAGGTGGAGCGGTGCCCCGGGGCACAGTTGGTGCTCGTGAGAGTCTATGGTGTAATGGAAGGCTAAGCAGATGAAATAACAGAGACAACACCAGAGGGTGCAATTCCAAGATCTTTACTCACACTTCCTGGTAGGTGCACACTGGTGCCTTCGGACGGCTGGAACCCACTGTCAGGGACTTCCACCGTTTCTGGGTGATTTCAGGACTGAAAGCCGGTACACTTCTCTCTAAAGTGTCTCTGTCTTCAGCTGTCTCCTTAAGCCTAGCTCTTGTAGGATGAACCTGCTCGGCCTCTACTACAGCCTCCAGGGTGGGAGCTCGCCTGTCGGTTACTTGCCCCCTTTCTAGAGGTTCTGCTGTGGGCTGTGGCCCGGGGAGTTTGCAACTTTCCCTGGGCCTCGGTTTTTACTGTTTGAGATGATTTTTCACTCCTTCTGTTTCTAGGGACCGTCCCCTGTTGCAGCTTGATCCCTCCACCGATGTTTCTGTGGAACAGGCCACCACAGCTCACCAGCTATCCGTGGCCCTGGAATCCCTTCACTCCCTGCTTGGTGTCACCTGGACCCTCTGAGTCCCAGGATCTTCACCAGGAAGCGTCACTTTCTTTCCTTAGCTCCTGCCTGACTAGAGCTTTTCTTCTTCTTCTCCTTCTTGTCTGCCTCCTGCAGACCTCCTTCTCCTTCACCTCACTCTCTTCAACTCTCTTCAACTGACTAAACTTGACCTTCCTTTCTCTCACTGCACTCTGGTAGCTCCTCCCACCTCCCCAGTTGCTAAGCTGTACCCTATAGGAGCAGAGATGGGTCTTACGGCCCCTCCCAGCATGCAGCATGGGAGGGTTGCTGCCACTATCCCTGGTCCCAGTGTGTACCTAACAATGGGTGTTGTGTAGATTTGCCAGGGGACCGGCGTTCACTCCTTTCCTCACCCAGAATGGGACATCACACCGCTGGATGAGGTGCAATGTCCTGTGGCGACGGAAGCCTCAGGGGCGCCACAAGTACCCTATGTTTATATGAACTATGCCTTTATTCAGTTACAGCAGGGTATACGTTCATAATTTTTCCCTTGGTTTTTCGTTGTCTTATGGCCAGTGTGAACATGAGCTTACAAGTTACATGTATACCATCTCATACTCCAGCTCACTTTTTTGTTTTTATGTGGAAATGTTATTTAGTAAGTATTTTGTTTGACATAACTCTCTGGATTAAGGGAATAAAAATTAAAAGTTTGAAAATTGCTATATTTTTGCCAAATTTCTGATATTTTCACAAAAAAACACAAAAGATATCATCTTAATTTTACCCCTATCCTGAAGTACAATATGTTACAAATAAGCAATCTCAGAATCACCAGGATCCGTTGAAGCATTTCTGCGTTATAACCTTTCAAAGTGACACTGGTCAAAAATGAAAAAAATGGTCCAGTCACGAAGGCAAAAACAGGGCCTGCCGCGACAAGGTTAAACCCTCAGCAAAAGTAACGCTTTTGTTATTATTACGTTTGTTATGGGGTTTATAATTTTATACCCTTTGCAAATGTCATTGTATTTCATTGGATAAGACAGAGCAAATGAACGGACTTTCAGAGCACTGGTAATAGAGAAACTTCAGAGAATAAAATACACATACCTTTATTGCCCTCTACGGCCACCGTAGAGCCGTAGAGGGCAATGAAGGTTTGTTTATTTTACACTCCAAAGTTTCATTATTCCCAGCGCTCCGAAAGACCGTCCATTTGCTCTATCTTATCCATTGATTCATATCCCACTGAGGATTGACAGCAGGAACAGCCCTGAAACCCTCTCCCGCTTTGCTGGCTTAAGGACTTGCGCTTGCCAGGTAACCAGGGAACCCCCAGGACCTGTGGTGACGTCTCTCTCTTGGTCCGGTCCTATGACTGCAACTGGATGCTCCCATCTAGTGACGATTGCGGAAACCACCAGTGCCTCCAGCGAGCACACCACTTGTTCCCCCTGATGTTACCAGGGTTGTGCAAGGTTGCACAACCTTGTCAGGTGAGCGCCTTTGGCATAATACAATTTTCTTTGTCATTAGATCCTTCACAGCGCTTCCTTTATTTTCTTTTTTTTGCATCCATCGTATTTTATTGGGGCACATATGTTACTGTGTAGTAGGTTAAGCGGTCATAAATCTGTGGCCTTATAAGTGTATTGTGCTCTTGAAGTCTTGGATTTAATGGAGCAACATTATCCTACAATATTGACAAAAGTGAACACTATAAGATTTTTATCAGTTTCCATTTTTGCAGTTCTTTATTGCTTTCTAGGTCCCTATCACCTTAACATCTAGGCAACATGTGGAAACAGCTGTGGCATTAATTCATCAAAGTGTTTTTGTCAGAAATATGTCATAAAAAAATTTGATAAATCACAAAGCCAACCTCCACTTACACAAAAAGTTTACATTTGTAATTTTCATGCCTGGAGCTTAAGCAGGACGGGATGAGGACGTGATTCCATAGCTTGTTTAATTAATGACATGCTGTGACATACCTTACACAAGACATTTCACTCCAGTCCCTGACTGAAGTAAGATTTATGGTGAGACACACTGAGGCAGGCATCTCTTAATGAATCAGGAACATCTGACTTCAAAGCACCCCTCATCAAGTCTGATGTTTTTGACATCAGTTTTAATGAATCATAGCCTTTGTGGGCAGAGTCTCATGTGTTCCTTTACTGTATTAAGATTATATAAATAGTTATCATGTAGAATTAAAGGGGGCTTTACACGCAGCGACATTGCTAGCGATGTCGCTTGTGAAAGAACCCTCCCCCGTCATTTGTGCGTCACGGGCAAATCGCTGCTCGTGGCGCACAATATCGCTAGTACCCATCACACATACTGTACTTACCTTCCTAGCGATGTCACAGTGGCCGATGAACAGTCTCTTTTCTAACGGGGCAGTTCGTGCAGCGTCACAGCGACGTCACACGGCAGGCATCCAATAAAAGTGGAGGGATGGAGAGAACCGCATGAAAGTGATGCCCACCTCGTTGCCGGAGGACGCAGGTACGGTGTTGTTCGTCATTCCTGAGGTGTCACACGTAGCGATGTGTGCTGCCTCAGGAACGACGAACAACCTGCGTCCTAAACAAGTAGCGACATTTGGGAAATGGAAGACGTGTCAACAATCAACGATTTAGTAAGTATTTTGCATCGTTAGCGGTCGCTTGTACGTGTCACACGCAACGACGTCGCTAATGAGGCCGGATGTGTGTCACGAATTCTGTGACCCCAACGACATCTCATTAGCGATGTCGTTGTGTGTAACGGGGCTTTTACTCTCAAACACTTTCCCGCCAGGATAGCACACTTGTCACCTGTGAACTTTAGGTAGTCCTTTGACTGTCATTCACTTTATAGATATCAGTCTACCTCCTATTCTTCTAGAGTTGGAACATAAAACACATGGTTACAGGTATGGCTAAATTCTCTATTTTTTCTGGAACTTATAAAGCTTAGTTGCCTAGTTCCTTCTCATTTATTCAGCTTTTATCAACAAAATAGATCATCTCCTTAGAACTGCAATAAAGTTCTGTTAAAATATTCTAATACTTGTAATGTGACATGTTACACCTGAGTCAATGTCATGCCATTGTAATGTCAATTTATTTGTTACTTTAAACAAACCGCTTCATGTATCTGCACACTGAGCAGGGATTCTAGCTTTGACCTACTGTTTAGTGTCTACTGGAAATCTTTTCTATTGTTCCATATTGTACTGTCTATTTAATGTTCGTGTTTGCGGAATCTAACACATGCTCTAGTTTCCTTCTTGCGTGACCTTGTGTCTTTCATTTTAATTCTGATTCCACTGTTACATTCTGTACAGTTCTGCACAAGTTCATTTGTACTCTGATATTTATCTAATAGCCTGGTCTTTATAAATTCTATTTCCAGATCTGTCTCAGGCCTTGTCTCTAGTGCATTAATCACTGCATTGTATGTGTCACATAAACTGCACTGTTTAGTATGGCTCCATATGACCGTCTTTTATATCCTCACCTCAGGTGTGTGATTACTTACAGCATTGCTTTTATGTGCAGATGGTCTCCTTTGCCAAGTTTGATGTTGTACACTTTACTTAGGGCCTAAGACACACGTCATGAAAATTGGAACGAGTGCAATGCGATAAAACATCGCATTCCACTCGGACCAATATTAACCTGTGTGTCAGCACCCATGAGCGATTATTTTCTCGGCCTCAAACGGACCAAGATTGGAATGCGACACTCTTTCTTTCGCACCCATTCAAGTCTATGGGGAGAGAGAAAAATTGCACTGCACTCGCATTACACCAGTGTTCCGCGAGTGTAGGGCGAGAATGGCAATAGCCAGCTACGGAGGAAATAGGGAGATAAATCTCTCCCTCCCCTCCTCCATGCCAGCCCACCACCCTCAGTGAACGCCCACCACCCACAGCTGAGGTCTGATCGCATGATTGGACCTCAGTCACAGTGACACTCGCATGACACTCGGCTCCCGCTGTGCTGCCAGCGTGAGCCGAGTGTCACGCGAGGATCGCATTAGTCTCCGTGTGGCCCCGGCCTAACAGTAATAATTTGATATTTAGATTGGATCTCTTATGCAGCATTTGCATTGCATTTCAGATGCTTTTAGTGGTATCCTCATTTTTTATATGGATCAGTTTTTCATTTTCCCCTAAAAGGATTAAGGCAAGAAAAACTGAAAGGAAGAAGAGATTACAAGCTAATTATTAAAGGAGTATTCTGATCTGCAAGATCCAATCTTAATATGTAGCAGGCATAATAGTAATATTGACAAATACCTCCAATTAGAATTGTACTATAGTTCTCCTGATTAGCTACATTTCTAATTTGCTAATATTACTATTTTTACACCAACTAAATACTGTGAGAGAATCTTGTAGATGACAATACCCCTTTAAAGTTTAGATTCTCTTTAATAAGTGCCAGCAACATTACCACCTTAAAGTTAAAGTTAGTAATTGTCATTATTCAGCTTGGCTAGTTTAAAGAGAACCTGTGACCATTTTTTTTAGAACTGAACTAAAAGTATCCCCTTGTGCAGCTCCTGGGCCACATTCTATGAAGGTGCACCTTGTTCTCTGACGCCCTTGTAGACCCCAGAAATACTTTTATAAAATCTGATGCCACTTATGCAAATTAACTGTTCTGGTCAGATGGGCGTTTTTTTGTTGGTCAGATGGGCATCTTTTTCTTGGCTCCTGTTCCTCCTTCTGCTGTTGTTCGCCATCTTCCTTTCATGATTAACGTGGGTGAAGCCTCTCTCATCATCCAAGTTGCTCTGCAAAATTTTGTGCCTGTGCAGAGGCATGCCTGCCTCGTGCAGGTGCAGTTCGCTATGCCCCATCGCGGGCAGAGCAAAAACTATAGGTGCGCTTGCACGAGCCGGTGAGGTATTTGCACAGGGGCAAGATTATGGCCGGCGATGTGGATGACGCAGGTGATTTCATCCACATCACCCTCCTTAATCTCGCACCTGCACAAAGACCTCACCGGCTTATGGAAGCGCACCAATGTTTTTGGCTCTGCCCACGATGGGGCAGAGCAAACTGCACCTTCGCGAGACGGTAATGCTTCTGCACATGCGCGACATTTTGCAGAGCAACTTGGATGACGAGGGATGCATCACCCACGTCAATCATAGTAACATAGTTTCTACTATCATGAAAGGAGGACAACAAACAGCAGCAGAAGGAGGGACAGTAACTTAGATAAGGATGTCCATCTGATCAAGAAAAGAATGCCAATCTTACCAGAACAGTTAATTTACATACGTGGTGGCAGATTTTATAAAGGTATGTATATTCTGGGCATCTCACAAGAAGCTAGAACTTTGCGTGTGTCAGTTTGGTCACCAGACTGTCCTGCACACTTCTTTCTTTAATCTGGTCCCATAAAATGTTGTAGATTTCAGATTTTTGGTAGAATCTTCAGACATTTGGGGAGCTTGGTCTGATATGGTGTTTTACTATTACTACCACCATAGTGTAATAAACATCGGATTGTAGCATATGAAGTCATTACATTACAGTGTGCATCACCCAAGGCCTAGTCAGCATCGAGGGATACACATCACGGTGTTATTATCTGTACTGTGAAAGCACAGCACATAGTGAGGTCAGAGGCTTATTCATCACTGGAAGCCCTGGCGCAAAGTGAGGAAGGCTAAGAAGGAATTGCACAATGGGGAAAGGAAAAACAAGAGGTGCAGAGGCCAGCCAGTGTGCTGGGCGATCGCTAAAGAGGTGAGCGAGGAGATGGTTTTTATTTTATTATTTTTTTATCCTTTTCCTGGCTTTCTGCAGTTCAGGAAAAGGTGGCCAGGTAGCCACCATTTGCCAAATTCTCAGGGATAAAAATGTAAAACATTTGAGGAGAGTTCAGTTCTACTCAAACAAATACACTCATCTCTAGTCATGAGCATAATATTTTTGGACTGTTGAATGACTGGTATAACATTCCATTTATTCTTTCCATGCCACGATGCTTCAGCATTTGCTAAACATTGTCCACTTTTACTCTGACACATCATTGGACTTGGCAAATTGCAATTGCAACTTGTGCCTAGATAGTCCTTCTTGCCAGGAACAGATGGTGCTTATTACCATTCTTATCAGCCAAATTTAGAAAGGCTTCAACTTCTAGACTACAGACACACATTCTATTTCCAGCACTTGGTTTCTTCATAATATCCCGTTATAGTTATGATTATGCTTAATTAAAAGCAAAATCTAAATCTAAAGTATTCACCGAACTCTGGTAATGTTGATGTAAGCAAATTCAATCACATTAATTCTCAAGATTTATTGCATCTAGTCAATGCTATTGAAATTCTATGAATGTGAGTTTTCCATCATGAATATGAATATGTGTAATGTGTTTGATTATTTCACTGATTGGAGGATTGTTTTTTTATTTGACCGTAGATTCACGCATGCAAACCAAAAACTGTACTAATGAAATAAGTACAACTTTTAAAATTAAATTACCTGCGGGCGTAAAGGAGAAGACAAAAATAGACAACACTCCAGAAAATATTTCCAAAAATAATGGACTTTAAGAGCCCAGATGTGGGATATGTGGTTCAAAAAATAATGAGCCTTTCTCAAGCAAGAAATAGGATGTAAGTACAAATATTTATAGTGGTAACAAGTGGATCATAAGTGCAGGGTAATTAACCAATTATTCAGAATTTAATATCCCAAAAGTGTATCGTTGCAACAGCATAATGTGAAGTAGCACATACCATTGTAAACTAATTACATATAAGGGTATTACAAATAAGTAATTACATATAAGGTAAAAATTAGATCTCTATACTCTATATATCCATAATTGATCAAAATCATATATGCCTAAGATAAACAGTGATTTATGTCCCATGTACAGCATTAGCAAACAAATGCCCCAATGCAACAAATATAAATAATATTTAGTATTCCAAACACCCAGTTGAGCATGCTCAAAGACTATTTAGTAATAGGGGGGAATAGAAAATATGTGGACTGGTCACTAGAAATCTACTAGGCACATGAGCTCTGTTTATGAAGAATAAGATTTCCCATCTCACTCACACTGTGTCTACACTCAATCCAAAGGAAACAAGTGGCACCATAATAATTAATGGCACTGGTGCCAGGAAGTTAAACTCTATTAAAAATCTACATGTGAGTAAATAAAAGGTAATAATAAATTGCTCTATATAGCAAAACACCAGATAAACAAGTTCCCCTAAATAATTACACAACACAAGAAAGGAAATCCATATGTGTACAAAAAACAAGGAAATCATGCCCCCTTTTATCAAGACTATTGATTTTTCTTGTTGAGGGGGTGCATAGGAGTTAGTCCTTACTGATTCATTAGGAGTGACTGGAGTAAGATTTCTGGTGTAGATCAACAGCTTGTCATGAATTAGACAAGCTGTCACATGACACCCAATCCACACCTCGTCCTGGCCCAGCTCTGCTTATATTAGAGAAGCTTCAAGAAACTGGTGTGAAAACACTAAAAAACGCAACTTCAAGTTGTGGCAAAATGTTGTGACTTTTCAACGCAATATATTTAGTATATACACTGGAGATCAAAATTAGAGAACCACGCACAAAATCCTAAATGTTAAGGTCATTGTGTAATCTTAAGTGATTATATCCTATCTAGAGATGAGCGAGCCTCTGAAGGCTCGAGTTCGGTTTGGTTTGTCGAACGGAGGCCCCGTTCGAAGAACGTTTGACGAACCGTTCGATGAACCTCTCAAACCCCATTGAAAACAATGGGAGGCAAACACAAACACATAAAAACACATTATACATGTACACATAGAGTTAATAAACATTGCCATAACAGTTACAGGTCCCCACGACGCATCCTGCACTCTGTCTCCCGCCGCTTTTCCTTCCGATAATTGCTGCGTTCTCCCGGTAACGAGCACTGATGATAAGACCTATCGTGACATCAAAAAAGCATTTGACCAGTCACGTGTCTATTATCTCATTGGCTACAGACTGATCACATGGCTAGACGTCATTGCTAGGTCCTGTCAGTACATCTCTCTGGTACGCGGTGATCGTTCCAGCATGTCCGTGTACCGGTGAAATGCTCTGGCACATGGTCGACTCCCCGTTCCTGCATGTGTGCGCTCTTTACAGAGTCAGCCCACATGCAGGGACTAGTTGTCAAAGCCGGTAAATAGCGGCACCAGGAATCACGTGATCGGAGCACCGTTGCTATGGTAACCCGCCTGTTAGCGGTGACGTTACCGCTTACAGCACGCAGCTGCTGCTCACTCACTGAGTGATTAGACTGCATGGGAAGCAGCAGCATCTTCCTCCCATGCAGTGCAGTCTGATTTGGCAGAGCTGCATGGGTTGAAGGAGAAAGAAAACAGAAGATTATGGAGGGCTGACAGGGAGTAATAAACATAGAGTCTCTAAGTGTGTCTGTGTATTTATGTCTATTAAAGTATTTTTTCTCTCTGTTTTGTCTTTTCTGTAACCCTTTATTGGAAATTCTTAATGGCCGGGTCAAACTTGCCTGACATTAAGAATCTCTGGCTTAATACTAGCTAGTAAAACAAAGCTAGTATTAACTCATTATTACCCAGCAAGCCACCTGGCTTAAGGCCTGCTGGAAGAGTTAGATACAGCGCCAGATGATGGCGCTTCTATGAAAGCGCCATTTTCTGGGGCGGCTGTGGTCTTCAATTGCAGCAGAGGGGCCCAGAAAGCTCGGGCCAATCTGTGCTGCGGATTCCAGTCCCCACATGCCTAGTTGTATCTGGCTGGACACAAAAATGGGGCAAAGCCTATGTCGATTTTTTTTTTAATTATTTCATGAAATTCATTAAAAAGAAGGCTTCCCTATTTTCTTAGTTCCCAGCCGGGTACAAATAGGCAGCTGGGGGTTGGGGGCAGCCGTACCTGCCTGCTGTACCTGGCTAGCATACAAAAATATGGCAAAGCCCACGTCATATTTTTAGGGGGCAAAAAACTCTCGCATACAGTCCTGGATAGAGATGAGCGAACAGGTCCCGGTTCGGCTCGAGGTCGGTTCGCCAAACGGAGGTCCCGTTCGAGTTCGGCTCGTCGAACGTTCGACGAACCGAACTCGAACTGCATAGGAAACAATGGCAGGCAATCACAAACACAGAAAAACACCTAGAAAACACCCTCAAAGGTGTCCAAAAGGTGACAAACAACTCACAACACAACACAAACACATGGGAAAGTGACAAGGACATATACTCATGCGAAAACAAAACAGCTGGACAAGGAAAAAGAGGAGGACACACAGATATAGGCATGGCACGCCCTTCTAAAATCATGTAAAACACCGCAAGGTGACTCCAAGCGTAGTCTCCCTTTTTTTCCAAAAATTGGGCCCCACACACACCCACCCATTCAGTGGCAGCACTTTTGCCCTAGTTGTACACTTCACAGCTAGATTTGCATCAAGCACATTCAAAAATACGCCATACTTAACCGTCCCCAGGATGACACCGGGGTAGGTAGCAAAGTCTTTCCTGATCCCAGCTCTGTTCATCTTGGCTTCTTTTAAAAACACATTAAGCAAGGGTTACTCCAAGCGGAGCCTCCCTTTTTTCCAAAAATTGTGCCCCACACACACCCACCCATTCAGTGGCAGCACTTGTGCCCTAGTTGTACACTTCACAGCTAGATTTGCATCAAGCACATTCCAAAATACGCCATTCTTATCCGTCCCCAGGATGACACCGGGGTAGGTAGCAAAGTCTTTCCTGATCCCAGCTCTGTTCATCTTGGATCATTTTTAAAAAACACAGCAAGCAAGGGTTACTTCAAGCGGAGTCTCCCTTTTTTCCAAAAATTGGGCCACACAGACACCCCATTAGTGGCAGCACTTGTGCCCTAGTTGCAAACAGGATGTTTTGATTTGCATCAAGCACATTCAAAAATACGCCATAATTAACCGTCCCCAGCATGACATCGGGGTAGGTAGATAAAGTCTTTGCTGAACCATGACTTGTTCATCTTGGCTCCTTTTAAAAACAATGTAAGCAAGGGTTACTCCAAGCGGAGTCTCCCTTTTTTCAAAAAATTGGGCCACACAGACACCCCATCAGTGGCAGCACTTGTGCCCTAGTTGCAAACAGGATGTTTTTATTTGCATCAAGCACATTCAAAAATACGCCATAATTAACCGTCCCCAGCATGACTCCGGGGTAGGTAGATAAAGTCTTTGCTGAACCATGACTTGTTCATCTTGGCTCCTTTTAAAAACAATGTAAGCAAGGGTTACTCCAAGCGGAGCCTCCCTTTTTTCCAAAAATTGTGCCCCACACACACCCACCCATTCAGTGGCAGCACTTGTGCCCTAGTTGTAGACTTCACAGCTAGATTTGCATCAAGCACATTCCAAAATACACCTTTCTTATCCGTCCCCAGGATGACACCGGGGTAGGTAGCAAAGTCTTTCCTGATCCCAGCTCTGTTCATCTTGGATCATTTTTAAAAAACACAGCAAGCAAGGGTTACTCCAAGCGGAGTCTCCCTTATTTCCAAAAATTGGGCACACAGACACCCCATCAGTGGTAGCACTTGTGCCCTAGTTGCAAACAGGATGTTTTGATTTGCATTAAGCACATTCAAAAATACGCCATAATTAACTGGCCCCAGCATGACACTGGGGTAGGTAGCAAAGTCTTTCCTGATCCCAGCTCTGTTCATCTTGGCTTCTTTTAAAAACACATCAAGCAAGGGTTACTCCAAGCGGAGCCTCCCTTTTTTCCAAAAATTGTGCCCCACACACACCCACCCATTCAGTGGCAGCACTTGTGCCCTAGTTGTACACTTCACAGCTAGATTTGCATCAAGCACATTCCAAAATACGCCATTCTTATCCATCCCCAGGATGACACCGGGGTAGGTAGCAAAGTCTTTCCTGATCCCAGCTCTGTTCATCTTGGCTACTTTTAAAAACACATCAAGCAAGGGTTACTCCAAGCGGAGCCTCCCTTTTTTCCAAAAATTGTGCCCCACACACACCCACCCATTCAGTGGCAGCACTTGTGCCCTAGTTGTACACTTCACAGCTAGATTTGCATCAAGCACATTCCAAAATACGCCATTCTTATCCGTCCCCAGGATGACACCGGGGTAGGTAGCAAAGTCTTTCCTGATCCCAGCTCTGTTCATCTTGGCTACTTTTAAAAACACATCAAGCAAGGGTTACTCCAAGCGGAGCCTCCCTTTTTTCCAAAAATTGTGCCCCACACACACCCACCCATTCAGTGGCAGCACTTGTGCCCTAGTTGTACACTTCACAGCTAGATTTGCATCAAGCACATTCCAAATCCACAAGCATTTACTCTCCCCAGGATGACACAGGGGTTGTAAATTCCTTCTGGATCCATGACTTGTTCATTTTGATGAACGTCAGTCTGTCCACATTGTCACTGGACAGACGCGTGCGCTTATCTGTCAGCACACATCCAGCAGCACTGAAGACACGTTCAGAGACAACGCTGGCAGCTGGACACGACAAAATTTTCAAGGCGTAACTGGATAGCTCTGGCCATTTTTCTAGATTTGAAGCCCAAAATGAGCAAGGCTCCATTTGCAAAGTCATGGCATCGATGTTCATTTGTAGATACTCCTGTATCATCCTCTCCAGCCGTTGACTATGTGTCAGACTTGTTGTCTCTGGTGGCCTTGCAAAGGAGGGTCTAAAAAAATTATGAATAGATTCCATAAAATTGCTGTTACCAGCACCAGATACGGTCCTACTGGTACGGGTAGACTGTTGAAGATGACGAGACCGTCCCATGTTTGTCAAGTTACAACTGGGAGATTCACTCCCTGCACCTGCACGGTTGTTTGGTGGAAAAGCAGATCTAAGATCGAGTAACAGCTTCTGCTGATACTCCTGCATACGTGCGTCCCTTTCTATGGCTGGAATTATGTCACAAAATTTGGACTTGTACCGGGGATCTAATAGTGTGGCAAGCCAGTAGTCATCATCACTTCTAATTTTGACAATACGAGGGTCATGTTGGAGGTAGTGCAACAAGAAGGCACTCATGTGTCTTGCGCAGCCATGCGGACCAAGTCCACGCTGTGTTTGTGGCATAGAGGTGCTAACCATTCTTTCTTCCTCTGACATCTCCCCCCAACCTCTTTCAACTGAAATTTGACCAAGGTCTCCCTCATCTGCTGAGTCTTCCATGTCCATGGACAGTTCGTACTCCATTTCTTCATGTCCTCCTGCACCTTCCTCAACATCTCGCCTGCTACCATGCGCCCTTGTTGATCCCTGTCCCCCATGGTCCCATGCCTGGCGCCTTGGTGATGATGAACGTCTGGACCTTGGTGATGTTGTTGTGTCTTGCGCATATGAATCCTCCTGTAGTTCATCCCCTTCCTGTTGTCCCACCCCCTGACTCCGAATAGTGTTTAGCGTGTGCTCCAGCATGTAAATGACTGGAATCGTCATGCTGATAATGGCATTGTCAGCGCTAAACATATTCGTCGCCATGTCGAAACTGTGCAGAAGGGTGCATAGGTCCTTGATCTGAGACCACTCCATTAGGGTGATCTGCCCCACCTCTGCATCTCGTTGGCCCAGGCTATACGTCATGATGTATTGCACCAGGGCACGGCGGTGCTGCCACAGTCGCTGTAACATGTGGAGAGTTGAATTCCAGCGTGTCGCCACATCGCATTTCAGGCGATGAACCGGCAGGCCGAAAGACTTCTGGAGCGATGCAAGTCGCTCAGCTGCGGCGCTTGAACGGCGGAAGTGAGCAAACAGTTTTCGTGCCCTGTTCAGAAGGCCATCTAGGCCGGGATAGTGTGTTAAAAATTGCTGCACGACAAGGTTCAACACGTGAGCCATACAAGGTACGTGTGTCACCTTGCCCAGGCGAAGGGCCGCACCCAGGTTTGCAGCATTGTCGCACACGGCCTTACCAGGCTGCAGGTTCAGTGGAGACAACCATTTATTAAACTTGGACCGCAGAGCTGACCACAACTCCTCAGCTGTGTGACTCTTATTACCAAGACATGTCAAGCTAAAGACCGCCTGATGCCGTTGCGCTCTGCTGCCAGCATAGTAATGAGGGGTGCGTGATTCCTTCTGCGCAGTGAGAACGCTGGTGGCCTGACCAGGCAGGCTTGGGGCGGAGGTGGAGGACCCAGATGAGGTGGAGGAGGCAGAAGCAGTGGCGGAACTTGGACAGACAGAGGATTGACACACAAGTCGTGGGGATGGCAAGACTTGTGCAGCAGACCCTTCACCATCTATCACCATAGTTACCCAGTGCCCAGTGAGCGACATGTAACGTCCCTGTCCATGCTTACTGGTCCAAGTATCGGTGGTGAAATGCACCCGTTCACACACAGAGTTTCTCAATGAAGCGGTGATGTTGTGTGCGACATGCTGGTGTAGCGCGGGCACACCTTTCTTAGAGAAGTAGTGGCGACTAGGCATCTGGTACTGGGGTACAGCGACAGACATAAGGTCTCTAAAATCCTGTGTGTCCACTAGGCGGAAAGGCAGCATTTCGGTAGCCAACAGCTTACAGAGGGATAGAGTCAACCTCTTAGCTTTGTCATGGGTCGCAGGAAGTGGCCTTTTATTTGACCACATCTGAGGGACAGAGATCTGGCTGCTGTGTGTAGACGGTGTTGAGTAGGGTGTCCCTGGAAAAATGCAGGTTTGTGAGGAAAGTGCAGGCGGAGACATGATGTTGCCTTCATCCAACGTTGGTGCTATCGATGTCTGAGAGAGCTGTACACACTCACTTGTTTCCCCTTCCAAACCAACTGACGACCTACCAAGCAAACTGCCTGTTGCGGTTACAGTGGTGGAAGTTGTGGGTGGAAAAACAGGTGTGACAGCTGTCCCCACAGTCCTAGAAAATGACGAGCGCGCGGATGCACTGGAAGGGGCAGGCGGTGGATGGTTCGCTCCGCTAGGCCGCATTGCAGCACGGTGAGCTTCCCACTGGGCCATATGATATTTATTCATGTGACGATTCATGGAAGAAGTTGTCAAACTGCTGAGGTTTTGACCTCTACTAAGAGAACCATGACAAATTTTACAGATCACATAATTTGGGCGATCTTTTTCTATGTCAAAAAAGGACCAGGCTAGGCAAGGCTTAGAGGCCATGCGACCTGTTGATCCACCCCGAATAATGCTCAGAGGCAGAGTGGTGGCTGAGGATGCAGTTGTAGACGTGCTACCAGTACTCCGACTCTGTCCAGGAAGGCGCAAGGTAACTTCGTCATCAGTTGCATCCTCCTCCACCACCTCTGTTGACCTCCTCGAGTGCCTGACTGTGGGTTGACAGTAGGTGGGATCTAGAACTTCATCATCAATTGTTGTGTTTGCACTCCCCTCCCCCTCAGACCGAGCCTCTTCTTGCCCTGACCGAATATTTAAGTTGTCATCCCAATCGGGTATCTGCGTCTCATCTTCATCAGTATGTTCCTCATTGTCTATAACCACAGGTGTTACAGTTTGTGACAAAGGGTCAACATTATGCTCAGAAACTTGGTCCTCACGGCCTGAATCTGAGTCACAAAGGTTCTGGGCATCACTGCAGACCATTTCCTGTTCTGTACTCACTGTAGCTTGGGAGCAGACCTCTGATTCCCAGGCTATAGTGTGACTGAACAGCTCTGCAGACTCAGCCATCTCAGTTCCACCATACTGTGCAGGGCTGATGGAGACTTCAGAGCTGGGAGAAAGCAAGTTTGATTGGGATGACAACTCAGAGGACTGGTGTTTTTTGGATGCGGTACTTGAAGTGGCTGAGAGGGCACTTGTTGGACCACTTGAGATCCATCTACCTTTGTTCCTGTTGTTCGTGTCCGTAAAAAAGGGAGCACATCGGATTGTCCATGGTAAGTAGTAGACATCTTACTTTTGCTGGTAGATGGTCTGTCTTCAGCAGATGATAATGGAGCTTTGCCACCTTCCCCACGGACAAAACCTTTTTTGACTTTTCCACCACGCACAACTTCCCCTTTCCACCAGCATCTGTCATTTTGCCACTCATGTTGATTGCGACAAGATTGTGCACTGAAAATGTGGTAGTAAAAATTGAGAGGTGGTGTAGATTGCAGTGGTGGTCTAGCTTTATTAACAGCAGAATAATAAAGAATAAATATCCCTGACAATGCAACTACGGCCCTTAAACTGGCAGCCAAAATTGCTAGTATAATGGCTTAGTTATAATGAGTTGGAGTGTGCAATGCAGGCAGAGGTGCTGCAAATGTCTTTGCACTAGTGTGACTAGACAACAGTCCAATAGCCACGTTTAGGATGCCACTAGGTACACTGAGTGTTTGCTAGTATAATGGCTTAGTTATTATGAGTTGGAGTGTGCAGAGGACAGGAGGGTACAGTGCCAGGATTGTGGGGCTCTGGGTAGAGGAAAGGAAGCCTGCCTTTCTATTTCCTCCTAATAGGGAAATGCAGGGGGGAAATCCCTGACCTTTGCTACACAGACGCTGTCGCTGTTTTCAGGACCTGTCACCTATGGCTCTGACCCTGCTGGTTTGAGCCCTTAAAAGGACTGATAGAAAGTGCTCTCCCTAAGCTGTCCAGCGCTGTGTATGGAGCGCACACAGCTGTATCAGCGATAGGACAAAGGACGGAGCTGCGACAGTGATGTCTGACACCAAAGACGCAGAAGAGATAATGGCGTCCTGGAGGAAAATGTCCGGTTTTATAATGCAGGGACATGTGACATGGACATCCTATCACACATGCCGTTGCTTCTCTGGCTAAAAGTTCACTTAGCTGTGTGTGTGTCTGGGATTGGCTGACATGCTGGCCCGCCCCACAAGACGCGCGCACTTAGGGAAGGAAGACAAGGGAAAAAAAAAAAAAAATGGCGATCGCCATTATACAAACAGCAGTGATCTGAAGGCGCTGTTCCCGCACACTATACACTGAAATGTCATAATAGTGTGAGTCACAGAGTGACTTACACTATTACAGCGGAAAGCCAGCTAGGAATTAGCTGTTTTTTTGCTGCTAGAACCGTTCTCGAACGTTTCTAGAACTATCGAGCTTTTGCAAAAAGCTCGAGTTCTAGTTCGATCTAGAACAGGCCCCAAAATCACTCGAGCCTAGAACTGGAGAACCTCGAACCGCGAACCGCGCTCAACTCTAGTCCTGGATAGAGTTTGCTGAACCTTGTAGTTCTGCAGCTGCTGTCTGCTCTCCTGCATACACTAGTGAATGGAGCATGCTGAGCCTTGTAGTTCTGCAGATGCTGTCTGCTCTCCTCCATACAGACAGACAGCAGACAGCAGCTGCAGAACTAGAAGGCTCAGCATACTCCATCCAGGACTGTATGCAGGAGTTTTTTGCCCCCCCAAAAAATTAAGTGGGCTTCGCCATGTTTTTGTATGCTAGCCAGGTACAGCAGGCAGCTACGAGCTGCCCCCAACCCAGAGCTGCCTATTTGTACCCGGCTGGGAACCAAAAATATAGGGAAGCCATTTTTTTTTAATTATTCCATGAATTTCATGAAATAATTTTAAAAAAAAATGACGTGGGCTTCGCCCAATTTTTGTGTCCAGCCAGGTACAACTAGGCAGCTGGGGATTGGAATCCGCAGCTCAGGGTGCCCAAGCTTTCTGTGCACCCCTGCTGCGAATTGCAGTCCGCAGCTTCCCCAGAAAATGGTGCTTTCATAGAAGCACCATCTTCTGGCGCTGTATCCAACTCTTCCAACTGCACTGGTGACGGGTGGCTCGCTGAGTAATAATGGGTTTAGGGCTAGCTGTATATTATCAACTGGCCCTAAGCCTGAAATTCATGGTGTCATGCCAATACTAGACATGGCCACCATGAATTTCTAGTACAGATAAAAAAAAACACAACACAGAAAAATATTTTTATTAGAAATAAAACACAACACAATTAGTGACTCCATCTTTATTGAAATAAAGAAACCCCCTCCGCAGTAATCCTGGGTCAAGGGTCCCACGCCGTCCAATCCAGATCCAAAATCATCTGATAGGTTTGCTGGAAGGCAAAGCGATCAGATGATGTGTCAGGTTCAAGGGCCGGAATCACATGACACAGTAGCTGATTGTAAAAACGGCTTTTATACAATCAGCTGATGCATCAGTGCAAAAAACCCCCCCAAAAACTACACACTTCTGTGCAGACTCCAGTCCGACAGCATCAGCTGATAGTTTAGCCGGCCAGGCGGTAAAATGCCGGCCTCACCGCTTGACTTATAGTGTCAGCTGATTCCGTCAGGTGACCGCATCAGCTGATCATCACCAGATCTGAGAGAGAGAGAAAGAAGAGAGAGAGAGAAGATAGAGAGAAAGGTAGAGAGAAGAGAGAAAGGAGAGTGAGAAGAGAGAGATAAGAGAGAGAAGAGAGAAAAGAGAGAGGAGATAGAGAGAAGAGAGTGAGGAGAGAGAGAAAGAGAAAGAGAAGACAGAGAGAGAATGAGAGAGAGAGAAAGGGAGAGAGAGAAGAGAGAGAGAGAAGATAGAGAAAAGAGAGAGAAGAGAGAGAGGAAGAGAGAAGAGAGAAAGGAGAGTGAGAAGAGAAAGAGAAGAGAGAGAAGAGAGAAAAGAGAGAGGAGATAGAGAGGAGAGAGAGAGAGAAAAAGAGAGAGAGGGGAGAGAGAGAGAAAGAGAGAGAGATAGGAGAGAGAGAGGGAGAGAGAGAGGGAGGAGAGAGAGAGAGAAAGAAATAGAGAAAGAGAGAGAAGGAGAGAGAGAAAGATAGAGAGAAAGAGAGAGAGAAAAAGAGAGAGAGGGACAAAGAGAGAGAAAGAGAGAGAGAGAGAGAAAGAAAGAAAAAGAGAGAGAAAGGAGAGAGAGGGAGAGAGAGAGAGAGAGAAAGAGAGAGAAAGAGAGAGAGAGAAAGAGAGAGAGGAGAGAGAGAGAGTGAGAGAGTGAGGAGAGAGAGGGAGAGAGAAAGAGAGGGAGAGAGAGAGAAAGAGAAAAAGAGAGAGAGAGAACAAGAGAGAGAGAAGAGAGAGAGTAGAGAGCAATGCAGCCTCATTCTGTGAACTGCTCCAATTTTAGAAGTGTGTCCCATGGCTCACAGCTGATGTCCGGCTCCTCCCCTCAGTGCATAATTAAATTAAATTATAATTATAAATAAATCATAATTATAATTTAAAATTAAATAAAAAAATTTACCGGGACGGCCGGGACGCAAACTCGTGAAATACTGCTGCTTAGGTGAAAGCTCTATCCATTGAGCCACTGGCTCTATTGATTTATATATGATCGCTCCCTGTCATCTTCATGTAGCAGAGCTGACAGTGTCATGTGGATTACTTCGGACCTGGATTGTTGTTTTGGAATTAATAAAAAGGTAAATGAGGGTTTCTTTGTCTTTTATTCCAAATAAAGGATTTTTCGCTGTGTGTGTTTCTTTACTTTCACTTTCAGGTTGATCATAGAAGGTGTCTCAGGGAGAAGCTTGTCATGATTAACCTCTGATTACCCTGATTGCCACCGCACCAGGGCAATTCGGGATGAGCTGGGTGGAGTCCCAGGACTGTCGCATCTAATGGATGCGGTAATTCTGGGCGGCTGCTAGCTTATATTGTTAGGGTGGTGGGCTCCCCATAATGTGGCACTCCCCATCCTCCCACAATACCAGCCTCCAGCCGTGTGGCTTTATCCTGGCTGGTATCAAATATGGGGGGAACCACATTTTTTTCTTTTTTTTACTGCACGATATAGACCTGCCCACCAGCGGCTGTGATTGGTTGCAGTGAGACGACTGTTACTCATCGCGGGGGCGTGTCTGACTGCAACCAATCATGGGCGCCGATGGGCGGGGAAAGCACGGAATAACTAATTGAATAATGAAGTGGCAGCCATGTTCAATAGAGGAAATGCCGCTGGAGATTTGTGACAGCCATGCTGCGAGACGCCCATGATCGGTGAGTAGGAAAGAGAGAGGGATTGTACTGGGGACACAGGACGCATGCAGATACAAAAGGTGTGCATATACTTACTGTGAAAAGCCACGCTTTTGGTGCTTGAACCGTTCTCGAACGTAACTCGAACTGTCGAACTTTTAGCAAAAAGGCTCGAGTTCGTTGAACGACTCGAACGCCCCCAAAATCACTCGAACATGAAATTGGCGAACCTCGAACCTTGAACATCGCTCCTCTCTAATCCTAACATGAGTAAGCTAGCAGTATTTTAAGCTTCTTTCATAATTGAATTTATTCTAAAGCACATAATAAAAACGTAAATGAGATAAATGAAAAAGAACACTGATCAATATTAGAGAACACTTTCAGATACTTGCAAGTTATTCATGTTAATCTCCTTAATTATCTGACAAACACTATATAATGGGTAATCTAACTTTCTAGTTTGCACTGACTTTGCCAAAATGGTGTGCCGTTCCAAAGTGATTCACCGAGAAGGACATAAATATAGAAAAAACTCACCAAAAAAAAAGCCACCAGCCAACAGAGGTTAAAAAATGGCAAATACACTTGCGGGATGCAGCTGGCCCCCATGATAAAGGTGGGGGTAACACAGGAGCAAAATACCAATGAAATAACCACTCACAGCCTACCATATTATTTTCTATCCATTTTTTATCAGGATGCAGCTGGCCCCTTGGGATGTCTGTCCTGTGTGTCAATGTACTTATATGGTGCTGGGCAGCCCGCTTGATCTAATAGAAGGGCGTCATTAATAGGCTGTATGCTAGACACTGTGCATTGCACGCACCTGTGTGACTAGCGCCCTATGTAAAACCTCATTAGTTTGCATGTGTAATGCTAGTAGCCACCCCCTCCATGATATTGTAGGCTGTGGGTGGTTATTTAATCGGTATTCTGCACCTGTGTTACCCCCACATTTATCAAGGGAGATGGCTGCATTCTGAAAGTGCATTTGCCATTTTTTGATCTTTGTTGGCTAGTGCCGTTCCAAAGTGACTGAAACCTTCCTGCAGCAGGTTGTCCAGATGAAGGCCAAAGGGGAGACTGTATAAACCATAACAAGAGAAGTTGGTCATTCCAAGTCTGTGATTTTGTGAATATTGCATCTATACAACATCACAAACTTTTTCAAGTCCCCTAAGATAGCTGGTCACTCTTGAAAGACAAATGCAAGAGAAGACAGGATAATGCAAAGAATCTCCATAAGTAATCGTTTCATTGCTGCAGCTGGAATTGCTCAACAGTTCAGCACTGAACAGGGTAAGGACCTGTCTCATCATACATTGTCATGATGTTTAAGAGCATTTGGACAGAGCTCTCATTAACAGAAAGAATCAAAAGGCACCTTTGTTGAGGAACATGTTGTGTGGACAGAGGAGAAGTGGTCCACAGTTCATTTTAGTAATAAAAGCAAGTTTAATTTTTTGGGATCTGATAGGAAACATTATGTTCAATGACAAACTTGGTAAAGACTGAACCTAAAGTGTTTTAAGAAGTTAGTGAAAGGTGGTGGAAAAAGTGTTGTGGTTTGGGGAATATTTTTTGCTGCAGGAGTTGGACCTCTCATACAGCTTCATGGCTGTATGAAAGGTGAATGCAAGTGTTTATCAGAACCATCTTCAACAAGACTTAGGGGCACTTTGCACACTACGACATCGCAAGCCGATGTTGCGATGCCAAGCGCGATAGTGCCCGCCCCCGTCGCAACTGCGATATCCTTGTGATAGCTGCCGTAGCAAACATTATTGCTACGGCAGCTTCACATGGACTCACCTGTCCTGCGACCGTCGCTCTGGCCAGCGACCCGCCTCCTTATTAAGGGGGCGGGTCGTATGGTCGTATGGCGTCACTGCGACGTCACACGGCAGGCGGCCAATAGGAGCGGAGGGGCGGAGATGAGCGAGATGTAAACATCCCGCCCACCTCCTTCCTTCCGCATATCCTACGGAAGCCGCAGTGATGCCGGTAGGAGATGTTCCTCGCTCCTGCGACTTTACACACAGCGATGGGTTCTGCCGCAGGAACGAGGAACAACATCGGACTGTCGCGTCAGCGTAATCATGGATTGCGTCGATGCTGCACTGATGATACGATTACGACGCTTTTGCGCTCGTTAAAATCGTATCATCGAGCCTTTACACACTACAATATCGCATGCGATGCCGGAAGTACGTCATTTTCAATTTGACCCCACCGACATCGCACCTGCGATGTCGTAGTGTGCAAAGCCCGCCTAAGTTTCTTACTTCCATTCATCACTCAATCAACCAGCAATTTTCATGCAGGACAATGCTTTATCACACAGAAAAACAGATAAAGCAGTTCCTTGAAACAGATAACATTGAAACAATGAAATGCCAGCCCAATGTCTTGACCTAAATCTGATAGAACACCTCTGGAATATTCTTGGCGAAAAAGTTATGGCCAAGAAACCAACAACAGTCAAAGAACACTGGAAGAGACTGGAAGAAGAGTGGACCAAAATCACACCAGAGCAGTGTGAGAGACTAGTGATGTCCTGTGGTCACCATGTGCTGAAGTCATTCAAAAAAGGCCTGTACACTTCCTACTGATTGGTGACTGTTGTTACCATCAGAAAATATACATATAATCTTTTTCTTTGCTACAGTCATTGTTATTTTCTAATCATTATTATATCTGATCTCCAGTGTGTGTGTGTGTATATATATATATATATATATATATATATATATATATATATATATATATATATATATATATGTGTGAGAACAACGGCAAAGCAGAGTCCAGCAATAACGTGAGCAATCCAGGATGCTGTTAAAAAATGTTTCTTTCTTTTTATTCACAGATCCATTAAAATACAGTGGTCCAAGCAATTCAGAACAGCATTATCGCAGGAAAGCAGCGCAGATAGGACTACGCGTTTAAACTATCCACACTGAAATGCGTAGTCCTATCTGCGCTACTTTCCTGCGATAATGCTGTTCTGAATTGCTTGGACCACTGTAATTTAATGGATCTGTGAATAAAAAGAAAGAAACATTTTTTTAACAGCATCCTGGATTGCTCACGTTATTGCTGGACTCTGCTTTGCCGTTGCTCACATTTGTATGGATGGACTCCTACATCCTGATCCAGGCACAACGGAGTTAACTAGGTCAGCTGAAGTTCCAGGTGATTCACAGGAGTGAGCTGGCTTACATTGTTGAATATATATATATATATATATATATATATATATATATATATAATAAATAATAACCTCATGTCCTAAATGCATATAGCACTCCAAATATCATTATTAGACACAACTTTTGGACGTCAGTGGATGACCAAATCAAGGAGTGACATAAATGGCAATAAAAAACAATCTTTATTTATATTTCATGAAACAATTAAAATGTTAGCATAAAAGGTACCGAATAATTAGAGAGGCACAAACAGGAAATCAATTGGGTCCCTAACGTTATGACAAAATTACAACTGGGACATTCACATTAAATCCAAGTACATGTATTTTTGCAAACAATATTGCACGTCCATTCATCAAAGTAAAAGTGCTATTCTGTAGTCCCGCTTGCGCTAATAACCATGAAAAATAAGTGAATTTTATTCCAACTGCAAAAGCACCTTATCCATAAATAATTCCCATATAAATAAATAAATAAAAGGGTATGTGGATTTCAGGTTCTTAATGCAGCAGAAAGTGCACAAAATTCACAAATGCTCAGCACAATGTGTGCATACATGGGCAGCGCAAACAGAATACAGAGAGAAAGCACAAGTCATTTAAATGGACAGACAAAGAGCAGAATAATAACAGAATAGATTACATCACCTGAGAGATAATGTCCTGCTGTGACCCTCACACTCCGACACGTGTTTCACAATAGCTTTTTCGAGGAGCGTGTCAGAGGTGAGGGGCAGGCTGGTTTAATAGCAGGCAGAAGCCAATGAAACAAATGAACCCTGATCATGTGTTTAGACATGAGACGGAAGTAAACTTTTTCCAATAAAGCGGCGCATGACAACCGTTGCTACAACCGCTAGTACAATAGACCTCCCACATATCGCGATCACGTGACCGTGATGTCACGACCCACATGATAGTGAGTCATAGAAACCACAGGACGCTATCTGACGCGATGTGGGAAGTCAGCGGAGAGCACAGCAGTCATGCGCACTGGACAGATTACTACACTTAAACAGAAGTGAGAAGATAAGATGTGTGGGGATGTTTAACCCTTACATGCTTGGTATAAGGAAAATGGGCATTTAGAACACAATGCTGATTTAGTTGATAGTGTCATACAGGTGCAGAAGAAATAGAATAGTATTTATATCAATAGACAACATCACACTAGTTATCATAATGCAATATTATTGTATGATAGTAATATATAATAGTGCTCAAAAACATAGCATTGTTTCTATGCATAACAACATGCTATAAACAAGATTCTGTAACATTTTTAAGATGCTTGAAAATGAATTCCCACTTCAGGCCGTCAAAGGACTATCATGGGCAAATATCTTTGGATGTGAAAATGATGGACATCATATGGCTGAAGAATAGACCGGACATACGGTAACCTGATGTACTAAAAGAAACAAAAAATTAAAATTATATAAAAACAAAAACCCACCACAAACACCTAGACTTAAAAACCAGATGCAACAATGCAAGGACGCATAGACAACCATGTGGACTCAGTATTACAACCCCAACAGGAATGCTACTATATATATTAAAGAAAGGCTGAGAACCCCATATTCTCGTTCAGACCATTAGGGGTCAAGGTTCCCAGCCTATATATCCATTTACTTTCAACTTGGGCAAGAACCTTGCCCAAATCACCCCCTCTGGATCCCATTGAAATAAGATCTATACCCTTCGCTTTCAAAAAATTTGAATTACAACCATGAAACTTTTTAAAATGTCTGGGAATGGTTTTTAACAGACTCTCATCAGTAATATTTTTAGCTTTATCTATGTCCAAACAGTGCTCATGGATTCTAATTTTTAACTCCCTCGTAGTTAAACCGACATAAACTTTTTTACATGGGCACTCAATCCTGTAAATTACCCCTTTGGAGGAACACGTGATCCGATGTCTTATATCGAACTCACGTGACCCATCAAAGTTGTGAAATTTTTTGGTTTTAACAAGATTTACACACGCCTTGCATAAACTGCAAGGGAAAAACCCCACTGGTAACGGTTGACTAGATAAACCCACCCGAGATGGTTCATAGTGGCTATGGACCAGCATGTCCCTCAAATTTTTAGCACGCTTGGACACCATGGATGGTCGTAAAGGGACTATCTTTCTCAAGACCGGGTCCGTCAAAAGGATATTCCAATGTTTTTGGACAATAGCCTTCATTCTTTCCCACTTGTTGTTATACGTGGTGATAAGAAGCACTGCCTGGTCATTTTTAGTTTTCATGGTATTAGAGAACAGAAGAGAGTTCCTGGATGATTTGGCCGCTCTTTTAAAGCCATGTCTAATGGTCCTGCGGCTATAGCCTCTCGATTCAAACCTATGAGCCAGTTCCTTTGATTGAGTCTTAAAATTGATATCATCAGAACAAATTCTCCTCACTCTGAGGAACTGGCCAACAGGGATCCCCTTGATGGTATTTTTAGGGTGGGCAGATGACGCCAGTAGAAAAGAATTTGTAGCAGTAGGCTTACGAAACACTTGAGTGGATAGGAGGCCATCCGGCAAACTCTTAATCCTTAGATCCAAAAAATTGATTTCGCGGCCATATTCGAAGGTAAGTTTAATGTTCAAATTATTATGATTTAAACATTGCATGAAATCCTGTAAACCATCAACATCACCCTCCCAACTAAAGAACACATCATCTATATACCTAATCCGATATTAAAACCTGATGTGTGCATAGATTGTTGTCACTCACAAAGATCTGCCATTCCCATGCCCCCAAAAAGAGGTTGGCATAAGATGGCACACAACAAGCACCCATGGCAGTACCCTGTGTTTGAAGGTAAATCTTCCCATTGAATGTAAAAATATTGTGTGTCAGGATATAGCCCAATAAAACTAGGATTAAGTCAGCCGTTGGTTGCAGAATATTACTAGACTCCAAGTACCACAAGACTGCTTTCAGGCCGTCTGAATGTCTGATGGAGGTATATAAGGAATCAATGTCAGCGGACACCATCAACATATTATCCTCCAGGTGGATGCCATCCAGACGCCTCAGAGCAGCTGTGGTATCCTGGATGTAAGATGGCAACTCGCACACCAACGGTTTCAGATAATAATTTATAACCTGACACACTATTTCAATGAGGCTACCATTCCCTGATATTATGGGCCTGCCTGGGGGGTTAGTTGGATCTTTGTGGATTTTTGGGATTAGGTATAAAGATGGACGTCAAGGGTGAAGTTTCTTGATGGTGTCAAGGAATTTTTTAGGTATAATACCCTTCTCATATGCTCGCTCTAAAATCAAATTTAAGGAATCATGGAAGGATGAGGTAGGATTGTATGGTAATTTCCGGTAGCACTTAATATCTCCTAATAATTTATTAGCCTGCTCTTCATATTTGTCACATGGCCATATAACGAGGTTGCCGCCTTTATCCGCTGGCTTAATTATAATATCTTGCCAGGATTGTAGTTCTTTCAGACCAGCCCACTCAGTTTTGCTGAGATTACGGGCGGGTGAGGGTAAGGCGGCTAAATCCTCGATCTCCTCAGAGACAATTTTTGTAAATACCTCTAAGGCTGGACAAATACTCAAGCTAGGAAATTTTTTTGATTTATTCATAAGCTGCAACGGGAAATTACCAACCTCATATCCAGAATTTTCCTCCTCCAAGGACTGTAAAACAGCAAGTGCTTCATGTTCCTCCCTAGTGGTAAAGATGTCAGGAACTTGTGTCTTATGATGCAATTTTTTAAGCAGTATTTTTCTCGAAAAAAGATGCACATCTTTCACCGCCGTGAACGCGTCTAAAGAATTGGAAGGGGAGAATGTTAATCCCTTTTCTAATAAACAGATTTGTGTATCCGAAAGCTTGTGTTGGGAAAGATTGATTACCTGTGGCCCATCCTTGCGTTTATCCCTAGGATTGAAAATATCATATTCTTTGCGTTTTCCTCTTTGCCCATCATATGAGGAATCTCTAGGGCCCTCCGAGCCACTTGTGGACACAATGCTTTTAAATGCAGAGTTGAGGGATTGATTGGATGCCGATCTTGAGGCGGCCATTTTAGGCTCTTTTTTAATCTGCCATTTATAGATTTTATTATTTTCAAAATCTTGGACATCCCGTTGGTATTTTTTTAATTTATCTGCACTAATCTCCTTCTCCCACCGTTCGAAATCTTTATCCAAGCTCAAAAACAGATCCTGTAAATCATCTTTAGACAAGTCCTTTTGGAGACCATCTTCAAGCTCTTTAATCCCCTTCTCTAATTTTTGAAGGGTGATTTTATTTTTTTCATTGATAATTTTTATGAATTCAAAAGAGCATCTAGCGGCAGCTTTCTGCCATCTCAGGATCAGATCCTTCTGTTCTAAATCAAAGCTAGGGTACAGATGAATCCTGAGACCCCGAGGAATAATCTCTTGTTCACAGTAGCATTCAAGTGAATTGTTCGTCCAACAAATTTTGGTTTTTTTATGTAAGGTGTTTTTGTATCTCTTGATGCTATCCTTGCATGACACCTGGGGTGAATTCACAACGGCACCTTTGCTAAACAAGGTAGAGGCTTTAGAGAGCCAGCTCGTTTCCCTGGCTTTGAAATCCATAATGGATAGGGACCAACTGTTCAAAAAACAGCACATAAATATAGTTAATAACCTCATGTCCTAAATGCATATAGCACTCCAAATATCATTATTAGACAAAACTTTTGGACGTCAGTGGATGACCAAATCAAGGAGTGACATAAATGGCAATAAAAAACAATCTTTATTTATATTTCATGAAACAATTAAAATGTTAGCATAAAAGGTACCGAATAATTAGAGAGGCACAAACAGGAAATCAATTGGGTCCCTAACGTTATGACAAAATTACAACTGGGACATTCACATTAAATCCAAGTACATGTATTTTTGCAAACAATACTGCACGTCCATTCATCAAAGTAAAAGTGCTATTCTGTAGTCCCGCTTGCGCTAATAACCATGAAAAATAAGTGAATTTTATTCCAACTGCAAAAGCACCTTATCCATAAATAATTCCCATATAAATAAATAAATAAAAGGGTATGTGGATTTCAGGTTCTTAATGCAGCAGAAAGTGCACAAAATTCACAAATGCTAAGCACAATGTGTGCATACATGGGCAGCGCAAACAGAATACAGAGAGAAAGCACAAGTCATTTAAATGGACAGACAAAGAGCAGAATAATAACAGAATAGATTACATCACCTGAGAGATAATGTCCTGCTGTGACCCTCACACTCCGACACATGTTTCGCAATAGCTTTTTCGAGGAGCGTGTCAGAGGTGAGGGGCAGGCTGGTTTAATAGCAGGCAGTAGCCAATGAAACAAATGAACCCTGATCATGTGTTTAGACATGAGATGGAAGTAAACTTTATCCAATAAAGCGGCGCATGACAACCGTTGCTATAACCGCTAGTACAATAGACCTCCCACATATCGCGATCACGTGACCGTGATGTCACGACCCACATGATAGTGAGTCATAGAAACCACAGGACGCTATCTGACGCGATGTGGGAAGTCAGCGGAGAGCACAGCAGTCATGCGCACTGGACAGATTACTACACTTAAACAGAAGTGAGAAGATAAGATGTGTGGGGACGTTTAACCCTTACATGCTTGGTATAAGGAAAATGGGCATTTAGAACACAATGCTGATTTAGTTGATAGTGTCATACAGGTGCAGAAGAAATAGAATAGTATTTATATCAATAGACAACATCACACTAGTTATCATAATGCAATATTATTGTATGACAGTAATATATAATAGTGCTCAAAAACATAGCATTGTTTCTATGCATAACAACATGCTATAAACAAGATTCTGTAACATTTTTAAGATGCTTGAAAATGAATTCCCACTTCAGGCCGTCAAAGGACTATCATGGGCAAATATCTTTGGATGTGAAAATGATGGACATCATATGGCTGAAGAATAGACCGGACATACGGTAACCTGATGTACTAAAAGAAACAACTTGCCCAAGTTGAAAGTAAATGGATATATACGCTGGGAACCTTGACCCCTAATGGTCTGAACGAGAATATGGGGTTCTCAGCCTTTCTTTAATATATATAGTAGCATTCCTGTTGGGGTTGTAATACTGAGTCCACATGGTTGTCTATGCGTCCTTGCATTGTTGCATCTGGTTTTTAAGTCTAGGTGTTTGTGGTGGGTTTTTGTTTTTATATGATTTTAATTTTTTGTTTCTTTTAGTACATCAGGTTACCGTATGTCCGGTCTATTCTTCAGCCATATGATGTCCATCATTGTCACATCCAAAGATATTTGCCCATGATAGTCCTTTGACGGCCTGAAGTGGGAATTCATTTTCAAGCATCTTAAAAATGTTACAGAATCTTGTTTATAGCATGTTGTTATGCATAGAAACAATGCTATGTTTTTGAGCACTATTATATATTACTATCATACAATAATATTGCATTATGATAACTAGTGTGATGTTGTCTATTGATATAAATACTATTCTATTTCTTCTGCACCTGTATGACACTATCAACTAAATCAGCATTGTGTTCTAAATGCCCATTTTCCTTATACCAAGCATGTAAGGGTTAAACGTCCCCACACATCTTATCTTCTCACTTCTGTTTAAGTGTAGTAATCTGTCCAGTGCGCATGACTGCTGTGCTCTCCGCTGACTTCCCACATCGCGTCAGATAGCGTCCTGTGGTTTCTATGACTCACTATCATGTGGGTCGTGACATTACGGTCACGTGATCGCGATATGTGGGAGGTCTATTGTACTAGCGGTTATAGCAACGGTTGTCATGCGCCGCTTTATTGGATAAAGTTTACTTCCGTCTCATGTCTAAACACATGATCAGGGTTCATTTGTTTCATTGGCTTCTGCCTGCTAAACCAGCCTGCCCCTCACCTCTGACACGCTCCTCGAAAAAGCTATTGTGAAACACGTGTCGGAGTGTGAGGGTCACAGCAGGACATTATCTCTCAGGTGATGTAATCTATTCTGTTATTATTCTGCTCTTTGTCTGTCCATTTAAATGACTTGTGCTTTCTCTCTGTATTCTGTTTGCGCTGCCCATGTATGCACACATTGTGCTGAACATTTGTGAATTTTGTGCACTTTCTGCTGCATTAAGAACCTGAAATCCACATACCCTTTTATTTATTTATTTATATGGGAATTATTTATGGATAAGGTGCTTTTGCAGTTGGAATAAAATTCACTTATTTTTCATGGTTATTAGCGCAAGCGGGACTACAGAATAGCACTTTTACTCTGATGAATGGACATGCAATATTGTTTGCAAAAATACATGTACTTGGATTTAATGTGAATGTCCCAGTTGTAATTTTGTCATAACGTTAGGGACCCAATTGATTTCCTGTTTGTGCCCCTCTAATTATTCGGTACCTTTTATGCTAACATTTTAATTGTTTCATGAAATATAAATAAAGATTGTTTTTTATTGCCATTTATGTCACTCCTTGATTTGGTCATCCACTGACGTCCAAAAGTTGTGTCTAATATATATGTGTATATATATATATATATATATATATATATATATATATATATAATATATATAAAACATAATTAAAGAACCTCCCCCCTCTTTTTCCCTCGTTAACAGCAAAGATATATTAAAAAAATTCACAGATTTGGTATTAATTGTGGATTTTTTGATTTCTGGAACACCACAAAACAATGCATTCAGAAACAATCGAAGTGTTTGATCTATAGTACCTTAAAGTTGTATCACATAAAACATCAGGTCACCACAAAACAAAAAAGACCCCTCTTACAGATCAATTGATTGGAAAATAAAAATGTTTAGGGTTTTGGAAAGTGATGAAAAAAGCTAATATTTGGGGGGGCTTATTTCTGATTTTTTTATCAACAGTTAAATAAAAATAAATGCAACTTTGGTATCATCATAATCACACTGACTTTGACAGTCATATTTCCATGTCATTTCTACTGCAGAATGAATGTCGATAATACAAAACCCAAAAACAATTGTGGAATTGCATTTTTTTTTTTTTTTTGCAATATCACTTCACTTGGATTTTTCCCGTTTTCTATTAAACTGGATGGTGTCATTCAAAAGTATATTTAGGTTAACTACACACGCTACAGATTTGGTACAGAAATTTTCTGCACCAGATCTGCACGCTGTGGCAAACAAATTGACAAAACCGGATGCGGTTACAACACGGTTTTGACATGGTTTTGATGCCGTTTTGGTGTGTTTTTTTAGGCTATCAAGCAAGTCAATGAATTGAACTCAATGGATGAAAAAACTGAAACCTGCTAAACCTGACCAATAATTGACATGCTGCATATTTTTTCTGCATCAAAATCTGCACCAAAACTGCACAGAAAAAACCACAACATGTGGACAGTAAATCTAAAATCCCATAGACTTTGCTGGCTTTAGGAGAGACATGCAGATTTTGAAGCAGATTTCTGAAAAACTGCGTCAAAAACCACGTCGAAAACCACAGCGTGTGCACAGGGCCTTAGGGCTACTTTGCACGCTGTGACATCGCTAGCCGATGATAGCAATGCCGAGCGCGATAGAACTTGCCCCCGTCGCACATGCAATATCTTGTGATAGCTGCCGTAGCGGACATTATCGCTACGGCAGCTTCACAATGCACTTACCTGCCCTGCGACGTCGCTCTGGACGGCGATCTGGCTCCTGCCTAAGGGGTTGGGTCGTGCGGCATCACAGCAACGTCACACGGCAGGCGGCCAATAAAAGCGGAGGGGTGGAAATTAAACATCCCGCCCATCTCCTTCCTTCCGCATTGACGGTAGAGGCAGGTAAGGAGATGTTCGTTGCTCCTGCGGCTTCACACACAGCGATGTGTGCTGCCACAGGAACGAGGAACAACATCGTATCTCCTATTGGTGCGACATTATGGAAATGTCCGACACTACACAGATCACCGATTTATGATGCTTTTGCGATCGTTTATTGGCACATCTAGGCTTTACATGTTCGGATGTGCGTCACTTTCGATTTGACCCCGACGATATCGCAGTAGCGATGTCGCAACGTGCAAAGTACCCCTAAGTCTCACAAAAAACAGCACTTACATGAATTTTTCAAAGGGAAATAAAATGAAACATTTACAGCTTTGAGAAGAAGGGGGGGGATAAATGAAACTGCAAAAAAGGGAAATTGCTAGTTCCTTAAGTAATTAAAGGGGTAGGACGGAAAAAAGTCTAGAACATGTGCAGTGCCTCAAAAACAAGGTGAGCACAACCAGAGAAGCCCTTCCTTGTCTCACTATACACCTAGATACACTGGCATTTGATGTACTGTATTACTAGGATTTATGTTCATATAGATAACCCGAGTACTGTAGATATTTTGTCCTCGCCTTCAATATTATGCCTCCAACTCCATCCACGTATCTGGCAATGCCTATCATATGCTGCCTCCCTTCTTCCCACAAAGTGACCCTAAAATCACCACCATATGGTTCTGGACTTTGTTGGTTCTTACTAAAATGAACTGCTTCATTTATTTGTGGTGCTTCCTGATCCACCACATGCAGTCCCTTGCTCACAATTTTTGGAGCCTCCTGAGGGAGGAATTACCAAAAAAGGTCAGTGAAGGCTGGCATGCAGTGAGTCAGAAGGCAAGTAAAAAGCTCAATGAGAGGTGGCATGCGGTAGATCAGAAGGCAATACAAAGTTAATTGAGGGTTGGCCTGTGGTGGGTCAAAAGATCAGAAAAAGGGTCAACGAGGGCCAGCATGTGGAAGGTCAGGAGTCATGACCATTCAATTGTGGTGTCTGACTGACCTATTGGAAAACATGACTGCTCACTGTGGTATCAGGGACATGCTGATGGAGCATCAGCTGTGAAAGCTATTATGTCCCATATTTCACCTGACATCACAGCTGAGGCTCCCACCGTACCACACTGAGACCTCAGGTGAACCTCACCTCACGTGAATTCATTGAAGTCAATGCCGGATTACCAGATTAGACAATGTGCGCACTTTGAGTATTTGGTTGCAGAGATATCTGCACCAAATCTGCATCTCGTGGCAGAAAACCAAACAGTGCATCAAAAATGCATGGGGCTTTGTTGCCTTTTTCTACCAGGAGAAGCATATTTGATGCAGAAATGTGTGCAACAAAATAATCAACGTGTACAAATCTGCTATTTTGGTAATTCGACATTGAGTTCAATGAGTTTACCTGAAGTCAAATGTACGCTGTGATTCTAGGTGCTCTGTCGCCAAATCATGGGCACATCTACAGCAACATTTCTTTGAAGTATTTATATGATCAAAAGGGTCACTATACCCCTGAATACAGACTACAAATTGGGTTTCACCAGGCTCATAATAAATTTGGTAACAATCTGTGAGGTCCACTTGTATCTATCTATCTATCCCTCTATCTATCTATCTATCTATCTATCTATCTATCTATCTATCTATCTATCTATCTCTCCATCATCATTATTAATAATTATGTAGTTGATCATTGTAAAGATTCTTTCAGATGACTGTCCCATAGATAACACTTACCCACAAAGATTTTAACTGAGTATTGTTGGTTATTCTTAAATAATTCTTGTGTGCTAATTCCAAAACTCCAATTACAATTTTCCCATTGGGCAGCAGTTTTTCATATTTTTGTTTTTTTACAACAAATTAAGTCTACATTGCCCTTTCATAACTAACTTTCACTTTTTAATTGCTGGGATTTGCCCTGTTCTTATGAAGTCGGTGTTTTTTCATACTTTGGTAACAAACAGGGCTCCGGGTTTTTTGCAAGGTTTACTCATCTTTGCTCACTTTGGGGTTTCATGGGTTACATGCCAAAACACTTCATTTTAGCTAAGTTTTCATTTATTTTAAACTATTATTATAGTACATGTAATTTTAATTCTATTGTTGTTCTTGTGTTGTAGGACATTTTATCTTTTATCTTTTTAACCCTTTCACGACCGGCCGATTTTTCGCTTTCCGTTTTTTTTTTTCGCCATTCTTTTTCTGAGAGACGTAACTTTTTTATTTTTCAGTCAATATGGTCATGTGAGGGCTCATTTTTTGCGGAACGAGCTGTACTTTTAAATGAAACCATCAGTTTTACCATATTGTGTACTAGAAAATGGCAAAAAAATTCCAAATGCTGAAAAATTGCAAAAAAAGTGCGATAGCACTATGGTTTTTGAGATATTTTATTCACTGTGTTCACTATATGGTAAAACTGATGTGTGGGTGTGATGCCTCAGGTCAGTGCGAGTTCGTAGACACCAAACATGTATAGGTTTACTTTTATATAAGGGGTTAAAAAAAAATCGGAAGTTTGTCCGAAAAAAGTGGCGCATGTTTTATGCCATATTCCGTGACCCGTAGCGTTCTCATTTTTCGGGATCTTAGGCTCAATGACGGCTTATTTTTTGCGTCTCGAGCTGACGTTTTTAACGGTACCATTTTTGCGCAGATGCTACGTTTTGATCGCCTCTTATTGCATTTTGCGCAAAAGTTGTGGCGACAAAAAAACGTCGTTTTGGCGTTTGGAATTGATTTTATATTTTGATAGATCGGGCGTTTCTGAACGCGGCGATACCAAATGTGTGTATATTTTTTATTTTTTTAACCCTTTAATTTTCAATGGGGCGAATGGGGGGTGATTTGAACTTTTAGGTTTTTTTGTTTTTTTTTAATTTTTTAAAACTTATTTTTTTACTTTTTTTTTTTATTTTACTAGTCCCCCTAGGGGGCTATTGCGATCAGCATTCCGATCGCTCTGCAGTATCTGCTGATCACAGCTGGAAGGCTGTAAACAGCAGATACGCTGTCTTTCTCTTTTGCTGTGCCCCGGGCACAGCGAAAGTGAAACCAATTCATGTGTAGTACAGGAGTCATCACATGACCCTGTACTACCATGACAACTATCGGGAGTCACGTGATCGCGTCACGTGACTTCCGGTTTCGGCGGTAAGTAAAACTTTACCGCGATTGCGCTTATAATGGCGCTGTCATGTATTGACAGCGCCATATAAGGGGTTAATCGGCACGAGCAGATAACGATTCTGCTCGTGCCTAGCAGGCACACATCTCAGCTGTGAAAATCAGCTGAGATGTGTGCCGATCGCGGCATGCTGCCGCCGGAGGACCGCGGGCAGTAAGATTATGTCATTTAGGACGTAATTTTACGGCCCGCAGTCGTTAAGGGGTTAAACATGTTGCGCAGTTCTGTAAACCACCCAACAATTTTTGCTATATCTGTGGGGAATTGATTTTAAAATCACAGAAAAGAAGAATAACACCTTAGTTGAAGAAAAGTTATTTTCTGTATTTTCAGTGCAAATTGGAGACCAAGACAAACTTTGGGCCCTCCATACTTGTTGCTGATCTTGTGTTACACTTCTCATAAGATGATTCAATGGTAATCCACAGCACATAGCATTTGCTGTTCCAATGGTCTGTAGGGAGCCAAGAGACCATTCTACAGATTGCTATTTCTGTATGATAAAGATTGCTGGAATAAAAAGCAAAACAAGTAATTCAGTGAAATATTTAAACATTCCTTCAGCAATTAGACTAAAGAGCTGCTAGTCCTTACTCCAGCAACATCTTGGATGTTGGATCCGAAAAAAGTTTCAGAGGCTGATTTGGTTGAAGAAGAAGCTGATCAAGAAGATCCTTCTTTTCTAAATAATGAGTCTGTAGAACCTCAAAAACTAATTCAGGTTAATCTAAATGATTTCGTTTGTGATCTGAACCTATGAAAATATCAGCAGTTGGCTTTGAGCCTCAAAAGCTGGCACTTGCTGGAGCAGGGAACCAAAATATGTTCTTTCTGCCGTAGACAGCAGGAGCTTGAACCCATATTTTTAGGGAAAGAAGACCTAGTTTACTGCAACGATGCAAACTCTCTGCTAGATGCAATGGGAAAAGAGCACAGACATCAACAATGGTGGGTTTTTGTAGAATCTTCAAAATCCAGTTCAAAAATGGTACTTCTGGATAATGACATCAAGATTGCATCTGTTCCTCTTGCTTATGCAGCAAGTCTGAAAGAAATATATGGAAATATGTGAGTTCTGCTGTCAAAAATCACTTATGAAAACTACGAATGGAATATTTGTGGTGAACTCGAGGTAATAGCCTTTGTGCTTGGGTTGCAGATTGGCTATACAAAGTTTTGTTGTCTTCTCTGGGAATAGGACAGCAGAGACAGTAAAAAAAACATTTCACACATAAACAGAAAGAAGAAGAAACAGTTTGACTCCTGGAAGAAAGAATGCCCTTCATCAGTCTCTGGTAGCTCCTGAAAATGTTTTCCTTTCACCCCTCCACTTAAAGGGGTGGGTCACCCATATTTTTTATTGTCTAGATCGATATTATATTGAGAAACAATGTTTCTCTCAAATACCTTGTGTTGTCAATAGTGCCTGTGAGAGGCGCTATTGCAGACCGCTGCTCCCCGTCCAGTGACGTACCCGTCCAATGGTGCCTCGTCACATCCGTGCAGCCGGCTACATTCTGAGCCCATCTGCTCCCTGCTCCTCCTCCCCCCTCCCTCACAGCACGTCTCTTGCTTGCAGCGTTCTGCGAGGAGGGAGGAGGGAGGGGGGAGCAGGAGACGCGCCGTGCTGTGCTAGGAGGGAGGAGGGAGGGGTGGAGCGGCAGATGCGCCGTGCTAGGAGGGAGGAGGGAGGGGTGAGCAGGAGATGCGCCGTGCTAGGAGGGAGGAGGAGGGGGGAGCAAATGGGCTGTGACAGCAGTGAAACACCGCTGACAGCTCAGAGTCTGGAAGACTGTAGCCGGCTGCATGGATGTGATGTGGCAGCATTTGACGGGTACGTCACTGGACGGGGAACAGCGGTCTGCAATAGCGCCTCTCACAGGCACTATTGACAACACAAGGTATTTGAGAGAAACATTGTTTCTCAATATAATATCGATCTAGGCAATAAAAAATATGGGTGAACCACCCCTTTAAAACTTGGGCAGATGAAGAAATTTGTCAAGGCAACATATTGTGATGACGAGGGTCTTGTATACCTCAGAAACAAGTTTCTACAAATTTACAACACCAAGATAAAGGAAAGAATTTTCATGGGGCCACAAATAAGGGAAATTATGAAAGTCCCTGAGTTTGACACAAAACTAAGTGGGACTTAGACACCGGTGTGGGAGTCATTAAAAAATGTAGTGGTGAACTTCCTTGGTAATCATAAAGCACCAAATTATAGAGATCTTGTGACTAAGCTATTGCAATGCTAAAAAGAATTGGAATGCAATATGTCTCTGAAAATACAGTTCCAGTACTCCCATGTAGATTTTTTTTCCTAATAACCTTTGAGATGTCAGTGACGAGCATGAGGAGCGGTTTCACCAAGACAATGCGCTACTTGAAGACCATTATAAAGGGAAATGGAAGCTCAAATGCGTGCACACTACTGTTGGGATCTAAAAAAAAGGACACACCTGTAGCTAAATATTCAAGAAAATCAAACTATTTTTTTTTAAATAAATAAAAAAAACTAAAGTTTATATTAAGTTATGCCTGTAAAAAATAAGAATTTTCAAAAATTTAAATGAGTTTCACTCAAAATCCCTGCCTGATAGAAAAAAAGTTGATTTGTAATTATTTGACAATATGCCATAAGTAACAGCCTATTTCATGCATTAAACACCAAAAATGTAACATGTATGTCGGTGAATCAGAGATGTGATTCTGTCACATGATTTTACTTGATTCTAAACATCTTTATAATGATGATTGTATATGATCATTGCAAATATTTTCTGAGTCTTCTATCTCTTATTTTGAAAGATACTATTGTATCTATTACTATAATAACATATGTAACATACAATTATAATACCAAATATTCTGGCAAGTACCAGTTTGAACTATATGTCACTAAAACAATTGGCATTTTTACTTATTTTACTGTGATGATTTTTTTTGTTCTTTTAATATTAAAGCATGAAATTGATTTTATTTTCAAACAACATGATCTTGTGTTTCACAGTTGATTAAGAAGGGATTCCAGATAATGAATGTAGTATAGGGGAAATGTTAAGTGCCTATTCTTAACAGAAAGAGCCTTAGAAGTTTAATGATCCATTACCAAAAGTGGAACCTCTCAGAAAACATAATTGCAAGTTCTATTCTTTATACTTCTAACAAAGACATGAATAATAATGAATCTCTTATCTTCATGTATGGATTAATTATGCAGGTATCTATGTATTTTTTTTAGTAGTATATATATTTTTTGCTTTCTAATGTTGCTGTTTTGTGTTGTTTTATGACTGCACTTGTCAACTGCTACAGTTCACCATATCTGTTATATAAACATAAAAAGCGTGGCCAATATCTTTGTCCACCAATTGTCATTTTTTTATTGCTCCAATTCTGCCAAAATAATAAATAAAAAGAAATAACAATAATAATAATAATAATAATAACAATAACAATAATAATAATAATAATAATAATAATAATGACATGTTGATAAATCATATATTTTTTAATTTGTCTATTCGGCAAATATGCAGACCTTTTCTTACTGGAATATCCCAATTCCAGCACTGGTCTCTGCAACCTTTTGCTACAGTATTGTCCCTCTGATGTAGTCTACGCAGGGTTAATAAAGGTTAATGTTTTAACCTCGCAATAAATTAATGGCTTGACTGACTATGGCGGCTTTGAGTATTGAGGTAGTAATGAACTCTTCTACTATCTGGTTCCCAGGTCCTACAACCAACTTCTACTGTCAAGTGCACTATTATATATACTGTTTTTTTTCACACATAAAACTCTGCTGCAATAAGTTACCTGTTAGACTATGTGCACACGTTGCTTTTTTTCCCGCGGAAATGCTGCGTTTAGAACCGCAGCGTTTCAGTGCCAAATTGCATGCGTTCAGCTTCCTCAGCAAAGTCTATGAAAAAGCCGAAAAATCAATGCACACGCTGCATTTCTAAACACAGCGTTTTGGATGCCCAAAATCGGTACGGAAAAAGAAGCAGCATGTCACTTCTTTTGTACGTTGTAGCTGCGTTCTCCACCAATTTAAATCAATGATCTGGGTCAGAACGCAGCTACACCGCAGTTCGCTGCATTTTTGTTGCGGTCCACATGCTTTATCGGCATACAGAACGCAGGCATTTTTACCTGGAAGTGAGGTCAAGAGGTTTCCTGTTGACCTCACTTCCTGGCAAAGTTCAGGAAAGCCGGAGTCACCAAAGTGACCGCCCCGACCCCCAACCCCCTCCCGAAAATCCAAGCTGGCCGCGCGCACAGCAGCGCACCGGCCACCCTACTCCTCTGTTTCTGTCGCATGTGCCATAACACATGCGACAGAAAACTGCTCCCCAGGCCCTGCCAGGTCACCCCCTATTCCCACCCGGTGTCCCCCGGTAACCCCCGTATCTGTCACAGTGCTGATCTCCCGCGGCCCCCTCCTCATTCCCATTGCGCGCCAGTGACATGTGCAGAGCAGCTGACAGCTCAGCTTCCTTCTTTGCTAGACGCTGGCTGCTCACACTCTGCAGCTGTGACCCGCGGAGGGTGGGTGCAGATACTTTGCACCCACTCTCCTCAAATGGAGGGTCTGCACTCCTAGAAAATGGGGGATACGTTCCCTGAGCGTGCCCCCCATAGTCTAGAAGGTCCAGAGTCAACATGGGCCGTCCAAAATGGATTACAGGGACCCGATTTTTTGTTTTTCTTTTCAATAAATTGGTGAAAAAGGGAATGTTTTGGGGAGTGTATTTTCAAATATTTTTTTTGTTGTCAATTTTTTTTGCTGTTACTGTCAATTAATTATGTCTGGTATCAAATAGATGCCGTGACATCACTATTTGCTGGGCTTGATGCCAGGTGACATTACACATCTGGCATCAACCCCATATATTACCCTGTTTGCCACCGCACCAGGGCAACGGGATGAGTTGGGGCGAAGCGCCAGGATTGGCGCATCTAATGGATGCACCACTTCTGGGGCGGCTGCGGCCTGCTATTTTTAGGCTGGGAAGAGTCCAATAACCATGGCTCTTCCCATCCTGAGAATACCAGACCCCAGCTGTCAGCTTCACCTTGGCTGGTGATCTAATTTGGTGGGACCCTACGTTTGTTTTTTTTAAAATTCTTTATTTATAAATAATTAAAAAAAAAAAACAGCTTGGGGAGCCCTCCAAATTAGATCACCAGCCAAGATGAAGCTGTCAGCTGTGGTTTGCAGACTACAGCTGTCTGCTTTACCCTAACTGGCTATCAAAAATAGGGAGGACCCACGTCATTTGTTTTAATTTTTTTTTTTTTTGGGCTAAATACAAGGCTAGGCACCCTTTAGTGCCAAATGAAAGGCACTAAAGGGCGCCATCTTAGAATATGCAGGGGGTGGGACGTTATATATATATGTTTGACATCCATTGACGCATTTTTGGCTGTGTGCCCACAATAATAATAATAATTTTAGTGGTTTGCAGCATTTTGGCCGCAGAGTGTTTTCTCTGCGTCCATAACGCTGCATTGTGCAGTAGAAGCACAGTGGAAGGATTTTTAGAAATCCCGTGCCCACTGGGCTTCTTTTCTCCGCAGCATAAACTAACCTGCGGCGTGGCTTCCCGAGCATCAGCATGTCAATTTATGCTGCGGAGATGAGTGTTCTCTGCAGGTAGAATAGAACTAAAGTCCACAGCAGCCTGAACCCAAATCGTGAGCATGGGCAGCTGCGTTCTCCTGTGGGCAACACTCACATCTCTGCAGGAAGGCTGACACTGTGTACTAGACGCCGTGTCACTGGATCATGTAGTCAAAAATGCACCTGAAAAAAACGCATGGAAAACGCACGAAAAACGAATGAAAAATGCATGAAAAACGCATGCGTTTTTTTATGCGTTTTTTTAAAAAACGCATTGTTTACAATTGTCCCTTCTGCCAGAGGGTGCTTTTTCTTCTGCGCTGAAAAAAACGCAACGTGTGCACATAGCCTAAAGGATTTAATCTCTGGTATCCTAGTGCTGCTCTCACCTTGCATTTTTTAGTTCCCTTTTTTGTGTACAAATATTTATGCATCTTGTTAGTATCAGTGATTGTTAATATAATAGACTTTTGTTAGTGATTTTAAAGGGAATCACCCAGCAAGATTTTCCCATATAAAGTACAGGCAGTGCCATACTGATGCTGGGATGGTGAATAAAATCATGCCTTCAGTTTAGAGACTGGATGTTTGATTGCAGAAAAAAGGTTCTAAAAAGTCCACAAATGTGTGCATTCTTAGATTGAATCGTGCAGCGAGGTGGGACTTTGTGGGTCTGGTCATCTGTGTTTTTTCCTCCTTCTGAATCCTCCTGGCTTGCCGTCTTTTCTTGATTTAAACTTCATGCTGTGTCCCCATTGTTGATCTTGGCAACATGTGCACATTGCTAGTTTGTTGTTATCTTCATTAAAATGGTGCCAGAGTAAGCACATGTGTGTACCGTAATCTATTTTAATGAAGACACTGTGGAGACGACTATGAGCAGAATAAGCACATGCGCAAATTGAATTTTATTTTTTCATCTGTGCATGTGCCCATACCACTTATACTCATCTCCACAGTGTATTCAATAAAATGGTGCCAGAGATTGCAGTGCATAATGTGCTGACTCTGGCGCCATTTTAATGAAGACAACATCGCACTAGCAATTCAAACGCACCACCAACATCAGCAATAGTGATGCAGCGTGAAATTTAAATAAAGAGAAGAGGGCAAACCAGGAGGATGCAGGAGTAATATACACAGAGGACATTGAGAATGTTTTTTTTCTGCAATGAAAGATCTAGAATCTAGAAACAGAAGGTATGCATAGATTCAGCATCCTAGTGCCAGTATGGCACTGCTTTTACTTTATAAGTGAAAAACCTGCTGGTTGGTTCCCTTTATATAGTTAAATTTACTTTGCTACCACATGGGTCAGTTGATGTGATAACATTATATTCAGTTGTGTATACAGTCAGTGCCAGAAATATTTGGACAGTGACACAAGTTTTGTTATTTTAGCTGTTTACAAAAACATGTTCAGAAATACAATTATATATATATTATGGGCTGAAAGTGCACACTCCCAGCTGCAATATGAGAGTTTTCACATCCAAATCGGAGAAAGGGTTTAGGAATCATGGCTCTGTAATGCATAGCCTCCTCTTTTTCAAGGGACCAAAAGTAATTGGACAAGGGACTCTAAGGGCTGCAATTAACTCTGAAGGCGTCTCCCTCGTTAACCTGTAATCAATGAAGTAGTTAAAAGGTCTGGGGTTGATTACAGGTGTGTGGTTTTGCATTTGGAAGCTGTTGCTGTGACCAGACAACATGCGGTCTAAGGAACTCTCAATTGAGGTGAAGCAGAACCTCCTGAGGCTGAAAAAAAAGAAAAAATCCATCAGAGAGATAGCAGACATGCTTGGAGTAGCAAAATCAACAGTCGGTACATTCTGAGAAAAAAGGAATTGACTGGTGAGCTTGGGAACTCAAAAAGGCCTGGGCGTCCATGGATGACAACAGTGGTGGATGATCGCCGCATACTTTCTTTGGTGAATAAGAACCCGTTCACAACATCAACTGAAGTCCAGAACACTCTCAGTGAAGTAGGTGTATCCGTCTCTAAGTCAACAGTAAAGAGAAGACTCCATGAAAGTAAATACAAAGGGTTCACATCTAGATGCAAACCATTCATCAATTCCAAAAATAGACAGGCCAGAGTTAAATTTGCTGAAAAACACCTCATGAAGCCAGCTCAGTTCTGGAAAAGTATTCTATGGACAGATGAGAGAAAGATCAACCTGTACCAGAATGATGGGAAGAAAAAAGTTTGGAGAAGAAAGGGAACGACACATGATCCAAGGCACACCACATCCTCTGTAAAACATAGTGGAGGCAACATGATGGCATGGGCATGCATGGCTTTCAATGGCACTGGGTCACTTGTGTTTATTGATGACATAACAGCAGACAAGAGTAGCCGGATGAATTCTGAAGTGTACCGGGATATACTTTCAGCCCAGATTCAGCCAAATGCCGCAAAGTTGATCGGACGGCGCTACATAGTACAGATGGACAATGACCCCAAGCATACAGCCAAAGCTACCCAGGAGTTCATGAGTGCAAAAAAGTGGAACATTCTGCAATGGCCAACTCAATCACCAGATCTTAACCCAATTGAGCATGCATTTCACTTGCTCAAATCCAGACTTAAGACGGAAAGACCCACAAACAAGCAAGACCTGAAGGCTGCGGCTGTAAAGGCCTGGCAAAGCATTAAGAAGGAGGAAACCCAGCGTTTGGTAATGTCCATGGGTTCCAGACTTAAGGCAGTGATTGCCTCCAAAGGATTCGCAACAAAATATTGAAAATAAAAATATTTTGTTTGGGTTTGGTTTATTTGTCCAATTTCTTTTGACCTCCTAAAATGTGGAGTGTTTGTAAAGAAATGTGTACAATTCCTACAATTTCTATCAGATATTTTTGTTCAAACCTTCAAATTAAACGTTACAATCTGCACTTGAATTCTGTTGTAGAGGTTTCATTTCAAATCCAATGTGGTGGCATGCAGAGCCCAACTCGCGAAAATTGTGTCACTGTCCAAATATTTTTGGACCTAACTGTATATGGTCAAACCTTATTTTTATTTGTATGAACCTGATGAAGGAATTAAATCTACACCAAAACACATTGTCTAAATAAAGCTCTTTTATAAATGTTGCAATCCTTCTTTATACTTGTCCTCTACCCTAATAATGAATTCATCTCAGCTACCCGGGGGTTATTAGATCTTCAACTCTACCATGTCATGTTTATTGATAACCAACTCATTTCAGCAATCCTGGTGCTACCACATCTACCAATCTATTATCAAATAATTAATGAGATATTGTGACGAACAACCACTAGGTGTCACTAAAAGCAACTAGTAATGGGGAAGGAGCCATGAGGTCACATGTGGAACTCAGAGATGAAGCAATGCCAAGGTCAGAGCACAAGCCAGAGGTCAGAAGCCAGAAAGTCACGTAAGGTACACTGGGGGAAAGCGGAGCTGAGGTCAGGATAGAAGCCAGAGGTCAGGATCCAGGGAACAATGTCAGAGTCAGGGACATGGGAGGAGAGGGGTAACAACAGGTCCGGGATAGTAGGACAAGATCAAGGCACAAACAGGAACCAGAGCACTTCCTACAGACAGGAACTATGACTGGCGGCATTCCAGGTGAGGTTGCTCCCTAATGAAGCAAAGCAATCAACTGGAATGAGACACCTTTAGAAAGGCCCCTCCCAACACCAGTGCTGGAACAAAGGATGGGAAACCACCTTTCCACTGGCGCAAAATACAAAACAGAACACCGGCTCTGCTGGAGAGCAGAGCACCACGGATCAGATTCATGACAGATATCATCTGGGATGTAATTTGAAGAGCCATTAATATTACCTGACCAAACTAATAATTATAAAAAATACATTTGGGCTACCTAATGTCCTGCTTTCTTCATCTTCACAATCTTTTTTTTTGTTGTTCTTATGTACCTAGAAGAATATGGTTAATTATCTCTGCAAGAAAATAAACCTTCCTGCCACTGTGAAGGGCACTGTGATGATATGATACAAATATTACATACAACTATATAAGCTATGACATGTAATGGCATGGCAGTTTCTGGGTTTTTTTACTCGCTTTGGCAAGGTTCGTCGCCCCGAGCAGACATGACACAGGTATTGCAGTTTGTAACATATATTTTTCTTTTTCATGTTTTGCTCGGCTGCATTTTTGTTATAGATTTAGAATAAAGACACTACAGATATATTCTATATAGTGTACATACTGTATAAATACAGTAGAGCTCTTGCTAGCCTTTTGGTGTGGAGGCTACATTTGGGATTTTCCTTGAAATTGAGGGCTCATTGAAGTTAGTGATCCATAAATCATTCAAGGGAATTTCACATTGCATTTTACAACAGACAGAACATTGCCTTAATACATCTTCATATGAAATAAAAGCAGTAGAGGTGTACTATTGATATAATTTAAATCTTAGTTTGACAGCGTAGAATGTAAATATTAGTTTGATGGTGTAGAATATAAATATTTCTTTAACTATAAACTACAAGTTTCACATATAGAGTACATACAGTTGCAAACAAATATGAGAGTAGTCCAAAAAGACAAGAAATTAGTGCCTTGCATAAACAAAGAAAATAATACAAATCGATATTAAAGGAATAAACAAATGTCTAACAAAATTTAAATTTGCCAAATTGTGAGGAGTTTCCTGGGAAATTTGACTTGTAACAAAGTTATTTGAAAAAAAAAAATTAAAGCAAAGTTATTTGCAAAAAGAATGTTCCTTCTTATGATCAGTTTTTTTTTTAGATGCCAGAGCATAAAACATGTTGTATAAAACATGTAATACGCAAAAAATAAAGATCAAATAATGCTCACAGTACCCCTCCCATATTTTATCACTTACACTGCTTAATGCCTACTGTCTGGCCCTTCACAGCTCTTCTTAAGCCTTTGCACACCACATCTTTGGTGTATTCTCTCTAGGCCAATAGAATGTCTCTGCGCATTGTGCCAATGTAGCATGCTTGTGATGTCACGACTTTACAATGTACGTCTTGATATTATAATGCACATTAACCTCTGAGTCTGGGTTGCAACTGGAAGTCCTAGTTAACAGTGAAGAACCTGAAGTTGTGGGGCACAACAGTAAAAAAATACTGCCGCTAATTGAGAAAGTAGGGCTCAAAGTATCCCACAATTAACAGTACCACTGAGCCACTGAGATAGTGAACCTCCACTCGAAGATTGTACGTACACTCCATATATTTATCCCCCTGCCAAACAAAGTGGTTCATATGACAAGTTTGACAAACACATACAGAAAAAAAAAAAGATCTGTCATTGAGAAATGCTATACGAGTAGCAGAGGCATAACTAGACTATTATGGTCCCCATGGCAAAATTTGGACTGGCCTAATAACACATCACTAACCCAACCACAACAGTTTTGCTCACATGCATCGACCTCTGTGGCATTGCAAGAGTGTATGATGACCTCATTAGAAAAAAATATAATAATGCATACAAAATACAATCCTCAACATTGAAAGAGCAACACCAAGAAGAAAAGTTTTGGAATTATGAAAATAACAGGATTAATAGGCATTTTAATGATATGGAAATGATAAAAAATGAAAACATTTTGAAAACGTATTAACTTATTTAGTATCAAGTATGAGTCCAAGAAATATTTGAACTTACATGCCTTGTCTGCTATCAATGAGGTTATTAACGGTTGTATAAGGAATGTTCTGTCATGCTAAATTCATTTGGGCATACAAACCATCAATATTCTCGAATGGCACCTCCCTTTGCAATTGCTGGCCAATGACATCTTAGATGACTCAATGTGAGAGAGATCAGTAGATGTTACAGGCCATGGTACTACATTTTGTTCCAAAAAATGTTTTATTTAGAATTTTAATCAACAGAATAGTATAAGAATAACAAACAACACCCCTTTATAGGGACAAACAATACATTCTTCATCCAATGATTTTGATTTTGCTATTAGTTTATAATATATGGGATTACATGAAGGTAAAAGTAATCAAAGATTCAAAAATTAAGGGTGGGAGGTAGAGGAAGAAAGTCAAAGTGCGTGCCTATAGGGTTCAGTTACTAAGCAAACATACTTTGCATCCAAAATCAAGGCAATAGGTGTAGAGCTTGAGTTAGGTTACTGTCATGGTCTTGATGTAATTCTATCCACAGGTTCCAGATGCCAAAAAATGGGTCCAAGCTGTCTGATTTTGTTGCATCTAAACTGTTATTCTTATCTCCATGATCCTAATCTATTATGTAGTAGGTGTAATAATAATAATATTATCAAATACCTCTAATTTCAAAGGTTTAAATATGAAAATTAAGCAAAAAGGAACTCCACCACAGAAGGTTTACATATAGTATTCTAATTAATACAAAAGGTGTGTAGGAGGTGTGATAAGTCCTCACCATAGTGATCATCGGAACCAACAGGATAAAATAAACACAGAAAATCGACACAGGTCATAGATATAACAAATTTTATTAAGGTATTAGATATTTAAATAAAAGCAGAATTTTGAGAAGAATTAATCTCACGAAAATTCAAAACAATTATTATAAAAAACTAAGGGCGATGTGCTCAATACAATTTATACAACATGACAACACATAATATCTACGTAGATATCCAAGTAACAAGACAGATCTCTTTATGATGAGAAAGCTCTAAACACAGGTATCCTCACAAAGTATATATAATAAACAAGCAAAATATGTTAATTATATATAAATATATATCCAGGTAGCAATTAAGAATACATACAATTTGTTTAGAAAAAATTACATCAACAATAGCCCAATTTATACATCTAATGAGTAAAGGGACAATACATATTATTTTGTCCAATTGATACAAAAAAGTGCAAGTGCATATTTCAATATAACAAAACATTTTTTTATATATATATATATATATATATATATACTCATAGCAAAAGAACACCGGGCACCGCTAGATCTCCCAAACATTCACAATCCTGCAGACAGCACAGGTGCACAATCCCAGAATTAGTCTAGACCATAGATCCACTTAGTAGAAAGAAGGGCAGCAACCACCATACTTCTGCACAAGAGAATTTTTTATTTTTCTTAGTGGAGCAGGTACATCAAGGTAGAGGGGAGGTGAGGAGAGGCAGACGGAGGACGAAAGGACCTGATGAAGCACAGACGTGCGAAACGGCCACCGTCGTCCTCCGTTTGCCTCACCTCACCTATATATATGTACAGTATATCGTGACTATGTGCCAATAAAGTCAATTGCTATCTGGTATATGGAAAAATAGTTTGCTCACAGAAAAGATGACCATTAATAATAATAATAATAATAATAATAATAATAATAATAAAAAGTAGCAATTACCTTTAATTTACTCTAGTATCCAACAAACGATATATACTACAGGAAGTTGTACTTCAATCACAACAGCTGCACTGATGATTAGCGTTTGTTCAAATCCCCAGTTACAATATATAGTAATTACCACTTGTTCAATCTTTGTAACCCGAGATATAAATATACACATTCACTAATCAGTATTAATTGTATTCCAGCTGAACAGGTGCAATTCCCCCATAAACAGATATATCGATCAAATACATCACTGAAGAAAAAGGGGGGCAGACCTGGCCAACAGACAGTGAACATGCACGCATAACTTAATTACATAGCCCAGTGCAAATTTTGCATATAGAGAAGCTATGAACACAAGTACTGGTAGCCGAGAAGTGGACACAAGTGCAGACAGCATAAAGGTGAAACTGCTGTCAAAAATACCCAATACCTGGTAATGGAACACACTGACCTCACACCCGACATACGTTTCCAAGCTTTCCTTCGTCAGGGGTCAAATACCTCCAACTTCAAATGTAGTATTGTTCTTCTGATTCACTTTGCTGCTTACCTCATGTTCAGGGTATTGCAGGACCTTAGGTATCTATAGTTACAACCACGCATATAGTCACAGTTAGTTGCTTGTAGTTATAACCATGGATACCTAGCGTCCTGCAATGCCCTGACCATGAAGTAAGCGACATAGTGAATCAGAGGAACTATAGTACATTTCTAATTGTAGGTATTTTCTTTACCAGTCTGATGTAGTACTAGGCTAAGTTGTGTGCAGCAAAAGAGGATTTGCCCTAGTTTTCATCTTAATGTGGTGTACTTCTCTCCCCGGATGATCCATAGATGGGGAAATGCGTAGGGAGTTATCATGTCTTTTTAAGAGAAGCAATCACAGCAAAGGGCTAACTGTGGACTGCCCTTGTAAGGGTAGGAGCAATTTTTAGAGGGTGAGCATCATACCATATAGGGACAGCAGCTCTGTCTTTTTGTTTTCCCCCTTATTTTCTGACTGGCGCAGATGGAACTGTGGCATATGGACCTATACCACTAGATGGGTGAGATCAATCCATATTGGATATATACGGTAGCTATAGAGTGTGGATTTAGGGCACCTAATTAGTGTGGATTTAGTGCACATAATTTTCGCTATGCCAGCTATCACACGATATCGTACCTGCGACGGGGGCAGGGACTATCGCGTGCGACATCGCAGCATCGGCTTGCGATGTCGCAACGTGCAAAGCCCGCCTTAGTCCTATCTTGGAGCCATTGCACATGTGCGGGTGACATCATCGCTAACACGAGGTCACATGTCTCTGACACCTTGTAAGCTGATTGGCCGCTGGTCATGTGCTTGTGACACGTGGTCACATGTCTCTGACACCTTCTATGCCGATTGGTCGCTGGTCATGTGCTTGTGACGCTTTGCTCGGTGATAGGCCAGCATGACGTCATTGCTGTCGTTCTGGCAGCGGATTGGCTCTGGTGTCCTCCATCTTGGATGAGGCACAGAGTCTATATAAGACCCTGATGCACGCCGCCCGGCGCTCAGTCCTCTTGGTTCATGCATGAGAATAGACGCTCTGTGCACGTTCCTCTAGGCATCTCTCTGTCTATTGTCCCAAATTCAAGACAATAACAAGCGATTCATGCTAAAAAGTATATACTTTATTATTAAATTTAAAAGAAAATTTTTTTTTGTGAATTAAAAATATAAAAAACAGAGAATTGCTCCTTAGAGTGACCTGAAAAATACCCAGAGTATAGAAAATATGCAAAGAACTACAGGAAAGGTAACATAGTCAACAATAATAAAATGGATAATGTGCAATGAAAATCCTATAACATATAGTATATGATAAAATATCAATACATATAAAGATTACATAGAAATTATATTATATTATACCACGCCCCTGGAAGAAGCAAGAGCGAAACGGCGTTGGGGTGGAGGGACCTGTTCACCCAGACCCAGGCTTTGTATGGTCACCTATTTAGGTAAATATATAACCTTGGGTTGTTTGTCCTACAGGAGAGTTTTACTTTTATGTAAATTGGTAGTTTCTTTGCACTTTACATCTTCTCTGGCAGTTAATTTGTTGCATTTAGTTCTCTGTGGCTGTATAGTTCATGGTGCAATAGCAGCACGAGTATAATGTTTACATTTACCAGTGCATGTGCAATTCTCAGCAATAGATGGATGGCAGATCAATTGGGTTTGTGCAATGATCATAATATAATTTCTATGTAATCTTTATATGCATTGATATTTTATCATATACTATATGTTATAGGATTTTCATTGCACATTATCCATTTTATTATTGTTGACTATGTTACCTTTCCTGTAGTTCTTTGCATATTTTCTATACTCTGGGTATTTTTCAGGTCACTCTCAGGAGTAATTCTCTGTTTTTTATATTTTTAATTCACAAAAAAAATTTTTCTTTTAAATTTAATAATAAAGTATATACTTTTTAGCATGAATCGCTTGTTATTGTCTTGAATTTGGGACAATTTTCATTGTTGATGTAGAATTTTCTGAGTGTCATGCACACATTTGAGGTTTTCTTTGGTTGATTAATCTCTCTGTCTATGCTAGGTGAGCGCTACCGGAAAGGTAGCGTTCTTGTACCTTACAGCTTCAGCTGCGGTCCGTATCCTTACATCTTAGTGGAGCGGACATAGGCAGGTGCCTGAGGCACATGGTCCAGCTGGGCCTTGTGATTCTACTCGTAGGTGGACATTGCCGCTAGGGTAACGTTCCTTATACTGCGTCTGGCAGTTGTTCGTATCCTCACACACTAGGGAAGCGAACATAGGTAGGAGCTTTGTGCGGCTTGTGCTGCTGTCCATCTCTTTTGCACCACTAGTGGAGCGGACCTAGGCAGGTGCCATATCTAGTGGTTCGTGTCCTCGCACACTAGTGGAGCGAACGCAGGTAGGAGCTTTGTGCGGCTTGTGCTGCTGTCCGTCTCTTTTGCACCACTAGTAGACCGGATCTAGGCAGGTGCCATATCTAGTGGTTCATATCCTCGCACACTAGTGGAGCAAACGCAGGTAGGAGCTTTGTGCGGCTTATGCTGCTGTCCGTCTCCTGGCACCACTAGAGGAACGGACCTAGGTAGGTGCCATTTTACACTCACTGCTTTTGTCTCTGTGATCATTAACAGAGACCATACCACACACCCTCCGAGTAAGGGAGGAATTGCTTTATTTCCTAACTATATGCCTCTGTGAGTTTAACAGAGGTATTGCACTCTGCACTTGTGCTACTACTATTTACAGCGGCACACATATATACTCTTCCTCACACATTAACCTATCCCTTTTACGTTAATGCTAAATACGGTAGTCGCTGTGACTTTAACAGTACACGCCGTGATTGGCTCTAGTGTTACTGAGACGTATCAGTGTCAGTACTGCTTCCGTAGTACAAGATACCCCTTATCCTCTGCCATAGTCTGCAGCAGAGACTTTGCACGGTGGACCCTGACTGTCTGGTATCCCTTTGGTTTTTATTATCAGACAGCCCCCGTAACACCGCCTTTGCAGCAATAACACAATGTCAATGGGACACTTATAGCTGCACTTGTGTCTCATAGTCCAATATAGTAAAAACTCCTTCTAATGGTGTGTATATACACTGACAATGTAGACTTACTATGTGAAGCCTAATTTTAATTTTAGTGCTGAATGGATCACTGTGCCTCATTCTTTGAATTTGATGAGTTGACAATGCCAAAAAGAAGCCTTCCCAGGGTAAATTCACTCCAGTGCTTCTCTCGGATTATGATGTGGGATAGCAAAATGTCCAGAAAGTTGACCCCTTTAGTCTTAATCCAGGTATATTGATATTGTGGCATTACATTTATTTGGTGGGGAAACAGTGGTACAGTAATTTCTGTGAAGTGTGCTAGGAGCTGTTTATCAACATGACATCTTCAAGCAGCATGTTGTTTCTGCTATTGGGAGCAGCCTGTTTGGTCTAACCTTGATCTTGTCTGCAAGAACTCCAGACTTGTCTGTGTTGTGCACATAAAGGATGGGTCGGGGGGCAGCTTTCCCATCGCGGTGTCTGCTCGGGGAGATTGCGCTCAGATCCGGTGCCTTCTCCTCGATGGCTCGAGCGGGCCAGACCCGGGGCTCGAGCAGCGCTCCTCCCCCTTGAGTGAAAAGGAGGGTGGAATTGGACTTTTTTGGGGATGATAGAGTTTGTGACACCACCCACGGGTTGTGGTGATGGTGGGCACCACCGCTGCTGGTGACGGGGTTCCTGGGAGCGATGGCGGGCAGCAGCTAGGTGTTGACCCCTCCGTGGGTAGGGGCTGTTGGTCCCGGGGCCTGGTGGGAGGTTTGGGATTCCCGTAGGATAGGGTTCACAGGGTGCAGGATTGCGCAGCGCGGTGCCGGATGGCACTGGTGTACTCACTCAGACACAGATGGACAGAGACTCTGGTAAACCAAACGGCTGGATGGACGGGGCCCGCAGCCGGGTGCGGCGTTCTCCCTGGATGGGTTGATGGTGGCTGTCGTTTCCCTGCACCTGTGTTTTGTGTCTTGACTCCAATGCCTGAGCACCGGGAGTCCGCTCCCCGACGTATATGTGCCAGAGGAGCCCTTTTACCCGCAGATGCTGGCCCCTTGGATCTCTGGCCCTTGGCGGTGGCACTTATCCGGAATGGTTGGGCTGTTGCCTTCAATCGGGACTTGGGTGGGAATGAACTTTTGAGGTCCAGACCGCAATCAGAAAATTTGACTAAAGGTTGGCTTTAAGCCTAGTCTGGGTCTGAGTACCCTGCCTGGTGTTTGGCTCCAATCGGCTCCCCGGTTCAGTACCAGCGGGCCACCACCCAACCCCAATCCTACGGTTCCGCTGACCTTCACCAACTCCTGCAGACGGCCACCACTGTCTGCCGACATTGCTGGAAGTGCCAGGGCTCCAACCCAGACACCAACAGTTTTCACTCCTCACTCACTACTGCCCACGACTGGACTGACTGCTGTGTTTTTCCCGCCTCCAGCCTGTGAACTCCTTGATGGGCGAGGCCGACTTCCTGGCTCTGCCCCACATGGTGTGGACATCAAGCCTGGAGGGTGGCAACAAGGGTTTAATGTGTGACTGGTGTGACCTGTCCAGGGAAGGGGGTGTATGATGTTGTGTAGTGACCTGTGACCCCTGGGGTCCAGGGCGTCACAGATCTCATTGGCCAGCAGCTTCAAAAGGAACTGCCAGCTGCAGATCTTGATGACTTTCATGCCCAAGTGGATTTAATTAATAGTCTCAGGCATGTAAATGTATTTTAAAAAAAAAAGTAAAGATTGAAAGAAAGATCAAAAGCCCCCCTGCTTTGCCAAGTAATGATTGTCCTCCTCTGTAAAGGACAATCTTTAGCATGGCCACATGAACATTTACCAGTGGTTGATACTACTACTGTGTAATGGGCATTGTACGATGATAGTTTATTGATATTTTTTTTTTGTAAAAAAAAGAAAATACTTTTAGAAAGAACTTAGCAGTACAAGATCCAGATATATTTTGCAAAGAAACATCTCCAATATTTCTCCATGTTGGGAGTCACTTTTCCAGCTTTCATTCATTTAAAACAGCTCTGAAAATCCATTGCATCAAGCTGCCTATCCTGCTGCTTCATCGCTATTACTTTTGGATAGTTACACTACAAGCTATTTTGGGTCCTAAATTGAATGTCAGAAGTCATTTGGTATTGAAAATGTGATGCATTTGACTGTCTGGTGAAGCTGTACAATAAATACATGTATCTTAGTTTCTAATACTATTCGCATGAATGCGCATGAGAGAAAGCTGAGATATACTTGGATTAGATTTACCAGAAAACATTTTAAACCACTCAAGCCATCAGCATTTTTGCATCGAAACCCTTTTCATGATTTATCTTAATACAATAAATAGTGTGTTGTTCATATCGGGAGATAAATGAGATAAAGCGATTATATAAGGAGATTTTGTTCCATATGTAAGAAAATGTATTTCCTGTGACTATTCCCAATGAGGATCCACTTTTTTAGCTCTACATTACCAAAATGAGAGCATACATTTCCACTCAGCTGTATCACCGGTCATAAACAGCAAAATAATTTACATTTCTGGTAAACATGATTTTTTTACCTATTTTTTAATATTATAAGCACTTTTTCTGATACATTTAATGGGGTACTACAATTAATCATTCAATTCTTTAAACGCCTTGTAAGGAAGGTCCAGATTAAACCCCCTATCAAATCTTTAATGCAATATTACGTACATGTATGTGATTGCAGAAGTAATCGCATGTGAAGAGGTTTCTGAAGCTGAGCTCCCTCAACACACAGAAGATGCCAGATATATTAAATAGCATTAGTCCCTCACAGCTGGGGCCAAAGTTAAATTAAGCCCCAAACATGACTTGTAACCGTATAAGCACCTCTAGTGTACATATACATACTTGCTATAAGCAAGGACAATACGTCTGAAATGTGTAAGCAATTCTTACGAAACCCTAATGCGGGCGTCACACGAGACGATATATTGTGCGATAATACGATGGGATCACGTCGTAAGTTACACACATCCGGCATCGTTTGATATATCGTAGCGTGTGACAGCTACGAGCAACAGTGAACAAGCAAAAATACTCACCTTATCATTGCTCGTTGACACGTCGCTCATTTTCAAAAAGTTGTTTCTTTTTCTCTGCGGTGGTTGTTCATCGTACCCGGGGTAGCACACATCGCTCCGTGTGACACCCCGGGAACGATGAACACAGCTTACCTGCATCCCGCCAGCTATGCAGAAGGAAGGAGGTGGGCGGGATGTTTCCGTCCCGCTCATTTCTGCCCCTCCGCTTCTATTAGCCGGCTGCTGTGTGACGTTTCTGTGGCGCCCAACGTCCCACCCCCTTCAGGAAGTGGATGTTTGCCGCCCACAGCGACCTCACTCAGCAGATAAGTATGTGTGACGGGGGTTTAAAGACTTTTTGCACCACGGGCAACTAATTGCCCATGACGCACAAATGACGGGGGCGGGTACGATCGCTCGTGCGATCGCACAATAGATCGTATCGTGTGACGCCTGCATTAGGGTAAGAGGGAATGGCCACCCTCTTTTGTGCATTGATTTTCTAACTTTACTAATGGAAAAAAAGAGTTTAGTATATTACCGGATGTGTTGCTAGCAAAAATCTTTTTTTGTCTTGGATCTACACTGAATCACCAACGTTCAGCCTTCTGTGCACTGCCTGGTCCTAATTTAACTCCTGAGAAGCCAACTCATGTGGGTGAGCTGAATCCACTTTTTTTTTCTATTTCATATACACACTATGTAGATATATATATATATATATATATATATATATATATATATATATATATATATATATATATATATATATATATATATATACAGTCATGGCAAACGTTTTGAGAATGCTACAAATATTAATTTTTACAAAGTTTACTGCTTAAGTTTTTCTAATGGCAATTTGCATATATTCCAGAATGTCATAAAGAGTGATCAGCTTAACAGCAATTACTTGCAAAGTCAATATTGGCTAAGAAAATGAACTTCAACACCCAAAACACATTTCAACATCATTGCATTCCTGCCATAAAAGGAGCAGCTAACATTGTTTTAGTGATTGTTCCATTAACACATGTGTGGGTGTTGATGAGGACAGGGCTGGCGAACAATCAGTCAAGATTAAGTAAGAATGACACCACTGGACACTTTAAAATGAAGCTGGTGCTTGGTATCATTGTTTCTCTTCAGTTAACCATGGGTATCTCTAAAGAAACACGTGCATCCATCATTGCTTTGCACAAAAATGGCCTAACAGGGAAGAGTATCGCAGCTACAAAGATTGCACCTCAGTCAACAATCTATCACATCATCAAGAACTTCAAGGAGAGAGCTTTCATTGTTGCCAAAAAGGCTCCAGGGCGCCCAAGAAGGACCAGCAAACTCCAGGACCGTATCTTAAAACTGTTTCAGCTGCGGGATCGGACTACCAGCAGTGCCGAGCTAGCTCAGCAATGGCAGCAGGCTGGTGTGAGTGCTTCTGCATGCATTGTGAGGCGGAGACTGCTTGAGCAAGGACTGGTTTCAAGGAGGGCAGCAAAGAAGCCACTTCTCAACAGAAAAAACATCAGGGACTGACTGATATTCTGCAAAAGGTACAGGGAGTGGACTGCTGAGGACTGGGGTAAAGTCATTTTCTCAGATGAATCCCCTTTTCGATTGTTTGGGACATCTGGAAAACAGCTTATTAGGAGAAGAAGAGGTGAGCACTATCACCAGTCTTGTCTCATGCCAACTGTTAAGCATCCTGAAACGATTCATGTGTGGGGTTGCTTCTCAGCCAAGGGAATTGGCTCACCTCTCTTGCCTAAAAACACAGCCATGAATAAAGAATGGTACCAGAATGTCCTCCAAGAGCAACTTCTCCCAACTGTCCAAGAGCAGTTTGGCACCCAACAATGCCTTTTCCAGCATGATGGAGCACCTTGCCATAAAGCAAAGGTGATCACTAAATGGCTCAAGGAACAAAACATAGAGATTTTGGGTCCATGGCCTGGAAACTCTCCAAATCTTAATCCTATTGAGAACTTGTGGGCAATCATCAAGAGACAGGTGGACAAACAAAAACCAACAAATTCTGGCAAAATGCAAGCATTGTTTATGCAAGAATGGACAGCTATCAGTAAGGATTTGATCCAGAAGTTGATTGAGAGCATGCCAGGGAGAATTGCAGAGGTCCTGAAGAAGAAGGGTCAACACTGCAAATAGTGACTTGCTGCATTAACTCATTCTAACTGTCAATATAATCTTTTGGTACTCATAATTAGAGTTGAGCGTGGTTCTAGGTTCGTGGTTCTCCAGTTCGCGGCTCGAGTGATTTTGGGGGCTGTTCTAGATAGAACTAGAACTCGAGCTTTTTTGCAAAAGCTCGATAGTCCTAGATACGTTCGAGAACGGTTCTAGCAGCAAAAAAAACAGCTAATTCCTAGCTGGCTTTCTGCTGTAATAGTGTAAGTAACTCTGTGACTCACACTATTATGAAATTTCAGTGTATAGTGTGTGGGAACAGCGCCTTCAGATCACTGCTGTATGGATAATGGCGATCGCCATTTTTTTTTTTTTTCCTTGTCTTCCTTCCCTAAGTGCGCGCGTGTAGTGGGGAGGGCCAGCATGTTAGCCAATCCCAGACACACACACAGCTAAGTGGACTTTTAGCCAGAGAAGCAACGGCATGTGTGATAGGATGTCCATGTCACATGTCCCTGCATTATAAAACCGGACATTTTCCTCCAGCACGCCATTATCTGCCTTCTGCGTCCTTGGTGTCAGACATCACTGGCGCAGCTCTGTCCTGAGTCCTATCGCAGATACTGCTGTATGCGCTCCATACACAGCGCTGGACAGCTTAGGGAGAGCACTTTCTATCAGTCCTTTTAAGGGCTCGTACCGGCAGGGTCAGAGCCATAGGTGATAGGTCCTGAAAACAGAGTTTAACAGCTACACAAGATGACAGCGTCTGTGTAGCTAAGGTCAGGGATTTCCTCGCTGCATTTCCCCTTTAGGAGGGAATAGAAAGGCAGGCTTCCATTCCTCTACCCAGAGCCCCACAACCCTGGCACTGTACCCTCCTGTCCTCTGCACACTCCAACTCATTATAACTAAACCATTATACTAGCAAACACTGAGTGTACCTAGTGTCATCCTAAACGTGGCTGTTGGACTTCTGTATAGTCCCAGAAGTGCACAGATATTTGCAGCACCTATTCCTGCATTGCACACTCAAACTCATTATAACTAAGCCATTATACTAGCAAACACTGAGTGTACATAGTGGCATCCTAAACGTGGCTGTTGGACTTCTGTATAGTCCCAGTAGTGCACAGATATTTGCAGCACCTCTGCCTGCATTGCACACTCAAACTCATTATAACTAAGCCATTATACTAGCAAACACTGAGTGTACCTAGTGGCATCCTAATCGTGGCTATTGGACTTCTGTATAGTCCCAGTAGTGCACAGATATTTGCAGCACGTCTGCCTGCATTGCACACTCAAACTGATAGTTACTAAGCCATTATACTAGCAAACACTGAGTGTACATAGTGTCATCCTAAACATGGCTATTGGACTTCTGTATTGTCCCACTAGTGCAAAGATATTTGCAGCACGTCTGCCTGCATTGCACACTCAAACTCATTGTTACTAAGCCATTATACTAGCAGACACTGAGTGAACTTAGTGGCATCCTAAACGTGGCTGTTGGACTTCTGTATTGTCCCACTAGTGCAAAGATATTTGCAGCACGTCTGCCTGCATTGCACACTCAAACTCAATGTTACTAAGCCATTATACTAGCAAACACTGAGTGAACCTAGTGGCATCCTAAACGTGGCTGTTGGACTTCTGTATAGTCCCAGTAGTGCACAGATATTTGCAGCACGTCTGCCTGCATTGCACACTCAAACTGATAGTTACTAAGCCATTATACTAGCAAACACTGAGTGTACCTAGTGGCATCCTAAATGTGGCTGTTGGACCTCTGTATTGTCCCACTAGTGCAAAGATATTTGCAGCACGTCTGCCTGCATTGCACACTCAAACTCATTGTTACTAAGCCATTATACTAGCAAACACTGAGTGAACCTAGTGGCATCCTAAACGTGGCTATTGGACTTCTGTATAGTCCCAGTAGTGCACAGATATTTGCAGCACCTCTGCCTGCATTGCACACTCAAACTCATTATAACTAAGCCATAATACTAGCAAACACTGAGTGTACCTAGTGGAATCCTAAACGTGGCTATTGGACTTCTGTATAGTCCCAGTAGTGCACAGATATTTGCAGCACCTCTGCCTGCATTGCACACTCCAACTCATTATAACTAAGTTATTATACTAGCAAACACTGAGTGAACTGAGTGGCATCCTAAATGTGGCTAGCTATTGGACTTCTGTATAGTCCCAGTAGTGCACAGATATTTGCAGCATGTCTGCCTGCATTGCACACTCCAACTCATTATAACTAAGCCATTTTACTAGCAAACACTGAGTGTACCTAGTGTCATCCTAAACGTGGCTATTGGACTTCTGTATAGTCCCAGTAGTGCACAGATATTTGCAGCACGTCTGCCTGCATTGCACACTCAAACTCATTGTTACTAAGCCATTATACTAGCAAACACTTAGTGAACCTAGTGGCATCCTAAACGTGGCTATTGGACTTTTGTCTAGTCCCAGTAGTGCACAGATATTTGCAGCACCTCTGCCTGCATTGCACACTCAAACTCATTATAACTAAGCCATTATACTAGCAAACACTGAGTGTACCTAGTGGCATCCTAAACGTGGCTATTGGACTTCTGTATAGTCCCAGTAGTGCACAGATATTTGCAGCACGTCTGCCTGCATTGCACACTCAAACTGATAGTTACTAAGCCATTATACTAGCAAACACTGAGTGTACCTAGTGTCATCCTAAACGTGGCTGTTGGACTTCTGTATAGTCCCACTAGTGCAAAGATATTTGCAGCACGTCTGCCTGCATTGCACACTCAAACTCATTGTTACTAAGCCATTATACTAGCAAACACTGAGTGAACTTAGTGGCATCCTAAACGTGGCTGTTGGACTTCTCTATTGTCCCACTAGTGCAAAGATATTTGCAGCACGTCTGCCTGCATTGCACACTCAAACTCATTGTTACTAAGCCATTATACTAGCAAACACTGAGTGTACCTAGTGGCATCCTAAACGTGGCTATTGGACTTCTGTATAGTCCCAGTAGTGCACAGATATTTGCAGCACCTCTGCCTGCATTGCACACTCAAACTCATTATAACTAAGCCATTATACTAGCAAACACTGAGTGTACCTAGTGGCATCCTAAACGTGGCTATTGGACTTCTGTATAGTCCCAGTAGTGCACAGATATTTGCAGCACGTCAGCCTGCATTGCACACTCCAACTCATTATAACAAAGCCATTATACTAGCAAACACAGATTGAACCTAGTGGCATCCTAAACGTGGCTATTGGACTTCTGTATAGTCCCAATACTACACAGATATTTGCAGCACTTCTGCCTGCATTGCACACTCAAACTGATAGTTACTAAGCCATTATACTAGCAAACACTGAGTGAACATAGTGGCATCCTAAACGTGGCTGTTGGACTTCTGTATTGTCCCACTAGTGCAAAGATATTTGCAGCACCTCTGCCTGCATTGCACAATCCAACTCATTATAACTAAGCCATTATACTAGCAAACACTGAGTGTACCTAGTGTCATCCTAAACGTGGCTATTGGACTTCTGTATAGTCCCAGTAGTGCACAGATATTTGCAGCACCTCTGCCTGCATTGCACACTCAAACTGTTACGGGGGGCTGTCTGATAATAACTGAAAGGAGTATCAGACAGTCAGGGTCCACCGTGCAAAGACTCTGCTGCAGACTATGGCAGAGTGCAATACCTCTGCCAACTCACAGAAGGATACAATAAGTAAGCAAAGCAATTCCTCCCTCACTTGGAGGGTGCGTGGAACGATCTCTGTCAATAATCACAGAGACAAAGGCAATGTGTGCGAAATGGCACCTACCTAGGTCCGCTCTTCTAGTGGTGCAAAAGAGACGAACAGCAGCGTAAGCCGCACAAAGCTCCTACCTGCGTTCGCTCCACTAGTGTGCGAGGACACGAACCACTAGATATGGCACCTGCCTAGGTCCGCTCTTCTAGTGGTGCAAAAGAGACGAACAGCAGCGTAAGCCGCACAAAGCTCCTACCTCTGTTCGCTCCCCTAGTGTGCGAGGATACGAACAACTGCCAGACGCAGTATAAGGAACGTTACCCTAGCGGCAACGTCCACCTACGAGTAGAATCACAAGGCCCAGCCAGACCATGTGCCTCAGGCACCTGCCTATGTCCACTCCCCTAAGAGGTAAGGATACGGACAGCAGCCGAAGCTGTAAGGTATAAGAACGCTACCCTGCCGGTAGCGCTCACCTAGCATAGACAGAGGAATGCCTAGAGGAACGCGCACAGAGCGTCTACTCATATGCATGAACCAAGAGGACTGAGCACCATGCGGCGTGTGTCAGGGTCTTATATAGACTCTGTGCCTCATCCAAGATGGAGGACACCAGAGCCAATCCGCTGCCAGAACGACAGGAGTGACGTCATGCTGGCCTATCACCGAGCAAGACGTCACAAGCACATGACCAGCGACCAATCGGCATAGAAGGTGTCAGAGACATGTGACCTCGTGTCAGCGATGATGTCACCCGCACATGTGCAATGGCTCCAAGATTGGACTTAGTCTCCAGCGCTCGCACATGTGCAGTAGCAAGAAATCTGGACTTAGTCTCCAGCGCTCGCACATGTGCAGTAGCAAGAAATCTGGACTTAGTCTCCAGCGCTCGCACATGTGCAGTAGCAAGAAATCTGGACTTAGTCTCCAGTGCTCGCAGCAACCGTAACAGTACCTCCCCCTCAAGGGCCCCCCTCCCGGCGACGCAGGTAATCGGCAACTAAGTCGGGAGCATGGACAGCCTCCTCAGGCTCCCAAGAGCGATGTTCCGGACCATAGCCCTCCCAATCTATCAAGAAGAACCTGCGCCCTCTAACCATCTTAGAACCAACTATGGCTCGTACCTCATAGCTAGAGCGAGAGGAATCAGAGGCAGGAGAGTGCACTTCACGAGCGTGAGGTAAAATAGCCGGCTTTAGCAGTGAGACATGGAATTTGTCATGAATCCTAAGATGGACAGGTAACTTCAATTGATAGACTACAGGATTTACCTGTCGAAGAACCTCATAAGGACCCAGGAAGCGAGGAGCAAATTTGACAGAGCTCACTCTAAGTCTCACGTGTTTTGCAGAGAGCCACACAAAGTCCCCTGGAGAAAAGACAGGAGCCGGGCGACGAAACCGATCGGACACCGTCTTCATACGGTCCTTAGCTGCTTGGATCGACTCTTGAGTCCGATCCCAAACCTCTCTGGCATTAGTTGCCCAGTCGTCCACAAGAGGAGGAGGTGCAGCAGCGGGAAACGGTACTGGTACCCTAGGGTGTTGCCCATTATTGAGTACGAACGGTGTCTGCCCAGTGGCCTCAGCCAGCGAATTGTTAAGGGCAAATTCTGCCCAGGGTAGGAGGGAGGACCAGTTATCGTGGTTCTCAGCAACAAAGTGTCGAAGGTATATAATCATAGATTGATTGGTACGTTCAACCAAACCATTAGTCTCCGGATGGTATGCCGAAGAGAGATTCAACTCAATTTGCAGAAGGCTACAAAGATCTCGCCAGAAACGGGAAGTAAATTGCGGGCCTCTATCACAAATGATACGATCTGGCATCCCGTGAAGCCTAAAGACATGCTTGAGGAATAGTTTGGCTAGTACCCTGGAAGATGGGATTCTCGATAACGGTACGAGATGAACCATCCGGGAGAAATGGTCCGTAATGACCCACACAAATCTATGTCCCTGTGAACATGGAAGATCACCCACAAAGTCCATGCCTACCACCTCCCATGGTCTATCTGGCACTGGTAAAGGATGCAAGAGCCCAGCCGGTCTCTGCCGTAATGGACGGTTGCGAGCACACGAGTAGCAGGAACTGACATATCTCTTGACGTGGCTGGCTAAGTGTGGCCACCAATACCACCTCTCCAGTAACTCTCGTGTCCGCCTAATACCAAAATGCCCACCCACCTTTGAGGTGTGGGCCCATGACAGTATATCATTCTGTCGATCAGGCGGAACAAAGGTCTTGCCCGGTGGGATTTGGTCTAACGTCACAGGGGAGAGCGTATGAAAAACCCTGGAGGGAAGGATAAGACGAGGTTCGTCAATCTCTTCCTGGGTAGAAAGCATAGAGCGAGACAGGGCGTCTGCCTTGTTATTCTTACTCCCAGACAGATAGTTGATGGAGAAGTGAAAGCGGGAGAAAAACAAGGACCAGCGGGCTTGGCGAGGATTCAGACGCTGAGCGGTTTGTAAGTACGTCAGATTCTTATGGTCTGTATAGACCTGGAAAGGATGTTTCGCTCCTTCCAGCAAGTGACGCCATTCCTCCAAGGCTAATCTCAAGGCGAGCAGTTCCCTATCCCCAATGGTATAGTTTCTCTCTGCCGGTGAAAAGGTTTTAGCAAAGAAGAAACACGGCCTTTTTCTACCTGCACCGTTCTTTTGATACAAGACCGCACCAGCACCCACTGAAGAGGCATCAACCTCTAAGAGGAAGGGCTTACTCTCATCGGGTCTTTGAAGAACGGGAGCAGTTGAAAAGTGTCTTTTTACTGCCTCAAAAGCCTGAGATGTCTCAGTAGACCAGGCTTTGGGATTAGCACCTTTCTTAGTCAAGGCCACCAAAGGGGCCACCAAAGTAGAAAAATGGGGTATGAACTGCCTGTAATAATTTATGAATCCTAAGAAGCGTTGCACCGCCTTCAAGGAATGAGGTTCGGACCATTGCAGGACAGCAGAGAGCTTCGCAGGATCCATAGCCAGACCCTCTTGTGAGATAATGTAACCCAAAAAAGGCAATGAGGACTGCTCGAATACACATTTCTCGAGTTTAGCAAACAATGAGTGCTCCCTTAAACGGGAAAGGACACGAACGACATCCTGACGATGAGTCTCCAGATCAGGAGAAAAAATCAGGATGTCGTCCAGATACACCACTACTGAGGATAACAGTAAATCCCTGAACACATCGTTTACGAAGTCCTGAAATACTGCGGGTGCATTACATAACCCAAAAGGCATGACGAGGTATTCATAGTGACCGTCTCGGGTGTTAAAAGCGGTCTTCCATTCGTCACCCTTTCGAATTCGTACCAAGTTATACGCACCCCGCAGATCCAACTTCGTAAAAACTTGAGCTCCTCTCAGTCTGTCAAAGAGCTCCGAAATTAAAGGTAATGGGTATTTGTTCTTTATTGTGATTGCGTTGAGACCCCTGTAATCTATGCAGGGACGCAAATCACCCTCTTTCTTCCGAACAAAGAAAAACCCAGCTCCCGCGGGAGAGACAGACTTACGAATGAACCCCTTCTCTAAGCTCTCTCTTATATAGGTCGACATGGCCTCCGACTCAGGTATCGACAGGGGGTAAACCCTGCCTTTAGGTGGAACCGAACCTGGGATAAGGTCTATGGCACAGTCATACGGCCTATGGGGTGGAAGAACCTCAGCACCCTGTTTGGAGAACACGTCAGCGAAATCCAAATAGGGTGTAGGTATGGGAGAGAGATCAGTTGATGCAACCGCAACGACCTTAGGTGGTAAGGGAAGACATCGGGACTGACATTTCGAACCCCAACTAATAATGCTGTCAGACTCCCAGTCAATGTGAGGAGCATGAGTCCGAAGCCATGGAAGACCCAGAAGGACGTCGTCTATACCCTCAGGCAAAACAAGAAAAGAAATCTCTATGTGACCCTGAGACAGGGAAAGGCGCAAGGGAACTGTCCTCAATGTAATGGAGTCAGACAACATAGTTCCATTAACAACACGGACAGGAATAGGCGCCTCTAACATGATAGAGGGAATATTGTGTCCCTTTACAAATCCTGAGGACACAAAAATCCCGTCAGCTCCGGAATCCACAAAAGCCATAATAGGCCATGTATTCTCAGATAACGAGAGCTGACCTGGGATACAACACTTAGAGGGTGCAGAAGACGTCTCTAGTAACCCCCCTCTAATGGTTACTAGGCCAGGGAGTTTCCCTGACGACTAGGACACTTGTTGGCATAGTGCCCAGCTTGACGACATACGTAACATATAGGAGGACCAGACTTGCGTAGTCTGGAGGACGTATGACCTAACTCCATAGGAGTGGGAGATGTTTCAGATGCTGAGGAAGATGGTAGTGGACACTCAACAACTGGAATAGCCCGATGCTTAGGGCGTGAGGAAGAGACCTCGAGTCTACGTTCCTTATGGCGTACATCGATCCTCGTTGCTACTGTGATCAAGTCCTCCAGAGAAGCAGGGACCTCACGAGTAGCAAGGGCATCCTTGACATAGCCTGCCAACCCTCTCCAGAAGATAGGAATCAACACCTTCTCTGGCCAATCTAGTTCTGCCACCAGAGTTCTAAAAGCAATGGCATAAGAACTAGTGGATAACGAACCCTGAGATAGATCTAACAGTCTCAGGGCCGCATCATGGGTAACCTGCGGACCCATGAATACCGCCTTAAGAGCATCAAGAAAGTCTTGATGTCTCAGAGTAACCACATCAGAGCGCTCCCATAGGGGAGTCACCCATTCTAAGGCTTTGTCCTGAAGTAAGGAGATGATAAAGCCTACTCTGGACCTCTCCGTAGAGAAGCGAGAAGAGTTGACCTCTAGGTGTATCTGACACTGACTAATGAAACCACGACATGATCTGGCATCGCCAGAATATCTGTTTGGCAGAGCAAGTCGAGGATCATGTGCAGATGTCACCATGGTCTGAGGTTTATCCTCTATACTCTTGAGCCGTGACTCAAGTACTTGTATGTAACGGTGTAACTGCTGATATTCTGCCATAACTGCCAGACCCTTGGCTCAGTCCTAATGTTACGGGGGGCTGTCTGATAATAACTGAAAGGAGTATCAGACAGTCAGGGTCCACCGTGCAAAGACTCTGCTGCAGACTATGGCAGAGTGCAATACCTCTGCCAACTCACAGAAGGATACAATAAGTAAGCAAAGCAATTCCTCCCTCACTTGGAGGGTGCGTGGAACGATCTCTGTCAATAATCACAGAGACAAAGGCAATGTGTGCGAAATGGCACCTACCTAGGTCCGCTCTTCTAGTGGTGCAAAAGAGACGAACAGCAGCGTAAGCCGCACAAAGCTCCTACCTGCGTTCGCTCCACTAGTGTGCGAGGACACGAACCACTAGATATGGCACCTGCCTAGGTCCGCTCTTCTAGTGGTGCAAAAGAGACGAACAGCAGCGTAAGCCGCACAAAGCTCCTACCTCTGTTCGCTCCCCTAGTGTGCGAGGATACGAACAACTGCCAGACGCAGTATAAGGAACGTTACCCTAGCGGCAACGTCCACCTACGAGTAGAATCACAAGGCCCAGCCAGACCATGTGCCTCAGGCACCTGCCTATGTCCGCTCCCCTAAGAGGTAAGGATACGGACAGCAGCCGAAGCTGTAAGGTATAAGAACGCTACCCTGCCGGTAGCGCTCACCTAGCATAGACAGAGGAATGCCTAGAGGAACGCGCACAGAGCGTCTACTCATATGCATGAACCAAGAGGACTGAGCACCATGCGGCGTGTGTCAGGGTCTTATATAGACTCTGTGCCTCATCCAAGATGGAGGACACCAGAGCCAATCCGCTGCCAGAACGACAGGAGTGACGTCATGCTGGCCTATCACCGAGCAAGACGTCACAAGCACATGACCAGCGACCAATCGGCATAGAAGGTGTCAGAGACATGTGACCTCGTGTCAGCGATGATGTCACCCGCACATGTGCAATGGCTCCAAGATTGGACTTAGTCTCCAGCGCTCGCACATGTGCAGTAGCAAGAAATCTGGACTTAGTCTCCAGCGCTCGCACATGTGCAGTAGCAAGAAATCTGGACTTAGTCTCCAGCGCTCGCACATGTGCAGTAGCAAGAAATCTGGACTTAGTCTCCAGTGCTCGCAGCAACCGTAACACAAACTCATTATAACTAAGCCATTATAATAGCAAACACTGAGTGTACCTAGTGGCATCCTAAACGTGGCTAGTGGACTTCTGTATAGTCCCAGTAGTGCACAGATATTTGCAGCACGTCTGCCTGCATTGCACACTCAAACTGATAGTTACTAAGCCATTATACTAGCAATTTATTCTGCCAGTTTAAGGGCCGTAGTTGCATTGTCAGGGATATTTATTCTTTATTATTCTGCTGTTAATAAAGCTAGACCACCGCTGAAATCTACATCACCTCTCAATTTTTACTACCACATTTTCAGTGCACAATCTTGTCGCAATCAACATGAGTGGCAAATTGACAGATGCTGGTGGAAAGGGGAAGAGGCGTGCTGGAAAAGGAAAAAAAGGGTTTGTCCGTGGGGAAGGTGGCAAAGCTCCATTATCATCTGCTGAAGATAGACCATCTACCAGCAAAAGTAAGATGTCTACTACTTCCCGTGGACAATTCGATGTGCTCCCTTTTTTACGGACACGAACAACAAGAACAAAGGTAGATGATGGCCAAAAAAGGAAAATGCTTGAATGGATCTCAAGTGTTCCAACAAGTGCCCTCTCAGCCACTTCAAGTACCGCATCCAAAAAACACCAGTCCTCTGAGTTGTCATCCCAATCAAACTTGCTTTCTCCCAGCTCTGAAGTCTCCATCAGCCCTGCACAGTATGGTGGAACTGAGAAGGCTGAGTCTGCAGAGCTGTTCAGTCACACTATAGCCTTGGAATCAGAGGTCTGCTCCCAAGCTACAGTGAGTATAGACCAGGAAATGGTCTGCAGTGATGCCCAGAACCTTTGTGACTCTGATTCAGGCCGTGAGGACCAAGTTTCTGAGCATAATGTTGACCCTTTGTCACAAACTGTAACACCTGTGGTAATAGACAATGAGGAACATACTGATGAAGATGAGACGCAGATACCCGATTGGGATGACAACTTAAATATTCAGTCAGGGCAAGAAGAGGCTTGGTCTGAGGGGGAGAGTGGTGCAAACACAACAATTGATGATGAAGTTCTAGAACCCACCTACTGTCAACCCCCAGTCAGGCACTCGAGAAGGTCAACAGAGGCGGTGGAGGAGGATGCAACCGTCGACGAAGTTACCTTGCGCCTTCCTGGACAGAGTCGGAGCACTGGTAGCACGTCTACAACTGCATCCTCAGCCACCACTCTGCCTCTGAGCACTAGTCGGGGGGCTCAGCAGGTCACATGCCCTCTAAGCCTTGCCTAGCCTGGTCCTTTTTTGACATAGAAAAAGATCGCCCAAATTATGTGATGTGTAAAATTTGTCGTGATTCTGTTAGTAGAGGTCAAAACCTCAGCAGTTTGACAACTTCTTCCATGAATCGTCACATGAATAATTATCATAGGTCCCGGTGGGAAGCTCACTGTGCTGCAATGCGGCCTAGCGGAGCGAACCATCCACGGCCTGCCCCTTCCAGTGCATCCGCGCGCTCTTCATCTTCTAGGACTGTGGAAACAGCTGTCACACCTGGTTTTCCATGCACAACTTCCACCACTGTAACCGCAACAGGCACTTTGCTTGGTAGGTCGTCAGTTGGTTTGGAAGGGGAAACAAGTGAGTGTGTACAGCTCTCTCAGACATCGATAGCACCAACGTTGGATGAAGGCAACATCATGTCTCCGCCTGCACTTTCCTCACAAACCTGCATTTTTCCAGGGACACCCTACTCAACACCGTCTACACACAGCAGCCAGATATCTGTCCCTCAGATGTGGTCAAATAAAAAGCCATTTCCTGTCACCCATGTTGTAGCTGTTCTGTTTTGTCACAAGTCAGCTTATGGGATCACCAGTGAGGTCCTCTGAATTAGGCCTCTTCAGACCTAATCAAGAGCGAGCGCTCGGAGAAAAAGACCTGCATCATTCATGTGAGCATGATCAATTCTTCTGTTTATTTAACGTGCAGTTTATTTATACCATTTACAGATCAATGTGATATTGCAAATAAAGTTTCTAGCTGGAAATTTACAAGTTGCTCATATGACCTTTAAGTTTCAGCAAAACAGAAATGTAGAGTCATGCATATGAGATAAGAAGAAGATAAGAAGAACATTTAGAAACAATAATAATCCTTGATCTTGTCTCTTATTCCGAAGGCTCTGACTATGAACTACTTACTAATTAAATAAAATATCTTTAATAAAGAAATAGAGAAACCATTTAACCCTTCTATATCAATTTCCTCCTTTTGTAAATGGTATAACCTTCACTACAGGGTCAGTAGGCGTCCAAACAGGAGCTGCTGGCTCATGGGCCTAGTACCCATGAGGGGTCTTCCTAAGACTTCACCCATCCACCCTCAGTGTGGACACCTACTCCCGGTCAGCAGAGGCCATTTGGGGTCCGTAGTAAACTACAGAGGGTTCAATACTGAAACTCTTAGAACATACATTATTCAATAGTTTAGCTAACGCATATATCAATGCTTTTACAGCTATATAAAGCAATAGACAGAATAACAATATTTGCATACAGGTTTGTATAATGCCAGAAATCCAACCTGCTATGCCCTTAAACCAATTAGCTGGATTCATAAAAGAAAATGTCCAAGAAAAATGTCCAAAAAAAAAAAAAATATAAAAGAAAATGTATTTCCCCACCAGGAGTGTTTGCTGGAATCTAAAGTATGATCTCCAGCACTTCAAAGAAGGTTAAAAATATTTATTGAGGTTCTATTAAAAAAGATCCATCGATCATGGAAACAGTGAGGGGGGACACATTAAGAGAAATCCAACATGTTTCAGCTAGTAGAGCCTTATTCAAGGATTGCAATCCTTGAATAAGGCTCTACTAGCTGAAACATGTTGGATTTCTCTTAATGTGTCCCCCCTCACTGTTTCCATGATCGATGGATCTTTTTTAATAGAACCTCAATAAATATTTTTAACCTTCTTTGAAGTGCTGGAGATCATACTTTAGTTTCCTTGTCTGTATTCTGCCTGAGGCCAGGGCAGCTCCGTGCACCAACACCGATCCTGACCTGGACTTTAGGAAGGGTGAGCTGAACTACTTTTTCTATTTTCTGTCTTTGCTGGAATCATCCATATATATACATATATACGTATAATAGGAGAACAGACAAAAACTGGTGACTATGTATGTAGATACACACATAGACACAAACACACGGAAACAATCATTGTCTTTTCCACAGATAGCAACATCATTATATTGAAGACTGAACCATAATCCATCGTAGGTAATGGGGCCTGAATGAGGGATCTTAGTCTTTACTTTGGTAACTACACCCTCAATGTCCGGATTGTATTCCATCCACCACGACTGTCCCCTAGGCTGTGTGATATTTAGCTGGAACCAGGGATTAGTGACCTTTCCAGCTATAGTCAAGGTGGCAAATACATCTTTTCACCAGAATATCGATAGAGTCCAGGTTTCATTGTAGATACAGTCTGATATCAACACCTCCTGTGGTTCCAGAGGTAAGGCTAAATAAGGCATAGTCTTTGAAGAAAATAAAACTGTGTGTGCAGATCCAACAGTCTTTTGGCTTTTCTCCTTCCATGTCCTCAGTAAGAGATATATGGTGGCGAATGAGTTTATTATCCCAGTCCGTAGTTAAAAGTTCGCTCAGTGTCTTTGTTTGGCGCAGCAACCCTGCTACACCTAGCAGGATAATTAGCAAAACTGTCATTCTGCCGGTGGAGTGACCTTTTTACAGTGACTGGCGTGGATCCAGGTGGGCTTTCCCTCAAGTTTCTGAGGTGGATGTGGTCAGCTGGACTTGGAATGGGCCATCAAAGCGTGGATCTAGGCTCCTTCTCACGTGTCTGCGCACGACCACCCAATCACCTGGATTCAGCTGATGCACATCTGCACTTGCATTGGGATCTGGAATGGATGAAAAGACATGTTTATGCACCACATTAAGTCTTTCCTGTAAGGCCTGGACATAGGCTGTCAAAGTGCCGTGTTGCATCTGTAACACTTGTGGAAAGTAGAGACCTGTTTTTGGGGCACTACCAAAAAGGACTTCAAAAGGAGACAAGCCTGTCTTTCTATATGGAGTGTGTCTGACTGAAAAGAGTGCCAGGGATACGCACTCTACCCAATTCTTTCCTGTCTCTGCCATGGCCTTTTGAATTTTTAGTTTAAGTGTCCCGTTTAATCTCTCTACTTTTCCACTGCTCTGTGGATGATAAGGGGTATGGACGCCTGCTCTATTCCCAGGGCCTGCATAATGTCCCTCATTATTTCTCCAGTGAAGTGTGTACCCCTGTCACTTTCTATGGCTTCTGGGATGCCATACCGACAGACTAGTTCCTTCATCAGTTTTTCTGCAGTTGTTTTAGCATTTGCACATTTTACTGGATAGGCCTCAACCCATCCTGAGAAGAGATCTACACATACCAGGACGTATTCATACACTCCTACCTTGGGTAGTTGTATGTAGTCTATTTGCAGTCGTTGACACGGTAGAGCGGTCTGGGTGTTGCTTTCTTAGGGACTTTACTGTTTTACCTGGGTTGTGTTGTGCGCAGATAATGCAGGATTGTACATGTTTGGAGGCTACGTAACTGAAGCCAGGAGCGATCCAGAAGGCATTCACCTGGTTACACATGTGACTTTTTGAGGCGTGAGTGGGGCCATGTGTTGTTTGTGCCATCATAGGGAACAGGGACCTTGGTAAACACAACCTATCCTTACTTTCCCATACTCCATTTGAGTTCAGCCCAGCTCCCATTTTCCCCAGTGTTCCTTCTCTGTTTGGGCAGCCTGATGCTGGAGGGATTTCAGGACATCCAGACTTACTGTGGCTGGGACTTGCTGGCTCCCTGCCACTATCCTCTGATCCCTAGGCCTCTTTGCCGCTGCTTTCGCAGCTGCATCCGCCCTTCTATTGCCCGCTACCTCCAGTGAGTCACCTTTTGTGTGTGCTTTCACCTTAATGATGCCAACCTGGACTGGTAACATTAGTGCCTCCATTAACCGTTTTACCAATTCTGCATTTTTAATAGGCTTACCAGCTGACGTAAGAAAAGCTCTACTTCTCCAGATAGGGCCAAAATCATGACAGATCCCAAATCCATAATTTGAGTCTGAATAAACATTAATTTTCCTACCTGATCCCGCTCTACACGCCTCAATGAGCGCTGTTAGCTCCGCCTCCTGCGCGGACATGTGCGGCGGGAGTGGTTCAGCTCGGATTACCTCATGCGAGGATACTACTGCATATCCAGTGTAGAATCTCCCATCCAGGTGGTATCTGGAGCCATCTACAAAAAACTCAAAATCTGCATTAGTAATAGGTGTATCATAGACATGGAAAACCTGCAGTCTCCTGACTCATCAGCTCTATGCAGCCATGCTCGTGCGTCATGTCAAAGTATTCATCCTCACTTGTCACCAATTCCCCCTTTTCTGAATCTACTGGCAAAAGGGTGGCTGGATTCAGAACATTGCACCTCTTGAGGGTGACATACTCAGGAATCAGAAGGGCACATTCAAGTCTGAGCTGTCTGGCCATAGACAGGTGTTTCGGTTGGACTTGCACAAGTATAGCATGGATGTCATGCGGGGAGTAAATTGTTAAGGGAAATGTCAATGTGATCTAGCAAGCTTTCCCTAGCAGTACTGCAGCAGCCGCTACAGCACGGACACATGTGGGTGACCCTCTGACAACTGGGTCCAATCGCGCTGAGTAGTAAGCTATTGGTCTTTGTTTGTCACCATGTTGCTGTGTGAGGACGGCTGTCGCATGCCCTCCCTGTTCTGTGCAAAACAAGAAAAATGGTTGATCGTAATTTGGAATACCCAGGGCCGGGGCCGATACAATGAGTAGTTTAAGGGAATGAAAGGAGTCAATAGCTTCCTGAGTGAGGTCAAAGGGGTCAGATGACAGACAATCATAGAGGGGTTGCATCATTTGCGAGGCAGACCTTATCCAAGGCCTGCAGTATGACACTAAGCCCAAAAAGGTGCGCAGTTGCCGGTGGGACCTGGGTAAGGAGAGACTTTGGACTGCTTATTTTCTCTCCTCAGTCAGGTGTCTTGTACCTTCAGAGATACAGTGACCCAAAAATGTTACCTTTTGCTTACAGTACTGTAATTTTTCACGTGAAACTTTGCAACCATTCTCTGCCAGAAAACACAGCAAAGAAATTGTGGCTTCTCTGCAGGACGTTTGGTCTGGACAGCAGAGCAAAAGGTCATCCACGTACTGCAATAGCGTAACCTGTGGATGAGGCGGTTGTTCCAGAATTCCTGCCATAGCTGTAGAATAAATGGTGAATTCATTCCTCCTTGCGGGAGGACTGTCCACATGTACTGTTTCCCCTCATGTGTGAAGGCAAAAAGATACTGACAGTCAGGGTGTAGAGGCACAGAGAAAAAGGCATTTGCCAAATCAATTACTGTAAAACATTTGGAGGTCCCTGGGATTTGTGACAGTAAGGTATGTGGGTTTGGAACAATTGGTGTTACACTCTCAGTGACAGCATTGACAGCTCTCAGATCATGCACCATTCTGTACGTGTCAGGGGAACCTTTGGGCCCTTTTTTTCTTGATTGGATACAAGGGAGTGTTACAGGGGGAGGACCTTTGTACTAGAGCCCCTGCTTGCACATATTCTCTGGTCAGGGCCATTGATTTGGCTGGGCTTAAGGGATACTGTTTTATCAAGGGAATTTCAAACACCAATCCTTCCAGTCCCTTCATGGTCACCAGTTTCCTAGGCCAGAGGCAAAGGAGGAGGGAAGGAAGGAGGAGAGTCAGTCTGCTCCCTCTCCTATTTGGGGTTTTTGCACTGTCTGGCGTAATGTCCATTCTGTCCACAATTCCAGCACTGTACGGTCGCTCGGTCACCTGGTGCCCTCCCTCTCTGCTTCCACTGTTTTCCTTGTGCTCTAGCATACATAACTGGTCGCTTGCATTTTGTCAGTTCAACCCCCTTAGCTACTTGCAGAAGGTCTGTTGGGTCGATATTTCTCCACTCAGGTCTGGCTGTCTGTACTGCTTTTCGTAAAACCTTATTCATACCGTTAATGAATATACTCATCAGTATTTTGTCATTAAGGGAGGTTCTGACTTTGTACCCCACGTCTGCCCACTTCAGCTGTAACCTCCAAAAGTACGTCTCTATACTCTCCCCTTCCTGCTGTATTACGTCAGTCAGGGAAAGAGGGAAAGGTTGGTCTTCAGGGTCAGATAACTGTTTTCTTTCCTCACCGTCAGAGTAATGTCCAGCTTCCTCCCCAAAACTCAATTCCTTCACTACCTCTGTCTCAGTGTCAGCGTCCTCTGTCATCACATGTGATCTGGTTCGAACAGGATTTAGTGCAATCTGCTTAGGGCGAGTAAGATTACACGTAGCACAAGTACCTCTCCAGTCTGGGTTTTTCTGACTACAATGTTTACAAGTCCATTCATCTGGTCTGGGTTTCTGATCATGTGAAGGGGGGGCGGTAGCAGTCACAGTTTTTGCTCTTGGTGCATTAAAACATTTATAATACACTTTACATAACAATAATATAATAATACATCCCACTGTTATTTCTTTACATCCACAATGCTGCACCTCTTCCCTGAATCTGTGCCATTTCTCAACATCCAAACACCCACACTCTGGCATGTCTGCCTTTCTGAGTATTGGTCTGACATTTTTCACTGCGTCCTTGACTTTCCTTTCTTGCACTATCTGTTTGGCTGTTTTGGATCCTGCTGGAGCCCCACACTGCACACTGAACAAGTTGCCCATGGCTTCAACTTATTCCCACACAGCCCACCTTTCTGCAAATGCCCTCTCAGTGTCCCTGAACCTTGTTAACAGGCCACACGTCTCCTGGCAAGTCAGAATGGGCTCTCAAGTGGTAGCAAGAAGGCTCAATCAGCATTCACTCTCACCTGCTACACTTGTAGGGCGTATTGGGAAGGGTTAAAAAACCTCTCTCACCCAATAGACCAGATGACTAAAGCAGGAAGGACCAGGTGTGATAGTCCTCTCACCTGCTAGACCACCTCCATGTAAGTGGGAAGGCCACACGGCTCTCTAACCCACTTCTTCAAACCTGATGTGCAGTTGGCTACTCCATGCTGGTCCTTTACAGAGTATTCCAGCAACGAACGTAAAGTAGAGTTAAACCAATACAATTAACAGAGCTGACTTCTCACAGAGGGCAGAAAATCGCGCAGCTGTTCACTTGACCCCTCCCAAAAGAATGTCAGTAGCACACAGTTTGTTTAGCAAGAGTGTTATCTCAAAAAGAATTCTTTGTCCAGATCCAGATTCAGTTTTCCCAAAACATCCCTAATACCCACTGGTATAATACACAATCCTAGCAGAAAATTGAGACTACTTATATACCTTCACAGCACTAATATTCTACTTTGCTATAAAACCTTCATCCCCATTTGGAGGGGAAGAACCACACAATATCTCACTATAAGGACAGATCCCAGGACCACTTGTCCTACTCATTCATTGATTCCAGAAGCATATGTAACAATACACCTTCCAAGGATCAGTTAACCTCACATGCAAATAAAATTATCTAAACCGCTCTTGACACTGATGGGAAAAAAATACATATGTCAGGTATCCACTCAAATACTCTATATGGCTATGCCCTGTGACATTTCATAACCGGAACATCTTTTCACAGTCCACAGTATGACCTATAACCATTAGACTTATACATACATATTATTTCACCAAGTCTCTTATCTCAATTTCTCATCACTTTGCTATTCAGAGGCTTCTCATCAATATACAACAACCTATTGCCTGCCTACTTTATCTAGGCATTAATATGGAACCACTTATGAACACATATCCCTAGACCAGTGTATTGCCCATCAAAGATGCAAAGATGGCCAAAGCAAAACACAAAACACAGCAACACAGCAAATGCAATTATACAGAGACTGTCCCAAATTCCGTGCTATGCACTCCATGCAATCAGTTAATGGACGGACAACAGATTATCTTATTACTCTATATTTCAACTCTCATTCAGACATGCATGAAAAAACAATACTCACTGGTGATGCCAGAGTTCTTGAACCGTGTGTACAGCCTTACCCAGAATATTCGGAAAATCAGAGAGAGTGAAATGAAGTGTAAGAATAAAGCTTCTCACCTTGCTGCAGCTGAAATTTCACTGTCTCAAGAGTCCCCAAAACTTCTTCCGAATAGGCTGGTTGGCCACGGCTCCACGTTGGGCACCAAAAACTGTTGTAGCTGTTCTGTTTTGTCACAAGTCAGCTTATGGGATCACCAGTGAGGTCCTCTGAATTAGGCCTCTTCAGACCTAATCAAGAGCGAGCGCTCGGAGAAAAAGACCTGCATCATTCATGTGAGCATGATCAATTCTTCTGTTTATTTAACGTGCAGTTTATTTATACCATTTACAGATCAATGTGATATTGCAAATAAAGTTTCTAGCTGGAAATTTACAAGTTGCTCATATGACCTTTAAGTTTCAGCAAAACAGAAATGTAGAGTCATGCATATGAGATAAGAAGAAGATAAGAAGAACATTTAGAAACAATAATAATCCTTGATCTTGTCTCTTATTCCGAAGGCTCTGACTATGAACTACTTACTAATTAAATAAAATATCTTTAATAAAGAAATAGAGAAACCATTTAACCCTTCTATATCAATTTCCTCCTTTTGTAAATGGTATAACCTTCACTACAGGGTCAGTAGGCGTCCAAACAGGAGCTGCTGGCTCATGGGCCTAGTACCTCAGCAGTTTGACAACTTCTTCCATGAATCGTCACATGAATAATTATCATAGGTCCCGGTGGGAAGCTCACTGTGCTGCAATGCGGCCTAGCGGAGCGAACCATCCACGGCCTGCCCCTTCCAGTGCATCCGCGCGCTCTTCATCTTCTAGGACTGTGGAAACAGCTGTCACACCTGGTTTTCCATGCACAACTTCCACCACTGTAACCGCAACAGGCACTTTGCTTGGTAGGTCGTCAGTTGGTTTGGAAGGGGAAACAAGTGAGTGTGTACAGCTCTCTCAGACATCGATAGCACCAACGTTGGATGAAGGCAACATCATGTCTCCGCCTGCACTTTCCTCACAAACCTGCATTTTTCCAGGGACACCCTACTCAACACCGTCTACACACAGCAGCCAGATATCTGTCCCTCAGATGTGGTCAAATAAAAAGCCATTTCCTGTCACCCATGAGAAAGCTAAGAGGTTGACTCTATCCCTCTGTAAGCTCTTGGCTACCGAAATGCTGCCTTTCCGCCTAGTGGACACACAGGATTTTAGAGACCTTATGTCTGTCGCTGTGTCCCAGTACCAGATGCCTAGTCACCACTACTTCTCTAAGAAAGGTGTGCCCGCGCTACACCAGCATGTCGCACACAACATCACCGCTTCCTTGAGAAACCCTGTGTGTGAACGGGTGCATTTCACCACCGATACTTGGACCAGTAAGCATGGACAGGGACGTTACATGTTGCTGACTGGGCACTGGGTAACTATGGTGATAGATGGTGAAGGGTCTGCTTCACAAGTCTTGCCGTCCCCACGACTTGTGTGTCAATCCTCTGTCTGTCCAAGTTCCGCCACTGCTTCTGACTCCTCCACCTCATCTGGGTCCTCCACCTCCGCCCCAAGCCTGCCTGGTCAGGCCACCAGCGTTCTCACTGCGCAGAAGGAATCATGCACCCCTCATTACTATGCTGGCAGCAGAGCGCAACGGCATCAGGCGGTCTTTAGCTTGACATGTCTTGGGAATAGGAGTCACACAGCTGAGGAGTTGTGGTCAGCTCTGCGGTCAGATTTTAATAAATGGTTGTCTCCACTCAACCTGCAGCCTGGTAAGGCCGTGTGCGACAATGCTGCAAACCTGGGTGCGGCCCTTCGCCTGGGCAAGGTGACACACGTGCCTTGTATGGCTCATGTGTTGAACCTTGTCGTCCAGCAATTCTTAACACACTATACCGGCCTAGATGGCATTCTGACCAGGGCATGAAAACTGTCTGCTCACTTCCGCCGTTCAACAGCCGCAGATGAGCGACTTGAATCTCTCCAGAAGTCTTTCGGCCTACCGGTTCATTGCCTGAAATGCGATGTGGCGACACGCTGGAATTCGACACTCCACATGTTACAGCGACTGTGGCAGCACCGCCGAGCCCTGGTGCAATACATCATGATGTATAGCCTGGGCCAACGAGATGCAGAGGTGGGGCAGATCACCCTGATGGAGTGGTCTCAGATCAAGGACCTATGCACCCTTCTGCACAGTTTCGACATGGCGACGAATATGTTTAGCGCTGACAATGCCATTATCAGCATGACAATTCCAGTCATTTACATGCTGGAGCACACGCTAAACACTATTCGGAGTCAGGGGGTGGGACAACAGGAAGGGGAGGAACTACAGGAGGATTCATATGCGCAAGGGACAACAACATCACCAAGGTCCAGACGTTCATCATCACCAGCGCAGCAGGCATGGGACTATGGGGGACAGGGATCAACAAGGGTGCATAGTAGCAGGCGAAATGTTGAGGAAGGTGCAGGAGAACATGAAGAAATGGAGGACGAACTGTCCATGGACATGGAAGACTCAGCAGATGAGGGAGACCTTGGTCAAATTTCAGTTGAAAGAGGTTGGGGGGAGATGTCAGAGGAAGAAAGAACGGGTAGCACCTCTATGCCACAAACACAGCGTGGACTTGGTCCGCATGGCTGCGCAAGACACATGAGTGCCTTCTTGTTGCACTACCTCCAACATGACCCTCGTATTGTCAAAATTAGAAGTGATGATGACTACTGGATTGCCACACTATTAGATCCCCGGTACAAGTCCAAATTTTGTGACATAATTCCAGCCATAGAAAGGGACGCACGTATGCAGGAGTATCAGCAGCAGCTGTTATTCGATCTTAGCTCGGCTTTTCCACCAAACAACCGTGCAGGTGCAGGGAGTGATTCTCTCAGTTGTAACTTGACAAACATGGGACGGTCTCGTCATCTTCAACAGTCTACCCGTACCAGTAGAACTGTATCTGGTGCTGGTAACAGCAATTTTATGGAATCTTTTCAAAATTTTTTTAGACCCTCCTTTGCAAGGCCACCAGAGACAACAAGTCTGACACATAAGCACAGAATACCTTTTAACATACATCAGTATTGGCCAAAACTATAAATGCATAAACAACAAAACCACACAGTATAGGGCCACAAAATATCAATTTTATTAAATATTTTTTTTAAAAAACACATAAAAACAAGGTGCCAACAGTTATAGGGGAGGACAGAGGAAATATAACCATATATACATATAAATTATGCACATGAATATAAGTATAAATATAAATATATGTATATTTAGGATCGAAAGAGTCTAATGAACACATCCATAATCAATAAATATTTAAAGTTGCATAGTGCCAATACAATAATCTGGATAAATAAACAGAGCCGTTCTATCCCAAATACCCAGGAACAAAGTGCAATCTGCAGGCTCCAGCATCAGTAGACCAGCAAGAGAAGCTTAAATGCTGGCTACATAAGATTCAAGTGAAGGCAAATAAGCCATATGGGCAGATCAATAGTAGATTATGCACGAGTGCAAATAAGGCAGGAAACTGCCGATTAGAGGGAGCAGGCAGATTGTAAATCCAGGCGCAATAAAGATAAGGGTAACAGGCTTATGAGTAGCAAGCTTTTACCTCTGTCAAACACCCACGCTTCCAAAGTCTGACACATAGTCAACGGCTGGAGAGGATGATACAGGAGTATCTCCAAATGAACATCGATGCCATGACTTTGCAAATGGAGCCTTGCTCCTTTTGGGCTTCAAATCTAGAAAAATGGTCAGAGCTCTCCAGTTACGCCTTGGAGATTTTGTCATGTCCAGCTGCCAGCGTTGTCTCTGAACGTGTCTTCAGTGCTGCTGGGTGTGTGCTGACAGATAAGCGCACGCGTCTGTCCAGTGACAATGTGGACAGACTAACGTTCATCAAAATGAACAAGTCATGGATCCACCAGGAATTTACTACCCCTGTGTCATCCTGGGGAGAGTAAATGCTTGTGGATTTGGAATGTGCTTGATGCAAATCAAAACACCCTGTTTGCAACTAGGGCACAAGTGCTGCCACTGATAAGGTGTCTGTGTGGCTTAATTTTTTGAAAAAAGGGAGACTCCGCTTGGAGTAACCCTTGCTTGCTGTGTTTTTTAAAAATGATCCAAGATGAACAGAGATGAGATAAGGAAAGACTTTGCTACCTACCCCGGTGTCATCCTGGGGACGGTTAAGTATGGCGTATTTTTTAATGCGCTTGATGCAAATCAAAACATCCTGTTTGCAACTAGGGCACAAGTGCTGCCACTGATAAGGTGTCTGTGTGGCCCAATTTTTTGAAAAAAGGGAGACTCCGCTTGGAGTAACCCTTGCTTGCTGTGTTTTTTAAAAATGATCCAAGATGAACAGAGCTGGGATAAGGAAAGACTTTGCTACCTACCCCGGTGTCATCCTGGGGACGGTTAAGTATGGCGTATTTTTGAATGTGCTTGATGCAAATCTAGCTGTGAAGTGTACAACTAGGGCACAAGTGCTGCCACTGAATGGGTGGGTGTGTGTGGGGCACAATTTTTGGAAAAAAAGGGAGACTCCGCTTGGAGTAACCCTTGCTTGCTGTGTTTTTTAAAAATGATCCAAGATGAACAGAGCTGGGATGAGGAAAGACTTTGCTACTTACCCCGGTGTCATCCTGGGGACGGTTAAGAATAGCGTATTTTTGAATGTGGTTGATGCAAATCAAAACATCCTGTTTGCAAGTAGGGCACAAGTGATGCCACTGATAAGGTGTCTGTGGCCCAATTTTTTGAAAAAAGGGAGACTCCGCTTGGAGTAACCCTTGCTTGCTGTGTTTTTTAAAAATGATCCAAGATGAACAGAGCTGGGATAAGGAAAGACTTTGCTACCTACCCCGGTGTCATCCTGGGGACGGTTAAGTATGGCGTATTTTTGAATGTGCTTTATGCAAATCTAGCTGTGAAGTGTACAACTAGGGCACAAGTGCTGCCACTGATGGGGTGTCAGTGTGGCCCAATTTTTGGAAAAAAGGGAGACTCCGCTTTGAGTAACCCTTACTTACATTGTTTTTAAAAATGGAAATACTTTGCTACCTACCCCGGAGTCATCCTGGGGATGGTTAAGTATGGCGTATTTTTGAATGTGCTTGATGCAAATCTAGTTGTGAAGTGTACAACTGGGGCACAAGTGCTGCCACTGAGGGGGTGTCTGTGTGGCCCAATTTTTGGAAAAAAGGGAGACTCCGCTTGGAGTCACCTTGCGGTGTTTTACATGATTTTAGAAGGGCATGCCATGCCTATATCTGTGTCTCGTCCTCTTTTTCCTCGTAACGCTGTTTTGTTTTCACATGAGAATTTGTCCTTGTCACTTTCCCATGTGTTTGTGTTGTGAGTTGTTTGTCACCTTTTGGACACCTTTGAGGGTGTTTTCTAGCTGTTTTTATGTGTTTGTAATTGCCTGCCATTGTTTCCTATGCAGTTCGAGTTCGGTTCGTCGAACGTTCGACGAACCGAACTCGAACGGGAGATCCGTTCGGCGAACCGACCTCAAGCCGAACCGCGACCGGTTCGCTCATCTCTAATCATAATATGATTGCAATTATATTTCTGTATGTGATGTAAACATCAGACAAACACAATTAAAAACCAGAGGGCAACAGATCATGTGAAAATATAATTTTGATGTCATTCTCAAAACTTTTGGCCATGACTGTAAGTCTTCATAAGGTTGGCACACACTGTTGGTGGTATGTTGGCCCATTTCTCCATGCAGATCTCCTCTAGAGCAATGATGTTTTGGGCCTGTCGCTGGGCAACACAGACTTTCAACTCCCTCCAAAGGTTTTCTATGGGGTTGAGATCTGGAGACTGGTTAGGCCACTCCAGGACCTTCAGATGCTTCTTAGGAAGCCCCTCCTTCGTTGCCCTGGCAGTGTTATTGGGTTCATTTTCATGCTGAAAGACCCAGCCATGTTTCATCTTCAATGCCCTTGCTGATGGAAGGGGGTTTGCACTAAAAATCTCACAAAACATGGCCTAATTTATTCTTTTATGTACAAAGATCAGTCATCCTGGTCCCTTTGCCGAGAAACAGCCCCAAAGCATGATGTTGCCACCCCCATGCTTCACAGTAGATATGGTGTTCTTTGGATGCAACTCAGCATTCAGTCTCCTCCAAACACAATGAGTTGTGTTTCTACCAAACAGTTCTACTTTGGATTCATCAGACCATATGACATTCTCCCAATACTCTTCTGGATAAACTAAATGCTCTCTAGCAAACGTCAGAGACCCAGACATGTACTGGTTTAAGCAGGGGAACACGTCTGGCACTGGAGCATTTGAGTCCCTGGCAGCATAGTGTGTTACTGATGGTAGCCTTTGTTACGGTGATCACAGCTCGAGCCTTCGTGTGTTTCTGAGAGTTTTGCTCACAGTGCTTGTGATAATTTGGACCCCATGGGGTGAGATCTTGTGTGGAGCCCCAAATGAAGAGAGATTATCAGTGGTCTTGTATGTCTTCCATTTTCTTATTATTGCTCCCACCGTTGATTTCATTACACCAAGCAGCTAGCCTATTGCAGATTCAGTCTTCACAGCCTGGTGCATGACTACAATTTTGTTTCTGGTGTTCTTCCACAGCTCTTTGGTCTTCACCATAGTGGAGTTTGGAGTGTGGCTGTTTGAGGTTGTGGACAGGTGCCATTACTACAGGTAAAGAGTGGAGGACAGAGTAGCCTCTTAAAGAAGATGTTACATGTCTGTGAAAGCCAGAAATCTTGCATGTTTTTATTGACTAAATACTTCTTTTCCATCATATTTTGCAAAAAAAATCTTGACAGATCAGACAAGGTGATTTTATGGATTTGTTTTCTCATTTTATCTCTCATAGTTGTGGTCTACCTATGATGTCAATTACAAGCCTCTCTCATCTTTTTAAGTGGGAGAACTTGCAAAATTGGTGGCTGACTAAATATTTTTTTCCCCACAGTATTCAGTAACGCCGTGTTCTTAAAATGTGTTGTCGTTTTAAGAAAGTTCAGCTTTGCTGCTCTTAGTGAAAGTGCTGCCAAACTGTCAGATTGCGGGTCACAGCCGTGATTCACAATCTGACAATCCAGCAGCATTTTCACTGAGAGCAGCGGGGAAGCTCTAATTTGACCTCCGGTGAACTGAGTAATGTCACCTGCTCACAGCTGGGCTCACTAGCTGGTGTCAGTGTTTCTCGTAGCCTTCTGAGTGCAGACATGTTTTCTCTCTCTGCAGACTTTGGATGTAGCAGAGCTGAGGATCATCGTGGTACTTTTCGTGTTTTTGAGGTTAATAAAGGGGTGAAAGAGGGTGTATTTTATTATGAATAAAGAATTTTTTTAGTGTTTGTGTTTTAATTCTTTTTACTTACAGGATTAGTAATGGGGAGGTCTCAAAGATGCCTCCCATTACTAACCTAGGGCTTGATGACAGCTATCATTTGTTGAAAAATCACAGCTATCATTAACGCCTTATATTACCTTGATTGCCATCACATCAGGGGAATTAGGATGAGCAGAGAAAAGCGCCAGGATTGGCACATCTAATGTGATGTGCCAGTTTTGTGCAACTGAGGACTAAGATGGCAATATCTGTGGCTCCTCCCTTTATGATAATACCAGCCTCCACTAGTCTGCTTTACCGTGGCTGGATATCAAACCTGGGGGACCCTACATATTTTGTCCCCTCTATTTTGATATCAAGACACAGTAAAGGGTGCTTTACATGCTGCGACATGGGGGAGGTGCGTTCGGCGTCATAGCGACATCACTGCGGCGTCACTAAGCGACCACCCAATAGCAGAGGAGAGGCGGAGATGAGCGGCCGGAACATGCCGCCCACCTCCTTCCTTCCTCATTGCCGGTGGACGCAGGTAAGGAGATGTTCGGCGTTCCTGTGGCGTCACACATTGCTATGTGTGACGCCGCAGGAATGCCGAACAACCAGCGGCATGCACCACCAACAATATTATGAAAAGGAGCGACGTATCAAAGAGCAATGATTTTTGACGTTTTTGCAATCGTTGATCGTCGCTTTTTGGTGTCACACGCTGCGATGTCGCTAACGGCGCTGGATATGCTACTCGTGAGTATCCTTGTGATTACTCGTTAGGAGTATCGAGTAGGGGTGGGCGATCCTGAACTATAAAGATAGATAAATCATATTATTAAAAAACATTATGATCATACTTACAGGTCCCGCAACGTGCCCTGCAGAGTCTGCCTCCCAGCGCTTCTCCTTCCGCGTCTGTCTGATTGATCATTGTGTGCCGCCCGGTAACCAGCGCTGACGAAAAAAGGACCTACAATGACATCATAGCCATGTGACCCAGTCATGTGTGAATGCTGTATAACTTCATTGGCTACAAACTGGTCATATGACTATGACGTCTCAAAGGTCCTGGTAACTGAAATTTGACATTTACTGTGCTAGTGTTGCATTCGCATCACCTGGTACGGCCACACAGTCTCCTGACAGGAGCGGTCAGCGTGTGTCAGTCCATTCGGGGAGATGCCCATGCGAGACTGCACGAGTCACACGTAAGTGGTACTCCGGCCTCAGTGTCAGCCTGCATCTCACTCTGTATAGCCGCTGCTGTACAGAGTGATGTAGCAGAGTTGACATTGTTCATTGCTCTCTCTGAATCTCACACTGTATAGATTGTCTGTACAGAGTGATGAAGCAGATGTGATATTGCTGTACCTGTGGACTACGAATTTTTTATAATAAAGATGGAGTCTCTAAATGTTATTTTTTCTTTTATTTCTAATAAAAAAATGTCTGTGTTGTGTTTTTTTTACTGTTTACTAAAAATTCATGGTGGCTATGTCTAATTTGGCGTGAGACCATGAATTTCGGGCTTAGTACCATCTGAGAATACAAAGTTGGTATTAACCCCTTTATTACCCAGTGTGCCACTGCCATCAGGGCCACTGGATGAGCAAGAAAAAAAAATCCAGGGAAACCCTTTTTTTTTTGTCAAAAAGCTAAAAAAAAAAATGATGTTGGCTTCGCCATATTTTTGTATGCTAGCCAGGTACAGCAGGCAGGCTACAGGCTGCCCCCAACCCCCATCTGCCTATTTATACCCAGCTGGGAACCAAAAATATAGGGAAGCCTTTTTTTTAATTATTTCATGAAATAATTAAAAAAAAAACACATGGACTTTGTCCAATTTTTGTGTCCAGCCAGGTACAACTAGGCAGCTGGGGACTGGAATCAGCAGCGCAGGGTCGCACAAGTTTTCTGGGCCCCCCCTCTGTAAATTGAAGTCCGCAGCCACCATAGAAAATGGCGCTTTCATAGAAGTGCCATCTTCTGTCGCTGTAGCCAACTCTTCAGTGGCCCTGGTGCCGGGTGGCACGCTGAGTAATAAGGGGTTAATACCAGCTTTGTTTTACCAGCTGGTGTAAAGCCCGGGATTCTTAATGTCAGGCCAAGTTTGACCTGGCCATTAATAATCTCCAATAAAGGGTTAAAAATAGACACCACACAGAGAAAAACTACTTTATTAGAAATAAATACACAGACACACTTAAGGACTCCATGTTTATTAATCCCTCTCACCCTTTCACGATTCTGGTCTTCTGTCTTCTTCAACCCATCTAGCTCTGCTATATCAGAATGCATGGGTAGGAAGACGCTGCTCTTCCCCGTGCAGTCTAATAACTCAATGAGTGAGCAAAGGCTGCGGGTTGGTAAGCTGTGATACCGCTGCCTCAATTGCCATAGTAACCTAAAGAGCGGGTTACTATAGCAATGGTGATCTCCAATCACCTGATCCCTCCATGTGGGCTTACTCTGTAAAGAGCACCAACATGCAGGGAGGGGGAGCCGAGTGTGTGCCCGAGCATCTCACTGGTATACGGCACTCGCCGAGAATACTGAGTACTGAGATACTTTCCAATTGACTTGCATTGCACTCGCTACCCATAACAAGTACCCAAGTGTTAGGACCTACTCGTTACAAGTATAGCGAGTCCGAGTATTTCACTAGTCGCTCATCCCTAGTGGTAAATAATATTTATTAGCTATTTTGTTTGACATATCTCTCCAGTTTAAAATCATATAAATTAAAAGTTTGAAAATTGCTACATTTTTAAAAATGTTTACAAATTACTGATATTTTCACTAATAACCACAAAAAATGTTGTCCTAAATGTACCCCTAACATGAAGTACAACATGCCATAAAAAAATTTCAGCATTACTGGGATCTGATGAAGCATTCCAGAGTTATTACCTTATGAAGTGACACTGCTCAGAATTTAAAAAAATGGTCTGGTCAGGAAGGTGAAAACAGGCTGGGTTGTGAAGGGGTTAAACATGTAAGGGTGTTTGTGCCCTTTGAAACAGCTACATGTGCATATAAATGGTTTGCTGTGACACTGCTAACAGTTTTTCTTTAAAAAAGTTTTAGGTGCTAAACTAACAATAAATTAAATTTCCTTTTGAAGGTTATTAGCTTGCTAATGAATCACAGAAAGTATAAATAAATAATTTGTATATGACTGTAATAACCCAAAGATGTTTTATATAGAAGAGATAAAAAGTTCTGTCAACTCTGGAAAACCAGGAAAAAAAAGTTAATTTAACCACTTTAAGGTTATTCATGTTATTAGTGCTTTTTTGTGTGCAGCAAGAATATGGCTTTTCCTTTGCCTATCGTATTTTTCGGTTTGGAAGACAAACCAGATTATAAGACGCACCCCAAATTTGGAGAAAAAAAGGTAAAAAAAGGGGTCCGTATTACAATCCAATGGTGTCTTACTGAGGGGGCTGGCAGCAGTGGTGGAACGGGGTCGCAGGAGGCAGAGGTGGTGGTCGAGCAGGTCAATGCTGCAGGCAGTGTGGCCAGCAGATGTCCCAGATGCTGTGAGGCAGGCAACTTCTAGAAACTGTCAGGGGTGTGGGAGTCAAAGACATGGTGCCCAGAGTTGGCGAGTGTGCAGATTGAGCTATCGGCTCAATGACAGGCCGAGATCTCACCTGCGCATGTGCTATCTCCAGGCGCCATTTTCCTCAAGTCTGCTGCTGGGAGACCAATGGGCTGGATGGGATGCATGCACAGATGAGATCTTGAGCTGAGAGCTCCATCTGCGCACGCACTGCCTCTGGGCACCATTATTTGAAGCCCACACTGCTGACATTTTCAGGATGCCCCTGCTTCACTGCTCCACAGCACAGCACAACAGCACAGTACCCCGCAAGACTCAGCCTCTTGCGACCCCACTCCACCACCTCCCGGTAAGGTGCATTCAGATTATATGATGCATTCCTCATTTTCCTACCAAACATTTGGGAGGGAAAGTGAATCTTACAATTTTAAAAATAGAGTAATTCTATGTATGCTAATCTTTAAAGAGATTTGTAGTCAGTAGTCAGAAGCTCAGAAGCGGACAAAGACAGAGGTAGGTCCCTATGCAAGAACAATTTATGGCCTTTTGCAGTCTTATATGTCATCATAATGCACAATTCCACAAGTTTTTAATCTTTTAATCTGGAGGTGATCCCTTATCTTTGGATTCCTGTGTGGCTGCCCAGATTTCACCAATCATATGTCCACCCATGTGTACAGTAGAAATATCAGTTGCTTTGTCTAATCAAAGGATTACAAATTTTGAGAAGTGCAATAAGCCAAGTTCATAGGAAATAAGAGAAAATGTCTGCAGTATTGTCTAATTTGATTATCTTTTGCAATATTATTGTCCCAATTACATTAAAGAAAATGTTAAGAATGTGAAACAGTTTAGAAAATTCTACAAAAAAAACCAACCTTTTTTTTTTCTCAGGAAAATGTAATAGGTAAAATGTACAACACATCAGCACTTTTTAGATCTAAACGTTTTAGTTGTTAGCTATTTGCTGCATTAAAAAAATAAATAAACTGAATGTTTTTGAGTTAAGTTTCCTCGCCAGCTGAAACTTAACTCAAAAACATTCAGTTTATTTATTTTTTTAATGCAGCAAATAGCTAACAACTAAAACGTTTAGATCTAAAAAGTGCTGATGTGTTGTACATTTTACATTACATTATTTGAAGATACCTTCATCCTCTAATATGCAATGCAGCAATTTATACTTTTTTACATATTGTCTCTATGCTAAAATGAAGGTAAAACTGATGAATATATCCCCATTGTTTTTTATATGAATATATATGATAATGTCTGTAAAGTGTTGTAAACAAACAAGGCTGACCATTTATGTGGAGGGTAATAATAATAATTAATTTCCTCCATTTGCACACAATTTGTCAATTGTTGGAGTCCATCCTCAGGTAGTTTTGTAAACTTTACAGCCTACTGGAGACCAACAATTCTTTCTGCAAAATACTCAGAAATCTCTTTTGCTCATGGCATGATACACTTCTATAAACATATGTTGAGAAGATAAGACTCTGATAAAGCTCTGCTTTTAAATTAAAACAGGTTGCTAACTCACACCTGATTGTCATTCTATTAATTGAATGTACCAAACTAATTTCACCTTCAAATTATCTGCTAGTGCTAAAAATTCACATACTCTTTCCACTTTTAAACATGTATATTGGATACTTCTAAGGGTGCTCTCACACATCCAGCTTTTCGCCGGTTTGCCAGTTCCGGAGCATGCCAGTACATGTATACAGCACAGTGGCAGTGCTGTAATTTCCAGGTCACATGCTTCGCTCACATGACAGCATGTGACCGGAGCTTGTCGCGCTGCCACTGTACTGTATACACTGTACTGGTGTGTGCCGGAATCGGCAAACTGGCGAAAAGCTGGATGTGTGAGAGCGCCCTAAGCTATAAGGGGCTTAGGATTAAAGCTTTTCTCAAAAAAGCTTAGGTACAGAATTGCCAATCATTGATGTATGCTTTAACAGAAGATTTGCAAATTGTTTCAATTCAGGGTGAAAAGGACTTTATTGGTGAACAGCAAAATGAACTAAGCCTTGGGCGATGCAAGCTATGACACTGTGGCATTTCATAATGCCTATGAAAAAAATTATATGAACAACTGGATATTATCAACAACGACATACTTGAGGAATACCTGGAGTTTCAAAATTCTAACTAAAGTAATTTTGCAGATAATAGCCAAAATGTAAGCATGGGGGCCTAAAAGGCCCCCAATATGCATGTGTTATGTGTTACTTTGTATTTTCTTTATTGTCTGCACATGTCCCTGCTAAATTGTAAAATGCTTCAGAATACATTGGCGGTACATTAAATTAGTAATTACATGTGAGAAAGACCTTTAGTTGTCTAGAGTTTCTTTTTGACCTCATAGATTATTATTTGGCTTATTCTGAGATTGATTATTTTTGGTTGATCATTTAAGTGGATGGTAATAATGGTCTTTAATTTCCTCCATTTGCACACAGTTTGTCTGACTGTTGATTGTTGGAGTCCGACCTCATTCAAGATGGTTTTGTAAACTTTTTAGCCTAATGACCATCAACATGTCATTCTCCAAGATACTCAGAAATCTCTATTGCTCGTTGCATGATACCCTTCTATAAATATATGTTGTGAATATCAGACTTTGATAAAGCCTTACATTAAAACAGGTTGCTTACTCACGTGATTAATATCCTATTGATTGAAAGAACCAGTCTAATTTCACCTTCCAATTATCTGCTAATCCTAAAAAATTACATACTTTTTCCACTCACAATCAGGATATTGAATCATTTTGTACACTCGAAAAGTGACAAAGTGTAATATTTTTTAATTGACTTATTTGTTTGCTTTTCTTCTCTTTATCTATTTTTAGGACATGTTTGCAAATCTGAATAAAGTAGTTTTAGTTCAAATTTATGCAGAAATATGGAACAGTCTAAATGGTTCATAACCTTCAAGTACCACGGTAAAAGATGATAGCTTATTAACAGCTTCTTATCTTACCACTCAGAATCCAGAAAAATAGCTTTTAGCCATTTTGTTGGACTCCCCCAAATCGAATCCTCAAAACTTTGTATTTCCAAAAATTCATTAAAATCCATATTTGTGGAAACATTTGTGTCAAAATTGATTTTTTTTAGGATAGATTTGCTCATCTCAACTAAATACTAAATGCTATTTACTAATTATCCTGTGTCCTTGTAGGCTGTATGCCTGCGATGAGTTTTTGATGCTGCTTATTGTAATTGCAGTCTAGTTCCAACAAAGTTGATGGGGTTTCATACAAATTTCCTGCCACTGTATTTGTTTTGCTCAGCATAAACTGACCTACTGAGCGTGTCTCAAATTTGCAACATACCTATTAATCTTGTGGATACGCTAAGTTTTATATGAGAATTTTCTCATAGACTTGCATTTGATGTGGAAAATCTGCAGGTAAAAAAACACATGTTTTTAGTGTGTTTCTAGCTGGCAGTCACAGATCAACAATTCTGCTGTACAGACCGGTGCTGAAGCATCATTCTGAACAGCAGAAATGATCAGGTTTCAAGTCTCTTAAGGGGACTAATAAAATCAATAAAAAGTGTTACAATAATAAGTTTGAAAAAATAAATTAAAACATCAAAGTTCAATTTAACCCCCTTTGAAAATAAAACTATTTAAAGGAAAATAGAAACACACATATTTGGTATCACCATTTATAAATACCAAATATATTATAATATAAAATAATTTAATCCGATCAATACATGGCATAGCGAGAAAAAAATAATTAAAACACCAGAATTACATTTTTTCTGGTCACTGCAACATTGCATTAAAATGCAATAACGGCCAATCAAAACAAGGCATCTACCCAAAAATAGTATAAAAACATCAGCTCAAGACACAAAAAATAATCCATTATTTAGCCCCAGATACCAAAAAATGAAAACTCTACGGGTCTCGGGAAATGGCGAAAATATTGCAATTATTTTTTGACAAATTTCTGAACTTCTTAGCACCACTTAAATAAAAGTAAAACTTTATGAGCTTGTTATATACGAATGCATATTGACTTGGGGAATCATATTGCCAGGTCATTTTTATCATATAGTGAACATTGTAAAAAGCAACACAAAAATACTTTTTTTTACTGCACTTTTTTTTTGCAATTTCACAAGGCTTGGAATTTTTTTCCTGTTTTCCAGCACAATAGGTGGCAGCATAAATGGTGTCATTCAAAAGTACAACTTATCCCACAAAAAACAAGCCCTCATATGGATATCTTCATGGAAAAATAAAAAAAAGTTATGGAAGAAGGGGGTGGAAAAAATGAAAAATGGAAAATCATAAGGTTGTGAAGTGGTTAAAGGAGTTCTCCAGTGAAAACAGTTATTATCTATCCACAAATTAAATCCCAAATAGGATGGAGTGGCAATACGCATGCTCAAGCTCATCCGTCATGGGGCTTTAAAGTGCTGTTATCGGCTTTTCTGGTCTGATAATACATGAATAGAGGAGAAATCGAGCATCTCACTTCCATGCATTTTTGAAATTCCCTGATCTGCCGATTGGATATCCTGTGGATAGCGGATAACTTTTTTCCACTGGACAACCCCTTTAATGCAAGTTTAAATACAATATAAATTGTATGCATTATGTCTTTATTTTTTAGGAAATAATAGTAAATAATATATATAACCCATGCAGTAATTTATCATAAGGCAAACAATTATATCAGCTGTGTTTTATGCATTTATAGTTTATGGGAAGGTTTATTAAGAGTGAGACAGCATTATCTGGATGCTTTTTTGTACATTTAGAGCTCGGCAATATATATTCTGCAAAATACAATTCTTTTTCAAGCAATGTTCCCTTTATTACTCAGAGGACCCAGGGAGAGAAAATTATTCACTGCTATTTGTTGGAATGATTCTCTAGGTGCACATAAAAGAATTATGTTTGTCATTTTTAAAAATGTTTTGTGAACACGTTGCTTGTTTTTCTGGGAAATAAACATTACATTATTGATGCTAACTCCATTATGGTATTACGAGAAACTCCCAGTGTTTCTCACAAGAGCAGCTGTAAACTCATTCAACAATAAACTGAAAAAGCAAAGAAAAAAAGTATTTGTGATTTGGGCAATGGAAGTATGTTTAAAAAAATCTAAGTTATGCCTTCCTCATGATACAGCAGGTTTACGTGGTCAGTTTTAAGCCTACAACACTCAATCCACAATGGGATAAAGGCCTCATTACAGTTGGTGATGCAGACTGTACCGGGATGAACAGCGCTGGTTCATGGCATTTTTGTTACCAAACACAAGTGGTGCCTCCTATAAGGAGCAATCAAATTATGTAAACTAAAGGTCATTTAGATGATTTAATAATTGGGAGTTTATGAAAAATTGCAAAGCTTCTCTTTTCATCTACACTTTTATTCGTAGACAGCACACGGACTGCACACTCACGGTATCTCTGAGCCAGGGGCATCCATAAAAATCATAGGGCTCTATAGCAGAAGTTCACATTGGGCCCATATTCCCCAAAAAATAGAAACATAATTCATTTTGACCTGAGTCACAGAAAAAAATATCTCACAAATTTGCAGCCATTACAAAGTAATTTTCCTCCTAGTGCAGTCCCTAGAATCCCATTTAATTGCACTCATAAAGTGTGATATCAATAAAAGTGCCCACAAACACTGCACAATACCCAAGCAGGGAATTCCTCCACAGTACCCTTACATGCACAGAATGATTACCACAGTATGATGCCCCAACTGTGACCCCCACCAGATTTCCATGCAGTATACTGTGGAAGCCCTCATGTTTCTCTGTACATTTCTGGTGATCTGGTTAGCCGACATGTGCCTCTAACAGGCATGCGCAGATTGGATATTCACTCATGCCTGTTAACTGGTTAAACCCTGCAGTCAATTTTTGACAACATGATTTAACGCATGCCGGCGGGCATCACATTATTTTTGCTCCTATAGGCAGCCTTGTGACGTGATCACTGAGCGCCGATGGGCTGTCATGACAGGCAGGGCTCAGATGATGAACCTTTTTTCATTCACAACATAGATCCTGTGAACAAGCGATAAGAGTATCGCAGCATCAAGTTCCCTAAGTCTCTAATAAAAACAATAAATGGTTTCAAAACAATTTTTAAAAGTATCAAAAAATTAACAAACACAAAAGTTGAAATCACATCCCTTTTGTCCACTTGAAAATAAACAACGAAAAATACAGATATTTGGTATTGTCGAGTTCAGAAATACCTGCTCATTCACAATATAAAAAAATGAATTGGATAAGTAAAGGGCTTAACAATAAAAAATAAACAAAACAACAGAATTAGGGTTTTTCAGTGGCCATAATATTGCAATAAAATGCAATAAGAGTCAATCAAAACATCAAATGTACACCAAAATCGTAAAATTAAAATATCAGCTCAGGGCGCCAAAAATAAGTCCTCACATGGATGCCGAAAAATGGAAGCATTATTTGTCTTGCCAAAATGTGATTCTTTTTTTATATATATATTTCTAACTTTTTTCACTAGTTTAAAAAAAAACTATACATGGTTACTAGGGATGATCGAATACCTCAAATATTCGGCTTCGTGAATATTTTCTGAATAGGTCGCCGCTAGTCGACTATTCGCAAATATTCGATGCACAATGTAAGTCTATGGGAATCCCGAATAACAACTATTCGGAACTATTCAGGCTTCCCATAGACTTACATTGCACATCGAATATTCGCATAGCGGCGACCTATTTATCGGATATTCGTGAAGCCAAATATTTGAGGTATTTGATCATCCCTAATGATTACTTACTATTAATTTGAACTGACTTGAGGAATCATATTCCCACGTCAATGATACCATATAGTGAACATGGTATATAAAAAAAAAATAAAACCCATCGAGCAATTGCTCTTTTTTTGCAATTTCACCATGCTTGGATTTTTTTTCCATTTTCCAGTGCAATATGTGGCAGAATGAATGATGTCATTAAAATACACAACTCATCCTGCAAAAAACGAGCCCTCATATGGCTATATTGACAGAAAAATAAAAACGTTTTGGTTCTTGGATAAAAGGAGGAAAAAAAATTAAAATCCAATGGAAAATCGCTGGGTGGTGAAGGGGTTAAAAGAATTATCCACTACAGACAATGCTTTTGAATGCTCCCAGTGTACTGAATAAAATGAAAAAATAAGCATACTTAGACTGACAGTATGCCTTAATTTCAAGCATTGTGTTCCCCAGTGATTTCGGGTTATTTTGTATGCCACGTGACACATTGTTTATGTGATCTGAGCACTGTAGCCTATCAAAGGCAGCTGATGACCTGCAGTCTTCATAGTCCTCTCTGACACCAATAGGTTGCACAGCTCTCGTGGCATAAAAATTGTCATGTTTTTGTCAGTGCGTAGATGTTAAGTATGATTTTTTTATTTATTACTCTACCACTTTAAAGGCCGCTTTACATGCTGCGATATTGTGACCGATATCGCTAGCGTGGGTACCCGCCCCCATCTTTTGTGCGACATTGGCAAATCACTGCCCGTGGCGCACAACATCGCCCAGACCTGTCACACTACTTACCTGCCCTGCGCGTCGCTGTGACCGGCGAACCGCCTCCTTTCTAAGGGGGCAGTTCATTCAGCGTCACAGCAACGTCACAGCTGCGTCACTGAACCACCGCCCAATAGAAGCGGAGGGGCGGAGATGAGCGGGATGAACATCCTGCCCACCTGCTTCCTTCCGCATTGTGGGTGGAAGGCAGGTAAGGAGAGGTTTCTTGTTCCTGCGGTGTCACACATACCGATGTGTGCTGCCGCAGGAACGAGGAACAACATCGTTACTGCTGTAGCAACAATATTCGAGAATGGACCCCCATGTCACCAATGAGCGATTTTGCACGTTTTTGCAATGATGCAAAATCGCTCAAAGGTGTCACGCGCAAATGCATCGCTAAAGCGACCGGATGTGCGTTACAAATTCCGTGACCCCAACGAGATCGCTTGAGCGATATTGCAGCGTGTAAAGCGGCCTTAAGGCCAGAGATCAGCCACTACGTGTTTCTATATCCTTACATCACCATATATTTTTACCATACAAATATATTCAATTTTAGGATATATATTAGTATAATATCGGATGCAAGATATATACATAAATACTTACAGTATATATCTATTATATGCATGTCCAAAATTTACAGATGCTATGCAGCAAATGCTCCTATTTACATCATATACATGTGTAAAGAGGTGGACTTGTTTTTGCGTTCCCCCTAAAGGCACCAATTGCATTGTTGTTTTTTAATGTGAGTTATGTCTTGTGTCATGTGTAGAGTTGAGCGCAGTTCGCAGTTCGAGGTTCTCCAGTTCGCAGCTCGAGAGATTTTGGGGGCTGTTCTAGTTTGAACTAGAACTCGAGCTTTTTGCTAAAGCTCGATAGTTCTAGATGCGTTCGAGAACGGTTCTAGCAGCAAAAAGACAAGCTAATTACTAGCTGGCTTTCCGCTGTAATAGTGTAAGTCCCTCTGTGACTCACACTATTATGAAATTTCAGCGTATAGTGTGCGGGAACAGCGCATTCAGATCACTGCTGTTTGGATAATGGCGATCGCCATTATTTTTTTTTTCCTTGTCTTCCTTCCCTAAGCGCGCGCGTGTAGTGGGCCGGGCCAGCATGTCAGCCAATCCCAGACACACACACAGCTAAGTGGACATTTAGCCAGAGAAGCAACGGCATGTGTGATAGGATGTCCATGTCACATGTCCCTGCATTATAAAAACGAGTATCTGCCCGTCCGGACGCCATTATCTCTTCTGCGTCTGGGTGTCAGTCACCGCTGGCGTAGCTCCTGTCTCCGATACTGCTGTGTACGCTCTATACACAGCGCTATACAGAATAGGGATAGAAATTTCTTTCAGCCCTTTTAAGGGCTAATACCGGCAGGGTCAGAGCCATAGGTGACAGTCAGGGCAGTGAAAACAGATTTTAACAGCTACACAAGATGACAGCGTCTGTGTGGCTAAGGTCAGGGATTTCCTCGCTGCATTTCCCCATTAGGAGGGATAGAAAGGGAGGCTTCCTTTCCTGTACCCAGACCCATAACCCTGCCACTGTACCCTCCTGCCCTTTGCACACTCAAACTCATTGTTACTAAGCCATTATACTAGCAAACACTGAGTAAACTTAGTGGCATCCTAAACGTGGCTGTTGGACTTCTGTATTGTCCCACTAGTGCAAAGATATTTGCAGCACGTCTGCCTGCATTGCACACTCAAACTCATTGTTACTAAGCCATTATACTAGCAAACACTAAGGAAACTTAGTGGCATCCTAAACGTGACTGTTGGACTTCTGTATTGTCCCACTAGTGCAAAGATATTTGCAGCACGCCTGCCTGCATTGCACACTCAAACTCATTGTTACTAAGCCATTATACTAGCAAACACTGAGGAAACTTAGTGGCATCCTAAACGTGGCTGTTGGACTTCTGTATTGTCCCACTAGTGCAAAGATATTTGCAGCACGTCTGCCTGCATTGCACACTCAAACTCATTGTTACTAAGCCATTATACTAGCAAACACTGAGTAAGCTTAGTGTCATCCTAAAAGTGGCTGTTGGACTTCTGTATTGTCCCACTAGTGCAAAGATATTTGCAGCACGTCTGCCTGCATTGCACACTCAAACTCATTGTTACTAAGCCATTATACTAGCAAACACTGCTGCCAGTTTAAGGGCCGTAGTTGCATTGTCAGGGATAATTATTGTTGTTTATTCTGCTGTCCACCAGCTAGACCACCGCTGAAATCTACACCACCTCTCAATTTTTACTACCACATTTTAAGTGCACAATCTTGTCGCAATCAAAATGAGTGGCAAAATGACAGATGCTGGTGGAAAGGGGAAGAGGCGTGTTGGAAAAGGAAAAAAAGGGTTTGTCCGTGGGGAAGGTGGCAAAGCTCCATTAACATCTGCTGAAGATAGACCATCTTCCAGCAAAAGTAAGATGTCTACTACTTACCGTGGACAATCCGATGTGCTCCCTTTTTTACGGACACGAACAACTGGAACAAAGGTAGATGATGGCCAAAAAAGGAAAATGCTTGAATGGATCTCAAGTGGTCCAACAAGTGCGCTCTCCGCCACCTCAACTACCGCATCCAAAAAACACCAGTCCTCTGAGTTGTCAGCCCAATCACACTTGCATTCTGACAGCTCTGAAGTCTCCATCTGCCCTGCAAAGTATGGTGGAACTGAGATGGCTGAGTCTGCAGAGCTGTTCAGTCACACTATAGCCTGGGAATCAGAGGTCTGCTCCCAAGCTACAGTGAGTACAGACCAGGAAATGGTCTGCAGTGATGCCCAGAACCTTTGTGACTCAGATTCAGGCCGTGATGACCAAGTTTCTGAGCATAATGTTGACCCTTATTCACAAACTGAAACACCTGTGGTAATAGACAATGAGGAACATACTGATGATGATGAGACGCAGATACCAGATTGGGATGACAACTTAAATATTCGGTCAGGGCAAGAAGAGGCTCGGTCTGAGGATGAGGGGAGTGCAAACACAACAATTGATGAGGAAGTTCTAGATCCCACCTACTGTCAACCCACAGTCAGGCCCTCGAGGAGGTCAACAGAGACGATGGAGGAGGATGCAACTGACGACGAAGTTACCTTGCGCCTTCCTGGACAGAGTCGGAGTACTGGTAGCACGTCTACAACTGCATCCTCAGCCACCACTGTGCCTCTGAGCACTAATCGGGGTGGATCAGCAGGTCGCATGGCCTCGAAGCCTTGCCTAGCCTGGTCCTTTTTTGACATAGCAAAAGATCGCCCAAATTATGTGATCTGTAAAATTTGTCATGATTCTGTTAGTAGAGGGCAAATCCTCAGCAGTTTGACAACTTCTTCCATGAATCGTCACATGAATAAATATCATACGTCCCGGTGGGAAGCTCACCGTGCTGCAATGCGGCCTAGCGGAGCGAACCATCCACCGCCTGCCCCTTCCAGTGCATCCGCGCGCTCTTCATCTTCTAGGACTGTGGGGACAGCTGTCACACCTGGTTTTCCACGCACAACTTCCACCACTGTAACCGCAACAGGCAGCTTGCTTGGTAGGTCGTCAGTTGGTTTGGAAGGGGAAACAAGTACGTGTGTACAGCTCTCTCAGACATCGATAGCACCAACGTTGGATGAAGGCGACATCATGTTTACGCCTGCACTTTCCTCACAAAGCTGCATTTTTCCAGGGACACCCTACTCAACACCGTCTACATACAGCAGCCAGATCTCTGTCCCTCAGATGTGGACAAATAAAAGGCCATTTCCTGCGACCCATCACAAAGCTAAGAGGTTGACTTTATCCCTCTGTAAGCTCTTGGCTACCGAAATGCTGCCTTTCCGCCTGGTGGACACACAGGATTTTAGAGACCTTATGTCTGTCGCTGTGCCCCAGTACCAGATGCCCAGTCGCCACTACTTCTCTAAGAAAGGTGTGCCCGCGCTACACCAGCATGTCTCACACAACATCACCGCTTCCTTGAGAAACTCTGTGTGTCAACGGGTGCATTTCACCACCGATACTTGGACCAGTAAGCATCGACAGGGACGTTACATATCACTGACTGGGCACTGGGTAACTATGGTTATAGATGGTGAAGGGTCTGCTGCACAAGTCTTGCCGTCCCCACGACTTGTGTGTCAATCCTCTGTCTGTCCAAGTTCCGCCACTGCTTCTGCCTCCTCCACCTCATCTGGGTCCTCCACCTCCGCCCCAAGCCTGCCTGGTCAGGCCACCAGCGTTCTAACTGTGCAGAAGTTATCACGCACCCCTCAATACTATGCTGGCAGCAGAGCGCAACGGCATCAGGCGGTCTTTAGCTTGACATGTCTTGGAAATAGGAGTCACTCAGCGGCTGATTTGTGGGCAGCTCTGCAGACTGAGTTTAATAAATGGTTGTCTCCACTCAACCTGCAGCCTGGTAAGGCCATGTGCGACAATGCTGCAAACCTGGGTGCGGCCCTTCGCCTGGGCAAGGTGACACACGTGCTTTGCATGGCTCACGTGTTGAACCTTGTTGTCCAGCAATTTTTAACACACTATCCCGGCCTATATGGCCTTCTGACCAGGGCACGAAAACTGTCTGCTCACTTCCGCCGTTCAACCACCGCAGCTGAGCGACTTGCATCGCACCAGAAGTCTTTCGGCCTGCCGGTTCATCGCCTGAAATGCGATGTGCCGACACGCTGGAATTCGACTCTCCACATGTTACAGCGACTGTGGCAGCACCGCCGAGCCCTGGTGCAATACGTCATGACGTATAGCCTGGGCCAACGAGATGCAGAGGTGGGGAAGATCACCCTGATGGAGGGGTCTCAGATCAAGGACCTATGCACTCTTCTGCACAGTTTCGACATGGCGACGAATATGTTTAGCGCTGACAATGCAATTATCAGCATGACAATTCCAGTCATTTACATGCTGGAGCACAAGCTAAACACTATTCGGAGTCAGGGGGTGGGACAACAGGAAGGGGAGGAACTACAGGAGGATTCATATGCGCAAGGGACAACAACATCACCAAGGTCCAGACGTTCATCACCAACGCGGCAGGCATGGGACCATGGGGGACAGGGATCAACAAGGGAGCATGGTAGCAGGCGAAATGTTGAGGAAGGTGGAGGAGAACATGAAGAAATGGAGGACGAACTGTCCATGGACATGGAAGACTCAGCGGATGAGGGAGACCTTAGTCAAATTTCAGTTGAAAGAGGTTGGGGGTAGATGTCAGAGGAAGAAAGAACGGTTAGCACCTCTATGCCACAAACACAGCGTGGACTTGGTCCGCATGGCTGCGCAAGGCACATGAGCGCCTTCTTGCTGCACTACCTCCAACATGACCCTCGTATTGTCAAAATTAGAAGTGATGATGACTACTGGCTTGCCACACTATTAGATCCCCGGTACAAGTCCAAATTTTGTGACATAATTCCAGCCATAGAAAGGGACGCACATATGCAGGAGTATCAGCAGAAGTTGTTACTCGATCTTATCTCGGCTTTTCCACCAAACAACCGTGCAGGTGCAGGGAGTGAATCTCCCAGTTGTAACTTGACAAACATGGGACGGTCTCGTCATCTTCAACTGTCTACCCATACCAGTAGCACCGTATCTGGTGCTGGTAACAGCAATTTTATGGAATCTTTTCATAATTTTTTTAGACCGTCCTTTGCAAGGCCACCAGACACAACAAGTCTGACACATAGTCAACGGCTGGAGAGGATGATACAGGAGTATCTCCAAATGAACATTGATGCCATGACTTTGCAAATGGAGCTTTGCTCATTTTGGACTTCAAATCTTGAAAAATGGCCAGAGCTCTCAACTTACGCCTTGGAGATTTTGTCGTGTCCAGCTGCCAGCGTTGTCTCTGAACGTGTCTTCAGTGCTGCTGGGTGTGTGCTGACAGATAAGCGCACGCGTCTGTCCAGTGACAATGTGGACAGACTAACGTTCATCAAAATGAACAAGTCATGGATCCACAAGGAATTTACTACCCCTGTGTCATCCTGGGGAGAGTAAATGCTTGTGGATTTGGAATGTGCTTGATGCAAATCAAAACATCCTGTTTGCAACTGGGGCACAAGTGCTGCCACTGAATGGGGTGTCTGTGTGGCCCAATTTTTGGAAAAAAGGTAGACTCCGCTTGGAGTAACCCTTGCTTACATTGTTTTTAAAAATGATCCAAAATGCACAGAGCTGGGATCAGGAAAGACTTTGCTACCTACCCCGGGGTCATCCTGGGGACGGTTAAGTATGGCATATTTTTGAATGTGCTTGATGCAAATCTAGCTGTAAAGTGTACAACTGGGGCACAAGTGCTGCCACTGATGAGGTGTCTGTGTGGCCCAATTTTTGGAAAAAAGGGAGACTCCGCTTGGAGTAACCCTTGCTTGCCGTGTTTTTGAAAAGGAGCCAAGATGAACAAGTCATGGTTCAGCAAAGACTTTGCTACCTACCCCGGTGTCATCCTGGGGACGGTTAAGAATGGCATATTTTTGAATGTGCTTGATGCAAATCTAGCTGTGAAGTGTACAACTGAGGCACAGCTGCTGCCACTGAAGGGGTGGGTGTGTGTGGGGCCCAATTTTTGGAAAAAAGGGAGACTCCGCTTGGAGTAACCCTTGCTTACATTGTTTTTAAAAATGATCCAAGATGAACAGAGTTGGGATCAGGAAAGACTTTGCTACCTACCCCGGGGTCATCCTGGGGACGGTTAAGGATGGCATATTTTTGAATGTGCTTGATGCAAATCTAGCTGTAAAATGTACAACTGGGGCACAAGTGCTGCCACTGATGGGGTGTCTGTGTGGCCCAATTTTTGGAAAAAAGGGAGACTTCGCTTGGAGTAACCCTTGTGGTGTTTTACATGATTTTAGAAGGGCGTGCCATGCATATATCTGTGTCTCCTCCTCTTTTTCCTTGTCCAGCTCTTTTGTTTTCGCATGAGTATATGTCCTTGTCACTTTCCCATGTGTTTGTGTTGTGTTGTGAGTTGTTTGTCACCTTTTGGACACATTTGAGGGTGTTTTCTAGGTGTTTTTATGTGTTTGTGATTGCCTGCCATTGTTTCCTATGCGGTTCGAGTTCGGTTCGTCAAACGTTCGCCGAACTGAACTCGAACGAGACCTCCGTTCGACGAACCGAACTCGAGCCGAACCACGACCGGTTCGCTCATCTCTAGTCATGTGATGGAATGTATGATGTGAAGCAGTATTTTATGTGTTAAACAGACATGAGGTTCATAGATAGTTAACAGTTGGAACTAGTCCATAATGGAAGTGGCTAGATGTAGGTTTGCTGTGGAAGATCAGTCAGGGCCAATCTTGTGACAGAAGCAGACCTAAGGTCTTAATAGTCATCATGTCTGGCATGCAGTGTGTGACCTGTAACAAAAGAAAGAGGAGACTGGGACAAGCAGCATGCTCCTAAGGAATAAACTGAGGCACACAGTGAACATCAGTGAATCACTTCTATAAACTGTACTGTAGTGCTAGGTTGGGTTGTGCTGAGCCAAGCAAAACCTAAGAGAACAGGAAAAATATCAGTGAAAGTGGAATAGGTGTGTCTAATGCTGCTCTCTGCTACTGAAATGTATGAGAAGTTGTGTACTCTCTACCTCATATACATAGTTGTTATCAATGTACTAACGAGTAAAACTACATTGTTGTTTAAGAACTGGTGTTCTTTTTTCCTGATTGATTCAACATCTTGTTCTGTTAAACCTAAGCCATTGGCACCATGCAGCCTGCGAGGGCATAGCGCCTTCGTGATTCAAGACCACACACCCAGCAAGAACCCCGTCTTTCATGTAGTGTGCTTGGGCTGGAGAGTACAGTAACTCACCCATGACTATTGTTCCGTGCCATGCTGCACTTGTAGTCACAAGGCTCAAACCTTGCTGTCAGATGATCTTATCATTCTGGGGAAGCCCAAGCCGCATGGCAGATGTCGACTGCTACACGGTCAAAAATGGTGCTGTGCGCACACTGTAAAATGGCGGACAATGATATAGCATGCAAATGAGGACCTGCCTATCATTGATGGTGAAGTGGAAGGGTGCAAAGATATGGACAGCCTTTAAGAGGATTCACCTACAGGAGGGAGTGGTTGTCCTTGAAGTGTCAGCTGATGGTGAGGAGTACCATCTCCCATAGGGCAAAGTGGAGAGATAAGGTCCAGCCTTTGCAGTGTGACAGCAGCGAATAGGTGGAGACATGGAGAAAATGAGATGGTCAGCTGAAAGAAAGCCATCCAATGCTAAGTGGAGCTCTGATGCAGGACACAAAGTGGCAAGTGGCACAGCACCATTTTGTGAGTGGAAGTCACAGAGAGTGTGGAGATAGATGATGGCTGAGTAGAAGCAGCAAGAAGTAATGAGAGATGAGCAACCATGGTATTGTGTGCAAATCATGAGAGGATCAGGACAAATCAGGGGACGGAGGCTGATGGCCCTCATGTCTGAGGAGGTAAGGCTGTGTGCCTTGGTGGAAAAGATCACTCAGTCTCCAGTGCCAAAGTCCCCATTTGAAGCTGAGGCATATATTCCAGCCTTGTCTCTGGCCCACAGATGGACCAAGTGTCTTAAAACACTATAGGCCTAGTTGTTCATTGGTCTCTCCCCAACTGTGACGGAAGGACGGAAGACCTTATACTGTTAGATGTCCCGAATCCACCAAAGGCCCCAAGTCAAAGGCAAACTCCAACCTTTTAAGAGAATCCTCTTGACATCTTGGAAGAACGGATCATGGGTGTGATATGGGACAATAAGAAGAGTGAAAAGTAGGTGCAGGAAAACTGGATGGACTCGGTCAAGAAGACCTCAAGCAGCAAATAACTCAGGAAAAGGTGATGTACTATGACTGCAGACAGGATTTTTGTTTAGCCATGAAGGAATGAACCCTGACCAAGGTTTATATAGATACCCCCTCCCAACATTGTGACCCTAGTCTGTAACCTGGTGAAAGAATTAAGTTACTGAAAGATGATGGTACTATGGGATAGTTTATATGAATATTACCCAAGTGCCGACAAGATAGGAGGTTGGAGAACAGCATTACAGCATTTAGCAGAGGAATCTGCCATAGGACCAGGGGTTTGTGATAGGAGAAGCATTGGGGAGACTGTCTTGATTCTCCATGGTTCTGAAGAGGAGGATAGGACCACAGGACTGCCGGAGATAGCATGTGCTCATGGGTGCACACTCATTGGTGAGTGAACAGGGGCTAAAGAGACCTGGCTCTGAGCATGGCCGGATACAAAAAAATGGGGTCGGATATCTGAAGGCTGTTGCACCTGTCGACCTGGACAGTTTCAAAGTCCTTGAAAGGCCTTGGATCTAAGACCCAACCACATCTTGGACTCACTGCTATTGGCTAAGTTGTTTTGTCCCTTTCCCTTTTTTATTGCGCATGTTGCGCACCCCTTTGCTGGATTTAATGACTTTGTAGCCATAAATGGGCTGCATGCCCTTCTTTATGGACTTTCTCTAATACAGAAAAAGGACTCTGCCCAAAAATAGACTATGCTCTGGTCCTATGGACACATTTTGAGGGGGGTGGAAGGAACCCTGGACTGAGTCCCTGATGCGAGGTGCTGCCCGTTTCTGCAAGGATGGACTGAGCAACACGAGCCCTTACTATAGTAGGCTACACTTAAAAGGAAAATATACCCCGCCCACCATTCCTAGGAGTAAGCAGCATTGAAGATGAGCTCCTGAGTTTTTCATCATTTATACCTTGTAATGAGCGAACAGTAAGACAAAACCTTGAAAAATTCGACTCTGTGGAACAGGAAAGCGAGCTGGACTGAGCTGGACTAAAGATTTTTATGAAAAAAGAGGAAATAGAGGATTTAAAGGACATAAGAAAAAACCTGTTGAAGGACAGATCACATACAACAGGAGGACTCCAAACTGACATCTGACACCCAGAGATCTGCACATCTAAAGGTAGGACCATCCTCCATCCATACCACAACCTACAGACAGTGCTGTAATTACATCTCTGATAAATAAGGATTATTATAAAAATGGAAAATATAAATGTAGAACAAGTAACTGGGCAGAGAGCAGAGCTGGAGACACCCGACACCAGGAGGTCACACACTCTGGAAATCACATACTCTGAAGGGCAGAAAAGCATTCATGCACAAAAAGCCATTAAACATGCAAAGATTAGAGAAGAGCCAGAGACCCTCTTTCCTGATTTTACCTCTAAAGAGGAAGATAAAAGGAAAACCAATTATTTATTTTTCACAGACCAGCCCTTAGCCTGGCACACCGCTCTGTGCAATCAATATAAGTATATATCCAAGAACGGCAATCATAAGGGCCAGCAGATCAGAATTAGAAACCAAAAAGAAGACGAGACCAACTCACTGACCATAAACGTGTACAATAACGGCATAATCATGGTACAAGGGGCTGAGGAAAACTTACAGAAATTTGAAGACAGCTTTTCTCAAATTAAACTCCAGGCACAAAACTGCAAAGAACAACAAACCCCAGCAGCCACCATCACCTCTACAGAGACCTCCAGAGACAGAACTGCAGCCCCCAACACTTCACACCCCTCACCCGAGACCCTCAGAGACTGTTTATCTCAACTAGAAAGAGACTTTGTACAATTTAAAGAAGAACTTCAAAGAAACCTTGGTGACAGAAATGCAAATGACCAAGTAATGAATGAGATAAGCAAACTGAGGTGTGAATATGCAGCAGTGAATATGCATCTGCAGGAAATAAGAAGCAAAATGTGTGAACTGCAGCATGAAAATGCCCGACTGAGACAGGAGATAACAGAGCTGAAGACTCCGGGACACCTGAAACAGGAGGACGCCATAGAAACACAGAGGAGTGAAGACAACATGGCCCCCACTGGCCAGGAGGGAGCTATGGTAACTAACACCAGAACAGACACAATGGCCTCCACTGGCCAGGACACTGAGATACCAAATAACTCCAACAATATGAATGCTCCTGAAAATAACATAAGTGAACCACAAACCAGAGAAACAGAAAAGAGAAGAGAACTAGCCACCAGCAAAATCTCCAGCACAGACCCCCAGCTTCACCCACGTACCCCACCCGTGACCTCACAACGTTTTGATACCATCCTAATAATGGACTCAAATGGGAAATACCTGAAAACATGGCGACTATTTCCAGGAAAAAGGGTCAAAAAAATCCACTGTGCAACTATTGAGCAGGTGATGGCAGTCATCAATAACCCACGGTTCACAAGCCCAAATCATATTTTTATACACACAGGAACAAACAATCTGCCAGCCCAACACCAGCAGATCGCAGGACAACTGACCCAACTAGCAAAGACGGCAAAACTAAAATTCCCAGACAGCAAAATAATTCTATCATCTCTGCTCCCAAGAAATGATGTATCCAGCCAAACTACCCAGAACATCAACACGGACCTGACCACAAGAATCAAGGCTGTGCCCGACGTGATCCTGGCACAACACCCCTCCATAAAACACCAACACCTCTACGACGACAAGCACCTAAACAAACAAGGGGTCAGCCTACTGGCCAAAGAGCTGAAGGACATTATACTAAACAGAGACCCCATGCCTGGACTCAACAACAACCAAAATCCCATGGAAAGACCCCCAACAATAAAAAGACAGGAAACCCCAATTTCATCACAGGAGGCCAGAAACAAAGCCCTTCACCCAACATCGGGCCATCAGAGGAGGAGACCACCATGGAGGGGACCATCAACCCCACACAGAGACATGCAGGGCAGAGATATGGAAGAGATTAGAACCCTGCTCAGCACATTGTGCAGGAAACTAATGTGACTGGATCTAACATACCTATAAACCAGTCGTAAATCCAGAGTGTCTTACACAGCCGCACTCATTACAAGGTATATACACATGAGGTATATAGAAAAAAAAAAAAAAAATGACCTCATTCACAATCAGCAGCTGGAACATCCAAGGCCTGAGCACCTCGGCCTTTGGATGTAAAACAAATGACCCCGACTTTATTCAAAGACTGAAGAATATAGACATTCAGATCCTCCTGGAAACATGGACCAGAGCTGAAAACGAATCTCCGGTGCCAATCGGATACAGAGAAATCTCTGTCCCTGCCCTTAAAAATAAAAACATCAAACAGGGCCGCTGCTCAGGAGGAATATTGATCTGGTATAAAGAAGAGCTCCACCAGTACATCACACCAGTGAAGAGAGGAGGCAGCCACATATGGATCAGAATCAGCAGCTCCATCCTCACCTCTCAGTCCGATGTCTACCTCTGCACCACCTATATACCACCGCCAGAGTCCCCCTACTTCAATCCAGACAGCTTTGAGATCTTACAAGAAGAAGCCACCCATTATCAGGTCCTGGGCAAAGTTCTCATCTTTGGAGACCTCAATGCAAGAACAGGGAGAGAAAAAGACTTTCTGACCACAGACGGAAACATCTACATATTTGGGGCAGAGAATGACAGTCACGACTCAGAACACTCAGAGAGAAACAGCTATGACAGTACAGTCAACAAAAGTGGCAAAAAGCTCCTGAACTTATGTAAAAGTTTAGGTCTTCATATTCTTAATGGACGTACAAAGGGAGACTCACTGGGAAGATATACACTAGACTCCCATGTAGGAAGGAGTGTAGTAGACTACGCCATTACAGATATGGACCCGGCAAATATTAGCGCCTTCATAGTCACCCCACAAACGCACCTGTCAGACCACAGCCAACTTCTCCTGTACATAAAATCTACAGAGAAACCATCCACACAAAAGCCACAGCAGAGCAGCCTCTACAACCGACCTCCATCCTATAAATGGTCCAAGACGTCAGAAATAAAATATAAAGAGGCTCCCAACAGACCGGAATTACAAGAGATGCTCCACAACTTCTACAGCTACAAGTACAAGTCAAACCCAGAAGGAGTGAATCAAGCTGCAAAAGACCTCAACAAAATATTCCACACCATGGCCAAATTGTCCGACCTCAAACAAGTCAACTACAAGAGGCCAAAAGAAAAGCAGATCAATGGTTGGTTTGACAAAGAGTGTAAAGCCGTTCGAAAGACCCTGAGAACAGCCTCAAACAATAAACACAGAGACCCCAACAACCCAGACCTGAGGGAAGCCTATGACACCATACAAAAGCAGTACAAAACCATCCTCAGGAGGAAGAAGCAGAGCTACATCTCTACCAAACTTAGCCAACTCCAAGACGCCCTCCAAGACAACTCCTTCTGGGAAATATGGAGCCACATGGACACAAAGAGCAAGAAAAAGACTGATACCCATATCCAAAATGGCAACATCTGGCTCCAGTACTTCAGAGACCTCTACAAAGACATCCCAAAAGAAGGACTAAGCCAAGAGCAGGAAAACATAACATCAAAACTAAAGGCAATGGAAGAGAAAATCAAAAACTTCCAAAACCCACTGGACACACCAATTACATTACAGGAAGTTGCAGAGAAAATCACTTCCATAAAGTGTAAAAAATCTAGTGGTCTGGATGGAATCCCCCCAGAGATGTTGAAGTACAGCCCACCAGAAATTCAAGCTGCAATGGTTAAACTGTTCAACATTGTGCTGAGTGCTGGCTACTTCCCTCGTACCTGGAACCAAGGACTCATTACACCGATCCACAAGAGTGGGGACAGGTATGACCCTGCCAACTACAGAGGCATATGTGTCAGCAGTAACTTGGGAAAACTGTTCAACAGCATCCTAAACAAAAGGATCATCAGTTTCCTTACCGAGCACAATGTCCTGAGCAAAAGCCAAGCAGGGTTCGTGCCAAACCACCGCACCACGGACCACATCTACACCCTGCACAGTCTCATTCAGAGCCACGTCCACAATACAAAGCATGGGAAGATATACGCCTGCTTTGTAGACTTTAAAAAGGCCTTTGACTCAGTGTGGCACCCGGGCTTGTTCTTAAAAATGCTGGAAAGCGGAATAGGAGGAAAGACCTACGATGTCATCAAAAGCTCCTACACCGAGAACCTCTGCAGCGTGAGTGTGAACGGTAGAAGAACGGCTTATTTCCAGCAGAGCCGAGGAGTCAGACAGGGCTGCAGCCTAAGTCCAACGCTCTTCAATATTTACATCAATGAGCTGGCTGCTGCTCTGGAATCTTCACCTGCTCCAGGTCTCACACTCCATGACGCCCAGGTGAAATTCTTGCTCTATGCAGATGACCTACTGCTGGTGTCACCAACCGAGAAAGGTCTCCAAGACAACCTACAAATTTTGGAGAAATTCAGCTCCACATGGGCACTACCGATCAATCTAAAGAAAACCAACATCATGGTGTTCCAGAAGAGAAAAAGAAGATTTGACCAGCATCCTTCATTTGTCGTAAACGGCTGCACTCTAACAGGAACAGACAAATACACCTACTTGGGCCTGGAAATTCACCAGTCAGGGAGCTTTAAACAAGCCATAGAGACCCTGAAAAACAAGGCCTGCAAAACCTTTTATGCCATCCGAAGGAAATTGTATCATCTGAAGCCACCAGTGAGGGTCTGGCTAAAAATCTTCGATTCCATCATTGCCCCAATCCTCCTGTATGGCAGCGAAGTCTGGGGCCCTCACACTTACCCAGATTGGTCAAGGTGGGATTCCAGCCCAACAGAAATATTCCACCTGGAATTCTGTAAGCACCTTCTCCAGGTCCATCGAAGCACCTCCAACAGCGCCTGTCGAGGTGAGCTGGGCAGATTCCCTCTACACCTAGCAGCTCTGAAGAGGTCACTATCATTTCAGGCTCACCTACAGAGTAGCAATCCAAGCTCCCATCACCACAAAGCTCTGATACATATACGTGGGCCAGATGAACCAGGACCCCTGGCACAGCTCTCCCAAACCCAACTGGACAAAATAACCAATCACAGCAGCCTGACAAGAACCAGAATCAGGAAGATGGTAGACGAGGGCCAGGAGAGGTATGTCAGTGACTGGAGGACCGACATCAACACCTCACAGAAACTGACCACGTACCAGAGTCTACAGAGAGACTACAGACTGGCCCCGTATCTGGAGAAAATCCCGCACCCCAGAGACCGCAGGACCCTGAGCCGATATAGACTCAGTGCCCACAGTCTAGCCATCGAATCCGGTCGACACAAGCAGAGCTACAAGCCAAGGGAGGACAGACTGTGCCAACACTGTGACCTCGAGGCCCTGGAGGATGAAACCCACTTCCTGCTACACTGCACCAAGTACTCAGCAGTGAGGGACACTCACTTCAGGAGACTCTCCCATCTCTTCCCGGATTTCAGCTCCATGAAGGAGGAAGAGAAAATATATATCCTGCTGGGGGAAGAAGAGAGCGCAGTGGAGATAGCAGCGCGGTATGTGAGCGAATGTCATAGACTTCGAGAAAGAGAACTATGATAAGCCATGGACTTCCATAGCCCCCCATCCCAGATGTGGCCCCCCAATCCCCACCCTGGATATGCCCCATCCACCGTTACCACAGTCCCCACCGTGGATATGCCCCATCATAAGCCATGGACTTCCATAGCCCCCATCCTAGAAGTGCCCCCACAGTCCCCACCCTGGATGTGCCCCATCCATCCTTCCTACAATCCCCACCCACCATCCCCACAGCCCCAGGCCCTAATGTACACTTGCTTTGGCAAAACTAATTTGTATTTGGTCCTGCCAATAAAGCTTATTTGATTTGATTTGATTTGATTTGATTTGACTGTGCCCTTGGGACACGGAGGGCTACTTTTGTGTTGGCCTGAGGGCCTCTGATAAAAGTCTTGGATGCTTTATTTCTCGATTCCTAAGCTAGTAGGACTGGGTGTGTTTTGTCCCCAAAAGAAAAGAAGACGTCATTTGCATCTCGGGGAAGAAAAGCTGCCAATGTTTATCAATAGTATGTGCTGTATTACATTGTTGTCCTCCAGGTCTTCAGATGGTTGAGGATGACCATCATTACAGAAGAGAGACTTGTGGTCATATTCCCTCCCTGAAGACACCAATTGTGTTGTTGTGATGTAATGTAAATAGTGTCTTGTATCATGTGATGTAATGAATAATGTGAAGCACTGCTTTATATGTTAGACTGACAGTAGGCTCAAATACAGTTAATAGTTGGGGTTGGGCGTTGCCCATAGTGGGAGTGGCTAGTGTGACTCATTTAAAATGTCTATACTGTTTACAAATTACATCTTTAGATAACATTTAAGATAACATTCCATGTTAACATTTTTAGAATTTGTATCCTTGCTGTTACCAATAATTCTCTGATGGACATTTTAATTATTTAATTTTACAGTTTTATATTTAAAGGGAATGTGTCACCAGAACATGAATGATTTGTTAAATCATTACTAGAGTTGAGCGCGGTTCGCGGTTCGAGGTTCTCCAGTTCTAGGCTTGAGTGATTTTGGGGCCTGTTCTAGATTGAACTAGAACTCGAGCTTTTTGCAAAAGCTTGATAGTTCTAGAAACGTTCGAGAAACGTTCGAGAACGGTTCTAGCAGCAAAAAAAACCAGCTAATTCCTAGCTGGCTTTCCGCTGTAATAGTGTAAGTCACTCTGTGACTCACACTATTATGAAATTTCAGTGTATAGTGTGCGGGAACAGCGCCTTCAGATCACTGCTGTATGGATAATGGCGATCGCCATTTTTTTTTTTTTTCTTGTCTTCCTTCCCTAAGCGCGCGCGTGTAGTGGGGAGGGCCAGCATGTCAGCCAATCCCAGACACACACACAGCTAAGTGGACTTTTAGCCAGAGAAGCAACGGCATGTGTGATAGGCTGTCCATGTCACATGTCCCTGCATTATAAAACCGGACATTTTCCTCCAGCACGCCTTATCTGCCTTCTGCGTCCTTGGTGTCAGACATCACTGGCGCAGCTCCGTCCTTTGTCCTATCGCCGATACTGCTTTATGCGCTCCATACACAGCGCTGGACAGCTTAGGGATAGCACTTTCTATCAGTCCTTTTAAGGGCTCGTACCGGCAGGGTCAGAGACATAGGTGACAGGTCCTGAAAACAGAGACAGCGTCTGTGTAGCTAAGTGTGTCTGTGTCAGGGATTTCCTCGCTGCATTTCCCCATTAGGAGGGAATAGAAAGGCAGGCTTCCTTTCCTCTACCCAGAGTCTTACAATCCTGGCACTGTACCCTCCTGTCCTCTGCACACTCCAACTCATTATAACTAAGCCATTATACTAGCAAACACTGAGTGAACTTAGTGTCATCCTAAACTTGGCTGTTGGACTTCTGTATAGTCCCAGTAGTGCACAGATATTTGCAGCACCTCTGCCTGCATTGCACACTCAAACTGATAGTTACTAAGCCATTATACTAGCAAACACTGAGTGTACCTAGTGGCATCCTAAACGTGGCTGTTGGACTTCTGTATAGTCCCAGTAGTGCACAGATATTTGCAGCACGTCTGCCTGCATTGCACACTCAAACTGATAGTTACTAAGCCATTATACTAGCAAACACTGAGTGTACCTAGTGGCATCCTAAACGTGGCTGTTAGACTTCTGTATAGTCCAAGTAGTGCACAGATATTTGCAGCACCTCTGCCTGCATTGCACACTCAAACTGATAGTTACTAAGCCATTATACTAGCAAACACTGAGTGAACTTAGTGTCATCCTAAACGTGGCTGTTGGACCTCTGTATAGTCCCAGTAGTGCACAGATATTTGCAGCACCTCTGCCTGCATTGCACACTCAAACTGATAGTTACTAAGCCATTATACTAGCAAACACTGAGTGAACTTAGTGTCATTCTAAACGTGGCTGTTGGACCTCTGTATAGTCCCAGTAGTGCACAGATATTTGCAGCACGTCTGCCTGCATTGCACACTCAAACTGATAGTTACTAAGCCATTATACTAGCAATTTATGCTGCCAGTTTAATGGCCGTAGTTGCATTGTCAGGGATATTTAATCTTTATTATTCTGCTGTTAATAAAGCTAGACCACCGCTGCAATCTACACCACCTCTCAATTTTTACTACCACATTTTCAGTGCACAATCTTGTCGCAATCAACATGAGTGGCAAAATGACAGATGCTGGTGGAAAGGGGAAGAGGCGTGGTGGAAAAGGAAAAAAAGGGTTTGTTCATGGGGAAGGTGGTAAAGCTCCATTATCATCTGCTGAAGATAGACCATCTACCAGCAAAAGTAAGATGTCTACTACTTACCGTGGACAATCCGATGTGCTCCCTTTTTTACGGACACGAACAACAGGAACAAAGGTAGATGATGGCCAAAAAAGGAAAATGCTTGAATGGATCTCAAGTGGTCCAACAAGTGCCCTCTCAGCCACTTCAAGTACCGCATCCAAAAAACACCAGTCCTCTGAGTTGTCATCCCAATCAAACTTGCTTTCTCCCAGCTCTGAAGTCTCCATCAGCCCTGCACAGTATGGTGGAACTGAGATGGCTGAGTCTGCAGAGCTGTTCAGTCACACTATAGCCTGGGAATCAGAGGTCTGCTCCCAAGCTACAGTGAGTACAGAACAGGAAATGGTCTGCAGTGATGCCCAGAACCTTTGTGACTCTGATTCAGGCCGTGATGACCAAGTTTCTGAGCATAATGTTGACCCTTTGTCACAAACTGTAACACCTGTGGTTATAGACAATGAGGAACATACTGATGAAGATGAGATGCAGATACCCGATTGGGATGACAACTTAAATATTCGGTCAGGGCAAGAAGAGGCTCGGTCTGAGGGGGAGGGGAGTGCAAACACAACAATTGATGATGAAGTTCTAGATCCCACCTACTGTCAACCCACAGTAAGGCACTCGAGGAGGTCAACAGAGGTGGTGGAGGAGGATGCAACTGATGACGAAGTTACCTTGCGCCTTCCTGGACAGAGTCGGAGTACTGGTAGCACGTCTACAACTGCATCCTCAGCCACCACTCTGCCTCTGAGCACTAGTCGGGGTGGATCAACAGGTCGCATACCCTCTAAGCCTTGCCTAGCCTGGTCCTTTTTTGACATAGCAAAAGATCGCCCAAATTATGTGATCTGTAAAATTTGTCATGGTTCTCTTAGTAGAGGTCAAAACCTCAGCAGTTTGACAACTTCTTCCATGAATCGTCACATGAATAAATATCATATGTCCCGGTGGGAAGCTCACCGTGCGCAATGTGGCCTAGCGGAGCGAACCATCCACCACCTGCCCCTTCCAGTGCATCCGCGCACTCTTCATCTTCTAGGACTGTGGGGACAACTGTCACACTTGTTTTTCCACGCACAACTTCCACCACTGTAACCGCAACAGGCACTTTGCTTGGTAGGTCGTCAGTTGGTTTGGAAGGGGAAACAAGTGAGTGTGTACAGCTCTCTCAGACATCGATAGCACCAACGTTGGATGAAGGCAACATCATGTCTCCGCCTGCACTTTCCTCACAAACCTGCATTTTTCCAGAGACACCCTACTCAACACGTCTACACACAGCAGCCAGATCTCTGTCCCTCAGATGTGGTCAAATAAAAGGCCATTTCCTGCGACCCATGACAAAGCTAAGAGGTTGACTCTATCCCTCTGCAACCTTTTGGCTACCGAAATGCTGCATTTCCGCCTAGTGGACACACAGGATTTTAGAGACCTTATGTCTGTCGCTGTGCCCCAGTACCAGATGCCTAGTCGCCACTACTTCTCTAAGTAAGGTGTGCCCGCGCTACACCAGCATGTCGCACAAAACATCACCGCTTCCTTGAGAAACTCTGTGTGTGAATGGGTGCATTTCACCACCGATACTTGGACCAGTAAGCATGGACAGGGACGTTACATGTCACTGACTGGGCACTGGGTAACTATGGTGATAGATGGTGAAGGGTCTGCTGCACAAGTCTTGCCGTCCCCACGACTTGTGTGTCAATCCTCTGTCTGTCCAAGTTCTGCCACTGCTTCTGCCTCCTCCACCTCATCTGGGTCCTCCACCTCTGCCCCAAGCCTGCCTGGTCAGGCCACCAGCGTTCTCACTGCGCAGAAGGAATCACGCACCCCTCATTACTATGCTGGCAGCAGAGCGCAACGGCATCAGGCGGTCTTTAGCTTGACATGTCTTGGGAATAAGAGTCACACAGCTCAGGAGTTGTGGTCAGCTCTGCGGTCCGAGTTTAATAAATGGTTGTCTCCACTCAACCTGCAGCCTGGTAAGGCCGTGTGCGACAATGCTGCAAACCTGGGTGCGGCCCTTCGCCTGGGCAAGGTGACACACATACCTTGTATGGCTCACGTGTTGAATCTTGTAGTCCAGCAATTTTTAACACACTATCCCGTCTTAGATAGCCTTCTGACCAGGGCACGAAAACTGTCTGCTCACTTCCGCCGTTCAAGCACCGCAGCTGAGCGACTTGCATCGCTCCAGAAGTCTTTCGGCCTGCCGGTTCATCGCCTGAAATGCGATGTGCCGACACGCTGGAATTCGACTCTCCACATGTTACAGCGACTGTGGCAGCACCGCCGAGCCCTGGTGCAATACGTCATGACGTATAGCCTGGGCCAACGAGATGCAGAGGTGGGGAAGATCACCCTGATGGAGTGGTCTCAGATCAAGGACCTATGCACCCTTCTGCACAGTTTCGACATGGCGCCGAATATGTTTAGCGCTGACAATGCCATTATCAGCATGACAATTCCAGTCATTTACATGCTGGAGCACACGCTAAACACTATTCGGAGTCAGGGGGTGGGACAACAGGAAGGGGAGGAACTACAGGAGGATTCATATGCGCAAGGGACAACAACATCACCAAGGTCCAGACGTTCATCATCACCAACGCAGCAGGCATGGGACCATGGGGGACAGGGATCAACAAAGGCTCATAGTAGCAGGCTAAATGTTGAGGAAGGTGCAGGAGATCATGAAGAAATGGAGGATGAACTGTCCATGGACATGGAAGACTCAGCAGATGAAGGAGACCTTGGTCAAATTTCTGTTGAAAGAGGTTGGGGGGAGATGTCAGAGGAAGAAAGAACGGTTAGCACCTCTATGCCACAAACACAGCGTGGACTTGGTCCGCATGGCTGCGCAAGACACATGAGTGCCTTCTTGTTGCACTACCTCCAACATGACCCTCGTATTGTCAAAATTAGAAGTGATGATGACTACTGGATTGCCACACTATTAGATCCCCGGTACAAGTCCAAATTTTGTGACATAATTCCAGCCATAGAAAGGGACGCACGTATGCAGGAGTATCAGCAGAAGCTGTTACTCGATCTTAGCTCGGCTTTTCCACCAAACAACCGTGCAGGTGCAGGGAGTGATTCTCCCAGTTGTAACTTGACAAACATGGGACGGTCTCGTCATCTTCAACAGTCTACCCGTACCAGTAGGACCGTATCTGGTGCTGGTAACAGCAATTTTATGGAATCTTTTCATAATTTTTTTAGACCCTCCTTTGCAAGGCCACCAGAGACAACAAGTCTGACACATAGTCAACGGCTGGAGAGGATGATACAGGAGTATCTCCAAATGAACATCGATGCCATGACTTTGCAAATGGAGCCTTGCTCCTTTTCGGCTTCAAATCTAGAAAAATGGCCAGAGCGCTCCAGTTACGCCTTGGAGATTTTGTCGTGTCCAGCTGCCAGCGTTGTCTCTGAACGTGTCTTCAGTGCTGCTGGGTGTGTGCTGACAGATAAGCGCACGCGTCTGTCCAGTGACAATGTGGACAGACTGACGTTCATCAAAATGAACAAGTCATGGATCCAGAAGGATTTTACTACCCCTGTGTCATCCTGGGGAGAGTAAATGCTTGTGGATTTGGAATGTGCTTGATGCAAATCAAAACATCCTGTTTGCAACTAGGGCACAAGTGCTGCCACTGATAAGGTGTCTGTGTGGGGCCCAATTTTTGGAAAAAAAGGGAGACTCCGCTTAAAGTAACCCTTGCTTGCTGTGTTTTTTAAAAATGATCCAAGATGAACAGAGCTTGGATCAGGAAAGACTTTGCTACCAACCCCGGTGTCATCCTGGGGACGGTTAAGAATAGCGTATTTTTGAATGTGCTTGATGCAAATCTAGCTGTGAAGTGTACAACTAGGGCACAAGTGCTGCCACTGAATGGGTGGGTGTGTGGCCCAATTTTTGGAAAAAAGGGAGACTCCGCTTGGAGTCACCTTGTGGTGTTTTACATGATTTTAGAAGGGCGTGCCATGCCTATATCTGTGTGTCCTCCTCTTTTTCCTTGTCCAGCTCTTTTGTTTTCACATGAGTATATGTCCTTGTCACTTTCCCATGTGTTTGTGTTGTGTTGTGAGTTGTTTGTCACCTTTTGGACACCTTTGAGGGTGTTTTCTAGGTGTTTTTATGTGTTTGTGATTGCCTGCCATTGTTTCCTATGCAGTTCGAGTTCGGTTCGTCGAACGTTCGACGAGTCGAACTCGAACGGGACCTCCGTTCGGCGAACCGACCTCGAGCCGAACCGCGACCGGTTCGCTCATCTCTAATCATTACATGTATATTTAACACAATTGTGATAACTAGAGATGAACAAATCAATTATACATTATCAAGTTCATTATGAATTTTCAGATTCTGCTGAATTTAGCATTTTTGGGACACAAAAGCAGGGAAATGATGTCTAACTAGCCTCTATTTTGCAGGACTTTGTATTTAAGTTCTGTTAAGCAATTAAAGTAAAACACATAGAACTCACATAACATGGTTACATGACCACTTTGCCCTCAGCACCAAAAGAAGCGAAGACCAGAGGTGTTGGTGGAGTTGGTGTAAGAAGTCAAGTGAGGTGCACGGTAAAGAGTGTTACTTTAATAGATACAGGGGTTGCCCTGGAGCCTAGTTGGTTCAAAAAGTTACTTTGACCTATATAAAAAGACCAATGCTACTAAGACTTGCAATAATTAGGAGGACCCATTGGAGCTTTTGCATTGCAGCCCATGACGTTCAAGTTACGTCACTTGTTCTAGGAGAAAAGAGTATACATTGCTAAGAATAATGAGGTTTATTTAGAGCCAAGTTCTCAGTTCTTTTTCTTATGAAAAGAAAGATCATAAAATAAACAGCAAATAAATCAAAACTACATGAATGCTACATGTTGCATTACGGAAGCCAAAGACTACACTGTTTAACAAAAAATATATTCTTCCTGATCACGTTATATCCTTTTTTTATCTTTAGCAAAGACAGAAGACCAAATGGACACTTAAAATAAAATTAATAAATGCTCCAAATTTTACAAGCCAATATTGACAATGCCAGTGTTTATGATGCTGAAGCTACTGTCTGCAGCCTGTGTGGCCTAGACTTGTTACTATGCTGCTGCATCCCATCGAGAACAACTCAGATGTCATTGGTCATCCATTGCACAAAGAGCTGTCAGCAGAGGATCTTGATGATTTGTGTGCCCATGTATATTTAGCATGACAGAATATACCTCAGACAAGCATTAATAAACTCTTTGATAGCAGCAAAGGCGTGTAAGGGGTACTTTACACATTGCAACATCGCTAGCATTGGCTAGCGATGCCGAGCGCGATAGTACCCGCCCCCGTCGCACATGCGATATTATGGTGATTGCTGCAGTAGCGAACATTATCGCTACGGCAGCATCACACGCACATACCTGCTCGGTGACGTTGCTGTGACTGCCGAACTATCCCTCCTTCAAGGGGGAGGTGCGTTCGGCGTCACAGCGACGTCACCGCAACGTCACTAATCGGCTGGCCAATAGAAGCGAAGGGGCGGAGATGAGCGGGACATAGCATCCCGCCCACCTTCTCCCTTCCGCATTGCCGGTGGACGCAGGTAAGGAGATGTTTGTCGCTCCTGCAGGCTTACACACAGCAATGTGTGCTCCGCAGGAGCGGCAAACAACATCCTACCTGCGGTCGACCCGACATTATGAAAATGACCGATGCTACACAGATCGCTGATTTTCGACGCTTTTGTGATTGTTTATCGGCGCATCTAGGATTTACACGTTGCGATGTCGTTACCGGAGCCGGATGTGCGTTACTAACGACGTGACCTCGACGATCTTTTGGAAGTGATGTCGCAATGGTTAAAGCCCCCCTAAGTGTGTGTATTTCTGTGCGTGGAGCTCAAACTCGATACTGAATAAATGGAGATATTTTAAAAATGTTATTTCCATTTTTTCATCATTTGCATATCATTAACACATCTATCGATCCCGCAATTTCCATAATATCACAACTTTTCCTTTTTGGTATTGCAGTTTTAATGTTGAAGAGCTTATATAGTGTGCATTCCTTCTGTTTTCCAATCTAACAGATATTCAGCTAAAGTCTTGGTTTTCTCCATAGATGTGGTTTTTCTTTTATCTTAATGGCTTTTCCATGAGTTGTAATGCGACAGTGCTGTTATCTCTTTCTAGATAATTAAGTCGTCTTCGTCTATTTTGCAGCTCAGGTAACCCAAGCAAGGCCAACAGCAAGTACCTGATTAATTTATTTGCAAGCACTACCACGCTGAAGTGTACGTGCGCCTGCTGTGATCTAGTTACTTGGTCAAACATTAGGCTGTTCGTAATGTTGAAAAATAGAAAACGTTAAGTGAAACAGGCACAAACAATCCCATAATAATACAGTAGGTGAGGAGAACACAGTCCACAGTGCCCTTGTAGCACATTACAATTGCTTTTTCACACCACACTATGGATGCTTTGAGTTGAAATTATGTTTGCCTTAACAAGACCAAGATGCATGGAGTACAAAATAATATCAACAGCTAATTATCAATATTATGTATATGTTACTAGACAATTGTTCAATGTAAATGTACTAAAAAAAATTATAAGAATGATATAATTATTGTGAACCAAACCACAATCATGTGACAAGCATAATTAAATTCAGGAGTCACCATTATGTTGCCATTTCAAAAGCGGTCATGTCATTGGTGCACCAACACAACTTGGTACCGTTTTACTGACCAAGAAAGAAGTGAATCAATATGATTTACTATCAAATATTATTTTATTTTCAATAAATTCAAACAACAATAATAATATCAAACAAGAGAGCCGCCTGGGGGACACATGGTTCCAGACTATAAATAAACTTCCTGCCCTTTATGACACAATGCAGTATCCATACCATATATCAATGTTAAATATCAATATTAAATATTACCGTCTACCGTTCTGTTACCATAATGAGTCACACATCATGGGGCATAAGATCTATTATTATTCTTACTCAGGGCAAAGGATATGACTTCAGATTCCAGAATTGTATATTATATTATCTCATTATCCTATATGCCATTTAGATTTCCATCAGCCCTAATGACTATTCCCATCATGTCACATTCATTTGGTAACAGAAAGGTTTCACCCGGTCTAATAAGTATAACATTATCTATGAGAATGACAATGGTCATAGAATTAACACAGCAATTCACTATGTACTAATTGCAAACAGTAATTACCATCAAAAAGCAGCAGTTACTTACATCAAACAATACGTTATCTGGCCATGCGCCCCTCCACCCTTAACGCACGTTTCGCTACAAGCTTTGTCAAAAGAGGGCGTGTCAAGGTGGGGAAACATCTGTGCTTATATATTGTAATCCCGCCAATACATACATTGGCAACACTGTCCCCATTGATGCTCACAATCTACGGTACCCTGTTGTCATTATCACAAGAAAGTAAAGAAGCAATGGGATGAAACTTAGGCCCGTTTCACACGTCAGTGAAAAACACTGACGTTTTTCACTGGCGTGTAAAACACGCACATGTCCCTCCGTGTTCCGTGAATCATGGCACACGTGGGTTGTCTAAGTGCAATCCGGGCTCCGTTCTCCGTGGCCCGTGATTGCACTTAGAGATTAACTCACCTGTGCGCGCTCCCACTCTCCATGGTGCTGATCGCTCCCGCGGTGCAGCATCCGGCCGGCGCTGACCCCCGCAGCAGCTGCTTCCAGGTCGGCTGTGTCGTGTATCATGAATATGCGCGACAGTAATGAGCCGGCTCAGAGGCATCAAGCTGCACGGGCTGCAGAGGACATCGCTGGAGCCGGGTGAGTAAAAATGATTTTTATTTTAAAAGCACGTTTTTTTCTGGCACGTGTTTCACGGACCACACCACTGCATGGTCTGTGGGACATCAGTGATGCCAGAAAAAAATGGACATGTCTCCGTGCGGCAATCTCGCACACGCGGGTACGCCGCACAGAGACACGTGCAGTGAAAAATCACTGACGTGTGAGCAGACCCATTCATTATAATGGGTCTGCGTATGTCAGTGATTCTGGTACGTTTAAAAAAAAAGCACAAACGTACCAGAATCACTGACGTGTGAAACAGGCCTAAAAGGAAGGAAATTCAGATTTGACATTAGGAAAAACTTTCTGACAGTGAGGGCAGTCAGAGAGTGGAACAGGCTACCACGGGAGGTAGTGAGCACTCCATGAATAGAAATCTTCAAGCATACACTGGACAAACATATAACTGGAATGATTTAGGAAAATGAAGGTCCCTTCCAACTCTACCATTCTATGATTCTATGACTCTATGTGACTGCAGACTTGTGAATCCTTAAAGTGTATGCACTGACCTCTGCAGCTTCTAGTGTCGGGAACGGTGGCCACGAGTTGAGTATGCGATATGCATATTACCAGACAGAATCCAACTATGGGCACAGCCTTGCCCAGTGATGCACCAGTCTATTCAGATTCTGGCTGGGAATGTGCATATCACATAAGACCGCTCGGACACTGGCGAATCTTAACAGTGCACAGTGGTCGCGATGTGAAGATTTATAACTCTGCTGTCAAATAGAGTGACTGCACATGTAATTTTAAACTGGACAACCCCTTTAATAGGCATACTTAAAATTTTAAAACCTCTTCATGTGTATTGTGACGCCTCAGGACTGTGGGGTACTCGGTCCCGGGCGTGTGTGGCACTCAGGGGGAGTCATGGTCACGGCCGATGCCCGGTTCTGTGACCCTGGGGGGCGGTCTGATAAAAAAGGGGTGAAAAATAAAAAGGAAAGGGAAAATAAAATAAAAATAAAATAGTTTATTGACTACGCCACTTGCGGTATGAGGCCAGGTTATTGGAATTCGCCGCTGCAGGGTCCTGCTGGGGCTGATGGAATAGTGCATCTTAGGTGTTTTGGGCCCTCCACAAGCAGGGCTGGACCCCAGAAGTGGATGAACGGGATTGTAGTCATGAACTGTCTATGTGAGTGCACGAGGCAATAATAATCAGTCCACCCCAATATTGCAGTTTTAACTTGCTTTGCTTTTACTTATGTACTTGGACCTGCGGGTGCCGTTTCCAGGTGTTCCCGCTCCCCTTGTTCTCCATGCCAGCTGTGACCTGGGTTGGCTGTCCTCTGTTTACACTTGTTTGTATTGGACTCCCATGGGCTGGAGCTACTTGGAAGTCCCTTCTTTTTAGTCGTGGTCCTAATGCAGGCAGCCTGGACTATTTAAGGGGTTCAGTCGCCGATCCCCTCTTTGCTGCTTCTGCTTCAGACTTTTTGGGTTGGCAATGAACCCAGGAGATCTTGTCACCCTGCAGAGTTAACAGCTGACCATAAATGGTCACACTGTCCTAGGGTCTGTACCCCGCCTTGTGCTTAGTCCTGTGAGCCTTGGCTCCAGACTTCCACAGGTGTCCCGCGATTCCTAGAGTCTTCACTTCAACAGCTAACCCACGGTGACTGGAGTCCTGGTTCCGACTCCACAGTCCCTCACTCCTTTTACAGCACACTGGTGTCTCTTCAGGTCTTTTCAGTACTTTTGGTGTCGCTCCTTCTTTCTCTCTCCTCACAACTCCTCTACTCCTTCCTCCACTTCACTCCACTTCACTCAACTGACTACTTCTTCCCGCCAATTTCCCAACCGACCACTGGCCCCTCCCCCTCACTGGGTCTCTTCCTACAGATTGAGTGGCGACTATCCAGTCAGTGCCCTTCCCTTTTACATGTTGCTAGGCAGTCTCCCAGTCTGGTGTTGGGGTTGTGTATGTGGCCTGAAGGTGTGGCTGTACTGGCCACCATGGATATTTCGAGGTTTGGGTTTCCACAGGCTTCATTTGTTGCACCTGGTACCGCAAGGGTGCTACAGTATCGCATCCAGTCTCAGTTCAGACACACCAAAATCCACAATAAATTCTTATGCTCTGCAAGAGGTATTAGGAAAAAAAATCATCAGGTTGTGTATGGGTACAACAATAGAGCTGGTTAAATGTTATAGAAAAATGGTTATCTTATGTGCTTCCCCAAAAAATATTTTTAATCATAGCATTTGCAGATAAAGGGAAGTCAGAATAACATCAATTCTTCAAGGTCAAAACTCAAGAAGTTACTAACACAAAAGTGTATTTAAGGCAGGAATCAAGGCAGTAAGAGAATATGCAGAATATTTATTCCTAGTTAGTATACTGCTCAGGTTGTTGCTAAGGAATAATTGGATTTTGATATGTTTGATAAAGTTTCTATTTTTTCTCTCTTACTTGTATTTGGTTTAACATTTTATTTTTTTAATGGCAAAAATATTGGGGGAAACACATTTTCTCAGACTCAGATAATATATTTACCACTTTCCTACATTTCAAGCCTTTCTTTTCAGCCACATACCTTATAAAAGTGTGTTATAAAAGTATGCTATCATTTGTGAGGTTGTTTTGTGGAGTCTGATTATTTGGTCTGTAAGCACAAGGCAGTAGTAAAGGTGTTTTTAAAGTGCTGCAGTTGATTCATATTTGTGTTACATTCAATGGGCTCATGTTAGTTTTGAAGTGAAACAGACACCATTTACGTGGTTTTCTATCCTCTGTTCATGTTCTAGGGGTCATCCAAGGAGTTAGAAGTTAACAATGTGAATTTGTAGAAGTTCCAGCTATTGTTAGAACATGCCGGTTTTGCCAAGGCAAGTATTTTATAAGAAGCTGGCAGTAGCTGTGGTGGATGTCAAGAGGCCGAATCATTTTGCTTGAGCTATACAGGGGGAGTTGAAGGTTTGTCAAGGATTTCTGTGATAGCTTCCATCCGCAGTACATTATTTTATTGGCACCACCTAGAAATGTCCTGCAAGGGTACTGAGCTAACAATAAAACAACATTTCAAAGAAAATATCTAGGACAGTTAGAGGAAAAATGTTACAGTATAGATACATGTGCAGTACAGTGTATAGCACTATACTAACATAGAGTAGTGCAGTATTATTTCATACAAATTATAATCATTTCATATGAATTTAATTTTTGCTGCTGATGATTATTTAATTGAAATATCTCAACGTTAAATATAGTTTTTCAATTTAGTGAAATAGGTCTTAATGGATATACTTTTTAGGGAATATTGTTTTAATGCTGAGTGCATATGTGGCACCCCTGACCTGGTCAGGCACCACTGAGTACTGCACCCACGCTGGGTGAGTGCAAACAGGTAATCCTGATAGATGGAATAGGGTGTGAACACACAGACACATAGTGACTAGGTCTCACACATACCTTGAAGGGACCTCTGGGCAGACCCAGGAGGGGGCATGGCCTCCACCTCTATTCATGGGGTGCGGTGGAGAAGCTGGTTGCTAGGCTGCAGAGGCAGGCACAGAGGGGAGGCAGTAGTGAGCCAGTCTGAAGTGAGGAAGCGCAGTGTGCAGTCGCAGGAGGAGGTCGTGCGCGGTGTCACTTGTCAGACCCATCATGAGTAATGGCTGTCGGCGGGGGAGAACGGCTATCAAGTCGTCAGCCTGAAAGACACCTCAGGAAGAAGTGAGGCAGTTGAGTACTGGGGACTTTTGAGTAGACCAGGCCTGAACGGGGAAACAGGTCCCTAGAGCAGAAATCCATTTTCTCGGTCTGCTAAACCTGCCAGTGAGGGTGCTCGATGTGCCTCACCAACCAACACAGAGTCCGCAGCATCAGCAGCAATGAGGGGGCCCATAAGTGAGATAGGGCAAGAAGCCATCTTTACTTGGTCCATGCTGCCAGTAAACAGGCCAGAAAGGGAAGAAAAGGCAGTTGCGATTTCCCTAGATGATTCCCGCAGTACTTCAAGTCAGGGGTCATCCCAAACAAGAAGGGCTAAGAAGGCGAGTTGACAGTCACCCCTGAACCAGCTGAAAAAGATATCTGGTTCACCCTGGTCTATCTCAGCATAGCCTGGGCACCTCACAACAAACAGCAGAAAGTGAGTAAAAGTCGTGAAAGACATTCTGGACTGTGTGTGAGTTCTTCTGCTACCTGTTGTTCTACGTACTTACCCTCGAGCCCCTGGGGCCAGCCTCACTCTCTGGAGGCCCTACCATCTAACTGCAAATACCATCAGCCCCAGACGCTCACTAAACTGCAGTGGCGGTCACCCCTCATCCTGACCGTAAAACTGAGAGTGGCATCACGACTAGATATAAAAAAACCTGACTGACCTGTGGCCAAAAGTACTAACAAGGTGGGTCCCCGCGGCGTCCCTGCAAGTGGATAGATGTCCTGGGGAGTGGTGGGGGACACACATATTACCACATTAAAAAAAAGTTGTGACAAGATTCCAGTGTTATATAAAGCATCAATATACAGTGGAACCTTGGTTTAAGAGTAACTTGGTTTGAGAGCGTTTTGCAGCTGACAATTAGTGATAATCTTCTAATGATAAAACACTGATTTTATTGAAACTGCAACACAGCCCATTTATTGTGCAAGGATGATAATTTCAACACATAGTCACAATTGTAAGCCATCATGTGAACAGTAGTCTTACCCCATGGGATCTTTTTTCATCTGTATAAAATCTCCGCACAAATTTTTGAATAATGTGTATTTGTTAACCAATTTATAATGAAATAAAATTATATGGATTTTCAATAGTATTCCTTGTGCATTCAATCTGTAGGTATGGTATAAATTTTATAGTAAACCAAAAGAAAAAAGTGGAAGCTCACCAGTTTCAGTCCATGAAATGGGTGCCAGATCTTCTGGTAAGGCGTCGACCCGAAAGGTAGAAATGAAGGAGTGAAGTAACGGCATCTACCAAGGAGCGATGAGTAAAATAAAAAAATCTTTATTCAAAGAATTTTAAAAACACAAAAAGACGCCCTTACTCATAGGAATCAGGAATCATGTGCACCAGAAACGCGTCAGGTGTTAACATGCAATTTTTAAATGTCTTTTAAATCTTTGAGTAAAGATTTTTTCATTTTACTCATCGCTCCTTGGAATATGCCGTTCCTTCACTCTTTCATTTCTATACATTTTGTAATGCACTGGGACCAAGTATCATGTTTTTTTGGTATTCTAAAACATGTATATGGTGTGGTCCACCCAGTACACTAACGGTCAGGTGAACACCCCTTTTTCTTTGTGTTCATAGTATGCCATTGCATTTGAAATATATTGTAGGGTTTGATATTATAAGACCTGCAGCCCTACCGACCACATTCTAGCATTTTACACCCCTTTAATCCGGTATGCGGATGGCAGTGCAGTCAGTGAGATGTCTACTGAGATAATTTCTTAATGATGTCTAGTAAGAATAGGACTCTTGCTGTGTTATATATACAGTTAGATCCAAAATATATTTAAGATACAGTTACATAATCAATATGGACTTAAAGTGCAGATTTTTCAACTTTAATTTGAGGGGATACACATCCTAATTGGAGAAAGGGTTTAGGAATTACAGCTCCTTATTATGAAGCTGCCTCTTTTTTCAAGGGACCAAACTTAATTGGACAATTATCAATAATGTTTGTTAATGGACTGCAATGATTATTACCTAATCCATCATCAATGAATTAGGTAAATGTTCTCGAACTGATTCCAGGTGGGGTATTTGCATTTGGAAGCTATTGCTGTAAACCCACAACTTGCAGTCAAAAGAGGTCTCAATAGACAAGAAAAAGACCATCATTAGGCTGCAAAAAAGAAAAATATTATCAGAGAGATGGCAGAAATATTGTAATTTTCCAAATCAACAGTTTGTTACATTCTGCAAAAATAATGAGTGTACTGGGAGCTTGGAAACTCAAAAATGACATTAATCAGCCTTTAAAATAGAAAAGCCAGATAAGAATTTTCTCAAAAAAAACCCATCCCAGTTCTGGAAAAGTATTTGTTTGATAACTGAAACTAAGATCAACCTGTACCAGAATGGGAAGACGAAAGTATGACGAAGGCTTAGAATGGCTCATGATTAGAGTTGAGCGCGGTTCGCGGTTCGAGGTTCTCCAGTTCGCGGCTCGAGTGATTTTGGGGGCTGTTCTAGATCGAACTAGAACTCGAGCATTTTGCTAAAGCTCGATAGTTCTAGATACGTTCGAGAACGGTTCTAGCAGCAAAAAGCAGGGCTTTTTACAGCTACAGTGTGCAGGAGCCATCGCTGGCAGCCTGCCAGAAGCTGGTAACCAAGATAAACATCGGGTATCCAAGCAAAGCGCTTTGGTTAGTAACCCGATGTTTATCCTAGTTACGTGCAGGAAGCCCACACTTCCCCGCTCAGCTCACTCCGCCCCCTCCTGCACGCGGCATGTACACACACACACACACACACTCACACTCACCTGTCCCCAGCCAAGCAGTCCATGACACTGACGTCCTCAGCGCCACCCACTTCGCACACCGCCACCAGGACACATGGCTCCGCCCACCTGCACTCTGCACACATGGTCCCGCTTGGCTTACCTGCGGTGATGAAGTCCCGACCTCAGCGCTGTCACTGTCCTCCATGGCCGCCGCTTGTCACATCACCTTCTCTCGCTTCCGACCCGAGACTGACTAGCGGTGATGTCACGGGCCGCTCGCGATACTTGGCTGTAAAGGCGGCGGTCATTGAACTCAGTGACAGGTGCTGTCAGCAGTGCAGGAGATCAGCGCAGGTAATGTACCTCACTGACAGCAGCACTTGTCATCCCCTGCAGTGACCTGGGCTGACCCATTGATGTTAGCTCAGGCCACTGCACTGCTATCCCAGCCAATGGGGAACATCCTGCTCTTCATTGACTGGGACAGTGTGGATCGTCATGGCAACCCCTTGGATTACACCAGACCTGGATTTGTTTTTCTTTCTAATAAATTGGTTAAAGAGGGAATGTATTGGGGAGTGTTTTTTCAAATAAAAATGTGTTTGTAGTCTATTTCTTTTATTACTGACTGGGTTGGTGATGTCGGGTATCTGATAGATGCCTGACCTCACCAACCCCAGGGCTTGATGCCAGGTGACATTACACATCTGGTATTAACCCCATATATTACCCCGTTTGCCACCGCACCAGGGCGCAGGATGAGCTGGGGCGAAGCACCAGGATTGGCACATCTAATGGATGCGCCACTTCTGGGGCGGCTGCGGCCTGCTATTTTAAGGCTGGGGAGAGTCCAATAACCATGGACCTCCCTAGTCTGAGATTATCAGACCCCAGCTGTCTGCTTTACCTTGGCTGGTGATCCAAATTTGGGGGGACCCCTACGTGTTTTTTTTTTTAAATTATTTATTTAATTTAAAATAACAGCGTGGGGTGCTCTCAGTTTTGGATTACCAGCCAAGGTGAGGCTGCCAGCTGTGGTCTGCAGGCTGCAGCTGTCTGCTTTACCCTAGCTGGCTACAAAAATAGGGGGAACCCTACGTCATTTTTTTTTTCATTTTTTTGGCTAAATACAAAGCTAAGCACCCCTTAGTGCCACATGAAAGGCACCAAAGGGTGCAAAATTACAAAATGCAGGCGAGTGGGACATTATGTGTCTTTCTGCCATTATAATGACAGAAAAGACTGATATGAAGTGTACAAGCACAGGAAAATCACCAGAGCGCTCTACGCTGTGAAAAGCAGTAGAAAATGGCACTGGAGTGAACATGTGACCGCCTCATGTAGGATGAAGCTATGGATCCTGGGTAAATTTATGCATTTTCTCTCCTTCAGTTTTTTTCCAGTACACAAAAAAAACGGAAGGCACACGGATGACAAACAGATGACATACGGACCGTCTACGGAATGGAAATGGATGCCACACGGATGCACCTGTGAAAAAAAACTGACTGTTTTTTTGCAGACCGCAAAAATGGATCGGTCGTGTTAATGTAGCCTTATTCTGATCTGCCGTTTATAAACAGCAGGCAGAAATAAGTGAATAGCGCCCCCCAGCGTCAGAAAATCTCCGGGGTTTCAGGGCTAGCTGAGACCCTGGAGATCATGATTCAGGACGGTATTTCCGGTCCCCGCTCACGTGATCACAGGTATACACTGTACACCGATGATCACGTTACAGTAAATGACAGCACCGGTAAAAAATTATTAATCTCCCATCTGGCATGAACAAACATGATAAATCTCCTCCCCGGTCCCCTGGTGTCGCCAAAGTGCCCCCCTGATGCCCTCACAGAAATCCAAGATGGCCACGCGCACAGCAGCGTGCCGTCCGCATTCACTCTACTTCTCTGATTTCTGTCGCATGTGCCATGACACATGCAACAGAAAACTCCTCCGCAGGCCCTGCCAGGTCACCCCCTATAACCCCACCGGTGTTCCCCGGTGTCCCACGGTACCTGTGCAGCGTTGATCCCCCCACGGCCCTCTCCTTCATAGACGCTGCCGCATGCAAAGAGCGGCTGTCAGCTCAGCTTCCTGTATTCAGACACAGTGAGACACCACGCCATGACATCACAAACTGCTGGGCTTGATGTCAGGTGACCATACAGTTAGTATCAACCCGATTTATTACCCCGTTTGCCACTGCACCAGGGCACGGGATAAGCTGGGGTGAAGCGCCAGGATTGGCGCATCTAGGGGATGCGCCACGTCTGGGGTGCCTGCAGCCTGCTATTTTTAGGCTGTGAAGGCCCAATAACTATGGACCTTCCCACCCTGAGAATACCAGACCACAGCTGTCCGCTTTACCTTGGCTGGTGATCCAATTTGGGGGGGACCCTACTTTTTTTGTGTAATTATTAATATTTATAAAATAATTATAAAAAAAGAGCCTGGGGGACCTCCACATTGGATCCCCAACCACGGTAAAGCAGCAAGCTGTGGTTTTCAGGCTACAGCCGTCTGCTTTACCCTAGCTGGCTATCAAAAATGGGGGGACCCAACGTCATTTTTTTTTTAACTATTTTTTAAATAGAAAAAATTAATGGGCTTCCCTGTATTTTGATTGCCAACCAAGGTAACGGCAGGCAGATGGGGGTGGCAACCCATAGCTGTCTGCTTTATCTGCGCTGAGAATCAAAAATACCGCGGAGCGCTACGTCATTTTTTTTAAAGATTTATTTTTACAGCACTGTGATGTCCAGCAATCAAAATACAGGGAAACCCATTTTGTTTTTAGTTATTTAAATAAATAATTAAAAAAAATATATATGGGCTCCCGCTGCATTTTTTGTATTGCTAGCTAAGGGTAATCCAAGCAGCTACTGGCTGCTAACCCCCACTGCTTGGTGTTACCTTCACTGGCAATGGAAAATCCAGGGAAGCATTTTTTATTTTTTTTTGCCAAAAAACTACAAAAAAAGGACGTGAGCTTCGCCATATTTTTGTATGCTAGCCAGGTATAGCAGGGAGGTGCTGGAAAAGTTGGATACAGCGCCAGAAGATGGCGCTTCTATGAAAGTGCCATTTTCTGAGGCGGCTGCAGACTGCAATTTGCAGCAGTGGGGCCCAGAAAGCTCAGGCCAACCTGTGCTGCGGATTCCAATCCCCAGCTGCCTAGTTGTACCTGGCTGCACACAAAAATGGGGCGAAGCCTACGTCATTTGTTTTCTAATTATTTCATGAAATTCATGAAATAATAAAAAAGGGCTTCCCTTTGTTTTTGGTTCCCAGTCGGGTACAAATAGGCAACTGGGGGTTGGGGGCAGCCGTACCTGCCTGCTGTACCTGACTAGCATACAAAAATATGGCGAAACCCACATAATTTTTTCAGGGGGCAAAAAACTTCTGCATACAGTCCTGGATGTAGTATGCTGAGCCTTGAAGTTCTGCAGCTGCTGTCTATCTGTATGGAGAAGAGCAGACAGCAGCTGCAGAACTACAAGGCTCAGCATACTCTATCCAGGACTGTATGCAGAAGTTTTTTGCCCACCAAAAAAATGATGTGGGCTTCGCCATATTTTTGTATGCTAGCCAGGTACAGCAGGCAGCCACGGGCTGCCTTCAACCCCCAGTTGCCTATTTCTACCCGGCTGGGAACCAAAAATATAGGGAAGCCCGTTTTTTTTAATTATTTCACTTATATCATGAAATAATTAAAAAACAAATGACGTGGGCTTCGCCCCATTTTTGTGTCCAGCCGGGTACAACTAGGCAGCTGGGGATTGGAATCCGCAGCAGAGGTTAGCCCGAGGTTTCTGGGCGCCTCTGCTGCGAATTGCAGTCCGCAGCCACCCCAGAAAATGGCGCTTTCATAGAAGCGTTTTTGCGACAATGCAAAATCGCTCATAGGTGTCACACGCAACGGCATCACTAAAGCGACTGGATGTGCAAATTCCGTGACCCCAATGAGATTGCTTGAGCGATGTCGTAGCTTGTAAAGCCCGCTTTACACTCTCTGTCCTGTTAAGGCAGCACTTCTATGAAAGAACATGGTAGACTGCAATTTTTATAATACACAGCAATACTATGGTATTACTGTATATAGTACAAGCAAACAGAAAATCATAGGATCAAATTCCCCAAGAACAGTACAAAACAGATTTAAAAAAATGTTCTAAAAATATGAAAAATCCATGAATATTGAAATCAGTACACTTTTCCCCCATTAAGAATAAATAAATTAAAAAAAAATGTAAAAAATACACAAATGGAGTATCATTGCATCTGGAAACGTTTGATATATCAAAATATGAAATTAATTAACCCGATCAGTAAATGCTATAATGGGACAAAAAAATTGAAATACCAGAATTGAGGTTTTCGATGACCGCAGCACTGCAAAAAATGCAATAGGAAACACACTGTCAAAACATAGTGTCTATCTAAAAATGGTATTGGTAAGAACACAAGCTCAGTATACAAAAAAATAGCCCTCAAACAGAATCATCGATCAAAAAACTAAAACCATGATGGGTTTGAGAAAATGGTGACACAAGTGAACTTTTTTTTAAAGAATTTCCAATTTTGTTTCACCATATAAATTAAAATATCAACATAATCTTAATTACCTGGGCAATCATTTTCTAGACCATTTTTACTATATAATGAAAAAATGTAAAACCAAAATGCAAAAAACATTGCCAGATATTTGCTTTTTTCATAATTTCATTACACTTTCAAATACATTACACACAGTGGCGTAACTAGAGTTTCATGGGCCCTATTGAAAGATTTAGACCTGGGCCCCTTCCCCTGGTTGTTGATGAGATGTACTGGCCCTTATTGCTGTTTAAATCTAATAAAGACAAACTTGTTTCCCCTCATAATGTAGTAATGATCCACTTCCTGGGCCTCTTCTAGGTGTATATGCACCTTATTCGGGGCCAATTCAAGGTATAAATATCACCCATCTTTGGCCACTTCCAGGTAAAAAAATCCCCCATCCTTTGCCCCTTCTTGATATGTATGTCCCCCATCTTTGACCCCTTGCTGGTCTATGTCGCCCATTTTAGTGCATATGTTACTCATCATGGACCCCTTCCTGGTATATATGTCTCCCCTCCTAATACATATGTCCCCCATTCTGGGCAATTTTCAGGTATATATAATTCCCTTCCTGGTATATACAGTTAGGTCCAGAAATATTTGGACAGTGACACAAGTTTTGTTATTTTAGCTGTGTTACAAAAACATGTTCAGAAATACAATTATATATATAATATGGGCTGAAAGTGCACACTCCCAGCTGCAATATGAGAGTTTTCACATCCAAATCGGAGAAAGGGTTTAGGAATCATAGCTCTGTAATGCATAGCCTCCTCTTTTTCAAGGGACCAAAAGTAATTGGACAAGGGACTCTAAGGGGTACTTTGCACGCTGCGACATCGCAGGCCGATGCTGCGATGCCGAGCGCGATAGTACCCGCCCCCGTCGCAGCAGCGATTTCCTTGTGATAGCTGCCGTAGCGAACATTATCGCTACGGCAGCTTCACATGGACTCACCTGTCCTGCGACCGTCGCTCTGGCCGGCGACCCGCCTGCTTGTTAAGGGGGCGGGTCGTGCGGCGTCATAGCGACGTCACACGCCAGGCGGCCAATCGGAGCGGAGGGGCGGAGATGAGTGGGATGTAAACATCCCGCCCATCTCCTTCCTTCCGCATATCCTACGGAAGCCGCAGTGACGCCGGTAGGAGATGTTCCTCGCTCCTGCGGCTTCACACACAGCGATGTGTGCTGCCGCAGGAGCGAGGAACAACATCGGACTGTCGCGTCAGCGTAATCATGGATTACGCCGACGCTGCACCGATGATACGATTACGACGCTTTTGCGCTCGTTAATCATATCATCTAGGCTTTACACACTACGATGTCGCAAGCGATGCCAGAAGTGCGTCATTTTCAATTAGACCCCACCGACATCGCACCTGCGATGTTGTAGTGTGCAAAGCCCGCCTAAGGGCTGCAATTAACTCTGAAGGCGTCTCCCTCGTTAACCTGTAATCAATGAAGTAGTTAAAAGGTCTGGGGTTGATTAAAGGTGTGTGGTTTTGCATTTGGAAGCTGTTGCTGTGACCAGACAACATGCGGTCTAAGGAACTCTCAATTGAGGTGAAGCAGAACATCCTGAGGCTGAAAAAAAGAAAAAATCCATCAGAGAGATAGCAGACATGCTTGGAGTAGCAAAATCAACAGTCGGGTACATTCTGAGAAAAAAGGAATTGACTGGTGAGCTTGGGAACTCAAAAAGGCCTGGGCGTCCACGGATGACAACAGTGGTGGATGATCGCCGCATACTTTCTTTGGTGAAGAAGAACCCGTTCACAACATCAACGAAGTCCAGAACACTCTCAGTGAAGTAGGTGTATCTGTCTCTAAGTCAACAGTAAAGAGAAGACTCCATGAAAGTAAATACAAAGGGTTCACATCTAGATGCAAACCATTCATCAATTCCAAAAATAGACAGGCCAGAGTTAAATTTGCTGAATAACACCTCATGAAGCCAGCTCAGTTCTGGAAAAGTATTCTATGGACAGATGAGACCAAGATCAACCTGTACCAGAATGATGGGAAGAAAAAAGTTTGGAGAAGAAAGGGAACGGCACATGATCCAAGGCACACCACATCCTCTGTAAAACATGGTGGAGGCAACGTGATGGCATGGGCATGCATGGCTTTCAATGGCACTGGGTCACTTGTGTTTATTGATGACATAACAGCAGACAAGAGTAGCCGGATGAATTCTGAAGTGTACCGGGATATACTTTCAGCCCAGATTCAGCCAAATGCCGCAAAGTTGATCGGACGGCGCTTCATAGTGCAGATGGACAATGACCCCTAGCATACAGCCAAAGCTACCCAGGAGTTCATGAGTGCAAAAAAGGGGAACATTCTGCAATGGCCAAGTCAATCACCAGATCTTAACCCAATTGAGCATGCATTTCACTTGCTCAAATCCAGACTTAAGACGGAAAGACCCACAAACAAGCAAGACCTGAAGGCTGCGGCTGTAAAGGCCTGGCAAAGCATTAAGAAGGAGGAAACCCAGCGTTTGGTGATGTCCATGGGTTCCAGACTTAAGGCAGTGATTGCCTCCAAAGGATTCGCAACAAAATATTGAAAATAAAAAATTTTTTTTGGGTTTGGTTTATTTGTCCAATTACTTTTGACCTCCTAAAATGTGGAGTGTTTGTAAAGAAATGTGTACAATTCCTACAATTTCTATCAGATATTTTTATTCAAACCTTCAAATTAAACGTTACAATCTGCACTTGAATTCTGTTGTAGAGGTTTCATTTCAAATCCAATGTGGTGGCATGCAGAGCCCAACTCGCGAAAATTGTGTCACTGTCCAAATATTTCTGGACCTAACTGTATATGTCTCTGATTCTGGGCCCCTTTCTCATGTAAATATCCCTCGTTCTTCTACTATTTTCTAATGCACAAAAAATAAACACAGTCTTCTCTCCATTCCTCACTCCTATGATGTGTTTTGTCCTATTCTGTAGCCTGCACAGAGGCCAGCAGATGACATTGGCGTGTCTGCTATGGGCGACGTATGATGTCACTGTTATGCACTTGTGACTGGCATACAAATGTCAGCTATCAGTCTCTTATTGACTGGTGGCATATATTACTGTTGATGGATCCAGCAGGTCTCTGCGGCACAATGCATTTCAGCTAAATATGTGTCCTTATGAACATTTATGGTTTGCTTTCTTTCCCTGTCTGGTTTGGATGTATTGTTACCAATATCTGGTGATAAATTTATGTTAATAGCACCTTTAGAAATATATTTACTTTGAAAATTGGTGATGTGTTCAATACTTATCTTACTTGATGTATTATCATGCTAACCTGCGGTCTGTACTTACCTGGTTTCATTACCGAAGTAAACAGAGTAGGCTCCAACAAAATAAAAATTATTTTGTGGGACACTGTCTCCTTTACTCTCACTTAGCACCCGTCCTTAGATGATGCAGGGCTGTCTAACATAGAGAAGCATTAGGAAAGTGAGACACTATTTCCCACTCTAGGAGTTTATACACGCATGCTCAACACCCACTGTCTAACACGGCAGTTAGCTGCTTGATGCAATGCTTGCAGCTGAAGACGTGTGGTTCTTCTTATGATACACACAAGCATTCACAGACACGCCAGTGTGATCTTGCTCAAGCAATTTGCTTTTCCCAATAAGATACATTTATTATTATTGTATAAATTGTATATATTTCACATAGTCTGACATATGTTAGTATAGTTGGGTCATTGGGGATATGTAATAAAACAAGAGACATTTGATGATAATTTAATACTACCGTATATTGGCTACGAGCCCTTTAGATAATTGAAAGGTGTGCATTACTATTTCCACATGAGAAAAAGGCCTTTGTGTTAATTAGTATGTGGTGCAATTGGGGATTTCTGTTAAGATTTTTTACTTTATCTAGGGAGATGGTGGAAAACATCTTTTTTATACTTGAAGTAGCTTTCTCTCCAAACTTTCCCATTTGACAGATTCATTGAGATATATTTTTCTGCTTCTGTTGCTATTTAAAGCTGTTTTAGGTCTCCGACACACTCACGTGAAAATCACGCACGTGCCGAGAGAGCGTGCAGGTAAGTACGTGTCTCTGGTACGTGCGGACCACTTGTGTTCTCGGCATGCTATCCATGATAACATACGGAGAACAGGTTATTTACATACTCACGTGGTCCTACCTGCTGTCCGTGGTGCTGATCTTCGGTCTCCAGCCCTTCCGTCTCCCCGCTGCTGCTGCTGCCGGCCGCAGTGAAGTGAATATTAAATGAGAATAATGAGCGGTGGTCATCAGAAAGTGACAGCATCGGCAGAGACAGGAGGGCTGGAGAGGGTGAGTTAAGTTTTTTTTTTCTTTCTCTGACACGTGTGTTTTCTCCGGCGCGTGTCACATGGGACCGCATCCACACTACACCCGTGTGGTACGGGTGCGGGCCGTGTGACACCCGTGCTGCCGGAGAAAACACTGACATGTCAGCGTGTAGAAAAATGCACACACGTACAAACGCACACGGACACACGTTCCGTGTGGTTTTACGTGTGTGTGCCTGCTACAATAGGGTAGCATTGCTGAACGTGTCTCCATGCCGCCGGTACGTGCAAAAAATGGCAAACATGTACCTGCGGCATGGATGTGTGTCGCAGGCCTTAATAACAGTAATGTGCTTGACAAAATTACATGCAAACCGTCCCATTCTAAGGGTCCCGTCACACGTAGCAACGTTCCCGCGATCCCACCAGCGATCAGACCTGGCAGGGATCACTGGAGCGTCGCTACATGGTCGCTGGTGCACTGTCAATCAGGCAGATCTCCACAGCGATCAGAGACCAGCCACCAGCCACCAGCGACCCATGTAATGACGCTGTGCTTGGTAGCCAGGGTACACATCGGCTAACTATGCAGAGCGCTTTGCATAGTTACCCGATGTGTACCCTGGCTACGTGTGCAGGGAGCCGGCATCTGGCAGCCTGTAACCGGTGTATGCTAGTAACCATGGTACACATTGGGTAACTAAGCAAATTGCTTTGCACAGTTACCCGATGTGTACCATAGTTACCAGCGTACCGCCGCTTACAGGCTGCTGGACGCCAGCTCCCTGCACATTTAGATCGTTGGTCTCCCGCCATCAAACACGCCGATGTGTGTTGCACTGCGGAGACCAATGAGCAAAAAATGGTCGTGATCGTTTTGTAACAATCAGCGACCTCGCTGCTGCTTGTCCCACACAGCGAGATCGCTGGCAAGGTTGCAGATATGTCACAAAACCTGTGACATTTCAGTGATCTTGCTAGCGATCTCGCTGTGTGTGACGGGGGCTTAACCAACTCCCCAACTGATAACAACAGCAAATATTTTTATTGTGCTTTTCTCACAAAGTACTAAAAGCGAATAGAAACATATATCCTGGTAATGGTAATGTAATCAATAAAGGGAAAAAAACTGAGTGCTTACAACAATCTAACCCATGGCTAAAGTATGGTTATGCCAAAATATGACTTCAACTGTTAAAAAAATATATGGCACCGATTCATAATTTTTATTTTTTTAAAGCCACTTTTCTTTTTTATTTTGAAGTATTCACTGACATTTATTGCACCAAATTCATGAAATGGCACATGCTGTTCATTAATTTGACCCAAAATAATAAAGGGCTTATTTCCTATGATGAACTATTTTTACCAATTTCTGGAGAACATGCACAAAATTACATGAGAGGCAACTGGAGTAACGTAACATCTAATTTTGAGGTTTTTAAAAAGTTGCAATTGATGAATCAGGAAGAAAGTTCTGGAGTTATTAAACTCTGTCCATAAAATGGGGAAACAAAACTAGGAGAGCACATAAAACATAGACTTGAAAAAAATATACAAATAAAATAATAGACAACACCTGTTGGAGTAATGACTCTAGCAAAAACACAGTGAGTAAAATTTAAAAAATGGATTTTTATTGAAAATTTTTTAAAAACATTTATAATGAAAAATAATGTGTAATGGTGCTTCAAAAAGGAGGGACACAGTAACAATCTATATTTTTATATACATGAAAAAATATAATAATACAAGCACAGGTGTCAAGGCATTGGGAAATAAATAAATAACTATCAAAATTGTTGGTGCTTAAAATGTATATAGTTAAAAAAAAACCTATGTTATACATATAGCATTCACTAATAAATAGTCAGTTTCCTATAAATCTGAAAATAGAATATAAATTTAATATCAACTTAAAAATTACACTGAAGTCTCTTGCTGCATTAGCCTTTGGGCCAATTGAAGATGTGAGATGTGTTGTTGACAAGCTTGCTGCCACATTTCCAGGTGAAGAATGCTATAATGAGGTGCTCACATACTTTTTCTGCATATATTGAGGGTGAAGCTGGTAGAGATCCTCAATTTCCTATAGGAATATGGAATCATCATGATGCAGCCCTGGAACAGTCATCAAAATCATCAAACTGTTGTGAAGGATTTCACAGTGCTCTTAATTCCATGTTCCTCTGCAGTCATCCCAGCTGTGGTTTCTCTTTGATGGATTGCAGAAGTACCTGGCTTGCCACAAATTAACACTGGCTAATGCACAGGCAGGTGGCCTTGAGATAAAAAAAGAGGAAGTATGAGGCACTGCATAACAAGGTTGCATCTTCTGTATAGGACTATCACCAGGTGTAAGATAAACTTAAGGAGAATATCTAATTTGCAGTAAAATGGCTAATTTTCAGGTGTGCAACGATGGTTTTCAGGACTATCACCAGGTGGCTAATTATGTGTAGGTGTGCAATGATGGTTTAATAAACAGAAGTTATTGTTGTTATTAAACTTCTTTAATAAACTGTGGGCAATTTTCTGTGTGTGCAATTTTTCCTGTGGGCATTTTTCCTGTGGGCATTTGTCCTGTGGGCATTTTTCTGTTCACCGTGTCATTGGAATGTAATTATAATGTATATATGGCATGTGTCAGAGAAAAGTATTTGTTTGTATATACTGTAAATAATGTGTAATGTGGGGTACTGGCCACTCGTGCTGTGTGTGTAAGGTGGGAGTTGCAATACAGGGTCATCTGTGTGGTAGATATTGGGTAAAGTTGTAATAAGGGAAACAAGCAGAGCAGGAGGTGGATGATAGGAGTAGATAGAAAGCTAATAAGGCTCAGCAGGAATACAGGAGGTGTAGCAAGATGGTTGCCTGGGAAAGAGAGACAGGATGAAGAAGAGAATACAGGAGTTTTCAGAATGTAGTAGGAAGGAAGTTAGTTGCGGCGGGAGCAGAAGCTTACATGCAGGACTCCGAGCTAGGGTATGCCTTGATAGGGAGGAATCCTTTCGTGTACCGAGAATTCACTTGGCAGGCACGCAGTGGAGCGTCTTGAGACTGGTGGGACGCTTGAGTACAGAGACCGCCGGTGTGATCATGAACTGGTCAAGAGCAGCCACGCATCTGAGGGCACAAGTGAGGTACGGCAGCCATCAGGAAAGGATACCGGGGAGCAAGTTTATATAGGACTCAGCAGCTGGAGGTTAGTTCCCTGGGCGAGTGCCAGGAAAAGAGATGGTTCCCCCAAGGTAGAACGGACACAGCATGAGTGGTCCTAATGGCTGGAAGCGTGAGAAGAAGAGTGATCTACAATAAAGAAGTTTCTGCTTTGTTTATCAGAGATTGACGTATATTTATTCTCATCCATCCCACGCCTCCGGTGAGGACCCTGCTCACAGTGCCACTTGAAGAGGGGGGTCAGCTAATCGCTGACAACTCGTTCCTCTGACAATGTACATATGTTGCTCCTGTTGGAGCTCGAGCCATCAACCATTATGCTTGAAGTTACCTCCATTCTTTCTTGCAGGGTCTTCCTCAGAGGCGGGAGATGGATTCCTCCCTATCTAGCCAGACCCTAGCTCTAGGTCCTGCCTGTAAGCTTCAGCTTCTGCTGCAACTAACTTTCTCCCTACTACATTCTGAAACAACCTGTATTCTTTCCTCCCTCCTGTCTCCATTTCCAGGCATTCATCTTGCTACACCTCCTGTATACCTGCTGAACCTTATTAGCTATCTAACTACTCCTATCATCCACCTCCTGCTCTGCTAGGTTTCCTAGTTACAACTTAACCCTATATCTATCACACAGCTAACCCTGTACTGCAACTCCCACCTGACACAGCATGTGGGGCCAGTACCCCACATTACACATTATTTACAGTGTATATACACCAATACTGTTTTCTGGCACATGCCATATATACATTATATCTACATTCCAATGACTTTGTAGAAGATGGTGCTATTCGCGCACCTCCTACAGACTGATAGAATCACTTTGTTATTTCTATGCTAAAGCAAATATCACATGTGAATGGGACAATCAGACAAATAATATGCAAATATATGATTTAAAACATTTGTAAGAATTTAAACTAAAAAATGGAATAAACAATATCAGTAATGTAAGAAAAAATCCTGCCTAGTGTTCAAACTTGTGGGAACTGTTGTTTCTAAAATGAAAATCCATTTTGACTCTGTTCTACGTCTTCCTTTTATAATTCCCTCCCCGAATCAGTTTGTACACCATTTCTATGCCTGAAAATCTAAATTCTTTGGTGTCTCTTTTTTGGATACAAGAAAAAGTCTCGATAATAATGCAGATGTGTTCACTGCCGACAGGCTAATAGCATCTGACAAATGTATTCTTATATGGGCTTTCAAATGTCCCGTAGTGGACGTATTGTTACAATACTGACATTAATTGTTTATTCTAGTTATCTGTTTAATTTTTAATAAATGTTTTTAATCATAAAACATCATGTTCCAGTCACATGTTATATAATGCTTAAGCACATAAATAGAAAAGTGATGCTATCAGTCAGCACCATGATTCAGGCTATACGCCAAAACGCATAGTTCAGTTGTCCCTATGTTAAATAGTATTTACGTATGATAAAATTTTAATCTAATATATAACACTGAGTGTGTATGTCCGCTAAAGGAATATGGACTGTCGCATTTACAATCACGAAATTTTGCACAGACACCCCATGTGACTCAGGGAACGTCATAGACTATGTTTTGACCAGCAAATTTAACCCTGCGCTTTACAGTTACTCTCCAAAAATCCTGCATTCATTAGAGTCAATGGAGCTGGAAGCCACAGGTTATTATTAGCAGCTCTGATTGGTTGCTATAGGAACCAAAGACATTCATAGTGTAAGAAGCTTATTTGTGAGGTAATATGATGTCAGTGGAGAGACAGACAAAGACAGACAGACAAAGAGTCAGAGGCAGACAGACAGACAGGGAAAGAGAAAGGCACAGACAGACAGGGAAAGAGAGAGAGACAGACAGAGATAGACATAGAGAGACGGGGAAAGAGACAGATGAGGAAAAAGACAGATAGTGAAAGAGACAGAGAGACAGGTAGACAGGGAAAGAGACAGACAGACAGATGGGGAAAGAGACAGATGGGGAAAGAGACAGACTTGGAAAGAGACAGACAAGGAAAAAAACACAGAGAAAGACAGGGACAGGCAGACAGGGACAGAGATAGGCAGCAAAAGAGACAGACAGAGAGACAGACAAAGACAGATGGGCAAAGATAAAGATGGGAAAAGAGCCAGACCTGGAAAAGAGCCAGACCTGGAAAAGAGCCAGACCTGGAAAAGAGACAGACCTGGAAAAGAGACAGACCTGGAAAGAGACAGATAGAGAAAGAGACAAACTGGCAAAGAGACAAACAACCAAAGAGACAAACGGGCAAAGAGACAAACTGGGAAAGAGACAGAAAGAGAAAGAGACAGACTGAGAGACAGGGAAAGACGGGGGAAGAGACAGACAGAGAAAGAAACAGATGGGGAAAGAGAAAGACAGGTAAAGAGACGGGGAAAGAGACAGGGAAAGAGACATATGGGGAAAGAGACAGATAGGGATAGAGAGAGAAAGACAGACACAGAGAGAAACAGACATACAGAGACGGACACAGAGATAGAGAGACACAGAGAGACTGATATAGAGACAGACAGAGACATAGACACAGACAGACACACAGAGACAAAAAGACAGAGACAGACAGACAGAGACTGGGAGAGAAACAGAGACAGTTAAATGGAGATAGGAGCTACAGGTTAATAATAGGAGCTGTGATTGGTTGCTATAGGACCAAAAAAGTATGTTAGTTAAGAAGCATAGGTGTGAGGTAATAAGATGTCGGTGGTGAGATGGATAGAGAGAAACAGAAAGAGGCAGAGAGACATAAGCACAGACAGAGACAGATGAGGAAAAAGACAGAGAGAGAGAGAGAGAGACAGTCAAAGAGACAGAGCCAGACAGGGAAAGATAGAGGGGGGGGGGAAGACAGAGGGGGAAAGAGACAGAGAGGAAAAGAGACAGAGGGGGAAAGAGACAGAGGGGGAAAAGAGACATAGGGGGAAATTAGACAGATGGGGAAAGGGGGAAATAGACAGAGGGGGAAAGGGGGAAATAGACAGAGGGGTAAAGAGATAGAGGGGGAAAAGAAACAGAGGGGGAAAAGAAACAGAGGGGAAAAAGAGACAGAAGGGAAAAGATACAGAGGGGGAAAAGAGACAGAGGGGAAAAGAGACAGAAGGGGAAAGAGACAGAGGGGGAAAAGAGAAAGAAAGGGAAAAGAGAAAGAGGGGGAAAGAGAGAGGGGAAAAGAGACAGAGGGGGAAAAGAAATAGAGGGGAAGAGAGACAGAGGGGGAAAGAGACAGAGGGGAAAAGAAACAGAGGGTGAAAGAGACAGACTGGGAAAGAGACAGAGACAGAGGTGAAAAAGACAGAGGGGGAAAAGAGACAGAGGAGGAAAAGAGACAGAGGGGGAAAGAGACAGGGAAAAAGAGACAGAGGCTGGGAAAAGAGAGAGGGGGAAAGAGACAGACTGGGAAAGAGAGAGAAGGGGAAAGACAGAGACTGAGGGGGAAAAGCAACAGAGGGGGAAAAGCGACAGAGGCGGAAAAGAGACAGAGGTGAAAAGAAACAGACAGAAATAGAGATACAGACAGAGAGACTGATACAGAGACAGACAGACAGAGATATACACACAGACAAGACAGACAGACATGGATAGAGACTGACACACAGACAGGGAAAGAGACAGACACACACACACAGACAGAGACACACACACATACACAGACAGAGAGACACACAGACAGACACAGACAGACAGACTGGGAGAGAGACAAAGACAGTTACTATTCCGGGCATACTACAATAAATGTGAAGTTTTACACATATATTTTCATCCCTAAATTTTCTACCTTTTTTAAATATCTATTAGTGATGAGCGAGCACTACTATGCTCGGGTGGTCAGTACTTGTTAGGAGCAGATAAATGCTTGGTTGGGCGCAACTCGAGTACCTGATTATAATGCAATTCAATTGGAGATGCAAGCATTTTTCTAGATTTCCCAGAAACATGCTCGAGTCACCCATTAACTTCTATTATACTTGGGTGATTGAGTTGCGTCCATCCAAGCATCCAACTACTCTTAACGAGTACTGAGCACCCGAGCATGGCAGTGCTTACTCATCACTAATAACTATGTATAGTTTGGTGGGGTATAATGTGGGGTATAGCAAATAGAGTTGAGCGCGGTTTGAGGTTCGAGGTTCTCAAGTTCTAGGCTCGAGTGATTTTGGGGGCTGTTCTAGATCGAACTAGAACTCGAGCTTTTTGCAAAAGCTCGATAATTCTAGATACGTTCGAAAACGGTTCTAGCAGCAAAAAAAACAGCTAATTCATAGCTGGCTTTCCGCTGTAATAGTGTAAGTTACTCTGTGACTCACACTATTATGACATTTCAGTGTATAGTGTGCGGGAACAGCGCATTCAGATCACTGCTGTATGGATAATGGCGATCGCCATTTTTTTTTTTTTCCTTGTCTTCCTTCCCTAAGCGTGCGCGTGTAGTGGGGAGGGCCAGCATGTCAGCCAATCCCAGACACACACACAGCTAAGTGGACTTTTAGCCAGAGAAGCAACGGCATGTGTGATAGGATGTCCATGTCACATGTTCCTGCATTATAAAAATGAGTATCTGCCCGTCCAGACGCCATTATCTCTTCTGCGTCCTTGGTGTCAGACATCACTGGCGCAACTCCGTCCTGAGTCCTATCGCCGATACTGCTGTATGCGCTCCATACACAGCGCTGGACAGCTTAGGGATAGCACTTTCTATCAGTCCTTTTAAGGGCTCGTACGGGCATGGTCAGAGCCATAGGTGACAGGTCCTGAAAACAGAGACAGCGTCTATGTAGCTAAGGTCAGGGATTTCCTCGCTGCATTTCCCCATTAGGAGGGATAGAAAGGCAGGCTTCCATTCCTCTACCCAGAGACCCACAAACCTGGCACTGTACCCTCCTGTCCTCTGCACACTCCAACTCATTATAACTAAGTCATTGTACTAGCAAACACTGAGTGTACCTAGTGGCATCCTAAACGTGGCTATTGGACTTTTGTATAGTCCCACTAGTGCAAAGATATTTGCAGCACGTCTGCCTGCATTGCACACTCAAACTCATTGTTACTAAGCCATTATACTAGCAAACACTGAGTGTACCTAGTGGCATCCTAAACGTGGCTATTGGACTTTTGTATAGTCCCACTAGTGCAAAGATATTTGCAGCACGTCTGCCTGCATTGCACACTCAAACTCACTGTTACTAAGCCATTATACTAGCAAACACTGAGTGAACCTAGTGGCATCCTAAAAGTGGCTATTGGACTTTTGTATAGTCCCACTAGTGCAAAGATATTTGCAGCACGTCTGCCTGCATTGCACACTCAAACTCATTGTTACTAAGCCATTATACTAGCAAACACTGAGTGAACCTAGTGGCATCCTAAACGTGGCTATTGGACTTTTGTATAGTCCCACTAGTGCAAAGATATTTGCAGCACGTCTGCCTGCATTGCACACTCAAACTCATTGTTACTAAGCCATTATACTAGCAAACACTGAGTGTACCTAGTGGCATCCTAAACGTGGCTATTGGACTTTTGTATAGTCCCACTAGTGCAAAGATATTTGCAGTACGTCTGCCTGCATTGCACACTCAAACTCATTGTTACTAAGCCATTATACTAGCAAACACTGAGTGTACCTAGTGGCATCCTAAACGTGGATATTGGACTTTTGTATAGTCCCACTAGTGCAAAGATATTTGCAGTACGTCTGCCTGCATTGCACACTCAAACTCATTGTTACTAAGCCATTATACTAGCAATCACTGATTGAACCTAGTGGCATCCTAAACGTGGCTATTGGACTTTTGTATAGTCCCACTAGTGCCAAGATATTTGCAGCACGTCTGCCTGCATTGCACACTCAAACTCATTGTTACTAAGCCATTATACTAGCAAACACTGAGTGTACCTAGTGGCATCCTAAACGTGGCTATTGGACTTTTGTATAGTCCCACTAGTGCAAAGATATTTGCAGCACGTCTGCCTGCATTGCACACTCAAACTCATTGTTACTAAGCCATTATACTAGCAAACACTGAGTGTACCTAGTGACATCCTAAACGTGGCTATTGGACTTTTGTATAGTCCTACTAGTGCAAAGATATTTGCAGCACGTCTGCCTGCATTGCACACTCAAACTTATTGTTACTAAGCCATTATACTAGCAAACACTGAGTGAACCTAGTGGCATCCTAAACGTGGCTATTGGACTTTTGTATAGTCCCACTAGTGCAAAGATATTTGCAGTACGTCTGCCTGCATTGCACACTCAAACTCATTGTTACTAAGCCATTATACTAGCAGACACTGCTGCCAGTTTAAGGGCCGTTGTTGCATTGTCAGTGATAATTATTGTTGTTTATTCTGCTGTTAATAAAGATAGACCACCGCTGCAATCTACACCACCTCTCAATTTTTACTACCACAATTTAAGTGCACAATCTTGTCGCAATCAAAATGAGTGGCAAAATGACAGATGCTGGTGGAAAGGGTAAGAGGCGTGTTGAAAAAGGAAAAAAAGGGTTTGTCCGTGGGGAAGGTGGCAAAGCTCCATTAACATCTGCTGAAGATAGACCATCTACCAGCAAAAGTTAGATGTCTACTACTTACCGTGGACAATACGATGTGCTCCCTTTTTTACGGACACGGACAACTGGAAGAAAGGTAAATGATGGCCAGAAAAGGAAAATGCTTGAATGGATCTCAGGTGGTCCAACAAGTGCCCTCTCCGCTACCTCAACTACCGCATCCAAAAAACACCAGTCCTCTGAGTTGTCATCCCAATCAAACTTGCTTTCTCCCAGCTCTGAAGTCTCCATCCGCCCTGCACAGTATGGTGAAACTGAGATGGCTGAGTCTGCAGAGCTGTTCAGTCACACTATAGCCTGGGAATCAGAGGTCTGCTCCCAAGCTACAGTGAGTACAGAACACGAAATGGTCTGCAGTGATGCCCAGAACCTTTGTGACTCTGATTCAGGCCATGAGGACCAAGTTTCTGAGCATAATGTTGACCCTTTGTCACAAACTGTAACACCTGTTGTTATAGACAATGAGGAACATACTGATGACGATGAGACGCAGATACCAGATTGGGATGACAACTTAAATATTCAGTCAGGGCAAGAAGAGGCTCAGTCTGAGGGTGAGGGGAGTGCAAACACAACAATTGATGAGGAAGTTCTAGATCCCACCTACTGTCAACCCACAGTCAGGCACTCGAGGAGGTCAACAGAGTTGGTGGAGGAGGATGCAACTGATGACGAAGTTACCTTGCGCCTTCCTGGACAGAGTCGGAGTACTGGTAGCACGTCTACAACTGCATCCTCAGCCACCACTCTGCCTATGAGCACTAGTCGGGGTGGATCAACAGGTTGCATGCCCTCTAAGCCTTGCCTAGCCTGGTCCTTTTTTGACATAGCAAAAGATCGCCCAAATTATGTGATCTGTAAAATTTGTCATGGTTCTCTTAGTAGAGGTCAAAACCTCAGCAGTTTGACAACTTCTTCCATGAATCGTCACATGAATAAATATCATATGTCCCGGTGGGAAGCTCACCGTGCTGCAATGCGGCCTAGCGGAGCGAACCATCCACCGCCTACCCCTTCCAGTGCATCCGCGCGCTCTTCACCTTCTAGGACTGTGGTTACAGCTTTCACACCTGGTTTTCCATGCACAACTTCCACCAATATAACCGCAACAGGCAGTTTGCTTGGTAGGTCGTCAGTTGGTTTGGAAGGGGAAACAAGTGCGTGTGTACAGCTCTCTCAGACATCAATAGCACCAACATTGGATGAAGGCAAGATCATGTCTACGCCTGCACTTTCCTCACAAAGCTGCATTTTTCCAGGGACACCCTACTCAACACCGTCTACACACAGCAGCCAGATCTCTGTCCCCTCAGATGTGGACAAATAAAAGGCCATTTCCTGCGACCCATGACAAAGCTAAGAGGTTGACTTTATCCCTCTGTAAGCTCTTGGCTACCGAAATGCTGCCTTTCCGCCTGGTGGACACACAGGATTTTAGAGACCTTATGTCTGTCGCTGTGCCCCAGTACCAGATGCCCAGTCGCCACTACTTCTCTAAGAAAGGTGTGCCCGCGCTACACCAGCATGTCGCACACAACATCACTGCTTCCTTGAGAAACTCTGTGTGTCAACGGGTGCATTTCACCACCGATACTTGGACCAGTAAGCATGGACAGGGACGTTACATGTCGCTGACTGGGCACTGGGTAACTATGGTGATAGATGGTGAAGGGTCTGCTACACAAGTCTTGCCGTCCCCGCGACTTGTGTGTCAATCCTCTGTCTGTCCAAGTTCCGCCACTGCTTCTGCCTCCTCCACATTCATCTGGGTCCTCCACCTCCGCCCCAAGCCTGCCTGGTCAGGCCACCAGCGTTCTCACTGCGCAGAAGGAATCACGCACCCCTCATTACTATGCTGGCAGCAGAGCGCAATGGCATCAGGCGGTCTTTAGCTTGACATGTCTTGGGAATAAGAGTCACACAGCTGAGGAGTTGTGGTCAGCTCTGCGGTCCGAGTTTAATAAATGGTTGTCTCCACTCAACCTGCAGCCTGGTAAGGCCGTGTGCGACAATGCTGCAAACCTGGGTGCGGCCCTTCGCCTGGGCAAGGTGCCACACGTGCCTTGTATGGCTCACGGGTTGAACCTTGTTGTCCAGCAATTCTTAACAAACTATCCCGGCCTAGATGGCCTTCTGACCAGGGCACGAAAACTGTCTGCTCACTTCCGCCGTTCAACCACCGCAGCTGAGCAACTTGCATCGCTCCAGAAGTCTTTCGGCCTGCCGGTTCATCGCCTGAAATGCGATGTGGCGACACGCTGTAATTCGACTCTCCACATGTTACAGCGACTGTGGCAGCACCGTTGAGCCCTGGTGCAATACGTCATGACGTATAGCCTGGGCCAACGAGATGCAGAGGTGGGGCAGATCACCCTGATGGAGTGGTCTCAGATCAAGGACCTATGCACCCTTCTGCAGAGTTTCGACATGGCGACGAATATGTTTAGCGCTGACAATGCCATTATCAGCATGACAATTCCAGTCATTTACATGCTGGAGCACACGCTAAACACTATTTTGAGTCAGGGGGTGGGACAACAGGAAGGGGATGAACTACAGGAGGATTCATATGCGCAAGACACAACAACATCACCAAGGTCCAGACGTTCATCATCACCAAGGCGGCAGGCATGGGACCATAGGGGACAGGGATCAACAAGGGCGCATGGTAGCAGGCGAGATGTTGAGGAAGGTGCAGGAGAACATGAAGAAATGGAGGACGAACTGTCCATGGACATGGAAGACTCAGCGGATGAGGGAGACCTTGGTCAAATTTCAGTTGAAAGAGGTTGGGGGGAGATGTCAGAGGAAGAAAGAACGGTTAGCACCTCTATGCCACAAACACAGCGTGGACTTGTTCCGCATGGCCGCGCAAGACACATGAGCGCCTTCTTGCTGCACTACCTCCAACATGACCCTCGTATTGTCAAAATTAGAAGTGATGATGATTACTGGATTGCCACACTATTAAATCCCCGGTGCAAGTCCAAATTTTGTGACATAATTCCAGCCAAAGAAAGGGACGCACGTATGCAGGAGTATCAGCAGAAGCTGTTACTCGATCTTAGCTCGGCTTTTCCACCAAACAACCGTGCAGGTGCCGGGAGTGAATCTCCCAGTTGTAACTTGACAAACATGGGACGGTCTCGTCATCTTCAACAGTCTACCCGTACCAGTAGCACCGTATCTGGTGCTGGTAACAGCATTTTTGTGGAATCTTTTCATAATTTTTTTAGACTGTCCTTTGCAAGGACACCAGAGACAACAAGTCTGACACACAGTCAACGGCTGGAGAGGATGATACAGGAGTATCTCCAAATGAACATCGATGCCATGACTTTGCAAATGGAGCCTTGCTCATTTTGGGCTTCAAATCTTGAAAAATGACCAGAGCTCTCAACTTATGCCTTGGAGATTTTGTCGTGTCCAGCTGCTAGCGTTGTCTCTGAACGTGTCTTCAGTGCTGCTGGGTTTGTGCTGACAGATAAGCGCACGCGTCTGTCCAGTAACAATGTGGACAGACTGACGTTCATCAAAATGAACAAGTCATGGATCCACAAGGAATTTACTACCCCTGTGTCATCCTGGGGAGAGTAAATGCTTGTGGATTTGGAATGTGCTTGATGCAAATCAAAACATCCTGTTTGCAACTAGGGCACAAGTGCTGCCACTGATGGGGTGTCTGTGTGGCCCAATTTTTTGAAAAAAGGGAGACTCCGCTTGGAGTAACCCTTGCTTACATTGTTTTTAAAAGGAGCCAAGATGAACAAGTCATGGTTCAGCAAAGACTTTATCTACCTACCCCGGTGTCATGCTGGGGACGGTTAATTATGGCGTATTTTTGAATGTGCTTGATGCAAATCTAGCTGTGAAGTGTACAACTGGGGCACATCTGCTGCCACTAAATGGGTGGGTGTGTGTGGGGCCCAATTTTTGGAAAAAAAGGGAGATTCCGCTTGGAGTCACCCTTGCTTGCTGTGTTTTTAAAAAGGAGCCAAGATGAACAAGTCATGGTTCAGCAAAGACTTTATCTACCTACCCCGGTGTCATGCTGGGGACGGTTAATTATGGCGTATTTTTGAATGTGCTTGATGCAAATCTAGTTGTGAAGTGTACAACTGGGGCACAACTGCTGCCACTGAATGGGTGGGTTTGTGTGGGGCCCAATTTTTGGAAAAAAAGGGAGACTCCGCTTGGAGTAACCCTTGCTTGCTGTGTTTTTAAAAAGGAGCCAAGATAAACAGAGCTGGGATCAGGAAAGACTTTATCTACCTACCCCGGTGTCATGCTGGGGACGGTTAATTATGGTGTATTTTTGAATGTGCTCGATGCATATCTAGCTGTGAAGTGTACAACTGGGGCACAACTGCTGCCACTGAATGGGTGGGTGTGTGTGGGGCCCAATTTTTGGAAAAAAAGGGAGACTCCGCTTGGATTAACCCTTGCTTGCTGTGTTTTGAAAAAGGAGCCAAGATGAACAAGTCATGGTTCAGCAAAGACTTTATCTACCTACCCCAGTGTCATGCTGGGGACGGTTAATTATGGCGTATTTTTAAATGTGCTTGATGCAAATCTAGCTGTGAAGTGTACAACTGGGGCACAACTGCTGCCACTGAATGGGTGGGTGTGTGTGGGGCCCAATTTTTGGAAAAAAAGGGAGACTCCGCTTGGAGTCACCCTTGCTTGCTGTGTTTTTAAAAAGGAGCCAAGATGAACAAGTCATGGTTCAGCAAAGACTTTATCTACCTACCCCGGTGTCATGCTGGGGATGGTTAATTATGGCGTATTTTTGAATGTGCTTGATGCAAATCTAGCTGTGAAGTGTACAACTGGGGCACAACTGCTGCCACTGAATGGGTGGGTGTGTGTGGGGCCCAATTTTTGGAAAAAAGGGAGACTCCGCTTGGAGTAACCCTTGCTTGCTGTGTTTTTAAAAAGGAGGCAAGATGAACAGAGCTGGGATCAGGAAAGACTTTATCTACCTTCCCCGGTGTCATGCTGGGGACGGTTAATTATGGCGTATTTTTGAATGTGCTCTATGCAAATCTAGCTGTGAAGTGTACAACTGGGGCACAACTGCTGCCACTGAATGGGTGGGTGTGTCTGGGGCCCAATTTCTGGAAAAAAAAGGAGACTCCGCTTGGAGTCACCCTTTGCTTGCTGTGTTTTGAAAAAGGAGCCAAGATGAACAAGTCATGGTTCAGCAAAGACTTTATCTACCTTCCCCGGTGTCATGCTTGGGACAGTTAATTATGGCGTATTTTTGAATGTGCTTGATGCAAATCTAGCTGTGAAGTGTACAACTGGGGCACAACTGCTGCCACTGAATGAGTGGGTGTGTGTGGGGCCCAATTTTTGGAAAAAAAGGGAGACTCCGCTTGGAGTAACCCTTGCTTGCTGTGTTTTTAAAAAGGAGCTAAGATGAACAGAGCTGGGATCAGGAAAGACTTTATCAACCTAGCCCGGTGTCATGCTGGGGACGGTTAATCATGGCGTATTTTTGAATGTGCTTGATGCAAATCTAGCTGTGAAGTGTACAACTGGGGCACAACTGCTGCCACTGAATGGGTGGGTGTGTGTTGGGCCCAATTTTTGGAAAAAAAGGGAAACTCCGCTTGGAGTCACCCTTTGCTTGCTGTGTTTTGAAAAAGGATCCAAGATGAACAAGTCATGGTTCAGCAAAAACTTTATCTACTTTCCCCGGTGTCATGCTGGGGACGGTTAATTATGGCGTATTTTTGAATGTGCTTGATGCAAATCTAGCTGTGAAGTGTACAACTGGGGCACAACTGCTGCCACTGAATGGGTGGGTGTGTGTGGGGCCCAATTTTTGGAAAAAAAGGGAGACTCCGCTTGGAGTAACCCTTGCTTGCTGTGTTTTTAAAAAGGAGCCAAGATGAACAGAGCTGGGATCAGGAAAGACTTTATCTACCTACCCCGGTGTCATGCTGGGGACGGTTAATTATGGCGTATTTTTGAATGTGCATGATGCAAATCTAGCTGTGAAGTGTACAACTGGGGCACAACTGCTGCCACTGAATGGGTGGGTGTGTGTGGGGCCCAATTTTTGGAAAAAAAGGGAGACTCCGCTTGGAGTCACCTTGCGGTGTTTTACATGATTTTAGAAGGGTGTGCCATGCCTATATCTGTGTGTCCTCCTCTTTTTCCTTGTCCAGCTCTTTTGTTTTCGCATGAGTATATGTCCTTGTCACTTTCCCATGTGTTTGTGTTGTGTTGTGAGTTGTTTGTCACCTTTTGGACACCTTAGAGGATGTTTTCTAGGTGTTTTTATGTGTTTGTGAATGCCTGCCCTTGTTTCCTGTGCGGTTCGAGTTCGGTTCGTCGAACGTTCGACGAACCGAACTCGAACGGGACTTCTGTTCGGCGAACCGACCTCGAGCCGAACCGGGACCGGTTCGCTCATCTCTAATAGCAAAAGGAAGTTTTTCATTGCCAGGATATCACTTCTTTTGGGTGCCAACTAATATGACCACTGTAAAAACTAGCAGTAGATGCCAAGAGGTTTGACTATGTTCTCAAAGTCAACAAGTCTCTAAAGAAATGCAGCAAGTCATGTGCTATTGTTCATGATATAACAGATTGATCTAAATTAATTTGGCTGAGCATTAAAAGTTAGCTAAAGGAGAATGGATAAATGGTGGATACTGACTGTTGACAAGAATTTATCTTTTATATGCTACATGCTTATTTGTTTGACTGTTCTACATGTTCTTTTGTGACCTCTAGAATAATTTGCTTAGCTGAAATTATTTTAAGCAAATAATACTCAGAATTTCACATATGGTTAATAGAGATGAGCGAACCGGCCGTGGTTCGGCTTGAGTTCGGTTCGTCGAACGGGGGTCCCGTTCGAGTTCGGTTTGGCGAACGTTCGACGAACCAAACTCGAACCGCATAGGAAACAATGGCAGGCAATCACAAACACATAAAAACACCTAGAAAACACCCTCAAAGGTGTCCAAAAGGTGACAAACCACTCCCAACACAATACAAACACATGGGAAAGTGACAAGGACATATACTCATGCGAAAACAAAAGAGCTGGACAAGGAAAAAGAGTAGGAAACACAGATATAGGCATGGCACACCCTTTTAAAATCATGTAAAACACCGCAAGGTGACTCCAAGCGGAGTTCTCCCTTTTTTCCAAAAATTGGGCCACACAAACACCAACCCCTTCAGTGGCAGCACTTGTGCCCCAGTTGTACACTTCACAGCTAGATTTGCATCAAGCACATTCAAAAATACGCCATCCTTTTCCGTCCTCAGGATTGCACCGGGGTAGGTAGCAAAGTCTTTGCTGAATCATGACTTGTTCATCATAGTATCATAGTATCATAGTTTTAAGGTTGAAGGGAGACTCTAAGTCCATCTAGTTCAACCCGTAGCCTAACATGTTGATCCAGAGGAAGGCAAAAAACCCCAATGTGGCAAACAAGTTCCAATGGGGAAAAAATTTCCTTCCTGACTCCACATCCGGCAATCAGACTAGTTCCCTGGATCAATACCCTGTCATAAAATCTAATATACATAACTGGTTATATTAAATTTTTCAAGAAAGGCATCCAGGCTCTGCTTAAATGTTAGTAGTGAATCACTCATTACAACATCATGCGGCAGAGAATTCCATAGTCTCACTGCTCGTACAGTAAAGAATCCTCGTCTGTGATTATGATTAAACCTTCTTTCCTCAAGACGTAGCGGATGCCCCCGTGTTCCAGTCGCAGGCCTAGGTGTAAATAGATCTTTGGAAAGGTCTCTGTACTGTCCCCTCATATATTTATACATTGTGATTAGATCTCCCCTAAGCCTTCGTTTTTCCAGACTAAATAACCCCAAGTTTAATAACCTGTCTTCGTATTGCAGCCCCCCCATTCCTCTAATAATCTTGGTCGCTCTTCTTTGCACCCTCTCCAGTTCAGCTATGTCCTTCTTATATATCCAGAAAATGAAATAAACTGTGGGAAAAAAGGCGCAAAATAGGGTCTTATCCGGTATAACAAATGGAATAAGGAATGTGCAATGGAAGCACTCACCTGGTGGGGTTGTGTGAGTCACAACACCCTTAATCGCATAAAACAAACGTGGAAGGCAGCAGTCCTGCAATAGTAGAGTAGTTTCGGATGATAGGAGAAAAGCAGGTTAAATACCGCGCCAAACCACAGGAATCAAGATGAAGAAGTAATTCTCTTTTCTTTATTTTCACAGGTCTACGCGTTTCAAGGACATATCCGTCCTCTTCCTCAGGACAAATGCAGAGAACACCATAGCCTATGGTGTTCTCTGCATTTGTCCTGAGGAAGAGGACGGATATGTCCTTGAAACGCGTAGACCTGTGAAAATAAAGAAAAGAGAATTACTTCTTCATCTTGATTCCTGTGGTTTGGCGCGGTATTTAACCTGCTTTTCTCCTATCATCCGAAACTACTTCTTATATATCGGTGACCAGAATTGTACACAGTATTCTACGTGCGGTCGCACTAGTGACTTGTACAGAGGTAGAACTATATTTTTTTCATGAACACTTATACCTCTTTTAATACATCCCATTATTTTATTAGCCCTGGCAGCAGCTGCCTGACACTGTCCACTAAAGTGAAGTTTACCATCCACCCATACACCCAAGTCTTTTTCTGTGTCTGTTTTACCCAGTGTTCTACAATTAAGTACATAATCATAAATGTTATTTCCTCTACCCAAGTGCATGACCTTACATTTATCTACATTAAACTTCAATTGCCACTTCTCAGCCCAATCCTCCAATTTACATAAATCTCCCTGTAATATAAAATTATCCTCCTCTGTATTGATTACCCTGCAGAGTTTAGTATCATCTGCAAATATTGAAATTCTACTCCGCATGCCCCCAACAAGGTCATTTATAAATATGTTGAAAAGAAGCGGGCCCAATACTGACCCCTGTGGTACCCCACTATGAACTGAGACCCAGTCCGAGTACGTACCATTAATAACCACCCTTTGTTTCCTATCACTGAGCCAGTTTTTAACCCAGTTACACATATTTTCCCCTATCCCCATTATTCTCATTTTATGTACCAACCTTTTGTGTGGCACCGTATCAAAAGCTTTTGAAAAGTCCATATACACAACATCCACTGCATTTCCCTGGTCCAGACTTGAACTTACCTCTTCATAGAAGCTGATCAAATTAGTTTGACAGGATCGATCCCTCATAAACCCATGTTGATACTCTGTCATAAGGTTATTTTTCTTGAGATACTCCAGTATAGCATCTCTCAAGAAACCCTCAAGGATTTTACCAACCGTAGAGGTTAAACTTACCGGCCTATAATTTCCCGGCTCAGTTTTTGTCCCCTTTTTGAATATTGGCACCACATTTGCTATGCGCCAGTCCTGCGGTACCGACCCTGTTATTAAGGAATCTGAGAAGATTAAAAATAATGGTCTATCTATCACAGAACTCAATTCCTGTAGTACTCTGGGGTGTATGCCATCCGGACCCGGAAATTTGTCAACCTTAGTGATTTCGAGGCGGCGGCGTACTTCCTGCTGGGTTAAGCAGGTAATATTCAAGGGTGAATTTGGCTCCTTTTAAAAAACACAACATGCAAGGGTTACTCCAAGCGGAGTCTCCCTTTTTTCCAAAAATTGGGCCACACAAACACCCACCCCTTCAGTGGCAGCACTTGTGCCCCAGTTGTACACTTCACAGCTAGATTTGCATCAAGCAAATTCAAAAATACGCCATCCTTTTCCGTCCTCAGGATTGCACCGGGGTAGGTAGCAAAGTCTTTGCTGAACCATGACTTGTTCATCTTGGCTCCTTTTAAAAAACACAAAAAGCAAGGGTTACTCCAAGCGGAGTCTCCCTTTTTTTCCAAAAATTGGGCCCCACACACACCCACCCATTCAGTGGCAGCACTAGTGCCCCAGTTGTACACTTCACAGCTAGATTTGCATCAAGCACAATCAAAAATACGCCATACTAAACCGTTCCCAGGATGACCCCTTTCCTGATCCCAGATCTGTATATCTTGGGATCATTTTTAAAAACAATGTAAGCAAGGGTTACTCCAAGCGGAGTCTCCCTTTTTTCCAAAAATTGGGCCACACAGACACCCCATCATTGGCAGCACTTGTGCCCTAGTTGCAAACAGGATGTTTTGATTTGCATCAAGCACATTCCAAATCCAAAAGCATTTACTCTCCCCAGGATGACACAGGGGTAGTAAATTCCTTGTGGATCCATGACTTGTTCATTTTGATGAACGTTAGTCTGTCCACATTGTCACTAGACAGACGCGTGCGCTTATCTGTCAGCACACACCCAGCAGCACTGAAGACACGTTCAGAGACAACGCTGGCAGCTGGACACGACAAAATCTCCAAGGCGTAGGTTGAGAGCTCTGGCCATTTTTCAAGATTTGAAGCCCAAAATGAGCAAGGCTCCATTTGCAAAGTCATGGCATCGATGTTTATTTGGAGATACTCCTTTATCATCCTCTCCAGCCGTTGACTTGGTGTCAGACTTGTTGTTTCTGGTGGCCTTGCAAAGGACGGTCTAAAAAAATTATGAAAAGATTCAATAAAATTGCTGTTACCAGCACCAGATTTGGTGCTACTGGTACAGGTAGACTGTTGAAGATGACGAGACCGTCCCATGTTTGTCAAGTTACAACTGGGAGATTCACTCTCTGCACCGGCGCGGTTGTTTGGTGGAAAAGCCGAGCTAAGATCAAGTAACAGCTTCTGCTGATACTCCTGCATACGTGCGTCCCTTTCTATGGCTGGAATTATGTCACAAAATTTGGACTTGTACCGGGAATCTAATAGTGTGGCAAGCCAGTAGTCATCATCACTTCTAATTTTGACAATACGAGGGTCATGTTGGAGGTAGTGCATCAAGAAGGCGCTCATGTGTCTTGCGCAGCCATGCGGACCAAGTCCACGCTGTGTTTGTGGCATAGAGGTGCTAACCGTTCTTTCTTCCTCTGACATCTCCCCCAAACCTCTTTCAACTGAAGTTTGACCAAGGTCTCCCTCATCCGCTGAGTTTTCCATGTCCATAGACAGTTCGTCCCCCATTTCTTCATGTTCTCCTGCACCTTCCTCAACATTTCGCCTGCTACCATGCGCCCTTGTTGATCCCTGTCCCCCATGGTCCCATGCCTGCCGAGTTGGTGATGATGAACGTCTGGACCTTGGTGATGTTGTTGTGTCTTGCGCATATGAATCCTCATGTAGTTCCTCCCCTTCCTGTTGTCCCACCCCCTGACTCTGAATAGTGTTTAGCGTGTGCTCCAGCATGCAAATGACTGGAATTGTCATGCTGATAATGGCATTGTCAGCGCTAAACATATTCGTCGCCATGTCGAAACTGTGCAGAAGGGTGCATAGGTTCTTGATCTGATACCACTCCATCAGGGTGATCTGCCCCACCTCTGCATCTCGTTGGCCCAGGCTATACGTCATGATTGTCAACTCCCCGTTCCGTTAGGGACCGGCTGACACAGCCGGTCATTAACGGAGATCACCGTTGCCATAGCAACGCAGTTAGCGGTGACGTCACCGCTAACCAAGACTCCGGGAATCACATGATCGGAGCCCTGTTGCTATGGTAACGCGTCTGTCACCGCCAGCAGCACTGATCTCTCACGGAGTGAAGGCTGCACGCTGCTTCACGCTGCTTCCCGTGCAGCCTTCACGGAGTGAAGGCTGCACGGGAAGCAGCGTCTTCCCCCATGCAGCAGTGATGGAGCAGAGCTGCATTTGTTGAACGAGAAAGACAGAACACCATGGATCGTGGAGGGCTGACAGGGGGTAATAAAGATGGAGTCTCTAATGTGTGTGTATTTATTTCTATTAAAGTATTTTTTCTCTGTGTTGTGTTTTTTTTTAACCCTTTATTGGAGATTCTTAATGGCCGGGTCAAACGTGCCTGACATTAAGAATCTCTGGCTTAATACTGGCTAGTAAAAGAAAGCCAGTATTAACTCATGATTACCCAACAAGCCACCCGGCTCCAGGGCTGTTGGAAGAGTTGGATACAGCGCCAGATAATGGCGCTTCTATGAGAGCGCCATTTTCTGGGGCGGCTGCGGACTGCAATTCGCAGCAGAGGCGCCCAGAAACCTCGGGCTAACCTGTGCTGTGGATTCCAATCCCCAGCTGCCTAAATGTACCTGGCTGGACACAAAAATGGGGCGAAGCCCACGTCATTTGTTTTTTAATTATTTCATGAAATAAGTGAAATAATTTAAAAAAACGGACTTCCCTATATTTTTGGTTCCCAGCCGGGTACAAATAGGCAACTGGGGGTTGGAGGCAGCCCGTGCCTGCTCTACCTGGCTAGCATACAAAAATATGGTGAAGCCCACGTCATTTTTTTGGTGGGCAAAAAACTTCTGCATACAGTCCTGGATGGAGTATGCTGAGCCTTTTAGTTCTGCAGCTGCTGTCTGCTCTTCTCCATAGTCAGACAGCAGCTGCAGAACTACAAGGTTCAGCATACTCCATCCAGGACTGTATGCAGAAGTTTTTTGCCCCCTGAAAAAATTATGTGGGCTTCGCCATATTTTTGTATGCTAGCCAGGTACAGCAGGCAGGTACGGCTGCCCCCAACCCCCAGTTGCCTATTTGTACCCGGCTGGGAACCAAAAATAAAGGGAAGCCCTTTTTTTATTATTTCATGAATTTCATGAAATAATTAGAAAACAAATGACGTAGGCTTCGCCCCATTTTTGTGTCCAGCCAGGTACAACTAGGCAGCTGGGGATTGGAATCCGCAGCACAGGTTGGCCTGAACTTTCTGGGCCCCACTGCTGTGAATTGCAGTCTGCAGCCGCCTCAGAAAATGGCACTTTCATAGAAGCGCCATCTTCTGGCGCTTTATCCAACTCTTCCAGCACCTGCCTGCTATACCTGGCTAGCATACAAAAATATGGCGAAGCTCACTTCCTTTTTTTGTAGTTTTTTGGCAAAAAAATAAAAAAAGCTTCCCTGGATTTTCCATTGCCAGTGAAGGTAACACCAAGCAGTGGGGGTTAGCAGCCAGTAGCTGCTTGGATTACCCTTAGCTAGCAATACAAAAAATGCAGCGGGAGCCCATATATATTTTTTTTAATTATTTAATTAAATAACTAAAAACAAAATGGGCTTCCCTGTATTTTGATTGCTGGACATGACAGTGCTGTAAAAATAAATCTTTAAAAAAAATGACGTAGCGCTCCGCGGTATTTTTGATTCTCAGTGCAGATAAAGCAGACAGCTATGGGTTGCCACCCCCATCTGCCTGCCGTTACCTTAGTTGGCAATCAAAATACAGGGAAGCCCAATAATTTTTTCTATTTAAAAAATAGTTAAAAAAAAATGACGTTGGGTCCCCCCATTTTTGATAGCCAGCTAGGGTAAAGCAGACGGCTGTAGCCTGAAAACCACAGCTGGCAGCTTTACTGGTTGGGGATCCAATGTGGAGGTCCCCCCAGGCTCTTTTTTTATAATTATTTTATAAATATTAATAATTACACAATAAAAGTAGGGTCCCCCCCAAATTGGATCACCAGCCAAGGTAAAGCGGACAGCTGTGGTCTGGTATTCTCAGGGTGGGAAGGTCCATAGTTATTGGGCCTTCACAGCCTAAAAATAGCAGGCCGCAGGCACCCCAGACGTGGCGCATCCACTAGATGCGCCAATCTTGGCGCTTCACCCCAGCTCATCCCGTGCCCTGGTGCAGTGGCAAACGGGGTAATAAATCGGGTTGATACTAGCTGTAAAGTCACTTGAGATCAAGCCCAGCAGTTTGTGATGTCATGGCGGCTATTAGATACCCAACATCATAAACTGTCAGTACTAACAAAAAAAAAATCAACAAAAGAAATTTATTTGAAAAAACAGTCCCCAAAACATTTCCTCTTTCACCAATTTATTGTAAGAAAAAAAATAAAGGGGTCCCACGACGACTCTGGACCGTCTACAATATGGGGGGGAGACACTCAGGGAACGTATCCCCCATTTTCTAGGAGTGCAGACCCTTCATGTGAGGAGTGTGGGTGCAATGAATCTGTACTCACTCTCCCCTGGTGCACAGCAGCAGAGTCCATGTCGTAATGGTTGCTACCAAAGCTGCAATGCCCTGCTCATGAGGTAAGGGCATGCCTAATCAGGAGAACTATTCTACATTTCCAAATATTGGTATTTGCTGATATTATTGCTATTCCACCTACTATATATTGGGGATAGGATCTTGGAGATGGAATACCCCTTTAAGTCCAGTTATCCAGCTGAATGAATACTAAACAACAGAGCTCGCTATTTAGATGTGTTTTCTTGTGGCGTATAATGGACTCTCATGTTTGGTAGTCATTCAGCAGGGAAACTATAAAAGCAAATCCCTCCATTTGGAAATGTAGTATATAGCTCTCCTGATCAATTATGTTCCTTACCTCATGAGCAGGGCTTTGCAGTAATAATAATAATTTATTCATTTTATATAGCATTATTAATTCCATAGCGCTGTATGTCTTTGGAGTGTTGGAGGAAACCGGAGTACCCAGAGGAAACCCACGCAAACACGGGCAGAACATACAAACTCCTTGCAGATGGTGCCCTTGGTGAGAATTGAACCCAGGACCTCAGCGCTGCAAGACTGCAGTGCTAACCACTGAGCCACCGTGCCGCCCATACTCACTGTGTCTGAACACAGGAAGCTGAGCTGACAGCCGCTCTGTGCATGCGGCAGCGTCTATTGTGAAGGAGAGGGCCGTGGGGGGATCAACGCTGCACAGGTACCGTGGGACACCGGGGAACACCGGTGGGATTATAGGGGGTGACCTGGCAGGGCCTGGGGAGGAGTTTTCTGTCGCATGTGTCATGGCACATGCAACAGAAATCAGAGGAGTAGGGTGAATGCAGCCGGCGCGCTGCTGTGCGCGCGGCCATCTTGGATTTCTGGGAGGGCATCAGGGGGGGCACTTTGGCGACATCGGGGGACCGGAGGGGACCGGGGAGGAGATTTATTATGTTTGTTCATGCCAGATGGGAGATAAATAATTTTTTATCGACGCTGTCATTTACTATAACGTGATCATCGGTATACGGTGTATACCTGTGATCACGTGAGCGGGGACCGGAAAAACCGTCCTGAATCATGATCTCCAGGGTCTCAGCTAGCCCTGAAACCCCGGAGATTTTCTGACGCTGGGGGGCGTTATTCACTTATTTCTGCCTGCTGTTTATAAACGGCAGATCAGAATAAGGCTACATTCACACGACCGATCCATTTTTGTGGTCTGCAAAAAATAGTCTGTTTTTTTTCACGGGTGCATCCGTGTGGCATCCGTTTCCGTTCCGTAGACGGTCCGTATGTCATCTGTTTGTCATCCGTGTGCCTTCCGTTTTTTTTGTGTACTGCAAAAAAACTGAAGGAGGGAAAATACATAAATTTACCGAGGATCCGTAGCTTCAACCTACATGAGGCGGTCACATGTTCACTCCAGTGCCATTTTCTACTGCTTTTCACAGCGTAGAGCGCTCTGGTGATTCCCTGTGCTTGTACACTTCATATCAGTCTTTTCTGTCATTATAATGGCAGAAAGACACATAATGTCCCACTCTCCTGCATTTTGTAATTTTGCACCCTTTGGTGCCTTTCATGTGGCACTAAGGGGTGCTTAGCTTTGTATTTAGCGAAAAAAATGGAAAAAAAAAATGACGTAGGGTTCCCCCTATTTTTGTAGCCAGCTAGGGTAAAGCAGATGGCTGCAGCCTGCAGACCACAGCTGGCAGCCTCACCTTGGCTGGTAATCCAAAACTGAGGGCACCCCACGCTGTTATTTTAAATTAAATAAATAATTTAAAAAAAAAAACACGTAGGGGTCCCCCCAAAATTGGATCACCAGCCAAGGTAAAGCAGACAGCTGGGGTCTGATATTCTCAGATTAGGGAGGTCCATGGTTATTGGACTCTCCCCAGCCTAAAAATAGCAGGCCGCAGCCACCCCAGAAGTGGCGCATCCATTAGATGCGCCAATCCTGGTGCTTCGCCCCAGTTCATCCCGTGCCTTGTGCGGTGGCAAACGGGGTAATATATGGGGTTAATACCAGATGTGTAATGTCACCTGGCATCAAGCCCTGGGGTTGGTGAGGTCAGGCGTCTATCAGATACCCGACAACACCAACCCAGTCAGTAAAAAAAAAAATAGACGACAAACACATTTTTATTTGAAAAAACACTCCCCAATACATTCCCTTTTTAACCAATTTGTTAGAAAGAAAAACAAATTCCAGGTCTGGTGTAATCCAAGGGGTTGCCATGACGATCAACACTGTCCCAGTCAATGAAGAGCAGGATGTTCCCCATTGGCTGGGAGAGCAGTGCAGTGACTTGAGCTAACATCAATGGGTCAGCCCAGGTCACTGCAGGGGATGACAAGTGCTGCTGTCAGAGAGGTACATTACCTGCGCTGATCTCCTGCACTGCTGACAGAACCTGTCACTGAGTTCAATGACCGCCGCCTTCACAGCCAAGTATCGCGAGAGGCCCGTGACGTCACCGCTAGTCAGTCTCTGGTCGGAATCGAGAGAAGGTGATGTGACAAGCAGCGGCCATGGAGGGCAGTGACAGCGCTGAGGTCGGGACTTAATCACCGCAGGTAAGCCGAGCAGGACCATGTGTGTAGAGTGCCAGGAGGACGTCAGTGTCGTGGACTGCATGGCTGGGGACGTGTGTGTGTGTGTGTGAGTGTGTGTATATGCCGCGTGCAGGAGAGGGCGGAGTGAGCTGAGCGGGGAAGTGTGGGCTAGCTAGGATAAACATCGGGTTACTAACCAAAGTGCTTTGCTTGGATACCCGATGATTATCTTGGTTACCAGCTTCTGGCAGGCTGCCAGCAATGGCTCCTGCACACTGTAGCTGTAAAAAGCCCTGCTTTTTGCTGCTAGAACCGTTCTCGAACGTATCTAGAACTATCGAGCTTTAGCAAAAAGCTCGAGTTCTAGTTCGATCTAGAACAGCCCCCAAAATCACTCGAGCCGCAAACTGGAGAACCGCGAACCGCGCTCAACTCTAGCCAAGAGCTTACAGAGGGATAAAGTCAACCTCTTAGCTTTGTCATGGGTCGCAGGAAATGGCCTTTTATTTGTCCACATCTGAGGGACAGAGCTCTGGCTGCTGTGTGTAGACGGTGTTGAGTAGGGTGTCCCTGGAAAAATGCAGGTTTGTGAGGAAAGTGCAGGCGGAGACATGATGTTGCCTTCATCCAACGTTGGTGCTATCGATGTCTGAGAGAGCTGTACACACGCACTTGTTTCCCCTTCCAAACCAACTGACGACCTACCAAGCAAACTGCGTGTTGCGGTTACAGTGGTGGAAGTTGTGCGTGGAAAACCAGGTGTGACAGCTGTCCCCACAGTCCTAGAAGGGGCAGGCTGGAAGGGGCAGGCGGTGGATGGTTCGCTCCGCTAGGCCGCATTGCAGCACGGTGAGCTTCCCACTGGGACATATGATATTTATTCATGTGACGATTCATGGAAGAAGTTGTCAAACTGCTGAGGTTTTGCCCTCTACTAACAGAATCACGACAAATTTTACAGATCACATAATTTGGGCGATCTTTTGCTATGTCAAAAAAGGATCAGGCTAGGCAAAGCTTAGAGGGCATGCGACCTGCTGAGCCCCCCTGACTAGTGCTCAGAGGCAGAGTGGTGGCTGAGGATGCAGTTGTAGACGTGTTACCAGTGCTCCGACTCTGTCCAGGAAGGCGCAAGGTAACTTCGTCGTCGATTGCTTCCTCCTCCACCGTCTCTGTTGACCTCCTCGAGTGCCTGACTGTGGGTTGACAGTAGGTGGGATCTAGAACTTTCTCATCAATTGTTGTGTTTGCACTCCCCTCACCCTCAGACTGAGCCTCTTCTTGCCCATGACCGAATATTTAAGTTGTCATCCCAATCTGGTATCTGCGTCTCATCGTCATCAGTATGTTCCTCATTGTCTATAACAACAGGTGTTACAGTTTGTGAAAAAGGGTCAACATTATGCTCAGAAACTTGGTCCTCACGGCCTGAAACAGACTCACAAAGGTTCTGAGCATCACTGCAGACCATTTGCTGGTCTGTACTCACTGTAGCTTGGGAGCAGACTTCTGATTTCAAGGCTATAGTGTGACTGAACAGCTCTGCAGACTCAGCCATCTCAGTTCCACCATACTGGGCAGGGCGGATGGAGACTTCAGAGCTGGGAGAATGCAAGTGTGATTGGGCTGACAACTCAGAGGACTAGTGTTTTTTGGATGCGGTAGTTGAGGTGGCAGAGAGGGCACTTGTTGGAACACTTGAGATCCGTTCAAGCATTTTCCTTTTTTGGCCATCATCTACCTTTGTTCAGTTGTTCTTGTCCGTAAAAAAGGGAGCACATCGGATTGTCCACGGTAAGTAGTAGATAGACATCTTACTTTTGCTGGAAGATGGTCTATCTTCAGCAGATGTTAATTGAGCTTTGCCACCTTCCCCACGGACAAACCCTTTTTTTCCTTTTCCAACACGCCTCTTCCCCTTTCCACCAGCATCTGTCATTTTGCCCCTCATTTTGATTGCGACAAGATTGTGCACTTAAAATGTGGTAGTAAAAATTGAGAGGTGGTGTAGATTTCAGTGGTGGTCTAGCTTTATTAACAGTAGAATAAACAACAATAATTATCCCTGACAATGCAACTACGGCCCTTAAACTGGCAGCATAATTTGCTAGTATAATGGCTTAGTAACAATGAGTTTGAGTGTGCAATGCAGGCAGACGTGCTGCAAATATCTTTGCACTAGTGGGACAATAATGAAGTCCAACAGCCACTTTTAGGATGCCACTAAGTTTCCTCAGTGTTTGCTAGTATAATGGCTTAGTAACAATGAGTTTGAGTGTTCAATGCAGGCAGACGTGCTGCAAATATCTTTGCACTAGTGGGACAATAATGAAGTCCAACAGCCACTTTTAGGATGCCACTAAGTTTCCTCAGTGTTTGCTAGTATAATGGCTTAGTAACAATGAGTTTGAGTGTGCAATGCAGGCAGACGTGCTGCAAATATCTTTGCACTGGTGGGACAATAATGAAGTCCAACAGCCACTTTTAGGATGCCACTAAGTTTCCTCAGTGTTTGCTAGTATAATGGCTTAGTAACAATGAGTTTGAGTGTGCAATGCAGGCACAAAGGGCAGGAGGGTACAGTGGCAGGGTTGTGGGTCTGGGTAGAGGAAAGGAAGCCTCCCTTTCTATCCCTCCTAATGGGGAAATGCAGCGAGGAAATCCCTGACCTTAGCTACACAGACGCTGTCATCTTGTGTAGCTGTTAAAATCTGTTTTTACGGACCTGACTGTCATCTATGGCTCTGACCCTGCCGGTATTAGCCCTTACAAGGGCTGAAAGAAACTTCTATCCCTATTCTGTATAGCGCTGTGTATAGAGCGTAAACAGCAGTATCAGAGACAGGAGCTACGCCAGCGTTGACTGACACCAAGACGCAGAAGGCAGATAATGGCGTGCAGGAGGAAAATGTCCGTTTTTATAATGCAGAAATGGGGGGGAGAGCCAGCACTGCTTATGAGTGGCATGCAGCAATGAAAAAGTAAAAAGTGTAATATTCACAAATTCATTCCTACTGTAACAATTCAATGAGATTTTTGGCAAATAATTGATCAATGATTTGAGCCCCCCTGCCCCGTCACAGCAAATCTCTATAAGGGGGGTCCCTACACTACAGTTATAATATACAAACGTACCATAAGGTCTCGTATAATGCGCAGGACCATATAGTAACATCACCTACCTGAGAAGTGTCAGAACCACTCCCATGCTGCAAGGGCTGACAACTGCGAGTAGATGGGCAGTCCAGGTGCCAGCGTGTTCGGCAGAACCACACACACCAGCACAATGTCAGAACTAACCCCCACAGTGTCAGACCAGCAGACATGGATGAAGGGCGGAACAGCCCCAGGCAGGTGGTGCTTAAGTAATAATGCCTATGGAACAGGAGGCGGTGGCTGTATGTGAACAGGCACCAACATAAATTTTGATGGCAACAGAAGGAATTTGCAAACCACACTGGGCGTGCACGGCACGGTGGCAGTCAACCACACACACTGGCACCTGGGCTGCCTTTATTCGCGGTTGTCAGTCCTGGCAGCATGGGAGCGGTTCAGACATGTCTCAGGTAAGTGGTGTCTTCATATGGTCCTGCTCATTATATGAGACCTTATGGTACATAATAATTTATAATATAGCATTAGGGACCCCCATATAGAGATTTGCCGTGACGGGGCAGGGGGGCTCAAATCATTGATCAATCATTTGCAAAAAATCTCATTGAATTTTTACAGTAGGAACGAATTTGTGAATATTACACTTTTTATTTCTTCATTGTTGCAAGCCATTCATAAGCAGTACTGGTTCCCCTCCTTTTTCGTTTACTGGTCAGGTGGTCGACCGCCACCATGCCGTGCACGCCCAGTGTGGTTTGCAAATTCCTTCTGTAGCCATCAAAATTCAGTTTGGTGCTTGTTCACACACAGCCACCGCCTCCTGCTCCAAGGCATCATTATTTAAACACCACCTGCCTGAACCTTGTTCCGCCCTCATCCATGTTTGCTGGTCTGGCACTGTGAGGGCCAGTCCTGACATTGTGCTGGTGTGTGTGGTTCTGCCACACACACTGGCACTTGGGCTGCCTTTATTCGCGGTTGTCAGTCCTGGCAGCATGAGAGCGGTTCAGACATGTCTCAGGTAAGTGGTGTCTTCATATGGTCCTGCTCATTATATGAGACCTTATGGTACATAATAATTTATAATATAGCGTTAGGGACCCCCCTATAGAGATTTGCCGTGACGGGGCAGGGGGGCTCAAATCATTGATCAATCATTTGCAAAAAATCTCATTGAATTTTTACAGTAGGAACGAATTTGTGAATATTACACTTTTTATTTCTTCATTGTTGCAAGCCATTCATAAGCAGTACTGGCTCCCCTCCTTTTTCGTTTACTGGTCAGGTGGTCGCCCGCCACCATGCCGTGCACGCCCAGTGTGGTTTGCAAATTCCTTCTGTAGCCATCAAAATTCAGTTTGGTGCTTGTTCACACACAGCCACCGCCTCCTGCTCCAAGGCATCATTATTTAAACACCACCTGCCTGAACCTTGTTCCGCCCTCATCCATGTTTGCTGGTCTGGCACTGTGAGGGCCAGTCCTGACATTGTGCTGGTGTGTGTGGTTCTGCCACACACACTGGCACTTGGGCTGCCTTTATTCGCGGTTGTCAGTCCTGGCAGCATGAGAGCGGTTCAGACATGTCTCAGGTAAGTGGTGTCTTCATATGGTCCTGCTCATTATATGAGACCTTATGGTACATAATAATTTATAATATAGCGTTAGGGACCCCCCTATAGAGATTTGCCGTGACGGGGCAGGGGGGCTCAAATCATTGATCAATCATTTGCAAAAAATCTCATTGAATTTTTACAGTAGGAACGAATTTGTGAATATTACACTTTTTATTTCTTCATTGTTGCAAGCCATTCATAAGCAGTGCTGGCTCCCCTCCTTTTTCGTTTTTATAATGCAGGGACATGTGACATGGACATCTTATCACACATGCCATTGCTTCTCTGGCTAAAAGTCCACTTAGCTGTGTGTGTGTCTGGGATTGGCTGACATGCTGGCCCGCCCCACTACACGCGCGCGCTTAGGGAAGGAAGACAAGGGAAAAAAAAAAAATGGCGATTATCCAAACAGCAGTGATCTGAATGCTCCCTCACACTATACGCTGAAATTTCATAATAGTGTGAGTCACAGAGTGACTTACACTATTACAGCGGAAAGCCAGCTAGTAATTAGCTGGTCTTTTTGCTGCTAGAACCGTTCTCGAACGTATCTAGAACTATCGAGCTTTAGCAAAAAGCTTGAGTTCTAGTTCGATCTAGAACAGATGTAGATCTAGAACAGCCCCCAAAATCACTCGAGTAGCGAACTGGAGAACCTCGAACCGCGAACCGCGCTCAACTCTAATGGTTAATAAATATGCTTGGCTTCTTTAAAGTAAGATGTAAAATCAATGTATAGAAAAGTATATATTACCTGTGTGTGTATGAAACATCTGCTCTCCATTATCCCTGACTTCTTTTTTACTAACAGAGCTGTGCTCTGGGTCTGAATGGTTTCATCTACAGTTAATATTGTATAGATACTAATTATGATGGTACTTGTAGTTGCTATAATACATTTCTCCACTGTATTTCCACACTAAACCAGGTTAGAAGTCCCAGGTACAAATTCCAATTCCATATCAGATTCTTTATATGTAGGCCTATTACTTTTTTATTGAATTACATAGCACAGGGAATGTATTAATAACATGGCATATTTTCTGACCTTTGGTGACAATATGGCTGAGTTGTCGCTTTAACCTTTTTGCAATGCGAGGAAACTAATGAGACATTCTTGAATGTTGTTACATTTCTAAACTAGAAAAATACAGTATGTTGTGTAATATGCAAGCCAAAGGTATCTGGGTTATCATCACCAGTTTGTGCAGCCTTTCCAAACATATTTTTTCACCAACAATTCATAATGTATTTAACAATTTTATATCCCTCATTTATTATATCTAAAATGTTTGCATGAAATATAAGTGTGTAATGTTTTCTTGCAACCTTATTTTTCATGAAATGAAATACATCATCTCAGAAGTCTCCTAAAATTGGCTAATTAAAATTGTACAAAAGAGATAGCAACGTATATGTTTTTACATGTATGGAAACTTATGGCCAATTTATTATCTGTGGCCGCACAATGGAAGAAAAATTTCCAAATTTACAGATTTGTAAAATCGGACTCTCAGCTGACTAAGATTTTTATAAGGCTCAGTTCACGTCCTGTAGTCATCCGTTATCACGGATCCGTTATATACCCATATGGAAAAAAAGTTCTGCAAACACAACTTTTTTGTCAGTTGTTAAATAACGGACGTAGGCCAGATCCGTTTTTAACATTTGGAGTTCATGCACCACGGATGCATTAATGGATTGCTATTTATCGTCGTCCATTTCTAATGGATCCGTTAATAAAACAATGGATCTATTAAAAATACAAGTACAACAGATGGCTAAATAGCAATTAATTAATGGATCCATTGACCATAGACTCCCATGTTAAAATACCAAATTCTTTCTAACGGATGACTACAGGACATGTGATCATAGCCTAACATTGTTATGTCAATGAAAAAGAAATATAAACCTGACAAGTAAACAGAGGAAACAAAATTTTGCTAAAACAATAGTAGCTTCTATGGTACAAAAGAAGAAAAAGACAAAAATGTAAATTGGACAAAAAAAAATATGAATTATAGACATCAAATTATCATTTGAGAAACATAATATGATGAAAAAAGATATCTTAATGTACAAAACTGTTGTTTCATGTCTAGAAATGGTCAATACATACCGCTGCACTCTAAAATGCTAACAATAAATAAGCTAGCACCTGTTCACACCAGTTGGATGTGTGGGTCAGTCTTATTGATATATTTGTAGCACATTTCTAGACTGTGAGCCCTGGCGGGCAAGGACCTCTCTCCTCCTGTACCAGTCTGTGTTTTGTATTGTTCATGATTATTGTACTTGTCCCTATTATATATACCCCTTTCACATGTAAGCGCCATGGAATAAATGGAGCTATAATAATAAATAATAATACTAATTTCATTCTGATTGAAAACTCCACCCTTTAACCAGACTGTGTTCATTCCCTTTATAGCTGGATCCTAGTTGCCCAGACATGTAGGTTTTTAACCCAGGTAGAGGCATTTGAGTTAGGGTCCCGGTATATTGAGATACACCTTGTCACTGGTTACCGGGCTCACATGCATTGGCCAAGACATAACTAAATATTTATTTTTTAAATATTCCTATAGCAGTAATGCAATACCAGAGTTCCCTTAGTCAATGTTAGCATTTTTGTGTGCAGCCATATATGTTTTGTAGATATATTATGCTTTCAGCTAGCACCTGTTCACACCTTGGGTCGGTCTTTTTGACATATTAGAAATGCTCAATTGCATACTTAATGCTTCTCATTTCAAAGACCAATGGTAGAGGTGAATACAATAAATTTTCTATCATACAAAAGAATTGTTTTCTATTTCTCCACTTATGAACCATTTCTCCCCTATCTTATAAGCTTGTTATTCACACTAAAAAAAAACAGCTCACCTCCATCTTTCTCAAGAAAAGACAGATTATGTGGACAGTGAAGTATCAAGTTACACACTATATTTTACTCCATGAATAGGGGAGGGGGATAAGAAGTGAGGAGCACAGTGAGAAAACAGGCAAAGGGAGGTGCAGAAAATAGTGCTGAGCTTTTTAAGAAGTATTTAACCTCGCCTCATTGCCGGATTCAGATCCAGACAGCTCAGTTCTGAAGTATAATGTTCTCCTTTTACAGAGAGCAAAGCTTGTGAAGATGCAAGATGGTCAGCTACATTTTAAAGTAAAATGGCATTTTTTTTTTTATTATCTGACAAAATAAAGCCGAGACATAGAGGCTCTAAAATTATATATTATCTAGTAAAGCTACAAATACATTGGGTAATGATCATTCACATATATAATCGCTTCACTAGTGTCATTAAATCACTGTATTCAACTTTTGCCAGAACAGAAAAGGATGTTCATCTTACCAGCAATGCTGGTTCCCACTCCATTCTCATTGTTTTTATTTTCTTTTGCTTATGTTATTTGATTTCGGAATGTGGCTGTTTTGCTGAATTTTTGGGGAAAATTACAATGTGATAAAAATGTTTTTTTTTATTAGTTTAGCTTTTCCGTTCTTTATTATTTACAATAAATTTTTATATATTACATGTCTGAATTAGAGTAATTTGGTTGAGACTTGAATTACAAAAACATTCAAAAATTAAAGAACTGACTTAACCCCTTCAGCCCCCAGGCGTTTTTTTTCTTTTTCCGATTTTTTTTTCCTTTCTTTCTTCTGAGAGCCGTACCTTTTTTATTTTTCCATCAATTTTCCCATACGAGAACTTGTTTTTTTGTGGGACGAGTTGTAGTTTTAAATGAAACCATAGGTTTTACCATATAGTGTACTGGAAAACAACAAGAAATTCAAGTGTGGAAAAACTGCAAAAAAAAGTGTGATTGCACAATAGTTTTTGGGATATTTTATTCACCATGTTCACTATATGTTAAAACTGATGTGTCGCTGTGATGCCTGAGGTCGGTGCGAGTTTGGAGGCACTAAACATGAATAGGTGTTACTTGTAGGGCTTAAAAAAGATTCACAAGCCTGTCCAAAAAAGTGGCGCACATTTTGCGCCATTTTCCGAAACCCGTAGCGTTCTCTTTTTTTTGTCTCTATGGATCAGTGATGGCTTATTTTTTGCATCTCGAGCTGACGTTTGTAACTGTACCATTTTTGCGTAGATGCTACATTTTGACTGCTTGTTATTGGAAAGTTTGCGGCGACCAAAAAAATATAATTTTGGCGTTTGGAAATTATTTTGCCGCTACGCCGTTTACCGATTAGATTAATTGATTTTATATTTTGATAGTTCGGGTATTTCTGAATGCGCCAATGCAAAATATGTGTATATATTTTTATTTTTTTAACCCTTTAATTTTCAATGGGGCGAAAGGGGGGTGATTTGAACTTTTAAGTTTTCTTATTGTTTATTTTTTAAATCTTTTTTAACTTTTTTTTTTTACTAGGTCCCTTAGGGGATTATAACGATCAGCAATCTGATCACTCTTCCATATCTTCAGATCACAGATACAGAGCTGAGATCTACAGATATGCAGCTTTACTGTCAATGGCGGCAGTATTCCAGCATTGAGAGAAAGTGACTCATGGTAGCTACAGGCGTCATCACATGACCCTGTGCTTTCCAATGCAACCACTGGAAGTCACATAATCATGTCACATGACTTCTGATGGGGCGGGGTAAGTTATCCTAATGGCGGCGTGCATATACATCTCGCTGCCAGATTTTGGCAGCGAGATGCAGGGGTTAATAGTCACGGGTGGAATGCGATTCCACTTGCAACTAGCAGGCACACATGTCACTTGTTGAAATCAGCTGATATGTGTGCGGATCACGGCAGACTGCCCACAGCAGCCCGCGGCGATCAGATCATAGTGACACGATCCATGACGTACCCAATATGTCATGGGTCGCTAAGGGGTTAAAGAAAATCTGTCACCAGGTTTTTGTCACCTAATCTGAGAGCAGCATGATGTAGAGACACCAATCCTGATTCCAGCGATGTCTCACTTACTGGGCTGCTTAGTGTAATTTTGATAAAATCACTGTTTAATCAGCAGAAAATTATCATTGCAGGATTACTTGACGTGCTGCCAGGTATTCCAGCTGCTATCAGATGGGGGAGCAAAAACCTGTTGACAGATTCCCTTTAGGTACATACTGGACTCCATTTTGATCTTCTTACCTAAGGCAAAGTATAAGAATCATGCTACAATATTGTAAAACACATCTGCCATTGGGGTCTAAACTTGAATTTTATTTCCCCTTTATAATAGAGTTGAAAACAAAATACTGTGTTTGGAGTTTGAACCTCCTATGCCAGACGTCTTCTGAATTGTTGGAGAAGATTTGCAAAAGGTTTGTTATATTTTATGTGTAGTTTAATTAATTTATTGTTATACTTATTTGTTTATTTTTACTTTTTTCAAATTGTTATTGTTAGAACTGAGCTGCATCTAGTCAGATCCAGAAAAGCCTCCTTTTATCGGGGAAACATAGAGCTGGATCTATTCCTTTCACGACACACTTTGGGGACCGTATATGTGTGAACAGCAAATGAAGAGGTAAAACCCTTTTCTGTCTCTTCAGGGTCATGCACAGTAGACTGCTTAAATACAGGCAATAAATACAGAATGCAGTTACAATTTCACCATAAAGAAGAATTAAAGATGAAATGTTGCGTTGCCATTAGAATTTATAATTACTGTACATACTAAAAAGTCATAATTAGCCCAAAGAGTTATTCCCAAATTAAAACACAACGACTAATCCTCAGAGAGACCATGATTGACCTAAGAGCCCAAAAAAAGAAGGAAAGTTGCACTACTTTAGAGATATATCATTTTCATTTATAGCATAACTGGACTTGCCATGTCACAATTTTTGGATGTATGGTTTTAAAACATTTAGAAGAAAACCATGTATCATTTCCTTTACACTTCACAAATACAGTGCTGTGCAAATTAATTGGGACAAAGGAAAAAAAACATATTTTTGAATAGTTAATAATAAAATGTTATAATGCACTATTACATACTAATTTTAGTAAGAAATATGTCCTCCTTTGGCAGATCTGAGATATTCAATGCGTTTTGGCATTGATTCTGTTAAGTTGTTGCCTAAATTCTTCAATCTTTCATCGTGGAACCACACTTGTATGGCACTATTTATCATGCGTTCTTTGGGTGTACAGTCCATTTTTGCCAAGACGTCTCTTCACAATGCTCCAAAAATTTTCTATAGGATTTAAGTCTGGTAAATTACCATTCCAGTCCAGCACTTTTACTTTATTTTCTTCCAGAAATGTCTTCACACACTTGGAATTGTGGCATGGAGCCAAATCTTGGAATGTCCCTTCGAATTTACGCATGAATGGCTCAATAAAACGTTTTAAAACTTCTATGTATTTGGATGAATTCATCATACCATCAACAGAAAATAAGCTCTCTGTACAATCAGCTGTTAAAAAGCCCCAAAACATTTGTTTTTGAGGGTGCTTTACAGTTTGTTTGATATGATCAGCTCGCAGTGGTTCATTTTTGCTTCTTCTAACATCACTTGCTTTGTACCCTTGAACAAAAAGATGGGTTTCATCACTGAAAATTACCTTTTTCCACTGGCTAGTTGTCCAAGATTTAAATTTTTTTGCCCATGCAAGTAGTTTTTCCTTCATTGGAGATGTCAGAAGTTGTTTCTTTACTGGCTTTGCTGCCCTCTGATTAACTTCCAGAAGCCTGCACTGTACAGTCGAATCGCCAATATCAATACCTACAGCAAACAAGTCTCTTTGGAGGTCTTTACTTGTTTTTCTTGCATTAATTTTACTATTTCTGATAAGTGCTTTATCAGTTCTTGGTGTCGTTTTCCTTTTTCTTCCACATTTCCCTTTTCAAAGCAGTTAAAACTGGTTTGAATCACTGACTGGTAACCAACGTACGATTTTACTTAAGAAATGCTTTATTTGCACAGCACTGTACTTGCTACTCTGTGCTGATATATCACATAATAACCTAAGGAAATACAGTCAAGTTAGGGGGTGAAAGGTGAGAAAAATGTGGAACAGTTCCCTAAATACTACGTTTCCTTTATAGATTTGTATATATATATATATATATATATATATATATACAGTCATATGAAAAAGTTTGGGCACCCCTATTAATGTTAACCTTTTTTCTTTATAACAATTTGGGTTTTTAAAACAGCTACTTCAGTTTCATATATCCAACAACTTATGGACTGAGTAATATTTCTGGATTGAAATGAGGTTTATTGTACTAACAGAAAATGTGCAATCCGCATTTAAACAAAATTTGACCGGTGTAAAAGTATGGGCACCCTTATCAATTTCTTAAATTGAACACTCCTAACTACTTTTTACTGACTTACTAAAACACTAAATTGGTTTTGTAACCTCATTGAGCTTTGAACTTCATAGGCAAGTGTATCCAATCATGAGAAAAGGTATTTAAGGTGGCTACTTACAAGTTGTTCTCCTATTTGAATCTCCTATGAAGAGTGGCATCCTGGACTTCTCAAAACAACTCTCAAATGATCTGAAAACAAAGATTATTCAACATAGTTGTTCAGGGGAAGGATACAAAAAGTTGTCTCAGAGATATAAACTGTCAGTTTCCACTGTGATGAACATAGTAAGGAAATGGAAGAACACAGGTACAGTTGTTGTGAATGCTAGTTATGCTTTGGCCGCTGGGAGGCTCCCTCTTGTGGCCAGGAATGGTTTGGACATAGACCAGGTGTGTTTAGCAATGGGCGTTTCCATTGCTAACTCTTTGCTTATTTAAATCCTGGTCTGATAGCAGACTATGCCGGATGTCAGTTGTTCTTTGTTCACCAGCCTGCTCCACTCTGCTCCACACCACATCTACCCCAGATAAGTGCTTTGCTCTTTATTTGTTAGTTGGTTTTACTCTTATCTGAGTTTGTCATTTGCTGTGGTTGTTTTCAGTTTATTTGCATGCAGGGATTTTCCTCTCAGTTGCTTAGCTGGGAAACTCCCTGCAGTTATGTTTGGAGTATTGCTCCTATAAGTCCATGTGTTTGTGGCTTTTTGAATTTGTAATGATTCTTGTTTTCTGTTCATTGGTATGACAAGAGCGCCTGGTATAGGATGGAGTGCAGATCGTGCGATCTGAGGGCCTTTTTGTACTATCAGGAATTTTGAATTTTGCAGGGTTTTTCTCTGGCCACCATCAGCCCCTTTCCTGTCCTTTCCTATTTTAGTCAGTGGGGGCCTCACCTTTTGCTAATCCTATCATCTATCTGTGGATTGTGTTTTTCTATATCACGGCAGTCTTTGAATGTGGGGGGCTTGCTATTCTTTGTCTATTTTCTGAGGCAGAGAGTTATTCATCTTTCCTTCCTTTAGGATGGCTAGTTCTCTGGCTGGGTTCACGGTGCATAGGATGTTAGTTCACCCCTCGGCTACTTCTAGTGTTGATGGTTAGTAAGGGGATGGCGGCCAGATTAGTTGCCAATGCTCTTGTCACCTTTTACCAATGATTTGTGGTGGTCTTCCATGGTTCCGTATCATAACAGTACATCTGGCCAACAAATTTAAAGGGTACTCTTAAGAAGGAAATGGAAAAAAAAAAGAGGTCTGCAAATTATTTTTTTTTGTGTTTTTCCTCTTCTTCTTTGGGTTCTGTGGAAGATTTCTTTTTTCTAGCATGAATGAATTGGGTGAGCGTGTTGCTCATCTTGATGCTAAGGTTCGTCGTATAGAGTCTTATCTTGCACAGACTCCCCTTGCAGAGCCTAAGATTCCCGTTCCTGAATTTTTTTCGGGAGATAGGTTGAGATTTTTGAGCTTCAAAAATAATTGTAAATTATTTTTTGACCTGCACCCTAAGTCCTCAGGGAATCCCGTACAGCTGGTTAAGATTGTCATCTCCCTTCTGCATAGTGACCCTCAGGACTGGGCCTTCTCTTTAGCGTCTGATGATCCGATTCTCAGTGATGTGGACTCCTTTTTTCAGGCCTTGGGTTTATTATATGACGAACCCAATATTGTGGACCAAGCAGAAAAGATCTTGTTGTCCTTAACTCAGGGGTTGGATTCTGCAGAAACATTTTGTCAGAAATTTCAAAAGTGGGCGGTCTTTACCAAATGGAATGCTGATGCGCTTGCGGCTCTTTTTCGGAAGGGTATTGCTGATACTGTGAAGGATGTAATGGTAGGATTTCCCGTCCCTTCTGGTCTTGATGCCTCTATGACCTTGGCCATTCAGATTGATAGGCGGTTACGTGAGCGCAGGAAGATACCTGCTGGTTTTGTGCCTGTGGAACAGCCTTTGGAGCCTATGGATCATGATAGGGTCCTTTCTACTGCTAGTTGGCAGGGGTTCAGACGGAAGAATAGACTGTGCTTCTATTGTGGAGACGCTTCTCATAACATCTCTGTCTGCCGTAAACGTGAACGGAGATTGGCTACTTCTGTTAATGTGGGTTCTTTGCATCCAAAGTTTCTTTTGTCTGTCACATTGATTTGCTCATTGTCTTCCTTTTCTGCATTTGCCTTTGTGGACTCAGGGGCAGTGCTCAATTTGATGAATTTTGGGTTTGATAGGGATTGTGGTTTCCCCATGGTTCCTTTGCAAACTCCTATTCCTTTAAGGGGCATTGATGCTACCCCTTTGGCAGACAATAAACCCCAATTTTGGACCCAGGTACCTATGAGAGTTGCACCAGCGCATCAGGAAACTTGTACATTTTTAGTATTGCATAACCTACAGGATACCTTGGTGCTGGGATATCCGTGGTTGCAGACCCATAATCCAGTTCTGGACTGGAGATCCTTGTCGGTAGCTAGTTGGGGTTGTCAAAGTTTGCATCAGGACCTTTCCGTGTCGTCCACATCTGCTCAGGCAGTTGATGTTCCGGCCTTCCTGTCTGATTTCCGTGATGTATTTAATGACCAGGAATCTGATTCTCTGCCCCCACACCGGGACTGTGACTGTGCCATTGAGCTGGTGCCGGGTTGTAAATTTACCAAGGGGCGGATTTTCAACTTGTCTGTGCCCGAATATGATGCCATGCGGTAATACATCAGGAAATCATTGGAGAAGGGGCACATTCGGCTCTCATCTTCTCCTTTGGGTGCTGGCTTTTTCTTTGTTGCTAAGAAAGATGGGTCGTTGAGGCCTTGTATTGATTACCGTCTTCCTTATAAAATTACAGTCAAATATCAGTACCCTTTGCCTCTGATGTCTGATCTTTTCTCTAGAGTGAAGAGTGCCAAATGGTTTACGAAACTGGATCTCAAGGGTGCGTATAATCTCATCCGTATTAAGGAGGGTGATGAATGCAAAACGGCTTTTAATACTCCTGAGGGGCATTTTGAGTACCTAGTGATGCCTTTTGGGCTCACTAATGCACCCTCCATCTTCCAGGCCTTCATGAATGATATTTATCGGGATCTTATTGGTAAATTTTTGATTGTGTATTTGGATGACATCTTGATTTTTTCTGATGATTGGGTCTCTCATGTTGGACAAGTACGGGCTGTTTTTCAGATACTTAAGGATCATGCACTGTACGTTAAGGTGTCAAAGTGCCTCTTTGGGGTGCAAAGGATTTCCTTTTTGGGCTTCATCTTGTCTCCCTCCGCTATCAAAATAGACCCGGTTAAGGTTCAGGCTATTTACGACTGGGTGCAACCGACTTCTCTAAAATTCCTGCAGCAGTTTTTGGGGTTTGCTAATTTTTACCGTAAATTTACAGCCAATTTTTCTGCCATTGTCAAACCTCTGACAGATTTGACAAAGAAGGGAGCTGATGCTGAGCATTGGACCCCAGAGGCGATTGTGGCCTTCCAGGAGCTTAAAAGCCGATTCACTTCTGCCCCAGTCCAGCAGCAACCTGATGTGTCTCTCCCATTTCAAGTTGAGATCGATGCCTCAGAGATCGGAGCTGGAGCTGTTCTGTCTCAACGAGATGCTACTTCGGGTAAACGTAAGCCCTGTGTCTTTTTCTCTCGGATGTTTGCTCCTTCTGAACGAAATTATGATGTAGGGAACCGGGAATTATTGGCTATGAAGTGGGCATTTGAAGCGTGGAGGCATTGGTTGGAGGGGGCTAGACATCAAGTTGTGGTGCTTACGGACCACAAGAATCTTACCTATCTCTCATCGGCCAAGAGGTTGAATCCTCGGCAGGCCAAGTGGGCTTCGTTTTTTACCTGGTTTAATTTTGTTGTCTGTTTTTTGCCGGGCACCAAGAATGTTAAGGCCGATGCCCTTTCCAGGAGTTTCTGTGCTGACTCTTTGGAGGTTGTCGAGCCGTCTACTATCCTGAATGATGGTGTAGTTTTCTCGGCCATTTCACCTGATCTGCGGTTGGCACTGGTGGAATTTCAGGGGGATAAACCTGAGAGATGTCCTACAGGGAGACTGTTTGTCCCGGACCAATGGAGAGACCGAGTTGTCTCTGAGGTTCATTGCTCTGTTTTGGTGGGTCATCCTGGCATTTTTGGTACACGGGATCTTGTAAGACGCTCTTTTTGGTAGCCTTTCCTGTCCCGGGATGTCCGTCGTTTTGTGCAGTCGTGTGGCGTTTGTTCTAGGTCCAAGCCCTGTTCACGTGCTAGTGGGTTATTGTTGCCTTTGCCGGTACCTGGGAAACCTTGGACGCACATCTCTATGGATTTTATTTCAGAGCTTCCCGTCTCTCAGAAAATGACTGTGATTTGGGTGATCACAGATTCTCCAAGATGGTCCACTTGGTTCCTCTATCTAAGTTGCTGTCTTCATCAGAGTTGGTGCTTTTGTTTTTCCAACATGTAGTTTGTTTGCATGGTATTCCCGAAAACATTGTTTCTGACAGAGGGGTGCAGTTTGTATTCAGGTTTTGGAGGATTTTTTGCTCCAAATTGGGTGTTCGGCTGTCTTTCTCCTCGGCGTTTCATCCTCAGACCAACGGTCAGACTGAAAGGGCTAACCAGACCCTGGAGACCTATTTACGGTGTTTTGTTTCTGCGGATCAGGATGACTGGGTTTCGTTTTTGCCTTTGGCTGACTTTGCCCTTAACAATAGAGCTAGCTCTACCACATTGGTATCCCCCTTTTTCTGCAATTTTGGGTATCACCCCAGGTTCCTCTCGGGGCAGCTTGAGGCGTCTGACTGTCTAGGGGTGGATTTAGTGGTAAACGGAATGCAGCAGATTTGGGGGTAGGTAGTGGATAAATTGTTTCAGTCCCAAGAAACTGCCCAAATGTTTGCCAACCGGCGTCGGACTGTTGATCCCCGGTTTAAAGTAGGGGATATGGTGTGGTTGTCCTCTAAAAATATTCCTATGAGAGATCCATCTCCTAAATTTAAGCCCAGATTTATTGGACCTTATAGGATTTCGGAGTTTATCAACCCTGTATCTTTCCGTTTGACTCTGCCTGCGTCATTTAAGATTCACAATGTCTTCCATAAGTCCTTGTTGAAGAAACATGTGGAGCCAACAGTTCCTGCAGCAGCGCCTCCTCACCCTGTTTTGATACAAGGGGATCTGGAGTATAAGGTTGAAAAACTTCTGGTTTCCCATCGCAGTTGGCGTCAGCTTCAGTACCTTGTGAAATGGAAGGGTTATGGGCAGGAGGATAACTCTTGGGTTGTGGCTTCTGACATTCATGCGAACAGGTTGGTTCGCGCCTTCCATCATGCTCATCCCGAGTGACCCAGTGGCGTTGGTGAGGGTTCGGTGACCCCTCCTCAAGGAAGGGTACTGTTGTGAATGTCAGTTATGCTTTGGCTACTGGGAGGCTCCCTCTTGTGGCTAGGAATGGTTTGGACATAGACCAGGTGTGTTTAGCAATGGGCATTTCCATTGCTAACTCTCTGCTTATTTAAATCCTGGTCTGATAGCAGGCTATGCCGGATGTCAGTTGTTCTTTGTTCAACAGCCTGCTTCATTCTGCTCCACACCATATCTACCCCAGATAAGTGCTTTGCTCTTTATTTGTTGTTTGGTTCTTTTACTCTTATCTGAGTTTGTCATTTGCTGTGGTTGTTTTCAGTTTATTTGCATGCAGGGATTTTCCTCTCAGTTGCTTAGCTGGGAAACTCCCTGCAGTTATGTTTGGAGTATTGCTCCTATAAGTCCATGTGTTTGTGGCTTTTTGAATTTGTAATGATTCTTGTTTTCTGTTCATTGGTATGACAAGAGAGCCTGGTATAGGACGAAGCGCAGATCATGCGATCTGAGGGCCTTTTTGTACTATCAGGAATTTGGAATTTTGCAGGGTTTTTCTCTGGCCACCATCAGGCCCTTTCCTGTCCTTTCCTATTTTAGTCAGTGGGGGCCTCACCTTTTGCTAATCCTATCATCTATCTGTGTATTGTGTTTTTCTATATCACCGCAGTCTTTGAATGTGGGGGGCTTGCTATTCTTTGTCTATTTTCTGAGGCAGAGAGTTATTCATCTTTCCTTCCTTTAGGATGGCTAGTTCTCCGGCTGGGTTTGCGGTGCATAGGATGTTAGTTCACCCCTCGGCTACTTCTAGTGTTGATGGTTAGTAAGGGGATGGCGGCCAGATTAGTTGCCAATGCTCTTGTCACCTTTTACCAATGATTTGTGGTGGTCTTCCATGGTTCCGGATTATAATATACAGTTCTTGTTAAGCCCAGAAGTGGCAGGCCAAGAATAATATTAGAAAGGCAGAGAAGAAGAATGGTCAAGGACAGTCAAGGACAATCCACAGACCACCTCCAAAGACCTGCAGCATCATCTTGCTGCAGATGGTGTCAATGTGCATCGGTCAACAATACAGCGCACGCTGCACAAGGAGAAGCTGTATGTGAGAGTGATGCGAAAGAAGCCATTTCTGCAAGCATGCCACAAACAGAGTCGCCTGAGGTATGCAAAAGCACATTTGGACAAGCCAATTACATTTTGGAAGAAGGTCCTGTGGACTGATGAATCAAAGATTGAGTTGTTTGTTCATACAAAAAGGCGTTATGCATGGAGGCAAAAAAACACGGCATTCCAAGAAAAGCACCTGCTACCCACAGTAATGCTTTGGGGCTGTGTGGCCAATGCCGGCACCGGGAATCTTGTTAGAGTTGAGGGTCACATGGATTCAACTCAGTATCAGCAGATTCTTGACAATAATGTGCAAGAATCAGTGACAAAGTTGAAGTTACGCAGGGGATGGATATTTCAGCAAGACAATGATCCAAAACACCACTCCAAATCTACTCAGGCATTCATGCAGAGGAACAATTACTATGTTCTGGAATTGCCATCCCAGTCCCCAGACCTGAATATCATTAAAAATCTGTGGGGTGATTTGAAGCGGGCTATTCATGCTCGGCGACCATCAAACTTAACTGAACTGTAATTGTTTTGTAAACAGGAATGGTCAAATATACCTTCATCCAAGATCCAGGAACTCATTAAAAGCTACAGGAAGCGACTAGAGGCTGTTATTTTTGCAAAAGGAGGATCTACAAAATATTAATGTCACTTTTATGTTGAGGTGCCCATACTTTTGCACCGGTCAAATTTTGTTTAAATGCAGATTGCACATTTTATGTTAGTACAATAAACCTCATTTCAATCCAGAAATATTACTCAGTCCATCAGTTATTAGATATATGAAACTGAAATAGCTGTTGCAAAAACCCAAGTTGTTATAAAGAAAAAAGGTTAACATTAATAGGGGTGCCCAAACTTTTTCATATGACTGTATATATACCGTGTTTCCCCAATAGTAAGACACCCCCGATAGTAAGACGTACTGGGGGTTTTGGGGGGGTCGACTAATGTAAGACGTACCCCGAAAGTAAGACGTAGTAAAAATGTATTTATTTATTTTTTTCTTCTTTACAGTACAGTTACAGCGGCCGAGCGCTCAGCTGAGCGCCCTGACATGCCGGCGGCCGAGCACTCAGCTGAGAGCCCTGACATGTCGCCGGCATGTGACAGCTCTCAGCTGAGTGCCCTAACATGCCGGCGGCCGAGTGCTCAGCTGAGCGCCCTGACATGCCGCCGGTATGTGACAGCTCTCAGCTGAGAGCCCTGACATGCCGGCGGCAAAGCGCTCAGCTGAGCGCCCTAACATGCCGGCGGCCGAGCGCTCAGCTGAGCGCCCTGACATGCCGCCGGCATGTGGCAGCTCTCAGCTGAGAGCCTTGACATGCCGGCGGCAAAGCGCTCAGCTGAGCGCCCTAACATGCTGGCGGCCGAGCGCTCAGCTGAGCCCCTGACATGCCGCCGGCATGTGACAGCTCTCAGCTGAGCGCCCTGACTTGCCGGCGGCAAAGCGCTCAGCTGAGCGCCCTGACATGCCGGCGGCCGAGCGCTCAGCTGAGCGCCCTGACATGCCGGCGTCAGAGCGCTCAGCTGAGAGCTGACACATGCCGGCGGTCGGGCGCTCAGCTTAGCGCCCTGACATGCCGGCGGTTGAGCGCTCAGCTGAGAGCTGACACATGCCGGCGGTCGGGCGCTCAGCTGAACGCTCGGCTACCGAGAAATGTTGAAATGTTGCAGTAATGTTGTCCGTGGTCCATCAGGACCATGGACAACATACAAAATCACGCAGCCTCAGTGCCTTCATGTGCAGCAACTGGTGGTTAAGTTTCCTTAACTTGCGGTACACTTAGGGCGCAATCGCGGCAAGTCCCCATACGGTACATTGCATGGAGACTTGCTGCGATTGCTGTGGGATTTTTTCCAAGACATACCCCGAAAGTAAGACATAGTGGCACTTTTGGGGGTAAAAAGAATGTAGGACACTGTCTTACTTTCGGGGAAACACGGTATATATATATATATATATATATATATATATATATATATATATATATATATATATATATATATGTATATACATATAGACAGTGATGTGATTTTGTATTCAACCCCCATGAGTGAAATCTTTGTAGGACCACCTTTCACTGCAATTATTGCAGAAAGTTTTTGTGGTATGTCTCTAACAGCTTTGTACATGGAGAGGCTTATATTTTTGCCTATTGTACCTTGCACCATAGCTTTAATTCATTGAGATTTGATGGAGACGTTTGTGAATAGCAATTTTCAGATCTTGATACAGATTTTCAATGGGATTTAGGTCTGGACTGTGACTGGGCCATTCACACACATGAATATGCTTTGATCTAAACCCTTCCATTGCAGTTAGCTGTGCTAGTATGTTTAGGGTTGTTGTCCTGCTGGAAGGTTACCCCAGGCTCCAGTCTCAAATCTTTTGTAGCCTCTAACAAGTTTTCTTCCAATATTACCCAATCTTGAACTTCATCCATCTTCCCATCAATTTTGTGCAGTTTCCCTGTACCTGTTGAAGAACAGTGTATGAAGAAGAAAGAGGTGTCAGCTCACCTTTATCAGTCCATTCCTGAATTTCTTTGCACTGCCGGGGCAAATGGGTGAATTCACAATCGAAAAATAGAGAGAAATCCTGCTTTCCGAAAGAATTTTAAATCCTGAATGGAGAAGTAGATTAAAACTTTGTATTTATTTCTTTGTATAACAATAAAAACCATGATTAACCCCTTCACGACCGCGGGCAGTAAAATTACGTCCTATTTTAACGTGACTTAACGACCAGGGACGTAATTTTACTGCCTAAACTTCATTTGATTGCCGTGGCCATAGCAACGGCTTTCAAATGATGTCCCCTGCTGTTTCTTACAGCAGGGGACCTTTGCTTGACCCCAGGGGGGGTGGCATCGCCACCCCCCATAGGCGATCGATGTGATTGGCTGTTCAAATCGGAACCGCCAATCACATTGATCACGCTGTTTTCGGCAAAAAAAAATGCCAAAAATAGCGTGATCTTGTAAAATCCAGCTAAGATCGGGGCTGCAGCAGCTCCGATCATTGGCTGGAAGCAAGCAGACACCGTGCCCCCCCCCTGCAGCACTGATTGGAGCGATCGTGCGATGACGCGCAATCGCTCCAATCAGTGTGCAGTGGGGCGGTCTGATCTGCCGGTGGCCGCCCTCCCCAGGCCTGTGCTGGTCTGGGGACCCTCCCCCAACATGTCTGCAGCGTGCAGCACTGGCTGGTACTAGTGGTACCACGCCACCGCTGCTGCTGCCGCTGCTGTCACGTCACGTCGCAGGAGCAGGAGCGGTGAGTATTGTGCTCACCTTGCAGCCCCTGCGCGTGCCCCCCTGCGATCTGCCCACCCCCTGACATCCCGATCTGCCCCCTCGACATCCCGATCTGCCCCCCCAACATCCCGATCTGCCCCCCCGACATCCCGATCTGCCCCCCGCCATCTCTAATTCTGCAGCTCCTCCGGTATCCCTCCTCCCCTGCTCTCTTGCAGCCCCTGCGCGCTCTTGTGATTTGCTCCTGCGCGCTCCCATAATGGCCCCTGCCCGTGCCCCCCTGCGATCTGCCCCCCACCATCCCGATCTGCCCCCCCGCCATCCCGATCTGCCCCCCCACATCCCGATCTGTCCTCCGACATCCCGATCGCCCCCCCAGACATCCCGGTCTGCCCCCAGACATCCCGATCTGCCCCCAGACATCCCGATCTGCCCCCAGACATCCCGGTCTGCCCCCAGACATCCCGGTCTGCCCCCCAACATCCCGGTCTGCCCCCCGACATCCCGGTCTGCCCCCAGACATCCCGGTCTGCCCCCCGACATCCCAATCTGCCGGCCTCCCCCGTGATCTCTCTTCTGCAGCTCCTCCGGTATCTCCCTCCTCTGCTCGCCCCCTCTGCTCTCCCCCTCCCCCTCTGCTGTCCCCCTCTGCTGTCCCTCTCCCCCTCTGCTGTCACCCTCCCCCTCTGCTGTCCCCCCGACGTCCTCTTACCTGTCTTCACCGGCCGATCACATCTGCCTCCATCGCTGGGTCCTTCTTCCTGGGTCCTTCTGCTGAGCTGTCCAACTTCCTGCCTGCTGGCTGCTGCTGTAAAGCTGTTCCTCCTGCTAAACCTCTGGGTAATGTGAGTATAATTTTTTTTTTTTTTTTCCCTCTATCCCCTTTCTATTTTTACACCTCATGCGTCCGTGCGTCCCGCCAAGCGCTGATCAGGGATGCAGATAACGTATCTGCATCCGTGGTCAGTTTTTGGTGGGACTTTTTTTCCCGTATTCCCGACGCTTTTTGTATCGCATCTGTCCGTGCGTCCCGCCGAGCGCTGATCAGGGATGCACATAACGGATCGGCATCCCTGCTCAATTTTTGGCGTGACAAAAAGCATCGGGGATACGGAAAAAAAAAAGTCACGCCAAAAATTGAGCAGGGATGCCGATCCGTTATGTGCATCCCTGATCAGCGCTCGGCGGGATGCACGGATTGATGCAATACAAAAAGCGTTGGGGATACGGAAAAAAAAGTATCGCATCTGTCCGTGCGTCCCGCTGAGCGCGGATCAACATCCCTGCTCAATTTTTGGCGTGACTTTTTTTTTTTTTCCGTATCCCCAGTGCTTTTTGTATCTCATCCGACAGTGCCTCCTGCAGCGGCCGATCAGTGCACTGCGTCTGTGCGTTTGAAAAGTCAAATGGCGTTCCTTGTCTTCTGAGCCCTGCCATGCGCCCAAACAATTGATTTCCACCACATGTGAGGTATCTGCGTACTCGGGAAAAATTGCACCATACGTTTTATGGTGCATTTTTTCCTGATACCGTTGTAAAAAAAGAAAAAAAAAAAACTACCTTGCTGCTGCAAAAATTTAAAAAAATTTTTTTTTAAAAAATAAATTTTCACGGTTCAACGTTATCAACTTTCAGTGGAGCCCCTGGGGGTACAAGGGGCTCACTAAACATCTAGATAAATTCCTTGAGGGGTCTAGTTCCAAAATGGGGTAATTTGTGGGGGAGCTCCACTGTTTAGGCACCATGGGGGGGGGGGGTCTAAAAACGTGACATGGCGTCCGCTAATGATTCCAATCAATTTTGTTGTCAAATGGTGCCCTTCTCTTCTGAGCCCCGCCATGCGCCCAACAATTACTTTCCACCACATGTGAGGTATCTGCGTACTCAGGAGAAAATGGACAATACGTTTTATGGTGCATTTTTTCCTGATACCCTTGTGAAAAAAAAAGCTACCTAGTTGAAGCAACAGTTTTGTGGTAAAAAAAATTTTTTTTCTTTTCACGGCTCAACGTTATAAACTTCTGTGAAGCCCCCGGGTGTTCAAAGTGCTCATCAAACATCTAGAAAAAATATTTGAGGGCTCTAGTTTCCAAAATGGGGTCACTTGTGGGGGAGCTCCATTGTTTAGGCACCTCAGGGGGTCTTCAAACCTGACATGGTGTCCGCTAATGAGTGCAGCTAATTTTGCATTCAAATGGCGCTCCTTGCCTTCCGAGCACTGCCGTGTGTCCAAACATTTGATTTCCACCACATATGAGGTATCTGCGTACTCAGGAGAAAATGGACAATACATTTTATGTTGCATTTTTTCCCGATACCCTTGTGAAAAAAAAAGCTACCTAGTTGAAGCAACAGTTTTGTGGTAAAAAAAATTTTTTTTCTTTTCACGGCTCAACGTTATAAACTTCTGTGAAGCCCCCAGGTGCTCAAAGTGCTCATCAAACATCTAGAAAAAATATTTGAGGGCTCTAGTTTCCAAAATGGGGTCACTTGTGGGGGAGCTCCATTGTTTAGGCACCTCAGGGGGTCTTCAAACCCGACATGGCGTCCGCTAATGAGTGCAGCTAATTTTGTGTTCAAAAATTCAAATGGCGCTCCTTGCCTTTCGACCTCTGCCGTGCACCCAAACAATTGATTTTTACCCCACATGGGGTATCAGCGTACTCAGGAGAAAATGCATAATAAATTGTAGGGTGCACTTTCTCTTTTCTCCCTTGTAAAAATGAAAATTTTATGGCTAAAGTAACATTTTTGTGTTAAAAAGTAAAATTTTCATTTTTTCCTTCCACATTGCTTTGGTTCCTGTGACGCACCTAAAGGGTTATAAACTTCTTGGATGTGGTTTTGAGCAGTGTGAGGGGTGCAGTTTTTAGAATGGGGTCACTTTTGGGTATTTTCTGTCACCTTGGCCTTTCAAAGTCACTTCAAATGTGATGTGGTCCCTAAAAAAAATATTTTGTAAATTTTGTTGGAAAAATTAGAAATTGCTGATGAACTTTGACCCCTTCTAACTTCCTAACGAAAAAAATTTTTCTTTCGAAAATTGCGCTGGTGTAAAGTTGACAAGTGGGAAATGTTATTTAGTAACTATTTTGTGTGACATATCTCTCAGATTTATGGCCATAAATTTTCAAAGTTTGAAAATTGCGAAATTTTCCAAATTTTCGCACAATTTCCTAAATTTTCACAAATATACGCAAAAAATATCGGCCTAAGTTTACCACTGACATGAAGTACAATATGTCACGAAAAAACAATGTCAGAATCGCCAGGATCCGTTGAAGCGTTCCAGAGTTATAACCTGTCAAAGTGACACTGGTCAGAATTGCAAAAAATGGCCCGGTCATTAGGGTGTTTTAGTGGCCGGGGGTGAAGGGGTTAAGACTTTGCTAAACTTGAAAAGCTTTAGTTTTTATCCCTGTTGTTTTTATGATTAAGTCTGACTGCTGGATATATATATATTTTTTATATGAAGAAATAATACAAATTTAATATACTCTTCCATTCTTGGTTTAAAATTTTTTGGCACCCCTGAATCTCTCCCTTTTTTTTTGATTGTTGAAGAAAATCAACCCCACAGCATGATGCTGTCAGAACCATGTTTCACTGTGGGCATGATGTTCTCAGGGAGATGTGCAGTGTTAATTTCTAGCCACACATAGCATTTAACATTTAACCCACTCAGAATTTTCTTTAGTGATATTAGACTACAGAGGGTTGAATCCAAATGCATATCCCAATTATCATATTTATATTTTTAAAATATTTATAAAACCATATATCATTTTCTTTACACATCACAAATACTCGTTACTTAATGTTGGTATATCATATAATGTCCCAATAAAACACAGTTACATTTGTGGTGTAATCTGAAAAAACTGTTGAAAAGTTCACAGGGTATGATACTTTTTCAAAGCATTAAACATGTACATTTTTGACGATTGAAATTTGAAAAAAAAAAAAATGTACTCTGTAATATGAGTGCTAGAAATATAAGCACTTACATACTGTGGCATGCTGTCGATGAGATTATTAATATTTGGCACACAAATCATTAATTGTATAAGTTCATGTATGTGATACTTATACAGGAGGCTAAAAGAATGTTTTCAAAATTTTGTTTCCATTTTTTCATCATTCACATGTCATAAACATGCCTATAAATCATGTGATTTCCATAATTGAAGACTGTACCTTCATGGCGTTGCAATTTTAATGTTGAGTAGTGTATGTTTGCAACACAAGCCCATTCATTGTGTTCACCATGGTTCACTGAAAATTTACAAAATTGATCATGGCCCCCTGAAGAAGCCCTACGCAAAACACAAAACACGCGTTGGGGCCCATGGTCGTCGTCCTCTCTCTTCCCTCCTAACCAGGACAGAACTGCGTGAGTGACACTGGGCTCCACTATGTGAGCGCTGCTTATACCAACATTCCTTAATTCGTGTACACTGGGCACTTTACTAAACAACAGGAGTAGGTACTTGCATTACTTTACAGTTGGCTGGGTAAACAATTCATTTTTTGATCACATGGTGCGGCCAATTCATGCTTCAAGGTTCCCTGTATGAGTTTATACAATTGTTAACGCTCACTGTACAATTTTAAATTATCTATGATGTATGGGTTGTTCTGTCACATAGGCCCGTGTCTTACTATGGTGGCTTGGTTAGGGAGCATACAGACGCAATTACTGTCCATTTGCACTGAGGCTCTTCTGATGTTTTATTTTGCAATGTGTATTAAAAAATGTTTTTGTGGTAAATAAAATTTTGTATTTTTTGAAATTTTTTTTTTTTCCAATTGTTGGACTTAATCTCTATATTTGTTTATAGGAGATATAAATGCATCAGAATGTACAGTAGCTATCAAGGTTTTGATAAAAATAATTGGGATCTATATGATCATAACCCCAGCTATTTTTTTTACTAGTCTAGTAATTAATATTCATTTTGAGAATGTTAGCTCAGAGAACCTTTGGTTATTTTATTGTTTTCCTATCATCCAGTAAAACCTTGCGAAAAATTGTATAATGTACAGTATTATATAAAATGTTCAAAAATTTGTAAACTATCAAGTGAAAAATGAAGCATTAAACACATTTACATCTATTGATATAATTACAATAAACGGAATGCAAGTCTAAACATTTCTCATTAGTTAACAAGACTAAATGCCTTTACATGAGCTCATCACACTGAATGTGTAGACGGAATAATGGGTCATCTATTTACTAAACAGTTTGAGCTATAATTGTAATGTTGGAGCAAAGCATTATTTTATTATAGAAAATTATTTTTTACTGTGCACATTTAATTCTTGAATGAAAGGCGACATGCACAAGCACAATTTTTTAATGCGCCTTTTTTCCTTACAGACTATGAAGTATATTTACATAGAGCAGTAAAATTAATTTACCTGCATTATGTGCCACTACAAGCAAAGCCATTTCCTCCAATTGTCTCATCCTGCTCTCAGTTATAGCATATATTAGCATCAGGATTTTTGAGACTTAATTGGCAGTTACTTTACTATAGGTTTATGCCAATGGACAATAACATTTACTAGCATTGTATTACGCTGTGGTCATTGAGAGATACTTGAAAATAGATTAACCTGAATGGGTTCTTTGGAAATGGAAAAAAAAAGGAAAGAAAAAGTAATACTAAATAAATTCTTAAAATTTTATTATTTGTAACTTACACTCCTTTTGTTTAGGGGAGTAATCCTTATAGTACATTAAAATGGCTGTCATCCTATTACAATAACAGAATCCTGCCCTAGAATATTAGTAGCTGAGGTTCATGAGTAGTATGAAGCTCCATAATTATCACTTGGAGATGTAAAGAATGTACTGTCCAGTAATATTTGGCTCAATGGCTCACAACATCAGAAAAACAAGTTAGACAGCAGATTGTGCAGCGTCTTTTCAAGTCACCCACTTTGGTATCTAATATTAAAGACAGGGTGAAAAGCCATGTGTGCAACCTCTTCTAAAACCTGCTTTACACGTTGGAATTTCGCATACGATATCGTATGCGATTTGCAACGCCCCCATCGTATGTGTGGCATGTTCAATTTGTTGAACGTGCCGCACAAACGATTAACCCCCGTCAGACGTACTTACCTCTCCATACGACCTCGATGTGGGCGGCGAACATCCACTTCCTGGAGTGGGAGGGACGTTCGGCATCACATCGACGTCACGCGGCGGCCGGCCTATAGAAGCGAAGGGGTGGAGATGAGCGGGACGTAAACATCCCACCCACCTCTTTCCTTCCACATTGCCGGCTGGAGCCGCGGGAGGCAGGTAAGATCTGTTCAATGTTACTGGGGAGTCACACACTGCGATGTGTGCTGCCTCGGGAACATTGAACAACCCGACGTGCAATTCGTCAGGATTCAACGACGTGTATGTGATGAATGTTTTAACGTTCAATCACAATCGCACGTACCTGTCACACACTACAATCTACCTTACGATGCCGGATATGCGTCACTTACGACGTGACCCCACCGACACATTGTAAGATATATTGTAGCGTGTAAAGCGGGCTTAAGCCTTAAAATCACTACAATTTTTACTAGTGATTCAAAAAGTTGTGGTAGATAGCAGTTTGACCAATCTTTTCTTACCTCAGCACTAGTGATGGGCGGACTAGCAGATAACCAATAACCAGCAACCAATTAGAAGCAATGTGTGGGCATCTCTATTGCTGTAAAAATAAATTAATAAATCAAAATATTGTTCCCCCCATATTATGATACCCAGCACAGATATATGCTTATCTCAGCTGTGTATCAAAATATGAGGAACCTTATGCGACTTTTTTGTACTTAAATAAATAATTTAAAAAACCAGGGCAGTCACCTCTAATTTTGATACCCAGCCTTGATAATGCCAACAGCTGGGAGCTGGTATTTTCAGGCTGGGGAGGCCCATGCTTTTTGTCCCCCAACCTAAAAATAGCAGCCTGCCGCTGCCCAAGATTGTTGCATCAATTAGATGTGACAATCTCGGAACTTTACCCATCTCATCCCAATTGCCCTGTTGTAGAAATGCGTTAAAAACAGCTCACAGATGCCACTAAGCCCTAGATTAGTAATGGGAGGCGTCTATGAGACCCTCCATTACTAATCTGTAAATGAATAGAAATAAACACAATCATCAAAAAAATCCTTTATTTAAAATGAAATACAAAAAAAAACACTCTTTCACCACTTTATTAACCCCCTAAACTCCCAGGTTTGATGTAATTTACATGAGATCCCCAATGATACCTGCTCTGCTATATCTGAGTTGAAACTGCGCAACCACAGAACATCACTTCAATGAGGTCACCTGAGGTCAGGTTACCTGCGATCACAGGAGGAGGACTGTGGCAACCTCCAGCTGTGACCGCAAATAACCCGAGTGACGTCACTTCTCATTGTCTTTGCCTGAAGCTTACAGTGGGCGGTCATGTTCTATGGTCATGCGCTGTAACTTCAAATGTAGCAGAGCTGGAATCGTCGTGGGACCTCATGTGGATTATATCAGACTTGGGTGTATTAGAGGTTAATAAATGGGAGAAAGAGGGTGTGTTTTTTTGTATCTTATTTCAAATAAATGATTCTTTGATGTTTGTGTTTATTTCTTTTAATTTACAGATTAGTAATGGGGGGTTTCATATGCTTTCCATTACTATTCTAGGGCTTAGGTGCAGCTGTGAGCTGTTATTAACCCCTTAATACCTTGATTGCCATCCCACCAGGGCAATCAGGATGAGCTGAATAAAGTTCTGAGATTGTCATATCTAATGAATGAGACCATCCTAGGTGGCTGCAGGCTGCTATTATTAGTCAGCAGGGCAATATTTATGGGCCTCCCCAGCCTGAGAATACCAGCTAACTGCTCATGGCTGATTATCAAGATTGGGGGGACCGAATGGCATTTTTTACAATTATTTATTGAAATAATTATTTTTAAAAAGCTTCATGTGGTTCCTCTTAGTTTGATTCACAGCAAAGATATGCACACGGCTGGGGGCTGCAGCCTGTAGCCGTATGCTTTATCTGTACTGGGTATCATAATATGGGGGGACCGTGCACCAATTGTTTCATTTATTTATTTTTACATAAATCTAGACAAGCACAGTGCCTCTGATAGGTTGCAGTCACACATGTTGTGACACAGACTGGGGCGCTGTCTGACTGCAACCAATCAGAGATGCCGGGACTGCCAGTGGGCAGGAGAAGCAGTGTGTATGGATGAAGATAATCAGCGGCCCCGGAAGTAGAGAGCGGCCTGAAAGCAGAGTTACAGCTCCATGGCTATACTCTTATTTTCTGTCTTTCTTCTTTGATTTTTTTTGTACTACCTGGGAGGCCGGACCCGGATCATTACCCAAAGAAATTTGAGCCTGGAGTAAGTGCTTGGGTTCTTTTGAACCTGCGTGAATCCGGACTTTTACAGTCCGGGTTCACCCATCACTATATATTACATCAGTGAAGTGAACCTAGTTGCCACATACTGTATATTGCTTCATTTCTCCTATAGTGGTGCAGATGTGGAAATAATACATTGATTTTTGTTTTCACACAAAACATTTAAATGTTCATAAATTATTAGAAATTACACATATAGAACAAATACTGTTACTAATTTAATTTATTACAAATGTATTCTTTTATTGATAATAAAGTAGCTCGAAATGATAAAATAATATGTACTAATGATAAAGCATTATTTTCACAATATATGCTGTCAGCAACCAGTTATTGTGCTAAAGCTACAGCTATATCTGAATTAATTTTGACTTTTGCAGCGCATTTTCCAAAATAGATTAAAAATAAGTAATAATGCATTTATTATCAATTTTTGCTATCGGTCTTACCTCAGTTTGATGGCAGAAAAAAAAAAGGTGTCATTATGCATAATTTACTCAGGCATATATATAGGTTATACATAAAGTAAATACACAGATGTATCTTCTTTTTTTACTGCCAAAAGAGATTATAGACTTTGATTTCATTAATACGCAAAATGTAAGCAAATACAATAAATGTATAAATATTTTAAATATTTAAATAAGGTAAAAGAAATAGCATATTTTTACTATCTAGGACATGTTTGCTGTGTCAATTCACTAAGGAGCAGGTTTTGCTGCAGTTACTTGTTGATCCATTTCAACAGTTGAGGAATTCTTGTCACTTGCCTGTCCCATGGAGATATTCATACTGTCATCTGCAGAGTCTTTTCAAAGTTTATTTTCCACGAATGACAATCCCAAACAGCATGCAGAGTCAGAAATTAAGAGAAAATGGAAATATTACAGTCTGGCAGGTGATCTAATGTCTTGGCATGCTCCCCTGTTCCGATATGTTCCCTATAGTTATTCCATTGAATGATTCACTGACAGTTGTTGTAAATGGGAAGTTTAGATTCTAGACAGCTAAGGGATATATTGTGCATAAACTTTAAAATATGCACAGGAAAATACAGGATGTGATATGGCTAGTAAATATGAAACAGGGTTCCACAATTTTTTCATGCCAATACTATTAAATGTTAAAGCATAACCCTCATTTAAACTTTTATTTCTTAAATCTATAGTACATATATAAATAAGCAACTTTGTAAATATCTTATCAGACAAATATCCTTCTATCTCGGTCAGAATTGATCAGTCACTATCAAAATTCTTAATATTGAAGTAAAATCTATAATCAGTGAAGACTTTCCCATTACTAAGATAGGAGATGAGAGCTGTTACTGATGAGATTCTATGTAGATAGAAGAGAGAGGAGGAGGGAGGACCTCTGCCTACAGCTCCTCCCTACTCCGGTCTACATAGAATTGTATCCCTAGTAGCTGCCATCTCATATCTGAGTTATAGTAAAGTCTTCAGTGAATACAGATTTAACCACAAAATTGAGAATTTTGATAATGACTGATCAATTTTGGCAAAGAAACAAGCAAATTTGTCTGATAAGATATATTAAAACGTTAATTTTCATGTGTACTATAGATTTATAAAAATAAAAATTTTAATGACAGTTACACTTTAACCCTTCACTCCCGGGCGATTTTCCATTTTTCATTTTTGTTTTTTGTTCCCCTTCTTACAAGAGCCTTAACTTTTATTTTTCCGTCAATCTTGCCATATGAGGGCTTGTTTCTTGCGGGACAAGTTGTACGAGTTGTACTTTTAAATGAAACCTTAAGTTTTACCTTTTACTGGAAAATGACAAAAAATTTCCAAGTGCAAAGAAAGTACAGTTGCATAATTGTTTTTGGGATATTTTATGAACCCTGTTTACTATATGGTAAAGCTGTTCATTAAAAGTTCATTGGTGTGATGCCTCAGATCGGTATGAATTTGCAGGTACCAAACATGTATAGGTTTACTTTCATCTAAGGGGTTAAAAAAAAATCTGAAGTTTGTCCAAAACAAGTGGCACACTTTTTGTGTCATTTTCTGCAACCTGCAGTGCAGTGACAACTTATTTTTTGCATCTCGAACTGATGTTTTTAATGATACCGTTTTTGCGCAGATGCTACTTTTTAATCACCTGTTATTGCATTTTGACCAAAATTTGCGATGTCCAAAAAACATAATTTTGTGGTTTGGAATTTTTTGCCACTAAGTTGTTTACCATTCAGATTAATTTAGTTTATATTTTCATAATTTGGGCATTTCTGAACAAGGTGATACCAAATAATCCTTTAATTTTCAATGGGGCGAATGGGGGTGATTTGAACTTTTAAGTTTTTTTTACTATATTTTATTTTACTATTCCCTCTAGTGGACTATAAGGATCAGCAGTCTGATCGTTCATTTATGTCTGCTGATCAGAGCGGCACTGCTCTGATCAACAGAAACACTGCATTCTTGGTGGCGTCGAAATGTGCACCTTTTAACAATTCTGAGGCACAGACTGCTGTCGCTTCATCAAAGCAGTGCTGTAGTGCTTACAGCTTGAATGGTATGGATAACATACTGGGAAATGACTATTTGGAGATGGAGGATGAAGGGGTGAAGCTACTGGTGTAGGAGGGTAGGAGGTAGAGGAAATAGTCTTTGAACAAGGGTCTCAATTCTCAGTGTCAGTTGTATGTTTGCCATCTCAGGGTCCGACTATGTCCAGTTGTCCACAAAGTTCACCCAGTGTACCGTGAGTCAAATGTAATGACCCCGGCCACAAATACTTGTACTGTACATGTGTTGGTCACTAAGTGGACATTTCAAGTAACTGCATTAGTCAAGGCATGGATGATGTTATGGAACAAGTGCCTGTTTAAGGAGGTGGTGGCACACCAGCAGAACTGGAGGCTGAGGATTGAGTTCTGAGAGACAGCAAATGCCATCAAGTTGCAGAAAGCCCTTTTGTCCTAAATGGCAACATATCCACTGCAAACACTCTGGAAATGTGCCCCTTTAGTGATTAGGCCTTTGGGTGGCTGGGTGGCTGGGTATTTCCTTTTGCGTTCCAAGGCCTGGTGTAATGACAGCTGAACACGGCCCTAGGACAACGAAGAGGACATGGTTTCTGATGTTGGTTGAAAATGTGCAATGACAGGTGCATGCGCTCCTGCTTCCTGGACCGGAGATTCCCAAGCATGTAGCACAGGGGAAGTGGCAGTGGTGTCACCCACAGATACTGATTGTTAACCCAGGTGTTTTGCCCAGCTACTCGATTGCTTTGATGACATGTGTCTGAGAATACTGGTTTGTGGTTATGCTGATAGTAGTCAGGCCTTTGCTGATCTTGGTACATCATAGGTTGAAAATGACCATTCTTTTTTTCATCTGCACTTTCTTTAAAAAAGCACCGGACAAGAGAACACCTAAATCTGGCCCTGGGAACTTGCCTCTTGTCGATGTTCTGGGGAACAGTTGCCTGGCTTCTCCCTCTTTTCACCCCACTGACTGTACCTGCTTGTTGCGGGTCTGTGGATACCTCTCTCTCTGTGCTGCTGTCCTTGCTCTGCATGGCAAATTCCACTTCTGCACTCTGTTCCTCCTACTGACTTGTTGACTTAATAACATCACTTGTTGGCAACTGTGTCTAATCATGATGGAACTCTTTAGACACAAATTGCTGCCCCCTATTGTCCTCTTCTTCTTATCTTGGCTGCTCAAATAATTGAACATTACTACACATGATCATCTGGCCCTGCAAAATTTTTGAATGAGGGCCACCTAATGGTCCTCCAAAAAATGAGTGAGGGCTACCTGATGGCCCTCTCAAATTTGGGAGCAAGGACCACATGATTATCCTCTTGATATTCTGTGGGAGGATGAGGAGGACAAGAAGCATAAGAAACCATGAGATGTATACCTTTTTTGGGTGGGAAAAGGTGTACTTAAATACACCAAAAAAAAAGGAAGAATTGATTTGGCTTTATGTTCTGCTGCTGTCATCCATTGGGGTTGAGAAGTCTGGGCCAATCATTGTCATCAGTCATTGTTCATTTTGAGAATAAATCAGCCTGCCAGTATTTTCAGTTGACAAGCGGATGCGTCTATCAGTTTTAATGCCCCTGGCTGCACTAAAAAAAACATGAAAACGACTTAAACAGGGAGGGAGCAATGACTCCAGCCTGTGAGCCTCAGATTTAGTTAAACGTGTGAACGATACAAATTATGAGGGACGCCGGATGGCCCTCCTTAATTTGTGTGAAGGCCGCCTGATGACGATCCAAAATGTATGACTGAGGACTGCATAATGGCCTTGAAAAATTTATGAGTGAGGTCGACCTGATGACCTTCTAAAAATTCAGTGAGAACTGCCTGATGCCCTCTAAAATTATGAGTGAGGATCTCCTGATAGACTTCTAAAATTTAGGAGTGAAAATTGCATGATGACCCTGTTGATATGGCGTAGGATGATGACAATAGATAGAAGAAAACAGAAATGTATACTTTTTTGGGTGGTATGGTGGGGTGCATGGAAATACATCAGAAAAAAAAGGAACATTTGATTTGGCTTTATGGTCCACTGCTGTCATCTGGTAGACCAGCTATTAAGGCTTTGTTCACAGTCTGCATTTTTGATGCACTTTTTTTAAGAGACTCTGATTTTTACAGTACCAGCAAAAGCTAGATTTCATAAATCTAATGCACATGGTTGTTTTTTTTTTTTGTGCATTTTTGAAAGAACGCTACATGTGAATATCGCCAAAGGGCTCGAGGATGTGTTTTTTTGTTTCCCATTTTTAATTTGCATTTTATACATGTCATTATACAGGAAATAATGTTTCCCAGCATTTTTTCCTGTAATTTCCATTTTATCTTTGGTTTTCTATATTTTATTGTCTCTCTATAAAAGTGGAGAAAAATACTTTAACAACATTGTTCCCAGCAGTTACCTGAGACTCAGAGATGGGACCAGACAAGTTACCATCGCTGTTCCCATTCCATTTAAGTACTGTTTTCATTCATTTAAGTGATTTTCCTACCCACCAAGACCTTTTTCAAAAATGTTGAGTTTACCACTCACTTAAATTATACTCATTACTCGAGTTGTGCAACTGAGCACTCCGATCTGCTTGATTCAAGTAACAAGTACCCAAACATTTTAGTGCATCCTCATCACTAGTCATGAATACTTGTAAAAAATATGTGCCTTTTTATAGGGAGGGGTTCAATTTTAGACATTGTATTCTTCATTGATGATATAAACTAAAATGTATTATTTGCTACAAATTACTCCCATTTCCTGGTTCTATATTGGTTCCAATTCCAGTTGCTCTAATTTATAACAGTTTGTGCTAAGGTCACAAAACTGCATTTTCTTCATCCGAGAAAAATGGTCTAATTATGCTAATCAGACTCAGATTTGAGTTTGATCAGAGTGGGATTTGTTTGCTCCGGGATGTGGAAAAGAATAAATTAAAAAATCCCCATCTTATCATTTCTATCAGTCCAAGAAAATAGGACCACACTCAGAAGTCATTTGTGTGTGGTCTGATTTTTCACATGGACCCATAAACTTTAATAGTTGAGTACGATCTGATTCTTGAATGCAAATTGTGCATGCTGTCATATTTTTCCTTGGACCACTTGGTCCTTGGAAAAATCAAACATGTACACTGCCTCACTGAATAACATTAGGTCCAGTGCGATCCAATATTTTGTCAAATAGCAATCAGCTCTCAAATACAATCATCTGCACAACCCCTTCCTTACATACTCTGTGCATCTCTTTAGTCTATAATATGTTTTACTAATACTTCATAAAGCCCAGTAGCATAATGATTGAAAGAGTCTAAGAGGTCCGATTTGGACACCTACTAGTTAGATTACTGTTAAACTGTGGGTATACAAAGGCAGCAAAATTATTTATCTTTTGCAGCAATTAAGGATTGGAAAACACTTTCTTAAATGAGATCGTCTCTAGAAAAAGATTCCATAGAAAAGTTTAAGACTACAGAGATCAACAATCCTGTTTTAGTTACTAAAAAAGAATGAGTTTCTCAAAGTTAAGTGGGCCTATTCATGTAAAGGTAAGCCACAAAGCATCTGATGTGGTGCTATGGCTGGTGCTACACCTATATGAGGACACAATTGCTTGTCTTCAAGTTTTCGCTAGCATCCCAAGGATAATCATATGCTATATTTCAATCCTTTTTGGTTGAGTCCCTGAAATGATCTTTGGATGACTTCCTGAGGTTCATATCTCTCAACTTGAAAAGCATTTTGGCCAATATTACCATTTGTAGAAGTTTAAACATTTAAGAACTCTTTTTCTAAAGATTTAGTCAAGAGTCGTGCAAGAAACAATGCTGGATTAAATCTGAGACATTGTGCATTAAAGGTATCTGGTGTATTGTTGACTCTGGGGTTTTGAGTATTTCCCATTCCTAAGATGTTAGCAATTAACCTGCCAAAACAGATTTCTCTCATATTTTTGATGAACTTCATTGCATGAATAATCAATACAAAATATATGTCTGTCATTTTACAAACACACAAAATGCATTATAAGAAATGTTTCCTTCCTCTTACATTCCAACGTAATATTTATTTTACATCTTTGTAGATACTCATGGGATCATTTTCAGCATCACTGAATGGGTACAAATAAAACACAGTCTTAATATGAAACACATGTTCTTATGACCAAAGAATTTCTCTGTAATCTACTATTCCACTTGAAAATGTTCTACAAGATGCTAAAATAGTATTTAATGTATTTGTATACTTATTATGTTTTTCTTTAAGAACTCTACAAAGTTATGACCATATGCATATTTTAAATGCATTTACTTATCAGAATTAGATCGAAACTAATAGCACAAAAACTGGAAGTATAGTATACTCATCCAGGTAAAGGTAATAACTCACCAAGGTAATAAGGGGTTACTAATGGCCTATATTAGTATTAAGTGGCATCTATGAGACTCCCCCATTACTAATCAGTATGTGAAAAGAAATAAATGCAAACACTAAAAAAATCCTTTATTTGAAATAAAATACAAAACACTCAACCTCTTTCACCAATTTATTAACCCCAGAAGCATCAAGGTCTGACATAATCCACACAAGGTCCCACGACAATTCCAGCTCTTCTACATCTGAAGGCAAAGTACACGACCATAAAACATGAATACTCACTATGAGCTTTAAGCAGAGAAAGTCTGAGCCACGGGATGAGCAGTGACATCTCTCAGGTTATTTGCGGTCACAGCTGAAGTTTACCACAGTCTTTCACCTATAATTGCACATGAGGTCACTGATTTCACAGACCTGCGTCTCCTGCAGAAAATCACTGATTTTTTTTTGCAAGAAATGCTGATTTGGTGCTGAAATTTTTACACCATATTCCTGAACCCAATCTACACCTACTAGCAAAAAAATGCATCACTACTGCATCATACTGCACTTTTGCCAGGAGATGTAGATTGGGTGCAGGAATATGGTGGAAAAATGTCATCACCAAATTTGCATCTCTTGGCCCAAAAATGCAAAAAAAAAGTTTTAACACTGTTTCAGTGCAGTTTTATGCCAGGAGGTGCAAATTTGGTGCTGCAATATCTGCACTAGATTTCAGCATCAAATTTGCACCTCCTGGCAGAAAACCACACCAAAATGTGGTAAAAACTGTTTTTTTTTGCATTTTTGGGCCAAGAGATGCAAATTTAGTGATGAACTTTTTTCACAATTTTCCTGCAACTAATCTATACCTCCTGGCAAAAATATTGCATCACTACCACATCATACCGCATTGCCAGGAAGTGTAGATTGGGTGCAGGGATATGCTATTGAAATGTAAGCACCAAATCTGCATCTGATAAAGAAAATCCCATGGCTTTCTTCCAGGAGATGTAGGTCTGTGAACTCAATGACCTCCCCTGACTGCTACCAATCACAGACTTAAGGACTGCCAGTGGGTGGGGAAAGTAGTGAATATGTATGAGGCTAGTAAGCGGCCCTGGATAAAGAGTGAGTGGACTGGAAGCAGTTATAGCTACGCCAGAAACTCTGCAAGTATAGTGCGCCTGCTTTATTTTTATTTTTCCTTTATTTTTTTTTATTTCTGAGGTTGCTGTATTCCGATCATGAACTAGAGTTCCCTGGGAACTTCGGGCCCGAGACAGGCACCCAAATACTTTTGAAACCGTGCGGATTCGGACATTTATAGTCCAGATACGCCAGTCACTATTAACCCCTTCACGACCAAGGACATAACAATATGTCTTAAATCATGAGGGGGTAATCACCGTTGGCTTTTACAGTGAGCCAGCAGTGATCCCCGCACATGTCTGCTGCTTTGTACAGCAGATATGTGTGCCTCGCAGGTAAAGGTGAATTAGCTATCCACCCGCGCGTTTTAACCCCTTAAATAGCGCTGTCAAAATGTGACAGCACAATGTAAATTGCCTCAACGTGTAACATACACTTACTCGACGCCATCGGAGGCCCTGTGATGTGATCATGGGGAGCTAATGGTTGCTATGATAGCAAAGGGTCATGTGATGATTCCTGTCACTATTATGGCTCACTTTCTGTTACAACCGGCAGAGAGTTGGCTGTAACAGAAGATAAGCATTTTTGCTGATATGAACTGTGCAGACTAGTAAAATAAAAAAAAGTAAAAAAAAGTTTTAGAAAATAAAAAAATGTACAAAAAATCTTAAACTTTCAAATCACCCCATTGAAAATTAAAGGGTTAAAAAAAAATATATACACACATTTTGTATCGCCGCATTCAGAAATGTCAGATCTATCAAAATATAAAAATAAATTAATCTCATGAGTAAGTGGCATAGCGATAAAAAAATTCCAAACGCCAAAATTATGTTTTTTGGTCATCGCAAATTTTGCGCAAAATGCAATAACAAGCAATAAAGACATACCATCTGCACAAAAATGGGACCAATACTAATGTCAGCTCGAGATGCAAAACATAAGCCATCACTAAGCTGTAAATCCCAAAAAATGAAAACTCTACGAGTAGCGGAAAAAGATGCAAAATGTGTGCCACTTTTCTGGACAAACTTCTGAATTTATTAACACCTTAGCTAAAAGTAAACCTATACATGTTTGGTGTCTATGAACTAGTACCGATTTGAGGCATCACACCAACACATCAGGTTTACCTATAGTGAACACTGTGAATAAAATATCCCAAAAACTATAATGCAATCGCAATTTTTTTTTACAATTTTTCCACACTTGCATTTTCCAGTACACTATATGGTGAAACAAATGGTTTCATTTAAAAGTGCAACTTGTTCTGCAAAAAACAAGCCCTCATATGGCAATATTTATGGAAAATAAAAAAGCAACGGCTCTTGGATGAAAGGGAGCAAACCCCCCTTCGAAAAATAGAAAATCACCCAGAGTTAAGGGGTTAACGATAGTATGAAAACAGTAATTCACTATGCAAGCATCTGAATAAAAGGGCTTACATAGTGGCAATATCACGCAATAATTCTAATTTTCTAGATCAGTCAGGAATAATAGTTACATTGAGGTGGCACTTGGTGCAAATTTCAACAAATAACATTAGTTATAAAGAGAACCTGTCATTTACCATAAATAAGTATTTTTAAAATGTTATAAAGGACACTGTTCTTCTGCATCTGGCATTGTTATTTTTATTGTACCTGTATTTTCCAGATTTGGTCCCCTCTTTCTTGTATGTAAATCTAGACTTATTACCCGAAGGTCAGAGTTCTCAATTCTTTTCTGTTGCCACCTAGATGAATAGCATGCCCAACTGATCATACCGGGAAAAGGTGGCATATCTCAGGAAAGAAAAGGTACAAGAGCAATAATTAGAAAAAAAAACACCAAACACAACAAAGCCACAATAGCAACATTTAGACCAGGTAAAACAATTGTATATTTTAAAGTTCCTCTTTATTAAGTACAAATAGTCCGATATACAAAACTAAGCCATATTATCACATGTCTTTGTAGTCAATGAGTTAAAGTATACTATTTAATATTTTTTTTTATATTTTCATAATTCCAATGAATGTTGAATTTTTTTGAGGAAGAAAAAGCGGTTTATTTTTTCCTTGTGTTCCCCTTCATTAGTATGAGACCTGTCTGGCTTCTTCAAGCTTCACAGCTAGTAGGTACTAGTAACAACACGAATGAGCAAAAGGGAAACACTGTTTTGAAGTTTTGACTTTCAGGCTCAATATCTCACCATCCACTATTACTTTGAAAGTGAGAATACCATTTTATAGACAATCTTCTTGGCAACATCATGTACAAATTTGACTTGCCTCTATTAAGCATATGATTAATTATGCAGATACTCGTCATGTCACTGCATTGTTACTGTTTTGCTCCTGGTGGTGAAAATATTTTTCTTCCTGTGTACTATAAATTGGAACCTATTCTCATATTCCCTAATGGCTCAATGTGTTAATTGGTTAATTCACAAGCAAGAGCTCACTAGCTTGAATCAGGGAGCAACCATGAAGAAGATTTCACAAGAAAAGAGAAACAGCATCATCCAACTCATTGATAGTGGTCTCTCAGCCACGAAAATTGCCAAACTGCATAATGTGAGTGCCATGACATTTGGATAAATAAATAATACAGTCCACCTATCCATTCAAAAGCCAAGAGGTGAATGCTCAGGCAAAATAGATTATCTGAGTGACAATGAATTTAATTTGGGCGTTACAGCTAACTGCTCAAAAGATAAAATCAATTTTATAGATGTTAAATTGCCAGCTAACCATCTTTGATAAAACAGTAGCTACATCTATGTTTCGTAAGCCACATAGTGGCAATGCAATTCTGCATGCAAGCAGTTGTCATTTTGAACAGACAATGCAATACCGTACAGAGATTTTTTGAATTTTTGAGAGCGAAGCGTCTGTGCTCTCATAATGAGGATTTTTTTGGATGAATCTACTAATATTAAAAAATGATTACATGATAGAGATTGTAAATAATATATATCAATGAAGCATTCAAAAAGGTAAATAATCAAAATAGAAAGGTAATTAGGGAAAAAAGAAATGTATACCTATTTTGATTCAGATTTGAATAGTGTCTACCTCTGTTATGAGGAGTTTCTTGTGCTCAACCCAAGAGAAGCTCCCCTGATGAGTTTATACAAAATGCGTTGGAGACCTAGGAGCACGTCCTTGCATGTCCTTAATAAGGGGTAGTGTGTAGCTTTGTAATATGGTTCCCCCTGACAGATCCAGCTACATTTGTGTGGGAACTATCACCGAAGTTCATTTCTAATGCCAGTGAGATTGTTCCTACTTTTGAATACCTGACGCTTTCTACTCTGTTACTTATTATTATGTTTTTTAATACTGAATTTTTACATTTTTTGAGTTATACGTAGGTATTATTGAACACAGCATCAGTGAGTCTTCAGAGGCCAAAAATAACGCATAGAGTTTTCCTCCCTTTTTTTGTAGCCTGCTTTCTCTTTTGCTGTGTTGTTGTAATTTTCTGCCTTGTTTGGTGGTGTAGTGAGCATTATATACAGGGTTAAAAAATGGACAGCAGTCTTGCTATTAGGGACTAACACAATTGTTGTGGCTGTGAAAATTGCCTTGTGGTTGTTCATCATTATCAGGGTACTTTCTTCTGTCCCCTGTCATTTCTGCCTTCTATTTCAATATACAGTAGATCAGCCCACACTCCTATTTTAACCGAAGGAAAGGTTTCATAGCTCATGTACAAATCTCATCACACACTGTTTTATAAGCAATCACTTTATACTGATCTTTTCCCTTTCTCATGCAAACATGCTGTCATATTACTAATACTCCATAAACTATCTCTGGACTGAAAATTATAGTTGAGATGCCCTAGGTAGTAGTTTTCAAAATGATCCTAGATTTAGCTGAAAATAGCTAGATAGACAATAATTTCTTTTTTTTTGGTCTGTTGCTCTCATCTGTATAAATATCTTGCATGAAAATACTGATTGGAAATATATGTAGAATACTGGTAATGATATATGGAAACATATGCCTAGTAATCACTCTCATTGTTTAAGCCTTTAACACAATATCACATACAGGTATGTCATGTCATTGATTTCAACTGTCACAACACGAAAATGTGCAGTAACAGTTAAACTGACAGTACTGCGCATGGGAGACATGCAGCCAGAAGGCCCAGGAATAATCTGGCTTCGGTACCACTCTGCAATTTCCTGGATTGGTCTGGCTATACTGCCTTTTCCTGCTTGTCTGGGCTGATCAACTCAATGATGTCATAGAGAAGATCAAAGTCAGCTGTCAAGTACTGCAGTAGGATATTATAAACCGTTTTGTGTCAGTCATGATCAGTGTCAACACTAATCGTGGCAAAGTGATGGCCAGACTCATAGATAACCAGGATTGGCTGCTCTAACTAGATAAAATAAAAAAAAGAATTCTGAACCGGAATTGATCTCGGATATCTGGCTTGATGCCAGTCCCATATAAGTCTATGGGGGGTAGAATATGGTGCTTAAAGAAGACCAGCCAGTAGAATTTTGCTATAGGAGGTAAAGACAGTGTCATACAGGCATTAAGATGCTGAATGCAGGCATACCTGTTATAGCAAAACCCGATGCTTGTTTGATTAAATATCTTTAATCAAAGTTGCAGACAAGGACTGCACTTTAATTGACTGGTACAATATGGGCAGGCCTTTGTGGGGCAGGTGCTCGCGTTTATTCTTCATCTGGCATCTTCCTGGCTTGCCCACTTTTCTCTATTTGAATAACAAGCCGTGCCACCATTGCTGTTGTTGGCAGCATGTGTAGCACCCCACGTGACCTGCAGAGCTACTAGTCACCAGGCCAGTGGTATTTGGGGTTGCTGTGAATGGCCTGACCCGCCTCCGTGGCCCTATCAGCTACATAAAAGAGGGTGCAAGTGATGGGCAATATGGGATGGAGGTTTGCTTTGCAGCACCACCCGTGGTATGCGGCCAGGGATTAGCTGCTGCTGCGAGATGTTACTCTCCTCCGAGGCTGATGGTAATGCAGCTCAGATAGTCCAGCTTCCCACAGGTGGAGCAAGTTACAGGGAGGATGGTAGTGAAGAAGGAAGAGCTGTTGGCGCCGAAGCGCGGAGTGTCAGCATAGGCAAGGAAAGGGCTGAAACAGCGTTTGCGGTTCAAGGTCTTTTACTCACTGTCCATAGGTCACCCAAGGAGTGCCGGTCACCACCATGATGGGCCTCAGCCGATCCCGGATTATTGAGGGGCTACCACCGGTGTTGTGAAGGGTGTGAGTCCTTTCCTTCTTGCACTTTGTAGTGTGGATTTCCATGTCGTGAAGCTACTTGGGAACCCCAGTGTCCTTGGCTTTAGTTCCCGTCCCATTTGCAGACAGCGCAAAACAATTATGGGCCAGACCGTGGTCCTGATGCCTGTCTCTATATTCTGCTGTGCTCCGGGATCTTTGTGGTGGGCAATGGGACGTGAAATTCCCCTTCCCTGCAGATTCTGGAGGATACACCACCATAGGGCTCTGCACCCTGCCTTTCGCCAGTTCCGAAGGGGCTCTTGGGGCTCACCCTCTGGCTACCGTGTTGCTCCATTGTCTCACTGGCTCACCCGGTCCTCTCCTACTCCTTCCAGCCGGGTCGATTCTAACAGGAGAAGCTCTGAAACACTCTCTCCTGTTGTTCTGTGTCGCAGGTTATTCTGAGGTAAAACTGTGTGCTCTCTCACTCCACTGTGCTGCTCCCACCTTCCTGATGACTCACAAGTGCTGGGGAAAAACCTGTTGCTATGGTAATCACCTTCTAGTCTAGTTTCAGTGGGAAAACATGTTGTGCAACTGCTTACTCATCTCCAGGTTGTGTTGTGTAAGCATGAACACCAACGGTTAACCCCCTCTTACCCGGAATGGGTACTGTACCTTAAAAGAGATGCAATTCCCTGTGGCAACTGAAGCCTCAGGGGTGCCACACATGCGCGCATTGCCACAATATTTAGGGCTTCATAAAAATGGCACCAGAGTCCACGCATGCGCATACTGCTATCTCCGGTGCTATTTTATTGAACATACTGCGGGAAAAAACATGAGAAACATGCAAAGCATCACATCTTTCTAAAACAGGTATGCCGGCATTCAGCATCTTAGTATCTGTATGGCACTGCATTTACCTCATAAAGCAAAATCCTGCTGGTTGTCCTCTTTACAGATGGTGGTAGGAGAGATAAGAGGATTGAAGCAGGAGCTCTTTACTTACCTAGTCTCCAGCATGGCGGTAACTGCTTCCAAGCCACTCACTATTTTTCCAGGGCTGCTCATTATTGCTCATTATTTCTCACGGCTTCCCCTGCACCCCAGAAATCCTGCATCTGTGATTGGTTGTAGTCAGATGCACCCCCAGCCTAAGTGACAGTGTGGCGCCCTGGACACGCCAGGGGCCACAGAGAACAACACCTACACACCCCACACTCCCGGTCAGGCACACCAAAGCCAGACAAAAAAACCCTTGTTGCCTTCCTCCAGGGGCTGATGTCCACACCAGGGGGTGGGCCAGGCGGTTGGCCCCGCCCACCGAGGAGTTCACAGTCCTGGAGGCGGGAAAAGAAGGCAGTTTAGTTGTGGAGTTTGAAGTTGGAGGAATGAAAGTGTGGTAGTGGAGCAACTATCTGACAGCGTCCGGGTGTGTGGCCCGGACGGTACAGCAAGGTTGGGAGACGGTGGTGACCGTCTGCAGGAGTGGCCTATTGGAGCTAACCGTAAGGACCGTGGACGGGCGGTGGCCCGGCGGTACCGGACCGGTACGCAAAGAGAAGCCAGCACCATCCGGCAGGGGCTTACGGACTCCGGCAAGGCTAGGAGTCGCCGTGAATTTTCCAAATCCGTTAGCGAAGGGAACCTCCTGGGTTTCCCAGCAGCCAAGTCCCGACAGAAGGCAACCGTCCAACCGAGAGAGGGAAACACAGTCACCGCCAAGGCTAAAGTTCCCAGGGCCAGAGCCTGCGGGCAAAAGGGACTCCTTCAGCAACCTTCAAGCTGGGGAGCGGGTTACCGGTGGGAACCCATTGGAACCGTTACACTACATAGGTGCAGGGAAAGGCAGTCACCATCAACCTGCCGGGAGAAACAACACCGCAGCTGTCTGTGGGATCCGTCCATCCAGCCGTGTGTTTTACTGAGAACTGTGTCCTCATCATTGGCTGAGTGAGTACCACCGTGCCGTGCGGCACAGTGCTGCCCCCGCGACCCTGCACCTCACCAGGCCCCGTAACCTGCCTGCCATGCATCCCTACCCCATCACCGGGCCCCGGGACAACCAACCCCCTACCCATGGAGGGGAGAACTAACATCCAGGCTGCTCCCTGTCATCGCTCCCGGGATTCCCCGTCCAGAGCAGCGATGGTGTCACCAATATCACCACAACCATGGGTGGCGTCACGGACAATAACCAAATCCCCACCATCCAATCCCCACCCTTTTCACTCACGGGCGAGGAGCGCCGCTCGAGTCACCGGGATCTGGCCCACCGCTTGAGCCACCACCGAGCAGCAGCAGCCGCAGCAGCCGCGGCCGGACCCGAGCAGTGGGAGAGCGCAGCATCCCCTCCTCCGCCCGCAACAACTTGGCGTCACGAACAGGATCCTACCGCTCTGCCGTCTGGTAGAGGTGCGCCTTGTTACCGCTGGAGGTGTCTGGCCGGAAAATTTGAGAAGCCGCCATCTTGGGCGCGAAAAGTTCCCGCTCGAGCGTCTCCTCGAGTAGTGGAGGCGCGAAGGCCAAAACCCCGCCCCTGTAGGGGAGGAGCTGAAAAGAGACTAAGGGGGACTGATGGCATCTGGCCGCATGTAGCCCGCGGCTATAAAAGCAGGGATTCCAGGACCCTGCGGCCATCTTGTTGCTGGTTCCTGGAAGAGGCCGCCAGAAAGATGTTCATGCCATCCCGTAGCACCGTAGCCCCCGCGCCTGGAACCGCGGCGTGGGTGGAGATCCGGACCGCGCAGCTCCAACAACGGCTGCAGGTCAAGATGCAGCTCCTCTTGGAGGAGTGGGAGGCCGACATGGCAGAGGTTATAGCGACCGTGCGGAGACGCGAGGAAGAGGGAGCTTCGGAAGGGAGGGTGAGTGACCCACGCCCCTGTACCCCTAGTGGGTCGGTCATCGAGGCCGAGGGACCCGGTCAACGCCCGCTCACCTTGCTACCTCCCCCGCTACCCGTACTGGCCGCCGCGGCCCCGCCACTAGGCCTGCTACCCCCGCAACCGGTAGCGGTACCCTGCATGTCCGCCCAGGCGGATCGACCTGTAACCGGAGCCCGTGACCGACCGGAAGTGCTACCCTGGAAGGTGCAGAAGCCTGAGCCGGAGGCATCCCCTGAAAAACTTCCTGAGCTAGAGCCGACAGGCCGCTCCGTGCAGGAGGCCCAGCGGAAGAGGACCCCTGTGCCCATCCCCCACACCTCGGCTGAGGTTGCGCCGGGTTGCCGCTGCAAGGCAGCACCCCAGACCAAGTCACCGCGGGACCTTCCACCCAGATCACCAGTGGTGGGCAGTGTCCAGAAGGTCTCGCGGGGCCCGACCCGTGCGCCGGAGCTCGCAGCAGCTCCGTATTGGGACAGGGAACCGACACCGCTGGGCCCGGAGATTGCCGTGAGAGAGGAAGAAGATGGAGTTGGTGGCCCGTACGATCTGGGAGAAAGAGAGCCTCCGTCAAGCGACCTTCTGTGATCGGGGCCCCCTGTATGAAGGGCAGGTGAGGCGGTTTGATGTCCGCCGGGGCTATGGTTTCATCTATGAACCGGGCCTGGAAGCCGATGTCTTTATAGCCCGGCGGGATGTTAATGCCCACCTGCCGGAGGAGCATCCCGGCCGCAATCTGATGCCCGGAGACCTGGTGCAGTATACCCAGCACTGTGGGGAGAGGGGGTGGTTCGCATTGGATGCGAAGCTGAGGGGCAGCCAGGAGGCCCGAGTGTCCACCGCACCTCCTCCCCCAGCCGACTCAGAGGAATCAGAGTGATGGCGGCGGAGTCCCGTTGCAATTGTCCCCCGTTGGGACCACCAGTGTTAAAAGTACCGTTTAAAAGAATGATAAGTGATTGATTAACCAAAGATTTACCTGATTGTCAGCCTGATTGAGACCGGTCGTTGCCGGCACCGTTGTCTTCGTGGGGACTGCTTACACGTTTTGCATAAGGGACTCCTTATGGACAAGCCTGAGAACTAGCAAGGCAACCACGAACTTGTGGCTTGTAAATAATTATGTTTGTGGCTTTCACCATTGCCACCTCCGGAGAGGCAGATTGGAGGAAGGGCCCGCAGTGGAGCAGGCTGGGGCCCAGCCACCACCGGAACCGGTGGCGATCCTCTGGGGGTTTCAGGGGTTCCCCATGGACGTGGGTCCCCTGAAAAGGACAAAACCGGCTCGGGTAACTTGTGCTGGACTGGGGTCAAGGGGTGCTGCCTGTTTCCTTAGGGGCAGCATCAGGGCCAGGTTGCTTGGGTGGGAGAGAGCGGAAGCCAATACCGTTAGTAACGTTTAAGTAAGAGTGCCTCCCGATGTGGGAAGATGTTATTTTAAATGTAACCTGTTTACCGTTTATTTTTCAGTTTGTGAAAATAAAACCGGTGATGGACGGGCAGCCCGCGGACGGTCTGCATTTTACTAAGGGGGAATGTGGCGCCCTGGACAAGCCAGGGGCCACAGAGAACAACACCTACACACCCCACACTCCCGGTCAGGCACACCAAAGTCAGACAAAAAAACCCTTGTTGCCTTCCTCCAGGGGCTGATGTCCACACCAGGGGGTTCACAGTCCTGGAGGTGGGAAAAGAAGGCAGTTTAGTTGTGGAGTTTGAAGTTGGAGGACGGAAAGTGTGGTAATGGAGCAACTATCTGACAGCGTCCGGGAGTGTGGCCCGGACGGTACAGCAAGGTTGGCAGACGGTGATGACCGTCTGCAGGAGTGGCCTATTGGAGCTAACCGTAAGGACCGTGGACGGGCGGTGGCCCGGCGGTACCGGACCGGTACGCAAAGAGAAGCCAGCACCATCCGGCAGGGGCTTACGGACCCCGGCAAGGCTAGGAGTCGCCGTGAATTTGCCAAATCCGTTAGCGAAGGGAACCTCCTGGGTTTCCCAGCAGCCAAGTCCCGACAGAAGGCAACCGTCCAACCGAGAGAGGGAAACACAGTCACTGCCAAGGCTAAAGTTCCCAGGGCCAGAGCCTGCGGGCAAAATCGGCTCCTTCAGCAACCTTCAAGCTGGGGAGCGGGTTACTGGTGGGAACCCATTGGAACTGTTACACTACATAGGTGCAGGGAAAGGCAGTCACCATCAACCTGCCGGGAGAAACAACACCGCAGCCGTCTGTGGGATCCGTCCATCCAGCCGTGTGTTTTACCGAGAACTGTGTCCTCATCATTGGCTGAGTGAGTACCACCGTGCCGTGCGGCACAGCGCTGACCCCGCGACCCTGCACCTCACCAGGCCCCGTAACCCGCCTGCCATCCATCCCTACCCCATCACTGGGCCCCGGGACAACCAACCCCCTACTCACGGAGGGGAGAAGTAACATCCAGGCTGCTCCCTGTCATCGCTCCCGGGATCCCCCGTCCAGAGCAGCGGTGGTGTCACCAATATCACCACAACCGTGGGTGGCGTCACGGACAATAACCAAATCCCCACCATCCAATCCCCACCCTTTTCACTCACGGGCGAGGAGCGCCGCTCAAGTCCCCGGGATCCGGCCCACCGCTCGAGTCACAACCGAGCAGCAGCAGCCGCAGCAGCCGCGGCCGGACCCGAGCAGTGGGAGAGCGCAGCGTCCCCTCCTCCGCCCGTGACAACTGAGTGTCAGACTGCAACCAATCACAGGCCCTGTCTGGGTGTCACTATCGTGGTGTAAACTAAATAAAAAAAATTGGCATAGAGTCCCCCTGTATTATGATACCAGCACTGATAAAGCATACGACTAAAGGCTGCATCCCCTGTCATGGCCTTATCTTGGCTGTGTATCAAAATAAGAAGAACCGCATGCAGCTTTTTTAAAAAACAATTTAAATAAATAATTAAAAAAAAACTGCCATGCCTCTCCCCCAATTAATTATATCCAGCCAAGATAAAGCCCAACAGCTGGTGGGTGGTATTCCCAGGGCCACCCGGCATAAAAATAGCAGCCTGCAGCCGCCCACTATAGTCACATCCATTAGGTGTGACAATCTTGGAACTTTACCCAGCTCATCCTGATTACCTCGGTGTGGGTGGTAATCAGGGTAATAAGGGGGTTAATGTCAGCTTGAAGCTGCCACTAAGCCCTAGATTAGTAATTGGAGGCACCTATGAGACCCCATCCATTACTAATCTGTAATTGAAAAACAATAAAGACAAACATCCCAGAATATCCTTTATTTGAATTACAAAACAAAAAATTACCCTTTGATAGAAATGGCCACCTAATTACTCTGAAAAAGTTTTGAGCAAGGGCCGCCTGTTTACCCTCTAAAACTTTGGACCGAGGGCAGCCTCAAGTCCCTCTAAAAATTTGAGCAACGGCTGTGTGATGACCCTTTTAAAACTTAGAGCATGGGCAGCCTGATGAGCCTCTTAAAATTTGAAGCGAGGTCCACTTGATGATCCTCAAAACATTTTGAGCGAGGGCTGCCTGATGACCTTCTTAAAATTTAGAGCAAGGACCAACTTAAGACCCTCTAAAAATTTAGGCAAGTTTTTTTCCCTTTAAAGTAAAAATCTTTCTGTTTACTGTCAAGAATATTTAAATTATGTTCAAAATGAGTATCACTAAACTATCTGCCCAACTACATTTATATTCAATTAGTTTAGGGAAGGTCAGGAAATCAACATAGGACATAGCGGTGGAAATTTCTTAGCAGATCTAAATTCAGTGCCACAGAGAGAAAATAAACATTACAAAAAGGCAATCATAAAAGCAAATATGGAAAGCAGAGGAAAATGCATAGATATTATAATAAGGAGCAATCATAAGATGATAGTCAAATATAATAATAGAAATGGATTATAACATAGATTTAATTAAAGTCCTCTTTTTAGGGTCTGATGAGCAGAGGTAGAAATATAGTATTAGCTATTAATTCAATATTTACTTGAAAAAAAAATTGTTTAGTTCTAAAAATCAAAACAGGTCTAAGCACAAGGATGTAGATATTGAGTAACCCAGTAATGAGTAAGGTGTGTACATCATGCTCCGTGTGCTTAGTAACATTATTTTAGCTGCTGGAAGCTAAATGTTTCAGCTGTCATTTTATATTAACACATTATAAGAAACATCACTCCCATCCATCTGTCTAGTACAATAGCTGTCTTACACAATTTATTTTGTACCATAGCAGGTTGAATATGAAATCCAATTTAATTTGCAAAGTGGTATTAAAATTATATTATATAAAAATATTATTTTGTATTAAATAAAACCAAACTTTTAATTATTAAGTGGACAGAGCTTCACATTTAGGGTATGTTCACACAATGCTTTTTTGCTGCTTTTTTTCTGCAGCAAAACCTGTTCTCTTAGCAGTAAAACAAAGCTGATTCCAAAAGGCAGGTTTTGCTGTATTTTTGCTGCTTTTTTTGTGACTTTTTTTGCATAGTTTTTTGGCAGTGTTTTTGATGTGTCATTTGTTTACAGTACATGTTTAAAGTTAGTTTCATTCACCACAAAAGCAGCAAAAATGCATCAAAAATACAGGGTTTTTAACTTTCTCATTGCTTTCAATGGTGAAAAAAAGCTGCAAACATGCTGATTAAATTGACATGCTGCTGCTTTAAAAAATGCAGCAGTTTTCCATTTCAGCCAGGAAAAAAGCAGGTGTATGTGCATGAGATTTCTAAAATCTCATAAATTTTAATTTGCATAAAACTCAGGAAAAATACATGCAAAAATGCAGCAAAAAAGCAATGTGTGAACACATCCTTAGAAGTATAGTCTTTCCAAATATGTTAATAAATTAATCAGTGCTTTAAGATACAAGACTCCCTTAAGGAAGGACTTCATTATTTTTAATTTATATGGTTCAATTTTTATTTTTTTTGCTTTTGATTTTACTTCTTTTTCTTTCTATCATGCCTCATTTGTTAATTTTTTATGTTGCCATTGTTCCATTTATTTTACTTTAACCCCTTCACCCCCGGCCACTAAAACACCCTAATGACCGGGCCATTTTTTGCAATTCTGACCAGTGTCACTTTGACAGGTTATAACTCTGGAACGCTTCAACGGATCCTGGCGATTCTGACATTGTTTTTTCGTGACATATTGTACTTCATGTCAGTGGTAAATTTAGGCCGATATTTTTTGCGTTTATTTGTGAAAATTTAGGAAATTTGGCGAAAATTTTGAAAATTTCGCAATTTTCAAACTTTGAAAATTTATGCCCATAAATCTGAGAAATATGTCACACAAAATAGTTACTAAATAACATTTCCCACTTGTCTACTTTACATCAGCGCAATTTTCAAAACAAATTTTTTTTTCGTTAGGAAGTTAGAAGGGGTCAAAGTTCATCAGCAATTTCTCATTTTTCCAACAAAATTTAGAAAATAATTTTTTTTAGGGACCACATCACATTTGAGGTGACTTTGAGAGACCGAGGTGACAGAAAATACCCAAAAGTGACCCCATTCTAAAAACTGCACCCCTCACTCTGCTCAAAACCACATCCAAAAAGTTTATTAACCCTTTAGGTGCTTCACAGGAACCAAAGCAATGTGGAAGGAAAAAATGAAAATTTTACTTTTTAACACAAAAATGTTACTTTAGCCATAACATTTTCATTTTCACAAGGGAGAAAAGAGAAAGTGCACCCTACAATTTATTGTGCATTTTCTCCTGAGTACGCCGATACCCCATATGTGGTAAAAATCAATTGTTTGGGTGCACAGCGGAGCTCGGAAGGGAAGGAGCGCCATTTGAATTTTTGAATGCAAAATTAGCTGCACTCATTAGCGGACGCCATGTCGGGTTTGAAGACCCCCTGAGGTGCCTAAACAATGGAGCTCCCCCACAAGTGACCCCATTTTGGAAACTAGAGCCCTCAAATATTTTTTCTAGATGTTTGATGAGCACTTTGAACACCTGGGGGCTTCACAGAAGTTTATAAGGTTGAGCCGTGAAAAGAAAAAAAAAATTTTTTATTTTTTACCACAAAACTGTTGCTTCAACTAGGTAGCTTTTTTTTTCACAAGGGTATCGGGAAAAAATGCAACATAAAATGTATTGTCCATTTTCTCCTGAGTACGCAGATACCTCATATGTGGTGGAAATCAAATGTTTGGACACACGGCAGTGCTCGGAAGGCAAGGAGCGCCATTTAAATGCAAAATTAGCTGCACTCATTAGCGGACGCCATGTCAGGTTTGAAGACCCCCTGAGGTGCCTAAACAATGGAGCTCCCCCACAAGTGACCCCATTTTGGAAACTAGAGCCCTCAAATAATTTTTCTAGATGTTTGGTGAGCACTTTGAACACCTGGGGGCTTCACAGAAGTTTATAACGTTGAGCCGTGAAAAGAAAAAAAAAATTTTTTACCACAAAACGGTTGCTTCAATTAGGTAGCTTTTTTTTCACAAGGGTAACAGGAAAAAATGCACCATAAAATGTATTGTGCATTTTCTCCTGAGTACGCAGATACATCATATGTGGTGGAAAGTAATTGTTTGGGCGCATGGCGGGGCTCAGAAGAGAAGGAGCGCCATTTGACAGCAAAATTGGTTGGAATCATTAGCGGACGCCATGTCACGTTTGGAGACCCCCTATGGTGCCTAAACAGTGGAGCTCCCCCACAAGTGACACCATTTTGGAAACTAGAGCCCTCAAATAATTTTTCTAGATGTTTGGTGAGCACTTTGAACACCTGGGGGCTTCACAGAAGTTTATAGCGTTGAGCCGTGAAAAGAAAAAAATTTTTTTTACCACAAAACGGTTGCTTCAACTAGGTAGCTTTTTTTTTCACAAGGCTATCAGGAAAAAATGCACCATAAAACGTATTGTGCATTTTCTCCTGAGTACGCAGATACCTCATATGTGGTGGAAAGTAATTGTTTGGGCGCATGGCGGGGCTCAGAAGAGAAGGAGCGCCATTTGACTTTTCAAACGCACAGACGCGGTGCACTGATCGGTCGCTGCAGGACGCACGGTCGGATGCGATAAAAAAAGCGTCGGGGATACGTAAAAAAAAAGTCACGCCAAAAATTGACCATGGATGCAGATATGTTATCTGCATCCCTGATCAGCGCTCGGCGGGACGCACAGACGGATGCCATACAAAAATTGTCGCGAATACGGAAAAAAGTCACGCCAAAAATTGAGCAGGGATGCCGATCCGTTATCTGCATCCCTGATCAGCGCTCGGCGGGACGCACGGACGGATGCGATACAAAAAGCGTCGGGAATACGGAAAAAAGTCACGCCAAAAATTGAGCAGGGATGCCGATCCGTTATCTGCATCCCTGATCAGCGCTCGGCGGGACGCACGGTCGGACGCGATACAAAAAGCGTCGGGAATACGGAAAAAAGTCACGCCAAAAATTGAGCAGGGATGCCGATCCGTTATCTGCATCCCTGATCAGCGCTCGGCGGGACGCACGGACGGATGCCATACAAAAATTGTCGCGAATACGGAAAAAAGTCACGCCAAAAATTGAGCAGGGATGCCGATCCGTTATCTGCATCCCTGATCAGCGCTCGGCGGGACGCACGGACGGATGCGATACAAAAAGCGTCGGGAATACGGAAAAAAGTCACGCCAAAAATTGAGCAGGGATGCCGATCCGTTATCTGCATCCCTGATCAGCGCTCGGCGGGACGCACGGACGGACGCGATACAAAAAGCGTCGCGAATACGGAAAAAAGTCATGCCAAAAACTGACCACGGATGCAGATCCGTTATCTGCATCCCTGATCAGCGCTCGGCGGGACGCACGGACGGACGCGATACAAAAAGCGTCGCGAATACGGAAAAAAGTCATGCCAAAAACTGACCACGGATGCAGATCCGTTATCTGCATCCCTGATCAGCGCTTGGCGGGACGCACGGACAGATGAAGTGTAAAAATGGACAGGATACAATAAAAAAAAAAAAAAAAAAGTTATACTCACAGTACCAAGAGGATCACTGACCAGAAGAGTTGCAGAGGAACAAGAAGGCAGTGAGATAGACAGCTTTACACCAGCAGCAGGCAGGACGTTGGACAGATCAGCAGAAGGACCCAGATGGAGGCAGATGTGATCGGGCCAGTGAAGACCTCGGACGACCCGTGAAGGCAGGTAAGAGGACGTCGGGGGGGGGCAGGGGGGGATGGGGAGAGGGGGGGGCAGAGGGGGGGCAGATGGGGGGGGGGTTAGAGGGAGAGCAGAGGGGGCGGAGAAGCAAAGGCAGAAGGAAGGAACCTTGGAAGCAGATGACAGAGGAGGCAGGCAGATCGCGTGGGGAGCAGATCGGGATGCCGGGGGGCAGATCGGGGCGTAGGGGGGCAGATCGGGGCGTAGGGGGGCAGATCTGGGGGGGCACGGGCAGGGGCCTTCACGGGAGCGCGCAGGGGCCTTCACGGGAGCGCGCAGGGGCCATCGCCGGAGCGCAATACTTACCTTTGGAGCTGGCGCGGTGACAGCAGAGGCGGCGTCTGCGGCGGCAGCAGCGGTGGCGTGGTACCAAAAGTACCAGCCACTCCACGCTGCAGCCATGTTGGGGGAGGGTCCCCAGAGCAGTACAGGCCTGGGGAGGGCGGCCACCGGCAGATCAGACCGCCCCACTGCACACTGATTGGAGCGATTGCGCGTCATAGCACGATCGCTCCAATCAGTGCTGCAGGGGCTGGGGGCGGCATGTTTGAGGTCCACCTATGATATGCTGCAGCAGCTGCGGCATCTCATAGCTGGATCTCACAGGATCGCACTAATTCGGGCATTATTTTTGCCGAAATTAGTGCGATCGATGTGGTTGGCGGTTCAGATTTGAACAGCCAATCACATCGATCGTCGATAGGGGGTGGCGATGCCACCCCCCCTGGGGTCAAGCAAAGGTCCCCTGCTGTAAGAAACAGCAGGGGACATCATTTGAAAGCCGTTGCTATGGCCACGGCAATCAAATGAAGTTTAGGCAGTAAAATTACGTCCCTGGTCGTTAAGTCACGTTAAAATAGGACGTAATTTTACTGCCCGCGGTCGTGAAGGGGTTAAATGTAGTAAATAAAGGGAATAAATTGTGTTAAATGGTGAAAAAGAATAAGTCCTCACATCTGTTAGGCTGTGTCCGCACTTTGCAGTTCAATTCTGCAGCGTGTAAGTCACTGTGTGTGCGTCTCAGAATGTAGACAAAAAAGCTGTGTTCTGAGACGCATTCGGCAGAACACAAAGTGCAGACATTCCTAGAGAGAATTCATGCATTCTGGATGCTTTCTCTGCCATAAACAGAGTGGGAAAAGCATCCAGAATGCACATTTTTCTCAGTACGCACCCACTCGGCTCTGCAGCATCCCCATAGACTTGCAGCAGAGCCGAGTGGGACCGCACTGTCACTGTCATGGCTGGTTGCGGGACAGTGACTTCACCCGACTTCATTGTGATTTATTTATTTACTTTAACTTACAGGTTCATCATGAAAGGTATCTCGGGGAGACGCCTGCAATGATGAACCTAAGACTTAGTGGCAGCTATGGGCTGCTGCCATTAACTCCTTATTACCCTGTTTGCCACCGCCCCAGGGCAATTCGGCTGAGGCGGTAAAGTCCCGGGACTGTCGCATCTAATGGATGTGGCAATTCCGGGCGGCTGCTGGCTGAAATTGTTAGGCTGGGGAGCTCCCCATTACGTTGAGCTCCCCATCCTGAGAATGCCAGCCTTCAGCCTTGTGGCTTTACCCTGGCTGTTATCAAAATAGGTTGTTTTTTTGTCATTTATTTATTTTTTTTACTGCTCGATATAGACACACCCACCGGCGGCTGTGATTGTTTGCAGTAAGACAGCTGTCACTCAGCGTGGCGGCGTGTCAGACTGCAACCAATCATAGGCGCTGGTGGGCGAGGGAAGCAGGGAATATGTGATGGATTAATGAGCGGCCGGCATTTTCAAAAGAGAAGAAGCCGCCACAGTGTGAACGCCGTGCTGCGCAGCGCCGGTGATCGGGGATCGGTGAGTATGAGAGAGGGGGTGGGAGGGAGAGACCGACATGGAAAGAGAGAGATAGAGACATAGAGAGAGAGAGACCGACCTAGAGACTGACCGACAGAGAGAGAAAGATGAAAGACCTGCCTTTGTTATGTTAAATAAAAACATGTGGATCGCAATAATAATGCAGTGCAAGCACATTGCTTAACATTTTGGCAGCGATTTACTACAACTCACTGATTTCAATGGATGTAGAATGCAGCCAAAATGGCAAAAACAATTGACATGCTGCTTCTTTGAATTCATGGTTTTTGCCCAAAATTATGCAAATTAAACGCAGCGTTTGGAAACGCAAAGTGCGGACAAGAAATTCACATTTTCCATAGACTTTGCTGGAAAATCAAAACGCATGCCTTTTGGCATGAAAATGCTGCAGTTCAAAACGGACCTAAAAAGCAGCTGAAAAGCAGGTAGAAACGGAAAGTGCGGACACAGCCTTACTATCTGGGTGCAGGCTGTGTAATGCATCCAGCACCCACAACATATGGAGCGAGCCTAGCTCCTGAGTTCACTCCAAATTGCCAAATGCTATATTGTAATCTGGAAAAACTTCAGCTCAGAGTTTAATTGCTCCCACAACTGATTGTAGAGACATACTATACATCAAAAGATTTGCAGCAGTAATTTCAGTGAAGGATGGTCCTGCAAAGTATTGACTCAAGGGGGCTGACAGGTAGAGATGAGCAAACTTGTTCAAAAAAGTTTGCAAATCTCAAATCTGGCATGAGCCTTGCCCATTTGGATTCAGATTCAGATTCCCAAACACTTTTCTATTTTGCCTTTGTTCGGTAATTTTTCATATTTGCACTAAAGCTCTTCTTCTACCTATGGCTGTATGCGCATGTTGCGTCGTGTCCCTGCAGAAATTTCTGCAGGGATTTGACAGCACATGTGAACGGCAAATCACTGCAGAAACACTGCATAATGAATGCAGTGTTTCTGCAGAAAAATAGCCGATTTCATGCGCTCTGGATGCAGCCTCTCCCATAGGCCCCGTTCACACGTCAGTGATTCTGGGACGTTTGTGCTTTTTTTTAAATGTCCCAGAATCACTGACATACGCAGACCCATTATAATCAATGGGTCTGCTCACACGTCAGTGATTTGTCACTGCACGTGTCTCCGTGCAGCGTACCCGCGTGTGCGTGATTGCTGCACGGAGACATGTCCATTTTTTTCTGGCATCACTGATGTTCCATGGACCACGCAGTGGTGTGGTCCGTGAAACACGTGCCAGAAAAAAAACGTGCTTTTAAAATAAAAAAACATTTTAACTCACCCGGCGTCCAGCGATGTCCTCTGCAGCCCGTTCTCCCTGCTCCTTCTGTGCCGGCTGATTACTGTCGCGCATATTCATTATGCGCGACACAGCCAACCCGGAAGCAGCTCCTGCAGGGGTCACCGCCGGCCGGATGCTGCGTCGCGGGAGGATTCAGCACCATGGACAGCGGGAGCGGGCACAGGTGAGTGAATCTCTAAGTGCAATCACGGGCCACGGAGAACGGAGCCCGGATTGCACTTAGACAACCCACGCGTGCCATGATTTTCGGCACACGCAGGGACATGTGCGTGTTTTACACGCCAGTGAAAAACATCTGTGTTTTTCACTGACGTGTGAAACGGGCCATAGACAGAGTGGGAGCTGCATCCAAAGCGCATGGAATAATTGAGATGCTGCTTTTTAGAACGCAGCGTTTTGGAACAAAATTTTGGCATCCAAATCGCTGCGCTCTCAAACGCATCGTGCGCATGGATTATGCACAATCTTCATAGATTGTGCAGGGGACGCAGGTCGCATGCATTTACGCTGCGGTGCAATACGCAGCATAAATGCATGAAATTCGGCAATGTGCGCATGAGCCCTAAGGGCGGCTTTGCACGTTGCGATATTGCACGTGCGATGTCGATGGGGTAAAAACGAAAGTGACGCACATCCGGCGTCGCAGTCGATATCGCAACGTGTAAAACCTTTTTGATACGATGAACGAGCGAAAAAGCGTCGTTATCGTATCATCGCTGCAGCCTCCGACATTTCCATAATGCCGGTGCAGCGACAGGTACGATGTTGTTCCTCGCTCCTGCGGCAGCACACATCGCTGTGTGTGAAGCCGCAGGAGCGAGGAACTTCACCTTACCTGCCGCCGGCTGCAATGAGAAGGACGGAGGTGGGCGAGATGTTTACATCCTGCTCATCTCCGCCCCTCCGCTTCAATTGGCCCCCTGCCGTGTGATGTCACTGTGACGCCGCACGACCCGCCCCCTAAGGAAGGAGGCGGGTCGCCGGCCAGAGGGATGTTGTTGTTGTTGTTGTTGTTGTTGTTGTTGAGGACACATTGTTACCGATGTCGCAACGTGCAAAGCCCGCCTTAGACTTTGGCTAGTTTAGTGTTGCTGTATGAGCAGAAGGTGGTGTTTGATGAGGGAAGGGGATTACTTCCCAGTCTATGACTGTACAGCTGTCACACTGCATCTGGGTCTGCTCATAACATCTCATACATATTCATTGTTTCCCTCGCCCACTGTCTGACACAGTGTCTGAGAATGGTTGCAGTCAGACTGCCGGCGTGCTGGTGTCTCTGATTGGTTGTCCTCAGAATGGCGGTTTGAGTCCTCTAATGGAATGTAAAAATAATTAAAATTTAGTAGGGTCCCCGGTATATTGATACCCAGCACAGATACAGCACATGGCTACAGGTTGTAGCCCTCAACTGTGCGCGTTATCTTGACTATGTATTAAAATATGAGGGACCCCATGTAAATTTTTTTAAAAATCTTACATACATTATTTTAACAAATGATATGCGGTTCCCCACAATTTTGTTGCTCAACCAAGATAAAGCTGACAGCTGGGGGTAGCCCATGGTTATTGCCCCCCCAGCCTAAAAATAACAGCCCACAACCGCCTACAATTGCCACATCCATTAGATGCTGCAAAGCCCCAGTTTCTGTGTGGTTTTAAACAAATTCCTGCACCAAATCTACATTCCTGGCTAAAAAATCATCAAGACGCAATGCAGTTTTGATCTGTATTTTTTTTTTCTTTTTTTTTTTTTTACTAGGAGATGCACTATTGATGCTTGCATTTGGTTTATAAATTCTACCACCAAATCTGCATCTCTTGGCAAAAAAAATCAGTTTTCTGCTAGGAGATGCAGGTCTCATGAAGCTGAATGAGTTCACGTGAGGTCAGTTTACCTGCATGTACCATGGGAACCTCCAGCTGTGACCAAAGGTAAACTCAGTGTCATCACTATTCACAGCTGTGGCTCCGTGTCTGCCTGAAGCCACAGTGGGTGGTCATGTTCTCTAATATGCCCGTGCACTGTGACTTCAGTATGTAGCAAAGTTGGGATCATCGCGGGATGTGGTGGTGGGAATTAAGTCAGACCTGGGTGTTATGGAGATTAATAAATTGGAGAAAGAGGGTGTTTTGTTTTTTTAAATAAAGGATTATAGCCACCAGACTGAACTGCTTACTTATGGGAACCCTGTATATACCTCCATAGGAAAGTGTAGGTTTAATATTCGTCCGCTGATAGGGACGCTGTATACAATTTTATATGGGAATTTAAGCTTTATGTTTGTTTATGGAGAGGTTCTATATGGAAGTGTAAGTTTAAGATCTGGGTTCCCTATATATACTTCTATATGGGAGTGTAACCCTAAGATCTGTCTAATGATATGGACCCTATATATATATAAATTATCTTTATGTGGGAATGTAAGATCTGTTTACTGATAGGTTCCCTGTATATATTTTTCTCTCTAGATCCATTTGTTAATGGATGAAACTTGGCATGCCCATGGATCCTATCAGTAAATCATCCTGATGAACCCCTTGTTCTGACTATTCAAGGAGGGAAACACGTCGAGGTGAAAGATATTTATGATATCCGTTTATTGTCGACTGCGCACAGCTTATTGCTGATCAGAATGAGGGTAGTTGGAATTGGACGTCATCTAACCCATATACCAAGGATCCGGACACTACTAACCTGCATCAACATTTGTTGATCTAATTGGAGTCCTTAGACTGGTGGCTCAGGTGGTTTAAAAATTCTGTGTATATGGGCCAGGTAAAAGCAGCTATAATAGCATGCTTATGACCTCTAATGGGCCTCTGTAATTTTTGTTATGGAGGCAGAATATTTATAGGAGAGTTAATTCGGACATTTATGTTGTAACTGTCTGCATTGTTTGATAGTTACCCTAATGTGGATACTGGTTATTCAGACACTAGTAACAAGATACATAGGTCTGAGAAGGTAGTCTCCTTTGGAATGTAATTATTATAACTGTCTCAGGCTAATTTAGGCATTTATATATATGTACCAATTGAGATAATTTTTTGAGCAGCAAAAAATAGGCCTAGCTTTTGGACCTCTGTATCTTTGTACATTTACAATGTGGTCCCTCGAAATTTGATGATCCCAGTCTCCTTCACTATCTTTACCTCTTTCTTCCCTTGCTTTTCATTTTTTCTATCTTCTCTCCGTCACAAGATTATTGAATGTATTTATTGGGGGTGAGGAGGGAAATGAAATTCGGCTGAATATAGCATTGGGTGAGCCTTTTTGGGGAGAGTTCGCCTGATTATCCGTTTGGTAGGCAAATGGAAAACAGGGGGGGGGAATTAGCTGAGGGATATACATTATATATATATATATATATATATATATATAAATATTATTGCATTTTACTAATTATGTTTTTGCTATCATATTTGCCTGAACTTTTTTCATACATTTTGTGTGTTTCGATGCATTCTATGGGTAACCTATTTTTAAATATGAAATAATAAAGAATTTTCAATATTTGAGGTACACTTTTTTATATCATTTGTTTCATATGGACCTCACTCATTATTAATTATGCAGCAATTCTGGCAGCACTCATATGTCTATTTTGAAAAGACAACCTCTCTATAAGATGCTGAGCTCGTGCATTTAATATATTTGGTCAACAATGGGTCAACAATGGTGAGGCCTGTACTGAGTGGAACCTGTCTTGTTGAACTGCTGTATGGTCTTGGCCACCGTGCTGCAGCTCAGTTTCAGGGTGTTGGCAATCTTCTTATAGCTTAGGCCATCTTTACATAGTGCAACAATAATTGTTTTTAGATCCTCAGAGAAATCTTTGCAATGAGAAGCCATGTTGAACTTCCAGTGACCAGTATGAGAGAGTGTGTGAGTGATAACACCAATTTTAAACACACCTGCTCACTTTGCATATCTGAGACCTTGTAACAGTGATACTTTACTTGACACCAGGGAGGGAAAATGGCTTTTCACTTAGGGGTGTACGCTCTCTAGTTACCAAATGTTTATCTGTATTTTGAGTTATTTAGAGGGCTCACCAAATTTACACTGCTATACAAGCTGTATTCTGACTATATTGTATCAAAGTGTCACATCTTCAGTGCTGTCCCATCAAAACGTATAATGAAATATTAACAAATATGGAAAGGGTGTACTCACTTTTTAGATCTATTTATCTATCTATTTATATATATATATATATATATATATATATAAAAAGAGAGAGAGAGAGAGAGAGTATATGTGTGTGTGCGTGTGTGTGGGTGTGGGTATGGGTGTGTGTTGTGCATGTGTATTTTTTATTTTAATCAGATTTCACCTCAGCCACCAGCATAAGTTGTTGTATCAGTAAAACTCATTTATTTCATCGCATAATGTCACTGGAGAAAAAAAAAAACATAAAAGACAAAAAAAATGTAGAAAAGTTTTCTTTTTTTGGAGAAAGCACTATAATGGTCAAGATGAAATGTACAGTAATTGCGTTTCACTTGGAAAAGCTTTTTCATCAAACACCAGGCAACATTTGCAATGCTCTTTTCATCATGGACTGTTCTGTGGTATGATTTCAGCAAATCCTAATGACTTTAACATCACAATGTATTCTTTGTGATCTGAAGTCCCAGCCATGTTTCCAAAGCGAGATGCAGATTTTGGAATGTATTCTGGCTTGATTTTATTTTAATTCAAGGAATGAAACACATCCAGCCACAATGTTTCCCAACTTCTGTTTTAGTGTCAGAAGGTTACAATTCTGATGTTTCTAAATCTGCAATACGGTAATTGTATGAAAATGATACATATACACATGCTTACTGTATATTTTACAGATGTTTCATCTATCAGTCAATTTTTTCTATCTTTAAAATTTATAATGTATCAATCTTTTAATTTTTTATGATACCTCTATATCGATCTATTCATCTTTTTATTTTCTATCTGTCTATTATTACTTAAGATAAGAAAAAATAAAGAGTTAGGGGACATCCTAGCCATAAATACCCTTCACATGATTGGTCAGGTCAAAGAGTTATCCCTACAATCACATTTTAACAAATCACAGTTAATGCTTACTTATTGTTATACAGAAAACACTCAACATATAGTTTCTTTCTTATAGCTCAGTGACTTTTTTCTCTAATATCAGCCCTTCTATGCATCTAGTTTTACAAGGTTGAATCGGCAGTCCTATTCTTAGGGGCCCTTTGCACACTACGATATCGCAGGTGCGATTTCGGTGGGGTCAAATCGAAAGTGACGCACATCCGGCATCGCTGTCGATATTGTACTTTGTAAATCCTTTATGATGCGATTAACGAGCGTAAAAGTGTCGTAATCGTATCATTGGTGTAATGTCCGACATTTCTATAATGTAGCTGCAGCGACGGTACGATGTTGTTCCTCGTTCCCCTGCAGCACCATACATCGCTGTGTGAGAAGCCGCAGGAGCGAGAAACATCTCCTACCTACGTCACGCCGGCTATGCGGAAGGACGGAGGTGGGCGTAAAGTTTACGTCCCAATCATCTCCGCCCCTCCGCTTCTATTGGCCGCCTGCCATGTGACGTCGCTGTGACGCCGCACGACCTGCCCCCTTACTAAGGAGGCCGTTCGCCAGCCAGAGCGACGTCGCAGGACAGGTGAGTGCATGTGAAGCTGCCGTAGCAATAATGTTTGCTACGGCAGCAATCACAAGATATCGCAGCTGCGACGGGGCGGGAACTATCGCGCTCGGCATCGCAAGCATCGGCTTGCAATGTCTTAGTGTGCAAAGTACCCCTTAGACTGTTAAAACTACATTTCCCAGCAACACCCTGCTTCTCTTCCATGCTGCATACCCCTCCCTCTCCTATTTGTTAGAGAATACTATCTATATCATATAGATGTCTGTTTTTGGTTATTGATCTATTAGCTTGTTTTCAGCAGAGTTCTAGACAAGCATGGATAAACTCTGTTTGATTTTTGCAGAAGACAGCTATGGGTAATTGATGTGCAATTGAAAATCTTGGTCTGTTGATGCATACAGAGGAGCAACAGGTTGGCATTTGCCAATTCTACATCACTGAGCTGTGTATCATAGGCATCAAACACAGCTCAGCCCTGCTTGTCTAAGCTCTTTTGAGCCAATTTAATATAAGATTTATTGTGGAAGAGTGCAAGACAGTTAGGCTCTGTTGAAAACGAGCTAACAGAGCAATTTTGTAAAATAAACAGGCAGGTTTTATGATGTTGTTGGTAAAATATAGAATTAGGTTGGTAGAGTTGCATTATGAAGGTAGAATAAACTCTATTTCAGAGGTGGAGGAAGAGTCTAGCTATACTAGCAGGAAGCCTCCTAAGAGATGGACCAGGAGCAGTAGAGCCACAGCAGGACTGGGCCAATGGAAACCAGATTGTAAATATATTCTAGAGGGGAATTTTTGGGGCTGTTTAAAATATAGCAGATTTAGAAAGAAGTTATAGATGAACAAAAGAATGTAAAGTAATGAGCGAAAGGGTAACAATGTTTTAAACTTTTTACTTCAGGCTCCATATCTCACCATCTACTACATCTTTGGGCAAGAGATGCCTTTCATTGTATAGACAATCATCTTGGCTATATCATACATGAATTTATGCATATGATCAATTATGCAGATTCTTGTCATGTTACTGCATTGTTACTGTTTTGCTCCCATATTTGAACTATTTTTTTTTCTGAATAATACCAATTACAACCTATTCTCTCATTCCCAAATAGTGCAATGCTTTTATTAGGTTGATTCTCATGCAAAAGCTATTTGGTTTGAATCGAGGGGCAGCCATAAAGATTTCCCAAGAAATAGATATATCTCTGTCAAGAAAATTGCCAAAGTATATCATTAATGCTGGAGTCACACTTGCAAGTGACTTGCACCTGCATCACCTGGCATGGCCTGCCGCTCTCCATACAGGAGCGTCTCAGCTGCATAGAAATACATGCAGCCGACCCGCTCCTGTTAGGAGAGTCTGCGATCGTGCTGGGAGATGCCGATGCAAGACTCGCATGAGTCACTCGCAAGTGTGACTCCAGCTTTAGGACAGAGTCACTCTTGCGAGTGACCCATACGTGCCTCTCATGAGTCTCGCATCGCATCACCAAGCATGGCTGCACATTCTCCTGACAGGAGCAGCTCAGCTGCATATATTTCTATGCAGCTGAGATGTTCCTGTCCGGAGAGTGTGTGGCCATATGCCGGATGATGCAATGTGAGACTTGTGCGTATTACATGGACTCTGTCACTAAGTTTTTGCTAATCAATCTGAAAGAAGCATAATGTAAAGACAGAGACTCTGATTACAGCGATGTGTCATTTATTGGGCTGCTTTCTATCATTTTAATAAAATCACTGTTTTCTCTGCTGTAGATCTAGCAGTTATTTGAATAACGAGCTCATGCAGATGCTAGACTACTTGGCAGCACCACAAGTAGTCCTCTAAGGCTAGGTTCGCACACTGCGTCTTTCTGACGCTGCGTTTTTGTGCATTTTTGTCCGCTAAAAACGCACAAAAACGCACCTGCGTCGAAAAAACGCGTAAAAAAACGCATGCATTTTTACCGCGATTTGGTGCGTTTTTGGCTGCGTTTTGCTGCGTTATTCCAATGTATTGCATGGGGGGAAAACACAGAAAAACGCAGGAAAGAATTGACATGTCCATTTTTTTTTCAAGCTCAAAAACCCAGCTTAAAAAACAGTTGTGTGCGGACAGCAAAATTGAAACTCATAGACTTTGCTGGGGAAGTAAAGTCATGCAGTTTTGAGGCCAAAAACGCACCCGAAAAACGCACAAAAATCCCGCGAAAAACGCACTGTGCGCACATAGCCTAACAGTGATTTTAGTACCACTTTAAGTGCCCAGTAAGTGACATCCCTGGAATCAAGGTTAATTTTCCTTAATCACAGCTCTTAGGGTACCTTCACACTTAGCGATGCAGCAGCGATCCGACCAGCGATCTGACCTGGTCAGGATCGCTGCTGCATCGCTACATGGTCGCTGGTGAGCTGTCAAACAGGCAGATCTCACCAGCGACCAGTGAACAGCCCCCAGCCAGCAGCGACGTGCAAGCGACGCTGCGCTTGCACGGAGCTGCCGTCTGGAAGCTGCGGAGACTGGTAACTAAGGTAAACATCGGGTATGGTTACCCGATGTTTACATTAGTTACCAGCGCACAGCTGTGTGTGCAGGGAGCAGGGAGCCGCGCACACTGAGCGCTGGCTCCTTGCTCTCCTACCATAGCTACAGTACACATCGGGTTAATTAACCCGATGTGTAATGCAGCTACATGTGCAGAGAGCAGGGAGCCGCGCACACTGCTTAGCGCTGGCTTCTTGCTCTCCTAGCTGCTGTACACATCGGGTTAATTAACCCGATGTGTACAGCAGCTACATGTGCAGAGAGCCGGAGCCGGCAGCACAGGCAGCGTGAGAGCTGCAGATGCTGGTAACTAAGGTAAATATCGGGTAACCACCTTGGTTACCCGATGTTTATCTTGGATACAGCTTACCTCAGCTGTCAGACGCCGGCTCCTGCTCCCTGCTCGCTTCATTTGTCGCTCTCTTGCTGTCACACACAGCGATCTGTGTGTCACAGCAGGAGAGCGGCTTTGAAGAAAACGAACCAGGGCTGTGTGTAACGAGCAGCGATCTCGCAGCAGGGGCCAGATCGCTGCTCAGTGTCACACACAGCGAGATCGCTAATGAGGTCACTGCTGCGTCACAAAAAGCGTGACTCAGCAGCGATCTCGGCAGCGAGCTCGCTGTGTGTGAAGCACCCCTAAGATTAGGTGACAATCACTTAATCCTATCAAGGTTTGTACAAGATTGATTGTCCTACAGAGCATTCATTCATCAAGTCGCTATTGCTGGGTTTACACACTGAGACTTTCTAGCGATCCAACCTGTGATCTCAACCTAGCCGGGATCGCTACAAAGTCTCTGGTGAGCTGTCAAACAGGCAGACCTGGCCAACGACCTAACAGCGATCCGGACCTGCAGAGCGACTAGCTGGTCGTTGGGGACAGCAGGTGAACTTCACCCGACTTCATTTAATTCCGCGCGGCTCTGTGTGCCGTGTAAATAAATAAATAATTAAAAAATCCGGCGTGCGTTCCCCCCCTATTTTAATACCAGCCAGATAAAGCCATACGACTGCAGGCTGGTATTCTCAGGATGGGGAGCCCCATGTTATGGGGAGCCCCCCAGCCTAACAATATCAGCCAGCAGACGCCCAGAATTGCCACATTCATTAGATGCGACAGATCTGGGACTGTACCCGGCTCTTCCCGATTTGCCCTGGTGCTTTGGCAAATCGGGGTAATAAGGAGTTATTGGCGGCCCATAGCTGCCAATAAGTCCAAGATTAATCATGTCAGGCGTCACCCCGAGATACCTTTCATGATTAATCTGTAAATTACAGTTAAAAAACACACACCCGAAAAATCCTTTATTAGAAATAAAAAACACAAACACATTCCCTCATTACCAATTTATTACCCACAACAAAGCCCTCCTTGTCCAGCGTATTCCACGGTCCTCCAACGTCGCATCCAGCTCTGCTGCATGCAGGTGACAGGAGCAGCAGAAGACACAGCCACTCCTGTCACCTGCACGCAGCTAATGAAGAGAGCCGTGTGATCGGCTGAGCTGTCACTGAGGTTACCTGGATCCAGCGGTGGATCCAGCGGTGGCCGCGGGTAACCTCAGTGACAGTTCAGCTGATCGCGTTACTCACCTCATTTGCTGGTGATTTCCCCCCCTCTCTCATACTCACCGATCCCCGATCACCGGCGCTGCACGGCGTTCACACTGCTCCGGCGGCTTTTCCTTTTTTGAAAAAGCTGGCCGCTCATTAAACAATCTCGTATTCCCTGCTTTCCCCGCCCACCGGCAAATGTGATTGGTTGCAGTGAGACACGCCCACACGCTGAGTGACAGCTGTGTCACTGCACCCAATCACAGCAGCCGGTGGGCGTGTCTATACTGTGCAGTAAAATAAATAAATAAATAATTAAAAAATCCGGCGTGCGGTTCCCCCTATTTTAATACCAGCCAGATAAAGCCATACGGCTGCAGGCTGGTATTCTCAGGATGGGGAGCCCCACGTTATGGGGAGCCCCCCAGCCTAACAATATCAGTCAGCAGCCGCCCAGAATTGCCGCATACATTAGATGCGACAGTTCTGGGACTGTACCCGGCTCTTCCCGATTTGCCCTGGTGCGTTGGCAAATCGGGGTAATAAGGAGTTATTGGCAGCCAATAGCTGCCAATAAGTCCTAGATTAATCATGTCAGGCATCTCCCCGAGAAACCTTCCATGATTAATCTGTAAGTGACAGTAAATAAACACACACACCCGAAAAAATCCTTTATTAGAAATTAAAAACACAAACACATTCCCTCATTACCAATTTATTACCCACAACAAAGCCCTCCTTGTCCGGCGTAATCCACGGTCCTCCAACGTCGCATCCAGCTCTGCTGCATGCAGGTGACAGGAGCAGCAGAAGACACAGCCGCTCCTGTCACCTGCACGCAGCTAATGAAGAGAGCCGTGTGATCGGCTGAGCTGTCACTGAGGTTACCTGGATCCAGCGGTGGATGCAGCGGTGGCCGCGGGTAACCTCAGTGACAGCTCAGCTGATCGCGCTACTCACCTCATTTGCTGCGTGGAGCTGACCGGAGCGGCGGTGAGTAGCGCGATCAGCTGAGCTGTCACTGAGGTTACCCGCGGCCACCGCTGGATCCAGGTAACCTCAGTGACAGCTCTGCCGATTACATGGCTCTCTTCATTAGCTGCGTGCAGGTGACAGGAGCGGCTGTGTCTTCTGCTGCTCCTGTCACCTGCATGTAGCAGAGCTGGATGCGACGTTGGAGGACCATGGATTACGCCGGACAAGGAGGGCTTTGTTGTGGGTAATAAATTGTTAATGAGGGAATTTGTTAGTGTTTTTTATTTCTAATAAAGGATTTTTCGGGTGTGTTTTTTAACTGTAATTTACAGATTAATCATGGAAGGTATCTCGGGGAGACGCCTGACATGATTAATCTAGGAGTTATTGGCAGCTATGGGCTGCCAATAACTCCTTATTACCCCGATTTGCCAACGCACCAGGGCAAATCGGGAAGAGCCGGGTACAGTCCCAGAACTGTCGCATCTAATGTATGCGGCAATTCTGGGTGGCTGCTGATTGGTATTGTTAGGCTGGGGGGCTCCCCATAACGTGGAGCTCCCCATCCTGAGAATTCCAGCCTTTAGCCGTATGGCTTTATCTGGCTGGTATTAAAATTGGGGGGACCTCACGCCGGATTTTTTAATTATTTATTTATTTATTTTACTGCACAGTATAGACACGCCCACCGGCTGCTGTGATTGGGTGCAGTGACACAGCTGTCACTCAGCGTGTGGGCGTGTCTCACTGCAACCAATCATATTTGCCAGTGGGCGGGGAAAAGCAGGGAATATGAGATTGTTTAATGAGCGGCCGGCTTTTTCAAAAAAGGAAAAGCCGCTGGAGCAGAGTGAACGCCGTGCAGCGCCGGTGATCGGGGATCGGTGAGTATGAGAGAGGGGGGGACACTTCAGTCACTCGGGGGATTAGCGGTCACCGGTGAATCCTTCACCGGTGACCGCTAATCAGGACGCTACACAGACAGAGCCGGGAGTCGCTGTAAAGTCCCCTTTACACACTGAAACTTGCTAGCGATGCATGCTGCACAGCGGGAAACAAAGGACCTAGGAATGGTCCTGAACGATTTGTAGCGATCACAACTTCACAGCAGGGGCCAGGTCGCTGATAGGTTTCACACACTGCGATGTCGCTGGGGAGGTCGCTGTAACGTCACAAAACCGGTGACGTTACAGCGATGTCGTTTGCAATGTTGCAGTGTGTAAACCCAGCTTAAGGCTCTAGATTGAGCTGAAGGACGTAAAAAAACAAAATGCTACTGTAGTATAGTTGTCTTCATATTATTTTTTCACTTCAGTGAACTTGTATTCATTCTATTTTCTTTTCGCCTTTATAAAAAATATGGTCTTCTACTAAAGTGGCTATGTCTTTTGAGAAAGCCAAACCTGTCTAGGTTAAGTAGTTTTCTAACACATTGTATTGTATTGCATACCATTGGTTTTATGTTCCTCTACTTTTATTATTTTTAAGGTTAAGTAAGCTGATGTGGCGTTTGGCCTTCTGGCATTGATTGTGCGATAGTTTAACCCAGTTTATCTCTAATTTAGCTGCAAGGAAAATTATGTTATAGCTGCAGTCATATATGTTTTAACAACACATGCAAACTGCTAGAATGGGGCATAAATAAGTTCTAAGGAATGTATCATGTTTATGACAATCATGCTATGTGATGCATTGATGAGTAAAATTCCTAGGGTATCATCTAATTCTACGAATAAGTCACATTTCATCATATCAATCACATGCAAAAATAATCTGACTGTCTCTTAAACATTTGTATAAAATCAACTGGACAAAAAAATCCAAAGCTAAACGAAGGGGAATTTGTCTAGTCAGTTTTCATCCCCTTGATCATTTGATAACTGTAGTAATATGCTGGCTTCTGGAGGGACAATTTATACAAACTCATTTACTTTTATGCAATCTCTAAATTAAATCTATACAAAAACATAAAACCTGTGTGGAGTCTGATTCAGAAAGTCACTTCTTATCTAACTGTAACAATTTTAGTATGTGTGGACATATCCAGAGTGGCCATTTGTTCAACCTCTATTAAATCAATAAATATAGCCAAATGTAAAATGTATTGCAGTAGTCAGGTGCTGGAGCACTGTTTTAAATGTTAAGTTCCAGCTGAAAATATAGTTAAATCATTCTATGATTATTTCTAAATGTCTTCAAATGGAACAAAAATACCAACTGTGTCCATGCTGTTACTCCTCAGAAAGAAAATTGTCCTCTCTGGAACAATGATGTGGAAACAGCAGATGCTGAGAAATGCACACAATAAAATACTTATCTAAGAAAATCACAAGAAGATTGAGGTTTTAATAATTGGGAATGTCAATATTTGTTCACCTTAAGTTAGTTATAGTATGACATTTACAAAAAGTAAACAGGAGAATAACTATAAGCGGGGTAGATTAAGGGTAGCTTGGGTCAAGGGCAGGTTGGCATTCTACTGGATAGTTGACCCGGTCACCTGACATATCAAATGTTGAGGGTGACACACGTTGGATGAAATATTACATGACGGTGTTCATGTGATAATTCATATGTTGAATACACAGCCTGACTGGTATACAATTAATTAACCATGGCAGGGAGCAGAAAAATTGTACAATATCCTATACCAAGCAGACTGCTCTCCTCATTATACTGCAGTGTACTACATACTAATAGTGTTATAAACAAAAAGGTTGATTGCTATATAATATTTGATTGATCTTTACATAATAACGGTGGTCACTATGTAATAATGAATACCACTATGCATAAGAGTAGAGGACACCATAAAATAATTAACAGAGCTATATGTTATAAGAGTGGTTATTATGTAATAAGGGATGGCACTGTGCATAATAAGCAAAGACTAGGGCTGAGCGGATACGGACTGTAAAAGTCCGGATCCGCGCAGTTTCAACGATATCTGGGTTCCGGACCCGGGCCCGGGATTCTGGTTGCACAATCCAGATTCGGCAATTAAAGTAAAAATAAACAAAAGAAGAAATAAGTGAGAGTTTCATACTTACCGAGACTCAGTGTCATGGCGGCACACTGCTTCTGGGTCACGCATAGACTTCCTCTACTGTGCATGTATACACACAGCTTTCTGTGTTTTCCCCACTCACTGGCCGTCCTCTCATCTGTGATTGGTTGCAGACAGACAAGCCCCCAGCCTGTGACAGTCTCTCCTGCAGTCATCGATCATCGCGGCTCAGTAATAAGCTACACTCATAGCTGGCAGTCTTCTCTATGGCTGCTAGCAGTGAGATATAGCAGAGCTGGATGTTTCGTCGTGGGACCTCGTGTGGATTACACAGGAGCTGCAGGGTGTTGAGGGTTAATAAAGAGGTGAAGGAGGGTGCATTTTGTACTTTATTCCAAATAAAGGATTTTTTCTCTGTGTCTGTGTTTATTTACATTTACAGTAATTGATGCAGGTATCTCATAGACGCCTGTGCCATCACAAACCTAGCGCTTAGTAGCAGCTGTATGCTGTTATTAACCCCTTATTACTCTGGCTGGCAGCACATCAGGCCAACGGGAAGGGCCGGCAATGCACCGGGATTGTCACATCTAATAGATGCTGCAATACCGGGCGGCTGTGGGCTGAGAATACCAGCCCCCAGCTGGCATTATCATGGCTGGGGATGAAAATTAGGGGGAACCGCACGTCGTTTTTTTAATTATTTATTTAAAAAAAAAAAAAAAAGCCGGAGTCACGCTTGCGAGAGATACACTGCATTCCTTGCCCACCGACCGTCCTGCAACCTGTGATTGGTTGCAGTCAGCTGACACACTGCCACTCAGGGTGGGGGCACATCTAACTGTAACCAATTACACACGTGGGTGGGCAAAGTAGTGAATATTAAATTGTCAGCTCCAGAAGGAAAAATTGTGACCCGGAAGGAGTGTGCCGCAATGACAGCCTCGGTGAGTATGCCACGCTCACTCCTACCCCCATATTCCCTCCACAAACGTTTTAATCTCCAGATTCCGGTCCCCATTGACATATTGGCACCGGATTCTGGAGCGGATTGAAATCTTTTTAAAATCTGGCAGTGATCCACCGGTCCTGGTTTTTGGCGAGTTCGATCAACTCTAGCAAAGACACTATATAATAATAGATGCAGTTATATAATACTGAAGGACATATATGTAATATTAAATATAGCTATATATCTATTAAGGGAGAACACTATGTAATAAGGAGCAACACTATAAATAATAAGCAAGAATAGGACACTGTAATAATTAATGGTGCTATACATAATAGGGAAAAACACTGTAATAAAAAGGACAGTGTTATAAATAATAAGGGAGGAGACTATGTAAAAAAGAGATGCGCTGTATGAAATAACAGAGGGCACTGTGTAATAACAGATGGTACTATATAATCAAAGATTTGCTATATATAAAAAGCCAGGTCACAATATAACAACTTTACTTCATCATCAACAGGCAGAAGGCAGAAGACATTGCCCGGCAACCTGTGTTTAATCTTCCCAGGCATCACAGTCCCTAACATCCAGGTGCAACTGGCATCACCTGGTAACTACCATTCCATGTACACCATTCAAATATTCCCCCGAGGCTAAAGTAACTGTGCGGTTAATTCTGCTCTAGTCCCCATTCCAAAAAAGAGAGAGAGATGTATTTTCCGGAATGCAGACTCAAGAAGAATTAACCACACAATGGTGAATTTTGGACAGTGCACATGCGTCGGATGTTGCCAGACGATGCTAGCTGCACCCGTGTGATGGGGACTCTTGTGGCCAGGGGCTGTGTCAGGACAAGTAACAGAAGGGGGAGCCGAGCATTTAGCTCGAGCACCTGCAGTATCAAGCACTGAGTATTACGAGCACACCGATGTTCAATCAAGTACAAAGCAGTGCTGAGCATACTCGCTTATCACTAGTATCCAGCAAAGGTAAAGCAGACAGCTGGGAATGGAAATTATCAGGCTGGGAAGGTGCATGGTTATTGAGCCCTGCCTAAATACCAGCCTGCAGTCACCCTAAAAGTGGGGCATCCCATGAGATTCTCCAATTCTGGTGCTTACATTACAAAGCAGGGTGAAACACATGGTAGTGTGGAGGGAAATGCGGCCTGACCAGCATCTGCATCTACACAAACCATATTAAAGGGGTATTCCATCTCTAAAATCCTAGCTCAATATGTAGTTGGTGTACTTAAAATAATAATATTAATGTTATTTCTACCTAATTCTACTTCTTTTTTTAGTACATTAATTGCTATAGCTCTTTTTTATGCTTTTTATTCTTATATATTGATTTTACTGTACTTGATGACAGGTTTGTGTTTACAACACACTGTGCTACTGTTTTAGCATGTTTGAATAGGAGTTTATAGTTTCCTATTCTTTAAGGAATCTTGGGGGTATCTCAGGTCATTATCACTATTCATTTGGTTTTATTAAACTGTTTATATGTAGGCTTCATAAAATGTTAACATTTTAAGGGACAACTTCTGTTCATTATTTCATCTCCTTGGACTTTCCCAGGGTATTTCTTGAATTTAATGTTTTATCTAATTGGAGTTATTCTTGTACTGACATTTATCTGTAACATATGTTCTCGTGCAGAGCAACAGCTACAATTCTATTGGCATCGGAGCTGCCATCTTCCAAGGCTGACTTAATAATTGGACAGATCTTATGGCTGACTTGCACTCTGGATGCTGTAACCATTACTACAGGCATTTAATTCATTATTGAAACATACACATTTAACTCAGATAATGACAAAAGTTATGGTATTAAAAATGTTCATAAAGTGTTATTTAATTTATTAGTGTAATCTTACAATACCTGAAGCAGTTCTGTAGTTTGCTGAGAATTTTTCCAGAGTCTAAAGAAGCCAAATAATCACAAGGATAAGGGCCGACACAATTCAGTGTTGTTACTCAATGTTGACTTTTGATCTGATATAGAAAAAACATACATTCTCAATTAAAAGTTAAGATGTTGGGGGAGCAGAATAGCTTTAAAATACAAACTGTGTCTCAGTCAGTACTAAACTAAGCTTTGAATGGTAAATAAACCTATGGTGTTCGTAAGAGTTAATTATATACCGTTTTTTTTTGGACTATAAGATGCACCGGACCATAAGACGCACCCTGGTTTCAGAGGAGGAAAATGGGAAAATAAAATTTTAAGCAAAACATGTGGTCATGACACACTGTTATGGGACGAGGATCTGCTGCTGACCCTGTTATGGGGGTAATGTCCCCAAATTCTGTACTAAGGTACCTCATCCTGGTAATGATCCTCCTGCCCTGTATATGATACCCATCCTTGTATATGCCCTTATCCTGCTATATACTGGTATCCTGCTAAATACCCCCATCCATCCTGCTATATACCCCCCCATCCTGCTATATGGCCCCATCCTGCTATATACCCTCATCCTGGTATATGGCCTGTATCCTGTATCACACAAAAAAAATAAACATTTATACTCACCTTTCTTCGCTTCAGGCAGCATCGCTCCCCCCCATCTGTGGTGGTAGCAGCTCCGCTGATCTATGTGGAGCTGTCACCGGTCACTTCCCTGCAGCACCGCTCGTCCTCCTGTCTGCCGGCTGACCTGCGAGACTAGCGGCGTGTCCAGTGATGACGTCATCGCTGTGCTTACCGCGCTCTACACAAATCAGCTGACCGGCAGACGGGAGGACATCGCGAATCTGCAGGGGAATGGGGAGTATGCCTTACTTATTCACTGCCCCCCGCTCTGATGATGATGCACGGAGAGCAGTGAATACAGCCGCACATGATCACTCCAGGCTATAGTTGCCAGGGGTGATCACAGCCGGCTGTTAATTATGCGCACACCCCCGCCCATCACCCGGCCCACCTGTGAGTGCCGGCTTAAGTGCTGAGGGATGAAGGGCGGGAGGATGCGTGCATATGTAATGAGCGGGCCCACGTGGTCACGGCAGGCTGCTACAGCCTGCTCATGCCCCCGATGACCCGCTCCACCGCAGCACCCTCATTCCCAGCCGCAGCCCTATATTCAGACAATAAAACGCACCCCCCAGTTTCCCCCAACATTTGGGGGGAAAAAAAGTGCGTCTTATGGTCCGAAAAATACGGTAACCTAGCATTCATATTCAATTAATATTTTGCTAGCTAAAATCATGTTAAATACATGATTATTCAGGATGTTAAAGCTCCTGGATGCAGATTATTATAAACAAACAAATCATGCTGTAGTCACCTTCTCTGGGTCCACTAATGAGCCTCCGATGCTGCTCTCAGTGTCTGGAATGGACATCATGTTGATAGGACATAAGCCAATTAGCGAGATCAGCAGCTCTGCCAGTACAGACATAAAGCCCCTTTCAGAGCCACTGAGCTCATTGATTGGCTCACTGATGATGCCAGCGCCACAGCCAATGTCAGACATAGGAAGCAGTGGCAGAGACTTGGGGTGGTGGTTATGGAAGGTGAGTAAAGTGGTTTGCTTCTCTTTAATAACCTGCTGCAGGGGACATTTATTTACTAAAAGAGAACAACATCTTTACTGCTATATTTACAGAACAATTTTTATAAATTTGAGATTCTTACCGTAGGTTTTGATTTAATTGTGAGCCAAACTCCCACCACAAGAGGACAACACCTAGATGGGTGTCTAGAAGCCTGACCCACCCTCTCTTGGGCGTAGGTTTAGAAAATGTACCTAAAATGCACTCAGATTTAAAGGGAATACGAAAGCTGATTCATTCAGCCATGGATCGAACAGCATGTAAAAGACACTGCCTGTAAGATTTCAGACATATTTATTTTACTCTGAAATGTGAGAAAGACATACTTAAAAAAAACTGCCAGGGACCATGCTACATGAGAAACTAGTTGGGCAGCCGAGTCCCCGGTGGCTTCTTCCTGATCGTTGCCAGTGACTGTGTTTTCCTATACATGCACACAGGGAGAGTCCTATTACTGCAGGGCAACAGGCGGAGAGAAGCCACCGAGCACCCACCTGTCTGACTAGTCTCTCATGTGGTTCAGTCTCTGACTGCTACTAAACTATGCTTTTCCTGAAACACTGCATTTTAGAGTAAAACATAACTGGCTGAATATATGCAGCCAATGTCTGATTCATACTACCCATGTATCGGGCAGCGTGTATCATGTGCCAAGTTTGTTTTAAAATTGCATTGGACGTATGTGAATTGCATATATGATCAAGTCAATCACTACCCCAAAAATGTAAACATTGTCTTCCAGCTTTCTCGACTTACTGGGATTAGCCGATATGAATTACCAGAATGGAAAACAATTTGCATACAGTGACTTCAGCTCAAACACAGGGAGTGCTTAATGGACAACCCCTTTATATAACCTCCCTTTTAACCAAAAGGGACAATTTCATTTAAAGGGGTGGTCTAAAATTGATAAATTGGAAAATTAATCACTGATGCCAACAAACAATCCCCAAAATAAACAAAATCACTGACCTGGACGATTATTTACAATAAAAACATTATTTTAAGAGTATAATTTAAAATCAGCCTATATCCACCAACAAGCGTAGGTCTGCCTGGTACAACCGCTAGAATATAAAGTCCTTCACATTTAAAATTAGTAGCACCTGTTTATAAAGGACCTCAGTACTTGCATGAGTAAAGTCACTGTACTATTGTTTAGCCCCGCATATATCAGACCTCTATTTATCATAGTTCACTGACCATAATTTATTTCTCCTGAAAATCTGGAGTCAGAAGTCCTTATGAATACCACCAATATCTGTGAACCACAAAAGATCACAGCTATACATATCAAAATGGCACCACAATATGCAAATCTTTTGGAAAATACAGGAACTGATGCCAATTCTGTGGTGAAGCTTACAAAATTTATCCTCACCCATAATTACTTTGAATTTGACAATGACATATATCTACAGGAGACTGGGACTGCAATGGGAAGCAAAATGGCACCACAATATGCAAATCTTTTCATGGCCAAGCTTGAGAGTGACTTTTTATCCTCTTGTCCTATCAGGCCTCTGGCCTACTACCGTTACATTGATGATATTTTAATCATCTGGACAGAGTCTGAGGAGCAGCTGAAGACCTTCCATGAACAATTTAATCAGTTTCATCCCACCATCAACCTAACACTCAACTACTCCTGCACGGAAATCAACTTCTTGGACACCATCATTAAACTACGGAACAATGAAATACAGACATCCCTGTACAAGAAGCCAATTGACCGTCCAACATACCTGAAATGGGACAGTTTTCATCCAAAACACATAAAAAACTCTATTGTATACAGCCAGGCTATCAGGTACAATCGGATATGTTCCAACAGTACAGATAGAGACAATCACCTTGAGGGCCTCAGAAAAACCTTTTTGAATCAAGGCTACCACCCAAGAACAATTGAAAACCAGATTATAAGAGCCACCAGAATATCAAGAAACTATCTTCTACATTATAAAACCAAAGAAGAGAACAACCGGGTCCCTCTTGTAGTCACCTACAATCCACATCTGGAGGTGTTTAGAGGAGCTGCACGGAAACTACAACCATTACTGCAAAAAGATGCCCGGTTAAAATCTATTTTTCCAGACCCCCCACTTCTGTGTTTTAGACAGCCCCCAAATCTAAGAAGCATCATTGTCAGAAGCTCCCTGTCCTCTCCAACACCAACAGGAACATTTCCCTGCAACCAGAAAAAATGCAAGACCTGTCCATTAATATTGACAACGGACAAGATAAAGATTCCCAGATCACATCAGGACTACAAGATCCCAGGTACGTTCAGCTGCACCACAACCAATGTGGTGTACTTAATTATATGTACCAAATGTCCAACTGGGGGTCTGTATGTAGGGGAGACCGGACAACAGCTCAGGACAAGGATGAATTCTCACCGCCACACAATTAGAGAAAAAAGGATGGATCTACCTGTGGCCAAACATTTTTGTAACCCAGACCACAGCATCATGGACATGAAATTGCTGGTATTGAAAGGAAACTTCAAGTCCCAGAGAGACAGGAGACTATGGGAGTACAAACTTATGATGACCTTTGACACATTCAGAGAAGGAATGAATGTGTCTCATGGATTCATGTCTTTTTACATCAGTTAAAAGATGTGCTCCTCTGACCATCCGAGCGTGTCACAGCCTGGACCAGACCCTTATCAAAGGACAATAAAACTTTCACACTGAACTGCAGCAGTATTTATGGCTAGAACAGCTTGTCCCCCTGCCATAGAGATAGTTCTGTTTCATATAACTTGTTCTTTTTTTTTTTTTTTTTACTGCACTATTCTAAGTCCTGTTGTGTATAAATACGTGACTCTTCAGATTTTGTGTTATACCATGCCTGATGAAGAGACCTGAGTAGTCTCGAAAGCTTGCAATTATTACCATCTTTTCAGTTAGCCATTAAAAGGTATCAACCACTGAGGACTCTCTGTTCTTTTAAACAATTTTTTTATCTCTACTGGCTAACACGGTACAAAGATATATTTTACTTGTACATATCAGTAGTCATTGCATGTAGTATCAGGATGTGATGTGGCAGTCTGTGTATTCCTGACAAAAGTATAAACTAAAGTTAATACTTAGGAAATACGCTTGTAACTAATCCACCAGGTCAGTGATTAAATTGGAAAATTGCAATATATTTGTAAGACTAAAAATGTTCCTTTTTATTTCTTATTAAACATCCCTCCATTATCAGAATGGAAGAATTTTCAATTCTATAATGTACAGACAGGGTTACTAACTACCTACACATTCTAGCGGAGAATTCAAGGAGCATGCTGCCACTTTTCTGGTAAAATTTCACGCACTGCTCTGGCACTGTCCGCATGGCTGGGTCTACACATCTTCAGTGTCATTGGGCTTCTCCAATGATGAGCTCATACAGTTCAGAGGCAAATATATCATTGGTGCAGTCTGTGCAACCACAAGGGCCCAAGAGGTCAGGGGGCCCATTTCTACCCTGATAGCAGATGGAATTGTGCATTTTAATGATTTTTGGGACTGCAAAGGGCCCATATATTGTTCTTGCACAAGGGCCCTCATATGGCTGCCTCCACCAGTGATACAATTCATACCACCAACTCAGCCATGCAGCCAAACTGTCAATCATCTAAACCACCCCCTCCATAGACATGCAGGAAGCTGGGAGGCAGGGGAGCTGAACGCTTTTGAAGACAAATAATGGGAAAACACTTCCTCGTAACCAGCAATAAGAAATAGCCAAGAACGCTTCTATATTTTCTTGTAACAATGTGATATATTCATACAGTATATCAATTTTGTGTGATTGCTAAAGTGCCAAAGGGTGCAATAACTTCACTTACATTCTTATAGTCCCATTGCACTAGAGGTATACAAAACATATAGTCAACACATATGTATATTCTACCATAGGTGGTTTTCTTTGTTAGTACTTATTGTAAAAAGCAGACCATAGGAGCCAATTCAGATGATGTACGCACACACAGAACGTGGCAAACCCTTCTAGTAAACATGGTCGCAGCCGAGGTGCACGATGCTGATGATACAGCTACGTAATACGCCACACTAAAGGGGAGTGGCGGCTACTTAGCATAAGACTTGCACACTAATAAGGCTTGCATTGGGAGCCCGTTATATAGATGAGTGTGATGCACAGTGTCTGAACTGTAACCAAGGGCACAAGGGCCCTCATATGTCTGCCTCCGCCAGTGATACAGTTCATACCACCAACTCAGCCATGCAGCCAAACTGTCAATCATCTAAACCACCCCCTCCCTAGGCATGCAGGAAGCTGGGAGGCAGGGGAGCTGTACGCTTTTGAAGACCAATAATGGGAAAACACTTCCACGTAACCAGCAATAAGAAATAGCCAAGAACGCTTCTATATTTTCTTGTAACAATGTGATATATTCATACAGTATATCAATTTTGTGTGATTGCTAAAGTGCCAAAGGGTGCAATAACTTCACTTACATTCTCATAGTCCCATTGCACTAGAGGTATACAAAATATATATTCAACACATCCGTACTGTATATTATACCATAGGGGGTTTTCTTTGTTATTACTTATTGTAGAAACACATTCAGTGCTCCATGTATCAAAAACACATTTGCCTACAGGTTTGCATTTAGATATTCTACACTTTTCCATCATTTTCTATGGAAGTTTCCTTACATCTTATAATGCCACTGTACTAAAACCTGCATGTTTGAAATATATGTATTTAGCTACAAAGTAATTGTAGTGAGTACAAATGTTATCTTATGCTCGCAGGCAAATAGTGTATGCAGGGCTGTTTTAGATGCTACAGTTGACAATTCCAATGACTAGCAGTTCTCAAATTGTTCTTGTAAATTACTGTAGCAGAGCAATAGAACAGACGGCAGATGCTCCATTCATCTTTCCCTGACTATTTTATTAACACAGTTAAAAACTCAATTGGTGTTTTACACAGAGTAACTTGTTGCGGCAAACACTTTCACAAAAACTTACATCTCCGACACAATAAAAATATTCCCAGTAAAAAAATAACTCCAAGATATTTTTCACAAAGTAACCATCTCCATTGCAGCCACGCTATGTTAATTGCCATATATGCTCCTGAGAATACAAAGCTCCGACAATTCACTATATCAGTAGCTTAAAAGTGCTGAGAGTTGTACTATTTCTTTACAATAAAAATAAGTTTGCATTCAAATTGTCGAAGAAAGGAAATGTGATCCATGAATCATTACAGTGGAGGATTCATCTGCTGCATCTCAAATTATTACCTGGAGCAAAATCCAATTTTCTGCACGAATTTAATAAACCTTGATAACTTTAGCACATAATAGTTCTACTATTCTGGTTGATACAATATGCAATGTGTTTCCATATAATTTACTGGAGTGATAAAAGTTCTATAGCTTTGCTGCATTAAAAATACTACTGTTCTAGATGATAGCTTTAGAGGACGCCGCGCAATTACACCAAGGTTAAAGGAAAATGGTGACGAACTGTCAGGATTTACATGGTAAAAGTGATATATTCATCGGATTTAATTGTTGTAAGATTATCTGTTGCCATATACTTTCTTACAATTAACAGTAATGGATTCCTGCAGCAATACTGTTAACATTGTATACTGTACAATATTGATAACAAGTTTAAAAAAACATTGATAGCAAAATGCTACTGTGAAAATTGTACATCAGCAGCATGAAACTGAAATGCTCCATTCACTTATCAGTGTTGATTAATTCTACAATTTTGGCTATGGGAATCATGCTTTGGACCTTATTAAAGTAATCAAATTTTGCACAAAATTTACTAGATGTTGCACTTTGTATGTTGTTGAATTTAACGCAAAGAAGAGGGGAGCCAGCACTGCTTATGAATGGCATGCAACAATGAAAAAATAAAAAGTGTAATACTCACAAATTCATTCCTACTGTAACAATTCAATGAGATTTTTTGCAAATGATTGATTAATGATTTGAGCCCCCCTGCCCCGTCACGGCAAAATTGCCATTAAAATTCATGTTGGTGCTTGTTCACACACAGCCACCGCCCCCTGTTCCACAGGCATCATTATTTAAGCACCACCTGCCTGAACCTTGTTCCGCCCTCATCTATGTTTGCTGATCTGGCAATGTGAGGGCCGGTCCTGACATTGTGCTGGTGTGTGTGGCTCCGCCACACATACTGTCACCTGGGCTGCCTTTATTCACAGTTGTCAGTCCTTGCAGAATGGGAGCGGTTCACATAAGTGGTGTTCTTATATGGTCCTGCTCATTATATGAGACCGTATGGTACGATAATTTATAACATAGTGTAGGGACCCCCCTATAGAGATTTGCCGTGACGGGGCAGGGGGGCTCAAGTCATTGATCAATCATTTGCAAAAATCTCATTGAATTGTTACAGTAGGAATGAATTTGCGAATATTACACTTTTTATTTTTTCATTGTTGCATGCCATTCATAAGCAGTGCTGGATCCCCTCCTCTTTGTGTTGAATTTAACACCTTTTAACATAATAGTAAGGCTCCTTCACACATTTGTGTCACTGGTACATGTGCTGTCCATTTACACACGTACCAGGGACAGAGCACACGTAGACCAATTAAAATCAATGGGTTTGCGTGGTTTCCCATGAAACATGTGTCTGTGTGGAGTATGCTTGTGTCCGAGTGCTGCACACGTAAACATGTCCGTTTTTATCCAGCAGCACGGGTGTCACATGGACCGCACAGACAGCTCACTGATGTGATCCATGTGACATCAGTGTGACACGTACTGGAGAAAACACTGTGTCTGTGAAATAAAATGTTTTTCTATACTCCCTTGTCTCCCCCGCTGACGTCTCCCACACTGCTGTCACTTGCTTCCAGCCCCCGCTCATTATGCTCATCGCAAATTCACTGCACCTCGGACCAGAAGCAGCAGCGCCAGACACAGCAGCACCATGGACAGGTAAGTATAGAAATTTATACTGTCAGTGTGTTATGCGCATGTCACACAGATAGCACACTGACAACACATGCTGAACACACTCACGGACACACGCACACATACGCACCTACACCATGCACCGTGCAAAAAGTGTGTGTTTTGCATGGACGTGTGAAAGAGGCCTAAAACTGTAATTGTAGCTTTTACACCACCTACTAAATCATTTTTCAACTTTTTAAAAAATCTCAAAAATATTTATAATGCAAAGCTATATCCACTTGGACTAATAAAATACAAAGCTATTTAATGAGGCAAAAAAACAATAAAACTATTTTCAAATGTTTACTAAAATTTGCGCATAACAGTAAAAGCATGGATAATTGAATCCCTAGTAATGTGTAGAACTTTAAATAAAGACTAATTGGTTCATTATTTTTAAAACACATTCCTCTCTGGGAGACAAGAAAAAAATACTTTTCATGGGTTTTCTTGTTTCATTATGCGCCATAGTTTTCTTTTTAAATCACTAGTTTACTGCTTCAACCTTCCTCTGGTGGCCAAACAAGAGAAGCAGTAGTGGGAGACAATGAAGTAGCCTGTAATTAGTTGTCAGCTCTTCCTTATGAGGGATTAATGGTGTTGGATTCTGGCAACGCTCAAAGACAATGGACTAAAAAATGTGATTTTTTTTTTTTTTGTCATTGACCCATGTGGTTGACGCATGTGAGTTTTAGTTGCATGGCCAGCCACATCAGAGGTGCATGTATCAGGTTGGCACCATGAGCAGATGCTATAGATCAACACTTGTTCCTTACTAGTGATAGGTGAGCGTGTTGTTCGGGCACGCTCAATACTTGATCGAATATCTCAGGTGCTTCTAGTGCACTGCTCGAGTCCCCGCCCAGCTTGTTTTGTGGCTATGTTTAAGCCACTAAACATGAGGAGATTGCCTGTCAATCATGGTAGTGCAGTAGATATGTTGGCTGTGATTGGCCAGCCATATTGCATTATCTAAGTGTGAATTGAGCTTTATGCAAGCCACTAGTGTGCAATTTTACCATCTAGCGATCACCCCCTCAATATTCTGGAGTTGTGTGAGTGATTTGCTCCTCTTGCACCTGTGATATTTTCATCTATTGAGGGTCTGGTTGCACCCTGTTAGTGCATTAGTTTTTCTTGGCCTGAGCAATTCATCACTGCTTTATCCTACTGTGAGTATTCTAAATTGTGGAGGATATAAAAGTCCTCTTTTTGATATTTTGCTATTTTTTTTATTGCATTTTGCGCAGAATTTGTGGCGACCAAAAAATTTAATTTTGCCATTGAAATTTTTTTTGCTGCTACGCCGCTTACCGATCAGATTAGTTGGTTTTAAATTTTGGTAGATCGGGTATTTCTGAATGCGGCGATAACAAATCTGCGTATTTTTTTAACCCTTTAATTTTCAATGGGCAAGTGGGGGGGTGATTTGACCCTTTAGGTTTGCTATTTTTTTAATTTTCAAAAACTTTTTTTAACTTTTTTTTTTATTTTACTAGTCCCCATAGGGTGCTATAAGGATCAGCAATCTAATTGCTTGTTCCTTTCTGAAGATCAGAGCAGCATTGCTGTGATCTGCACAAAAGCTGCTCTCCTGTCACACACAGCAGTCTGTCGGCAGTGAGAGAAAGTGACTCATGATAGCTACAGGAGTCATCACATGACCCTGTGCTTCCATGGCAACCATCGGAAGTCACGTGATCACATCACATGACTTCCGATGGCGTAAGTAAATGCTTACCATGGCGCACTTTTACATCTCGCTGTCAGATTTTGACAGCGAGATGTAAGGGCTAAATAGGCGCAGGTGGAACGCACATCCACTCGTGCCTGGCAGGCACACAAGTCAGCTGTTCAAATCAGCCCACGAGGATTACAGTGACACGATCTATGATGTACCCAGTACGTCATGTGTTGTGAAGAGGTTAAATTCTGCCTTGAAAAGGCAAACCAGTAGTCATGTAATTTTTTTCTTCTTTCCCTGCCAAAAGAGTGGAGAAAAAGTTATAAATAAGTCTTACCTACCCAATAATGGTACCTGAGAAACGATGTCTACTAACTAATAAAATAAGTCATAACAACCATATCCTGTTGCTTATGAAAGTGCATGATGTTAGTTTTGTTTTTATTATCTCCCCTCTAAAAAAATATTTCAGTTTATTTCTCAATGTATTAGAACAAATTATGAAAGATGGAAAATGTTTTTTTTGGTATGATTTTTTTAGATCACCAAAGTCAGGCATTTTAACAAGCGTCTGTAGACTTTTAAATCCACTGTCACAGTAAAGAAAGCTAAATATAATAGAAGGAAGCCTATTAACCCAGAACTTGGCTCTATGTTAAGCTAAACTCAGATGTTACCTTTTGATAAATCTACAGAATAATGAATCTAATGGTGACAATGACATTTTTATCGTGAAATTGAGTTCAGTTCATGCTCTCAGCTACACAAAATAATATCATAATGAACTATCTACATTTCTAATGACTTTCAAGAGACATTATTGATAACAAAAGCTTTAATGATTCTACTGCATACCTTTTATACAAATTGTAAAGACTAGTTACTCCATGCAGGCTTTAGTTAAGAATGAATATGTTTTATACAGTATTTACCACTGGATATTCTTACAGGGTGAATGACATACTGGGTGGGACAGTTGTATAACGAGCCACATGGTTCTTTTGAGGAGGTCTTTAATTATGCTTTTTGTGATTGTATTGAAAAACCCTTTCCTTCATCAAGTGGCTTTGGTGGTGTTACATAATGATGGGCTTCATTTGCTCTTTACAGTGATGACAAATATGAAAACCTTTGGTGGTATTTTTATTTTTTTACTTAAAAGGGTGGTTCACCCACATTTTTTTTATTTTCTAGATCGATGTTATGTTGAGAAACAATGTTTCTCTCAAATACCTTATATTGGCAATAGTGCCTGTGAGAGGCGCTATTGCAGACCGCTGTTCCCCGCTCCGTGACCACCGGACTCCGTGACTTCGTTGATCCGGTGATGTCACGTTAAGTTCCAGGTCACATCTCAGTCTTCCGGCGTCACTGGGCTGTGGGCGGTGTTTCACTGCTCATCACAACCCAGCGTGTCTCCTGCTCGCAGCGCTCTGCTGTGAGGGAGGAGGGAGCTGATGGGCTGTGACGAGCGGTGAAACACCATCCAAAGCCCATCACTCACGAACACTGCGGCCGGTGTAACAGGAACTTGATGTGACACCACCGGATCCAAGAGGTCATGGTGCCCGGTGGTCATGGAGCGTGGATCAGCGGTTTGCAATAGCACCTCTCACAGTCACTGTTACCAACATAAGGTATTTGAGAGAAACATTGTTTCTCAACATAATATCAATCTAGAAAATAAAAAAAATATGGGTGAACCACCCCTTTAAATGAATTTTAGACTAAACATCTATTTTTGCAATTGGGAAAAATGTTGCATCTTTTGCCTTGTATAGCCCTGGTGTTCAACTGTTTATTGCTGTCTACAGAATTAATTATCTAACAATTTGTCAGTGAACTTATTCCGATGGAAGGTTTTTTAATTCTATTACTGCATTTGTCTTTTTTGGGTTCTCTGCTGATTTACGACACAGACCACATCAGAGTCCAGGAGAATTTTGTAATCATATATCATCTGGAAGAAGCTCAAAAACAGAAACAGACAGATAAAGAAGCTTATCAGAGTCTACATGGAAGACACAGATGCTTGTAAAATGTAGCTGATGGAACCATGCTTATTTTATGTATTTTACGTATATCTTGCAATTTGTAGTCATACTGAACATTTAGGCTAAGACCGCACTTTGCTTTTTACCTGCTTTTTTTCTGCTTTTTCAACTGCAGCGTTTAATGCCAAAATGGATGTGTTCTGCTTTTCAAGCAAAGTCTATGGGAATTTGGGTTCCTTGACCGCACTATGCAGTTCAAAATGCTGCCTTTTTGTGACAGAAATTTGGGCAAAAACTCTGCTTTGCAGTTGAAAACTCAAATGGCAAAAACAATTGACACGTAGACTCTGTTTTGTTGCCACTTCTGAGGCCAATCGTTGCTGTGCCACCGGTAACCAGCACTGACTTACAGGACCTTCAATGATGTCATAGCCATGTGACCAGTCTGGTGGGAATGTTGATTGGCTTACAGACTGGTCACATGACTATGACGTCATGAGATATATTTTTAACTGAACTTTGACTGTCACTGTGCGAGTGTCATATCACGGTGCACAATCTCCCCACAGGAGCGTGTCAGCTGCATATATTTCCATGTAACTGAGGTGCTCCTGTCTGGAAATTTGCAGGCACGAGTCATACCCTCAGTGAATGCCTGCTTAACGCTCTGTACAGAGCTGACAATGCTCTCTGCTTCTCACTGTGTATAGACTGTCTCTACAAATTTATGAAGCAGAGCTGACAATGCTCTACCTGTAGACTACATCGGACCAAGGAGGTTTTTATAATAAAAATGGAGTCCATAAATGTTTTGTTTTATTTCTAATAAAAAATGTATTTCTCTGTGTTATTTTTTTTTTTTTTACGGTTTACTACAAATTCACAACGGCCACGTCTAATTTGGCATGACACAATGAATTTCGGGCTTAGTACCATCTGAGAATAAAAAGCTGTTATTAACCCCTTTATTACCCAGCATGCCAACGCCACCAAAGCCACTGGACGAGCCGGGTAAAGCGCTTGGAAATGGCACTAAGAAACAATGCACCATGTCCAGGGGCAGCTGCGGGCTGCGGTTCATCAGGAGACCTGAAGTTGAAGTAGATGAGAATAGGGAGTCCAGACACACAATCCCATTAATGCATATCTACAGGGAGCACAGATAGCTGTAGGCACAGATAGTGCTGTGACAATGTCGCCCAAACTATGCAATGGGAAAAATGCACTCTCAGTGCATTTTCCCCATTGCATTGTTTGGATCGGGTCAGATCTTCACGTATATTTGATGGATTGCACAATTTGTATTGCCAGTGTGGCATATGTTTTATGTGTATGTGTTTTGCACTATATGTATTATAAATAAAATTTGTAATTTGGGAATTCTTTTTATTCATGTTTTCAATATTCCCAATTGAGTTATTGGTTATAGTATTCATGATTCTACTAAGTTCCTGCTCTATTGACACATTTAAAGGGAATATGTCAGCAGAGTTTTGTTATGTAATATGAAGACAGCATGCTATAAGGGTTATAATAAGGAGTTCAGTAATGTGTCTTATCACAAAGTGTGTTGTTGTTCACTGCAATGTTTGCTTAAACACCAGCAGCTTATGATCGCTGTGACTAGCTGGCATGTGAGCACTTCTCCAGCACACCACCTGCCAGGATTGGCAGTTTCTCACTGTTTAGACTTTGTATACAGAGCCTGGTGTTGGCAGGAGCAGCTTTCTGAGCTCTGTTGAATTGCTAAATCTAAAAACTTTGTGTCAAAACCACTGCACCCCATAAACTAAGTGATACATAATTGGATATAGGGTCTCTTTGTCAGCATCATGCTGCTCTCAGATGAGGTAGCAAAAAAAAACAGCTGACAGATTCCCTGAACAGTGACTGCAGGGAGTATATCACAGTTTAATCTGCTTGAATAGAGCCATGTTACAATTCCTTCACCATGAGTAGCAAGGAAGTAGCAGTGCAGAAAAAAAACCAAAAACATTTCATGGGCGCCACCAATCACAGAAGGATGACATATTCTGTTTCCTAGTCATTACTTCATCGGATGATAACCTTTAAAATTACTGTCAGAATTAACCCCTTCACGACTGGCCGATATTGCGCTTGCCATTTTTTTCACCATTCTTCTTCCGAGAGACGTAACTTTTTTATTGTTCACTCAATATGGTCATGTGAGGGATCTTTTTTTGTGGAACGAGCTCTACTTTCAAACTAACAGTTTCACCATATAGTGTACTGGAAAACAGCCAGAAAATTTGAAATGCGGAAAAATTGCAAAAAAAGTGCGATTGCACTTTTGTTTTTTTTTTTTTTATCATAAAGGTTTTTATTGAGTTTTCAGAAAAATACAAACTTCTCATACAACAACATCAAGAACAGGAGCATTGAGTAGCAAGAGGTGGAATTGCCTCGAGCCATTATCAGAATATCAATCTGGGACATTAAATACCCCTTACAACAACAACCTGAACATAGGAGCAGGGAGGCAGGGGGGAAAGAGAGGGGGTGGGGGAAGCAGCTCTACAAGACATTCTTAGGCATAATCAATTTATTTATGGTGTAGGTGTCGGTATCTGGGGGAGGGCCGTTGCATAAAGGGAAGTGGCCCACGGGTGCCATTGTTTAAGTCTCGCCGTTCTCTTCTCTAGGTTGGGGGCCAAGTTGGTTTCGTATAGCCAGTGTAGGTTGATCCTCTCAATTAGATCTCTTTTTGTAGGGGGGCTCACCGACATCCACTTGTATGCCACACAGTACCTGCCAGCTATGAGAATGTGAGAAATGATGTTTTTTAAAAGATCCGGGATCCCATCTAAGCCAATGTGTAGCACCGCTAAGGTTGGGTTCGGAGAAAGGCGGAGACTAGTAACCTCATGGATTAGATTGAACACCTCCTGCCAGAAGTTAGATAACTTAGGGCAAAACCACCACATATGACATAAGGTGCCCCTGTGGTTGCAGCCCCTCCAGCACAGTGGTGACACATGTGGGGAAAAAGAAGCCAGTTTAGTAGGGGAGTTGTACCACCTCAGATGAACCTTTTTTAATTGCTCTATATGATTGAGACAAGAAGAGAACTTGTGGATCCATTTTGAGGCCGCGAACCATTCTTGCGGCGGAAGCAGAGAAGCTAGATCTTTTTCCCATTTGAGCATATACGGCAATTGTTTGTCCGGTTGTGGGGAGTTTAGCATATTATGGATATATGAAAGGCCTTTGATTTTGCTATTTTGAAAGAATTTTTTAATTGAGGCGTGGTCAGCTGTCGTGGGAGCCGGGAGATGAGGAGCGGACTGAAGAAAGTGACGTATTTGAAAAAACTGGAATAGACTGTGTCGGGGAAGGTTAAATTTATCACACATTTCAGAGTACGGGAGTAGGACGCCTTCTCTATAGAGATCTGCTAGGGTGATTGGACCTCCACGTGTCCAGGTGGCAAGATTCAAGTTCGGAATGAAGGCTTCTAGCGATCTAAGGGGAATGCTGGGACCTAAAGCATGTGACACTGGCTTGCTCCACAAGGACCAAGCTTTCTTTAGAGCTGCTGTGGTGGGTAGAAGATCGCCGGGGGGCGAAGGGGTTAGGAGCAGGGAGTCTATGAATTGTTTAGGGGAGTGGACCTGTGCCCAGGTGTACTCAATCTGTAACCATCTTAAGTCTGAATCATTCCTCCACCAATCTCGAGCCGGTTCCAGGATAGCGGCTCTGTGGTATGTTAGAATATTAGGAATACCCATTCCTCCACCACTTAACGGGGCATGCATGCATCTCAGGGCTATTCTAGGTTTTTTCCCAGCCCATATAAATTTACTCATTAGCGAATGAATTTTGGTGAGATACCGTTGCGGAATTGTTAGGGGCAGGCACCGAAGTAAGTAGATAATTTTTGGGAGGCAGATCATTTTAAAGGTCTGCATTCTCGCCACCCAAGAGAGCGGGAGAAGAGAAAGGCGAGTAAGTTCTCTATCCAGTGAGGTGTGCAGGGTCAGCAGATTTTTCCGGATCACGGAGTGTAGCGGGGCCAGTATAATACCCAGGTAGGGGATACCCTCGTCTTCCCATTTGAAAGGGTAAAGATGAGAAAGAGTGGCTCTAGTTGAGGCGGGCAGGAAGAGAGGAAAAATTAAGGACTTGGTAATATTAAGCTTGTAATACGAGACTTGAGCGAAGGAGGACAGGATCTCCATTACGTGTTTTAGGGACACCTCTACATTAGTGCAGGATAAAATCACATCATCCGCATATAGACTGATCACATGGTTTGTACTCCCCACTCGAATCCCCAAGATCCGAGGGCATTCACGGATAGTCTGCGCCAGAGGCTCTATAGCAAGGGCATAGATGATAGGGGAGAGCGGACACCCCTGGCGTGTCCCATTGGATAATTCAAAACTCCGAGATATAAATCCGGATGCCAGAACTTTGGCGTTAGGGTTAGAGTATAGTGCCATTATGGCGGTAAGTATGGGGCCTTCAAATCCAAACTTGGCCAGTACAGATTTCAGATATCCCCAGTGCACCCTGTCAAACGCCTTCTCTGCGTCCAAGGACAGGAATACACTGGGGATTTTCCTCCCCTCAGCCACCGCAATCTGGTCCAGCATACGTCTCGTCCCATCTTTCGCCTGCCTCCCCGCCACAAACCCCACTTGATCCGGGGAAATCAGTGATGGAAGGACTTTATGTATTCTAGCTGAGATTATTTTGGCGTATAATTTTAAGTCGCAGTTTAGGAGGGATATTGGCCTGAAGTTTCCTGGTGATGTAGGGGGTTTTCCTGGCTTTGGCAGGGTAGTTATAATGGCCTCTAGATTATTTGGTGAAATATCTGCTGTGGTTCGCCAAGAGGAGAAAAGTCTCAGGAGGAAAGGAGACAGGGTTTCAGTGAATTGCCTATAATAGGAGTTAGTGAGGCCGTCTGGGCCTGGAGCTGAATTTCTTTTTGCTGTGATCACCGCCTGGCGAACCTCTTCCAGGGAGAAAGGGGAATTTAGTTGCTCTAGATGTACTGTAGATAACCGAGGAAGATTAATATTGTTTAAGAAGGAATTAATTGCCGATTGGGTAGGCTTTGGGGCAGTGGGGTCATTTTTAAGGTTGTAGAGAGACTGATAAAAATCAGCGAATGCATTGGCTATTTCCGTTGGGTTGCGTATTGTGGCATTAGAACCCGTCACGAGGTATTCAATTTTGTTTTGCATTTCTCGTTTTTTAACCCTCCTGGCTAGTAAGGCACCCGCCCTGTCACCCATCATATAGTACCGCTGTTTGAGGGATCTTAAATTTTTCTCATAGTCTACCATCAGCAATTGGCGGAGCTGTGTTCTTAGTTTCCTGAGTTCGTCAGATGTTGACATGTTTGGGGCAGATTTATTGTGGGCTTCTAAAAGCGCTATGTGGGACAGTAGAGCTTTGGAAGTTGCCTGACGCCTCCTTTTCTCCCTAGTGGCAATTTTGATGAATGACCCCCTAATAAAGGCCTTGTGTGCAGACCATAGCGTTTCCTCTGTCACCTCCTTGTTGTCATTAAATTTAAAAAACTCTGCGAGGTCGGCCTGCAACTCCTCAGAGATTTGTCTACAGGCCAGGAGGGAGTCATTCATGCGCCACCGGGTAAAAACGGGCGTGCGGCTTTGCTCCTGGACTGTCAGGTATATGGGGGCATGGTCCGACCAAGCTATAAGTCCAATTTTTGAATCTGAGCAATCCAAAATAAGTGAGCTTTCAACCAGAAAGTAGTCCAATCTGCTGTATGAGGTGAACCGAGGTGAGAAGAATGTGTAGTCCCTCTCATTTGCATGTTGGTATCTCCATATATCATGGAGATGCCTTTCTGAAATTATTGTGCTCATTTCCTTCCTCTTTACAGCAGTATTGGAGCAATCCAGAGTGCTGGACATTAACATGTTAAAATCCCCGCAGATTATTTGCTTACCCTCTGTAACGGATGAAAGCTTGGAAAGAAACCTCCGCAGAAAGCTGATCTGACCAGAGTTGGGGGCGTAAAGGGTTGCAATAGTATACTTAGAGCCATTTATGGAGCAATTAATAATGGCGTATCTACCTTCAGGGTCTAAATGTTGGGAATGTAGTGTGAACGCAACAGTATTTTTTACACAAATGAATACTCCAGCCTTTTTTTTTTCCCACAAGCCAGCAGTATGAAAGGAAATTTAGCATTATTTAACCTGTGCGAGTCCCCCTGGAGGAGATGAGACTCTTGACCACAAATCACGTCACATTTGGATTTAACCACTTCCCGCCAAAACATGGATCTCTTGGCCGGCGAGTTCAGGCCCCTAACATTTATAGACATACAGTTCAATACCATTGTACATGAAAAAAAGTCTCTTGCCTAGAGCTGTGGGGGGAGAAAGGAAGGTTAGGCAGGAAAGAGGTAACACTGACAACATTAACATCACTAACATTACTGATGTAGGGAGCATCAGTCCACATAGAAAAAAGCCCAAAAAGGGGGCCTGCGGTATGGTGGAAATGTACCGCCATGGGGGCTCAGGGTCCTGGTTGAACAGAACCAGCGGACCTTAAAAGTAGCAATTAAGTCTCAGCCGCGACTCAGACATATCACATAACTCACACGACGGACCAATCTTCATTCACTTTATCCCTTTGGGATGATCCTGTGGCTCTTGGAGATCTGGCCGGGAGATTTGCCATGTTCCATGAGGATAGGAGCTTTGCCAACTGTTGTGGGGAATGGCAGACGTGGGTGTTTCCTGCACGGAAAAGCAGGATCTTTACAGGGAAACCCCATCTATAGGATATAGCTTCATCCCTGAGAATTTTGGTATAAGGGGCAAATTCCCTCCTTTTTGCCAGGGTTCCTGCAGACAGATCCGGAAAAATGGACAGGTGTCGGAATTGCTCAGACAGAGGCGGCCTCCTTCTCAGGGCTTGCAGCAGGGCTTCTTTGGTCTTGTAAAAGTGCAGGCGAGCCAAAGTGTCCCGGGGGGCATCAGCACTGAGGGATTTAGGCTTAGGGACTCTGTGTATTCTGTCCACCAGGAAATCAGTTGCAGACAGGTCTGGGAGCAGCTCCTGCAGCAAGGAGCCTAGAAAGCTCTGCAGCCCCTTGTCTGGTATGGCCTCTGGAATTCCTCTGATTCTTATGTTGTTTCTGCGGGACCTGTCCTTTAAATCCAAGACCTTGGTATGGAGCTTTTGCACTTGTTCCTCCAGTGCTGCATTAGCATCAATGAGGCTATTGTGTGACTTTGTCAGCTCCTGCATTTTAGTTTCAATGTGTGCTGTGCGACTGCCTATGGCAGTGATATCTCCCCTCAGCTCAGCCACCATATCTTTCCAATCCTGCTGCAGTGATGAGCGGAGGGCACTGAGCAGTTTCTGCATGGTACCTTTGGTAAGCGGTATATCTGCAGCGTCTGTGTCCAAGTCTGGGCCTGCTGTGGATCCCCTCCTGGATGAGCGTGAGGAAGCTGTGGAGGAGGATGCTGCTGCCATTTTCCCTCGTCCCGTGCTGGAGAAGAAGTCTGTAACTTTCGCCGGGGACGGCTTCTTCTGGGACTTTCCCCTTGGCATGCCACGTTCCTGGGTACCTCCGCAGCACTTTCCCCCCGTGTGCAGAGAGATTGGTGCCACTGGTGAGCCGCAGTGAGCCGGTTAGGAGTCGAGGTGGCTGGAGCTCAGCAGCTAGGTGACCGGTGCCATTAGCAAGCAGGCCACGCCCCCCTTGTTTTTAAGATATTTTATTCAGTGTTCACTATATGGTAAAACCGATGTGTCACTATGATGTCTCAGTTGGGTGTGAGTTCATAGACACCAAACATGAATAGGTTTTCTTTTATCTAAGGGGTTAAAAAAATGTGAAGTTTGTCCAAAAAAAGTGGCGGACATTTTGTGCCATTTTCCACGACCCATAGCGTTCTCGTTTTTCAAGATTTATGACTCACTGATGGCTTATTTTTTGTGTCTCGAGCTGACATTTTTAACCTTACCATTTTTGCGCAGATGCTACATTTTAATCGCCTATTATTGCATTTTGCACAAAATTTGTGGTGACCAAAAAACATAATTTTGGCATTTGGAACTTTTTTTGCTGCTACACCGTTTACCGATCACATTAATTGATGTTATATTTTGATAGATCGGGCGTTTCTGAATGCAATGATACCAAATGTGTCTATATTTTTTATTTTTTCAACCCCTTAATTTTCATTGGGGCGAAAGGGTGGTGATTTGAACTTTTAGGGTTTTTTATTTTTTTATTTTTTAAAACTTTTTTTTAACTTTTTTTTTTAATTTTGCTACGTTCCCTAGGGGGTTATAAGGATAAGCTTTCTGATCGCTCATTCATTTCTCCCGATCAGAACAGCACTGGTCAGACCTGGAGAAATGGTCATCTCCTGTAACAGCCAGTACTTGGCTGTTTGTTTTACAGGACCTTAGTCATGTGAGTACAAGAGTCATCAGATGACCCTGTGCTACCATGACAACCACCGGAAGTCTTGTGATCACATCACGTGACTTCTAGAATCGGACGGTGAGTAAATTTTGAGCGCGATTGCTGTTATAATGGTGCTGTTGCTTATCGACAGCGCCATTTAAAGGGTTAAAACGCATGGGCAGATAACGATTCCACTCGTGCCTGGCAGGCACATATATCAGCTGTAGAAATCAGCTGGGATGTTCGCCTATCTTCCCAAGCGGCAAGCAGCAGACAGGGGGACATTAACATTATGACTGCTAGGAGGTAATCTTACCGCCCGCGGTCGTTAAGGGGTTAAAGCAAAAGGTTAAACAGAAATGTTGAAAAAATAAGGAGAACTTGTAAAGATCATGGGGTCATTGTCTTCTCCTGTTTAACAATTTAATGTCTTTATTTGCTTCGTAATGTTCAGCATGCTTACAACTTGTAAAACAAAAATTCAATAAAATAATAAGCATGGGTCCATCAGCTGCTTTTTATATTCACCTCCGTATTCCATGTAGAAGGATAAGCATATTCCGCATAGTATTTTGCTTTAATCGTGTTGTAATTAACAGTAAAACCTTAGTTTCGTCAATTGATTGAAACTTGTCAGGAGGCTAATTACACAGGAAATTGTAATCCAGTATGAGGTCTACTAAGGGCTGCGCTCAGTTAGCATGTACTGTATAATTACTAATAGGTGAAGTTTTAAAATACAAAATAAACTTGATAATTAAACTGTTGTTGAGGGTTTATAAGGCAATATATAGAATGACAAGAGCAATTATGATTACCTTGTTAGAGAAAATTGCAAATGACTATTTATTTCCTTACTTTTTTATAGCTAAATATAGGCATTTTATACCTATGTATATATCAGAAAGAAGAAAAGCTTTTGAAAGTCAAACGTGCCAGATTTAGCAGATAGATTTTCCGTGAATCACAAATCATGGATGTCCTCTAATTGCCCTGCAAAGAGGTTTGTAGCTTTCTGAGGACTCCCAGTGTGACACCCCTGGACTAGTCAGGTCGTCACAGGGTTCTGCACAATTTTTCTCTCCCAGTGCAGGACTCAACCCCCCATGGCTCTGGGTCCCCATCTTGCAGTACTGCCTCCACCAGCATCTACAAATCCAAGTGACACCTTGCACCACACCCTGTCAGGCACACCAGTGAGCTGCTAAGCTGGAATAGGGCCACCCACCTAGGGGTCAGGCAGGGAGGTGGGAGGTGACAAGTCAGAACAGTGGTAGCCCTCGAGCTGTGAGGAGCTCGGAGGAAGCTGGGAGTTGGAGCTCCCAGGCAAGAAGCAGACTAGGTCGCAGATGGTGATCTAGACCCGGAGGAGTCGGTGACCCGGTCGCGGCAAATTGGGACTGGGTGCTTAGCTAGTATTGGAGGAGAGCCAGTAGCCGAAGTTCAATAGCCGGGTTGGGACCGAAGGCCCGTCATGGTACATGGACCCTAGGTGTAAGAGAAGCTTCAAACAACATGGCAATTAACCTGCGGAGGACAGGGCCTATATGGACTGTTCCCACGAAGCTTAAAGATCGGGGACATTAGCGCAACGAGGGGGATAGGGCTTTACAAGCAAAACAGCCCACTGAAATCCCAATCGTGGGCTCCTGAGAGCAAGTTCCTCTGCTACTCTTGGCAGGGAGCAGGGCTCGGAAAGCTCCAAGCTGATGGGTCACTTGGACACTCTAAAATTACTGTGCCAGGAGGCAGGCCACAGACCACCAGGCAGTGCTTCAGGGGATGGGACCCGGAGGAGCTCCCCAAGAGGGCAACGGCACCCAGAGACTTGGTTTACTACGTTGTCAGCGTCTGCTTTTTTGCTGAGTGAGTACCTGATTAGCCCCTGTTACCAGCGAGTCTGCGCTCCCCCTGCACTCCATTCCACCATCCGGGGACCCGGGGCCTTTCCCTACCCATGGAGGGTAACGTCATCTAGCTGCCCCACTCCATCACGCCGGGTACTCCCAACAGCAGCGGCGGTACTCCCTATTACCGCACACCACGGGTTGTGCCACAAACTATATATTTACCCTGTAAATAGCCCCCCCTTCTTCATTTGGGTGTGACCCGGAGCCCCCGGGTCCGGAGACCCTCGAGTCACAAGCAGTGACATCCGGATCCAGGCGGTTCAACCGCTACTGGGTCGGCACACCAGGACTGTGTCATACCCCTTTAAAGTTCTTTAATGCAAACACTGCCTTATGTCAAAGTAACATATGGTAACTGGTAGGAACCAATACTTCATTTAAAAATGCAGCATACTAACAGAATTGTCATGCCTTTTTTTAAATTAAACAAAAAATAGTCCAAAAATTATCCCTTTGTTTGTAATTATGTAGGATCGTGAATTTTTTTCTTTGAACACATTTATTGCTTTTTGTGCCCAGTACTGTGCATTATGCCCAATCCGGAAAAAGATCTTACTCCAGACATTCCCAAACTTTGAAACACAAAAATTAAAATAAAATTGAAAGAAAAAAAAAAAAAAGGCTGATGAATTTAAAAATGGTAAAGAAGCACATTTATTTATTTATTTTAAGAAATGGATTGCATTTTTATTCTAACCGTCAACAAGATTCTTCCTATGGATTTCATTCTATTAAATTCTAATAATATATTTATTTTTACAAACAATTAAAATAATGCAACCATGATATTTCTGGCATATTCACATGTCGCTTACTGAGTTACCCTTTTGTATTTGACAAGGAGCCATGCATTAATACAATAGTCTGTTGAGAAAAGAGACAGGTTCAAAATCTGAAAACAGGCTGGGATAAAAGGAGTTAATTGCTCCAGTAAATGTATTCAGGAAGAAGCAAGTTATGAAATACATTGAGCATCTCTCATCTTAGTCACTGTATAATGATGGTGATGACCACTACAGTATGACCTCTGACAGCAACAGTCATGCAGTGCGCAGTGAGAACAGTCATGGTCTTGGCCGTGGCCTGGTACCATGGCCCTTGGGGTGCCAGCCCTCAGAAAAAAGGGGTTAAAAATAAAAAGGGAATAAAATGAAAAGTGTTCTCGACTACGCCACTTGCGGTGTGCGGTTAGGTTATTTGGGCCGCCGCTACAGGGGTTCTGCTGGGGCTGATGGAGTAGTGCAGCTTAGGTGTTTTGGGCCCTCCGCAAGCAGGGACAGGCCCCGGAAGTGAATGATGGGGATTGTAGGGAGGAACCATCTGTGTAAGTGCACGGGGCGATAAGGAAACAGTCCACACCAGTATTGCAGTTTCAACTTGCCTTGTTTTACTTGTAGCTGGTACCTGAACCCGCTGGTGCCAGTTATAGGTGTTCCCACTCCCCTTATTCTCTGTGCCAACTGTGACCTGGGTCGGCTGTCCTCAGTGCACACTTGTTGTGGATGGGCTCCCGTGGCCTGGAGCTGGTAGGGAGTCCCTTCTTTTCAGTCTTGGTCCTATTGCAGGCAGACTGGACTATTTAAGGGGGTCAATTCCCGGTTCCCTCTTTGCTGCTTGTGCTTCAGACTCTTTTTTGGCGATGGACCCTGGAGATCTTCTCACCTGGCAGATTTAAAAGTTGACCATAAGTGTCCCGCTGTCCTAGGGTCTGTACCCCGCCTTGTGCTGAGTCCTGTGAGCCTTGGTTTAAGATTTCCACAGGCGTCCCGTGGTTCCTGGAGTCTTACACTTCCACAGGTAACCCACAGTTCCTGGAGTCCTGGTTCCATACTCCACAGTCCCGCTCTCATTACAGCACTCCGTTGTTACTTCAGGTCTTTCTGTACTTTCACTTTCAACTCCTTTTCTCCTTCCTACACACTCCTTCACTTAACTCCCTCTCAGTCTCTCTGTAGACTTCTGTCTGCTCTTCCCTCCAACTCCTAACTGACCACTGGCCCCTCCCCCTCGCTGGGTGTCTCCCTACAGATTAGGTGGCGACTATCCAGTCAGTGCCCATCCCTTTTACCTGTTGCTAGGCAGTCTCCCAGTCTGGTGTTGGGGTTGTGTATGTGGCCTGAAGATGCTGGTGTACTGACTGGCACGGATTTTCTGTGGTTTGGGTTTTTACATTCCCATTTGTGGCACCTGGTACCGCAAGGGTGCTAAAAATACACAAAATAAACACGTCCCTATCGGGTCCATAATTTGTCCATTGAAATATATGGGCTCTCACATTACTGGTAATACAAAGGCTCTGGAAAAGTGCTATGCTATCCCCCCCTCCCAAAAAACCCCCCAGCAAAACTTGTGCTCCCAAATCCAAATCCCCTTCCTCCTGAGCCCTATAGTGTGCCTAATCCACTTTCAACATTCATTTTTGGTATTGCTGTAGTGCAGAGAGCCTGTTTAACTTACTAGGTTTGTGTCTCCAGAAGTAAGAGCTGGACACAATGTACTGGACACAATGTACTTGGCACTACAATGACAAATTTGCAATTTTGACTCCACAACATCCATTGCTACTTGTTTCTGGAAAACACCTATAGAGCTAAAATTGACACTACATCTGTAGATAAATTCACAGAGTGGTGTAATTTCCAAAATCGGGTCACTTGGAGGGGATTCTCCATTTCTGGGACTAAGGGATTCAGTATATGGAGTCTGAAAACTATTTAAAGAAAATCTGTGCTCCAAGAGTCAAATAGCACCCCTTCCATTGAAAGTCTTGCCGTGTGGCTAAGCAGAACTGTGTAGAAAAACAGCAAAAAAGTAAATATTCCAGCTCACCAATCTGTAGATCTAGATGTCCATTTGGGCCAGTGCACGGTGTCTGTGGTTGGCTTCCACAGGTGTAGCAATCGTTGAAGGGAGGAAGGGGTAGAAACAAATCCAGCACTGATGTCCATAAAAAATTATTTTTCTTTATTTCAAATTCATCATAAAAATTAGAATGGATCAATCCTCCCAAAAGCCCTGATTACGCCTTATGCGTTTCAGAGAAAAAAACTCCTTAATCATAGGCAAATGTAGAGAAATAAAATATACAGTGGCACTGCATATTTTATTTCTCTACATTTGCCTATGATTAAAGAGTTTTTTCTCTGAAACGCATAAGGCGTAATCAGGGCTTTTGGAAGGATTGATCCATTCTAATTTTTATGATGAATTTGAAATAAAGAAAAATAATTTTTTATGGACATCAGTGCTGGATTTGTTTCTACCCCTTCCTCCCTTCAATGATAAGCAGAACTGTACAGCCATATGTGGGGTATTGCTACACTCAACAGAAATTGTGACTCCTTTTAGTGCCATCTTTACCCATGTCCCCATGTAAAAATGTAAAATATGGGCCTTACACAAAATTTTTGTTGTAAAAATGTAATTTATTTTTTTGTCACTGCCTGATAATCTAAAATGTTATAACACACTTGTATTGTTAATATGTTCACTGCAACCCTATATAAATTCATTGAGAGGTGTAGTGTGTAAAATGTGGTCACCTATGAGGGGTTCCACTGCTCTGGCACCTTTAGGGTGCTTTACACGCTGCAACATCGCTAGGGATTGCTAGCGATGTCGCGAGCGATGGCACCCACCCCCGTCGGTTGTGCGATATGTGGTGATCGCTGCCGTAGCGAACATTATTGCTATGGCAGCGTCACACGCACATACCTTTTCAGCGACGTCGCTGTGACCACCGAACAATCCCTCCTTCAAAGGGGAGGTGCGTTCGGTGTCATAGCGACGTCACATCGGCGTCACTAAGTGGCCGCCCAATAGCAGAGGAGGGTCAAAGATGAGCGGCCAGAACATGCCGCCAACCTCCTTCCTTCCTCATTGCTGGTGGACACAGGTAAGGAGATGTTTGTCATTCCTGTGGCGTCACACATAGCGATGTGTGACGCCGGAAGAACGACGAACAACCAGTGGCATGCACCACCAACGATATTATGAAAAGGAGCGATGTGTCAACGATCGACGATTTTTGACGTTTTTGCAATTGTTGATCGTTGCTCCTTGGTGTCACAGGCTGCAATGACACTAATGGCGCCGGATGTGCGTCACTAATGACGTAACCCTGACGATATATCATTAGCGATGTCGCAGCGTGTAAAGCACCCTTTAGGGTCTCTGCCAATGTGACATGGCACCACAAACTATAAAATCTAAATAATTCAGCACTGCAACATGGCGCTCCTTCCCTTTACAGTTTTGTAATGTGTAGCAAAAGTAGCTTTCAACTATATAGTGGTATTTGCAAATTCAATATTTGTGAAGTGAAATCGTGTAACACTCTCTACCATTTGTTTTCTCCTATTACCCATGTGAAAATTAAAAACTTGGGGCTAAAGCAATAATAGTACAGTATATAATTCTGTGACACATCTGTGGTGTACAAATGATTACTGCATCGCAGATTAATTCATTGAGTGGTAGGGTTTGTAAAGTTTAGTCACTTAAGGTGGGTTCTGCTTTTCTGACACCTCAAGGACTCTGCAAATATGGCATAGCACACAAAACCATTTCAGCAATATCTGCCCTCCAATATGGCACTTTGTTCTTTCCTAGCTTTGCACTATGCTTCAAAACTAGTTTTTGACCACATATGAGGTTATCAGTGTACTCCATTTTCTCCGAATGCCTTTCAGAAAATACTAATTTTGGGACTAAAGTAACATTTTTTTGTAGGGAAAAAAGTTATTTATTTTCACAGCTCAATGTTATAAAATACTATGAAACACCTGCGGGTTAATGGTGCTCATCACACCTCTGGACACATTTTGTGAGGGGTTTAGTTTCCAAAATGTCATCACTTGTGGGGGGTTTCTAATGTTTAGGCACATCAGGGGCATTGAAAATGCAACATGGTTTACGCCATTTATTCCAGCCAGTTTTGCATTCCAAAAGGGAAATGGTGCTCCATACCTTCTGCGCCCTGCATTGCACCCAAACAGTAGTTTTTCACTAAATATGGTGTATCGGTGGGGTCAGTAAAAATTCCCAATAAATTGTATTGTCTATTTTCTGTTGTTACTCTTGTAAAATGCTAAATCTGGGGCTAAAGTAACAATTTTGTGTCATTTATTATTTTCACGGCTCAACATAGAATTCTGCGAAGCACCTGGGGGCTCAAGGTGCTCACCATACCTTTAGATAAATTCTATGTAACTTCCAAAATAAGGCCTGGTCAAGAAGGTGAAAACAGTCTCAGGGGTGATTGGGTTGAAAAAAAAAGAAAAACAGATACAAAGAAAATTTTAAAAGTTGACATAAAAATGGACTTGATATGGAAGGGATAACGTTTTTCAAGATTTCATATTTAATCTACTATTTTCTTATTTCATATGCACTGTTCTGAGAAACTGTATTATGGGTAGAATACTGGAAAAGACAAGATAACTAAACATTTTCATGACATACTTCTAAAAAGGGCCTTGACTAGTGTAACTTCCAATTGAAACATTGAATGAAATGTTAATTTGTCTGTAAGAAAGAAAACTGCTTACAGGTGGGATGCTGGACACCACTATGAGTGTGCCGCCCCTGCATCAGCAGCCGGGCTGCTCGGATCTGGATCTGCGGTGGCTCAAGGGATCTCCGGACATGGGGGTCAGGGTCGCGCGGCCACTCGGAATAAAAGGGGGGAATAATTACAAGGGGGGATGTGGAAAGTTCGTGACGCCACCCGTGGTGTGTGGTAAGGTGGAGCACCATCACTGCAGTTGGGAGTACCCGGTGGTGATGGTGGGGGCAGCCTGATGTTTAACCCCTCCCCAGGTAGGAGGAATGCCCCGGGACTCGATGAAGGCGATGGGGAGGTGCCGTTGGGACGGTAGAGTCACTTATGTACTCACTCAGTCCAATAACGCTGACACCGACAACTGTGGTAAACCAAAGTTCTCAACACCGCTGCCGCTTAGAGGGAGCATGCCTGGATCCCGATCCCGTGCCCGTTTGTGTTGCCTGTTAGCCTGTGACCTTTTCCTTGGCACCTTTTCTTCTAACTGGTTACTTTAGCATAAAACTAGTCTTGTTCCACTCACCAGTGTGGCTAACTGGGTGAGCTTGCTCTCAGGGTTCACGCTTGGGATTTTCTGGACTATGTAGTGGGAAAGTTCTGTCCCCCTCGTTGCGCTAGTACCCCGATTTTGGAGCAGGTGTATGAACGGATCTTGAAGGCTCCATCCTCGTCGGGTAAATTGCCAGGACGCCTGAAGCTACTTCCTGACCTAGGGTCCACGTACCCCGTCGTGCACTGGCCCCTGCCCGGTGATGGCACAAGGCCTCAACTGAGCAAACAGGAAGGAGGACTGGTGAAGTTCAGCCAGAGAATGCCCAGTTAAGAAGCCTGAGCAATTACCAGGAACAGGGAGCATCTGCGTAAGCATCTCCCAGAACCAGCGTGGAACCTAGTGCTGGCAGACAACCTGTCTGCAGGTGCATAAGATATATAACAGAGCATTTCCAAATGCAAAATGCTGTGCATGAAGAAACAAGTAAGTGCCGGCTCAGCAGATGAGGACAGTATGGCAGAGCATCACCAGTGTGCAAGATGCTCTGCACAGCAGAACCTGGACACAGGGCAAAAAATAAAACTGCATATACTCACAACCTGTATGTATGCCAATGCTCATGACTGATTGGGCCTAGACCCACCATTAGGCCTTACTGGTGATCCGTAGTCTGACTTTGAGTCACAGCAAATGAGCAACAACATGCCAAACACACCAAAAGAACCTGGGACACTTTTCTAGTATAGAAAAACTGAAAATGCCCTGTTCTAAATTTGTAACAGGGTAACCTAAAGGTAATCTGTCACGTCAGATAACACTAATAACCTGCAAGGACGCCATACTGAAAATATAGCTCTTGGACAAAATTACCTTGGATAACCAATGGCTTCCAGGAAGAACAGTCAGAGAGGTGTGATGGGGCGGCTACAGTCAGATAGCACATCAGGTTACACTTGATGGGTCGAAACCTTAGCTCTTTAGCTTCTTTGGGTGTGGATAGGTACATTCTTTAACTCAGCACTGCAAAATATGTCATACTAAGACTCGATTCTTCCCCACTGAATTTTATTTGATTAATTCATTTCTCAACAATATCTGCTTTTTCTGTAACAGAAATGGAAATAATACACAATTAAATATTCACACTGCAGCTCAATTTCTATGGCAAAAAATTCAGCAACAAAGGGAGGAGTTTTCTCAAATCTCATTCACTTGACTATTAACATAATTGGATATTACCTGGCTAAATATACAGGAAAAATCCAGTTTTTCTGCAATGTGTTAATTCTGCAGAAAATGAATTTCCTCTTGGAATACAAACCTGTAACGAAATTCACATCAAGATTTTGTGGTGAATGAGCTGCAAAACAATATTTGTGAATATGTCTGTAGGGTGGATTCTAGTGTGGAAAATAAACTTGCAGAAATTCATGTGATTGATACTAAAGTACCACCCAAAGGATGAATGATACTTACGTAATCCCACCATAAGCCCACATTCACACTACAGATTTAGTTTTGCATCATTCTATCTATCTATCTATCTAATTCTTTTTAATTCTATTTATCATCTATGTCTTTCTCACTCTATCTAGCTATCTCATTCTATCTATGTATTTCTATTTCATTCTATCAAATCAAATCAAATCAAATAAGCTTTATTGGCAGGACCAAATACAAATTAGTTTTGCCAAAGCAAGTGTACATTAGGGACTAAGGCTGTGGGGATGGTGGGTGGGGACTGTAGGAAGGATGGATGGGCACATCCAGGGTGGGGACTGTGGGGGCACTTTTAGGATGGGGGCTATGGAAGTCCATGGCTTATGATGGGACATATCCAGGGTGGGGACTGTAGTAACAGTGGATGGGGCATAGCCAGGGTGGGGATTGGGTGGCCACATCTGGGATGGGGGGCTATGGAAGTCCATGACTTATCGTAGTTCTCTTTCTCGAAGTCTATGACATTTGCTCACATACCGCGCTGCTATCTCCACTGCGCTCTCTTCTTCCCCCAGCAGGATATATATTTTCTCTTCCTCCTTCATGGAGCTGAAATCCGGGAAGAGATGGGAGAGTCTCCTGAAGTGAGTGTCCCTCACTGCTGAGTACTTGGTGCAGTGTAGCAGGAAGTGGGTTTCATCCTCCAGGGCCTCCAGGTCACAGTGTTGGCACAGTCTGTCCTCCCTGGGCTTGTAGCTCTGCTTGTGTCGGCCGGATTCGATGGCTAGACTGTGGGCACTGGGTCTATATCGGCTCAGGGTCCTGCGGTCTCTGGGATCCAGGAGTTTTTCCAGATATGGGGCTAGTCTGTAGTCTCTCTGTAGTCTCTGGTACGTGGTCAGTTTCTGTGAGGTGTTGATGTCGGTCCTCCAGTCATTGACATACCTCTCCTGGCCTATCTATCTATCTACCTATCTATCTCTATCTCATTCTATCTATCTATCTATCTATCTATCTATCTATCTATCTACCTATCTATCTCTATCTCATTCTATCTATCTATCTATCTATCTATCTATCTATCTATCTAACTATCTATCTCATTATATCTTTCTATCTACAGTATATCTATCTATGTATCTATCTATCTCTCTCTAATTCTATTTTTCTATCTATCTATCTATCTATCTATCTACAGTATATCTATATATGTATCTACAGTCCTTACCAAAAGTATTGGCACCCCTGCAATTCTGTCAGATAATACTCTGTTTCTTCTTGAAAATGATGGCAATCACACATTTTGTTTTGTATTATTATCTTCATTTATTTTGCTTGCAATGAAAAACCACAAAAAAGAATGAACCAAAAATCAAATCATTGATCATTTCACATAAAACTCCAAAAATGGCCTGGACAAAAGTATTGGCACCCTCAGCCTAATACTTGGCTGCACAACCTTTAGCCAAAATAACTGCGAACAACCGCTTCCGGTAACCATCAATGAGTTTCTTACAATGCTCTGCTGGAATTTTAGACCATTCTTCTTTGGCAAACTGCTCCAGATTCCTGAGATTTGAAGGGTGCCTTCTCCAAACTGCCATTTTGAGATCTCTCTACAAGTGTTCTATGGATTCAGGTCTGGACTCATTGCTGGCCACTTTAGAAGTCTCCAGTGCTTTATCTCAAACCATTTTCTAGTGCTTTTTGAAGTGTGTTTTGGGTCACTGTGTGCTGGAAGACGCATGACCTCTGAGGGAGACCCAGCTTTCTCATAGTGGGCCCTACATTATGCTGCAAAATTTGTTGGTAGTCTTCAGACTTCATAATGCCATGCACACGGTCAAGCAGTCCAGTGCCAGAGGCAGCAAAGCAACCGCAAAACATCAGGGAACCTCCACCATGTTTGACTTTAGGGACCGTGTTCTTTTCTTTGAATGCCTCTTTTTTTCCTGTAAACTCTATGTTGATGCCTTTTCCCAAAAAAGCCAGGCTGGAGTTTGCCAAAACTTACCTGAGAAAGCCTAAAATGTTTTGGAAGAATGTTCTCTGGTCAGATGAGAAAAAAGTAGAGCTTTTTGGGAAAAGGCATCAACATAGAGTTTACAGGAAAAAAACGAGGCATTCAAAGAAAAGAACATGGTCCCTACAGTCAAACATGGCGGAGGTTCCCTGATGTTTTGGGGTTGCTTTGCTGCCTCTGGCACTGGACTGCTTGACCATGTGCATGGCATTATGAAGTCTGAAGACTACCAACAAATTTTGCAGCATAATGTAGGGCCCACTATGAGAAAGCTGGGTCTCCCTCAGAGGTCATGCGTCTTCCAGCACACAGTGACCCAAAACACACTTCAAAAAGCACTAGAAAATGGTTTGAGATAAAGCACTGGAGACTTCTAAAGTGGCCAGCAATGAGTCCAGACCTGAATCCATAGAACACTTGTAGAGAGATCTCAAAATGGCAGTTTGGAGAAGGCACCCTTCAAATCTTAGGGACCTGGAGCAGGTTGTCAAAGAAGAGTGGTCTAAAATTCCAGGAGAGCATTGTAAGAAACTCATTGATGGTTACCGGAATCGGTTGTTTGCAGTTATTTTGGCTAAAGGTTGTGCAGCCAAGTATTAGGCTGAGGGTGCCAATACTTTTGTCTGGGCCATTTTTGGAGTTTTATGTGAAATGATCAATGATTTGATTTTTGATTCATTCTTTTTTTTTGTTTTTTCATTGCAAGCAAAATAAATGAAGATAATAATACCAAAGAATTTGTGATTGCAATCATTTTCAAGAAGAAACTGAGTATTATATGACAGAATTTCAGGGGTGCCAATACTTTTGGCCAGCACTGTATCTATCTCTATCTCATTCTATCTATCTACCTATCTATCTATCTCTATCTCATTCTATCTCATTCTGTCTATTATCTATCTCATTCTATCCATCTATCTATCTACCTATTTTTTTTGCATTTATTCATTCTTCCATCCGTTCATGGTGGATGTTTCCTGATGTATTTTGCTTGCAGTAAATCAGATGATTGTGTTCATATGCCTAAACACCATCTGCTGCTCTCACTCACAGTTTGGGTATATCTAACATTCTCCTAAAGCCTTTTAATGTAATCTATGGTAACTAACAGCAAAATAAAAGATGGGAGAAAAATAAAGAGTCAACCATGACAAAATTTTGGCCCGTAAGTAATAGACTAAAGTTCTTCCAGGGTGAAAAGAACGAACGTTAATTACTCACATAAGAGGGATAAAGTGTTGAGCTGTAATTGAATTTTTATGGAAATAAACAGGCAGCTGATTTACTGTGGCAGGAGAGCTCGCAGGGGGTACCACTCCAGAGTCATATTAACTGTTTCATTTATTACACAGTTCCCCTCTCAAAAAAATCAGGTCTCTTAAGTCTACCAGTTGGATTCCAGAGCAAGATAGAATGTGTGTACTCCGATGCGAACAGTGAAAGGGCATTGTGCCAGCCTCCTGTCGTCTGCCATGCTTATTAATTAACCTATATAGCATGAATAAATGCAGGCCTTGAAAAAAATTAAGACATGCAGGCAGAGCAAAGAAAAAAGGAGCAGATAGAGACATCACGCACCAGTGTTTTAATTAATATTCCTCTCTGCAGCACATCTTTTTCTCACAGACAGTTCATGATAGCAAAGAAAGATTAGACTGCATGAATGATTTTGCTTTGGTCTGTGCTACCCCTGGTGGTCACAGCTAAAACTGCAGGTAATGACTTGATTTTGTCTGTTTACAGACAAACTCAATACTGTTCATGGAGATAGCATCCTATCATTGTCAGGTTTTATTGCATAGGTGAAGATACTGCACATGAAAGCTTTAAACAGAAATGTACTACATATGTTATGCAATAGATTCTATTAAAACACAGAATATTTAAAGGTTTCCAGACATAAGGTAACTGAAATGATACATTGAAAATTTAACCTTTGAATATCATGATTGTTTTTGATGAATGCAATAGTTCCATACAAGTTAGTAAAAAAAACTGTGCTGTATACTGAAATGTAGTGTATCATAACGTAGTGTAGTGCAATATAGTGTAGTGTATGTGTAATGTATTACAGTATAATCTAGAGTAGTGTATTGTAGTACATTGTAGAATAGTATAGAGGAGTGCCGAAAAGTGTAGTATAGTGTAATGCAGTATAATTTAACATAGTGTAGTGTAGTGTGGAGTAGAGCAAATACGAGTATTTTGCAGTTTAGTGTAATTTAGTACAGTGTAGTGCAGTATTGTGTAGCACACCATACAGTGATATAGTATAATGAATCATAGTAGAGTATGGTATAGTATTTTACATTATAGTGCATTAAGGGGCACTTTGCACACTGCGACATCGCAGGTGCGATGTCGGTGGGGTCAAATTGAAAATGACGCCCTTCCGGCATCGCATGCGACATCGCAGTGTGTAAAGGCTGGATGATACGATTAACGAGCGCAAAAGCGTCATAATCGTATCATCGGTGCAGCGTCGGCGTAATCCATGATTACGCTGACGCGACGGTCCAATGTTGTTCCTCGCTCCTGCGGCAGCACACATCGCTGTGTGTGAAGTCGCAGGAGCGAGGAACGTCTCCTACCGGCCTCACTGCGGCTTCCGTAGGATATGCGGAAGGAAGGAGGTGGGCAGGATGTTTACATCCTGCTCATCTCCGCCCCTCCGCTCTGATTGGCCGCCTGCCGTGTGACGTCGCAGTGACGCCGCACGACCCGCCCCCTTAACAAGGAGGCGGGTCGCCGGCCACAGGGACGTCGCACGGCAGGTGAGTGTGTGTGTGAAGCTGGCGTAGCGATAACTTTCGCTACGCCAGCTATCACCACATATCGCTGCTGCGACGGGGGCGGGCACTATCGCACTCGGCATCGCAGCATCGGGCTGCGATGTCGTAGTGTGCAAAGCCCGCCTAAGCCTCTCCTGACATATCATGTATGCATTATGTCATGGCGACTGCTTATATTTCAGTTTATCTGACAGCCGAAACCCAGCTCTCAAAGCTAGGAGAGCTACACGTACCTACCCTGGCTGTTTAACCCGCTAAAAGCTGTGATCAATAGGAATCACAGCAATTACAGCTGGGAGAGGGAGTGAACTATCTTCTATCTTCCACAAACACTCAGGGCCAGGGGCCCTCACACCCACTTCCATATTTTCTAGGATGTTTTTTCCATTCCTTTCCAGAGTAGCATTCTCTTCTGTCTCAACCGTAAGCACCAGAGTCCGCACAGCATCCTCCACTGGAGCCAGGGTCACTGCCATCTGACTGACCACTTCACCTTTATGCAGGTATACAAGAGCCAGTTCCATCCACAGCAGAAAGGTGACTTCTCTGGGTTCCACATTCATGGATCAATGTTTCTCTTTCAGAATTTTCCAGTGCCTGGAAATGATGCTTGAAATATGCCTCGAGCATCGTTGTTACTTGTGACCCAGTGTCTACCAGACAGTCCACAGGAATCCCTTCAAATTAGGCAAGCAAGATGGGACACCCAGCGATCAGATATTCAGTATTCTGAGGAGCAGCCTTGCTCTTTGCCTCCTATGTGGGGGTTAGAAGTTTAAAGGCAGCTCCCTGTGTCCTTGTGGGTTTAGCAAACCTAGACTGTAAATGACCACATCCGCACAGATTTAAAAGTACCCAAGCACCGACCCTGGTTCTGGAGTTCTCAGTAGCTTGGGTAATTAAAAAGGTAAAGAAAAAAGTGGGAAAGCAGGCATGTTATTCTTACCGAGTCCCTCACCAGGCTGAAGACTACTTCTGGGCCATTCATACTACTTCCACAGCTGCTCATTAACCTCATGCATATACACTGCTTCCCCACCCACTGGCAGTCCCTGAGTCTCTGATTAGTTGCAGTCAGATGCACCCCCACCCTTTGTGACAGCGTGTCTGACTGCTTTTAATCAGAGGCGCTGTGTGTCCCTATATTGCTGTAAAAATAAATAGAAAAAATTGTTGTAGGGTTTTCCATATTATGATACCTAGCACAAATAAAGCATATAGCTCCAGGCTGAAGCCCCTAGCCATGCGCTTATCTTAGCTGTATATTAAAATAAGAAGGACCAAATGTGAGTTTTGTTTTTTATTAAAAAAAAAAAAATGTAAACAAATAATTTAGAAAACCAGAGTATTGTCACTCCCAATTTTGATTCCCAGCCATGATAAAGCTGACAGATGGGGAGAGTCATGCTTACTGGGTTCCCCAGCTTTAAAATAGCGGCCTGCAGTTGCTCAAGATTGTCCTATCCATTAGATGTGACAATCCTGGAACTTCACCCTGCTCATCCCAATTGCAGTAGCAATCACAGTAATATGGTGTTAATGACAGCTCACAACTGCCACTAAGCCCTAGATTAGTAATGGTGGCGTCTATGAGACTTGCTCCATTACTAAACTGTAAGTGAAAACAAATAAACACAAACACCAAAAAATCCTTTATTTGAAATGCAATACAAAAACCCACCCTCCTTCACCTTTTTATTAACCCCCAAAACATGCAGGTCTGACGTAATCCACACGAGTAGAGATGAGCGAACCGGTCGCGGTTCGGCTCGAGGTTGGTTCGCCGAACGGACCTCCCGTTCGAGTTCGGTTCGTCGAACGTTCGACGAACCGAACTCGAACTGCATAGGAAACAATGGCAGGCAATCACAAACACAGAAAAACACCTAGAAAACACCCTCAAAGGTGTCCAAAAGGTCACAAACAACTCACAACACATGGGAAAGTGACAAGGACATATACTCATGCGAAAACAAAAGAGCTGGACAAGGAAAAAGAGTAGGACACACAGATATATGAGTATATGCAAGGAAACATCGATTCCATTATTGTGCAACTTGAGCCCTGCTCATTTTAGGCTTCCAATGTTGATAAATTGCCTGAGCTCGCCACGTACGTCTTGGGGATCTTGTCATGTCCTGCAGCCAGCGTTCTCTCGGAACCTGTCTTCAGTGCTGCTGTGGGTCTGCTGGCAGATAAGCACACGTGTCTGTCCACTGACAATGTGGACATGGCTCTCAGAGGACTTTTCTTCCCCTGGGTCAGCCAGGGGACGGGAAAGGCACGCGTATTTTTGAGAGTGCTTCATGCAAAGCATCTTTTTCTTTTTCAAAAGGGGGCTCAACCGATGCCAGTCAAGTGGGGTGTGTGTGGCCCAGTTAGTGGCAACGAGGGAGACTGTGGTTGGAGTCCCCTCGCTGTGTTTCTAAAAGAACCAAGATGAACAAGTCATGGCTCTCAGAGGACTTTTCTTCCCCTGGGTCAGCCAGGGGACGGGAAAGGCACGCGTATTTTTGAGAGTGCTTCATGCAAAGCATCTTTTTCTTTTTCAAAAGGGGGCTCAACCGATGCCAGTCAAGTGGGGTGTGTGTGGCCCAGTTAGTGGCAACGAGGGAGACTGTGGTTGGAGTCCCCTCGCTGTGTTTCTAAAAGAACCAAGATGAACAAGTCATGGCTCTCAGAGGACTTTTCTTCCCCTGGGTCAGCCAGGGGACGGGAAAGGCACGCGTATTTTTGAGAGTGCTTCATGCAAAGCATCTTTTTCTTTTTCAAAAGGGGGCTCAACCGATGCCAGTCAAGTGGGGTGTGTGTGGCCCAGTTAGTGGAAACGAGGGAGACTGTGGTTGGAGTCCCCTCGCTGTGTTTCTAAAAGAACCAAGATGAACAAGTCATGGCTCTCAGAGGACTTTTCTTCCCCTGGGTCAGCCAGGGGACGGGAAAGGCACGCGTATTTTTGAGAGTGCTTCATGCAAAGCATCTTTTTCTTTTTCAAAAGGGGGCTCAACCGATGCCAGTCAAGTGGGGTGTGTGTGGCCCAGTTAGTGGCAACGAGGGAGACTGTGGTTGGAGTCCCCTCGCTGTGTTTTACATGCTTTTAGAAGGGCATGACATGGCTTGGAGGTTGACTTTCATCATATGCAAACTGTTGGCTACCAAAATGCTGCCTTTCCAACAACTGTGGTTATAGGCAATGAGGAACATACTGATGAAGATGAGACGCAGATACCCGATTGGGATGACAACTTAAATATTCAGTCAGGGCAAGAAGAAACTTGGTCTGAGGGGGAGGGGAGTGCAAACACAACAATTGATGATGAAGTTCTAGATCCCACCTACTGTCAACCCACAGTCAGACACTCGAGGAGGTCAATAGAGGCGGTGGAGGAGGATGCAACCGACGTCGAAGTAACCTGGCGCCTTCCTGGACACAGTCGGAGCACTGGTAGCACGTCTACAACTGCATCCTCAGCCACCACTCTGCCTCTGAGCATTATTCGGGGTGGATCAACAGGTCGCATGGCCTCTAAGCCTTGCCTAGCCTGGTCCTTTTTTGACATAAAAAAAGATCGGCCAAATTATGTGATCTGTAACATTTGGCATGGTTATCTTAGTAGAGGTCAAAACCTCAGCAGTTTGACAACTTCTTCCATGAATCGTCACATGAATAAATATCATACGTACCTGGTGGGAAGCTCACCGTGCTGCAATGCGGCCTAGTGGAGCCAACCATCCACCGCCTGCCCCTTCCAGGGCATCCGCGCGCTCGTCATCTTCTAGGACTGTGGGGACAGCTGTCACACCTGTTTTTCCACCCACAACTTCCACCACTGTAACCGCAACAGGCAGTTTGCTTGGTAGGTCGTCAGTTGGTTTGGAAGGGGAAACAAGTGAGTGTGTACAACTCTCTCAGACATCGATAGCACCAACTTTGGATGAAGGCAACATCATGTCTCCGCCTGCACTTTCCTCACAAAGCTGCATTTTTCCAGGGACACCCTACTCAACACCGTCTACACACAGCAGCCAGATCTCTGTCCCTCAGATGTGGTCAAATAAAAGGCCACTTCCTGCGACCCATGACAAAGCGAAGAGGTTGACTCTATCCCTCTGTAAGCTGTTGGCTACAGAAATGCTGCCTTTCCGCCTAGTGGACACACAGGATTTTAGAGACCTTATATCTGTCGCTGTGCCCCAGTACCAGATGCCTAGTCGCCACTACTTCTCTAAGAAAGGTGTGCCCGCGCTACACCAGCATGTCGCACACAACATCACCGCTTCCTTGAGAAACTCTGTGTGTGAACGGGTGCATTTCACCACCGATACTTGGACCAGTAAGCATGGACAGGGACGTTACATGTCGCTGACTGGGCACTGGGTAACTATGGTGATAGATGGTGAAGGGTCTGCTGCACAAGTCTTGCTGTCCCCACGACTTGTGTGTCAATTCTATGTCTGTCCAAGTTCCGCCACAGCTTCTGCATCCTCCACCTCATCTGTGTCCTCCACCTCCGCCCCAAGCCTGCCTGGTCAGGCCACCAGCGTTCTCACTGCGCAGAAGGAATCACGCACCCCTCAATACTATGCTGGCAGCAGAGCGCAACGGCATCAGGCGGTCTTTAGCTTGACATGTCTTGGGAATAAGAGTCACACAGCTGAGGAGTTGTGGTCAGCTCTGCGGTCCGAGTTTAATAAATGGTTGTCTCCACTCAACCTGCAGCCTGGTAAGGCCGTGTGCGACAATGCTGCAAACCTGGGTGCGGCCCTTCGCCTGGGCAAGGTGACACACGTACCTTGTATGGCTCACGTGTTGAACCTTGTCGTCCAGCAATTTTTAACACACTATCCCGGCCTAGATGGCCTTCTGAACAGGGCACGAAAACTGTCAGCTCACTTCCGCCGTTCAAGCGCCGCAGCAGAGCGACTTGCATCGCTCCAGAAGTCTTTCGGCCTGCCGGTTCATCGCCTGAAATGCGATGTGGCGACACGCTGGAATTCAACTCTCCACATGTTACAGCAACTGTGGCAGCACCGGCGAGCCCTGGTGCAATACGTCATGATGTATAGCCTGGGCCAACGAGATGCAGAAGTGGGGCAGATCACCCTGATGGAGTGATCTCAGATCAAGGACCTATGCACCCTTCTGCACAGTTTCGACATGGCGACGAATATGTTTAGCGCTGACAATGCCATTATCAGCATGACGATTACAGTCATTTACATGCTGGAGCACACGCTAAACACTATTCGTAGTCAGGGGGTGGGACAACAGGAAGGGGAGGAACTACAGGAGGATTCATATGCGCAAGACACAACAACATCACCAAGGTCCAGACGTTCATCATCACCAACGCGGCAGGCATGGGACCATGGGGGACAGGGATCAACAAGGGCGCATGGTAGCAGGCGAAATGTTGAGGAAGGTGCAGGAGGACATGAAGATATGGAAGACGAACTGTCAATGGACATGGAAGACTCAGCAGATGAGGGGGACCTTGGTCAAATTTCAGTTGAAAGAGGTTGGGGGGAGATGACAGAGGAAGAAAGAACGGTTAGCACCTCTATGCCACAAACACAGCGTGGACTTGGTCCGCATGGCTGCGCAAGACACATGAGTGCCTTCTTGTTGCACTACCTCCAACATGACCCTTGTATTGTCAAAATTAGAAGTGATGATGACTACTGGCTTGCCACACTATTAGATCCCCGGGACAAGTCCAAATTTTGTGACATAATTCCACCCATAGAAAGGGACGCACGTATGCAGGAGTATCAGCATAAGCTGTTACTCGATCTTAGCTCGGCTTTTCCACCAAACAACCGTGCAGGTGAAGGGAGTGATTCTCCCAGTTGTAACTTGACAAACATGGGACGGCCTCGTCATCTTCAACAGTCTACCCGTACCAGTAGGACCGTATCTGGTGCTGGTAACAGCAATTTTATGGAATCTTTTCATAATTTTTTTAGACCCTCCTTTGCAAGGCCACCAGAGACAACAAGTCTGACACATAGTCAACGGATGGAGAGGATGATACAGGAGTATCTCCAAATGAACATCGATGCAATGACTTTGCAAATGGAGCCTTGCTCCTTTTGGGCTTCAAATCTAGAAAAATTGACAGAGCTCTCCAGTTACGCCTTGGAGATTTTGTCGTGTCCAGCTGCCAGCGTTGTCTCTGAACGTGTCTTCAGTGCTGCTGGGTGTGTGCTGACAGATAAGCGCACGCGTCTGTCCAGTGACAATGTGGACAGACTGACGTTCATCAAAATGAACAAGTCATGGATCCAGAAGGAATTTACTACCCCTGTGTCATCCTGGGGAGAGTAAATGCTTGTGGATTTGGAATGTGCTTGATGCAAATCAAAACATCCTGTTTGCAACTAGGGCACAAGTGCTGCCACTGATGGGGTGTCTGTGTGCCCAATTTTGGGAAAAAAGGTAGACTCCGCTTGGAGTAACCCTTGCTTGCTGTGTTTTTTAAAAATGATACAAGATGAACAGATCTGAAGGCAAGATGAAGGCAACATCATGTCTCCGCCTGCACTTTTCTCACAAACCTGCATTTTTCCAGGGACACCCTACTCAACACCGTCTACAGACAGCAGCCAGATCTCTGTCCCTCAGATGTGGTCAAATAAAAGGCCACTTACTGCGACCCATGACAAAGCTAAGTGGTTGACTCTATCCCTCTGTAAGCTGTTGGCTACCGAAATGCTGCCTTTACGCGTAGTGGACACACAGGATTTTACAGACCTTATGTCTGTCGCTGTGCCCCAGTACCAGATGCCCAATCACCACTGCTTCTCCAAGAAAAGCATGCCCGCGCTACACCAGCATGTCGCACACAACATCATCACCACTTCCTTGAGAAAATCTGTGTGCGACAGGGTGCATTTCAACACAGATACTTGGACCAGTAAGCATAGACAGGGTCATTACATGTCACTGACTGGGCACTGGCAAACTATGGTGAGAGATGGAGAAGGGTCTGCTGTACAAGTCTTGCCGTCCCCACGAGTTGTTTCAATCCTTGTTCTGTATGTAGAAGTTAATACACTGCTTCTGCCTCTTCAACCTCGTGTGGGTCCTCTACCTTGGCGCAAACCCTGTGTGGTCAGGCCACCCTTCCTTGCAACTGCGCACAAGGACTACCACACACCTCCTTACTATGCTGGCAGCAGAGCTCAATGCCATCAGGCAGTCAAAGTTTTACTTTGAAATGTATGGGAAATGTGAGTCACACCGCTATTCCAGAGAATAGTAGTCAGGCAGGGTCAAAACATTAATTGAGGAACAGGAACAGAATGGGACGGCCAGGACTTAATCAGAAAACAAGCAGAGGTGAAATGCGTATCGGCCAACAAGGTACATAAACAGCAAGCAGGAAAAGTAGTCAGGTAACAAGCACACAAAATCATAAAACTGAACTGGGGGTAAAATTAACCAGAGGTTCATAGCTATGTCTGGCAGTGGTCTGCAGACAGGATGGGCATAAAAAAGGGTGTGGTGTCTTCCCATTGGTTGTAGCTGAATGATGGTATTTCATCTGTGAGATACCCACCAGCTACATTCAGCCAGAGATTCTGCATCTGTCAAGGTAATGCAGCCCAGTGGGTGAGCATAACCTGCGTCCACCTGCGCCGCTGGCATCGACTACTCTCCCATCATCAGCACTATTCATGAAAGGAACACGTTGTCACCTGGCAACCGGAGTACAAATTTACGGAGCGGACTACGTTGGTGACTTAACAGCCGTGTGCGGCAATGATGCAAACCTGGCTGTGGGCCATCGTCAGGGCAATGTGACACACGTGCCTTGTATGGCTCACGTGTTGAACCGAATTCTCCAGCAATTTTTAAAACACCATCACGGCCTACATGGACTTGTGCAGCGGGCACGCTCACTATGTGCTCACTTCCATCGTGCGCACACAGCAGCTCAACAACTTTCATCACTCCGGAAGTCTTAGGGTCTGGCAGTTAAACGCCGGAAATGCGATGTTCCGACACGCAGGAATTGGAATCTGCACATGTTGCAGCGTGTGTGGCAGCACCGCAGAGCCCTGCTGAAATACGGTAAGACATATAGCCTGGGATAACTTGATCCAGAGGTGGTGCAGATCACGCTGCTGGAGTGGTGTCAGATCAAGGACCTATGCACCCTGCTACACAGTTTTGAAATGTCGACGAAGATGTTTAGCACTGGCAATGTCATTCTCAGGGTGACAATTCTGGTCATCTACATGATGGAGCACACTGTAATTATTATTCAGAGTCAGGTGTTGGGACAAGAGGAAGGGGAGGAAGTACAGGAGGAGTCATATGCGGAAGGGATAACAAGATCTACGAGGTCCAGATGGTCAGCGGCACCTATGCGGCAGTCATGGTGAGGGAGAGGGATTAACAAGGGCGCATAGTATCAGCAAAAAGTGTTGATGAAAGTGCAGGAGCCCATGAAGAAATGGAGGACGAACTGGCGATCGGCATGGAAGACTCAGCAGATGAGTGAGAGCTTGCTCACATTTCGGTTGTGCGAGGTTGTGGGTAGAGGACAGAGGAAGTATGCACGATTCTCACCTCTCTGCCACCAACACACCAAGGACTTGGTCCTCCTGGATGCACAAGACACATGAGCGGATTCTTGCTGCACTACCTACAACATGACCCTCGGATTGTACGAATTCAAAGTAATCCAGAATACTGGGTTGCCACACTGTTAGATCCCCGGTACAAGACAAAATTTGCCGAACTAATTCCTGCCATAGAAATAGACGCACGTATACAGGAGTATCTGCAGAATGTGGTACGCAATCTTAGATCTACTTTTCCACTAAACACCAGTGCTGCACAGAGTGAATCTCAACGCTTTGTCATGGATAGGAGGAAATGGTCTTTTACTTGTCCACATCGGAGGGACCGAGGGATGGCTGCTGTGCTGAGATGGCGTTGAGTACGGTGTCCCTGCACAGTTGCACTTTTGGTCATATCCCAAAATGAGTTGGAAAAGGACAGATGCTGTTGGAAAGGGGAACAGGTGTGTTGGAAAGGGGAAAAAAATTTTGGTCCGTGGATTTGGTGGTTAAGCAACTGTAACATTTGCTGAAGAAACAACATCTGTTACAGTGGGACTGGCAGATTTGGATAAAGTGGTATATAATCTGTGACCGCTATATAACGAAAATTAATAAGAAAAGAAAGAGAAAGGTATATATCCCCATCAGCAGTCAGTGTCCACCGTGCTCCCAGTTGGAAAAGGAGAGGTTGGCAACTGGAAGGTTTGGTGGAGGATACAGAGCTGTGTGGCTATGAAACTAATAGTAGCCTGAACCGAGTTAGACGCCATTCGGATCTGGAGACTGTGAGCCCTGTTAGCGTCACAGGGTCCACATGCCCACCCAGCCCAGGAACTCCCTGTTAACAACACAGGGGCCATTGAGTACGCTGACCGTGTGCGTAGGGGCCACACCTGTGGACAGCAGGCGCATCAGCAGCAGCAGGCCTGTTAATGCCACTGGGCTGCACAAGCAGGACTGTTAGGACAGGAGCTGGTCTTAACCGTTCTGCGTTACCAACTGTGGTGGTGGCCTGCATCCACCACCCTATCCCTGCCTACCTCTGGCCTAAAGCCGCAATGGGTTCAACACATGGAGGTGTGCTCTTTCGGAGCATAATAGAAGACTGTGCACCTCCTTGTTGGCTCCAGCCCCTTTGATAACCTGGGTCCGCCCCAAACCATGGTGAACCACAATGCACCTCCTATAGACAAAAGTAGAGTGACACGTCATGAGTGGCATAACTAGCGTCCTATTTGGAAACGCAACTTCAATGATGACCTCATGGCTGCCATGACCCAAACACCTCACCAGTCATCGTCTGACCATCAATAATGCGATGACAAGTCATAGGTGTGGGCCTCTGCAAGCCATTTGGGAGGACACCTGATGCCCTGTGGTCTATATGGGACCCCCACATCAGGGCCAGGGCCAAAGAGTTCATTACCGGACCTAGTCTCTGATGCAGGAAGTGCCTGAGCATGCTCAGTAGCATGAAATACAGTCTCTGAAAAAAGACTATCAGCTTTAGCATGGTGTCTAGGCACAAAACAGGACTTAGACCCGGCACGGAATGCAAGCACCTGTGCAAAGAGGCTTTTCACACTTAGTGTGGGAGCATGCGCTGTATCCCGAAATGAAGACTTAGCGTCAGGAATGGCACAGTCAGGCTGAGCATACTCACTAGGCGAAACACTGTAATTATGCTGCAGCTGGGGTACATCGGCACACGCATGCGCACTTGCTGCCTCTCCACACTTAGACGTGGAGGGGAAATTTGTCTTGGAGATGCTGTCTATGAACAGAAGGAAAAGCTAAAGGAAGCCTGATTTTCTATCCCTCCGAATTATGAAATGCAGCAATGAATTCCATGAGTTTGCTATAACATTAGCGTAGCAAAATGTGCATGAGGGTGTGATGTAGAGGTGCTAGAAATAGCTTGTCACCAGTGGGGCACTAATGGAATACAACAGCCAGTTCTATGATGCCACAAAATGGCAGTATTTTGTGCTATCATTATAGCTTATTAAAAACAGAGCACGAGGTTGTCATGCAGAGGTGCTGCACATAGATTTGCAGTAGTGTGAATAGACAAAAGTACAATAGCCACGTTTAGGATACAACTAGGTACAGTGAGTGTTTGCTAGTATAATGGCTGAGTTTAAAAAAGTTTGAGTGTGCAATGCAGGCAGATGTCCTGCAAATAACGTTCCAATACTGTGAATTGACAAAAGTACAATAGCCACGTTTAGGATACAACTAGGTACAGTGAGTGTTTGCTAGTATAATGGCTGAGTTTAAAAAAGTTTGAGTGTGCAAGGCAGGCAGACGTGCTGCAAATAACGTTCCAATACTGTGAATTGACAAAAGTACAATAGCCACGTTTAGGATACAACTTGGTACAGTGAGTGTTTGCTAGTATAATGGCTGAGTTTAAAAAAGTTAGAGTGTGCAATGCAGGCAGACGTGCTGCAAATAACGTTCCAATACTGTGAATAGACAAAAGTACAAAAGCCACGTTTAGGATACAACTAGGTACACTGTGTGTTTGCTAGTATAATGGCTGAGTTTAAAAAAGTTAGAGTGTGCAATGCAGGCAGACGTGCTGCAAATAACGTTCCAATACTGTGAATTGACAAAAGTACAATAGCCACGTTTAGGATACAACTAGGTACAGTGAGTGTTTGCTAGTATAATGGCTGAGTTTAAAAAAGTTAGTGTTACGGTTGCTGCGAGCACTGGAGACTATGTCCAGATTTCTTGCTACTGCACATGTGCGAGCGCTGGAGACTAAGTCCAGATTTCTTGCTACTGCACATGTGCGAGCGCTGGAGACTAAGTCCAGATTTCTTGCTACTGCACATGTGCGAGCGCTGGAGACTAAGTCCAGATTTCTTGCTACTGCACATGTGCGAGCGCAGGAAACTAAGTCCAGATTTCTTGCTACTGCACATGTGCGAGCGCCGGAGACTAAGTCCAATCTTGGAGCCATTGCACATGTGCGGGTGACATCATCGCTGACACGAGGTCACATGTCTCTGACACCTTCTATGCCGATTGGTCGCTGGTCATGTGCTTGTGACGTCTTGCTCGGTGATAGGCCAGCATGACGTCACTCCTGTCGTTCTGGCAGCGGATTGGCTCTGGTGTCCTCCATCTTGGATGAGGCACAGAGTCTATATAAGACCCTGACACACGCCGCATGGTGCTCAGTCCTCTTGGTTCATGCATATGAGTAGACGCTCTGTGCGCGTTCCTCTAGGCATTCCTCTGTCTATGCTAGGTGAGCGCTACCGGCAGGGTAGCGTTCTTATACCTTACAGCTTCGGCTGCTGTCCGTATCCTTACCTCTTAGGGGAGCGGACATAGGCAGGTGCCTGAGGCACATGGTCTGGCTGGGCCTTGTGATTCTACTCGTAGGTGGACGTTGCCGCTAGGGTAACGTTCCTTATACTGCGTCTGGCAGTTGTTCGTATCCTCGCACACTAGGGGAGCGAACAGAGGTAGGAGCTTTGTGCGGCTTACGCTGCTGTTCGTCTCTTTTGCACCACTAGAAGAGCGGACCTAGGCAGGTGCCATATCTAGTGGTTCGTGTCCTCGCACACTAGTGGAGCGAACGCAGGTAGGAGCTTTGTGCGGCTTATGCTGCTGTTCGTCTCTTTTGCACCACTAGAAGAGCGGACCTAGGTAGGTGCCATTTCGCACACATTGCCTTTGTCTCTGTGATTATTAACAGAGATCATTCCACACACCCTCCAAGTAAGGGAGGAATTGCTTTACTTATTATATTTACTTACTTATTATATCCTTCTGTGAGTTAACAGAGGTATTGCACTCTGCCATAGTCTGCAGCAAAGTCTTTGCACGGTGGACCCTGACTGTCTGATACTCCTTTCGGTTATTATCAGACAGCCCCCCGTAACATTAGGACTGAGCCAAGGGTCTGGCAGTTATGGCAGAATATCAGCAGTTACACCGTTACATACAAGTACTTGAGTCACGGCTCAAGAGTATAGAGGATAAACCTCAGACCATGGTGACATCTGCACATGATCCTCGACTTGCTCTGCCAAACAGATATTCTGGCGATGCCAGATCATGTCGTGGTTTCATTAGTCAGTGTCAGATACACCTAGAGGTCAACTCTTCTCGCTTCTCTACGGAGAGGTCCAGAGTAGGCTTTATCATCTCCTTACTTCAGGACAAAGCCTTAGAATGGGCGACTCCCCTATGGGAGCGCTCTGATGTGGTTACTCTGAGACATCAAGACTTTCTTGATGCTCTTAAGGCGGTATTCATGGGTCCGCAGGTTACCCATGATGCGGCCCTGAGACTGTTAGATCTATCTCAGGGTTCGTTATCCACTAGTTCTTATGCCATTGCTTTTAGAACTCTGGTGGCAGAACTAGATTGGCCAGAGAAGGTGTTGATTCCTATCTTCTGGAGAGGGTTGGCAGGCTATGTCAAGGATGCCCTTGCTACTCGTGAGGTCCCTGCTTCTCTGGAGGACTTGATCACAGTAGCAACGAGGATCGATGTACGCCATAAGGAACGTAGACTCGAGGTCTCTTCCTCACGCCCTAAGCATCGCGCTATTCCAGTTGTTGAGGGTCCACTACCATCTTCCTCAGCATCTGAAACATCTCCCACTCCTATGGAGTTAGGTCATACGTTCTCCAGACTACGCAAGTCTGGTCCTCCTATATGTTACGTATGTCGTCAGGCTGGGCACTATGCCAACAAGTGTCCTAGTCGTCAGGGAAACTCCCTGGCCTAGTAACCATTAGAGGGGGGTTACTAGAGACGTCTTCTGCACCCTCTAAGTGTTGTATCCCAGGTCAGCTCTCGTTATCTGAGAATACATGGCCTATTATGGCTTTTGTGGATTCCGGAGCTGACGGGATTTTTGTGTCCTCAGGATTTGTAAAGGGACACAATATTCCCTCTATCATGTTAGAGGCACCTATTCCTGTCCGTGTTGTTAATGGAACTATGTTGTCTGACTCCATTACATTGAGGACAGTTCCCTTGCGCCTTTCCCTGTCTCAGGGTCACATAGAGGAGATTTCTTTTCTTGTTTTGCCTGAGGGTATAGACGACGTCCTTCTGGGTCTTCCATGGCTTCGGACTCATGCTCCTCACATTGACTGGGAGTCTGACAGCATTATTAGTTGGGGTTCGAAATGTCAGTCCCGATGTCTTCCCTTACCACCTAAGGTCGTTGCGGTTGCATCAACTGATCTCTCTCCCATACCTACACCCTATTTGGATTTCGCTGACGTGTTCTCCAAACAGGGTGCTGAGGTTCTTCCACCCCATAGGCCGTATGACTGTGCCATAGACCTTATCCCAGGTTCGGTTCCACCTAAAGGCAGGGTTTACCTCCTGTCGATACCTGAGTCGGAGGCCATGTCGACCTATATAAGAGAGAGTTTAGAGAAGGGGTTCATTCGTAAGTCTGTCTCTCCCGCGGGAGCTGGGTTTTTCTTTGTTCGGAAGAAAGAGGGTGATTTGCGTCCCTGCATAGATTACAGGGGTCTCAACGCAATCACAATAAAGAACAAATACCCATTACCTTTAATTTCGGAGCTCTTTGACAGACTGAGAGGAGCTCAAGTTTTTACAAAGTTGGATCTGCGGGGTGCGTATAACTTGGTACGAATTCGAAAGGGTGACGAATGGAAGACCGCTTTTAACACCCGAGACGGTCACTATGAATACCTCGTCATGCCTTTTGGGTTATGTAATGCACCCGCAGTATTTCAGGACTTCGTAAACGATGTGTTCAGGGATTTACTGTTATCCTCAGTAGTGGTGTATCTAGACGACATCCTGATTTTTTCTCCTGATCTGGAGACTCATCGTCAGGATGTCGTTCGTGTCCTTTCCCGTTTAAGGGAGCACTCATTGTTTGCTAAACTCGAGAAATGTGTATTCGAGCAGTCCTCATTGCCTTTTTTGGGTTACATTATCTCACAAGAGGGTCTGGCTATGGATCTTGCGAAGCTCTCTGCTGTCCTGCAATGGTCCGAACCTCATTCCTTGAAGGCGGTGCAACGCTTCTTAGGATTCATAAATTATTACAGGCAGTTCATACCCCATTTTTCTACTTTGGTGGCCCCTTTGGTGGCCTTGACTAAGAAAGGTGCTAATCCCAAAGCCTGGTCTACTGAGACATCTCAGGCTTTTGAGGCAGTAAAAAGACACTTTTCAACTGCTCCCGTTCTTCAAAGACCCGATGAGAATAAGCCCTTCCTCTTAGAGGTTGATGCCTCTTCAGTGGGTGCTGGTGCAGTCTTGTATCAAAAGAACGGTGCAGGTAGAAAAAGGCCGTGTTTCTTCTTTGCTAAAACCTTTTCACCGGCAGAGAGAAACTATACCATTGGGGATAGGGAACTGCTCGCCTTGAGATTAGTCTTGGAGGAGTGGCGTCACTTGCTGGAAGGAGCGAAACATCCTTTCCAGGTCTATACAGACCATAAGAATCTGACGTACTTACAAACCGCTCAGCGTCTGAATCCTCGCCAAGCCCGCTGGTCCTTGTTTTTCTCCCGCTTTCACTTCTCCATCAACTATCTGTCTGGGAGTAAGAATAACAAGGCAGACGCCCTGTCTCGCTCTATGCTTTCTACCCAGGAAGATATTGACGAACCTCGTCTTATCCTTCCCTCCAGGGTTTTTCATACGCTCTCCCCTGTGACGTTAGACCAAATCCCACCGGGCAAGACCTTTGTTCCGCCTGATCGACAGAATGATATACTGTCATGGGCCCACACCTCAAAGGTGGGTGGGCATTTTGGTATTAGGCGGACACGAGAGTTACTGGAGAGGTGGTATTGGTGGCCACACTTAGCCAGCCACGTCAAGAGATATGTCGGTTCCTGCTACTCGAGTGCTCGCAACCGTCCATTACGGCAGAGACCGGCTGGGCTCTTGCATCCTTTACCAGTGCCAGATAGACCATGGGAGGTGGTAGGCATGGACTTTGTGGGTGATCTTCCATGTTCACAGGGACATAGATTTGTGTGGGTCATTACGGACCATTTCTCCCGGATGGTTCATCTCGTACCGTTATCGAGAATCCCATCTTCCAGGGTACTAGCCAAACTATTCCTCAAGCATGTCTTTAGGCTTCACGGGATGCCAGATCGTATCATTTGTGATAGAGGCCCGCAATTTACTTCCCGTTTCTGGCGAGATCTTTGTAGCCTTCTGCAAATTGAGTTGAATCTCTCTTCGGCATACCATCCGGAGACTAATGGTTTGGTTGAACGTACCAATCAATCTATGATTATATACCTTCGACACTTTGTTGCTGAGAACCACGATAACTGGTCCTTCCTCCTACCCTGGGCAGAATTTGCCCTTAACAATTCGCTGGCTGAGGCCACTGGGCAGACACCGTTCGTACTCAATAATGGGCAACACCCTAGGGTACCGGTACCGTTTCCCGCTGCTGCACCTCCTCCTCTTGTGGCCGACTGGGCAACTAATGCCAGAGAGGTTTGGGATCGGACTCAAGAGTCGATCCAAGCAGCTAAGGACCGTATGAAGACGGTGTCCGATCGGTTTCGTCGCCCGGCTCCTGTCTTTTCTCCAGGGGACTTTGTGTGGCTCTCTGCAAAACACGTGAGACTTAGAGTGAGCTCTGTCAAATTTGCTCCTCGCTTCCTGGGTCCTTATGAGGTTCTTCGACAGGTAAATCCTGTAGTCTATCAATTGAAGTTACCTGTCCATCTTAGGATTCATGACAAATTCCATGTCTCACTGCTAAAGCCGGCTATTTTACCTCACGCTCGTGAAGTGCACTCTCCTGCCTCTGATTCCTCTCGCTCTAGCTATGAGGTCCGAGCCATAGTTGGTTCTAAGATGGTTAGAGGGCGCAGGTTCTTCTTGATAGATTGGGAGGGCTAAGGCCCGGAACATCGCTCTTGGGAGCCTGAGGAGGCTGTCCATGCTCCCGACTTAGTTGCCGATTACCTGCATCGCCGGGAGGGGGGCCCTTGAGGGGGAGGTACTGTTACGGTTGCTGCGAGCACTGGAGACTATGTCCAGATTTCTTGCTACTGCACATGTGCGAGCGCTGGAGACTAAGTCCAGATTTCTTGCTACTGCACATGTGCGAGCGCTGGAGACTAAGTCCAGATTTCTTGCTACTGCACATGTGCGAGCGCTGGAGACTAAGTCCAGATTTCTTGCTACTGCACATGTGCGAGCGCAGGAAACTAAGTCCAGATTTCTTGCTACTGCACATGTGCGAGCGCCGGAGACTAAGTCCAATCTTGGAGCCATTGCACATGTGCGGGTGACATCATCGCTGACACGAGGTCACATGTCTCTGACACCTTCTATGCCGATTGGTCGCTGGTCATGTGCTTGTGACGTCTTGCTCGGTGATAGGCCAGCATGACGTCACTCCTGTCGTTCTGGCAGCGGATTGGCTCTGGTGTCCTCCATCTTGGATGAGGCACAGAGTCTATATAAGACCCTGACACACGCCGCATGGTGCTCAGTCCTCTTGGTTCATGCATATGAGTAGACGCTCTGTGCGCGTTCCTCTAGGCATTCCTCTGTCTATGCTAGGTGAGCGCTACCGGCAGGGTAGCGTTCTTATACCTTACAGCTTCGGCTGCTGTCCGTATCCTTACCTCTTAGGGGAGCGGACATAGGCAGGTGCCTGAGGCACATGGTCTGGCTGGGCCTTGTGATTCTACTCGTAGGTGGACGTTGCCGCTAGGGTAACGTTCCTTATACTGCGTCTGGCAGTTGTTCGTATCCTCGCACACTAGGGGAGCGAACAGAGGTAGGAGCTTTGTGCGGCTTACGCTGCTGTTCGTCTCTTTTGCACCACTAGAAGAGCGGACCTAGGCAGGTGCCATATCTAGTGGTTCGTGTCCTCGCACACTAGTGGAGCGAACGCAGGTAGGAGCTTTGTGCGGCTTATGCTGCTGTTCGTCTCTTTTGCACCACTAGAAGAGCGGACCTAGGTAGGTGCCATTTCGCACACATTGCCTTTGTCTCTGTGATTATTAACAGAGATCATTCCACACACCCTCCAAGTAAGGGAGGAATTGCTTTACTTATTATATTTACTTACTTATTATATCCTTCTGTGAGTTAACAGAGGTATTGCACTCTGCCATAGTCTGCAGCAAAGTCTTTGCACGGTGGACCCTGACTGTCTGATACTCCTTTCGGTTATTATCAGACAGCCCCCCGTAACAGTTAGAGTGTGCAATGCAGGCAGACGTGCTGCAAATAACGTTCCAATACTGTGAATAGACAAAAGTACAAAAGCCACGTTTAGGATACAACTAGGTACACTGTGTGTTTGCTAGTATAATGGCTGAGTTTAAAAAAGTTAGAGTGTGCAATGCAGGCAGACGTGCTGCAAATAACGTTCCAATACTGTGAATTGACAAAAGTCCAATAGCCACGTTTAGGATACAACTAGGTACAGTGAGTGTTTGCTAGTATAATGGCTGAGTTTAAAAAAGTTAGAGTGTGCAATGCAGGCAGACGTGCTGCAAATAACATTCCAATACTGTGAATTGACAAAAGTACAATAGCCACGTTTAGGATACAACTAGGTACAGTGAGTGTTTGCTAGTATAATGGCTGAGTTTAAAAAAGTTAGAGTGTGCAATGCAGGCAGACGTGCTGCAAATAACGTTCCAATACTGTGAATTGACAAAAGTACAATAGCCACGTTTAGGATACAACTAGGTACAGTGAGTGTTTGCTAGTATAATGGCTGAGTTTAAAAAAGTTAGAGTGTGCAATGCAGGCAGACGTGCTGCAAATAACGTTCCAATACTGTGAATAGACAAAAGTACAAAAGCCACGTTTAGGATACAACTAGGTACACTGTGTGTTTGCTAGTATAATGGCTGAGTTTAAAAAAGTTAGAGTGTGCAATGCAGGCAGACGTGCTGCAAATAACGTTCCAATACTGTGAATTGACAAAAGTACAATAGCCACGTTTAGGATACAACTAGGTACAGTGAGTGTTTGCTAGTATAATGGCTGAGTTTAAAAAAGTTAGAGTGTGCAATGCAGGCAGACGTGCTGCAAATAACGTTCCAATACTGTGAATAGACAAAAGTACAAAAGCCACGTTTAGGATACAACTAGGTACACTGTGTGTTTGCTAGTATAATGGCTGAGTTTAAAAAAGTTAGAGTGTGCAATGCAGGCAGACGTGCTGCAAATAACGTTCCAATACTGTGAATTGACAAAAGTCCAATAGCCACGTTTAGGATACAACTAGGTACAGTGAGTGTTTGCTAGTATAATGGCTGAGTTTAAAAAAGTTAGAGTGTGCAATGCAGGCAGACGTGCTGCAAATAACGTTCCAATACTGTGAATTGACAAAAGTACAATAGCCACGTTTACGATACAACTAGGTACAGTGAGTGTTTGCTAGTATAATGGCTGAGTTTAAAAAAGTTAGAGTGTGCAATGCAGGCAGACGTGCTGCAAATAACGTTCCAATACTGTGAATTGACAAAAGTACAATAGCCACGTTTAGGATACAACTAGGTACACTGTGTGTTTGCTAGTATAATGGCTGAGTTTAAAAAAGTTAGAGTGTGCAATGCAGGCAGACGTGCTGCAAATAACGTTCCAATACTGTGAATAGACAAAAGTACAAAAGCCACGTTTACGATACAACTAGGTACACTGTGTGTTTGCTAGTATAATGGCTGAGTTTAAAAAAGTTAGAGTGTGCAATGCAGGCAGACGTGCTGCAAATAACGTTCCAATACTGTGAATTGACAAAAGTACAATAGCCACGTATAGGATGCCACTAGGTACACTGAGTGTTTGCTAGTATAATGGCTTAGTAACAATGAGTTGTAGTGTGCAATGCAGGCAGACGTGCTCTGCAAATGTCTTTGCACTAGTGGGACTATAGCAAAGTCCAATAGCCACGTTTAGGATGCCACTAGGTACACTGAGTGTTTGCTAGTATAATGGCTTAGTAACAATGAGTTGTAGTGTGCAATGCAGGCAGACGTGCTCTGCAAATGTCTTTGCACTAGTGGGACTATAGCAAAGTCCAATAGCCACGTATAGGATGCCACTAGGTACACTGAGTGTTTGCTAGTAAAATTGCTTAGTTTAAAAAAGTTGGAGTGTGCAATGCAGGCAGATGTGCTCTGCTAATGTCTTTGCACTAGTGGGACTATAGCAAAGTCCAATAGCCACTTTTAGGATGCCACTAGGTACACTGAGTGTTTGCTAGTAAAATTGCTTAGTTTAAAAAAGTTGGAGTGTGCAATGCAGGCAGATGTGCTCTGCAAATGTCTTTGCACTAGTGGGACTATAGCAAAGTCCAATAGCCACGTATAGGATGCCACTAGGTACACTGAGTGTTTGCTAGTATAATGGCTTAGTAACAATGAGTTGTAGTGTGCAATGCAGGCAGACGTGCTCTGCAAATGTCTTTGCACTAGTGGGACTATAGCAAAGTCCAATAGCCACAGATAGGATGCCACTAGGTACACTGAGTGTTTGCTAGTATAATGGCTTAGTTAGAATGAGTTGGAGTGTGCAGAGGACAAGAGGGTACAGTGGCAGGATTGTGGTGCTCTGGGTAGAGGAATGGAAGCCTGCCTTTCTATTCCCTCCTAATGGTGAAATGCAGGGAGGAAATCCCTGACCTGGGCTACACAGACGCTGTTGCTGTTTGCAGGACCTGTCACCTATGGCTCTCTGACCCTGCCGCTTTGAGCCCTTAAAAGGACTGCTAGAAAGTGCTCTCCCTAAGCTGTCTAACGCTGTGTATGCAGCGCATACAGCTGTATCGGCTATAGGACTCAGGAGGACGGAGCTGCGACACTGATGTCTGACACCAAAGACGCAGAAGGCAGATAATGGCGTTCGTGAAGAAAATGTCCGGTTTTATAATGCAGGGACATGTGACATGCAGATCCTATCACACATGCCGTTGCTTCTCTGGCTCAAAGTCCACTTAGCTGTGTGTGTGTCTGTGATTGGCTGACATGCTGGCCCGCCCCACAAGACGCGCGCGCTTAGGGAAGGAAGACAAGAAAAAAAAAAAAAAAATGGCGATCGCCATTATAGAAACAGCAGTGATCTGAAGGCGCTGTTCACGCACACTATACACTGAAATGTGATAATAGTTTGATTCACAGAGTGACTTACACTATTACAGCAGAAACCAAGCTATGATTTAGCTGTTTTTTGGCTGCTAGAACCGTTCTCGAACGTTTCTAGAACTATCGAGCTTTTGCAAAAAGCTCGAGTTCTAGTTCGATCTAGAACATGCCCCAAAATCACTCGAGCCTAGAACTGGAGAACCACGAACCACGAACCGCGCTCAACTCTACACACGAGGTACTACGACAATTCCGGTTCTGTTACATTAGTGAAAGCATACTGCGCGGGCATATGACATGACGACCTGCTGTGAGCTACAGGCAGAGACTGAGCCGCAACAATGAGCAGTAATATCACAGAGGTTATTTGTGGTCACAGCTGGAGGTTCCCATGGTCTTCCAATTGTGACCTGACCTCAAGTGACCTAATTGAACTAAGCGACCGTGACCTTACCTTTTTTCTTAGGTGAGGTCACATAGTTCACATACCTGCATCTCCTGATAGAAAACCACATTTTTTTTTGCCAGAGATGCATATTTGGTGCTGAAATTTCTACACTAATCTTCTGCACCCAATCTACACCTCCTGGGAAAATATTGCACCAAAACACCATGCGGTTTTGATTGGACAATCATGCGTTTTTTTATTTATTTTTTTTGCCAGGAGGTGTAGATTGGGTGCAGGAATATGGTGTAAATTTAAGCAACAAATCTGTTTCTCTTGCCAGAAAATGCACAAAAATGGTTTTGACACCGTTTTAATGCGATTTTCTGCCAGGAGCTTCAAATTTGGTTTTAAAATCTGGTGCAGATATTGCTATGGTATGCAAGCTTGGTATCCGTATGGAGGGCCAAGTCCACTCTTGAGAGCTAGATTCTGCAGCTTTCGGGTGGCTTGTTACTACAAACTCTCCTTCCAGTGCAACGGGGAACTTCTCCTTCATCACAGACCTATGGTACTTGTTTCCTCTGGAAGGCATCTCTTCTTGCCTTCGGAATCGCTGACCTCAGGATTCAGGAACTTCCCAATCCGTTACTGGCTCAGCAGACACCAGGGCTCTGTCACACTCCAGTTCACAATATCTCTTACAACTCAGTATCATACCTGTCTCCCAACCATTATTCTAAGATAGTGTTACACCTATAGTGTCTTACGTCATATCCTTTCTAAAGACAATGTCCCTAAAACACAGTTAACATACACATTTTTGGTATTGTTGTTGTGAGGATAACCCATTTAATTTATGGGGTGAGTCTCCAGAAGCTGGGCACAATGAAGGGTCATTACCATGTACTCGGCATGACAAAAGTTTATTTGCAATTTCAAATTCAGCATTTTTTACTGCGTTTGACTCCATGGATATTTTACAAAGAGAATATCATTACTACATCCATAAATTAATTCTCTGAGAGGTTAATTTCCAAAATGTTGTCACTTGAGGGGGATCCTGCTGTTTTAGCACCTAGGGGCTCTACAAATGAAGTCCATGAACTATTTCAGGAAAATCTGTGCTTCAATAATCAAAGTACATTCCTTTCCTCCCTAGCCCTCCGGTGCACCTAAAAAGTACTATACAGTCACATGTGGGGTATTGTCCCATTCAGGGGAAATTGTGTAGCACATTGTGGAGCCCTTTTCAATTTATGCCCCATGTGAGAATTGGAAATCTGTGATTAAAACAACTTTTTAGTTGCAAAAATGTAATTGTTCTATCTTCATCACCCAATAGTATAAAATGCAGTGATATGCCTGCCTGTGGTGTCCATATGCTCACTGCACCACTAGATGAGTTCAATGAGGATTGTAGCTTGTAAAATGAGGTGAGTTGTGAGAGGTCTGTTTTTCTGGCTTGTCAGGGGCTCTGCAAATGCAACAAATCTGAACTCTATTATGGCACTCATTCCCTTCCAAGCCCTGCTTTGTGTCCAAACAGTAGTTTTCCACCACATATGGGCTATCGGTGTAGTTAGGTGAAGTTGCACATACAATTGTACGGTGCATTTTCTCCTGTTAACTCTTTGAAAATTGATAGTTGGAGAAAATACTAAATGTTTGTGAGAAAAATATATATTTGTTTTCATTTTCACAGCTCAATTTTATAAAATTCAGTGAAGCACCATACATCTAGATAAATTCCTTTAGGGATCTAGTTTCCAAAATGTGGTCACTTATCACGTATCAGAGGCTCTCCAAGCACAACATGGGGTCCATGAAAAAAGTTAAATGACACTCCTTTCCTTTTGAGCCCTGCAGTGTGCCTAAGGCTAGGGCCCCACTTTGCATTTCCACCTGCGTTTTTGGTGCTTTTTAGGTCCGTTTTGAGAAGCACCTTTTTCATGCCAAAAGGCATGCGTTTTGATTTCCCAGCAAAGTCTATGGAAAATTATGATTTTCTGTTTTAAAACGCTGCGTTTAATTTGCATATTTTGTGGCAAAAAACCATGCGTTCAAAGAAGCAGTATGTCAATTGTTTTTGCCATTTTGGGTGTGTTTTGCTAACATTGAAGTCAATGAGAAATGGCAAAAACCAAGATTTCAGCAAATTTCTGCGTTTTACCTGCTTTTCCAGTGCAGAAAACATGCGTTTTGGACTTCAAAAACGCATGCTTTTTGGACATCAAAATAATGATAATAATAATATGTCCCTTTACACACACACACACATAGTCCGACAATTAAAAATAAGAATTTTAATAAATTATTGCTATTTTCCATTAAATATCACATTACCACTATAATTTCATTAAATTAATCTATTTTCATTATTATTCACAAAAATATAGATTTGTTTCTTTTTTTCACATTTTTTCATGGAGTTTGACTATTTAATCTTTATTTAGCAGTGTCTTTATGTTCAAAACGCATCTATCAAAACGCAGGTGGAAAAGCAGATGAAAAGTGCTGAAAACACATCTAAAACTCGGTAAATAGGCATAAGTTTTCAGCGCTAAATTTCTCAAAAAGGCAACTTTGGTCAAATCAATTAAGCCCAAAATGTGCGTTTAGAACTGCAAGTAGGTGAACGCAAAGTGGGGCCCTAGCCTTACCAGTAGTTTTGCATCCCCCATGTGGCATTGGCGTAATTATTAGAAATTGCACAAGAAATTGTACGGTACATTTTCTATTGTTACTCTTGCAAAACAGCAAAATTTCGGGCTAAACTAACATTTTTGTGGAAAAAAGTAAAATTTTCATTTATTTTTGCCACATTGATTTAGGTCTTGTGAAGCCTTAAAGGGTTAATAAACTTCTTGGATGTAGTTTTGAGCAGTGTGAGGTGTGTAGTTTTTAAAATGGTGTCACTTTTGTGATGATCTGTCACCCAGGCCTCTCAAAGTCACATGAAATGTGATGTGGTCCCTAAAAAAACGATTGTAACTTTTGTTTGAAAAATGAAAAACTCATAAACCTTGAACCCCTCTAACTTTGTAACAAAAAAAATATGTTTTTCAAAATTTGCTCTGATGTAAATTAGACATGTGAGAAATGTTATTTATTAACTATATTGTGGGGCCTAATTCTCAGATTTAATGGCATAAAAATAACATTTTTCTAAATTGCGATTTTTTTTTAACATTTTTTGCTAAATTTCCAGTGTTTTCACAAATAAATGCAAAATATATCATCTTAAGTTCACTCCTATCAGGAAGTACAATATGTAAAATATGAAAAAAACATTCTCAGAATCACCAGGATGTGTTAACGTGCTCCAGAGTTATAACCTGTCAAAGTGACACTGCTCAGAATTGCAAAAAATGGCCTAGTTATGAAGGTGAAAATCATTTTCTGGGGTAAAGGGGTTAGGAATGGGCTGATCCCTTCTTCCTTTCTTGATATCATTGTTGATTTACCCAAAGCTATTCTCCTGTTGACTTCCAGTGTTATCGCTGCACCTTGAATGATCATCGATCTGAGTAGGTTGAAGTCCTTTACAAATTCTAGTTTGCTGCCATCCATCCAAGATTTTTCTTGTTTGTACCTGACAGTAGTCATTATCTTTATCTTTTTTATATTAAGTAGGAGTCCCATGTTTGATATGCTATTGTGTATTTGATGTTTGTATTGCGTTTTGTTGCCTGTATTGTGTATTTGATGTCTATATCTGTGTATTTGATGCAATTATATTTTTGTGCTGATATTGCTTGGTCAAAAGGGAAGATCAAAAGCTGCAGAGATATCATAAAGTTCAGAACTTGGAATGCATCAACCATGAACCAAGGCAAATTTGACACCGTCAAAGCCAAAATTAACAGAACAGGACTCCACTTATATGGAATTAGCAAAATAAGATGGACGCAAGCCAGAATTTCCAGAAAAACTAATATTGCATCTATTATTCTGGCAATGATAATCTGAAGAGGAAATGGTGGTACTTTTATTCTCAATCGAAAATTGCCAGAACTGTTCTGAAGTACAATGCAGTCAGTGAAAGAGTCATCATGTAAGACAACAAGGAGTGCCAATCCATGTCATAGTTATTCAAGTCTACTCTCCAACAACAGATGCCAAAGAAATTAAAAAGATGCCAAGACAAGACTTAGGGGCACTTTGCACACTGCGACATCGCAGGTGCGATGTCGGTGGGGTCAAATTGAAAATGACGCACTTCCGGCATCGCATGCGACATCACAGTGTGTAAAGGCTGGATGATACGATTAACGAGCGCAAAAGCGTCGTAATCGTATCATCGGTGCAGCGTCGGCGTAATCCATGATTACGCTGACGCGACGGTCCGATGTTGTTCCTCGCTCCTGCGGCATCACACATCGCTGTGTGTGAAGTCGCAGGAGCGAGGAACGTCTCCTACCGGCCTCACTGCGGCTTCCGTAGGATATGCGGAAGGAAGGAGGTGGGCAGGATGTTTACATCCTGCTCATCTCCGCCCCTCCGCTCTGATTGGCTGCCTGCCGTGTGACGTCGCAGTGACGCCGCACGACCCGCCCCCTTAACAAGGAGGCGGGTCGCCGGCCACAGGGACGTCGCACGGCAGGTGAGTGTGTGTGTGAAGCTGGCGTAGCGATAACTTTCGCTACGCCAACTATCACCACATATCGCTGCTGCGACGGGGGCGGGCACTATCGCACTCGGCATCGCAGCATCGGGCTGCGATGTCGTAGTGTGCAAAGCCCGCCTTAGGCCAGCGTCACACTCACCGACATGTTGTGCGATCGCATGAGCGATCGCACCCGCCCTCATTGTTTGTGCGTCACGGAAAATTTGTTGCCCGTGTCGCACAAAGTCGTTAACCCCCGTCACACATACTTACCTCCCGAATGACCTCGCTGTGGGTGGCGACATCCTCTTCCTGAAGGGGGAGGGACGTTCGGCGTCACAGCAACGTCACACAGCGGCCGCCCAATAGAAGCAGAGGGGCGGACATGAGCGGGACGTAACATCCCGCCCACCTCCTTCCTTCCACATTGCCGGCGGCTGCAGGTAAGCTGCAGTTCGTCGTTCCCGAGGTGTCACATGGAGCGACTTGTGCTGCCTCGGGAATGATGAACAACCGACACACAGAAGGAGGAACGAGTTGATGAAAATGAGCAACGTGTCAACGAGTAACAATAAGGTGAGTATTTTTGCTCGTTAACAGTCGCTCATAGCTGTCACATGCTATGATATATCAAACAATGCCGGATGTGCGTCACGGAATCCGTGACCCTGACAACATATCGTCCGATATATCGTAGCGTGTGATGGGGCCTTTTCTCATTGTAATAAGAAACGTGAATGCACAAGTGGGCCATGGCAAACGTTGAACCCTTGAAGGAAACTTTGAACTTAGTGAAGGAAACGAGGTGGGAGGAAGATTCACTGATTGTTGTACAACAAATCAACGGTACATTATGAACACCATCTTCCAAAGTCACAAATGGAGACTCTACAGGTAGACATCATTGAATGGAGCCTATAAGAATCAGATAGACTGCAGATGTGTTGGCCAAAGATAGAGGTTATTGATAATTACCACAAAAATAAGGCCAGGAGCTGACTGAAACTGATCATGAAGTTTTGACAGCAAAGATTAAGTTAAGATTAGAGTCAAGTGGCGCAAACAGATAATACATCAGGTTATTTCCAACTTTGATTTGACCAACATACTGTTAGGGCCAGATGGACGGGTAGACCCTGGAGGTGGATCCACTGGGCCGAACTCCCGGATGAGGGAAAGGAGTCCGGTAGCCGGAGCACTGTAGGTAGCAGGACAGTCCGTGCACTGGGAGAAAATGGAGAAGTCCCTGGGACCACGAGGTCACTGATGGTGGTCCGGGTGACGGAGCTCAGGTTCGGAAGCCGTGATGGTGTCAGGCGGGGTCCGGAACCGTTGGAGCGAGATGACGGGTCACCGCAGGGATCCGAGATGGTACGGACTGTCAGGATGGCAGATGGGCAGCGTTCAGGGTTCGAGGTACCGTAGGACCGGATGGCGATGCAGGATCGGCTCTAGAAGACAGAGAGGTAAGTATCTCACAGAACACAAGGAGACCTGACTCCTAGCTTGGGAAAACACGAAGAACAGGCCCCGCTCCCTTGGACATTAACCCCCTATATACCCTGTACCTGTGTGCCTCATTTCCTGTTAATTGACACTGGCCCTTTAAGAAAGGGTCAGTGACCGCGCGCGCGCCCTAATGCGCATGCGCGCGGCCCGGGTGCCAGAAGCCAGGGCAGGAAGCTGAGGGGAGGACGCAGGGGAGCCGGCCAGGGACTGGGAAGCCGTCGGGCGCCGGGAGCGGAGACCAGGGGGCCTGGGAGGTACGGGCACCGGAGGCTGGAGAGCGGGGAGCGTGGCAGGTGAGCCGGGGAGCGGAGCAGAGGACCCATGGAACGGAGCAGAGGACCCGGGGAGCGTGACAGTACCCCCCCCCCACGCCCCCCTCCCCGCAACCGGGACAGGAAGGCACGGATCAGAGGAGTGCCCACGTTCTCCCTGGGCTCCCAGGACCTATCCTCAGGACCATACCCTTCCCAGTCCACCAGGAAGAACTGCCGACCACGTACGGTCTTCATGGCCACGATATCTCTTACCGCATAGATGTCGTCCTCAGCAATAGGAGGAGGAGCCGGATTGGCGGCAGCGGAGAAGGGACCAAGGACAACCGGCTTGAGCAGAGAGACGTGGAAGGAGTTGGGTATTCTCATCGTGGCCGGTTGCAGTTTGTAGGAGACCTCATTGATCTTGCCGAGGACTTTAAACGGTCCGATGTAGCGAGGTCCCAGCTTGTAGGATGGTATCTTCAGTCGGATGTACTTGGAAACAAGCCAGACGAGATCTCCCGGAGAGAAACACGGAGGGTCCAGGCGTCTCTTGTCCGCGTGTCTCTTCATCCGCAGGGTTGCCCGTGCAAGGGACGCCTTAACTGAGTCCCAAATGGTTGTAAAGTCACGGAGTACTGCATCAGCAGCAGGGATGTCCGAGGACGAGGATACAGGCAATGGGACAGACGGCTGAAGTCCGTAGACGACATGGAAGGGAGAACTGGAGGAGGACTCACTGACGTGGTGATTATGGGAGAATTCAGCCCAAGGAAGAAGCGTGGACCAATCGTCATGATGGGCGTTCACGTAGTGACGTAAGAAAGAGGTCAATATCTGATTGACCCGTTCCACTTGGCTGTTCGACTGAGGGTGGTAGGCTGAAGAAAAGTCCAGAGTCACTCCCAGATGTTTGCAGAGAGCCCTCCAGAAGCGGGAGGTGAACTGAGTTCCTCTGTCGGACACTATGTGTGATGGAAAGCCATGCAAGCGGAAGATGTGATGTATATAGGCGTCCGCGAGTTCCTGAGCAGAGGGCAGTCCAGCCATAGGAACGAAATGGGCCATTTTAGAGAACCGATCCACCACGACCCATATGACTGTGTGTCCGGAGGACAATGGCAAGTCCGTAATAAAGTCCATCGCTATGTGTTGCCAGGGAACTGAGGGTATGGGCAGAGGCAGAAGACGGCCGTATGGCAGGTGTTTGGGTGTCTTGTTCCTGGCACAGGAGGAGCAGGCAGAGACAAAAGAGGTGACGTCCGTGCGCAGGGATGGCCACCAGTAATGACGTACAATAGCGCTCCATGTTTTCTTCTGACCTGCATGACCGGCTGTTTTCGAGGCATGGCCCCAGTGTAACACTTTTTGCCTGTCTTTCTCAGAGACATAGGTCTTCCCGGGCGGTATCTGGGCCAGGGTGACAGGAGCCACCGGAATAATCTTACTTGGACAGATGATGGGTTGAGATGTCTCTTCTTCCTGTTCCACGGGCATGAAAGACCTAGACAAGGCATCAGCGCGTACATTCTTGTTCGCGGGTCGGAAATGAAGCTGGAAGTCGAACCGGGCAAAGAACAAGGACCACCTGGCTTGCCGTGGGTTCAGTCGCTGAGCAGTCCGCAGGTATTTCAGGTTTTTGTGGTCCGTGTAAACAATGACAGGGTACACTGCTCCTTCCAGAAGATAGCGCCATTCCTCCAGAGCCAGTTTAACCGCCAATAGCTCTCGGTCACCGATGGTGTAGTTGCGTTCAGGCGCGGAGAAGCTCTTGGAGAAGAAACCGCACGTCACCATCTTCCCGGAGGAGGACTTCTGCATGAGCACTGCTCCGGCTCCCGAGGAGGAGGCATCCACCTCCAAGGTGAACTGGCGGTTTAACTCTGGACGGTGGAGTACAGGAGAGGAGGCAAAGGCTCGCTTTAGAGCGCCAAACGCGGCGTCGGCCGCAGGTGACCAGTCCTTTGGATTAGCCCCCTTCTTGGTCAAGGCGGAGAGAGGAGCAGTCAGAGCCGAGAAGTGAGGAATGAACTGGCGGTAATAGTTAGCGAATCCCAGAAAGCGTTGGATTGCCTTCAGTCCAGAAGGAGGAGGCCAGTTGAGAATGGAGGAGACCTTCTTTGGATCCATCTGCAGTCCGGTATCGGTGATGAGGTACCCCAGGAAGGGGAGAGAAGACTGTTCGAAGACGCACTTCTCGTACTTGGCGTACAGACGATTCTCTCTCAGTCTTTGTAGAACCAGTTGCACGTTCTCTCGGTGGGTCTGGAGGTCCGGAGAGAAGACAAGGATGTCATCCAGATATACCACCACACAGACGTAGAGAAGGTCCCGAAACACATCGTTCACTAATTCTTGGAAGACTGCTGGTGCGTTACACAGGCCGAAGGGCATCACGCAGTATTCATAGTGCCCATCACGAGTGTTGAACGCAGTCTTCCATTCATCCCCTGAGCGGATACGGACCAGGTTGTAGGCACCCCGAAGATCCAACTTGGTGAACACACGAGCTCCTCTGAGCCGATCAAACAATTCGGGGATGAGCGGCAGGGGGTACTTGTTTTTCACGGTGATTAGGTTCAATCCCCGGTAGTCTATACATGGGCGTAGGTCACCCTCTTTCTTCTTTACGAAGAAGAAGCCTGCTCCAGCAGGAGAGGAGGATCTCCGGGTGAATCCCTTAGCCAGGCTCTCTGTGATGTACGTAGACATGGCCCTTGTTTCGGCTGGAGACAGTGGATATATCCGTCCTCGAGGTGGTGTAGTTCCCGGGAGCAGGTCAATGGCACAATCGTAAGGACGATGTGGCGGAAGTACTTCGGACTCCTTCTTATCAAAGACGTCCACGAAGGACCAATAGGCTGAGGGCAGTCCCGGTAGGGCCTCGGGAACCGGAGGTCGCCGGATGGGTTGTATGGTCTTCAGACACCTCTCATGGCAAGAAGGCCCCCATCGAGTGATATCGCCAGTGCCCCAGCTGACTGAAGGCTCGTGTGTCCGCAACCAGGGAAGGCCCAGCAGGATTTGATGTGACATATGTGGGAGGATGTAGAGAGCGATGTTCTCGGTGTGCAGAGCACCGATACGCAGTTCAAGCGGCTTGGTGATCCAGGAGATGGTATCAGAGAGAGGTCTCCCATCCACAGAGGCAATCACAAGAGGTTTGGCGAGTGGAGTAACAGGCACCTGGTACTTGTCCACCGTGGCCTGCTGGATGAAATTGCCTGCTGCCCCAGAATCGAGGTACGCCTCAGCCGTAAACCGCGTCTCTCCCGTTGTCACTTGCACAGTCCATGTAACTGGGTCTGAGAGAGTCCCAGCACCTAGGGTGGCCTCTCCTGCCAACCCTAGGCTTTGGAGTTTCCTGGCCTCTCTGGACAGGCGCGTAGCAGGTGTGTGCCCTCTCCGCAGTAGAAGCAGAGACCCTTGGCGAGCCGCTCTGCTCGACGTTGTTCAGACTGTCGTACACGGTTGATCTGCATGGGCTCATGGACGGAGACACCAGAGGCCGTTGACTGGAGTACGGCGGGCTTCTGTGGAGGAGATGAATGCCGTACCGGACGTCTCTCACGGGATACCTCTTTGGACCGCTCCTGAAAGCGTATGTCCACTCGAGTCGCTAGGGTAATCAGGGCGTCCAGGGTGGACGGTACATCACGTCCAGCCAGCTCATCTTTGATTTGACCCGATAGTCCTTCCCAGAAGGCGGCGGTTAGGGCCTCGTTATTCCACCCGAGTTCTGAAGCCAAGGTGCGGAAACGGATGGCGTATTGACCCACCGTCAGTGTTCCCTGACGTAACCGGAGAAGTGATGACGCAGACGCGGAGGCGCGTCCGGGTTCGTCAAAGGTGCTGCGAAAGGCCTGCAGGAACTCCTGGAGGTTCTTGGTCATAGGTTCCTCCTTCTCCCACAAGGGGTTCATCCACGCCAGTGCCTCGCCCTCAAGGTGAGACATGATGAAGGCGACCTTGGCTTGGTCGGAGGCAAACAGATGTGGCAGCTGCGTGAAATGGAGGGAGCATTGGTTTATAAACCCCCTGCAGGTCTTGGGATCTCCGGCGTACCGGGGTGGTGAGGCCAAACGCAGTCTGGAAGCATCCGAAGAGACAGCCACGGGAGCGGGGGTCGTGGCTTGACTAGTGGAGGCTCGGGATGTTGAAGACGTGACTGCCGCTTGTAGCGTGGTCAGGCGGGTGTCCACGGAAGTCATAAAGTTCAGCATGCGGGTCTGGACTTCACGCTGGCGTTGGAGTTCCTCATGCAAGGCCGCTAGTGCTTCGGCGGGATCCATGGCCTGTTCTTACTGTTAGGGCCAGATGGACGGGTAGACCCTGGAGGTGGATCCACTGGGCCGAACTCCCGGATGAGGGAAAGGAGTCCGGTAGCCGGAGCACTGTAGGTAGCAGGACAGTCCGTGCACTGGGAGAAAATGGAGAAGTCCCTGGGACCACGAGGTCACTGATGGTGGTCCGGGTGACGGAGCTCAGGTTCGGAAGCCGTGATGGTGTCAGGCGGGGTCCGGAACCGTTGGAGCGAGATGACGGGTCACCGCAGGGATCCGAGATGGTACGGACTGTCAGGATGGCAGATGGGCAGCGTTCGGGGTTCGAGGTACCGCAAGACCGGATGGCGATGCAGGATCGGCTCTAGAAGACAGAGAGGTAAGTATCTCACAGAACACAAGGAGACCTGACTCCTAGCTTGGGAAAACACGAAGAACATGCCCCGCTCCCTTGGACATTAACCCCCTATATACCCTGTACCTGTGTGCCTCATTTCCTGTTAATTGACACTGGCCCTTTAAGAAAGGGTCAGTGACCGCGCGCGCGCCCTAATGCGCATGCGCGCGGCCCGGGTGCCAGAAGCCAGGGCAGGAAGCTGAGGGGAGGACGCAGGGGAGCCGGCCAGGGACTGGGAAGCCGTCGGGCGCCGGGAGCGGAGACCAGGGGGCCTGGGAGGTACGGGCACCGGAGGCTGGAGAGCGGGGAGCGTGGCAGGTGAGCCGGGGAGCAGAGAAGAGGACCCGGGGAACGGAGCAGAGGACCCGGGGAGCGTGACACATACCTGACGTTTTTTGGAGTGGTCTGCACAATTGATTTATATCACTGGACATGGATGAAATAAAACCTGAGGAATTATGGACACATAAAAGGACTGTTAAATGTTAATATTGAAGAATCATGAAACGCCAATAAACAAGAGGCACAAGAGTCCCCTGCAGCCTTGGTTAACAGAAGAGATCATCAAAGAAAGCTGAATGGCAAAAGCAAAACAGACCAAGAAGGATGCAGATAACATCAGTAAAAGATTAAAGATAGCCATTTGAGCAGACAAAAAACTTTATTAGGAAAGATATGTACAGAGATTAAAAAGGAACATCTGAAGTGCGAGGTATACCAGGAAGGTATACCAAAAGATTAAAAAGGTATGAAGAAAGTTTCAACCAAGAGTAGGAATGTTGAAAGACACCAACAGGAACAAACTAACTGAGCCAGAACAGATAAAGATTACCATCAAAAGATGGAAAGAATACATGGAGCATCTCTACAAGAATGAAGCAGTGAGAAAGGAAAAAACTTTGACTGGAAATGATGGAGAATTGAACATCTAGAAGGATGAAAAGGTTGCTGTGACAAAGCTTCTGTCAAAAAAATAAAGCACCCTGATGTGACAATATTCCAATAGCTAATGCATGAAAATAGAAAATCAAGCAGCATTCACCATCCTTAAAATGTCCTTTTATTAAATCCATTTAAAACATGTTGGGAGAGTACGTAATCCATATAGTACAACAGCCATTTCGCTTCTACATACACTTAAATGGGTCTCAATAGCTAATAGTCTTCGGAAGCAGCAGTTTATGTCATGACACTACTGTGTCAAAAGATATGAACAACTGGTAAAGGGCCCATGGACTGGACAAGATGGGTATTTATTCTATTTTGAAGAAGGGTGATGCTACTGACTGTGGAAACCATAGGACTATTGGGTTCATACCTATTGCCAACTAAACACTACTCAAGATCCTTTAAAAATGGCTACATCCTTATTTTAACAAAGAAAAGGAAAAAACAGGATTCAGAAAAGGCAAGAAGAATAAGAAATGTTATTGGTAACATTTGATGGATGCTGGAAAAAGCCAAATAATTCAACAAGGAATTAATCAACTAGAGCAAATCCTTGAACTGTGTTTAACACCAAAAACTTTGGAATACCATAAGGATGTGTGTGCTATGTGATATGATGTGGTATACATGTGATATGGGTATGCCGATTCATCTGATCAGCCTCGTTAGGCATCTTTACATAAAGTGAGAAGCAATAATCCAAACAGAACACAGTGACATGAGTTAATTCAAAGTAGAGTGAGGTGTCAGACGAGGCTGATTCTTGTCACCATTTCTCTTCAATTCATATGCAGAAGCTGTTTTCAGGTGGGCTGGATTTGCTAAAAAAAGAAGGAATCAAAATTGCTAGACAAATCAACCATCTTAAAAACACAGATAGTACAACATTGATAGCAACAAGCATTGATGAAACGAAGGGCTTATTACAGATTATCAAGATGGAAAACTCAAACATATTACTCCTACTTAGTACAATAAAGATCAAACATATTGAACACTGCCAGGTATGACCAGGACAAATTTTGGATCAATGGTGACAAACTAAAATTTGTGAAGGACTTCAACCTACTCGGATCAATGATTACTCAGGATGCAGGAATGACACTGATAGTCAATAGGAGAATAACTGTGGGCAAATAAACAATAAAGTCACGAAAATAATCATATCCTTAAAATTATAGATTAATATTTATTTGTATCCATTAAAATGTTTAGATTTCAAAGCAAATGAAAAACATTGTTTTCTTCTGACGTGATTCTGGCTAAAAGCCCTTAATCGTAGAGTATAACATTGCCATATGGCTAATATCTTATAAAGGTCCACACACTCCAACATGTGATACTAATTAATCTATATATATAATTGCCTTATTCTGTCTGTCTGTCTGTCTGTCATGCTCCAAAATTGTGTCCTTACGGTGACACAAAGCTGATTGGCCGCTGGGCTTGCCATGGCCCCGCCCCCCCACACCGATTGGCCGCTTGCCCAGGCTGCGCCCCCACACGGATTGACCAGCCGCTCGCCCAGGCTCCGCCCCCCCCACAGATTGGCCTCTCGCCCCGGCACCCTGCAGGCATTGGCAATTCGGCCACGCCACGCCCCGCCCCCCTCACGCAATGCACGCTAGCTCTGGCCCCGCCCCCTCCCTCCCCCCACGCATTCCCCGAACTGACACGGCTGTCACGGAGGTGAGTACTGTACTCCCCCTCCCCCCCCCGCGCATTCCCCGAACTGACACGGCTGTCACGGAGGTGAGTACTGTACTCCCCCCACACCCCCTCCCCAACCCCCCCCCGGCCCCCGCTCGCACGGGAGTGGTGTGGATACGTTGGTAACCATGCTCGCATGGTTACAAGCGCATCAAGGTCCTGCTGCGGCGGAAGATCCACACGCATACACATAACAGCACACACACAAACATACACACACATCAGATCACACTCACTCTCACACACACACCTCACACACACCTCACACACACCTCACACACACCTCACACACACCTCACATCGCATCCACACACTCACAGCATCCGGCGATATCGCTTGCTTCTCGGCCTCGATACTGTGCTGTTGTGACCTTCCAGGACCTGACGGAGGATCACATGGCCAGAGGCATGTGATTTCTCCGGATGTTGTGAGTATCAGCGCGTATGTGCGATATCGTCAGTGTCTGTGTGTGTGAGTGTATGCGATCGGGTGTGTGTGAGTGGATGCGATCGGGTGTGTGTGAGTGGATGCGATCGGGTGTGTGTGAGTGGATGCGATCGGGTGTGTGTGAGTGGATGCGATCGGGTGTGTGTGAGTGGATGCGATCGGGTGTGTGTGAGTGGATGCGATCGGGTGTGTGTGAGTGGATGCGATCGGGTGTGTGTGAGTGGATGCGATCGGGTGTGTGTGAGTGGATGCGATCGGGTGTGTGAGTGTCGGCAGAGGAGCACGGCGTGCTGGAGGAGGCTGGGAGCAGAGAGGCTGATCATGGGGAAGGCTGGGAGGGGGAGGCTGATGCTGGGGGAGACTGGGAGGGGAAGGCTGATGCTGAAGGAGGCTGGGAGGGGGAGGCTGGGAGGAAGGAGGCTGGGAGGAGAGAGGCTGATCCTGGGGGAAGGCTGGGAAGGGAAGACTGATGCTGAGGGAGGCTGGAAGGAGAGAGGCTGATGCTGGGGGAGGCTGGAAGGAGAGAGGCTGAGGCTGGGAGGAGAGAGGCTGATGCTGGGGAAGGCTGATGCTGAGGGAGGCTGGGAGGGGAAAGCTGATGCTGGGGAAGGCTGGGAGGACGGAGGCTGGGAGGAGAGAGGCTGATCCTGGGGAAGTCTGGGAGAGGGAGGCTGATGCTGGGGGAGGCTGGAAGGAGAGAGGCTGATGCTGGGGGAGGCTGGAAGAAGAGAAGCTGATGCTGGGGGAGGCTGATGCTGGGGGAGGCTGGGAGGAGAGAGGCTGATGCTGGGGAAGGCTGGGAGGAGAAAGGCTGTTGCTGGGGACAGAGAGGAGAGGCTGATGCTGGGAGGAGAGAGGCTGATCTGGGATGAGAGAGGCTGATGCTGGGAGGAGAGAGGCTGATGCTGGGGGAGGCTGGGAGGGGGAGGCTGATGCTGGGGGAGGCTGGGACGAGGGAGGCTGATGCTGGTGGAGGCTGATGCTTGGGGAGGCTGATGCTCGGGGAGGCTGGAAGGAGAGAGGCTAATGCTGGTGGAGGCTGATGCTTGGGGAGGCTGATGCTGGAGGAGACTGGGAGGGGAAGGCTGATGCTGAGGGAGGCTGGGAGGGGGAGGCTGGGAGGAAGGAGGCTGGGAGGAGAGAGGCTGATCCTGGGGAAGGCTGGGAACGGGAGGCTGATGCTGAGGGAGGCTGGAAGGAGAGAGGCTGATGCTGGTGGAGGCTGATGTTGGTGGAGACTGATGCTTGGGGAGGCTGATGCTGGGGGAGACTGGGAGCGGAAGGCTGATGCTGAGGGAGGCTGGGAGAGGGAGGCTGGGAAGAAGGAGGCTGGGAGGAGAGAGGCTGATCCTGGGGAAGGCTGGGAAGAGGAGGCTGATGCTGAGGGAGGCTGGAAGGAGAGAGGCTGATGCTGGGGGAGGCTGGAAGGAGAGAGGCTGAGGCTGGGAGGAGAGAGGCTGATGCTGGGGAAGGCTGATGCTGAGGGAGGCTGGGAGGGGAAAGCTGATGCTGGGGAAGGCTGGGAGGACAGAGGCTGGGAGGAGAGAGGCTGATGCTGGTGGAGGCTGATGCTTGGGGAGGCTGGGAGAGGGAGGCTGATGCTGAGGGAGGCTGGGAGGAGGGAGGCTGGGAGAGGTAGGCTGAGAGAAGAGAGGCTGATGCACACACACACACACACGCGCGCGCGCGCACTGCACAACACACCACATACACACACACACTGGGAACCACAAACAACTGCCCTACACAGACACCCACACACACAGACAACGCTGCGCACACACACAACACCCAACACACAAACACCGCGGCACACACAAATATACGCACATACCGCACAACACACACATTGCACAAAACATACCTCCCCCAAAACACACCACACACACACAAACCGCGCAACACACACACAACGCTACAGACACACAGCGCTCCACAAACAACACAACACACATACAACACCGCTCTCACCCCCCGTCACACTCAGACAACACCCAGAACATGTACAGCGCCTACACAAACACTTGGTAACTACACACAACAACATCTATATATATATATATATATATATATATATATATATATAACAAAAATCATACATGAACTACACAATACGTAAATTCTAGAATACCCGATGCGTAGAATCGGGCCACCTTCTAGTATACATAATAAATGTTCTCATAATCAACACAGCTTCATTTTATCAATATATTGTATATACATCGTGTATCTTTTATAATTCATGCTTTTCAGCTGTTCGGAGTTAAATCATGTAGGCCAAATTGCATCTCTAAGAAATAATTTATTTTGCCAATTACCATATTTTTCGGACTATAAGACGCACTGAACCATAAGACGCACCCTGGTTTTAGAGCAGGAAAATAGAAATAAAATTTTAAGCAAAAAATATGGTCATGACACACTGTTATGGGGCGAGGATCTGCTGCTGACACTGTTATGGGGGTAATGTCCCCAAATTCTCCATTAAGGTACCTCATCCTGGTAATGATCCTCCTGCCTTGTATGTATGTATGTATGTATGTATGTATATATATATATATATATATATATATATATATATAATCGCGGATGGGTGCCACCTTCGCTGCGGCAACCGGGGCTGCTCGAGTGGCGCTCAGGTCCGGAATCGTGTTTGGGGCTCGAGTGGTGACCGGACCCGGGGCTCGCGCAACTGCCCGTCCACGCACACAGTGAAAGAGGGGGGTTATTTACAGAGGGAATTGTCTGTGATGCCACCCGTGGGTTGTGGTGATGGGATGGTAGCATCGCTGCTGCCTCTCGGGGCTGGTGTCCGGGACAGATGGTGTGGCGGCAGCAAGGTGGTATCCTCTCCACGGGTAGGTGAGGTGTATTCCTGGGGCCCATGTGTAGGTAGGGAGCAGTACTGGGGTGCCGTCGGCAGGTTGGACTGGATGACACCGGTATACTCACACTTAGGAAGAATTCACACAGAGTCCGTATTGTAAACCAAGGCCGGATGCTGGTTGCCTCTGGAGGGGTGTGCTGGTCCCGCACACAGGTTGGTAAGGTAGGGGCTCTTCCTCCTGCACTTGTGTCTTGCAGTGTGTAGATTAAACCCGCTTGGAATGGGAGAAATCCGCTCCCCTGCAGCTTTGTACGCAGAGGGAGCCGTTGCCCGCAGATGCTGACCCGTAGGATCTCAAAGGGTTCTTGGCGGACACCCTATCCCCCGCGTTGGGCTGCCGGTCTGCTCTATCTGGGCTTCTCTTCACTGAAACAAGGCCTGGTACCTTGTCCCGCTGGTCAATTAACAAGGGGCTTGAAGCTTGCCTCGTCCTAGGGTCCAAGTACCCCGCCTGTGCTTGGCCTCCGGACCGGATGCCCATTGTCGGTACCGGCAGACTACAACCCTGCCCCGGTCCACTTCAGGTCTCCCGCGACTGGATCTCCGTCGCCTGTGGCTCTACAATGCCGTCTGCCACCTAGTCGGTCCTCCCGTGTTCCAAGGGCTCCAACCCTGATCACACTGCACCTCAGCTCCTTTCTCCAACTGCAACTGAACTCAGACTAAAGGCCCTGTCACACACAGAGATAAATCTGCGGCAGATCTGTGGTTGCAGTGAAATTGTAGACAATCAGTGCCAGGTTTGTGGCTGTGTACAAATGGAACAATTTGTCCATGATTTAATTGCAACTACAGATCTGCCAAAGATTTATCTCTGTGTGTGACGGGGCCTTTAGACTTAACTTAACTGACTGGTTCCCTCCCCTTGTCACCTCTAGACCCCTAGGTGGACGTTCCCATCTGCCTGATCCCGCCCACTGGTGTGTCCTGGCTGACATGGGGGGGCGACTAGGATTTGTGGATGATGTTCCTATGTGTGGAATGTGTGGTGTTAATTCCCAAGGAGGAAGCAATTCCTGTATCCTTGGTGGGGGGTACAGTCATCTGTGACTACCTGGTTTTGCCAGGGTGTCAAATATACATGTCCCTCATTCTGGTATAGCCCCCATCCTGCTATATACTGCCATCCTGGTATGTGCCCCCATCCTGCTATATACTGCCATCCTGGTATGTGCTCCCATCCTGCTATATACTCCATCCTGGCATATGGCCACATCATGCTATATACCCCATCCTGATATATGGCCGCATCATGCTTTATACCCCATCCTGGCATATGGCCGCATCCTGCTATATACCCCATTCTGGCATATGGCCGCATCCTGCTATATAGCCCCATTCTGGTATGTGCTCCCATCCTGCTATATACCCCCATTTTGCTATATACCCCATCCTGCTATATACCACAATCCTAGTATATGCCATCATCCTGCTATATACCCCTATCCTGCTATATATCCCCATCCTGCTATATACCCCCATCCTGATATATACCCCTATCCTGCTATATAACCCCATCCTGATATATGCTATCATCCTGCTATATACCCCCATCCTGCTATATACCCCCCTCCTGCTATATACCCCCATCCTGCTATATGGCCACATCCTGTGGCACACAAAAAAATAAACGTTCATACTCACCTTTCTTCCTCCCTGCAGCATTGCTTGTCCTCCTGTCTGTGCCAACCGCGGCTGTGTGGATATGTGCGCACAGCGATGACGGAAAAGAAAAAGGTTTTCAGCTCACCTGACACCCAAAGCCGTAAGATCCTGGGGATGCTCATGGTCCGCTGGTGAGTCCAAACCAGCTAGCAGGCAATGGTGAAAAAGAAAGAGTTGGACCCAGCACCGATTCCACAAATATATTAAAAATAAAATATCTTTATTAATACATGATTAAAAATTTATATGAAGACCATGGTGAAGAGTATGGAACATAGAACTTAACGCGTTCGGACTTCATAAATTTAAAAGCAAAAAAACTAGTCCTTAATCATGTGACATCATCTCTGTGAGCACCGCTAGTCTCCACACAGCCACGGCCGACACTGATAGGAGGAGATCACGGCGCTGCAGGGATCGTTGTCGGGGAGTGTACTGATTCACTGCCCCCACGCGCTGATGATGATGCGCGGGGAGCAGCGAATACAGCCGCACATGATCACTCCAGGCTGTAGTTGCTAGGGGTCATCACGGCCGGCTGTTAATTATGCGCGCATCCCCCGCCCACCTGTCAGCGCCGGCTTCAGTGATGAGAGATGGGTGGGAGGATGGGCGTGCATATTAAATGAGCAGGCCCACGTGGTCACGGCAGGCGCTGCTGCAGCCTGCTCATGCCCCCAATGACCCGATCCACCGCAGCACCTTCATTCCTCGCAGCCATTCCCTACATTCAGACTATAAGACGCATCCCCCACTTTCCCCCAACATTTGGGGGGAAAAAAGTGTGTCTTATAGTCCGAAAAATATGGTACACCCCCTGTCAGGTGGGTCTACCTTTTTTATCCCATAAAAAGTGAAGCTATCTTTTTAGCTATTATGAATCTCAAAAAAATGCTTTGCTGCTCTTGAATAACTGCTATATTTAGTATTAATATTTTTAAGATGTTCTGAGATTCTTTTCTTTAACATTTGACTACTACAGCCTTCATATTTTACATTACAGATAGAACAAAAAATTACATATATCACATGATCACTATTACAGTTAATAAATGAGTTTATATTCCATGTGTCATTAACTTTTTGTCTTAGTTTACTAAATTTGCTGTTTTTACACTTTTTACCAGCACCATTGAAAAATTCTTTTATTACAAGCCAGTTTCTATTGTACTCAGATTTTCTATGAATACTTGGTGAAAGCATATTGCCAAGGAAACGCCCTCTTTTTGCCACACAACTATAAGCCTGTGCTAGGATTTGAGTCAATGTCTCATCTTGATAGAACACTGGAATATATCTCAATATGATATGTTTGATATCATTGTATTGCTCGCTACAACTAGTAATATAGGTAATTCCATCTTTATTTTTCCTGTTCTACACTTTTTGGGGCACTAATGTTCCTTTTCTGCTGATATTTTTAGCTTTGTGAAAAGATTCTTGAATAATATTTTTTTCTGTTATCTTTTTGTTGTAACCTTTCCATAATAATTTGACTTTCTTCCCCCAATAATTCCATTATTGTAGCAAATTCTCCTCACCCTGATAAAATCCCCATAAAGGATCGCATCAATGATATGTGCTGGGTGACAACTATTCGCATTTAAAGGGCGCTTTACACGCTACAATATATCTTACGATGTGTCGGCGGGGTCACGTCGTAAGTGACGCACATCCGGCATCGCAAGTTACATTGTAGCATGTAACAGCTACGTGCGATTGCAAATGAACGGTAAAAGGTTCATCGCATGCACGTCGTTCAATTCCTAAAAATTGAATGTCAGGTTGTTCATCGTACCCGGGGTAGCACACATTGCAGTGTGTGACACCCCGGGAACGATGAACAGATCTTACCTACATCCTGCGGCTCCTGTCGGCAATGCGGAAGGAAGGAGGTGGGTGGGATGTATACGTCCCGCTCATCTCCGCCCATCCTCTTCTATTGGCCCGCGGCCACGTGACGTCGATGTGACGCCGAACGTCCCTCCCACTCTAGGAAGTGGATGTTTGCCACCCACATCGAGGTCGCATGGAGGGTAAGTACGTGTGACGGGAGTTATTAATTTGTGCGACACGTTCAACAAATTGAACATGCCACACATACAATGGGGGCGGGTATGATCGCATACGATATCGTATGCTGGATCGTATGGTGTAAAGCAGGCTTAAGATACCTTTCCCACTTGCCGGTTTTCTGAACATAGAACACAATCTTTTTGCTATATCTTTTAAGAGTGAGATCTAAATAATTAATAATTGAGTCTGGATTTGAAAAAGTAAAGCTTAAATTTAAAGCCCGCTGTACACTCTGCGAAATCGTTACCAATATCGCTAGCGTGCGTACCCGCCCCCATCGTTTGTACGTCACGGGCATATCGCTGCCCATCGCGCACAAAATCGCGCACCCCCGTCACATAGACTTACCTGCATAGCGACGTTGCTGTGATCGGCGTACCGCCTCCTTTCTAAGGTGGCGGTTCGTTCGGCGTCACAGCGACGTCACTAAGCGGCCGCCCAATCAAAGCGGAGGGGCAGAGATGAGCAGGACGAACATCCCGCCCACCTCTTTCCTTCCTCATTGCTGGTGGGAGGCAGGTATGGTTCCTCGTTCATGCGGTGTCACACGTAGCGATGTGTGCTGCCGCAGGAATGACGAACTACATCGCCCAAGCATCAGCAACGATATTTGGGAATAGGGGGGATGTCACCGATGAGCGATTTTGAATGTTTTTGCGATGATTCAAAATCGCTCATAGGTGTCACACACAACGAGATCGCTAACGCGGCTGGATGTGCGTCACAAATTCCGTGACCCCAACGAGATTGCTTTAGCGATATTGTAGCGTGTAAAGCCACCTTTAGTCATTATTGTAGAGGTATTGAATAAAAACTGTCACAGTCACTATGTTCTCAGACCAAACAATTAAAAGGTCATCCACATAGTGACCGTACCATGTGATTTTGTACAAAAAAGGATGAGAATTGGAAAATACAAAAAAATCTTACCACCATGCTACATATAAAATTTCAGGTGATGATGAGATGCGGGAGCTCATTGGAGCTCCCTTGATTTGGAAAAAATAATCCGTGTTTTAATAAGTATTCCATACGTCCCAAGATTATTTATTTAAAGTTCATGTATTCACTGTTTTTGTCAAAATATTTAATGGAATTGTGATGCCCTGGCCTATCAGGTCGTCACAGGGTATTATGCAATCTGCCCTTCTGCACAGTATCCACTCCTCCTTGGTTACGGATCCTGGTCTTTTGGTGTTGCTAACAACTTAGCCAGTCAAAATCCTAGAAACACTTTGCACCGTACACAAAAGACACACCATTGGGGGGCCTGAAGGGAATAGGGCCCCCCACATGGGGCGTTTGTAGGGGAAAGTGGAAAAGTGACAGAGAAGTGAAACAGGAGTGAAAGGAAAAGGAGGTGGAAGGTAACTATCTGGGAGAGAGAGGTCACCGGTCCGGGGCAGGGCTCCTGAAGTTACTAGGTGGCAGACGTTGGTCTAGGCCTGGTATGAGCTGGAACCCCGGTCGCAGGGGATCGCGTCAAGGGGAACAGACTGCCCAGGAGGGTGGCCGGCGGCCTTGAGCCATCACCGGGCAGGGGCCAGGGCACAACGGGGTACGTGAACCCTAGGCTGGGAAGTAGCTTCACGTGTCCCGGTAATTTACCCGATGGGGGTGAAGACTTCAAGATTCATCCCCAACCCACTGCAAAAATCGGGGTACTAGCGCAGCGATGGGATAGGATTTTCCCAAATTACTGTCCATAGAAATCCTACGCGTGAACCCTGAGAGCAAGCTCACTCCGTTAGCCATATGGGCGAGCGGGACCCGAAAAGTTTCAAGCTTGAGGGTCCAACTAGTGAGAAGGTGCCACGGAGAAGGCCACAGGCTAACAGCAACACCAAGGGCACGGATTCAAGCGTGCTCAATCCATGCTGCAGTGGTGCTCAGAATTCTGGTTTACAAGCTGTGATTATTCCTGGACTGAGTGAGTACGCTGAAAAAAGCCCCCTTTACCTCTCTCCAATGGCATCCCTTCACCAACACTCACCGGGCCCCGGGGCACAAATCTACCCACGGAGGGGTTAAACATCCTGCTGCTACACCATCACCACCGAGCTCCCCAACAGCAGCAGTGGTCTCCTACATTTCCATGCACCGTGGGTGGTGTCACGAACTTACACATCCCCTGTACATACTATCCCCCCTCCTTTTGAATTTGGGTGTCCGCGTGAAACCCCGGGTCCGGAGACCCCTCGAGCCACTGCGGTTTTGGATCCAAGCAGCTCGGCCACTGGCACGGGGGCGGTACACCTCAAAAAACCTGGCGTCACGAACAGGATATGAGCAGGACCCACTTACTTGGTGACGTGCACCTTGAAGGTCGAAAACCATGAGTCAAGAGTCCTTTTTCGCCAATTCCGCCATTATCTGCCATCTTATAGCGCCAAAACACTGTCTTCATCGGAAAAGCACACAAAACCTATGCTCTGCCTTTCGTCTTCCTTGTGAGGCCGGAACCGAAAGTTCCCTGAGGGCCACGGTAAGCAAGAGATGTGAAAAGACCGAGGGGGTGGGCCAGAATGTGTTACTAGCGGAAGTGGAGCAGGGACACCAGGACTCTGTGACAACATTACTGGAAGACGCAGTGGCAAGATGGCGTAACGAGACTGGTCCCAAGAACGTGCTGTCCCTGGGACCACGACATGGATAAAGGAGGAAACCGAGTAGCTATGCAGGAGAATGCGGATGCAGTTCCTGTTCATTCTGGAGGGAAGAGATGAGGAGCCTGGCAGTGGCGGTGCAAGCCCGGGAGATTGAAATCCCATGTGAAGAGAGGGTAAGCAGTTACCCAGTCCCTATTAATTGCCAAAATCCGGCCTCAGCGGCTGAGGCATCCGGACCGTCCCCGCTAGAAGTGAGCACTCCACCATGTACTACCCCGTCCTCGGCAGACGCCGAGCTACCCCCACCAACCCTGGCAGCAGTATCTACCAGAAACTCCAGCTGCGGAGATCCAGAATATAACCCTCATTCCAGTCACGGCAGCAGTCACCCAGACACCGGCCAGACCAGACCTGGCCGCATCACCGGGCCCGTCCTCAGAGGCAGAGCACCCGGACCCTGCAACCCCGGCTGCGGAGCAGTCGGTTCTTCAGTTTGAACCTACAGGAGCAGAACCAGAGCCAGAGCCAGATAGGGAGCTGAGGCCAGACGCTGATGCCCCCTACTGGGAACGACAACAGTACCAGCTGCAGACAGAGATCGTAACCCGAGACCGGCGACGACGGAAGCTTGCCGCCCGTGATCGAGCAGAGAAGGAGCAGATAAGGAGCGCTGCTTCTCGAGTTAAAGGGCCAAGGTGCCGTTGCCTTGTGGAGCGGTTTGACCCCGAGCAAGGATGGGGGTTTATCCGCGAAACAGGCCTCACAGCGGGGGTGCATGTGTCCCGACGAGATGTGGCGCAGCACCTTCCTTGGGGCCACCTGGAGCGTAATCTTCAGCCTGAAGAGATGATTACCTATACCCGACATTGCGGGACGCGGGGCTGGTATGCCCTGGAGGTAACTAAACACATGATGTTTGAGGAAGGGTATGTGTCAGCATCAGTAGCATGTAGTCGCAAGGAAGCGTGGCTGCAGGACCCGACAGTCTATTACTAGTGTTGAAAAATGTTACAGTACCAGTAGTTGCGATGCCATAGAATTGTTAGGTATCGGTGCTTTGTTTGTTATTTTTCATAGTTTGTTATTTTCCATATAGAAATGTTAGTAAATAAGTGCCTAATCAACAAATTTTCATGCAAAGAGTGAAAGTTACCAGATTTGCAAGTAAATTGTTGAAAAGTGTACAACAGGTACATGGACTTCATTAAAGCTTTTATAGATATTTGGTAAACATGGACCACGGTCACAGGACTGGCGTGACCAACACAAACCTGTGTTTTGTAGAATAGTTACACCTCCTTTGCCAACCAGAGTCGTCTACAAGACAACACCCGGGACCTTAACCTGGTCACGGACCCGGAGATAGGTTTCCAGGGGGTCAGGTTGTTTGGGTGGTGGGTTATTGGGATCCGGGACGTTGGGACTGGACTGACGCAGGAAGGGGCTGCAACCGAGTAGGTTGAGCCTCCGTTACCATAGAAACTGCTAGCGTCCCATCGTTGGGCGACAAACTCTTAATAGTTTTAGTAACGTAAAAGTAAAGTGCCTCCCCTGTGAGGGATGGAAAATGTTAATAAAAAATGTGTTAACCCCTTTTCTACTTTATTCTTCAGTTAAAAGCAAAAATAAACCTCTGGTGTCCTGTAGCTCATGGACGAGCTACGTTTAACCAAGAGCGAATGTGACGCCCTGGCCTATCAGGTCGTCACAGGGTATTGTGCAATCTGCCCTTCTGCACAATATCCACTCCTTGGTTACGGATCCTGGTCCTTTGGTGTTGCTAACAGCTTAGCCAGTCTAAATCCTAGAAACACTTTGCACCGTACCCACCAGACACACCATTGGGGGGCCTGAAGGGAATAGGGCCGCCCACATGGGGGGTTGGTAGGGGAAAGTGGAAAAGTGACAGAGAAGTGAAACAGGAGTGAAAGGAAAAGGAGGTGGAAGGTAACTATTTGGGAGAGAGGGGTCACCGGTCCAGGGCAGGGCTCCTGAAGTTACTAGGTGGCAGACGTTGGTCTGGGCCTGGTATGAGCTGGAACCCCGGTTGCAGGGGATCGCATCAAGGGGCATGGACTGCCGAGGAGGGCGGCCGGCAGCCTTTAGCCATCACCAGGCAGGGGCCAGGGCACGACGGAGTACGTGAACACCGTGGGTGGCGTCACGAACTTATACATCCCCTGTACATACTATCCCCCCTCTTTTTGAATTCGAGTGTCCACGTGAACCCCCAGGTCCGGAGACCCCTTGAGCCACTGCTGTTTCGGATCCAAGCAGCTCGGCCACTGGCACGGGGGCGGTACACCTCCTATAGATTTATCGTGAGGGATAAAGGAGTATAGCTTGAGGATATCACAAGTGAGGAAGACAATGTCAATTGTTTTCTGCCATTTTTAAAACTGATGTGCTGTCTTTATGAAATCCTGACATTCAAATAACTAATAGACGTAAATGCCTGTCAACCCATGTGCCATGTCATTCAGTCAATGAATCGATTCAAGAAAAGAAATTATTGGGCATAAAGGTGGTGGAAAAGATTACTGAATTTATCAAAAAACATAAAATATTGGAATAAATGGAAATTATTTTCCAACAAATTTGCTCATTATCAAATACTCCCAAAGACTCACCATCATTATTAATGACAGGAGCTTATTTTTACATACCGTATTTTTCTGACTATAAGACACACTTTTTTTTCCTCAAATGTTGGGGGAAAGTGGGGGGAGTGCATCTTAGAGTCTGAATGTGGCTGCGGGGAATGAGGGTGCTGCGGTGGAGCGGGTCATCGGTGGTATGAGCGGGCTGTAGCAGGCTGCCGTGACCACGTGGGTCCGCTCATTTAATATACACGCCCATCCTCCCGCCCATCATCCCTCAGCGCTGAAGCTGGTGCTGACATGTGGGCCGAATGATGGGTGGGAGAGGTGCATGCATAATTAACAGCCAGCTCGCGAGATCACCCCTGGCAACTACAACCTGGAGTGATCATGTGCGGCTATATTTACTGCCCCATGCGCATCATCATGATCAGCGCGGGGTGCAGCGAATCAATATATACACACCTGTCACGGTTATCTGCAGCATTGCGATCTCCTCCTGTCTGCCAGCCAGCTGATCTGTGTAGAGAGCGGTGAGCACAGCAATGACGTCATCACTGTGCGCAATGCTAGTCTCCACACAGGTCAGCTGACAGGCAGACAGGAGGACGAGCAATGCTGCAGACAACGGTGACGGCTCCACACAGGTCAGCGGCGCTACTTCCGGCACTGACAGGAGGAGGAGCGATACTGCATGGAGCGAGGAAAGGTGAGTATATACGTTTATTTTTTTGTGTGCCACAGGATACAGACTATATAGCAGGATGGGGGTATATAGCTGGATGGAGGGGGGTATATATCAGGATGGATGGGGGTATATATCAGGATGGATGGGGGTATATATCAGGATGGGGTATATAGCAGGATGGAGGCATATTCTAGGATAGCCATATATAGCAGAATGGCAGTATATAGCAGGATGGGGTTATATAGCAGGATTGGGGTATATTCCTGTATGGCAGTATATAGCAGGATGGGGGTATATAGCAGGATGAGGGCATTTACCAGGATGGCAGTATATAGCAGGATGGCGGTATATAGCAGGATGGCGGTATATAGCAGGATGTCAGTATATAGCAGGATGGGGGTATTTAGCAGGATGTCAGTATATATCAGGATAAAGGCATATACCAGGATGGCGCTATGTAGGAGGATGGGGCTATACCATGATGGCGGTATATAGCAGGATGGAAATATATACCAAGATGGAGTACATATATGCAAGGATGGGAATCATATACAAGGCAGGAGGATCATTACCAGGATGGGGTACCTTAGTAGAGAATTTGGAGACATTACCCCCAAAACAGTGTCAGCAGCAGATCCTCGCCCCATAACAGTGTCATGACCACATTTTTTGCTTAAAATTTTATTTTTTCCTCTAAAACCGGGGTGCGTCTTATGGTCCGGTGCGTCTTATAGTCCGAAAAATACGGTATGACAGTAGGGTTGGAACTCATTTGTCTGTATGTTTTTTTATCATTAAAAATGTCATAGACTAATTTTTCATACAAAGCAACATCTAAGATGACTATACAGCCTGATTTGTCCAACTTTTTAAACACTTAATTGTTCATATTTTCTAGTGTAATAGTGTATTTAGTGTTTTTTTGTTCTGATCTTGATATAATTTTTATGGTTAGTACTTATTCTAACAGACTCAGAAAACTTTCTCTAACTATTTTTCTATCAAATGTTGAAATGTGTGCAGTGCTGGAATTCGAGCCTCCCTATGATAGTAAAGGGGGTTAAGGTCCAGTCACACATAACGAGATCGTTACTACGTCACAGTTTCCGGATCATTGTTAAATCGTTGGTGAGATGTTACACAGTCATTTTCCCAACGACTTTAGTAACGATACAGCGACCTGTATAATGATCTCGTTGGTCGTTGGGACCCTGTCACACAGCAGCTATGTAACGATTCCGACCTCTAATAGGGGCGTAGTGTTTGACGCTGTAAGCCATGTAGGCGTGCATATTAATCGCCTTTTCCACACCCCTCCGCTCCGATTGGAGGCCAATACTGCGTTCTGATTAGGCGGCCGGCTCAGAAGGTAACTTTGTATTGTTTCATCCTTTGACCCTTTTTGAGCCTTGCTTTGAGGATAGAACCTGCGACTTCACCCAAATTCATTCGTACTTTGTTCCCGGTTGCTTGCTTGCTTTTCGGATCGAAACTGCATCTGCACCCGGATTCATCCCTCCTTCGTTCCCGAGTGTTTGCTTACCATTCTCAGTGCCAACCAATCGGTGCGGAGGGAGCGCGAAAAAGGTGATGCAACTACACGCCTACGTGTCACATTTTAAGTTCCCATCTAGGTCGTTAATGAGATTGTTGGTAGGTGTCAAACATACAGATCCATCCTACCCATCAGGACTCCAACGAGCCAAAAAATGGCCCAGGATATTCAGCAACGACCAACGATCTCTCAGCAGGGGGCAGATCGTTTGTACGTGTCAAACATAACGAAATCGCTGGTGAAGTCGTTGTTTCGTCACAGAAACTGTGACGTAGCAAAGATGTCGTTAGTGATCTCGTTATGTGTGAAGTGGCCTTTAGACACATTAGGGAAAATATTGGTTTCATTGATTAACCCTTCATTAGATCTTTTATCTTTTATCTGTGAGTGATTCCAGAGTTAACAAAGAAAACTTCTAACAATAGATCAGAATATACATTATCTTTGTCTATAATTTTTATGGTAGTTTGTGTTTCCTTATCTTTTTCGATAAATTGCTTTTTCACTGTTAAAAGCCTGACAAATTTACTAATGTCCAACATATTTTGGAAGAAATCAAATTCTTGATCTGACACAAAGTTAAGTCTTTTTGATAATACCTTAATTTAATTTAAAGTTAAGATAGTAGGTGTCAAAACGGGTACATTATCTGGTAAATCATCACACATTTTAATTTTGCCTATTCTTTATTTTTCTTGATCACTGATGGCCACTTTGTCCATTTTGTCAATTTCTCCCCTGTCATCCTCCTCTTGCGTTTTTGAAGCATTTTTTTTTAGATATTATTAGATTCTATGTCATCCATTTTTTTTATTCTAGTCTGAATGAATGTTTCTGACAGGAATCTGTTGTTTCATATTCCCAGGATGAGAAATTAACTTGTTTAGTAGGATGTTGATTTTTTTTTTTGGTTAATTTTTTCAAATGGATTAAGGAGTTCCATATTTTGTCATTTGTTTCCACTCATAAACCACAGCATGCTTATAGGCCATAAAATCTCTTTTAACCCCTTCAGCCCCCAGCCTGTTTTCACCTTAAAGACCCGGCCATTTTTTGCAATTTTGACCAGTGTCACTTTGACAGGTTATAACTCTGGAACACTTCAACGGATCCTGGCGATTCTGAGACCGTTTTTTCGTGACATATTGTACTTCATGTCAGTGGTAAATTTAGGCCGATATGTTTTGCGTTTATTTGTGAAAATTTCGGAAATTTGGCGAAAATTTTGAAAATTTTGCAATTTTCAAAATTTGAAATTTTATGCCCATAAATCTGAGAGATATGTCACCCAAAAAAGTTACTAAATAACATTTCCCACATGTCTACTTTACAACAGCGCAATTTTTGGAAAAAAAAATTTCCGTTAGGAAGCTAGAAGGGTTCAAAGTTCATCACCAATTTCTCATTTTTCCAACAAAATTTACAAAAAAACATTTTTTAGGTACCACATCACATTTGGAGTGATTTGAGAGACCTAGGCGACAGGAAATACCCAAAAGTGACCCAATTCTAAAATCTGCACCCCTCACTCTGCTCAAAACCACATCCAAGAAGTTTATTAACCCTTTAGGAGCTTCACAGCAACCAAAGCAATGTAGACGAAAAAATGAAAATTTTACTTTTTTAACACAAAAATGTTACTTTAGCCATAAAAATTAGTATTTTCACAAGGGTATCAGGAAAAATGCATCATAAAATGTATCGTGCATTTTCTCCTGAGTACGCAGATACCCCATATGTGGTGGTAATCAAATGTTTGGGCACACAGCAGGACTCGGAAGGCAAGGAGCGCCATTTGAATTTTTGAGTGCAAAATTAGCTGCACTCATTAGCGGACGCCATGTCAGGTTTGAAGACTCCCTGAGGTGCCTAAACAATGGAGCTCCCCCCTAAGTGACCCCATTTTGGAAACTAGAGCCCTCAAATATTTTTTCTAGATGGTTGATGTGCACTTTGAACCCCTGGGGGCTTCACAGAAGTTTATAACGTTGAGCCGCGAAAAGAAAAATTTTTTTTCTTTACCACAAAACTGTTGCTTCAACCAGGTAGCTTTTTTTATCACAAGGGTATCAGGAAAAAATGCACCATAAAATGTATTGTGCATTTTCTCCTGAGTACGCAGATACCCCATATGTGGTGGTAATCAAATGTTTGGGCACACAGCAGGACTCGGAAGGCAAGGAGCGCCATTTGAATTTTTGAGTGCAAAATTAGCTGCACTCATTAGCGGACGCCATGTCAGGTTTGAAGACTCCCTGAGGTGCCTAAACAATGGAGCTCCCCCATAAGTGACCCCATTTTGGAAACTAGAGCCCTCAATTATTTTTTCTAGATGTTTGATGTGCACTTTGAACCCCTGGGGGCTTCACAGAAGTTTATAACGTTGAGCCGTGAAAAGAAAAAAATTTTTTTTTACCACAAAACTGTTGCTTCAACCAGGTAGCTTTTTTTATCACAAGGGTATCAGGAAAAAATGCACCATAAAATGTATTGTGCATTTTCTCCTGAGTACGCAGATACCCCATATGTGGTGGTAATCAAATGTTTGGGCACACAGCAGGACTCGGAAGGCAAGGAGCGCCATTTGAATTTTTGAGTGCAAAATTAGCTGCACTCATTAGCGGACGCCATGTCGGGTTTGAAGACTCCCCGAGGTGCCTAAACAATGGAGCTCCCCCATAAGTGACCCCATTTTGGAAACTAGAGCCCTCAAATATTTTTTCTAAATGTTTGATGTGCACTTTGAACCCCTGGGGGCTTCACAGAAGTTTATAACGTTGAGCCGTGAAAAGAAAAAAAATTATTTTTTACCACAAAACTGTTGCTTCAACCAGGTAGCTTTTTTTATCACAAGGGTATCAGGAAAAAATGCACCATAAAATGTATTGTGCATTTTCTCCTGAGTACGCAGATACCCCATATGTGGTGGAAATCAAATGTTTGGGCGCACGGCAGGACTCGGAATGCAAGGAGCGCCATTTCACAGCAAAATTGGTTGGAATTATTAGCGGACGCCATGTTGCGTTTGGAGACCCCCCTGAAGTGCCTAAACAATGGAGCTCCCCCACAATTGACCCCATTTTGGAAACTAGACCCCTCATGGAATTTATCTAGCTGTTTAGTGAGCACTTTGAACCCCTGGAGGCTTCACAAACGTTTGTAATGTTCAGCCGTGAAAATATTTTATTCTTTTTTTTACCACAAAATTGTTTTTTCAAACAGGTAGCTTTTTTTTCCACAAGGGTATCAGGAAAAAATGCACCATAAAATGTATTGTGCAATTTCTCCTGAGTACGACGATACCTCATATGTGGTGGAAATCAATTGTTTAGGCGTACGGCGGGGCTCAGAAGAGAAGGAGCGCCATTTCACAGTAAAATTGATGGGAATTATTAGCAGACGCCATGTTTCATTTGGAGACCCCCTGAGGTGCCTAAACAATGGAGCTCCCCCACATGTGATCCCATTTTGGAAACTAGACCCCCCCATACAAAAAAATTAGTTTGGCGAAATAAAAAATAGACATCAGTTAAAAAAAAAAAAAAAATGAGCGCCTGCCACTAAGACCAGTGCCAAACGTGAGAGCAATGCACGAGTCTCGCATCGCATCATCCACTGCAGTCTGGAAGCGAGCAACTGCGCTGGATAATACGATGCAAGAGGAGGGCACGGCAGCGGATGGAGGGGCGGCAGATGAGAAAGGGCGCAGCGGATGGTGGCTGGGAAAAAGGTGCAGCAGATGGAGGAGCGGCAGAGGATGGGAAAAGGCGCAGCGGATGAAGGAGCGGCAGAGGATGGGAAAAGGCGCAGCGGATGGAGGAGCGGCAGAGGATGGAAAAGGCGCAGCGGATGAGGAGCGGCAGATGAGAAAAGGCGCAGCGGATGGAGGAGCGGCAGATGAGAAAAGGCGCAGCGGATGGAGGAGCGGCAGATGAGAAAAGGCGCAGCGGATGGAGAGCGGCAGATGAGAAAAGGTGCAGCGGATGGAGAATGGAAAGGGCGCAGCGGATTGAGGAGCGGCGGAGGATGGGGGGGTGGGAGGTGAGATTGGGGATAGCTACCTTACAGGATGGATCTAGGCAGCAGGATCACAGCAGACAGAAAAGGCAGCAGATGAAGGAGGGTGAAAAGGATGGGAGAGAGCAGGCAGCAGATCAGGGAGGGGGGCAGAGTCTGATGGGAGAGAGCGATGGCACATGGAGGGGGGAAGGCAGCACATGGAGGGAAGGGGGGGAAGACAGCACATGGAGGGAGGGGGGAAGGCAGCACATGGAGGGAGGGGGGGGGAGGCAGCACATGGAGGGAGGGGGGGGGGAGGCAGCACATGGAGGGAGGGGGGGAGGCAGCACATGGAGGGGGGGGGGAGGGGAGGCAGCACATGGAGGGAGGGGGAGGGGAGGCAGCACATGGAGGGAGGGGGGAGAGGAGGCAGCACATGGAGGGGGGAGAGGAGAAGCACATGGAGGGAGGGAGGAGAGGAGGCAGCACATGGAGGGAGGGGGGAGAGGAGGCAGCACATGGAGGGAGGGGGGAGAGGAGGCAGCACATGGAGCGGAGGCAGCACATGGAGCGGAGGCAGCACATGGAGCGGAGGCAGCACATGGAGGGGAGGCAGCACATGCAGCGGAGGCAGCACATGCAGCGGAGGCAGCACATGGAGCGGAGGCAGCACATGGAGCGGAGGCAGCACATGGAGGGGGGGCAGCACATGGAGGGGGGGCAGCACATGGAGCGGAGGCAGCACATGGAGCGGAGGCAGCACATGGAGGGGGGGCAGCACATGGAGGGGGGGCAGCACATGGAGGGGGGGGCAGCACATGGAGTGGAGGCAGCACATGGAGTGGAGGCAGCACATGGAGCGGAGGCAGCACATGGAGCGGAGGCAGCACATGGAGGGGAGGCAGCACATGGAGCGGAGGCAGCACATGGAGTGGAGGGCAGCACATGGAGGGGAGGCAGCACATGGAGCGGAGGCAGCACATGGAGCGGAGGCAGCACATGGAGGGGGGGCAGCACATGGAGGGGAGGCAGCACATGGAGGGGAGGCAGCACATGGAGGGGAGGCAGCACATGGAGCGGAGGCAGCACATGGAGGGGGGGCAGCACATGGAGGGGAGGCAGCACATGGAGGGGAGGCAGCACATGGAGCGGAGGCAGCACATGGAGCGGAGGCAGCACATGGAGCGGAGGCAGCACATGGAGGGGGGGAGGGGGAGCAGCACATGGAAGGCGACAGCCGATTAGGTGCAGTGGTAGCCGATGGAGGCGGCGGCCAATCGGGTGCAGCGGCGGCTGAAAAAGGTGGGTGCGACTGAAAGGGGACGGTGGGGCGGCGGGGACAGCGGCGTGTATAGCGGCGTGGCGGGCAGGGACAGAGGCGGGAATAGCGGCGTGGCGGGCAGGGACAGCGGGCGGGAACAGCGGCGTGGCGGGCAGGGACAGCGGCGGGAACAGCGGTGTGGCGGGGAGCAGCGGTGGATCGGCGGGCAGCAGCGGTGGATCGGCGGGCAGCAGCGGTGGATCGGCGGGCAGCAGCGGTGGATCGGCGGGGCAGCAGCGGTGGATCGGCGGGGGAGCAGCGGTGGATCGTCGGGGAGCAGCGGTGGATCGGCGGGGAGCAGCGGTGGATCGGCGGGGAGCAGCGGTGGATCGGGGGGGGTTATAACTTACCGATGGGCACCTACAGCAACCGCTCTCATCAGCTTTCACGGACGGAGTGAAGCTGAGGGTAGCGGTCACATGCAGGTCACCGGCACAAGATCCACAGTGATTGGGAGAGATCGGTCACAAGGCCGGTCTCTCCAATCAGAGCTGGGGGTGGGTGAAGCACCGATCACCCAGCTCCAGCCAGTCATCAGTGCTACAGCAGCACTGATTATGGCTGGATTTCAATGTGTCAGCCATTTTCAATGGCTGACACATTACAGTGACTGTAATTGGCTGAGCGGCGTTTGTCAGCCAATCACAGCCTCTGTAAGTTCGGGGAGGAGGCACCACCCCTCCTGAGGTCAGGCAGAGGTCCCCTCCTTCCCAAATCTACCGTTTAAGTAAACAAATTTCACTCCCCGGGGCTCCGGGACCGCGATTTCGCCATGACGTACTGAGTACGTCATGGGTCGTTTAGCACCATGTCACCATGACGTACTCAGTACGTCAAAGGTCGTTAAGGGGTTAAACTTCCTTTTTCTAATAGTAATGATAGTTTCATCCAGTTTGGCCATATCTTTTAAGAGTTGCATTCCATTTATCATAATCAGTGGTTGAGATAATGTTAAAATGGATGTTTGAATAGATTCCATTTCTTTTTTAAATTCATATGAGTTTTCTCTTCCTCCTTCACAATAAATTCCATTAATGTTATGGAATGGAGCATTGAGCCAAAATGATATTCCACTATATCTTTAAATTGCTCTAAAAATAAAAAGTGGGAGTCTTTTTTATTCTTAATCAACGTGTCATCTGTTTCTCAATGTACGTAACCAGTTTATTTTGTTCCTCCAAGTTTAAAGCTTTTGGCTTCAGATTATTTAACATTTTGTCTTCGACTGTTTTAGGTCCTTATTTTGAGGACTATGTCATCTAGTATAATTGAATACGTGTGCTGTTTTGGATGTTTAAGGATACATTATTTCAAAGGAGGATTTATTAAACAAAGTATAAGAAAAGTATCACTTTAAAGATTGTGATGCATGTATTTTTTAAATACAGTTCATATTATAAGAAAATGTTTTTATATATACTAAGGGCTAATCAAAGATCTATAAGTCACTAAACAGGACCTATGTAAACTACATAATGGAAAACCACCCATTTAACATGAAACACATCGAAAATAGTGGTACTAATCCAATATTTTATAAAAATGATTTATTTTATTTTAATCCAAAACACATAAAATATCATTAAAATTCAAGCAAGAAGTTCACAGTATAAGGAGTCGCACTTGCGACAGAACCCAGATCACACAATTACATGCAGTTTAACCCCTTCACGACCATGGACGGAAAGATCCATCATGGTGCCCTGGGCCTTAACGACCAAGGACGGATCTTTCCGTCATGGCGTAATCGCGGCACCGGAGCCTCCGGTGACTGCGATCGGTTAACATAAACCGCAGATTCGGGGAGGAGGGGACCTGTTCCTGACCTCAGGAGGGGTGGTGCCTCCTCCCCGGACCTACGGAGGCTGTGATTGGCTGACGAACGCCGCTCAACCAATCACAGCCACTGTAATGTTCCAGCCACTTAAAGTGACTGAAACATTGAAATCCAGCCCTGGCCAGTGCAGCTATAGCACTGGCCATTAGCTGGATCTGGGTGACCTCACTGGATCACCCTCCCCCAGCTCCAGTAGCTCTGATTGGAGAGATCGGCCTTGTGACCGCTGTCTCCAATCACAGTGGACCTGTTGCCGGTGACCGCCCCCGTCATCGTCCCTGCAGCACACCAGCACAGTGAGTGTACACAGTGCAATGGCAGGGTGACAAGCTCCGGTCCCATGCTGTTATGAGACCGGAGCATGGGACCCGGAAGTTGCCGCGCCGCCATTGCACTGTATGAAACCGGCCATCCGCCGCTGCCCTCCGCGATCTGCCACCCGCACCCCCACCCCTCGTATCTGCTGCCCGCACCCTCACCCCCACACCTCCCGATCCGCCGCCGCTGCCCTCCGCGATCTGCCACCCCGCACCCCCACCCCTCGTATCTGCTGCCCGCACCCCCACACCTCCCGATCCGCCTCTGCCCTCCGCGAGCTGCCACCCGATCTGCTAACCGCACCCCCACCCCTCGTATCTGCTGCCCGCACCCTCACCCCCACACCTCCCGATCCGCCACCCTCCATCTGCCACAGTGCCACCGGTCCCCATCGATCTGCTGCCTGGTCCCTTTCCCTCGTGATCGGCTGCTCGACCCCTCACCTCCGTGATGTGTTGCCAGCCCCCTCCACTCGAGATCGGCTGCCTGTTTCCTCCTCCGTTATGTGCTGTCCGACCCCGACCCCTCTCCGTTATGTGCTGCCCGGCCCCACCCCCTCCCCCTCTCCTCCGTTATGTGCTGCATGCCCCCTCTCTGTTATGTGCTGCCCGTCCCCTCCACTCCCCTCCGTTATATGCTGCGTGCCCCCTCTCCTTAGTTATGTGCTGCCCGCTCCCCCCCACCTCTCACCCCCGTGATCGGCTACTCGCCCCCTACTTGTCACCCCCATGATGTGCGCCCCCTCCCCTGTCACCGCCGTGATGTGCGCTCCCTCCCCTGTCACCGCCGTGATGTGCGCTCCCTCCCCTGTCACCGCCGTGATGTGCGCTCCCTCCCCTGTCACCGCCGTGATGTGCGCTCCCTCCCGTGTCACCGCTGTGATGTGCGCTCCCTCCCCTGTCACCGCCGTGATGTGCGCTCCCTCCCCTGTCATCGCCGTGATGTGCGCTCCCTCCCCTGTCACCGCCGTGATGTGCGCTCCCTCACCTGTCACCGCCGTGATGTGCGCTCCCTCCCCTGTCACCGCCGTGATGTGCGCTCCTTCCCCTGTCACCGCCGTGATGTGCGCTCCCTCCCCTGTCACCGCCGTGATGTGTGCTCCCTTCCCTGTCACCGCCGTGATGTGCGCTCCCTCCCCTGTCACCGCCGTGATGTGTGCTCCCTTCCCTGTCACCGCCGTGATGTGCGCTCCCTCCCCTGTCACCGCCGTGATGTGCGCTCCCTCCCCTGTCACCGCCGTGATGTGCGCTCCCTCCCCTGTCACCGCCGTGATGTGCGCTCCCTCCCCTGTCACCGCCGTGATGTGCGCTCCCTCCCCTGTCACCGCTGTGATGTGCGCTCCCTCCCCTGTCACCGCTGTGATGTGCGCTCCCTCCCCTGTCACCGCCGTGATGTGCGCTCCCTCCCCTGTCACCGCCGTGATGTGCGCTCCCTCCCCTGTCACCGCCGTGATGTGCGCTCCCTCACCTGTCACCGCCGTGATGTGCGCTCCCTCCCCTGTCACCGCCGTGATGTGCGCTCCCTCCCCTGTCACCGCCGTGATGTGCGCTCCCTCCCCTTTCACCGCCGTGATGTGTGCTCCCTCCCCTGTCACCGCCGTGATGTGCGCTCCCTCCCCTGTCACCGCCGTGATGTGCGCTCCCTCCCCTGTCACCGCCGTGATGTGCGCTCCCTGCCCTGTCACCGCCGTGATGTGCGCTCCCTCCCCTGTCACCGCTGTGATGTGCGCTCCCTCACCTGTCACCCCGTGATCTGTGCTCCCTCACCTGTCCCCCCGTGATCTGTGCTCCCTCACCTGTCACCCCGTGATCTGTGCTCCCTCACCTGTCACCCCGTGATCTGTGCTCCCTCACCTGTCACCCCGTGATCTGTGCTCCCTCACCCGTCACCCCGTGATCTGTGCTCCCTCACCTGTCACCCCGTGATCTGTGCTCCCTCACCTGTCACCCCGTGATCTGTGCTCCCTCACCTGTCACCCCGTGATCTGTGCTCCCTCAACTGTCCCCCCCGTGATCTGCTGTCCGCTCTCCCTCACCTCTCACCCCCGTGATCTGTGCTCTCCCTCACCTGTCTCCTCCGTGATCTGCACTGCGCTCCCTCCCCCACCTCTCACCCTCCCCGATCTGCTGCCTCCTTCATCTCCTGTGATCCAGCTACCTAGATCCATCCTGTAGAGTAACTATCCCCAATCTCACCTCCCACTCCCCTTCCCACCCATCCCCCCATCCCCTCCATCCCCCCCTCCCCCCATCCTCTGCCGCTCCTGCATCCACTGCGCCCTCTCCCATCCACCCCCACCCTATCCCAGCCGCCGTCTCACAATCACAGATGCTCCCTTTATATGCCGCTGCCCCCCCCATCTGCCGCCGCCCCATCTGCCGCCCCCCCATCTGCTGCTGTTTTTTTTTCTATGCCATGGGGGTCTAGTTTCCAAAATGGGGTCACATGTGGGGGAGCTCCACTGTTTCGGCACCTCAGGGGGTCTCCAAATAGCATGGAATACTCTAATTATCCCAGACAATTTTGCGTTTGAAACGTCAAATGACGCTCCTTGCCTTCCGAGCCCTGCTGTGCACCCAAACATTTTATTTCCACCACATATGAGGTGTCTGTGTACTCAGGAGAAATTGTACAATACATTTTAAGCTGAATTTTTTCCTGTTACCCTTGTGAAAAAAAAGCTACCTGGTTGAAGTAACAATTTTGTGGTAAAAAAAAATTGTTTTATTTTCACAGCTCAACTCTATTAACTTTTGTGAAGCCCCCAGAGGCTCAAAGTGCTCAATAAACATCTAGATAAATTCCATGAGGGGTCTAGTTTCCAAAATGGGGTCTCATGTGGGGGAGCTCCACTGTTTCGGCACCTCAGGGGCTCTCCAAACGCAACATGGTGCGGCTAACGATTCTAGCTAATTTTCTGTTCAAAAAAGTCAAATGGCGCTCCTTCCCTTCCGAGTCCTGCCGTGCGCCCAAACAGTGGTTTTTCGCCACATATGAGGTATCTGCGTGTTCAGTAGAAATTGCCCAACAAATTTTGGGGGTTCATTTAATCCTGCTACCCTTGTGAATATGCAATATTTGAGGCTAAATTAACATTTTTGTTGCAAAAAGTAAAATGTTCATTTTTTCCTTCCACATTGCTTTAGTTAATGTGAAGCACCTGAAGGGTTAATAACCTTCTTTAATGTGGTTTTGAGTAGCCCGAGGGGTGCTGTTTTTGGAATGGTGTCACTTTTGGGTGTTTTGTGTCATGTAGACCTTTCAAAATTGCTTCAAATGTGATGTGGTCCCTAAAAAAAGTGGCTTTGTAAATTTTGTTGTAAAAATGAGAAATTGCTCATAAACTTTGAACCCCTATAACTTCCTTAATTTTTTTTTTCCCAAAATTGTTCTGATGTAAAGTAGACATGTGGGAAATGTTATTTATTAATTATTTTGTGTCATATGTCTCGTTGGTTTTAGAGCATAAAAATTCAAAGTTTGAAAATTACAAAATTTTCCAAATTTTCGCGAAATTTCCGTTTTTTTCACAAAGAAACGCAAAAAATATTGGCCTAAATTTACCACTAACATGAAGCCCAATATGTCACGAAAAAACAATCTCAGAATCACCGGGATCTGCTGAAGCGTTCCAGAGTTATAACCTCATAAAGTGACACTGGTCAGAATTGCAAAAAATGGCCTGGTCTTTAGGGTCAAAATAGGCTTGGGGCTGAGGGTTAAGTTAACCTAATCAATAGGTGCAATATAGAAACAGATTTTTATATATATATATATATATATATATATATATATATATATATATATATATATATTATACATATATGCATTAACATTGACAATAAAGTAAAATTTCTCCAGACAAAGTATCTACAATGAATGTATGTGTGTTGCACCCTTCAACAGCGGTATATAGGTTTACATAGTAGACAGTAATAAGCATTAGCTCTAACCCTGCATTAGCATGTGATACTGACCAGTGGTTCCTGTCTGCCTGTGCGATCCCAAAATGTCCCGACGCGCGTTTCACCTCTTCATCAGGGCTAATCAAAGTCAATATTCCTTACAAAAAGACAAAGAAAAACACTGCTTTTTCAAACAGGACTGTTTCAATCCTGGGTGCAGACAGTGAAGTCAAAGGACAAGGTCTGCAAATCGAGGAAGATTTTACTGGTGACAAAGACATGGCTCTTATATGATCTGATGTTTTTTGTAGTCACATATGAATGTGAAACCTGGACAATAAAGAAGCAACACAGAAGAAGAATCAATAGCTTTGAAATATGGTGCTGGGGAAGACTGCCATCTCTATCAAGTGTAGCGAGAAAAACAAACAAATCAGTTTTGAAACAAATCAAGCCAGACATATCACTCAAAGCAAGGATCACCAAGCTATGACTTGTCTACTTTACACACAACATACAAAGAGAACAATCACTAGAGAAGGACATCATGTTCAGAAGAATAGAAGGAACAAGTCAAACAGGAAGACCAACAACCCGATGGCTTGATACTATCAAGATAACAGTTGAGAAGTTCCTGGTGGACCTATCTAGGTGAGCACAAGATTGATCTTCCTACAGACTATTTATCCATCAAGTCACCATGGCTCAAGATCAAGCTGAAGGCCTTTAAAGAAATAATAAATATAAATAAATAGTATATTGTATTGTAGTGGTGTGTTGAAGTATAGTGTAGAGTGGTATAGTGCAGCATAGCATACAAAAGTAGCAAATTTAACCTTAACTCAGATATCAGTGAAAACAGCAATAAGAGGCTAAAATTTAACTTTTAATTCTAATATATTAAAAGCCCAAGAAGGGTACATGTAACCATAAAACTCCCCAGTGACCTGATGTCTCAGATATTACCTGTCATAACACAGGGAGTCAGTGATGTATAACAAACATAACAAAAAAACACAATATACATAAATAATAAATTGAGTAGATTGTGTCCACCCAAAGGGACAGTGGTCCACCTAGTGGGGAAGAAAAAACAATCAAACAAACTCAATATACATAAATCAAGAGCTATATGCAGGTCCTCAGTGGAAAGACCAGCACAAAATCCTATTGCTCAGTATACAAATAAATGGGAACAATCTCACCCATATTCAATGGTCTGGGGCAACTCAGGATCTCCTCCGTGTGGGTCCTCTTTACGTTGTCAGGTGGTCGCTGACCCTACACAGTCCTAGGAGATTAACTTAACCTGTTGCCCATACTTCTGTCCTAACAAGGACAGACCACAGCTAGCCCTCTCTATATACCCCTACACCGATCCTAGCCACGTCCCGACGCGTTTCATCATACAAGACTCATCAGGGAACTCCGGTGTTTAGATAGAGGCCAGAGGTCCTAAGCCCTCGCTCCCAGAATAACACAAGGGAACCAGAGCCACAGTGATAGAGGGTATATAAGTGGTGTCAGTCCAATAAGATTTGGAGGACAATTAAGAGACTCACCAGTGGTGATTCAGATGCACAGGTGAATCCACATCCAGTGTATTAAAAAGTGACACCTCATGATGTCGCCCCTTCATGCGCCGATCTCATGTTCACGTGGAACGCAAACAGCGTTACTTCCACAACGAGATCCCATAAGGCAAAGGAGCACATCCGGGTCTCGCATAGCGATGAACCGGAAGTGCGTCATATCAAGGGCGGGACACTTATTTCATACTAACGCGCAGGCTCCATTCATGGAGCGCAAAACAGCGTTCCATTCATATACCGGAAATGAGGTGAGGGGATAATGCGGCGGTGGGAGTGGCAAGTACGTCACGCATACATCAAGCCACCCACCGCCCAGCCAGTGAGGTCACGGCTCATAGCAGCGCGCTTCACATTCCCAGTGCCTAGACATGCACACAGGGAAACGGACCCCCGCCGACCACACACCTCATTCACTGGATCAAGCCCCAGTCCCACACATCAGGCGAAGAAAGGCACAAACAACAGCATCAGAAATGGGGGCACTGTGCGAACCACAACACACACGCCCCAAAGGCAAAACCCACCAGTGCCTCACAGGGCCATTTAACATTTCACTAAAATGTGAAATGTTAAATGGCCCTGTGAGGCACTGGTGGGTTTTGCCTTTGGGGCGTGTGTGTTGTGGTTCGCACAGTGCCCCCATTTCTGATGCTGTTGTTTGTGCCTTTCTTCGCCTGATGTGTGGGACTGGGGCTTGATCCAGTGAGTGAGGTGTGTGGTCGGCGGGGGTCCGTTTCCCTGTGTGCATGTCTAGGCACTGGGAATGTGAAGCGCGCTGCTATGAGCCGTGACCTCACTGGCTGGGCGGTGGGTGGCTTGATGTATGCGTGACGTACCTGCCACTCCCACCACCGCATTATCCCCTCACCTCATTTCCGGTATATGAATGGAACGCTGTTTTGCGCTCCATGAATGGAGCCTGCGCGTTAGTATGAAATAAGTGTCCCGCCCTTGATATGATGCACTTCCGGTTCATCGCTATGCGAGACCCGGATGTGCTCCTTTGCCTTATGGGATCTCGTTGTGGAAGTAACGCTGTTTGCGTTCCACGTGAACATGAGATCGGTGCATGAAGGGGTGGCATCATGAGGTGTCACTTTTTAATACACTGGATGTGGATTCACCTGTGCATCTGAATCACCACTGGTGAGTCTCTTAATTGTCCTCCAAATCTTATTGGACTGACACCACTTATATACCCTCTATCACTGTGGCTCTGGTTCCCTTGTGTTATTCTGGGAGCGAGGGCTTAGGACCTCTGGCCTCTATCTAAACACCGGAGTCCCCTGATGAGTCTTGTATGATGAAACGCGTCGGGACGTGGCTAGGATCGGTGTAGGGGTATATAGAGAGGGCTAGCTGTGGTCTGTCCTTGTTAGGACAGAATTATGGGCAACAGGTTAAGTTAATCTCCTAGGACTGTGTAGGGTCAGCGACCACCTGACAACGTAAAGAGGACCCACATGGAGGAGATCCTGATTTGCCCCAGACCATTGAATATGGGTGAGATTGTTCCCATTTATTTGTATACTGAGCAATAGGATTTTGTGCTGGTCTTTCCACTGAGGACCTGCATATAGCTCTTGATTTATGTATATTGAGTTTGTTTGATTGTTTTTTCTTCCCCACTAGGTGGACCACTGTCCCTTTGGGTGGACACAATCTACTCAATTTATTATTTATGTATATTGTGTTTTTTTGTTATGTTTGTTATACATCACTGACTCCCTGTGTTATGACAGGTAATATCTGAGACATCAGGTCACTGGGAAGTTTTATGGTTACATGTACCCTTCTTGGGCTTTTAATATATTAGAATTAAAAGTTAAATTTTAGCCTCTTATTGCTGTTTTCACTACTTATTCGATAAGTGGCCTCCCTCCATTTGAGGATTGCTGACATTAACTCAGATATCAGAAGAAGGAAAGGGAAAACTCTTGACTCCAGCACCAACAGGAAAAATTTTTTAAAAAAATAATTATATTCTTTATTTCTCACATATTAAAAATGATGAAAAAATCCAAACAGTAAAAATATCACATAAGTCCAATACAAGCAACCTTACGTGTTTCGGACATATGGTTTTTCCTTAATGTTACTAAATTGTCCAGATATACTGTAGTTTCTACCTTTGGAGATCAGAAACCAGATGGGAGGCAACCCAATCTCATTAAATTAGTCTCAGGTAAGTTCATTCCATCATAGACCCACATTTCCAATACCTTAAGGTAATTGTAGATTTGTTAAATCATGAGATGCATTGTACAAGAAAAAAAAATAAATTATAAATATATAACATCAGTACTAACAAATGTGGAGGGCACCACTTCACTCACAGAGGGATCTCTCCTGACACAATAGAAACTAGTCCAATATATAGAGAAAAGAAATTGTCATACAAGGAGGATCACCATAAAAATATTGTTTTATTTTAAATAAAATAATATTTTTATGGTGACCCTGCTTGTATGACACTTTCTTTTCTCTATATATTGGACTAAATATATAACATCAGTTTGTTGACATATATATATAGTGTATACAGTACAGACCAAAAGTTTGGACACACCTTCTCATATCTAGAACAACTATTAAGAGGAAACTTTGTGCAGCAGGCCTTCATGGTAAAATAGCTGCTAGGAAACCACTGCTAAGGACAGGCAACAAGCAGAAGAGACTAGTTTGGGCAAAAGAACACAAGGAATGGACATTAGACCAGTGGAAATTTGTGCTTTGGTCTGATGAGTCCAAATTTGATATCTTTGGATCCAACCACCGTGTCTTTGTAGAAAAGTTGAACGGATGGACTCTACATGCCTGGTTCCCCCCCCGTGAAGCATGGAGGAGGAGGTGTGATGGTGTGGGGGTGATTTGCTGGTGACAGTGTTGGGGATTTATTCAAAATTGAAGGCATACTGAACCAGCATGGCTACCACAGCATCTTGCAGCGGCATGCTATTCCATCTGGTTTGCATTTAGTTGCACCATCATTTATTTTTTAACAGGACAATGACCCCAAACACACCTCTAGGCTGTGTAAGGGCTATTTGACTAAGAAGGAGAGTGATGGGGTGCTACGCCAGATGACCTGGCTTCCACAGTCACCAGACCTGAACCCAATCAAGATGGTTTGGGGTGAGCTGGACGTCAGAGTGAAGGCAAAAGGGCCAACAAGTGCTAAGCATTTCTGGGAACTCCTTCAAAACTGTTGGAAGACCATTTCCGGTGACTACCTCTTGAAGCTCATCAAGAGAATTCCAAAAGTGTGCAATCAGTAATCAAAGCAAAAGGTGGCTACTGAGAAGAAACTAGAATATAAGACATATTTTCAGTTGTTTCACACTTTTTTAAGTATTTTATTCCACATGTTTTCATTCATAATTTTGATGCCCTCAATGTGAATCTACAATTTTTAGAGTCATGAAAATAAAGAAAACGCTTTAAATGAGAAGGTGTGTCCAAACGTTTGATCTGTACTATATATATATACACTCAACCAAAAATAACCTTGGAATCAGATAAATAGCAAAATGAAAAATATTTATGTTTGTTCCTATTGAAAAAAACATCATATGTATCTCTATCGTCAATATGTTAGATAATATAATGCAAATAATTTCTACAGTTTAGCCCATAGGGAATGCGAGTATTTAACAATTTTGTAACATCGTAATATGCCTATGAGTAAGGACAAATGATATGTCCGAGTAAAGTTACTTGTATTGGACTTATGTGATTTTTTCATCATTTTTAATATGTGAGAAATAAAGAATTTAATTATTTAAAAAAAAAAAATTCCTGTTGGTGCTGGAGTCAAATGTTTTCTCTTTCCTTCTTTTGATTGTTCACCTGCTGGATGGACTTCCGGTTCGTGTTCTCCGTGCATATGACAAGGATTCTTAGCCTTATCAACATTGTGGAAATCATATGGAGTATGGTAGTCTGAAAATAAACATTTTTTTTTCTTTTTTGCTTTATTTAACTCATATATCACAGAACAAAAAGGTCTAATTCATCTCTTAACTTTATATTAGTCAATGGCTTCTGCAATGGTAAATTATCTTTATCATCTTAAAGGTAACAAATTACCTTCAAAAATATTTCCCAAAAGATATAATTGTAATCTGCATATTCTATGGAGAGGGGAGGGAAAAGAAGTAGGGAAGAGCTGAAGACAAATACAGACATTCTGTGGTAAGTTCTTCTGAAACGATCAAGTGTATATACCTCTTGACTCTCCCTCCTTCCTTTTCTCTCCAGAGAATCCTATCAGTAGCAGCTGCAGTCTCTTATCTCACTAATGGGAAAATCTGTCTTCACTGAATAGATTTTACCTGTGAATTGATAGTGAAAGTTAAAATCAGGAATAGAAAGAAGCAGATTTCTGGAAAAAGTATATTGCAAAGTTCATGCGTGACACCTTGATCTATACAGAATCAATGTGTAAGTGCTAAATAATACCAATTTGTTTATTATCATTGGCCAAGAATCGAGTAAGAATTTCCCTCCTTTCTTCTCATTTTTTTTATTTCTACAATATTTTTTGTTGCTTCATTAATTGTCGTTAGATTTAAGCAAAAACATCTCTGTGCTCTAGTAGCCATGTTCATAATCCGTGCCTGCTGAGCGAGAGCTTTTATATACCTCCTACCATCTTCAACATTCCCTACACCCCTTCAAAATATTAGGCCACCATATTTGGCTCTAATTCATCAACAAAGGATGGATACAGTGGTATACGAAGTACAAAAGGTTATAAATAATACATAAACTCTGTTATTTGGCTTCAAATCTTCTGAATATTTTCTGTCAATTACCAAAAAAGGATATTAATCACAATCCTAAAAATAGCTCTATATAGCTAAGTTGGAAGTAAGGTTTATTAAATGATCCCTATAAGTATTGGCATTCATTTGTTTTACTGCAATGTTTATTTGTAAGTAACAAAAGTATGGGCATTTTTTTATCTGTGTCGCTGCCTGCCCCTTCTGTTTTTCCTTCTGTTGCTGGCCAGCACCGTACGCTCTTGGCAGTCAACATGGGGTAATAATTACGGAGGAGCGAATGTGTTCACCACTATTCGGTATTCGAAGGATAACAGGCTATTTGCACCATTCGGTATCTGACGGATAAAACATCCTCTCTGATACTTTCATTTTCATTTTTGCCTTCCTGGCGCCTTTTTCCAGCCAATGAACACATCTGACGTTGCTTGCCCTCACTGTAACGCAGCACCTATCTCTTCTGTGGTGTTACTGTGATTGGCTTGGCCGCACAGCATCATAGGGGCTATATAAGACAGCGGCCATTTTGCAAACTTGCAGTCTGTTGTGAGATGGCTGTGTAGATAGACTGTACTCTGTGCGGGAAAGCGTTTATACAGCCAACTAATAATAGCCCTTGTAAGGGCTGAAGATAGTGTACATTAGCTACGAGCAGCTGGGTAAATCGTACAACCAGGTATAGGGACAGCGCAGTGCAATGTATGTCATAGCGTTCCTGCTGCAAACTCCTAAATAGTCCTTGTAAGGGCTGAAGCCACTAGTCAGTATCTGTTATCAGCTGCATAAATCGCCAGGCTGCAAAACAGTGAATGCAGAACCAGCTATAGGGCTAGTGTTAGTGCAGTGCCTTGTAGGTGATATAGATCGTGCTGCAAACTCCTAAATAGTCCTTCTAAGGGCTAAAGCCACTAGTCAGTATCTGCTATCAGCTGCATAATTTGCCAGGCTGCAAAACAGTGTATGCAGAACCAGCTATAGGGCCAGTGTTAGTGCAGTGCTTTATTAGGTTAGAGAGATCCATCTGTACACCAAAAAAAAATCCTCTTATTAGTGCTGCATACAGTCTGTTACTACAGTGTGTGTTAGAGGGGGCGTTTTTTCACAGGCAGGGAGAGATTTAAAGCTGTCCTGACATCTGCTACTAATAATCAACAATACCAGCACTGCTACATCACTTGTGTGTGTTCAACTAGGGATAGGTATTGCAAATTCCCTAAAAAAGGTACCAAAATTTACCAAACAATGGGTTCAGGTGTAGTGTAGTGCCTGTCAGCCACCATCTCAATTCATACCAGCACAGTTACGTCCTTGTGTTGGCTTCATAGCATACATAAACTCCATTGTACCCTACTGCTAAAAAAAAATATTGTAAGTTTGAAAAATAAAAAAAATATGCTGCCAAGGCCTCTATTTCTGCCTGAAGCCAATACCGTCATCGGACCAACCTATCATCTCAGTGTTTCATTCATATCTTACAGAACCTATATAGTGTCCTGCTCTTACTAAAACGGTTTCAGTATTACCACATTTTTAGTTAATGCTTGGTGTCAGTGCCTCTACTCCTGCTTGAAGCCAAATACCGTTATAGCACCAAGCTAGCATCCTGGTGGTGGAGTCTTCATATCTTACAGATCCTACACAGTGTCCTGCTCTTACTAAAATACAGCGTCAGTGTTACCAAATTTTTAATTAATACTCAATGTCAGTGCCTCTGCTCCTGACTGAAGCCAAATACCGTTATAGCATCAAGCTACCATACTGGTGGTGGCATCTTCATATCTTACCGAACTTACATAGTGTCCTGCTCTTACTAAAACACAGTCTGAGTGGTAAAACCCAATACTAAAATAAAAGTGGTGTCAAACCCTTTTTTCTTTTAGGGCTGAAAGACATTTACAACATCTTTGTCGACTCCTTCAAGTGGTACGTTGTCCAATAAATGTACAGTACCTTGTGGTTTTTAGACTTACAGAAAAAGCTATCATGGGAAACTATTAACACAAGTTTAACAACCCGGCATAAGTGTTGTTCCACTGCCTGTACAAAAGGTCACGTTACAGTATTCACCTTCAAATAATCAAACAAAAAAAAATGATAAAAAGAGGCGGTAAGGGCTGTGGACGAGGTGGTAGTGACAGTGGTGGTCGCTCAAGAAGTGTGACCGAGCCAAAGAAAAAGATTCCCTTCTTTATTTACCTCTGCCTTCCTATCCCAATTTTCTGTTCCACGTGGGAAAACACTCTTGCACCCTGAACAATGCGAACAGGTAACGAGTTGGATAGGAGAAAATGCCTCCAGTTACTTGTCGAGTAGCTAATCCCAAGGGTCCACACAGACAGACTTGAGTAGCCAAGAATACTCAAAATTATTCCATGAACAAAATTTATAAAAATATATATTTATTGGTTAAAACTAAACACATAAATAAAACCAGACATACATAGACCACACAATAGAGGGGAGGGCAAGTAAATGGCCAAGGGAGCCAAAATCCTAATACGGTTATACTGTCAATTCATCAATTTTATATAAACAGTGTATACATACACAATAGAGTCAAAATAGACAATTGTTCAGATGAGTTGTGATACAATTCATAACTGGCAATATATATATATCAGTGTGCAGTATTAATCTCATAATATATACACAAATTCACTACATCTAGAAACATGACATGAGTTTGTCATATAAATTTCCATATTTGAGGTTATATATAATGCATAGATGTCAATAAATTATTTATGAAGTGATGGCAAATAATATCCCCTGATGTAAACTGCAACAGTGGCAAAAATGGAGAAACCACTCACTCATATAAAGTATAGCGTTATTAACCTCTATTTAAATCCCCAAAAGAGATGAAAAAATAAGGGGTCATTATCCAACATTAGAAAAACCGCACTAAGATAAAAGTGCAGAGCCAAGACCATAGATGTAGTAATGAGGAAACCATCTAACAGCATCAATTATATCCAGTATAATGGAATCAATACCCAAGCTCAACCAAGGCCAGAAAGAGTTAATAGCCCACCCTCACCAAACACTCCAACGATCGTTTCGCAACCGCTTCGTCAGGGAGTGAGGTGGGTAGGCTCGTGGGCATCTTAAATACCTATATGGCAGCTGTGTCTAATGAAGAATCCGGACGACACCATGATTATCGGGCGGCGCGACCCGCGCATGCGCAGAGCCGCAACTCCGTGCCCGGACATCCGCCCGCGTCCACCAAGGGCGACTCGGTCGCCGTTGATGACGCAGGCAAGACATCCACACACGGACCGCGGCCCGCGCATGCGCGTCACGCCGCACAGTGTCGACCGCCGCCATCTTAGTAAAGGTATGCCAGGCATATCACAGCCAAACATATCAAGAAGAGGGGAAATAGAAGCGCAATAACAAAGGTGGTATTTATTAATGGTATATCTATCACATATTTCCCCCACTCCGATAGTAGGTATTGCGAAGTGGCCAGAAAGTGCACAAATCATAATCGTGCGTATACAAATATTATACTTGGATTCATGTGTGGGTTTACATCATTAATAACATCAAATATCTATATCATCTCAAATATCAGAAATAATGATGACCACACATAAGAATCCATAACCATATACATGATGACAGATGTGTATACACCGGTTTTTATTTTAACATAGCATAAATCAAAAAATCCTGTCCAAGCCACCCATATAATGTATGTAGTAACTATCATAAACATATAAATTGTAATCATACATATACAGATGTCATAACTAGACTCATGTATCCAAATCTATCATCATTAATATCAAGCCATCAGCTTACACACATAATATCAAAATTACTCTCTCGGTCCATCTCACAAGACCAATGTGATAAAAACCCACAAGCCCTACCAACCCACAAAAAGAGAAAGATCTAGGGAGGTGGAGTCAAAAAAGACTATATCAATAAAATACCACAATAGAGAGATGGCGAAGACAACGAGACCCAGAGAGACAAACCCTCAAAGTAATAAATATATAGATGGACAGAGCATTCTCATAAGAAACTTGAAAAACCCCACTGGTCATTAAGACCCCTCGGTTTCATGCACTTCAGAAGTGTAATCCACCTACATTCTAACTGGCTGAGTTTTTTGAAAAGATCTCCTCTCCTGTTCCCTGGATATATACGATCTATCCCACTGAACCTTAATAGATGTGACTGTCCTGGATGAAAATCCCTAAAGTGTCGAGCAAGGGGTTTAAGTTTTGCAATCACAAAAACCTGGTCTGCTGGAACCTTCTCTGCTGCCCTTATATCTCTAATGTGTTCCTGTATACGAACCCGAAGTTCTCTTGTAGTCATTCCTACATATTGTAGGTTGCATGGACATTTGGCTACATATATGACCATTGATGTTCTGCAATTAATAAAATGCAATATTTTGTATTCACGTTCTTTGTTCGAATCTGAAAATGTACTAGTCTTAGAGATATAATGGCAAGCAGTACAGCTCCCACAGGGCCAGCAACCCCATTTCGGGCCTTTAGACCCAAATAAAAAATTAGTAGAAACGGACGGTACATGATGGCTATGAACTAGCAAGTCCCTAAGGGTTTTTCCCCGTTTGGCGACAAAATAGGGTTTCTCTGTAACAAAATCAGATAGCGATGGATCTTCTCTTAAAATAGGCCATGACTTGGTTATAGCACTAGTAAGCTCTCGCCACCTGGATTGATAATTGGAAATAAACCGAGTAATGTCCTTTGATTCTTTTTGCTTCTTGGAGTATAATAGCGAATGTCTTCCAATACTTTTTGAAGCTTGATACGCGCTATCAATGTTATCCCTCCGGTAGCCACGTTGTGAGAATCTTTTTCTAAGCTCTTCTGCTTGGAGTTCAAAGTCTTCATCCCTATCACAAATCCGCCTGGCGCGGATAAATTGTCCCTTAGGGATAGCTCGAATGACATGGGAGGGGTGGGCAGATCGTGCATGTAAAAGAGAATTCACACTAGTGTCCTTGCGAAACACGGTGGTATGAAGATGACCCTCCACATCGGTTGTGATATGTAGATCTAGAAAGTCGATAACTGTTTGACTGACGTGATGTGATAACTTGATGTTCCAAGAATTCGTATTCAGATGGTGAAGAAATTGGTCCAGGAGAGATCTAGTACCCTGCCAAATAAATAGCACGTCGTCAATGTAACGAATCCAAAGTGCCACCGATGCACAAAAAACATCATTATTTTGAATGAATTCTCTTTCCCATAATCCCAGAAAGAGATTGGCGTAGCATGGGGCACAAGCCGCCCCCATTGCCACGCCCCTCTTCTGTAAGTAAAACCTATCCTTGAACACAAAATAATTGTGTGATAAAACAAAATTCATCAAGGATAGGAGAAATTCCACCATTTTAGAATCTAAATCCCGGCCATGGAGAAAGAACTCCAAAGCTGACAGACCCAGATTGTGGTTAATACAAGTATATAAAGATTCTACATCACAAGTGACTAGAAACATGTCGGGGGTCATGTGTATTCCCTCCAATCTCTGAAGAACTTCCGTGGAATCCCGCACATACGAGGGTAATTCCATTACAATTGGTTTAAGGAAGTAATCTAATAGTCTAGAAATAGGTTCCAAAAGACCCCCATTTCCAGACACGATTGGTCTGCCCGGGGGGTTGTGCAAGTCTTTATGAACTTTAGGTAGAAGATATAGAGTCGGTACCGAGGGGCTCTTGATCTTTAAACCCTCCCATGTTTTTTTAGGTAGGATGCCATCATCATATGCTTCATCCAATATCTTCCCCAAATCTGTTTGAAATGTCAGGGTCGGATCTTTTTGTAATTTTTGATAGCATAGAGGGTCTCCCAACTGTCTAAATACTTCCTTCTCATATAATTCATCTGGCCATACCACAATATTACCTCCCTTGTCTGCTGGTTTGAAGGTGACCCCCTTCATCTTCCTAAGTTCTCCTAGGGCTTGTCTTTGCTCTTTAGTCAGATTATCATATGGTCTATGACCAGGGATTCTAAAAATCTCCCCCACAACCATCTTCACAAAGACCTCAATAGAGGAGCTCATGGAGAGGGGTGGAAAAAAATTACTTTTCTTATTTAAACAATCCGGGAATTTACCTGGCTGTATCTCCATTTGTTCCAATAAGAGCTCCTCTAGAATCTGTAGGGCCTCCAATTCTTTCTCTGTTGAAAAAGAGTAGTGAGAAGATTTGTTCTGATGATATTTTTTCAGTAATAATTTTCTAGCGAACAAAAAAGTGTCTTTGATCGCTGTAAAATGGTCAAAGGTTGCCATAGGACTAAAACCCAAACCCAAAGAGAGAACGGAGATTTGAGCTGAGGAGAGGGTAATGTTAGATAGATTAATCACCTTAAGAGATCCTCCATCAGCAAGTTCAGTCTCCCGATTTTGTAGTTTTTTGTCTCTTTTCTTGGCCTTAGTCCGAGTATAATATCTTGATGTCTGAGCCGTAACGTCATATGTCCTACTACTATCAGATTCATAGGAAGTGTCGCTTGCTGCTGTTGATAGTGATGTTGCCCTATCAGCGTAAGATCGACTTTTCCATTTGTACACTTGATTCTGTTGATAATCACGTGTATCTCTTAAAAATTTGTTTGCCTTGCTAGACTGGATATCGCTCTCAAATTTAGAGAGGGCTGCATCCAGATCCTGCTGGAACACTCGCATTTGTTCTTCAGTCAGTTTGTTCTTAATTTTTGCCTGAAGGGTCTGAATTTTTTCCTCCACTAAAGCCAAGTTTTTCTTGTCCACTTCAATAAGGATATCTAGGAACGTGAATGAGCACATATCACATGCTTCTTCCCACTTCTTAGTCAATGGAGCTTCCTCCATAGGAAATGAGGGGAAGGTTTGTATGCGTAAGCCCCTAGGTATATACCTACGTACTACATATTGCTCAAGTGTGGTTTTGTTCCACCATATTTTAGTGCGTTTCATAATCAACTCTTTTAAGCTCTGTTTGTCTCTCAGAATCTCATCACCATCACCATCACCAATAGCAACGCCACCATCCTTAAAAACCGTGGATAGTTTAGATAGCCAATTGCTATCCCGAATCTTAAAGTCCATAACGGGGTTTCTCCTAGAAAACACAACCAGAAAACCTATAATCAGGAGGATATTCATCCCAATGTACCTCAAACAAGGTCAAGTTCAGGAATATAACCAAATATAGAATACTCAAAATTATTCCATGAACAAAATTTATAAAAATATATATTTATTGGTTAAAACTAAACACATAAATAAAACCAGACATACATAGACCACACAATAGAGGGGAGGGCAAGTAAATGGCCAAGGGAGCCAAAATCCTAATACGGTTATACTGTCAATTCATCAATTTTATATAAACAGTGTATACATACACAATAGAGTCAAAATAGACAATTGTTCAGATGAGTTGTGATACAATTCATAACTGGCAATATATATATATATATATCAGTGTGCAGTATTAATCTCATAATATATACACAAATTCACTACATCTAGAAACATGACATGAGTTTGTCATATAAATTTCCATATTTGAGGTTATATATAATGCATAGATGTCAATAAATTATTTATGAAGTGATGGCAAATAATATCCCCTGATGTAAACTGCAACAGTGGCAAAAATGGAGAAACCACTCACTCATATAAAGTATAGCGTTATTAACCTCTATTTAAATCCCCAAAAGAGATGAAAAAATAAGGGGTCATTATCCAACATTAGAAAAACCGCACTAAGATAAAAGTGCAGAGCCAAGACCATAGATGTAGTAATGAGGAAACCATCTAACAGCATCAATTATATCCAGTATAATGGAATCAATACCCAAGCTCAACCAAGGCCAGAAAGAGTTAATAGCCCACCCTCACCAAACACTCCAACGATCGTTTCGCAACCGCTTCGTCAGGGAGTGAGGTGGGTAGGCTCGTGGGCATCTTAAATACCTATATGGCAGCTGTGTCTAATGAAGAATCCGGACGACACCATGATTATCGGGCGGCGCGACCCGCGCATGCGCAGAGCCGCAACTCCGTGCCCGGACATCCGCCCGCGTCCACCAAGGGCGACTCGGTCGCCGTTGATGACGCAGGCAAGACATCCACACACGGACCGCGGCCCGCGCATGCGCGTCACGCCGCACAGTGTCGACCGCCGCCATCTTAGTAAAGGTATGCCAGGCATATCACAGCCAAACATATCAAGAAGAGGGGAAATAGAAGCGCAATAACAAAGGTGGTATTTATTAATGGTATATCTATCACATATTTCCCCCACTCCGATAGTAGGTATTGCGAAGTGGCCAGAAAGTGCACAAATCATAATCGTGCGTATACAAATATTATACTTGGATTCATGTGTGGGTTTACATCATTAATAACATCAAATATCTATATCATCTCAAATATCAGAAATAATGATGACCACACATAAGAATCCATAACCATATACATGATGACAGATGTGTATACACCGGTTTTTATTTTAACATAGCATAAATCAAAAAATCCTGTCCAAGCCACCCATATAATGTATGTAGTAACTATCATAAACATATAAATTGTAATCATACATATACAGATGTCATAACTAGACTCATGTATCCAAATCTATCATCATTAATATCAAGCCATCAGCTTACACACATAATATCAAAATTACTCTCTTCACCTTCAAACCAGCAGACAAGGGAGGTAATATTGTGGTATGGCCAGATGAATTATATGAGAAGGAAGTATTTAGACAGTTGGGAGACCCTCTATGCTATCAAAAATTACAAAAAGATCCGACCCTGACATTTCAAACAGATTTGGGGAAGATATTGGATGAAGCATATGATGATGGCATCCTACCTAAAAAAACATGGGAGGGTTTAAAGATCAAGAGCCCCTCGGTACCGACTCTATATCTTCTACCTAAAGTTCATAAAGACTTGCACAACCCCCCGGGCAGACCAATCGTGTCTGGAAATGGGGGTCTTTTGGAACCTATTTCTAGACTATTAGATTACTTCCTTAAACCAATTGTAATGGAATTACCCTCGTATGTGCGGGATTCCACGGAAGTTCTTCAGAGATTGGAGGGAATACACATGACCCCCGACATGTTTCTAGTCACTTGTGATGTAGAATCTTTATATACTTGTATTAACCACAATCTGGGTCTGTCAGCTTTGGAGTTCTTTCTCCATGGCCGGGATTTAGATTCTAAAATGGTGGAATTTCTCCTATCCTTGATGAATTTTGTTTTATCACACAATTATTTTGTGTTCAAGGATAGGTTTTACTTACAGAAGAGGGGCGTGGCAATGGGGGCGGCTTGTGCCCCATGCTACGCCAATCTCTTTCTGGGATTATGGGAAAGAGAATTCATTCAAAATAATGATGTTTTTTGTGCATCGGTGGCACTTTGGATTCGTTACATTGACGACGTGCTATTTATTTGGCAGGGTACTAGATCTCTCCTGGACCAATTTCTTCACCATCTGAATACGAATTCTTGGAACATCAAGTTATCACATCACGTCAGTCAAACAGTTATCGACTTTCTAGATCTACATATCACAACCGATGTGGAGGGTCATCTTCATACCACCGTGTTTCGCAAGGACACTAGTGTGAATTCTCTTTTACATGCACGATCTGCCCACCCCTCCCATGTCATTCGAGCTATCCCTAAGGGACAATTTATCCGCGCCAGGCGGATTTGTGATAGGGATGAAGACTTTGAACTCCAAGCAGAAGAGCTTAGAAAAAGATTCTCACAACGTGGCTACCGGAGGGATAACATTGATAGCGCGTATCAAGCTTCAAAAAGTATTGGAAGACATTCGCTATTATACTCCAAGAAGCAAAAAGAATCAAAGGACATTACTCGGTTTATTTCCAATTATCAATCCAGGTGGCGAGAGCTTACTAGTGCTATAACCAAGTCATGGCCTATTTTAAGAGAAGATCCATCGCTATCTGATTTTGTTACAGAGAAACCCTATTTTGTCGCCAAACGGGGAAAAACCCTTAGGGACTTGCTAGTTCATAGCCATCATGTACCGTCCGTTTCTACTAATTTTTTATTTGGGTCTAAAGGCCCGAAATGGGGTTGCTGGCCCTGTGGGAGCTGTACTGCTTGCCATTATATCTCTAAGACTAGTACATTTTCAGATTCGAACAAAGAACGTGAATACAAAATATTGCATTTTATTAATTGCAGAACATCAATGGTCATATATGTAGCCAAATGTCCATGCAACCTACAATATGTAGGAATGACTACAAGAGAACTTCGGGTTCGTATACAGGAACACATTAGAGATATAAGGGCAGCAGAGAAGGTTCCAGCAGACCAGGTTTTTGTGATTGCAAAACTTAAACCCCTTGCTCGACACTTTAGGGATTTTCATCCAGGACAGTCACATCTATTAAGGTTCAGTGGGATAGATCGTATATATCCAGGGAACAGGAGAGGAGATCTTTTCAAAAAACTCAGCCAGTTAGAATGTAGGTGGATTACACTTCTGAAGTGCATGAAACCGAGGGGTCTTAATGACCAGTGGGGTTTTTCAAGTTTCTTATGAGAATGCTCTGTCCATCTATATATTTATTACTTTGAGGGTTTGTCACTCTGGGTCTCGTTGTCTTCGCCATCTCTCTATTGTGGTATTTTATTGATATAGTCTTTTTTGACTCCACCTCCATAGATCTTTCTCTTTTTGTGGGTTGGTAGGGCTTGTGGGTTTTTATCACATTGGTCTTGTGAGATGGACCGAGAGAGTAATTTTGATATTATGTGTGTAAGCTGATGGCTTGATATTAATGATGATAGATTTGGATACATGAGTCTAGTTATGACATCTGTATATGTATGATTACAATTTATATGTTTATGATAGTTACTACATACATTATATGGGTGGCTTGGACAGGATTTTTTGATTTATGCTATGTTAAAATAAAAACCGGTGTATACACATCTGTCATCATGTATATGGTTATGGATTCTTATGTGTGGTCATCATTATTTCTGATATTTGAGATGATATAGATATTTGATGTTATTAATGATGTAAACCCACACATGAATCCAAGTATAATATTTGTATACGCACGATTATGATTTGTGCACTTTCTGGCCACTTCGCAATACCTACTATCGGAGTGGGGGAAATATGTGATAGATATACCATTAATAAATACCACCTTTGTTATTGCGCTTCTATTTCCCCTCTTCTTGATATGTTTGTCTGTGATATGCCTGGCATACCTTTACTAAGATGGCGGCGGTCGACACTGTGCGGCGTGACGCGCATGCGCGGGCCGCGGTCCGTGTGTGGATGTCTTGCCTGCGTCATCAACGGCGACCGAGTCGCCCTTGGTGGACGCGGGCGGATGTCCGGGCACGGAGTTGCGGCTCTGCGCATGCGCGGGTCGCGCCGCCCGATAATCATGGTGTCGTCCGGATTCTTCATTAGACACAGCTGCCATATAGGTATTTAAGATGCCCACGAGCCTACCCACCTCACTCCCTGACGAAGCGGTTGCGAAACGATCGTTGGAGTGTTTGGTGAGGGTGGGCTATTAACTCTTTCTGGCCTTGGTTGAGCTTGGGTATTGATTCCATTATACTGGATATAATTGATGCTGTTAGATGGTTTCCTCATTACTACATCTATGGTCTTGGCTCTGCACTTTTATCTTAGTGCGGTTTTTCTAATGTTGGATAATGACCCCTTATTTTTTCATCTCTTTTGGGGATTTAAATAGAGGTTAATAACGCTATACTTTATATGAGTGAGTGGTTTCTCCATTTTTGCCACTGTTGCAGTTTACATCAGGGGATATTATTTGCCATCACTTCATAAATAATTTATTGACATCTATGCATTATATATAACCTCAAATATGGAAATTTATATGACAAACTCATGTCATGTTTCTAGATGTAGTGAATTTGTGTATATATTATGAGATTAATACTGCACACTGATATATATATATTGCCAGTTATGAATTGTATCACAACTCATCTGAACAATTGTCTATTTTGACTCTATTGTGTATGTATACACTGTTTATATAAAATTGATGAATTGACAGTATAACCGTATTAGGATTTTGGCTCCCTTGGCCATTTACTTGCCCTCCCCTCTATTGTGTGGTCTATGTATGTCTGGTTTTATTTATGTGTTTAGTTTTAACCAATAAATATATATTTTTATAAATTTTGTTCATGGAATAATTTTGAGTATTCTATATTTGGTTATATTCCTGAACTTGACCTTGTTTGAGGTACATTGGGATGAATATCCTCCTGATTATAGGTTTTCTTCTTTTTGAGTAGCCAAGAAGCTGGGCCATTGAATCCTCAGCGTGGTCCTTCTTCCTCACAGCATCAGTATTCTAATGAAATATATGACCCCAAAGCAGGTTACTCTCAGGAACTGTTTACGGGACCCTTTGACCTTTCTTGCCTCTCACCACACAAAACCATCAACGCAGGTGAGGCCGTGGTGTGCAGTGATACACAGATCTTTGAGCATCCAAGGCCACAAGAAAGTCATGGCCGTGACATGCTGGGCAATCAGGTGGAAGTGTTGGAGGATGATAAGACACAGTTGCCCTCAGGTCAGCATGAAACCTCAATTACTGAAGATGTTGACCTTCAGGAATTTGAAGACAACCTGGTTGATGATGAGGTGACTGATCCAACAAGGACAAATCTGTCAGAGCAAGCTTAGCAGAGGCAGAAACATTCCAGCTTGGCCACCTCCAGCATGAAAAACCATATGTTATCTAAGCACACCACTAGATGGTTGAAAGCTCTAGGTAGAAAACATGATTTCCAGACTCAAAACTCTGCCACTTCCCCTGGGCTGCCTGCTTCCCAAACTGGTGTGCAAAAAGGTGGGGCTGATGCCTCCTTCTCACAACCTGATGTTGGCCAAACGCAATCATCAACGACCACATCTGCTTTGGTGTCCCAGTGTTCTGTTTTGTTATCCATACCACAGACCTTCGAAAAGAAGCGAAAATACCCATTACGCACCAAAGGGCAGAAACCATAACTGCACACATTGCACGATTGATAGCCCCTGAGATGTTGCCATATCGGCTTGTGGTAATAGAGGCTTAACGCGACCTTTTGGCAGTGTTAGAACATCGGTACTCTGTGCCTAGTCGCCACTATTTTTCTCATTGCGCCGTCCCAGCGCTCCACAATCACGTGTCCGTAAACATCAAATGGGCTCTCACCAACGCCATAACAGGGATGGTCCACTTAACCAGAGACGCGTGAACAAGCAGAAGTGGACAAGGACGCTACATCTCACTGATGGCACACTGGGTGAACCTGGTGGTGGCTGCTACAGAGTCTGAGCCGGCAACATCCCATATAGTTCCCACATCCAAAATAGCGGGCCCCACTTCAATCACAGTTTCAGTACCCTCCTACACAACAATAACTCCCTCCTCCTCATACTCTTCATCTTCCCCCTGTGCATCCTGCTCAACATCCGCTGGTGTCCAACCGTCAACATCGTTCCCCAGCTTGGATCTCTGCAGCCCTGTTTCGGGTAAGCGGAAACATGCTGTACTGAATCTCACCTGTATCAGTGACAAATCGCACACGGCATCTGAGCTTTTGAAAGCAATAACTGAGCAGACAGATGAGTAGCTTGCACCGTTGGACCTCCGTTCAGGGATGGTAGTGTGCGATAATGGTCGTAATCTGGTGGCGGCTTTATAGCTTGGAAAGCTTGTACACGTTCCTTGTATGGCCCACGTTGTAAATTTAGTAGTTCAGCACTTTCTCAAAAAATACCCTGGGATACCAGACCAGTAGATCTGGTACTTAGTATATACCAAGGTACGACATATTAGTGCCTATTTCTGCATGTCATCTCCCTCTTTTGCTGGCCTGGCAGTGCTGCAGCAGCGCTTACACTTGCCTCATCTCAGACTAATATGTGACCTCACTACGAGATGGAATTCAACCTATAATATGTTGACCAGGATTCATGAGCAGCAGAGGTCAATATCCCAATTCCAGCTGGAACATGCCCGTCAGACGCAGCTGCCAGACATATGTACTGCAGAGTGGGTGAAAATTTGCAGACATTTGTCAAGTCCTTGAGAATTTTGATTGCTGTACCAACATTGTGAGAAGTGATGATGCTCTTATCAGCATTACCAGTCCACTGATTTGTTTATTGAAACACTCTCTGGATGGTCTGACTGACCAAAGTATTAATGCAGCCGAGGTGTCTGTTAATCAAGACTTCACAATGCTTGCTAGTAATCCGCACAACCTCGGCCAACAGACTCAGGCCACCTTTGGTTAGCATCATGAGGATGAGGAGGATGATGAACAGGAATTCTTTGAAGTTGGTACCAAGGGATTGACAACCCAAGCTTCTTGGCTGTCCAGAAGGAGGAGGAGAGAGAGACTGAGGAGAGCAGGTTTAGGAAGATAGAATGTATTCTTAGCAGTGACACACAAAAGGTTTGCAGTTCGGAGTCTGGGACATATGGCAAAGTTCATGTCACACTGCCTTTCTCATGACTGTCGGCTAGTCCACATTTTGGAAGACAACAAACACTGGTTATGTACCTTTCTTGACTCACACTACAAAGACGACTTTGCTTCGCTACTTGTCGAGGCAAATAAGGATTGTACTACGGAAACATTCAAGAGGGCTTTAGTGGAGCAGTTGATGAAACAATTACCCTCAGATCATGCTGGCGTCAGAGGTAGCATGTTATCTCACGCAACAGGATTACAAGAGAGGGCTACGCATAGTAGGAGCAACACAGGCGGGGGACTAATGTGCCAAAACTCATCCATTTTCCACAAACTGTCAACTTTGAATCAGATACCGGTTTGAGGAACTATGACAAGGAATGAACACTTAAGTAAGATGGCGAGGGACTATGTAGGTGACCGTATCAGCGTGCTTTCAGAGTCTACAGTTCCCTTTAACTATTGGGCTTCCAAGCTCAACCCTTGGCCAGACCTTGCCTTATACGCTTTGGAAGGGCTAGATTTAACTGCTGCAAGTGTGTTGTCTGAGCATGTATTCAGCTCAGCGGGGTCAATAATAACAGATACTCGCACATGACGGAAAGTACAGACAGTTTGACGATGATCAAAATGAACCATAGATGGATTGCCCCGGAGTATCTCAGGCCACCTGTTAACAAAATGCAACAATAAGTGTAGCCCCAAAATTTGTATTTCTTAAGTTCAAATAAGTTCCATTGTTTCTTATTCAAGACTATTGTGTCTTCTATCATCTAATGACACCGCATGACTTATCTAACTTGTTATGCTGCTGCGATTTAATTGTTCAGCCCAATCACCCAGGGCAATATTTTTCAAGCCTTTGTACATTATGTAGTGGCACAACCACTGTCGAGGCTACACTGTCTATAACAATTGATCAGGCAGTCTCCATTTGTGTTCTGCATTGATGATGTGCTTCACGGTGTGTTACACATGGCCCACTGTGGTTTTAGAATTTTTTTTAGCTCCTTGGCATGTTATGCCCTGTTGCTTATCCTACCAATTTTTTTAAAAAAAGCTGTTGGGAGCTGTTGGAAGTACCTTCTGATGCTGTACTGCATGGTGTCTGAACCATTAATCCCCTGGGGAGACTGCATTTTTAAACTCCTTGGCATGTTATGCACTATTGCTTATCCTACCAATTTTTTAAAAAAAAGCTGTTTGGAGCTGTTTGAAGTACCTTCTGATGCTGTGCTCGATGGTGTCTGAACCATTATACCCTGGGAAAACTGAATTTATTAAACTCCTTGGCATGTTATGCCCTGTTGCTTATCCTACCAATGTTTAAAAAAAAAGCTGTTGGGAGTACCTTCTGATGCTGTGCTACATGATGTTTGAACCATTCCCCCATGGGGAAATTGAATTTATTAAACTCATTGGCATGTTTTGCCCTGTTGCTTATCCTACCAATGTTTAAAAAAAAGCTGTTGGGAGCTGTTGGGAGTACCTTCTGATGCTGTGCTACGTGGTGTTTGAACCATTCCCCCTGGGGAAACTGAATTTTTTTAAATCCTCGGTTTTAGCTAGTGAAATAAAGCCTGAGTTCCAGAGTGAAATAAATGCCACTTCTATGGTGCTGTATGCTTCACAAACTGCGGTCTAGGAAGCAGGCGATGATGCCTTCTGCTCCCAACCTGCTTTTGGTCAGAAGCAATCATCATCATCGACCTCAGCTTCGATGTCCCAGCGTGGCGTTCATTTGTCCATAAAACATACATTACTGAATAATTTGAATAGCATTTGAATAGAGGGCCACTGGACCTGGTAGTGTTGGTGGAGGAGGAGAAGGGCAAGGCCAACACCCAAATGGCCACATTGGCAATGGCACTGTAAAGTGTTATGGAGTACATATTCCAACTTTAACACTAATGATATAGGGAACGCAGAAAACTACAATTGACTGCCGTCCCTCCCCAATGTATGTTACAGAAACCTTCTGAGGGCCCTAAGAAGTCAGAGATTTGAGGACAGCCTGTGGCCCTTTCTACATTTAAATAGAGGGCCACTGGAGCCGGTGTTTTGGTGGAGGAGGAGGGCAAGGCCAATATCCCAACGGGCACATTGTAGCTGACCTTTTAAAGTGCTGTCAAATATGTACCAAAAAAGGAGGTGCGAGACAGACACCAATATAATTTATAAGTTACAGCCCTTTCTAATCGAAAAAGAAGGAAAAATGTAAAAAACGAAATTTGTGAACATATGCTTAAGTGTTTTTTTGGAGGTCGGGGTCTTAATTTGACGTTTTATTACAGTGATTAGGCACTACAAACTGTTTCTTAGCAATTTCTCTTTTCTTTGGTTTGAGAGCTGTTCTGGCGACTACGTAAACTCTGCATTTTGCTCTGAGCACGTTATTCCAAGACACCAGAAATGCAGTCAGGCACCTTCTACAGGCTGTGCCCATACTGTTTCAGCCTTTTCCCATCCATTTCAGCCTTTTCCTCAGTCACTACAGGTCACCGTTGGGGCCAACGTAAAATTATTCTGGTTTCCCATAGACTTATAATTGGGTATCGAATATTCGCTATAGTCGAATAGCGGCGAGGTATTCGATGGATATTCAGCAAAGCGAATATTAGAGTATTCGATCATCCCTAGTAATAATGCAATGGTACTGTATTATTTTCTTTGACTTCAGTTGATTTTCAGGTTTAACTCCTATCTCTGTGTGTTGGCTCCCCAATGTTAGCCCTTGTCCGGGCTGCTGGCTGTTCCACAATGCCATTTAGGCATCTTTCACATAAGGAAAAACACACACTTTTTTCGCTGATGTGTTGAAAGTGCATGCGGCTCTCCGTGTGCTGTGGTTTTGGCAAACGTGTTCTCCGTGTGCTATTCGTGATACCACACTGAGATTATGAACTTTTTTACTCACCTGACTCTGGCGCGGCTGATTGTAGTGCTGATGTCTCCGGCACTGTAGTCACACTTGCTTCCAGTTCCGTGGTGCAGTGAATATGGAATCAGTAGAATGAGCGGCCCCTGAAGCAAGTGACATCAGTGCCAAAAACTGCATCGCTGGAGACAGGTGAGTATTGAAACTCATTTTATTTCAAAGACACGTGTTTTCTCCGGTACATGTCACACGGATCACACCACTGTGTGGTCCATGTGACATCAGTGCTGCCAGAGAAAAATGGACTTTTCTTTGTGTGGAACACAGGGACATGCATCTAAGACACACGGACACACGGTCTGTGAGAAATCACTGATGTGTGTGCAGAGCCATTTATTTTAATGTGCCTGCATATGTCCATGATTCCAGTACGCAGAAAAACAGCATCATACGTACCAGAATCACTGACTTGTGAAGGGGACCTTATAAAGTTTAACTTCACGTACACCACATTGTTTTTTTCCGCTCCTAAGCTTATCTTATATTCTGACCAGCTGCTTGCATTCCAATTCCATCCCTGACTTTTACCTCCTGGTAGTAACCCTATTTGCCAACTTTTCTTACCACGAGCTTGATCCACCAGCCAGCAGCATACACAAGAGCCCCTGTGCAAGTAAAGAACTTTGAAAGATAATATCTCAGCAATGAGGACAAGAAATTAAAAATAAAAATTGCATTTTATTCTGCTATGAAGCCACTATTGTATTATGTGGCCCATTTAACATGCTCAAACTGGTGAAAGTTCCTCTTTAAAGAATCTTAAACTATGCAAAGTAAAAGGCATATAATACATAATGTTCTGCTGTAAATTCATCATACAGATTTTTTTCAAACTTTTGTATTATTATTGTCCCAAATGTATTGCATTATTCATCTTAAAATGCTGATTTAGATCTGTGTCTACCTGTATTATTGTTGCATCAGCATTTGGATGTTTAATTAAGTTAATGCCTTTTTAAACGCTGACAATGCAAAAGTAACGACAAAAATAGTTTTCTAATAAATAATCACAATTAAGTAGGTATTTAAATACATAAAACACTTAATAATGCTGCCTTCATTTGTAGACAATATTTGGTGTACTGAGATAATTTCATATACTTTACTATTCTAGAAGCAATTAGGATAAATAATTAACCCATATGCATAGTATATTTTAATATACTGTATCAATTCTCCAGGTTATTAGTTCAATCATGTGCAGGGTAAGTAGCATTCCAGGAAAAACTCTGGTGATCAGTGGCCATATTTCTCCCCTCTAGAATAGAAGTTTTAGGGCACATTTTCTCTATCTGTGTTAAGGGTGCTTTACACGCTGCGATATCGGTAATGATATATCGCCGGGGTCACGTCGTTAGTGATGCAAATCAGACGCCGTTACCAACATCGCAGTGTGTGAAACCCAGAAGCGACGATCAACGAGCACAAAAACGTGAAAAATCATTGCTCGTTGACACGTCGCTCCTTTCCTTAATATCATTGCTGCTGCAGGTACAATGTTGTTTGTCGTTCCTGCAACAGCACACATCGCTATGTGTGACACTGCAGGAGCAATGAACATCTCCTTACCTGCGTCCAACGGCAATGAGGAAGGAAGGAGGTGTGCGGCATGTTCCGGCCGCTCATCTCCGCCCCTCCTCTGCTATTGGACGGCTGCCATGTGACGTCGCTGTGACGCCACATGTACCGCCCCCTTAGAAAGGAGGTGGATCGCCGGCCAGTGCGACGTCGCAGGGCAGGTAAGGTAGTGTGATGGGTGTTAGTGATGTTGTGCGCCACGGGCATCGATTTGCCCATGTCACACAACCGACGGGGGTGGGTACGCTCGCTACTAGCGATATCGGTATCGATATAGCAGGGTGTAAAGTACCCTTTTGCAGCATTTTGGATGCATTGTTTTTCCCCTGAGCCCAAAATGCTGAGTTGTACAGTACAAGCACCGTGAATGGGATTAATAGAAATCCCATGCCCACTGTCATTCTTTTATATGCAGCATAAACTGACATGCTTTCCAAGCCACAGCATTTCAATTTATGCTTGCGGAGATGCTTGTGGTCTGAGCGGGAGAACAGAACAAAAGTTCACAGCGCCCAGATCCGTGACCGATACCACGGATGCTGCATTCTCCCAAGGAAATCCCTAGGTTCTCCGCAGGAAGGATGACACTGCATCTGGAACTCTGCATCTCCTCAAGGTGGGAATTACCCTTAGTGTATGTGCACATGATGAGTATTTGGCTGCAGAAAATTCTGCACCATTTCTGCATTTCTTGACAGGAAAAATCCAGAGCAAAAACATGTGTTTTTGATGCGTTTTTTGCATAACTTTTTGATGCCTTTTTGATGCTTTTTTTTGCTTTTAATGATGAAAAACACAGGCAAAAACCTTGAAAGAATATACTGCAAATATTTTCTGCAACAAATCTGCAAGGAAAAGAAAACACAACATGGGCACTACACTTCAGGTTTCTCATTGGCTTTGCTTGCAAAAGGATATGTTTGCAGTTTTGTGACAATACTGCACACAAAAATTGCCTAAAAACAGCGATAAAAATGCACTGTGTGCACACAGCCTTAGTTTCTTTCAAATGGAATCTGTAATTAGGTTTATGATACCCGATCTGTCGGAAGCCTCAGGTAGTGACAGAGACTTTGATTCCAGTACTGTATTGCTATTTTTTTTTTCGCATTGTTTATACAATCTCTAGCTTTTGTAGCACTGGAGTCCTTTTAGGAAGAGCGGCACCTTCCACTGTCCTTCAACCATAGATTGATTTTCTACCATATTGTGCAAAGGATGATAGCTTTAAATCTGCGGCAGAGGGGATGGAGAGGCCACAGCTTATGAATATAAAGTTATCAGCAATCCTTGCACATAATAGAGAAAACTCAAGCTCTTTAGACGATAATTAGAACTATAAGGACAATGGGTGCAGGAAAAAAAAAAGTACCACAGCTCTATGTTGTTGTCCTCAAATAGAGCAACATAAACCTGGTGACAGATTCCCATTGAATCCCTTTAACCCTAGAACGCGCAAGCATAAAAATCAAACATTGAAAACAAGTAACCGAGGCCCCAGGTATGCGTTCTAGGGTTAAAGGGGTTATCTCATGTAGACACACCCTTTTCATGTGGCCCATTTTTGGCACCTGGATAAGATAGGGATGGCTTGGGATGGATTGATGCTTCATCAGCCAAAACATAGAGTCCCTGCTGTGACTCTGATGATCATGGCTCATCAATGTACTACCTAGTCCATTTACTTGGACCTCTACCATGGTATAAAATGCTTACTCTGCAGCTGTTGGGATGTTTTAGCAGTGGGAAACGGCTCAACAGGCAAATTTTAATATAAACAAAGGATTGTTGTAATGAGTCAAACACCCATTTAATGGCATGTCCTGATAAGTTCTGTCTATTAGCACATTGTGAGAACTTTTCTAAACTTTACTGTGAGAAACACCGGGTCTATGACAGGGTTTTATCATAAAAAGTATCATTATTCCGCTGATGGTACCTGCAGATTTGCTGAGAATTTCAATTTCCTTTTAGCGCTGCAGCCTTATTATCTGAACTACTCAGCTGGTAAAATGATTATAATAACTGCATTATATAAGAGAATCGCTTGTGATGCAATTCCAGAATACAATCATTACAGTAACTTAAGGACACTCAGGCACAGCTGGAATATTTTTATTCCATTTTGTGCCCTCTTTAGTGCTCTACCACACAGCATGTAAAGCACAATGTAAATGGGGAGATCCCAATCACGACATTGAATTTACTGAAGCCACGTAATCTTTGATCTGCGGCAGCCATTCATCTTGCTTCACACATCTCTCCTTCTGATCTATACCTATTGGAGGCATCTCATACAGACGCAAGATTGTACTATATTTCATAAACATTCATTGTTACCGCTAAGGGACAGTCCCATCTGTTATTTGTTTTCGGCTTTGCTTACTGATAAAACAGGATGGACAGCTTGCTGATGGGCTCTTTGAAGCAAAAGGCTCCTCTCTTCCCTCCAATTAATGCCTATAAAGTATGTGTTTAGGAGACAATATTGGTCCTTGCTGAGGTCCAGAATTACCTGTGCTAAATTAAATTCATTCATCTCGCTTGATTTATACCTTGCATGATTCTAAATCAAGGAAGCATACGGGTCTGTCTTCCTTTTTATAGGAACATTATGCTGCACTTCGTCCCTGTCTGCTCTTTTGTTCATGTTCGTGTCACCTTAGGGGTATGGTAAAGTTTTCAAAGAGATTTTCGCTGTTACAATAAACTATTGTACTCTATAGTACATTTCCAAAACATTACATGATCCTTGGGGAATATTTTTACATCTCTATTTTTTGTGTGTTCACAAAGAGCTTGAAATTCCTAATCTGCCAGATTTGGGGTTTGTGTTGTATAATATTTCAAAGTTCCAAGAGGGATTCCCCTGTGGAGCAACGTCTACCATCGTCTGTCTGTGAACCGTGCCAATGCACTTTCAGTAAGTATATCTCAGACACACATTCATATACTTTGTTTCATGCCAAAGTCATTCTGTTGTGTCTTCCCTGCCAAGAACTGTGGAGAGGAGATATTCCAAAACCTGTCACATCAATCTGATTTCAAATAGGATTCCCACAAACATAGAACTGTTTATTATTTAGAAGCAACCAGAAGGATTTTGGAAAGTGTTCTGTTAATGACATTTCTACTTACTGATTGGTTTGTTGCTTTTTTTTTTATTGTTTTACTGCAATGCGCCTGTTACTTAAACATAGTAAATATCTAATATAGAATTTATGACCGGCTGACCGTTTTATAACATGGAAGCAATGTGTTAAGATGTAAATACTTTATGTATGTATAACTAAAAACAAAAGAACTGGACCCTGCTTTATGCAATGTAATAATTTTTTAAACTTTTTTAAACATTGCTTTTTTTGGGATTAAAATTGAGCAAATCGATTTGTAATTAATCAAATTTGTTAAAAATGTACCCAAAAGTTTGGATTCTGTTAAATCCCAAATTGTTTAGATTCATTCTGGCGACCAACTTGCTACCATTTTGCTATCTTCTTTTGAAAAAGGTTAAAATAAAAAAAATACTGGCCTGTCCTTAAAATGCCTTCCTCCCTCCATCATTTTTCGGTTCTTCCGGTGCTTCTTTTGGTGCTGAGGTCAGTAATTGGCTTCATGCAGGCATGTAGGGGGGATACACACTATGAATGTCAATAATCTGCCAGCCAAAATCACAATTCTGCTCAAAATAAATATCGCTATAAAGGGCATATTGTATTTTTTAATGGTGATTGGCTGACAAAGAGCTAACAAAGTAAACCTCCTCCCTCTGAGTACTTGGATATAGCTTTTGCCATTTACTACGGCTTCTAAGGGGTCAAACTGTTGTGATCAGAGTTTTCTCAGATTTTCTTCTGCTTGGCAGATACCCATCTGTATCAGCCACATTTCTGCCACTGGTTTTCTGGCAGATAAGCAGTACCCATGAGATCACTGTAATATATATTTCCATTATGGTTATTAATGAAGCTCTTGCTATTATACATATAAAAATATTGTCAGGCTGCACCACTGAAGTTACTGAAGCCACAGGTAATGTAGCTTCAGAGTGCAGTTTAGCAAGCAACCACTAGGGGTCAGCAGAGTAGTCAGTAATCCAAGTCAGGAGCAACAGGTCTAAGACAGAAGCCCGGGGAGAAACAAATCATGGTCAGAAGCTAGCAAAGAGTCAGGAGCCGGAAGAGAAGTGTACAAACCAAAAGGGAGAGATGAATGCCAGAGTCAGGAGTGAGGATACAGGTCAGCGGCCGGGAAGTCCACATACAGATAAGGGAGGAGGACAAACAGGTTAGGACTGGGGAAAACAACAGACAGGCACGAGTAGTCAGGGACCAGTACAAGCAGACGAACGGGGGAGGTTACACATCAGGACACAGTAGCAGGGAGGAAGGACAGATTGGGAACACTCACCAGAGCCAGTATACCAGTATACATGCTGCAAGACCGAAATATAACTGGCACTGAACCATAGGTGAAACTGCAAGATATAGTGTCTTGGGATCCAGAACGAGGCAGGGGACGTTAACCCCTGACATGACCAGGCCAGAGCTAGGTGAAACCACAGCAGGGAAAAGCCGGCCTGGATCATGACAAATATATAATGAAACAGTTATAGGGATTGTCCACTCCTCAATTTGACTATTTCCTACATTGAAAATGATAAAACTTATACTCTCCTCTGCTGCCAATGACTTACCAGTTATCTTGGCCCTGTCTCTCCTGTTATCGTGTAACGGTAATATCAAGCGATCCCGAACTCCAATCAGTGGCCACTTCAATATCCCCGGCTACGGATGTATCACATAAATCCTGAGGAATAGATAGAGCAGCAGTGCTCAAATTCTATAGATGTAAGCAATTTGTCTCTAAGCGGGAAGAGTGAAGTGTCATTGATTGGCCAATCGGATCGGAGGGCCACTGAGATTGTCGAACAGTTTTGCTGGCATGCCGTCAGTGCTAGAGGTTAGAATATGTTTTATTATTTTAAATGGGGGAAACATATAGATTGAGAAATGGTTTTATGATTAGTGGACAACCCTTTTAAAGAGCTGGACATTGAGTCACCCGCCATCTATAGGCGGCAGTAGAACAGATTTTTTTCTTCTGAATTAAAGCTATTTTGGTTGGCTGTTCCAAATATTTAGTTTGTTAGAAGCAAGGCAGGAGACAAATAGAGGTATGATTAAAGGATGCAACAAATTGCATTTTGCCTGCTTCCATGGAGCCGTAGACAAAATAGTACAAGTTATTTTCTGTTATATAAAATGTTGCTAATTTTTAATGGTTTAAATTAGTGGGGAATATTTCATAATTGATTACAAAGGTGGACAGATCTTTTAGGGTTAAGCATGCATCACCTGTGGTTTTAAAAAAAACTATGCTAAAAAATTCTGGAACTCAATTATGTGCAATCTGTTTACATACATGTATTAACCTATAGTATGAATTCACTTCTTAATCAAGGTAGCCATCCATGAAATCCATGAAGAGGAGCTTCTTTTCCCACCTTGTTCTCATGTTAATGAGAATATAACTGTATATTAGCTTTAAATATGGTAGCTGCTGGAAGTGAATATATTTTAAAAACATATACATTAAATGAATGTTATACATTGATAGTCTACGGTACAAAGCATACATTGTGTGTGTTACAAATTGGTGCCGCCATAGCTGCAAGCAGCCTGCTGTAGTTCCTGCTACGCCCAGGCGCCGGCTGCCTTTTTTGGCTGTGCCTCAGGTCGTCCAGCTGACTGTTTCTTGCTCTACGTCTGTGTGGAGGAGCAGCTAGGGCGCATGCATGTGCCGATTTGCCCCAGCCAGAGCCTATGTCCAGTGTTTTACCCAGTGAGCATGCTCAGCCTGATAGTGCCATGCCTGAGGCTAAGTCCACAGTTCAGGCTACTGAGCATACTCACACACTTTGTGCGAAAAGCCTCTTTGCTCCGGTACTTGGACTTCTTTCTGTTTCCAAATCCTGTGTTGTGCCTACTGAGCATGCTCAGTGTGATAATCTGATTTCTGAGACAAAGTTAGTCATTTAGGCTACTGAGTATGCCGAGGCACTTAGTACATCAGAGGCAAAGTCTGGTAAGGTCTTCACTGGACATGTCTGTTAGGTGGTAGGCCCGAATAGGCAGGATAGCATCCTGATGATGTGACCACTATGGACTGGCTCACGGAGGCCCGCCCCTATGACCTGGCACCCCATCATTGGTCATCAGATAATGACTGGTAGAGTGTATGGGGTGTACTGCCATTGGGTCATCAGTGACGTGGCGGTTCCGGATAGGCTGCTGGTGACGTCACTGATGATGTGACACTGCGCTATTAGCCACTGGATTTGGGGCAGACCTTAGGGGTTTAAAGGGCCTGGAGACTGCACCATTGTGTGCAGTCTTCATATGCATATGGTTTTTCATATGATAGAGCCCCATTGCAGCCTCAACCACTAGTTCTGGAAGCGGTAGGCAGGGTTAGGCATCCGGTGCCTGTCACGCCAAGATTCGTGACTCGGCATGTTAGGGTCAGGCATTGCGTTTCCCTTCCTATCATTCCAGTCCTGTTGTAGCAGCCATGTGGAGTTAACGGGGCTGTGGCTGTTGTGCTGAATGTCCCGGTGTGTTCCCTACACACAAGGCCAATACACCAGGACTCCTGTGGTACTAACAGGGGAGGTCCTGGTTTGGGTGTGTGGACCCTGTGGTGTTAACAGGGTTCACAATAGTCCTGGTCCACGTAACGTTTAACTTGGATGAGGCTCATATTATTTTGGAGCCACCCAGCTCTGTATTATCTACCTGACCTACGGGTTGCCAGCAGCTCCTTTACCATCTTGGAGCACGGTGGACCTAAACTACAAATTGGGATATACACCACCTTTCTCTAATCTGACAGTCCCCCCGTAATAGTGTGTCTGTATCTAAATGCATCCAAACATGCTGCAAGTACAAAAAGAGAACACATTGTTTATAAGTAGAGATGAGTTTGGTGGTCATATCGAACACAGACTTTCCAAAAAAAATGAGTTTGAGTCTGGGTGCTGTATGTATGAAATCCATTGGAGTGAGCATTGCTGTGGTAGGGCACTCTTGGTGCTCATCCCAGTGCAATCCGCTTGCCGTGTTTGGTCGCTCACAGTGTGGGTAACAATAGCTTGATCGGATGTAGTGTGCATGAAAAAAAAAAAAAAAAGAAAGTAAAAATCCTGTCCACCTGCCCCCAGAAGTGCTCTGTTTATGGCTGGCTACAAGCTCACATAGACACAAACTGCCCAATTTTTATTGTATGCGACTTGATTCATATGTCCTTTGCAAAGTTTAACCTGCCCAATTCCAGCCTTGCTGAAGCATCCCCAGATGATCATCCACCAAATTTCACAGTGGGTGCAAGACACTGTAGTTTGTACGCCTCTCCAGGTCTCCGTCTAACCATTAGATGGCCAGGTGTTTGACAAAGCTAAAAATTAGACTCATCAGAGAAGATTAACTTACTCTAGAAATTGAGCAGATTAAACTTTGTGAAGGACATATGAATCAAGCTGCATACAAGGTTATCCTGGAAAAACCGTTGCTTTCTTCTGCTCAGGCAATGTTGTCCAACTCTGAGAACTGTTTTTTCCAGCAGGACAATCCACCATGCCACACAGCTAGGCCAATCAATGTGTGGATGAAGGACCACCACATCAAAACCCGGTCATGGCCAGCCCAATCTCCAGACCTGAACCCCATTGAAAACCTCTGGAATGTAATCAAGAGGAAGATGGATAGTAACAAGCCATCAAACAAAGAAGAACTGCTTACATTTTTGTGCCAAGAGTGGCATAAGTTCACGTAAAAGCACTATGAAAGACTGGTGGAAAGCATGCCAAGACGCATGAAACCTGTGATTAAAAATCATGGTTATTCCACAAAATATTGATTTCTGAACTCTTCCTGAGATAAAACATTATTAGTATTGTTGTTCCTAGATGATTATGAACTTTTCTTCTTTGCATTTTTTGAGGTCTGAAAGCAATGCATGTTTTTGTTATTTTGACCATTTCTCATCTTCAGAAAATAAATACAAAATGTATTGCTTGGAAATTAGGAAACATTGTAAGTAGTTCATAGAATAAAAAAGAATTTACATTGTACTCAAAAATATACCTATAAAGAGAAAAATCAGAAAAACTGACAATTTTTACAGTGGTCTCTTAACTTTTGCCAGAGCTGCATATATAATGTCATATATTTTATATATATATATATATATATATATATATATATATATATATACACATATATACATATATACATACACACACACACACACACGCGTAATTGAAAAAATCTTCTTTATTAATCCATTAAAATGTTATGACAAATATGTGAGGAACTCCAAACAACTAATATGCAATCCAGCAATGGATTACATGTTTCAGCACTGTGCGCCTTCTTCATGGTCCTACTTGAACTGAGCTCTCACACTGACATTATATCCCCTAATGTGGAACATATTCAAATGACCCTTAATTAAATGCAGTGAAAAAACCTTATTAAAAACCTCTGAGTAGATGGTTAGAACTCAGTTCAAGAAATATTGCTGGATATAAACATATTGAAAATGATTTATACAGACAAATATTGCAAACATTTAACATTTTATAAACAGTTAATATAAGTGTATATATATATATATATATATATATATATATATATATATAAACTGCAACAAATAATTATGGAAAAAATGCAGCCTTCATGACAAGCAAAATCTTTATACCAAAAACAATTGCCAATTGTGTTCACGGAGAATACAGCATCATAGAATAGGTTCAAGATGAAGAGAAATATATATCCTTTTTTAATTTAGGAGCAGAAAAAAAAAATCTCCCTTCCTTTCTTTCTCTTGTTAGTATTGTATAACTAGGTCCATTCGGCTGTTCAATCCGTCAGGATTCCTGGTCTCCAGTACAAAATCCACCTACTTTCTCTAGATAAGATTTTACTTTTATAATCCCCACCCCTATTAGGTTTAGAAACTACCTCTATTCCCCTAAAGGAAAAACTTTTTAGGTCTCCTTTATGAACAATTGCAAAGTGTTTAGACACCGCAGAGGCTTCCGCTATTGGCATATTCACTGAATCAGACAAATGTTTCCTAATACGTTGCTTTAATAAGTTAGTGGTTCAACTAACATATTGAAGTCTGCATATATTGCAATCAATAAGATATATTACATTTTCTGTATTGCAGTTTTCGAAAGAACGGATTTCAACTTTTTTTCATTTTTCATAGAAGGAAAATTCTTTGTTTTAACAATGTATTTGCAGCACTTACAAATTTTTGCACCACAACCGTAAGGCTATGTGCGCACTTGGCGTTTTTACCTGCGTTTCCGCAGCGTTTTAAACTGCAGCGTTTTAATGCCAAAAGGCATGCGTTTGATTTTCAAGCAAAGTCTATGGGAAATTGGTCTTTCTTGTGCACACAATGCTGTTAAAAATGCTGCGTTTTAGTTGCAGAAAATTTGGCAAAAACTCAGTGTTTAAAGAAGCAACATGTCAATTGTTTTTGCCATTTTTGCAGCGTTTTGCTAACATTGGAGTCAATGAGAAATTTCAAAATGCATTCTTCAGAATTCTAGCATTTTACGTGCTTTTTTGATGCAGAAGTCATGCTTTTTGGACCAAATAAATGCATGAGTTTTTAAAAAAAAATATTAAAGGCATGATATGTCCCTTTGCACACACACGTAGTCCAACAATTAAATTTATGAAAATTAAGAAATTAACATTATTTTATGCATAAATATTAACAGACAGTTACCATTTTAATAAAATAAGCCATTTTATGTATGATTTTAATCTTGACAGTTATAATTTTTTTCCTTTTTTTTCATAGTGTTTGTATGTTAAAACTTTATTTAGCATTGTATTTGTAGTCAAAACGCATCTGACTTCAAGCAGTGAAACAACATGTAAATCGCAGTAAAAACACGGCTAAAATGCGGTAAAAACGCAAGCGTATTTATAGCGTTTTTGTGGTCAAAACCAAATTTGACAAAGATCATTTCTGCCAGAGGATGCGCAAAGTGGGCACATAGCCTTACAGCCTACAGTTTTCATCAATTTTGTATCAGTTTTTTGTCTGGATCAGTGAATAAGCTCGCCGTTAACATGGATCCTATAGTAGGAGCCTTTCTAGCAACAAATCTAATTAATTGAATATTTTTTAAGGATCTCTTTCAATCCACCACTTTCTTCCAGAATGGGTAAATGTCTTTTGATAATGGAGACTATTTGTTGATACTGTGGACTAAATTTAGTACTGAAGACTATACCTAAATCATTACTATTTTTTTCTTTAGCGTTTTTATATTCCAGCAAATCCTGTCTGTTTAAATTGTCTACTATGCCCCTCGCTCTTTGTAGGGACCAATTTGGATAACTCCTGAATTTTAATATTTTTACCAACTGATCAAACTCTTTCAAATAAGTGTTTTTTACAGTACTATTTCATTTAGTTCGGATCAATTCACCAGTGGGTATGTTCCTGTTAACATTACTGGCATGACATAATTTTGCCATCAATTCACTATTCACAGCAGTAGGTTTACAGTAGGGTTCTACCAACACTTTTTTTTTTCCAAATTTTATCTATATTAAAAGTCAAATTTAGGAAATTAATTGATGACTTTAATCCCTCGTTTCTACCGCTTTTTTACACACCCAATACACTCCATGTATATCGTCCTTCTCTCCTCTCCTCTCCTATGTACTGCTCTCATACTCTTTTCAAAATTTTAAACCATCCAGATCCATTCACTCCCACCATGCAATGTAATAGACATTCTCATAAATATCTTAACCACATGCTCACTCTCTCTATTCTCCTTCTCCTTTTAGCAGGAGATATTGCACCTAATCCAGGACCGTCTTATAATAGTAAGCTCAATTCCTTCCCTGGCATACTCAGAAACCCCCTAAATCTCATTACTATTCCTTGCATACCTTCTGTCTCTTTTAACTGTGCCCTTTGGAACTCACGCTCAACATGTAACAAACTCTCCTTCATCCATGACGTCTTCCTTTCAAATTCCCTCAACCTCCTGGCTCTTACTGAGACCTGGATTCAGCAGTAAGACACCACCGCAGCTGCTGCTCGCTCATATGGTGGCCTACAATTTTCTCACACCCCTAGACTTGACAACAGATCAGGTGGAGGTGTTGGTCTGCTGCTTTCCCCAAATTGCACTTTTCAGGTCATCCCTCCTGTTCCCTCACTTATCTTCCCTTCTTTTGAGGTTCACACTGTCAGGCTTTACAGACCCTTCTCCCTGCAAGTAGCAGTTGTGTATCGCCCTCCAGGCCCAACCAGTCAGTTCTTGGATCATTTCACTACCTGGCTTCCACATTTTCTAGCCTGTGACCTCCCAACTCTTGTCATGGGGAACTTTAATATCCCTATTGATGATCCCCCCTCCCCAGCTGCCACTCATCTTTTATCTCTAACCCCCTCTCTTAGTCTTTCACAACTAACTAACTCTCCTACACATGATGGCGGGAATACACTGGACCTGGTCTTCTCCCGCCTCTGCTCAGTGAATGATTTTACTAACTCCCCTCTCCCACTCTCTGACCACAACCTTCTTTCATTCTTGGTCAAGAGCTGTCAACTTGTCAACCCACTCAGGACACCATCACTTACCTCCCATATAAGAATATACACGCCATTAACACCCAGACATTTCTGAAGAAGTTGCAGTCATCACTGGCCCCAATATCCTCCCTCTCATGGCCTGACTCTGCTGTAAAACATTATAATGAAACCCTACAGAGCGCCTTAGATGAAGCTGCACCTGCTACAAACAGAGCAACTCGGCGCAGATGGCAGCAGCCCTGGCACACGTTGCAAACACGCTTTCTCTAGCAGTGTTCCAGGTGTGCTGAACGTCTGTGGAGAAAATCCAATCTAGAAGAAGATTTCATCCACTATAAGTTTATGCTCAAAACATACAATGCTGCCCTTCACTTCTCCAAACAAGCGTACTTTAACACCCTCATCACCTATCTAGCCAACAATCCTAAATGACTCTTTGATACTTTCCATTCCCTCCTCGGACCAAGAGTTCTGGCCCCAACCACCAAGCTCAGCGTAGATGACCTGGCCAATTATTTTAAAGAAAAAATTGACCATATACGCCAGGAAATCTCCTCACAGCCTCATAACACCACACAATGTCTGCCCTCCTACACTTCATCTAGCTCACTTTCACTCTTTGATCCGGTCACAGAAGAAGATGTCACCAGGCTCCTCGCATCTTGTCGCCCTACTACCTGCATCAGTGATCCTATTCCCTCACATCTCCTTAAATATATCACCCCAGCTGTCACCACTCACCTAACTAAAAAATTCAATCTCTCTCTCTCCTCTGGTGTCCTTTCCTCCTCCTTCAAACATGCCATTACTTTAAAAACCATCCCTGGACCAAAATTGTGCCGCTAACTACAGACCTGTCTCTAATCTCCCATTCATCTCAAAACTCCTGGAACGCCTGGTTCACTCCCGTCTAATTCTCTATCTGTCAGATATTCCTCTCCTCGACCCTCTACAATCCAGTTTCCGCTGCTTACATTCTACTGAAACTGCTCTTACTAAAGTCTCTAATGATTTACTAAAAGCTAAATCTAATGGTCACTACTCCCTACTGATCCTCCTGGATCTCTCTGTTCTGCATTCGATACTGTGGATAACCAGCTCCTCCTCACTATGCTCCGCTCTATCGGGTGCAACGATACCATTCTTTCTTGGTTCTCCTCCTACCTCTCTGACCGCTCATTCACTGTATCCTTTGCCGGAACCTCTTCCTCTCCTCTTCCCCTTACGGTCGGGGTTCCTCAGGGTTCAGTCCTCGGCACCCTCCTTTTCCAGGACGCCACATGACAGCACGGTAGGAGTTGCTCCTTTGACCTTAACAGGGACAGGAAAACGCAAGAGTTTAAAAGCCCCTCCCCATCCCCCTTTCCTCAGTGTTTTTCCTGTCCCTGTACAGGACGGACGCAAGTCTTACCGTCGGAGGTATGGGGTCCAGGCGGATCGGGGGGGCTTGCTCTCTCCTTCCAGCCGGTCAAGCAGCCCCTGGCCGACACTTCTGATGCAGAGGTCCCTCAGCCGACCGGTGGAGCGAGATCTCCCGGTATCCATGCCGCTTCCCTCAGGTGAGGGCTCTCGGCAGACCGCTGTTGCTGCCGGCCATGGGGCACTTCCGGGTCTGCGCAGGCCTTGCGTTCCAGCATGACCGCTCCATGTCCAGGTGGTTAGATGACCTAGAATCCCAGTTGGGGGATAGGGCTCCTATGGAGTCGGTCCAGGAGTCTATATCCCTCCTGAAACTTGCCACAGGATTTATGGCAGATGCTTCAGCGGAATCAATTTGATTTTCTGCTAGAAATGAAGCCTTGACTAATGCTGCCCGCAGGGCCATTTGGTTTAAAACATGGTCAGGGGATTGTGCTTCTAAAAACAAATTGTGTGCTATCCCTTTTTCAGGGGTAAGAGTGTTTGGTCCCGCTCTTGATGAGATCCTAGAAAAAGCGTCTGATAAAAAAGGGGGATTCCCCGAGGAAAGGTCTTGTCAGGGTCATCCTAACCGTCGGTTTCGTCCCTTTAGGAATCCTGACTACAAAAGTAGGGGTAAGACGGGTAGGTGGAGTTATTATAAAGGAGGGAAGGAGAGGAATCCCTCCTTTGACAATAGAAAGAACCACAATCGGTCCTGACGCCAGGGTGGGAGGCCGTCTGGTGGAGTTTCAAGCAGAGTGGGCACGTATCACATCAAATCCTTGGGTTCTCCAGGTGGTATCAGGAGGTCTCATAATAGAATTCTCTCGGGTGCCCCCCGACAGATTTCTTCTCACACAGATGCGCTCCCCAGACTCGTCCTACCAGCTCTGGTCCGAGGTTCAAAATCTGTTGCATATCAGAGCAATAAGACCGGTTCCTCGTCAGGAACACTTCAGGGGCCACTACTCCAGTCTCTTTACCGTCCTAAAACCGTCGGGAGATGTGCGCACGATTATCAATCTCAAGCCCCTAAATCGATTTGTTCGCTACAAAAAATTCCGTATGGAATCCATCAAATCGGCTATCCCACTCATCGGTCTACATTCAGTTATGGCCACAATAGATCTGTCAAGCGCGTATTATCACATCGCTATACACTCGAACAGTCAAAAGTTCCTGAGGTTTGCTTTGGATAAACAGGGCGTAATCTATCACTACCAGTTCCGGTGTCTTCCTTTTGGCCTATCATCCGCTCCCCGAACCTTCACAAAGGTTATGGCAGAGGTAGTGGCCCACCTCAGAACGTTGGGGGTCACCATCGTTCCTTACCTGGACGATCTCCTCCTTATTGCAGCCAACCCAGGAGAATTGTCCCACCAGGTGGAGCTCGCTCTATTCCACCTCCAGAGTCTGGGGTGGATGGTGAACATTCACAAATCAAATCTACTGGCAGAATCCAGAAAACTTTTCCTCGGCATACTTCTGGACTCGGATGTGAGAATGTCATTCTTACCGGCATCAAAGATAATATCACTTCAACACAGGATACGGGCCTTCCAAAGTCAAGAGAAATGCACTATCCGGGAGGCTATGATGGTGTTGGGTCTGATGACGTCATGTATCCCATGTGTCCGGTGGAGCCAGTTCCATTCAAGACCGCTTCAACAGCTGATCCTTTCCAAACCAGGGGGTCGCTACTGGTCGCTGACCAGCCGACACACCTTGATCCGATAAATTGTCCTTCCAGTTCGGCTCCGACACGTTCTGCGATGGTGGACAGACGAAAGTCATTTATCGGTGGGAGTTCATTGGGACTGCTCGCCGTCAGTTACGCTCATTACCGACGCCAGCCAAACAGGTTGGGGGGCACACGTGGGAAAGGTATCTTTCCAGGGGATATGGCCACACCGGTTGATGGCCTGCTCTTCCAACTACAGGGAGTTGAACGCAGTCTGGCAGGCCCTCAACAGCAAACAGCACTTGTTCCTTCATCAACATGTCTGGATCCTCTCGGACAACGTGACAACGGTCGCGTTCCTCAGACACCAGGGCGGCCCGAGACATCATCAGTTGCAAGCGTTAGCACACCTCATATTCCGCTGGGCCGAGATGTCTGTTCTGTCCATTTCAGCGGTACACCTGAAGGGATCGGACAATTGTCTGGCAGATTATCTCAGCAGACACCAGATCGACCCCGCAGGTTGGTGTCTCCACAACGCAGTGTTCCAGTCGCTAATTGCCCGGTGGGGGACGCCTCATTGGGATCTGTTCACGTCCAGGGCCAACTCGAAGTGCGAGAACTTCTTCTCTCTCAACCCCCACGACCGTCCTGCAGCAGTGGATGCGCTGTCTCAACCTTGGGTCATGGAACTGGCATATGCCTTTCCCCCTCTTCCGTTGATCTCCAGAGTCCTTCAGAAGATCCGTCAGGACAGGGCCACGGTCATCCTTATTGTTCCATTTTGGCCAAGAAGGAGCTGGTTCTCGCTCCTGAACACCATGGCAGTGGACAAACCCATTCTCCTTCCCCTGAGGGAGGATCTACTCAGCCAGGGTTCAGTGTTCCACCACAATCTTCGCAATCTTCATCTCTCAGCTTGGATCCTGAAGGGCGGTTCTTGAAGAATAAGGGCTTGTCTGCGGCGGTTATTACTGCACTGCAAGCCAGTAGGAAGCCGGTTACCCAAACGATTTATCGACGGATCTGGGCTAGATTTGGTGCCTTCCTCGGTGAGGAACCAAAAGACAGTACCCGACCAGATATTCCTCGGATTCTTGATTTTCTTCAGGAAGGTTTCCACCAGGGCCTGAAACCCAGTACGATTAAAGTCCAGATCTCGGCGCTCAGTGTCTTCTTCGATACTTCCCTCGCTTCCCATCCTTGGATTGTCCGTTTTGTCAAAGGACTTCAGAGATTGAGGCCTACTATTAGATCCACAGTTCCTCCATGGGATCTGGGTCTGGTTCTTAAGGGACTCTGCGAGGGACCATTCGAGCCCCTGGATGAGGTCTCCATTCAGCAATTATCCTTCAAAACGGCTTTCTTGGTGGCCATTACCACCGCAAAGAGGATAGGAGAACTACAAGCATTATCCATTCGTCCTCCATATCTACAGATCCTGCCCGACAGAATCATTTTAAAGCTTGATCCTACATTCCGACCGAAGGTGGTGTCTGTGTCTAATCTTGAACAAGAAGTGGTCTTACCAGCAGTCTGTTCCGATTCTGCCACCTGCACAGATGATTCCCTTCGCTTTCTGGATGTCAGAAGAGCGGTGCTGGCTTATTTGGAAGCTACCCAGAGCTGGCGGATAGATTCTACCCTTTTTGTACAATTTGCAGGGAAAAACCGAGGGAAGACGGTGTCTAAGACAACTCTGTCTCGGTGGGTTAGGTCTACTATTTCTGATACGTACCAGTACGCGGGTCGCGAACCCCCCACTCTCCTTAGGGCTCACTCCACTAGGGCTCTGTCTACTTCATGGGCAGAAAGGGCGGGGGTGTCCCTAGAACAAATATGCCATACAGCGACGTGGTCTGGTCCCCACACGTTTTGTAAGCACTATCAACTGGATCTTCTCACTGACCAACAAACATTGTTCGGTAGGAAGGTTCTACAGGCTGTGATCCCACCCTCATAGGGATTACTTTGGCATTCTCCTACCGTGCTGTTATGTGGCGTCCTGGAAAATAGGAATTACTACTTACCGGTAATGATGTTTCCAGGAGCCAACATGACAGCACTCTTATTTCCCTCCCGTTTGCATGGGTTTTGTATTGTTGTACGTTCTGCATTAATAAAATGGTGTTATCTCCCATCCTGGTGTAGTACTTTAAAAATCACTGAGGAAAGGGGGATGGGGAGGGGCTTTTAAACTCTTGCGTTTTCCTGTCCCTGTAAAGGTCAAAGGAGCAACTCCTACCGTGCTGTCATGTTGGCTCCTGGAAACATCATTACCGGTAAGTAGTAATTCCTATTTTCTCTCTATACACAGCCCCTATTAGACAAACAATCAGAAGATTTGGTTTCCAGTACCATCTCTATGCTGATGACACCCAACTGTACACATCTTCTCCTGATATCACCCCTGCACTATTACAAAATACTACCGATTGTCAGTCCGCTGTCTCCAACATCATTTCCTCCCTCTATCTAAAACTGAACCTATCAAAAGCTGAACTTCTTCTGTTTCCTCCCTCTCCTAACCTTCCAAAGCACAATATTACCATTTCTGTGTGGGGCTCTACCATTACGCCCCAGCAGCATGCCCGCTGTCTTGGGGTTATATTTGACTCCAACCTCTCCTTCACTCCCCACATTCATTCACTTACTCGTTCTTGTCAATTCCACCTCAAAAACATGTCTAGAATTCGACCTTTTCTTACCGTTGACTCTGCAAAAACTCTTACTATCGCTCTCATTCATTCTCGCCTGGATTATTGTAATTCTTTACTAATTGGCGTCCCTGTTACTAAACTCTCCACTCTCCAATCCATTCTGAATACCGCAGCCAGGATCATTTTCCTCTGTAACCGCTTCACTGATGCCTTTGCTCTTTGCCAGTCATTGAACTGGTTGCCTATCCGCTACAGAATCCAACATAAACTTATCACACTCACAAATATCTCCACGGTTCCGCACCACCCTGCATCTCCTCCCTCATCTCTGTCTATCACCCAACCCGTGCCCTCTGCTCTGCTAATGACCTAAGACTTACATCCTCAACAATTCGAACCTCCCACTCCCTTCTTCAAGATTTCTCACAAGCTGCGCCTATGCTCTGGAACACACTACCAAGAGCAATCCGATTAATTCCCAACATCCACACCTTTAAGCGGTCCCTAAAAACACATTTCTTTAGACTAGCCTATCACCTCACTGCCCTGATCTAATCTAGTCCCTTTCTGCCCTTCATAAAAATTTACTTCCAATTCTTGTCCACTGTACCCATATAAATTCTGGCCAATGACTGGTTCATGTAGCTGGTTTTGAATACCCTATTAAAATCGATGGCTGGACCATATATAAAAAGCTTTTCTCCCCCTATTCACCTTTTGTGCCTCCCCTATTTCCTCATAGACTGTAAGCTTACGAACAGGGCCCTCACTCCTCCTGGTACCTTAATTTTTTGTATTGTCTCATATTGTCTGTACATGTCCCCTCTGAATTGTAAAGCGCTGCGGAATATGTTGGCGCTATAGAAATAAAACATTATTATTATGACTCGTTCATGTGGCATCTGGATTTAAGATTGAAACTATTGTTTAAATATGAGAAAAAAAGGGAACACAATCCCTCTTCCCCCTCCAAACAAAGACCAAGTCATCAATGAAACATCCCAGCCAAAAAATATTGTCTAAGTGGATTATTGGAATGTAAAATGTATCTCTCCTCCCACACTGCCATAGTTAAATTTGCTAGAGATGGTGAAAATTTGGCTCCCATACTCACCCCTTGTATCTGCAGGAGATATATCTCATCGAAAACAAATAATTGTGGGTGAGCAAAAATCTAGCTGCAAGTAACAGAAAATTTTGGATTTCATAAGTATACTCACTATAACTAGATAGATAATGTCTGAGGCTTTCCAATGCAACAGAATGTGGAATTGAGGGATATAATCCAATAACATTACACGAGAGCCACAGATAGTCATTCCTCAATTCAATATTTTCTACCATATTAATAGCTGCCTTGCTGTGTCTCAGGTGACTAGGAGTTAGAGCCACAAGGGGTTGTAAATAATGATCCACCCACTACCCAAGGCGTTCACTGAAGGATCCTATCCCAGAAATGATAGGTCTCAGTGGGCGAGGAAAAACCTCTTTATGCACCTAGGGGAGTGAGTGGTATATAGGTGTAATAGGATGGTCACAATTAGGGTTGATCGAATATCACAAATATTCGGCTTCGCGAATATTCGACGAATAGGTCGCCGTTATGTGAATATTCGATGCGCAATGTAAGTCTATGGGAAGCCCGAATAGTTGCTATTCGGCAACTATTCAGGTTACCCATAGATTTACATTTTGTATTAAATATTCGCATATAGTTGAATAGCGGCGCCCTATTCGTCGAATATGGGCGTAGCCGAATATTCGAGGTATTCGATCATCCCTAATCACAATACAAAGCTTCACTCAATTTTTCTGAAATAGCTCCAGTAGATACTCCTTCCTGCAATAATTTCTTAATTTCCTCATTAAAAGCAGGAGTGGGATTTTCATTAAGTTCCCTATATACACTAGAATTTTCCAATGCGGTTAAATTAAATTTTTTTTATATAGACCAGCATTCAGAACGGTAATGGATCCACCTTTATCTGACTGTGCAATCTTTAAATCTTTATTATTACTCAACTTATGAGTGAGTGGTGAGCTGGCTACATGTTTTATACCTTGTTTGAATCAGTGCGATTCTTGCCCAAGGTTTTCATGAAACAGAGTGTTCTGCAATAATAGGCACTGCCCACAGACTACTGCTTCAGGAAAAAAAAATCTCTGCATAAAAGACAGAAATTTGTATGCTCCCTTTAATGCTTTTTGCCTCATTTGGATCAGATTGATTTTGCATTTCCTCACGCACACAAAGCACAATGGTTCATTATAAAGAGGCAATAGTAATAAAATTAGCATAAACTGAAATCTATACAAAAACCTAATGTCAGTAACATATGCATCATGGTTGGATATCCATGCATGATTTTAATTTGTATCCTATTCATTTCTTCCAGATATTGGAAGTCCATGCTAATATAGACATTTTCCTAACTATATAATTTTTAAATGTTGTGTTTATGTACATTACAAATATGCCGGTAAATACTTTGCTTTTTTTTGTTCTTGTTTATTCCACATTTACGAATCCTAATTCAGTGAAAAATAATCTGAAAATATCATCACAATATCTACAGTTCAATTGCCTCATAATTCATCTCTACAGCTGCTGAGCACCGGAGCAGCCTGAAGATCAAAGGCCAATGCTGTACTCATTTTTTAGATACCGCGTACATTTATCGAGTTTGTAGACACTAAATCATCGGTTTAGTAATACTAGAAAGCAGGTAGGAATAAAAGATGTGAAGTCCTGTATAATATATTTACTTAAGGCGGCTACCTGTTATCTCATTTTCATATAAAATACTTGTTGAAGCTTAATGACATGTTTTCAGAATTTAATCTTTTACTTTTTTCCTTGCTAGTAGCAAAATTCTGTGAGATTTTAATCTCAGAATATTATATCATTACATACTAACTTCATATCTTTAATTGTATATCAGTTAATGTGAGTACATATTGATATTCTATATAACTAGAAAAGGTTATCATAAGCCATAATAGACCACACTCGAAGCGATAAAATATAATAGTGCAGTCAGGGCCGCCACTAGGAATTTCAGAGCCCCATACTGGCAAAATTTTGGGGCCTTCTTGAGACTTCACCCAGGCTCCACCCCAGCTGCCACTCTTGGAAAAGCATATATATATATATATATATATATATATATATATATATATTATACTATACTATATATATATATATATATATATATATCTATATACTGTATACTATATATCACGCACAGTCATGGCCAATAATTTTATCAAGTTATTATTTTATTATTATTATTATTATTATTTGAAGTTATTCCAGAAAACGAGCATCCCCCTCAGAAAATTAATTATACACCCCCTTCACCCCCCTCTCCAAAATACACCACCTGCAGCAACCCTCGACATAATATATCCTCTATACAACACACCATCTACACTGCCCCTCTCCATAATATATCTCCCACACTGCTACTATGTGTAATATCCCCCATACACACACTGCCCCTCTGTATAATTTCCCCCACACAATGCCCTTCTGTATTATATCCCCCCCACACACTGCTCCTCTGACACACCTTCTCATCTCTACAACTGTTAAGAGGAGACTTTGTGCAGCAGGCCTTCATGGTAAAATAGCTGCTAGGAAACCACTGCTAAAGGACAGGCAATAAGCAGAAGAGACTTGTTTGGGCTAAAGAACACAAGGAATGGACATTAGACCAGTGGAAATCTGTGCTTTGGTCTGATGAGTCCAAATTTGAGATCTCTGGATCGAACCACAGTGTCTTTGTAGAAAAGGTGAATGGATAAACTCTACATGGCTGGTTCCCACCATGAAGCATGGAGGAGGAGGTGTGATGGCGTGGGGGTGCTTTGCTGGTGACCCTGTTGGGGATTTATTCAAAATTAAAAAGGCATACAGAACCAACATGCCTACCACAGCATCTTGCAGCGGCATGCTATTCCATCCGGTTTGCATTTAATTGGACAATCATTTATTTTTCAACAGGACAATAACCCCAAACACACCTCCAGGCTGTGTAAGGGCTATTTGACTAAGAAGGAGAGTGATGGGGTGCTACACCAGATGACTTGGTCTCCACAGTCACCAGACCTGAACCCAATCGAGATGGTTTGGGGTGAGCTGGACCACAGAGTGAAGGCAAAAGGGCCAACAAGTACAAAGCATCTCTGGGAACTCCTTCAAGACTGTTGGAAAACCATTTCCGGTGACTACCTCTTGAAGCTCATCGAGAGAATGCCAAGAGTGTGCAAAGTAGTAATGAAAGCAAAAGGTGGCTACTTTGAAGAACCTAGAATATAAAACATATTTTCAGTTGTTTCACACTTTTTTTTAGTATTTCATTCCACATGTATTAATTCATAGTTTTGATGCCTTCAATGTGAATCTACAATCTTCAGATTCCTGAAAATAAAGAAAACGCTTTGAATGAGGTGTGTCCAAACTTATGGTCTGTACTGTATGCTGCCCCTCTCTGTACTATCCTCCTCACATATGCTGCCCCTCTTTATAATATCCTCCCATACTTACTGCCCCTTTGTATAATCGCCAGACACACACTACCCCTCTGTATATCATCCCTCACACACACACACACACACACACACACACTGCCTCTCTGTATAATATCCACCCATACACACACTGCCCTTCTGTATAATATCCCCCCAGACACACTGCTCCTTGCAACACTTTGTTAAGAAAGAAGTAGTGGGCACCACTTTGTAACAAATTTAAATAAAGGGAGTGGCGGTAACAAACTGCAAAAAAATTGAATTGTAACATGAGAGGAAAAAAGCTGCATAGTAAAAATGTGCACACCCAGCTTCTTATATATTAGTACATGGCTTTTGATGATACAATACATATAAAGCTGACAAAAACAAAAGGTTAAAAACATGACTGACAAGAGAAAAAGAATGGATGATATAGGGGGATGGACATAATAATCCTGCAATTATCTCCAATGAAGTATCAGGACACTGATATTAGAATGCACAATACGTAAATAAACAAGACAGCATCCGCAGATAAATTATTATTTTTTTTATAGTGCCATTTATTCCATGGCGCATTACATGTGAAAGGGCTATACATAATAGGGACAAGCACAATAGTCATAAACAATACAAGGCACAGACGGGTACAGGAGGAGAGAGGTCCCTGCCTGCGAGGGCTCACAGTCTACAAGGGATCGGTGAGGATACAGTAGGTGAGGGTAGAGCTGGTCATGCGGCACTATATCAGACTGAGGGTTACTGCAGGTTGTAAGCTTGTCAGAAGAGGTGGCTCTCCAGATTCCTTTTAAAGCTTGTCAAGGTAGGCGAGAGTCTGATATGTTGTGGCAGAGCATTCCAGAGTATAGAGGAAGCACGGGAGAAATATTGGATGTGATGGTGGGAAAAAGATGAGAGGTGAGTGGAAAAGGAGATCTTGTGAGGATCAAAGGTTACATGCAAGTAGGTACCGGGAGACTAGGTCACAGATGTAGGGAGGAGACAGGTTGTGGATGGCTTTGTATGTCATGGTTATGGTTTTGAACTGGAGCCGCTGGGCAATGGAAAGCCAGTGAAGGGATTGGCAGAGAGGAGAGGTCAGGGAGTAGCAGAGGGACAGGTGCATTAGTCGGGCAGCATAGTTTAGAATAGAGTGTAGGGGTGCAAGACTGTTAGAAGGGAGGCCACAGAGCAGGAGGTTTCAATAATCCAGGCGGGAGATAATAAGGGCATGTACTAGGGCTTATGCAGCTTCTTGGGAAAGGAATGTATGGATCCAGTAAATATTTTTGAGTTGGAGGTGGTAGGAGGTGAAGAGGGCTTGGATATGTGGCTTGAAAGAGAGTCTAGAGTTATTCCCAGGCAACGTGCACGTGGTACTGGGGAAAGTGAGCAGTCATTGACATAGATGGATATGTTAGTTGGGGGAGTTGAGTAAGGAGGAGGAAAGATAATGAATTATGTTTTGTCCATGTTCAATTTTAGGAATCGAGCATAGAAAAATGATGAAATACAGTAGCAGCAGACATTGTGGGATTTTGGTTAGTAGTGAGGTGATGTCAGGTCCATAGATGTAGATCTGCATATCATCAGCGTAGAAGTGATACTGAAAGCCGTGGGACTTTATGAGCTGTCCCAGGCTGAAGGTGTAGATGGAGAACAGCAGTAGTCCAAGAACTGAACCTTGGGGGACACCGACAGATAGGGGGCGAGATGAGGAAGTGGTGTGAGAGTGGGAGACGCTGAAAGTTCGGTCTGTTATGTATGAGGAGATCCAGGATAGGGCCAAGTCTGTTATGCCCAGAGATGAGAGAATTTGTAGTAGAAGGGAATGATCTACTGTGTCAAAAGCAGAGGACAGGTCCAGGAGGAGGAGGACAGAGTAGTGTCGCTTGGCTTTGGTGGTTAGTAGGTCATTAGTGACTTTAGTTAGGGCAGTTTCAGTGGAATGATGTGATCGGAAGCCAGATTGTAAACAGTCAAAAAGGGAGCAGGAAGAGAGGTATGAGGACAGTTCAAGATGGACATGTTGTTCCAGTAGTTTTGAGGCATAGGGAAGAAGTGATATGGGGCGATAGTTAGACACAGAGGAAGGATCAAGAGAGGATTTTTTGAGGATGGGTCTAGTGAAGGCATGTTTAAAGCATAAAGTGAATATACCAGTTAGTGATAGGTTGAAGAAATGGGTTAGGGTAGGGATGAAGACTCTGTTGCGATGGGGGAAGTAGTGGGATTGGAGTGGATCAAGCAGGCAGGTTGTGAGATGTGATCTTGAGAGTAGAGTGGAAAGATGATCTTTTGTCATTGTGGAGAACCTGGATTTGGAGGAAGAAGGCTGTGTAGTTATGAGGAGGGGCTGTCGTGATTGTGGGCCAAAGCTTGCTCTGATGTTGTCAATCTTATGCTTGAAGAAAGAGGCAAAGTCTTCAGCTGAGATGATAGGAGAGGGAGGTGGTGCTGGGGGATGGAGGAGAGAATTGAAATTGTTGAATAGCTGTTAAGGGAAATGTGAGATAGAGAGGATATGAGGGTTGAGACCCTAGGTTTGTTTTGCAGCAGTGAGTGCAGACTTCATAGTGGTGAGGGACTGTTTGTATGTGACAAAGTGATCGGTGGAATAAGACCTCTTTCATCTGCGTTAGCGATTCTGGAAGCCCGTCTCAAGTCTTTAGTCTGACTTGTGTGCCAGGGTTGCCTATTAATTGTGCGGGTTTTGGTGTGTGTGAGTAGGGCAGCTGATTTGAGAGCTGCAGAGATGGTGGTGTTGTATAAGGTGGCAGCAGCATCTGCAGCGTGTAAAGAAGCAATGTCTGCAATAGGGAAAAGGGACTGAGAAAGTGAGTGTAAATCAAGGTGTTTGATATTTCTGCAAGGGTGTGAAAGTTTGTGGAGGGGATTTGCGTACTTGGAGAAGAGAGGGAAGAGAATGTTGGTAGGTTGTGGTCAGACAGGGGGAGAGGCGAGTTAGAGAGGTTATATAGGGAACAGAGGCAAGTGAAGATGAGGTCCAGTGTGTGGCCATCTTTGTTAGTAGCTGCAGAGGACCATTGGGTGAGACCAAAGGAGGAAGTGATTGTTAGGAGTTTAGAGACAGATGAGTGGGAAGTGTCAAAGTCAATGGGGATGTTAAAGTCACCCATGATGATGGTGGGGATGTCGGTGGATAGGAAATGTAGTAGCCAGATGGTGAAATGGTCAAAAAGGTGGTGGCTGGCCCTGGAGGACGAGAAATGATAGCTAGTTGGAGGTGCACCTCAAAAGAGGACAGAGTAACAGAGGGTGGCAGTGGAATTGGTGTAAAGGAGCATTAGTTGGACAGAAGCAAACCAACTCCTCCACCATGCTTGTTAATAATATAATCCCAAAACACACAATACCTGGCTGTAGAGCCTCACCTTAAAGCTAATGTGGCAGTAAATCAATAGATGGTAGGTTTTCAATCTTTGCTTTGTTTAGCCTTATATGTTTTGTATCAATAAAGCCAAATATATATATATATATCCCCCTCCTGGTATAACACATATCGTGGGCGGCTCCTCGTGTATATGTCCTACTTTCTCCTTCTGATATATCCAGTATGTCCCCTTCTTTGTATATATATTCTCATCCTGGGCCGTTGCTGGTATGTATGTCCCTCTCCTAGTATGTACGTCCCTTCCTGGTATACATGTCCCCATTCTTGTTTATTTGTCCCTTTCCTGGTATATATGTCTCCATCCTGGTTTCTGTCCCTTTACTGGTGTATATGTTCTCCTTCTTGTTTATACGTCACCATCCTGATTTCTTTGTCCCCATCCTGGTATATAGGTCCTATCCTGAGGGCCTCCTGGTATAGATGCCACTCCTGGACACATTATGGCATATATGTAACCATCCTGGTTTCTGCGCCCTTCCTGCCATATATGTCCTTTTCCTGGTATATATGTCCCCTTCCTGGGCCGCTCCTGGTTTATATCCCCATCCTTGTTTATTTGTCCCTTTCCTAGTATATATATCCTCCTCCTGGTATATATGTGCCCTTCCTGGGCCACTCCTGGTATATTTGTCCTCATCCTGGTTTATTTGTCCCCATCCTGGTATATATGTGCCATCTTGTAATACAGGCTGGGGGCGCATCTGACTGCAACCAATCACAGAAGCCAGGACTGCCGGTGGGCGGGGGTGCAATGAATATGGATGAACCATAATGAGTGGCCCCGGAAGAAGAGTGAGCAGCCTGGAAGCAGTTACAGCTGTGCCTGAGACTCGGTAACTATAGTGCTCTTGCTCTAATCCCCCTATCCCTTCTACGACCATTATTAAGAGTCAGATTCTGGTTCCCATTGACTTATATGAAGAACTGCGTCTGGCAAGATATCTGCGATTAATTCGGGGCTGGAGCCGATTTTTCTTTAAATCTGCTTAGTCCTGGCGATCTAGGATATCTTCAAATTCATCTATCGCTAATCATGATTACAGACACAGGAGTTACCAGCTGAACCCCAGCTGTGATTACAAACCATCGGTGCGGCATGATCATGTCACTGGTGCACCGGTGGGAGTGGAGAATGATGCGCTCTCCTGTCGGTGAGTGTTAGATCTTGCTGTCTGCTTGGAAAACCCCTTGATCAAATTCATGAAAATGTTTCTATTGGAATCAAACTTAAAAATGAGAATAGTTTTTCACTAGAAGGAGTGAATTTTACAAAAAAAGTGTAGAATTTTTTACCTGATACAATAAATAATAATATGACTAATATAATTACTGTATATGTATAATGGTGAAACAAACATAATAAAAGGTTTGTGCACTAATAGTGATGGGAGCTTGATAAGGGGTGCATGCGTGTGGGGTGCCTGCATATGTGCCTTCTTATGCAAAGTGTAAATTCATAGAAAAAAAACTCACCAAAAATAAAGCCAACAGCCATAAACTGGTCAGATAGTGGCAAAAGCACATGCAAGATGCATACGGCCCCCCATGATAAAGGTTGGAAGATCACAGGTGCAGAGTGCCTATAAAACAACCACCCCCAGCCTATTATAACAGAAGGGGGAGATTGCTGGCAAAAAACTGCACACAAATAAGATCTAATATAGGGCGTCAGTCACACAGATACATGCAATGCACAGTGTCCAGGCAAAGCCTATTGATCACGCCCTTCTATTAGGTCAGGCGGGCTGCCCAGCACCTAGGTGCACTGGCACAATGGACAGACATCCCAGGGGACCGGCTGCATCCTGCAAAATTGTGCGATAATAAAATGAGTCAGATTCTGGTTCCCATTGACTTATATGAAGAACTGCGTCTGGCAAGATATCTGCAATTAATTCGGGGCTGGAGCCAATTTTTCTTTAAATCTGCTTAGTCCTGGCGATCTAGGATATCTTCAAATTCATCTATCGCTAATCATGATTACAGACACAGGAGTTACCAGCTGAACCCCAGCTGTGATTACAAACCATCGGTGCGCCATGATCATGTCACTGGTGCACCGGTGGGAGTGGAGAATGATGCGTTCTCTTGTCGGTGAGTGTTAGATCTTGCTGTCTGCTTGGAAAACCCCTTGATCAAATTCATGAAAATGTAAGGGAAACATTTGTGTTCAGTAGAAATATTTTCTATTGGAATCAAACTTAAAAATGAAAATAGTTTTTCACTAGAAGGAGGGAATTTTACAAAAAAAGTGTAGAATTTTTTACCTGATACAATAAATAATAATATGACTAATATAATTACTGTATATGTATAATGGTGAAACAAACATAATAAAAGGTTTGTGCACTAATAGTGATGGGAGCTTGATAAGGGGTGCATGCGTGTGGGGTGCCTGCATATGTGCCTTCTTATGCAAAGTGCCCTCGTTGCTAAGTGCCTGGCAGTTATTTCAATGGCAGTTAGTCAGTGCAGAAGAAGGGAAACTACTCTTTGACGCCCTCTATTTCAACTATGAACTTTATTTCTATCTCAATCATCCTATGTGCTTTTACTGTCCACTTTCACCGCCCTGTCCCCCCTCCATCCCCACATCAGCCCATCTCTCCTCCCCTCTTTTTTGTACAGCAACCATGTTCTTTTCACCTTTGTAAAGAATTCAGTCCTTCATGCTCCATGGTCTTGCAGAATAAGCCATCTCATAACTCCAAAAACTACATGCTCTTTCTCCTTTTACTGCTACTTCTCACAGGCGATATCTTTCCTAATCCCAGTCAACCCCATGCCAACTTTACCCCCTCCCCCACCTCTCAAAGAAACCTTGCTAACCTCATTAACATTAGTTATACCCACCCTTCATCTCCCTCTTTTAGTTGTGCTCTCTGGAACCCACGGTTTGAATGTAACAAGCTTCCTTATATCCACAACTTCTTTCTCAATAACTCTCTAAATCTGCTGGCACTCACTGAAACCTGGATTCAGGCTTTCCCTGCTGCCATTTCTCATTTTTCCCATTCACCAAGACCAGAGAACAGACATTGTGGTGGAGTCAGCTTACTCCTGTCAGCACAGGTAATACCCCCACCTCCATCACTCTCATTCCCTTTTTTCGAGGTTTAAACCATCAGGCTCTTCCATCCCCTCTCCCTCAGAGTAGCGGTTGTATATACAGTCCCCCAGGCTCACCCACCCAATTCCTTCACCACTTCACAGCCTGATTGCCACACTTCATGTCCTCAGACTTACCAACCCTTATCTGGGAGACTATAACATTCCCATGAAAAGAACAAGCTCCCCATCTGCATCACAGCTTATAACTCTAACCACCTCCATTAGCCTCTCACCACTCTCATCCTCTGAGACACATGAAGATGGGAACACCTTTGACCTAGTCTTTGTCCACCTCTGCTCAATCTCTCACTTTAGAAGTTTCATAAAGAAGTTGGGGATCAGTGCCGCGCTTATCACCATGATGATAAGCGCGGCGCTGATCCTCGACTTCTTTATGAAACTTCTCTCTCATTGTTACGGGTCCGCAGCTGTCTCCACTGACTTCTATGCTTCATGAGGTGTTGTGACTCTCACAACATCCCTAAGTGAGTGCACCCTATTATCCTTTTTATTGATTTTACCAGTTAAGACCCTATGCGCCTGTCTTTCCTCCACAGTTTATCAATCTCTCACTTTAACAATTCACCTCTTCCCCTCTCTGACCACAACATCCTCTCCTTCAAGCTCACAAACCCTCGCTCACCACAGCACACCCCTACCTATCACGAAATCAGAAATCTTCAGGCCATTGACTCTCAGGCACGTAAAGACTCTGTACACTCATCACTGTCCCCTATCTCCTCGCTTTCCTGTCCTGATCTGGCTGTAAACCACTACAATCCCACCCTCAGAAGTGCCCTAGATCAAGTAGCACCCCTCACCATCAGAACCTCGAAACACAGAGTTAAACAGTCCTAGCTCACATCCCAAACTCGATTTTTTTTGGTGTTGCTCCAGGAGTGCCGAACGCATATGGAGGAAAGCCCGCACACCAGAAAACTTCATCCACTACAGATTCATGTAAAGAACCTACAATCTGCTCTTCACTGTGCCAAACAGACCAACTTCATCTCCTTTATCTCCTCTCTTTCCAACAATCAAAAAAGCTCTTTGACACCTTTCACTCCCTCCTCAGCCCCAAAGTACAGACCTCTATCACAGACCTTCATGCTGATGACCTGGCCTCCTCTTTCACAGAGAAAATAAAAAACATCCGCTGAGAGATCAGCTCCCAGCCACCAAGTGTTGTGATTCCCATCCCTCTCCACATCCCATCCAGTTCACTTTCCACCTTTTACCCAGTCACAGAGGAAGAAGTCTCCAGGTTCCTCTCTTCTTCTTGTGTTACCACTTGCACTACTGACCTCTTCCCCTCACACCTACTCTAGTCCCTCTCTCCGGTCGTCACTCCTCACCTAACTAAAATCTTCAATCTCTCTCTGTCTTCTGGTATCTTCCCCTATTCTCTCAAACACTCTATCATTACTCCATTATTAAAAAAAATATCTCCATCCTGCACAAACAACTACAGACCAGTCTCTAATCTCCCCTTCATTTCCAAACTCTTAAAGTGCCTGGTCTATTCCTGCCTCACCTGCTACCTTTCCACTCACTCTCTATAGATCCTTTACAACCTTGCTTCTGCTCCCTCAACAGAAACTGCCCTCGTCAAACTGACCAATGACCTCCTGACAGCAAAACGTAATGGTGACTTCTCTCTACAGCCTTCAACACTGTTGACCACCATCTCCTTCTCTCTACGCTCCAATCAGCCTAAAGGACACTGTGCTCTCTTGGTCCTCTTCCTATCTTTCTGTCTGCTCATTCAGTGTATCATTTGCTGGCTCCACATCTTCTCCTCTTCCTCTCACTGTTGGGGTCCCTCAAGATTCAGTCCTTAGCCTTCTTCTTTTCTCCCTCTACACTGCCTCAATTGCACAGACCATCAGTAGTTTGCCTTCCAGTACCATCTTTATGCTGATGACACACAACTATACACCTCATCCCTGACTTCACCCCAGCTGTACTACAGAATACCAGTGACTGTCTGGCTGCAGTTTCCAACATTATGGCTGCTCTCTATCTGAAACTTAACCTTTCCAAAACTGAACTTCTTCTATACCCTCCGTGTTCTAAACTTACAAAACCTGACAACCCCTCTCTGTCTGCGGCACCACGTTTACTCCTAAGCAGCAGGCCCGCTGTCTGGATGTTACACTTGACATCGATCTCTCTTTCTATCTACAATATCTTGCCCACTCTTGTCACCTGCACCTCAAGAACATCTCTAGAATCCGCCCCTTTCTCACCATGGAAACTACAAAAACCCTCACCGTGGCCCTGATCCACTCCAGTCTTGACTACTGTAACTATTAATTGGTCTCTCCTTAACTATACTATCTCCTTTACAGTCCATCCTTAATGCAGCAGCCAGGGTCATCTATCTGGCTAACCATTACTCGGATGCATCCACTCTGTGCAAGTCATTGCACTGGCTGCCCATATATCACAGGATCCAATTCAAATTGCTTGTTCTTACCCACAAAACTCTCCACAGTGCATAACCCCCCCAACATCTCCACCCTCATCTCGGTCGATCACCCTACCCATTTTCTATGCTCTGCAAATGACGTTCGATTAAAGCCTGCTTTACACGATACGACCAATTGTGCGATAGCACGATCGATCGTACCCGCCCCCGTCATTTTTGCATCACGGGCAATTAGTTGCCCGTGGCGCAAAAACTCGTTTAACCCCCGTCACACGTACTTACATTCCGGACGACCTCGCTGTGGGCGACGAACGTCCACTTCCTGGAGTGGGAGGGACATTCGGCGTCACAGCGATGTCACACGGCAGCCAGCCAATAGAAGCGGAGGGGTGGAGATGAGCGGAATGTAAACATCCCGCCCACCTCCTTCCTTCCATTAAGCCGTCGGGTGCCGCGGGAGGCAGGTAAAGCTGCTGTTCATCGTTCCCGTGGTGTCACACAGAGCAACGTGTGATGCCACGTAAGCGATGAACAACCACCGCCATTTTAAATAAACAATTTTAAGAAACCTAGCGACGAGTACATGACTCACGATTTGTGAGCGATACTGCGTCGCTCGGAGGTGTTACACGAGACGCCGTCGTGTACGATGCCGGATGTGCATGACGAAAACCATGACCCCGACGATGCATTGCACGATCGGTCGTCTCGTGTAAAGCCCGCTCAACATCCACACTAATCCAAACCTGCCACTGCTGTATCCAAGACTTCTCTCGAGCTGCACCAATCCTCTGGAATAGTCTACCCCAAGAAGTTAGGATGACTCACAACTTACTCAGCTTCAGATGCTCCCTAAAAACATCTTTTTAGGGTGGCCTATCACACTTCCCAGACAAACTAAATTCACATAGTCCCTCAACAACGTCTCAGAGCATAACTCCACTGCACCCAAAAGCATCTCAAAGTTTTGGCTGACTGGTTCAAGCAACCTTTATCTATCCCCCATTTCATTGAGATTCATGGATTGTCATTGTAAATATGCACTTGTACCCTGTCTCTCCCCCTCACCTCATTGTAGATTGTAAGCTCTCATGAACAGGGTTGTCATTTTCTTTTTTTTTTTTCTCTAATTATTGTATTTTCTGGAACTGTTACTTGTTTGTATATGAACCTCCAGAATTGTAAAGTGCTGCGGAATATGTTACCACTATAGATAAAGACTATTATTATTATTATGGGCGAGCATGCTCACCACTGCTATTTACTCTATCGAGCATCAGGTTACTCCAACACAAATTGTGCACAGAGCATAATGTAAGTCAGTAGGAAACCAGAGCATTTTCAAGCTCAAACACTCAAGGCGTGATCAAGTAACGCGCTTTGGCGAGCATGCTTGCTTATCACTGTTAACTGAACAACACCACCTTATTAATGGGCCAAAAAGGGTTAAAAAAAGTGGATACTCACCTGCTAGATGACCTGGCCTCGTATTCCACAGGAAATAGAACAGGGAGGGAAACAAATCCAGCACCGTTGTCTTTAAAAATCTTGAAGTTTATTGGGTCACATTAAAAAAATTGTTAGTGAATCAACAAAATCTCTCCATGTGCCTTTCCACGCCTTATGCGTTTCAGAGAAAAAACTCCTTAATCATAGGCAAATACAAAGAAATGAAATATATAGTGGCTTTAAATAGATCACATTGACAACTGGATCTATATATAAAATAATACCATCAGATGGATATTCATACACAATCCAACACAATAGATTGAGAAAAACACCATAAAGGAAATACAAAAAACATCATAGAATATACAAAAAAAGTTATAAAAATATACAAAAAGGATTTTTATTATATAAAAACATTATTTTCAGATAAGCAATATTTGATAAAAAAACATAGAAAAAAAAGCCTCCGACAATTAATAGCAACTTTTAATATATATATATGACAAATCGGATCGGAAATTAAGACCATTAGGGTAACGTGCTTTTAATTTTAATATCCAAAAAGCTTCTCTAGCAAAAAGGAGACTCTGCCAATCCCCTCCTCTGTACGATTTAATTATTCTCTCCACCCCTTGTACCTTTAATGAGCTCATGTCTTCCTGATGCACATCTCTGAAATGTCTGGCGAGTCCTGAGGTAGTACGTCCTGGCACAGATTCCAGAGACGCAGAGGAGACATGCTCACTGATCCATTTTTTCAATGTACGATTGGTATAGCCAATATAATATTTGCAGCAGATGTCACAGGTGGCCATTTATACTAAATGTGTCATATTACAGTTAATAAAAGGTTCCTATCTTATATGTCTTACCATCATTGTCCAGTATAACATCTCCTTTTTTGATAAATTTACACATACAGTTAGGTCCAGAAATATTTGGACAGTGACACAATTTTCGCGAGTTGGGCTCTGCATGCCACCACATTGGATTTGAAATGAAACCTCTACAACAGAATTCAAGTGCAGATTGTAACGTTTAATTTGAAGGTTTGAACAAAAATATCTGATAGAAATTGTAGGAATTGTACACATTTCTTTACAAACACTCCACATTTTAGGAGGTCAAAAGTAATTGGACAAATAAACCAAACCCAAACAAAATATTTTTATTTTCAATATTTTGTTGCGAATCCTTTGGAAGCAATCACTGCCTGAAGCCTGGAACCCATGGACATCACCAAACACTGGGTTTCCTCCTTCTTAATGCTTTGCCAGGCCTTTACAGCCGCAGCCTTCAGGTCTTGCTTGTTTGTGGGTCTTTTCGTCTTAAGTCTGGATTTGAGCAAGTGAAATGCATGCTCAATTGGGTTAAGATCTGGTGATTGACTTGGCCATTGCAGCATGTTCCACTTTTTTGCACTCATGAACTCCTGGGTAGCATTGGCTGTATGCTTGGGGTCATTGTCCATCTGTACTATGAAGCGCCGTCCGATCAACTTTGCGGCATTTGGCTGAATCTGGGCTGAAAGTATATCCCGGTACACTTCAGAATTCATCCGGCTACTCTTGTCTGCTGTTATGTCATCAATAAACACAAGTGACCCAGTGCCATTGAAAGCCATGTATGCCCATGCCATCACGTTGCCTCCACCATGTTTTACAGAGGATGTGGTGTGCCTTGGATCATGTGCCATTCCCTTTCTTCTCCAAACTTTTGTCTTCCCATCATTCTGGTACAGGTTGATCTTTGTCTCATCTGTCCATAGAATACTTTTCCAGAACTGAGCTGGCTTCATGAGGTGTTTTTCAGCAAATTTAACTCTGGCCTGTCTATTTTTGGAATTGATGAATGGTTTGCATCTAGATGTGAACCCTTTGTATTTACTTTCATGGAGTCTTCTCTTTACTGTTGACTTAGAGACAGATACACCTACTTCACTGAGAGTGTTCTGGACTTCAGTTGATGTTGTGAACGGGTTCTTCTTCACCAAAGAAAGTATGCGGCGATCATCCACCACTGTTGTCATCCGTGGACGCCCAGGCCATTTTGAGTTCCCAAGCTCACCAGTCAATTCCTTTTTTCTCAGAATGTACCCGACTGTTGATTTTGCTACTCCAAGCATGTCTGCTATCTCTCTGATGGATTTTTTCTTTTTTTTCAGCCTCAGGATGTTTTGCTTCACCTCAATTGAGAGTTCCTTAGACCGCATGTTGTCTGGTCACAGCAATAGCTTCTAAATGCAAAACCACACACCTGTAATCAACACCAGACCTTTTAACTACTTCATTGATTACAGGTTAACAAGGGAGACGCCTTCAGAGTTAATTGCAGCCCTTAGAGTCCCTTGTCCAATTACTTTTGGTCCCTTGAAAAATAGGAGGCTATACATTACAGAGCTATGATTCCTAAACCCTTTCTCCGATTTGGATGTGAAAACTCTCATATTGCAGCTGGGAGTGTGCACTTTCAGCCCATATTATATATATAATTGTATTTCTGAACATGTTTTTGTAAACAGTTAAAATAACAAAACTTGTGTCACTCTCCAAATATTTCTGGCCCTGACTGTATTGCACTTCTGTTGAGCGCATCTAAAAGTACCTTTATAATCCAGCCAAGTTTTTTTTATTATTCTCATGTCCTCTGCAAATTATACTAGGGGAAATAGCATTGGCAATACTCCTACCCCTACGGACCACAAATCTGATCCCTCCCCCCCCTTCAAAATATTTTTCAATTTGTCATCTTGACATAAAATAGGGATGAACTTATGTATTGTATTGCAGATTCTGGCAAAGTTTACTAAGAATGGGGTAGAACAAACTATTAAATTACTTGTTAGAGAGTAATTTCTCCGGTTCTCATTCAAAAGTGTGTTCTGAGGTCTATGCAAGGCTATTCCAAGGGCTCTCAAAATTGTGTCATGTTTATAGCCCCTATTTACAATGACAATCCTGAAATGGGGGATAGATAAAGGATGCCTTAACCAGTTGGCCAGAACCTTGAGATGCATTTGAGTGCAGTGGAGTTTGATGTGGAGTTGTGCAAATTCAATTCAGCTAGGGAGTGTGATAGGCCACCCTAAAAAGGTGCGTTTTTAGGGAGCGTCTGAAGCGGAGTAAGTTGTGATTCATCCTAGCTTCTTGGGGTAGAGTGTTCCAGAAGATTGGTGCAGTTCGGGAGAAGTCTTGGATCCGGGTGTGGGAGGTTCGGATTAGTGTGGATGTTAGTCGAAAGTCATTTGAAGAGCATAGATAACAGGTAGCATGATAGACAGAGAGGAGGGTGGTGATGTAGGGGGGAGACGCACTGTGGAGAGCTTTGTGGGCAAGAACAAGCAATTTGAATTAGATCCTGTGATATATAGGCAGCCAGTGCAATGACTGGCACAGAGAGGAGGCATCCAAGTAGCGGTTAGCCAGGTAGGTGACCCTGGCTGCTGCATTGAGGATGGACTGTAAAGGAGAGAGTCTAGTTATGGGGAGACCGAATAATAGAGAGTTACAGTAGTTGAGGCGGGAGTAGATCAGGGCCACGGTGAGGGCTTTTGTCGTTTACATTGGGAGAAAGGGGTGGATTCTAGAGATGTTCTTGAGGTGCAAGCGACAGGAGCGAGCAAGAGATTTTATATAGGAAGTGAAGGAGAGATCGGTATCAAGTATAAGACCCAGACAGTGGGCCTGCTGCCTAGGAGTTATAGTGGTGCTGCACACAGAGAGCTAGATGTTGGGTTTAGGGAGGTTAGAGGACGGAGGGAATAGAAGAAGTTCAGTTTTGGAAAGGTTAAGTTTCAGATAGAGAGCAGACATGATGTTGGAAACTGCAGTCAGGCAGTCACTTGTGTTCTGTAGTACAGTGGGGGTAAGGTCGAGGGATGAGGTGTATAGTTGTGTGTCATCAGCATAAAGATGGTACTAGAAGCCAAATCTACTGATCGTCGGTCCAATTGGGGCAATGTAGAGGGAGAAAAGAAGAGGGCCAAGGACTGAACCTTAAAGGACCCCAACAGTGAGTGGAAGAGGAGCAGATGTGGAGCCAGCAAATGATACGCTGAATGAGCGGCCAGAAAGATAGGAAGAAAACCAGGAGAGAGCGGTGTCCTTTAGGCCGATAGAATGGAGCACAGAGAGAAGGAGATGGTGGTCAACAGTGTCGAAGGCTGCAGAGAGGTCAAGAAGAATAAGCAGAGAGTGGTCACCGTTACGTTTTGCTGTCAGTAGGTCATTGATCACTTTGACAAGGGCAGTTTCTGTTGAGTGTAAAGGGCAAAAGCCAGATTGTAAAGGATCTAGAAGAGAGTGAGAGGAGAGGTAGCGGGTGAGGCGAGAGTAGACCAGGCACTCCAAGAGTTTGGAGATGAAGGGGAGATTGGAGACTGGTCTGTAGTTGCTTGTGCAGGACGGATGAAAAGAAGGTTTGTTTTTAATAATGGAGTAATGATAGAGTGTTTAAGGGAGAAAGGAAAGATGCCAGAGGATAGAGAGAGATTGAAGATTTTAGTTAGGTGAGTAGTGACAACCGGAGAGAGGGACTATAGTAGGTGTGAGGGGAAGGGATCAGTAGGGCAAGTGGTAGCATGAGAAGAAGAAAGAAGCCTGGATACTTCTTCCTCTGTGACTCAAAGAAGAGGGGAGCCAGCACTGCTCATGAATGGCATGCAACAATGAAAAAATAAAAAGTGTAAAATTCACAAATTCATTCCTACTGTAACAATTCAATGAGATTTTTTGCAAATTATTGATCAATGATTTGAGCCCCCCTGCCCCGTCACGGCAAATCTCTATAGGGGGGTCCCTACACTATGTCATAAATTAATATCGTACCATAAGGTCTCATATAATGACTTGAACAGGACATATAAGAACACCACTTACCCAGGGAATAGTCAGAACCGCTCCCATGCTGCAAGGACTGACAACTGCGAATAAAGGCAGCCCAGGTGCCAGTGTGTGTGGCAAAACCACACACACCAGCACAATGTCAGAACTGGCCCTCACATTCGCGGTTGTCAGTCCTGGCAGCATGGGAGCGGTTCAGACATGTCTCAGGTAAGTGGTGTCTTCATATGGTCCTGCTGATTTATATGAGACCTTATGGTACATAATAATTTATAATATAGCGTTAGGGACCCCCCTATAGAGATTTGCCGTGACGGGGCAGGGGGGCTCAAATCATTGATCAATCATTTTCAAAAAATCTCATTGAATTTTTACAGTAGGAACGAATTTGTGAATATTACACTTTTTATTTCTTCATTGTTGCAATCCATTCATAAGCAGTGCTGGCTCCCCTCCTCCTTTTTTGTTTACTGGTCAGGTGGTCGACCGCCACCATGCCGTGCACGCCCAGTGTGGTTTGCAAATTCCTTCTGTAGCCATCAAAATTCAGTTTGGTGCTTGTTCACACACAGCCACCGCCTCCTGCTCCAAGGCATCATTATTTAAACACCACCTGCCTGAACCTTGTTCCGCCCTCATCCATGTTTGCTGGTCTGGCACTGTGAGGGCCAGTCCTGACATTGTGCTGGTGTGTGTGGTTCTGCCACACACACTGGCACCTGGGCTGCCTTTATTCGCGGTTGTCAGTCCTGGCAGCATGGGAGCGGTTCAGACATGTCTCAGGTAAGTGGTGTCTTCATATGGTCCTGCTGATTTATATGAGACCTTATGGTACATAATAATTTATAATATAGCGTTAGGGACCCCCCTATAGAGATTTGCCGTGACGGGGCAGGGGGGCTCAAATCATTGATCAATCATTTGCAAAAAATCTCATTGAATTTTTACAGTAGGAACGAATTTGTGAATATTACACTTTTTATTTCTTCATTGTTGCAATCCATTCATAAGCAGTGCTGGCTCCCCTCCTCCTTTTTTCCTCTGTGACTGGGTCAAATGTAGAGAGTGAGCTGGATGGGATGTGGGGAGCGATGGGATTCACAGCGCTTGGTGGCTGGGAGCTGATCTCTTGGCGGATGTTTTCTATTTTCTCCGTGAAATATGAGGCCAGATCATTAGCATGAAGGTCTGTGATAGGGGTCTGGACTTTGGGACTGAGGAGGGAATGAAAGGTGTCAAAAAGCTTTTTTGGATTGTTGAAGAGTGAGGAGATCAGGGTGGTGAAGTAGGTCTGTTTGGCGAGGTGAACGGCAGACTTAACATGAACTTGTAGTGGATGAAGTTTTCTGGTGTGCGAGTTTTCTTCCATAGGCATTCGGCACTCCTAGAGCATTCCTAGAGCATCGCGTTTGCGTTATGAGCCAGGGCTGTTTTACCCTGTGTTTGGTCTTTCTGAAGGAGAGGGGTGCTACTTGGTCGAGGGTACTTCTGAGTGCGTGATTGTAGTACCTTACAGCCAGATCAAGATAGGAAAGGGAGGGGATAGGGGACAGTGAAGAGTGTAGAGAGTCTGAAAGTTTCTGAGAATCGATGGCCTGAAGGTTTCTGAATGTGTGATAGGTGGGAGTGTGCTGGGGTGGGCAAGGGTTTGTGAGTTTGAAGGAGAGGATGTTGAGGTCAAAGAGGGGAAGAGGTGAGTTATCAAAGTGAGAGATTGAGCAGAATCAGACAAAGACCAGGTCAAGGGTGTTACCATCTTCATGTGTCTCAGAGGATGAGAGCTGTGAGAGGCCAAAGGAGGTGGTGAGATATAGAAGCTGGGATGCAGATGGAGAGGAGGGGCTGTTCAAGGGGATATTAAAGTCTCCTAGGATAAGGGTTGGTAGTTCTGAGGACATGAAGTGTGGCAGCCAGGCAGAAAAGTGGTCAAGAAATTGGGTGGGTGAGCCTGGGGGACAGTATATGACAGCTACTCTGAGGGGAAGGGGATGGAAGAGCCTGATAGTGTGGACCGCGAAAGAGGGAAATGAGAGTGATGGAGCTGGTGGGGATGACCTGGAAGGTGCACTGTAGGGACAGGACTAATCCCACTCCACCACCATGTCTAGTCTCAGGTCTTGGTGAATGGGAAAAGTGTAAGCCACCATGAAAAATAGCAGCAGGGAAAGTAGTGTCCGAATTCTGAATCCAGGTCTCAGTGAGGGCCAGCAGATTCAGAGAGTTATTGAGAAAGTAGTTGTGGATGTAAGAAAGCTTGTTATATAGATATCGTGGATTCCAAAGAGCACAATTAAAAGAGGAAAGTGAGGGTGTACAACTAATTTTAATAAGGTTAGCAGTTTTTCTATGAGAGGTGAGGGAGGGGTTAAAGTTGGTATGGGGTGGACCGGGATTAGGAGAGATATCGCCTGAAAGAAGTAGCAGTAAAAGGAGAAGGAGCAGACAGTTTTTAGAGTAGCGGCATGATTTTTTTTGCAAGACCCTGGAGCATGAAGGAGTGACGTTATTAAGGTAGGTGAAAAGAGCGTGGGAGCTGTACATAGGAAAGGGGAGGAGAGAGGGGCTGATATGGATGAGTGGTGATGGAGGGGGGACAGGGCGGTGAAAGTGGACAGTAAAAGCACATAGGATGATGGAAATGGAGATAAAGTTCATAAATGCAACAGAGGGTGTCAAGGAGTAGTTTACCTGCCTCCTGCCCTCACTAACTGCCATTGAAATAACTGCCCAACACTTAGTAACGATTGCACTTTGCATAAGATTTCACGCATGCAGGTGTGACGCCCTGGACCCCAGGGGTCACAGTAGAAAAACACACACACCCCCTCCCCTGGTAGGGAACACCCGTCAACCTAAAAATCCTTGTTGCCTCTCTCCAGGGGCTGATGTCCACACCAGGTGGGGCGGAACCTGGTGGTTGGCTCTGCCCACAGTGGAGTTGGAGGTGGAAGCAGAGACTGTGTGTGTCTGGGCTGGAGCCCAGGCACCGTCAGCAAGGTCGGCAGATGGTGGTGGCCATCTGCAGGAGTTAGCGGACATCTGCAGAACCGTAGGACCGGGGTCGGGCGGTGGCCCGCCGGTACCAAACCGGGGAGCGGAGTGAAGCTATGCACCAAGGCAGGGTACTCAGATCCAGACTAGGCTCAGAAGCAGCCGTAAAAGTCGAATTCTCTGTTTGCGGTCTGGACCTCAGGGGTTCATTCCCATCCAAGTCCTGTTAGAAGGCAACCGTCCAATCAGTCCGGATAAGTACAACCAACGGCCAGAGATCCAAGGGCCAGCGCCTGCGGGCAAAACGGGCTCTCCCGACACGTACAAGACGGGGAGCGGACCACCCGTGGGAATCCATAGGGGTCAAACACATACAAACAGGTGCAGGGAAAGACAGCCACCACCAACCCGCCCGGGAGAAGAGAAGACACAGCAGCCGGCTGTGGGCCCCGTCCATCCAGCCGTTTGGTTTACCAGAGACTCTGTTATTGACTACCTGAGTGAGTACACCAGTGCCATCCGGCACAGCGCTGCACCGTAACGCTGATCCCGCAGCCGCGCGGCCTCCCCGCATCGGCACCTGCACCTATCCTATCCCCTACCCACCGGCTCATAACTCCTCCCCAACCGGGGCCCCGGGACCAACAGCCCCTACCCACGGAGGGGCCAACACCTCAGCTGCTCCCCACCATCGCTCCCGGGAACCCCCGTCACCAGCAGCGGTGGTGCCCACCATCACCACAACCCCGTGGGTGGCATCACAACCGACATCCCACCACCAAACCTCCCCTTTTCACTTGTGGGCGAGGAGGTGCTGCTCGAGCCCCAGGTCCGGCCTCACTCGAGCCACCCAGCGGAAGCACCGGACCCGAGCGCCAGAGATTCCCCAGACAGGAGCGGCGTTCAACAAAATCCCCTCTCCGCCCGCGACACAGGCACCCCACACGGGTGCACCCCTTAAAAAAACCCCAGATATATAGGACAACCTAGAGGAGTAGGTGAGGGGGATTGTGGGAAGTCAACTTGTTAAGGGAAAATTAACAAAGGTGATCACACCAGGGAATGATTAAGGAATCAAAGGAAACAGAACTTTTGACACCTGCCCAGACTCCAGTCTACACAAAAATCACACCTTCCACCATCACATAAGATTTACAAAGAGGAAGATACAGTCATACATCAGTGAGTATTAAACATAATGTAAAGATGACATAGCGTAAGTTACAGCAAGCAGGGTTATTTGCACCAGAAGAGAGGATTCAGCAGAAGTATAATGCAGGAGACACTAAGCGGTTTTCTGAATAATTTAGTGGGGATCCTGCCATCCTCAACACTGCCTCTAAGGCCTAAAACACACTTCCGCATAAAAAACGTACGTGTGACACGTTCTGTTTTTCGGGTCAGTGTTCCGTTTTTTTTATGGGTGTTTCTCCGGTACGTATGACATCCGTGTGATGGCGTATGCTTGCCGTGTGTGCGCATGGAATGGCTGTTTATGCGTACGTGTAATGTCCGTGTGAAATGACCCATGTGTGGTGCTAAATGTCGTTGATACATGTCGGCTGACAGCAGACAGAGTTGCGCGATGAGAAGGAACTCGGGTGAACTTCACCTGACTTCATTGTTATACCACGGCTCTGTCTGGGTGTTGCCTACTGATTAGCGGTCACCCGTGAAGGATTCACGGGTGACCGCTAATCCCCTGAGTGGCTGAAGTGAGCAGCGCGATTAGCGCTGCCATCACTCAGGCTACCCGCAGCTAGCTGGATCGTCCACGCGTGACCGCAACTCACCTGTGACTTCATCGCTGTCACTCGGGCGACTTGCTGTCACAGGTGGAGGATCCAGCGGTGGCCGTGAGTAACCTCAGTGACAGCACAGCTGATCGCGCGGCTCACCTCAGTTGCTACGTGGAGCTGTCAGGAGTGGCGGTGTTCTTCTGCAGCTCCTGTCACCTTCATGTAGCAGAGCTGAGAGCGCTACTCACCTCAGTTGCTGCGTGGAGCTGACAGGAGCGGCGGTGTTCTTCTGTAGCTCCTGTGACCTTCATGTAGCAGAGCTGGAAGCGACGCGGGACCTCCGTAGATTACGTCAGACATGGATGGGTTTTTGGGGCTTAATAAATTGGTGAATGAGGGTTTTTGTTATTGTTTTTTATTGCAAATAAAGGATTTTTCGTTGTGTGTGTTTATTAACTTTAAATTACAGGTTAATCATTAGGGGTGTCTCAGACGCCTGCAATGATTAATCTAGGACTTAGTGGCAGCTATGGGTTAACTCCTTATTACCCCGATTGCCAATGCACCAGGGCAAATCGGGAAGAGTCGGGTAGAGTTCCAGAACTATCGCATCTAATGGATGCAGCAATTCTGGGCGGATGCTGGCTGATATTTTCAGGCTGCGGGGCTCCCCATAACGTGGAGCTCACCATCCTGAGAATACCACCCTTCAGCCATATGGCTTTACCCTGGCTGGTATCAAAATTGGTATTAATTAATTATTTTACTGCACAGTATAGACCCGCTCACCGGCGGCTGTGATTGGTTGCAGTGAGACAGCTGTCACTCAGCGTGTGGCCGTGTCTAACTGCAACCAATCATAGGTGCCTGTGGGTGGGGAAGCAGGGAATACGAGATTGATTAATGAGCGGCCGGCATTTTCAAATTAATTGAAGCCGCGTATCTTTGGGACAGCTGTTCTTCGCTGCGCTGATGATCGGGGATCGGTGAGTATGCGACAGGGGAAGATACAGACCGAGCGCAAAAGGGATGATGACTGAGAACAGCAGAGAAAAAAAAGGTAAGTAGACTGACATTTAACAAAAAAAAAAAAAACCGACATAGTTCATTTAAAAACGCACACGGATGGTACGTGCTGAACACGGACATGCTAAGTGTGCCGTCCGTGCAGGCACGGACCCATTGACTTTAGCGGGTCCGTGCCTGTGTGCTGACCGCCAAAAACGGACATGTCGGCCGTGTGGGAAAACGCACACACGTACTAACCACACGGACACACGTTCCGTGTGATTTTACGTGTGTGTGCCATGTACCATAGGGCAACATTGGTCAACGTGTCTCCGGTACCTGCAAAAACATACCAAACACATACCGGAGGCACGGATGTGTGTTGTAGGCCTAAGATATAGATCCAGAAATGAGGTTTCATCTCTGGCAACATTAGTCGTGAATCTTAGATTTAACTCATTATGGTTGATATACTCCAAAAAATTCCCGATGTCTATCTGGGTATCAGAGTCCAAAGCATCTCGGCGACATTCCCATATAATGAGAATGTCATGGTTGTTGTTGTTGGTTGACAATCTTTTGTGATCAACATGTGGAAGGGGCATCCCTTCAGTAAATAGTCTAATTAACTTGCATTGATTGGTTATTTTGTTCACATTTTGTTACCGAGAGGAAGAAACAGGCAATATGTGGTAAACTTCAATGCTCAAGTGATGTCCTCATTTCCAATTCTACAGATCTAGATTCTAGCTTACTAGAGAGAGGGGAGCCAGCACGATCTGAAATTGGCATGCATCATATAAAAAGTGAAAATTCACAGATTTATTCCAACTGTACTACAATAAAAAAAAATGAGATTTTTAGCAAATAATTGATCAATTTTTTGAGCCACCCCTGCCAACGTCACGGCAAATCTCAATAGGGGGGTCCTACTCTACATTCTGTATTTCATGTGCCATGCGGCCTCCTAGATAAAGTTAAAAGCAGAACCATAATAGAGCACACATACCTGTAACCTGTATATAACCGCTTCTATGTTGCAAAAAAGGCACTTGTGGATAGAGACCAGCCCAGGTCCCAGCATGTGGAGCAAGCTCTGCACCATACCAGGACTATATCAGAACTGATCCTCCCAGTGCCAACCAGCAACCATTGATAAAGGCGGACCAGATCCAAGAATGGTGCTTAATTAGCATTGCCTGTGGAAAGGGGTGAGGTAACTGAATCTGAACAGCTACCAACAGGTAGCTTTTAACTTTATCTAGGAGGCCGCATGGCACATGAAATACAGAATGTAGAGTAGGACCCCCCTATTGAGATTTGCCGTGACGTTGGCAGGGGTGGCTCAAAAAATTGATCAATTATTTGCTAAAAATCTCATTTTTTTATCATAGTACAGTTGGAATAAATTTGTGAATTTTCACTTTTTATTTGATGCATGCCAATTTCAGATCGTGCTGGTTCCCTTTTTTTATTCTAGCTTACTAGAAAGAGATACATGGTTGAGCATGGAAGACTGTTGTGAATCTAAGAAGGGAATATCATTTTTTTTCACCTCCCTAGGCCAATTAACCCCTTTATCCCTGGGCAGTTTTCCGTTTTTCAATTTTTTTCCGCTTCCCTTATTCTGAGAGCTGTAACTTTTTTATTTTTCCGTCAATATTGCCATATAAGGGCTTAATTTTTTGTGGGACGAGTTGTACTTTTGAAAGAAACCATTAGTTTAACCATATAGTGTACTGGAAAACGACAAAAAAAAAAAAGTGTGAAAAAATTGCAAACAAAGTGCAACTGAATGATTGTTTTTTTAATATTTTATTCACAGTATTCACTGTATGGTAAAACTGATATGTCAGTGTGATGCCTCATGTCGGTATGAGTTTGTAGACACCAAATATGTGTAGGTTTACTTTTATCTAAGGGGGTAAAAAAATTGCAAGTTTGTCCAAACAAAAACGCACTTTTTGCACCATTTTCCACGATCCATAGCGTTCTCATTTTTTGGGATCTATGGCTCAATGATGGCTTATTTTTTGCCTCTTGAGCTGACATTTTTAATGGTACCATTTCTGTGCAGATGCTACATTTGATCACTTGTTATCGCATCTTGCGCAAAATATGCGGCAACGAAAAAAATTGTAATTTTGGCGTTTGGAATTTTTTTGCTGCTACGCCGTGTACCGATCAGGTTAATTGATTTTATATTTTGATAGATCAAGAGTTTCTAAATGCAATGATATCAAATATGTGTATATTTTATATAGTTTTTATTTTTTTAACTCTTTAATTTTCAATGGGGTAAATGGGGGTGATTTGAGCTCTTAGGTTTTTTTTTATTTTTAAAACTTTTTTTACTTTTTTTTAAATTTTATTAGTCCCCCTAGGGGGCTATAAAGATCAGCAGTCTGATTGCTCTTCCATTTCTGCAGATCACAGATACACAGCTGAGATTTGCAGAAAAGCAGCTCTCCTATTACAAATGGCAGTCTGCAGGGTATAAGAAGAAGTGACTCATGATTAGCTACAGGAGTTATCACATGACCCTGTGCTACAATGGCAACCATCGGATCTACGTGATCACGTCACATGACTTCCGAAGGTGGCAGGAAAGTGAATGCTTACCGCGGAGCGCTGTTCATCAAAATGTGACAGCGAGATGCAAGGAGTTAACAGACACGAGTGGAAAATGGATTCACTCATGCTTGATAGCCGCACATGTCAGCTGTTCAAATCAACTGACATGTGCAGGGATCGCTGCCAACTGCCTGTGGCAGGCGGCAGGGATTAACCTCACATGATCCATGACGAACCCAGTACGTCATGTGTCTAGAAGAAGGTTATTAAGAGATATTCCATTAGTGGACAAGCCCTTTAAATGTATTTTTTTAGTTGGTTTTAATTCTTAAACTTTTTTTAAATTCACAAAGCTAAATCATTTTAAAAGCAATAACTGTACAGGTACCACATGGCTAACAACTATTTCTTCATGGTGCAAAGGACCAAATGAAATTTGAAGGTCGTAAACATAAAGCCTGATGGAATTAGAAGGATTCCAAGTTACTTCATTATATCTACTTTTTTATATCGCCATTGTTACACTTCAACTACTTTTTAAACTTCAAGCTCTATTCCAAGGAGAATGAGCCACAGCATTCACTCAGTATAAGGCCACTGAATAAACAAATTGCTTGTCAATCTTGCATTCAATCTTAGTCTAAAAGAAAATTAGTTTGAGTGACAGCCCCAATCAATTTCTTTAATATAGTATCGCAGATTAGCATCCATGACGAACAGTTCAACTTTCAATTCTCTGAAGAAATAAAAGTCCTTATGTCTATGCACTCTGAATCTACTAATAAAATGAAGCAAACTATAGTATTGATTTTGTACTTCATGGAGAGTCTAAAATACGATTAATTTAAGGTAGGTTACTGAGCAGTTATGTCAGCCTCTTCAATGCTTTTAGAGGGTGTAAATGGACATGATAAATAATAATTAGATACATTCTCGATATTCTTACCAAAAAGTCTGTTATTGTATAATTTGATATCATTCCCATTATACCTTTATTAGCAGTAGAGTGGCTTCAATAAACATACTGTATATTTAATATATAAAAAAGAATTTATTAATAAACAGATACAGTTTTACTCTTTTTTTGAGTTTCCCATAGACTTCCATTATACTTGGTTAGCCCCTCTGAGCCCATTACGAGTACCAAGCACATGAGTATGGTAGTGCTTGCTCATCATAGTTATGATGATTTGGAACGGTGTAGAGCAGGGACCCCAACCTGTAGCTTACGACTGTCTGCTAGCTTGTGTATTAGGCTGGACTCACACGAACGTATTAAAAAACCGTCCCATTCTCGTTTGCGAGAGTCGGACGAATTTTTCTCACTTGTCATCAGTGTGCTCTCAGTGTGCTGTCAGTGTGCTGTCCGTGTGCAATTCGTTTTTAACTCAGCAGCTATTAGTCATTTACAGTCAATTACAGGAACATTTACAGTGTTCTATGCTACATGATAGAATTGTTTCCATAAAAATGGATGTCACTAGGATGGTCCGTGTCGTCCGTGTGACGTCCGTTTTTTTCTCGCACCCATAGACTTGTATTGGCGATTCTCGGCCGTTTAACGCATGAATACGCAGCATGCTGCCGCTTTTCTCACATCCAGAATCTGGATGCGAGAAAAGCTGACCAAAAGCTCGTACTCATAGAATAACATTGGTCTGAGTGTAATACAAGAATTTCTCGCATTGCTCTCGTCCGTTTTTGTCGCTCGTGTGAGCGTACCCTTAGGATCAGGTCTGCAAATATAACTATGAAGAGAAAGTCTCCAGATGAAGCTTCACAGAGAAGACCAGACCTGCACATGCATTTACTGGCAGGGGGCACCAAGGAGAAAAATAAATATAGTAACTTGAGATATAGAATGATACTGTTATTGAAGCTGGATGCAATAGTGTGGTGATTGTGCTTCGGAAAATATTGAAGGGTAAGGGCTTGTTCGCACGTAACTGCTAAATATTCTGCAGCAATTTGACAGCTCATGTGTGCTTCACATCACTGCAGAAACACTGCATAATGGATGCAGTGTTTCAGAAAAAAAAAGCCGATTCCATGCGCTATGGCTGCTGCCCCCACCATAGACAGAGTGGGAGCTGCATCCATAGCGCACGGAATAATTGACATGCTCCTTTTATGAACGCACGGATTTGTGTCGAAATTTTAGCATCCAAATCGCTGCTTTCAAAAAAGCAACGTGCACACGTCTCATGCATAATCTACATAGATTATGCAGGAGACGCAGGACGCATGCATTTACGCTGCAGTGCTATACGCCGCGTAAATGCATATAATTATGCAATAAGCACATGAGCCCTAAGGGTAAAGTGGGAACCCTTGGATGTAAGTATACTGTGTATATGGGACGGGGAAGAAGGTTTTCTAGGCTTTAGCCATCATAACATAGCTAATGGTGGGATCTGATTATCACTACTGGGGGGGTCCTATGTGTGGATTGCGACCATCTCTCAGAGATGAATGTGCAGAGTAATATCGTAGTATCTTACCTCATCCAGTGCCTGTTTACTGGGATAAATCTTAAGGCCCTGTCACACACAGAGATAAATCTGCGACAGATCTGTGGTTGCAGTGAAATTGTGGACAATCAGTGCCAGTGTTGCGGCTGTGTACAAATGGAACAATATGTCCATGATTTCACTGCAACCACAGATCTGCCAAAGATTTATCTCTGTGTGTGACAGGGCCTTTAGTTTTGCTTTTAGCTAAAACCCTTAAGGGGAACCTGTCACATTGAAAAATGCTACTAACCTGCAGATATAAGGTTAATCTGCAGGCTAATACCATTTGAAACCTGCTCGGCACCTGCACATTGAACCCCCTTGCCAGCAGGAAATTAACTTTATTCGTTAAGGAAGCATTCAGGTTTCAGTCACGAGGACATAGACAATTCAGTAAGCATTCTGTATATGGAGACTGGTGGCTGTAACCACGACCCCTACACAGATTGACATCCTCTCAGAATTAGTTCCAACTGTCAGTAAGTGTAGGTCGGCATGCTGATAGGCTTAAATGATAGCTGAGACTCGGCTGTCACAGCCAGGGATGGTGCCCGCAGTGACCCTTGCTGTTTAAACCTCTAAATTCTGCAATCAATATCGGCAATATGATCACAGGATCTTGATCGTTGCCATGGCAACCTGATGTCAAATGATGGCCTCTGAGTTACTTGGCTACAGTGGCCTGTTAACCCTAGAACGCATATTTGGGACCTCGCAGGCCTGCTAAGTTACTTGTTTTCTATGATTGATTTCTATGGTTGCGCATTCTAGGGTTAAACCATGGTGCATGGTGTAAAATGTGTTCTGTCAGTGTCAAACTGATTGTTGTAATGCATTGCCATGCTTGTGCATGGCAATGCATTACACCAATGATCAGACTAATAAAAATTAATTTCCCATAGGGGAATAAGTAAAAATAAAGTACAAAAATAAAACAGTAAAAATATAAAAATTAAAAAAAAAATATTCTAACAAAAAAAATGTATATTTATGTAAAAACAAAAATAATAGGAAAAAATACACATATTTGGTATTGCTTTATCAAGAATGTCCCAAATTTCAAATCTGTAACACTAGTTATCTCCTCCAGTCAACACCGTAAAAGAAAAATAAAATCATAATAAAAATTAGGCTTTTTCATCAAACTGCCTGAAAAAGGTGGAATAAAACACGATTTAAAAAATTCAATTATAAATGAATATGGTATCACTAAAAAAGTAATCTCATCCTCCAAAGAACAAGCCACCACACAGCTCTATCAGTGAAAAAATAAAAAGGCTATAGCTGTCAGAAAATACTGATGCAAAATCAATTTTTTCAATAAATTTGTTTTTATTGTGTGAAGGAGGCAAAACATAAAAAAAATATGTATAGCATGTAGTATCATTGTAATGCTACTGACCTGTAGAATAAAGCCATGTTATCATTTTTACCAAAAGGTGAATCACAAAATTTTTTTTTTTTTTTACAAAAAAATCTAAATTGCTTATTTTTGTTCATTTTGCCTCCCAAAAAATTTAATATAGAGTAATAAACTAATGTCATGTGCTCAGAAATAGTACCAATAAAAATGTCAACTCATACCACAGAAAACAAGCTCTCATATGACTCTGAGGGCAAAAAAAATTAAAAAAAAACATTGCTCTTAAAATATGGGCATGCAAAAACATTTTTAACGCAATGTTTTAGTGTGATAGTAGCTAATCTTAAAAACATGGTATCCATTTAATCACACCCAGCTGAAGAATAAAAGCAACCTTTCTCTTATAACGCATGGTGAATGGCATAAAAAAATAATTAAACAAATTCTTCACATGCTGTTGATTTGTTTATTTTGCCTCCTAAAGAGCTGCAGCTCACATTTATCCTGCACTCTACGATGAACGCCTAAACCTGAATTTACATGTAAATCTCTATAATGTGACTCAGATGGAATCTCCATCGGAATATTTACTATAATGCAGATGAAGACACTGTGGACTCTCTCTGGCCTATAATCCAGTGGGATCCTTACTTTTAAGTGTTCGTAAAAGCAAAGTCGGCCCCAGTTTTGTGCACTTCTGAAAAATCAGACGCTGCTGAACTGAAGTCATCTGGAGTCCAGAGTAATTCTGCTGCCTTACTTTAGTAAAAGGCTATGTGTCCACGCTGCGGAAAATGTGCGGATTTTGCTGCGGATTTCTCACAGAAAAGCCGCGTATTTCCCGAAAGTCTGCAGCTCAGGCACTTCCCAGCCATTTCTATGGCATTTTTGAAATGCTGTGCCCATGCTGTGGATTTTTCTGCGGCGGATTTCGTGCAGATTTTGATCCGGAAAAATCAGCAACATGTCAATTATTGTTGCGGATTTTCATCTGGATTTTGGCTTTAAAATTGGGGAAAGAAAAAGAAAAAAAATCCGCACCAAAATCCGCATCAAATCCACGGCAATTCCGCAGTAAATCCGCACCTTTGGAAAGCCGTGGATTTTGATGCAGAAAAATCCGCAGCTACATTCTCCCGTGGACACATAGCCAAAGGATCCTTTGTGGGTGTCATTTGTATCACATCATTTGAAGATTTAGATGTAAACTCCAATATAATTGCTCAGTGTAAAACAAAGGATTCATGTTTTCCAAAATGTCATGTAAAATGTTCCAAATAAAAAGTTAAATTCACTCCACACAAAAAAAAAACAAGCCTCCAGTCAAGTCCGTCATCTGACAATACAAACATTGGGAGCTTCCGCAGCAAGATCTGCACAAATTCAAATGCCCCCTCCCTTTGAGCCCCACAATATGCCTAAACCACATATAGTGTCCACACATTTTGCATTTCTGTAGTGAGGAGACCCTACTTAATTTACCAGGTCCATGTCTCAAGAAGCATGAGCTCTGCGCAATCTATGGGCACTGAAGTGTATGGGAACTACAATGGTAGATTTTAAATTTTCACTCAGTAACCTCCATTGCTGTTTGCTTCTGCAGTCCAAATAGTTACTACACCTGTAGATAAAATCACAGTTGTATTTTGTTTCCAGAATGGGGACACTTGACGAGTGATTCTGCTCCTTTGGCACTTTGGGGTTCTCTATATGTCCAAAAACTACTCTAGGAAAATCTGTTCTCCAAGAGTCAAACAGTGCTCCTTCCCTCCCTCACAAGTCTCGCCGTGTGGCTTAGGCCGGCTTCACACTTGCGATTAACTCGCACGAGTGCAATGCGAGAAGATCTCGCATTGCACTCGGACCAATGTTAATCAATGAGGCAGCTCCCATCTGCTATTTTTTTCTCAGTCCAAATTAAACTGAGAAAAAAAAAAAAAAAAATCACAGAATGCTGCGTTTTGGTGAGTTTCTCGCACGAGTCTCTTCAATGAAAGTCTATGGGTGCGTGAAAAAAAATGGATGTCACACGGACGGCACATACACCATCCTAGTGACATGCGTTTTTCTCAATACATTTCACGCATGTAGCAGAAAACACTGTAAATGCTCCTGTACATAACAGTACATGAATAGCAGCTGCTGAGGGTAAAAACTAATTCCACACTGACAGCACACTGATGAAATGTGAAAAGAAATTGTCCGACTTTCTAGCATGAGATTCGGACCGATTTTACACTTACAAGTGTGATTCCAGCCTTAGCAGTATTGTATCGCCACATATGGGTTATTGCTACATTTAGCAGATATTGCGACACACATTCTGGTGCCATTGCTACCCATTTCCCCATGTAAAAAGGTAAAATATGGGGCTAAACCAATGTTTTTGTGAAAAAAATGTAATTATTTTTTCTTCACCACCCAATGGTTTAAAATTCTGTGACACACCTGTGCTATCAATATGATCACTGCAGCTCTAGATTAATTCATTGAAAGGTGTATTTTGTAAAATGAGGTAACTTATGAGGGGGGTTCTGCTGTTACTACACCACAGGGGCACTGTCAACGTGACATGGCACCCTCAAAACATTCCAGCACAATCTACACTGCAATTTGGCACTCCTTCCCTTCTCAGCTCTGCACGGTGACTCAAAAGTAGTTTTTGACCACATGTGAGGTATTTGCAAACTCAGGAGACATTGTGTAACAAATTGTACCCTTTGTGTTTTCCTATTAGCCCTTATTAAAATGAAAAACATGAGGCCAAAGCAACATTGTATTGAAAAAAATGGAAAATTTTTGTTCTCAGCCTAATAGTATACAAATCTGTGAATTGCCAGAAGGTGAAAAACAATCACCATACCTCTAGATAAATCCTCAAGATGTGTACTTTCAAAAACGTGGTCACATGTGGGTATTTATGTTGTTTTGTCATGTCAGGGACTCTTCAAATGGGACATGGTATCTGTAATCTACTCCAGACAAAATAGCGCTCCAACATTCAAATAGCGCTACTTCCCTTGTGAACCATGTTGTGAGCTCGAAAAGTAGTTTTACACCACATATAGGATATCTACATACTCAAGGAAAATTACACAACACATTATATGGTCCACTCTCTGTCCTGGGTCCTTTTACTCTTTTGAAAATGAAAAATTTAGGAAAAATTTAACATGTTTGTTGGAAAAATGTATTTTTTTATTTTCCCGATTCAATGTCATAAAATTCTGTGAAGCACCTTTAGGTTCAAGGGTCCACACCTCCAAATAAATTCTTTGAGGGGCATAGTTTCCAAAATTGGGTCCCTTGAGAGGGATTTCCTCTGTTTAGGCAGATCAGGGGCTTTGAATTGCGACATGGTGGCCGGTATTTATTTTAGTCAATTTTGTGCTCCAAAAGTGAAATTTTCCGATTTCCCTTCCAAGCCCTGCCGTGCACCCAAACAGTATTTTTTCACCACATATAAAATATTGATGTACTCAGGAGTAGAGTTGAGCGCGGTTCGTGGTTCGTGGTTCTCCAGTTCGCGGCTCGAGAGATTTTGGGGCATGTTCTAGATCGAACTAGAACTCGAGCTTTTTGCAAAAGCTCGATAGTTCTAGATACGTTCGAGAACGGTTCTAGCAGCAAAAAGCAGGGCTTTTTACAGCTACAGTGTGCAGGAGCCATCGCTGGCAGCCTGCCACAAGCTGGTAACCAAGATAAACATCGGGTATCCAAGCAAAGCGCTTTGGTTAGTAACCCGATGTTTATCTTAGTTACGTGCAGGAAGCCCACACTTTCCCGCTCAGCTCGCTCCGCCCCCTCCTGCCCGCGGCATGTACACATACATACACAAACACACACACACACACACATCCCCCCCCCCATCCCCCCCCCATCCCCCCCATCCCCCCCCGCCCGCCCGCTCGCTCGCTCGCTCGCTCGCTCGGCTTACCTGCGGTGATGAAGTCCCGCCATCCCGACCTCAGCGCTGTCACTGTCCTCCATGGCCGCCGCTTGTCACATCACCTATCGCTTCCGACCCGAGACTGACTAGCGGTGACGTCACGGACCTCTCGCGATACTTGCTGTGAAGGCGCCGGTCATTGACCTCAGTGACAGGGGCTGTCAGTGTGCTGGAGATCAGCGCAGGTAATGTACCTCGCTGACAGCAGCACTTGTCACCCCCCTGCAGTGACCTGGGCTGACCCATTGATGTTAGCTCAGGTCACTGCACTGCTCTCCCAGCCAATGGGGAACATCCTGCTCTTCATTGACTGGGACAGTGTGGATCGTCATGGCAACCCCTTGGATTACACCAGACCTGGATTTGTTTTTCAATCTAATAAATTGGTTAAAGAGGGAATGTTTTGGGGAGTGTTTTTTCAAATAAAAATGTGTTTGTCGTCTATTTTTTTTTATTACTGACTGGGTTGGTGATGTCGGGTATCTGATAGACGCCTGACCTCACCAACCCCAGGGCTTGATGCCAGGTGACATTACACATCTGGTATTAACCCCAAATATTACCCCGTTTGCCACCGCACCAGGGCGCGGGATGAGCTGGGGCGAAGCACCAGGATTGGCGCATCTAATGGATGCGCCACTTCTGGGGCGGCTGCGGCCTGCTATTTTTAGGCTGGGGAGATTCCAATAACCATGGACCTCCCTAGTCTGAGAATATCAGGCCCCAGCTGTCTGCTTTACCTTGGCTGGTGATCCAATTTTGGGGGACCCCTACGTGTTTTTTTTTTTAATTATTTATTTAATTTAAAATAACAGCGTGGGGTGCCCTCAGTTTTGGATTACCAGCCAAGGTGAGGTTGCCAGCTGTGGTCTGCAGGCTGCAGCCGTCTGCTTTACCCTAGCTGGCTACAAAACTAGGGGGAACCCTATGTCATTTTTTTTTCATTTTTTTGGCTAAATACAAAGCTAAGCACCCCTTAGTGCCACATGAAAGGTACCAAAGGGTGTTCCACTTTTTCTCCATTTTTTTCTCCACTTTCTCTCCACTTTTTCTCCACTTTTTCTCCATTTTTTTCTCCACTTTTTCTCCACTTTTTCTCCACTTTTTCTCCACTTTTTCTCCACTTTTTCTCCACTTTTTCTCCTCTTAATCTCCACTTTTTCTCCTCTTATGCTCCACTTTTTCTCCACTTTTTCTCCACTTTTTCTCCACTTTTTTCTCCACTTTTTCTCCTCTTATGCTCCACTTTTTCTCCACTTTTTCTCCACTTTTTCTCCTCTTATGCTCCACTTTTTCTCCACTTTTTCTCCACTTTTTCTCCACTTTTTCTCCTCTTAATCTCCACTTTTTCTCCTCTTATGCTCCACTTTTTCTCCACTTTTTCTCCACTTTTTCTCCACTTTTTTCTCCACTTTTTCTCCTCTTATGCTCCACTTTTTCTCCACTTTTTCTCCACTTTTTCTCCTCTTATGCTCCACTTTTTCTCCACTTTTTCTCCACGTTCTCTCCACTTTTTTCTCCACTTTTTCTCCTCTTATGCTCCACTTTTTCTCCACTTTTTCTCCACTTTTTCTCCACTTTTTCTCCACTTATGCTCCACTTTTTCTCCACTTTTTCTCCACTTTTTCTCCACTTTTTTCTCCACTTTTTCTCCTCTTATGCTCCACTTTTTCTCCACTTTTTCTCCACTTTTTCTCCTCTTATGCTCCACTTTTTCTCCACTTTTTCTCCACTTTTTCTCCACGTTTTCTCCACTTTTTTCTCCACTTTTTCTCCTCTTATGCTCCACTTTTTCTCCACTTTTTCTCCACTTTTTCTCCACTTTTTCTCCTCTTATGCTCCACTTTTTCTCCACTTTTTCTCCACGTTCTCTCCACTTTTTTCTCCACTTTTTCTCCTCTTATGCTCCACTTTTTCTCCACTTTTTCTCCACTTTTTCTCCACTTTTTCTCCACTTTTTCTCCTCTTATGCTCCACTTTTTCTCCACTTTTTCTTCACTTTTTTCTCCACTTTTTCTCCTCTTATGCTCCACTTTTTCTCCACTTTTTCTCCACTTTTTCTCCACTTTTTCTCCTCTTAATCTCCACTTTTTCTCCTCTTATGCTCCACTTTTTCTCCACTTTTTTCTCCACTTTTTCTCCACTTTTTCTCCTCTTATGCTCCACTTTTTCTCCACTTTTTTCTCCACTTTTTCTCCACTTTTTCTCCTCTTATGCTCCACTTTTTCTCCACTTTTTTCTCCACTTTTTTCTCCACTTTTTCTCCTCTTAATCTCCACTTTTTCTCCACTTTTTCTCCACTTTTTCTCCACTTTTTTGTCCACTTTTTCTCCACTTTTTCTCCTCTTATGCTCCACTTTTTCTCCACTTTTTTCTCCACTTTTTTCTCCACTTTTTCTCCTCTTAATCTCCACTTTTTCTCCACTTTTTTCTCCACTTTTTCTCCACTTTTTCTCCTCTTATGTTCCACTTATTCTCCACTTTTTCTCCACTTTTTCTCCACTTTTTCTCCTCTTATGTTCCACTTATTCTCCACTTTTTCTCCACTTTTTCTCCACTTTTTCTCCTCTTATGCTCCACTTTTTCTCCACTTTTTCTCCACTTTTTCTCCACTTTTTCTCCTCTTATGCTCCACTTTTTCTCCACTTTTTCTTCACTTTTTTCTCCACTTTTTCTCCTCTTATGCTCCACTTTTTCTCCACTTTTTCTCCACTTTTTCTCCACTTTTTCTCCTCTTAATCTCCACTTTTTCTCCTCTTATGCTCCACTTTTTCTCCACTTTTTTCTCCACTTTTTCTCCACTTTTTCTCCTCTTATGCTCCACTTTTTCTCCACTTTTTCTCCACGTTCTCTCCACTTTTTTCTCCACTTTTTCTCCTCTTATGCTCCACTTTTTCTCCACTTTTTCTCCACTTTTTCTCCACTTTTTCTCCACTTTTTCTCCTCTTATGCTCCACTTTTTCTCCACTTTTTCTTCACTTTTTTCTCCACTTTTTCTCCTCTTATGCTCCACTTTTTCTCCACTTTTTCTCCACTTTTTCTCCACTTTTTCTCCTCTTAATCTCCACTTTTTCTCCTCTTATGCTCCACTTTTTCTCCACTTTTTTCTCCACTTTTTTCTCCACTTTTTCTCCTCTTAATCTCCACTTTTTCTCCACTTTTTCTCCACTTTTTCTCCACTTTTTCTCCACTTTTTTCTCCACTTTTTCTCCACTTTTTCTCCTCTTATGTTCCACTTATTCTCCACTTTTTCTCCACTTTTTCTCCACTTTTTCTCCTCTTATGCTCCACTTTTTCTCCACTTTTTCTCCACTTTTTCTCCACTTTTTCTCCTCTTATGCTCCACTTTTTCTCCACTTTTTCTTCACTTTTTTCTCCACTTTTTCTCCTCTTATGCTCCACTTTTTCTCCACTTTTTCTCCACTTTTTCTCCACTTTTTCTCCTCTTAATCTCCACTTTTTCTCCTCTTATGCTCCACTTTTTCTCCACTTTTTTCTCCACTTTTTCTCCACTTTTTCTCCTCTTATGCTCCACTTTTTCTCCACTTTTTCTCCACGTTCTCTCCACTTTTTTCTCCACTTTTTCTCCTCTTATGCTCCACTTTTTCTCCACTTTTTCTCCACTTTTTCTCCACTTTTTCTCCACTTTTTCTCCTCTTATGCTCCACTTTTTCTCCACTTTTTCTTCACTTTTTTCTCCACTTTTTCTCCTCTTATGCTCCACTTTTTCTCCACTTTTTCTCCACTTTTTCTCCACTTTTTCTCCACTTTTTCTCCTCTTATGCTCCACTTTTTCTCCACTTTTTCTTCACTTTTTTCTCCACTTTTTCTCCTCTTATGCTCCACTTTTTCTCCACTTTTTCTCCACTTTTTCTCCACTTTTTCTCCTCTTAATCTCCACTTTTTCTCCTCTTATGCTCCACTTTTTCTCCACTTTTTTCTCCACTTTTTCTCCACTTTTTCTCCTCTTATGCTCCACTTTTTCTCCACTTTTTTCTCCACTTTTTTCTCCACTTTTTCTCCTCTTAATCTCCACTTTTTCTCCACTTTTTCTCCACTTTTTCTCCACTTTTTCTCCACTTTTTTCTCCACTTTTTCTCCACTTTTTCTCCTCTTATGTTCCACTTATTCTCCACTTTTTCTCCACTTTTTCTCTACTTTTTCTATGGTCGGTCTACCCATTAGCTCTGCCATGCATAGTGTAGCTCTACACCTACTGCACATGTTACTTTATGATTGACATCTCTTTCGTACCAGAGCTGTCTAAGTCTACTCTGACCCCATATTTGTCATTACTATATTGTCCTTGTACTGTATTATGACATTTGTATCATGTGTTTCATTTCTTGCTGTGTTGCAATTTTTTTGCTGCATCCCAATTGTACCTCTACATTGTTCGAGTTTATGTTATTGTTCTCTCACTCTTATGTGATACTGATTATTGTCATTTTTCATGATTACATGCAGATAAGTCCAATCTGACGAAGGCTCAGGCCGAAACGTCATTTGTAACTTGTTTTGGACAAAAACATATATGCTTATGAAAAAAAAATTTTCTTAATACGGACCAATAAAGAGTGATTTTGCATTACTATCCATTGTGACTTACTGACTTAGTCTGGGAGATATAGAGTGCCGAGGTTACTCACTAATTTTATCTATTATTACCTCTGAGCACCTATATACCAGTGAGCAGAGCTTCCTCTACAGTAGTTCTCCTGATTAGGCATGCCCTTACCTCATGAGCAGGGCATTGCAGCTTTGGTAGCAACCATTACGACATGGACTCTGCTGCTGTGGACCCGGGGAGAGTGAGTGCAGATTCATTGCACCCACACTCCTCACATGAAGGGTCCGCACTCCTAGAAAATGGGGGATACGTTCCCTGAGTGTCTCCCCCCCATATTCTAGACGGTCCAGAGTCGTCGTGGGACCCCTTTATTTTTTTTCTTACAATAAATTGGTGAAAGAGGAAATGTTTTGGGGACTGTTTTTTCAAATAAATTTCTTTTGTCGATTTTTTGTTTTTGTTAGTACTGACAGTTTATGATGTTGGGTATCTAATAGACGCCATGACATCACAAACTGCTGGGCTTGATCTCAGGTGACTTTACAGCTAGTATCAACCCGATTTATTACCCCGTTTGCCACTGCACCAGGGCACGGGATGAGCTGGGGTGAAGCGCCAGGATTGGCGCATCTAGTGGATGCGCCACGTCTGGGGTGCCTGCGGCCTGCTATTTTTAGGCTGTGAAGGCCCAATAACTATGGACCTTCCCACCCTGAGAATACCAGACCACAGCTGTCCGCTTTACCTTGGCTGGTGATCCAATTTGGGGGGTCCCCTACTTTTATTGTGTAATTATTAATATTTATAAAATAATTATAAAAAAGAGCCTGAGGGGACCTCCACATTGGATCCCCAACCACGGTAAAGCTGCCAGCTGTGGTTTTCAGGCTACAGCCGTCTGCTTTACCCTAGCTGGCTATCAAAAATGGGGGGACCCAACGTAATTTTTTTTTTTAACTATTTTTTAAATAGAAAAAATTAATGGGCTTCCCTGTATTTTGATTGCCAACCAAGGTAACGGCAGGCAGATGGGGGTGGCAACCCATAGCTGTCTGCTTTATCTGCGCTGAGAATCAAAAATACCGCGGAGCGCTACGTCATTTTTTTAAAGATTTATTTTTACAGCACTGTGATGTCCAGCAATCAAAATACAGGGAAGCCCATTTTATTTTTAGTTATTTAAATAAATAATTAAAAAAAATATATGTTAGCTCCCACTGCATTTTTTGTATTGCTAGCTAAGGGTAATCCAAGCAGCTACTGGCTGCTAACCCCCACTGCTTGGTGTTACCTTCACTGGCAATGGAAAATCCAGGGAAGCATTTTTTTTTTTTTTTGCCAAAAAGCTACAAAAAAAGGACGTGAGCTTCGCCATATTTTTGTATGCTAGCCAGGTATAGCAGGCAGGTGCTGGAAGAGTTGGATACAGCGCCAGAAGATGGCGCTTCTATGAAAATGCCATTTTCTGAGGCGGCTGCAGACTGCAAATCGCAGCAGTGGGGCCCAGAAAGCTCAGGCCAACCTGTGCTGCGGATTCCAATCCCCAGCTGCCTAGTTGTACCTGGCTGGACACAAAAATGGGGCAAAGCCTACGTCATTTGTTTTCTAATTATTTCATGAAATTCATGAAATAATAAAAAAAGGGCTTCCCTTTATTTTTGGCTCCCAGCCGGGTACAAATAGGCAACTGGGGGTTGGGGGCAGCCGTACCTGCCTGCTGTACCTGGCTAGCATACAAAAATATGGCGAAGCCACATAATTTTTTCAGGGGGCAAAAAACTTCTGCATACAGTCCTGGATGGAGTATGCTGAGCCTTGTAGTTCTGCAGCTGCTGTCTGTCTGTATGGAGAAGAGCAGACAGCAGCTGCAGAACTACAAGGCTCAGCATACTCCATCCAGGACTGCATGCAGAAGTTTTTTGCCCACCAAAAAAATGACGTGGGCTTCGCCATATTTTTGTATGCTAGCCAGGTACAGCTGGCAGCCACGGGCTGCCTCCAACCCCCAGTTGCCTATTTGTACCCGGCTGGGAACCAAAAATATAGGGAAGCCCGTTTTTTTTAATTATTTCACTTATTTCATGAAATAATTAAAAAACAAATGACGTGGGCTTCGCCCTATTTTTGTGTCCAGCCGGGTACAACTAGGCAGCTGGGGATTGGAATCCGCAGCACAGGTTAGCCCGAGGTTTGTGGGCGCCTCTGCTGCGGATTTCAGTCCGCAGCCGTCCCAGAAAATGGCGCTCTCATAGAAGCGCCATCATCTGGCGCTGTATCCAACTCTTCCAACAGCCCTGGAGCCGGGTGGCTTGTTGGGTAATCATGAGTTAATACTGGCTTTGTTTTACCAGCCAGTATTAAGCCAGAGATTCTTAATGTCAGGCACGTTTGACCCGGCCATTAAGAATCTCCAATAAAGGGTTAAAAAAAGACACCACACAGAGAAAAAATACTTTAATAGAAATAAATACACAGACACATTAGAGACTCCATCTTTATTACCCCCTGTCAGCCCTCCACGATCCTGCTCTTCTGTCTTCTTTCTTTCTAGTGTAGTAGTAGTGACGATTGTAGTGAGGGGCATCACTTGGGGCTGGGGAACCTCCATCCTAACTACAATGCTCACTACAATCGGGAAGCAGCGTGCAGCCTTCACTCCGTGAGTGATCACTGCTGGCTGCTAGCGGTAACGCTGACAGACGCGTTACCATAGCAACGGTGCTCCCGGAGCCGCGGTTAGCGGTGACGTCACCGCTAACTGCGTTGCTATGGCAACGGTGATCTCCGTTAATGACCGGCTGTGTCAGCCGGTCCCTAACGGAACGGGGAGTCGACCGTGTGCTAGAGCATGTCGCCGGTACACGGCGATACACATATGTGCACCGTGTACCGGAGAGATGCACTCGCAGGTCCTACATGACGTGTCATAGTCATGTGACCAGTCTGTAGCCAATGAGATAATAGCCACGTGACTGGTCACATGGCTATTTTGACGTCACGATAGGTCCTGCTTCTCTGCTGGCAGTGCAGGTCACCGGGAGGATTCAGCGATCATCGGATGGAATAGCGGCAGGAGACAGAGTGCAGAAGGGATCGCGAGGACCGGTAAGTGTTATGGCAATGTTTATTAACTGTTTGTGTACATTTATAATGCATTTTTATGTGTTTGTGATTGCCTCCCATTATAGCCTATTGGTTCTAGTTCGGTTCGTCGAACGTTCGACGAGCCGAACTCGAGCCAGACCCCCCGTTCGGCGAACCGCCTCGAGCCGAACCGGGACCGGTTCGCTCATCTCTACTCAGGAGGAATTGTACAAGAAATTGTATTGTCCACTTTTCTTGATGCCCCTGTGAAAATGCAAAATTTGGGGCTAAATTGACATTTTTTTAATGTTTTAATTCCTTTGAAGCAGCTGAAGTATTAGTACACTTCTTGAATGAGGTTTTGAGCACTATGAAGGGTCCAGTTTTTTAAAAAAGTTGTCCCTTTTGGGTATTTTCTGTCCCATAGAATCCTCAAAGTTAAAGAGTTTGTAAATTTGGATGGAAAAATTAGAAATTGCTGATAATATTTTAACCCTTCTAGCTTCGTAAAAAAAAAAAAGTATTTTTTAAAAAGAGTGCATGTAGGAAATGTTATTTATTAACTTTTGTGTGCTATAACTCTCTGGTCAAAGGGTATAAAAATTAAAAGTTCAAAAATTGCTAATTCTGATATTTTCCCAAGTAAACATTAAAAATTCTGCCTGAATTTACCAATAACATGAAGTACAATGTGTCTCAAGAAACAAACTCAGAATCACTGGGATCTTTCGAAGCTTTCCAACGTTATTAGGACATAAATTGACACTGGTCAGAATTGTAAAATTTCGTTTTGTCAGGAAAGTGAAAACAGGCTCGCGGGTGAAGCGGTTAATACTCAGTTTGTTCATTTTCTTTTTATTATGGTTATTATTAGTAGTATTTATTGTTGTCTTATGTATTTCATAAGCTTTATTGTCAAGTATGTTGAAAGGATACCATCAATGGTTACTTGTGGTCTAAAAGTGCTTTTTGCTATATTAATAAAATGTCTGCTGCTGTCATTTAAACCCAAGTGACAAGCAGTCTGTGTTTATTTCCTGTTGAGGGAGGGGGTTGGTGAGTTATCCTGAGGCGAGTAGAAAATCCCTCGTCCACTTGTCATAAGAAGCTGTATTAGTGACAAACACAACAAAGAGTTCACAGAATCATATAATAATCTAGAATCCATAATAAGGCCTCAGATATAAACCTTTGCTCTTCTCTGAGTAAGTCAATATTTACAAGATACATTTTAGGCTTTGTATATGCCCATTAGGGGCATCACCATGAGGGCAATTAGACAAACAGAATAAAATGCTAAGATTAATGAATCCATTTTTACTGTCACATTGAGACTAATAACTCGGCCCTTTAGAAAAAGAATATGACATCCAGTTAACGGGAGGAAAACAAAAACAAGGCGTCTTTGATCCTGCTTTGCGCTAAGCAGATCGTTATTTCACAACTGTGAAATACTTATAAAATTCCTAAATTAGTTTATTCTTGGCTCTTTCTCCTTCATTGATAAATTATGAAACAAGGTATGATGTCTTACATATATATATATATATATATATATATATATATATATATATATATATATATATATATATATATATGAAAAAAATAATGAGCATTTTGTCTTCGGAGATGCTCTGCTGCACTTTCCTTTGTTACTAAGCTAGCAGTGTGTTTGAAAGAACAGGATTCCATGTTGGTGCTGATTACTCAGATGTCCCACTGTTCTGGTAATTGCCCAGGCTTCTTTACTGAGAATGCTCGCCCAGGACATCACCAGTTGTGTTTTCTGGTTGCGCAGTTGTGCTGTTGGTGGGTGTCTCTGTTCTGATCTTTGTTCTCTGACCCTGGACAGTTATTTGACTGTTCCTGTTCTGTCTGTTAGACCTCGGACTATTAACTGAGTACATCTCTGCTTTCTCCCTGAAAGTATTACATGTTCTCCTGGATTTCTGACTCTCGGATAGCTCCCTGACTACACCTTTGTTTTCTCCTTGTGCTTATACAAGTCCTCCTGTTAACAGACCCTGGCTTTCCTGACTACCGTCCTGCCCACACTCCCCATAAGTAGTAGCTATCATCACAGTTGCATAGTCTTTGATAAATTTGGTGCAGCTGTTTTTCCACTTTTTACATCACTACTAGTGATGATCGAGTGTGCACTAGTATCCACTGCTCATTACTCACTTAATTGAGTATTGCGCATTGGAGTTTAAAAATGCTTGATTTTCCCATTGGCTTCCATTATACTCGATGCTTGATCAAGTAACGAGCAGTGGCAAGCATGCTCACACATCACTAATCACTACTCCTAAATGAATAAAAATTGCAATATTTAACAAGTCATAATTTATAAATGTGTCTTAAACTTTTTTTGCATAGTTAAGTTTTCCCATATCCCATTCATTTTCAAAAGAAGTATGAGTGAAGTAAAAATAGGAAAAAGAATACACACAATTTTGTAAGATTAAGATGACAAAAGTTTCAGACAAAAACCATGCTGTGTTGTACCAATTTTTTCATGGGATTCGGGGTATGGACAACATATTACAAGAAAAATAAACCTACTCTGCAGCAATGATGTCACATTAAACACAAATAAATTCAGCAGCCAATCACTGGGCTTAGTAGAGGACCAAAGGGGACCTTCAAACTAGTGGCAATGGATCAGTGAGCGACTCAACATTTAAGTAATAGTTCTTTTTTATGTTTTGGAATTTTCTGACCTTTCCAATGTAATTTTTTTAACCTAGAGAAGGCCTTTAACCCCTTATCGATGATATGACGTACTGGTACATCATATGCCGGATTCCTGATTTTGTTGTAGGCTTGCATGTCGAGCTCTCATCTGTCAGATGAAGGTTGTGTTATTCATTATCTGCCTCTTATAGCAATGGGTGGAAATATGCATTAAAGAAATTAGGCAGTTTTTATTATTATTTAACGGCCTTCAGCTTGATCTTGAGTGATGGCGACTTGATGGTTAGAAAGATCAGTCTTGTGCAAACATAGATAAGTCCACCATGGTTTCTTGTTGAGAGCTTTCCGACCTAGGGGTATACCTTACAGCACTATATCAATCTCCTTTAGTCGTACTTTCCATCACGTTTTCTTGGCATAATACGGAAGTAGATTGCCAGTCTTTTTTTCTGTGTAGTAATGTGGCTCCCGTGAAGGAGCTACAAAATGTAATTTTGTTATTTTTTATTTTTTTTTAATGCAGCAATAGAGTACTATAATTAGTGTTTTTGTTGTTAGTTTATGCTGCTAGTCTCCAACAATAACCCACCATATTCATTATTTGGTCAGTATTTTAACTCAGTACTTGTAAACCAAAGCCAGGAGTGGGTAATAAATACAGAAGTGGTGCACTTGTTTCTATTATTCTTTTCCTCTGATTGTTCCACTCTTTGTTTTGGTTTATAAATAGTGTTGAGCGATCCCTTGGATATTCGGGTTTGCCGAACCAGCACAGAAAAATCTTGATAATACCAACCCCAACCTGTCTGCTTTATCATGGATAGTTATCAAAAATAAGGGGGGTAACTTATGCCTTTTTTAAAATTATTTATTTAAATAAATATTTTTTAAAAATGGCATAGGGTCCCCCTCTATTTTGATATCCAGCAACGACAAAGCGCAGAGGTGGAGGCTGCAGCTCTTAGCTGTTGTTTTACCCACACTGGCCATCAAAGTAGGGTGGGAGCCAATGTCATTTTTTATTTTATTTTTTTTCCTTGCCAATAACGACCATGCCAATAGTTGACAAGGCTCTAATGGGGTCGTAAGTGCCCACTCCGGAAAAGTTATTTGGCTGTACTGTAATCTTTCAACAAGCTTTATTTGGATTAAAAACCCGAATAGGAATCGGACATACAGGTAAATGTCTGCATTTGTATCTGGGACTCGGACAACTGGTGTTTGGTACAAACCTCAAACTTTACAATTCTGGATCACTGATCCCTACTTACAAATATCAAAGTAAAAAACTCAGCAAATACTGAAAATGGTCTTACATGATCTTACATGTCGAAATTTCTCATTTGGGCATACACATTGGTTCCAACATTGATCTGAACCTTCAATATGCACACTATTAACATAACAAAATTGCAAAGGAGACAAGAAAGGCCTATCAGGCTCTCTAAGACCCGCAACACACATCCGTGTAATTTGTACGTGTGCGGTACGTATTTGCACGTACCAGAGACACGTACACACGGAGACCCATGTTATTCAATGGAAGATGGCACACGTACGTAAAATCACACGAAACATGTGTCCGTGTCGTAAGTATGTGTTTGCGCTTTTCTACACGGACGACATGTCCGTTTTTGGCCGGCAACACGCAGGCACGGACCCGCTTTAGTCTATGGGTCTGTGCCTGCACGGACCGCACACGGAGTATGTCCATGTTCAGCACATATCTTTCGTGTCCGTTTTTCATCACAAAATGTGAAACACTTGTTACCAATCTATTAGGTCAATTGATGTCCATTAATTCTGGCGCCAAACATACATATCCTGTCTCATTTGCACGCCAGACAGCAGCTGGGCACCTGTCCTCTCATTGCAGGGGAACTTTGAGCACAGAGAACACCACAGGTACTGAGCATGGTGCCCAGAATCGATACAGAGAGGCTGATTGGAGAAGTGGAGAGGCATCCAGAGCTTTGGGACATACGTGTTGATGGCTATCATGACAGGTTAATGGTAGAACGAGCATGGATGTCTGTGGCAGAGGTAGTCTACCCTAGGAATGGATGGTCTCAATGTACCCCTGGAAAGAAAAATAGATATGGTGAGTACATATATTTGCCTTGCTTCTGTCTTAACCTACATGTGCACATTCTGTAGGCAGAGTATATCCATATTTGTATAGTTTGTTTGGCATGTATTAATGGGCCTGACTCATTTTGAGATACACTGGAGACTCACAAACAGGAGAGTGTTGTTTTTTGGCCTTTTGAAGTATTCATTGCAGTTTACTAGTAATGTCAGCATGTGTATATATGGGCTGCAAAGTATTTTATGCATGTACAAAAGGCATTTCAGGGTGGTTAAGCCACTATTAAACATGTTTGGGGTTTTTTTGGTTTGCATTTCTGTGCATTGTCTATTGCAAATGTGCTGTAAATTGTCTATACATTTTGAGTTGTATTTCTATGTTTGGTTTATTATGTATGTTCCTTGGTGTCACTATGTCTGGAATGGTAACAGTAATGTGTAGTGTATAATGGAAAATCTATGTGGAACATATGGCACTTCATGGGTTAGTACTCATTTTGTTTCTCATGGCTTTCTGTAGGTTTTTTTTATTTTTTTTTAACAATTAAAAGGAGATGAATGATTATTCAGTGCTTTAAGATTTTTAATGGTGAACTTGTTTTCTTTCCCATGCTTATTGTGTTATGTCACTATATGAGTGTTATGGGTTGTTGTTTTTATACACAGGGATGTGTGTTCCTATTTTTTACAATTGCTGCAATACAAGACAAATGTCTAATTTTTTTAAATCTACAATTGTTAGAATTAAATACAAGGAAGGGGGAAGGACTTAACGTGCAGGAGATCAGAATCATCATAAATAATTAGAAACCACAACCTCAGTTAATGCATATAAAAATTAATTTTATTACAAACAGAGTAAAAACAGGTTGGATTTTCATGATATATAGAATACATAAATATAGGAGATAAATGATCTCAGTGAAAAACGAGGACTGAAAAAAGCAGCACAATACCTATGCGTATAGGATGTAAGCAGGCAATGAGTAAGCTAACCCATGGAAGGTGGGGATGAAAAATATATGTGCTAATAAGCCATGGGATTAGCAAGGCAGGGAGGATTGATTGATTAAAATGCAAGTAACCAGTAGATTACATTACACTCAGATAAATGAAATCTCCATTAAATGTAAAGTGGCTCAATCAAGGAGAATTCAACCGGAGCATTTCAAAAGTATAATCAATCAATCAAACTTACCCATATATTTAAATTGCGCTGATAAAATACCGACTCATATGCCCCTACGTGTCTCGCCTCAGCTTCATGAGGGGGAGGTGGAAAAGGAAAAGGTGCCAGTGGGGGAGGTTATCATCAAGCGGAGTTTATAAATGCAGCAGTTGATTCTGATAAGTTAATCCTAGTGTCAATCTTGTCCCAATCATTGCGCACGTGTTTGCAGCCACACACCCGCTCAGGTCAGTTCAGGCCCTCCTGTGGTGACGTAATGTGTCAACACTACGGAGGCCGTCGGGAGCGAGCAAGGGGGAGGAGAGCAAAGACGTGTGCACAGGACAAAATCTTGTATGAAAGTGACGAGAGCGCCGGTGAGCGCATGCGCACTACGCACCACCCGCAGCTCAAGCCAGTCACCAAGGAAAAAGAGCGTATTAGATACTACAGGGGGACATATGATCAATAGAAATGGTGAATCATTAATGGCATATCAATTATATCAACATATGGAAGAGTTGTCAATCCAAGAGATATATCCATTCATCACACTCCATATGTATCAACAATCGCCTGAACCCCTGATTTCACCACATCTATGATATGTTATCAGCACATGCAAAAAACACACACACATACATGTCGATCGCATGTGCACACACATTAACTTGTCCATATAAGCAAATCTTTGTACATATATATAAAGCACACGGATAGACATGCAGTGTATATGTATATAAAAGGCACGTTCCATATAGCGATGAGGCACACATATATACATGCACATACATGAACACATGTGTGCACACCCGTACATAATTATGGAGTAAATCTCATACAAATATGTCCCAACATTACATAAAAAACCAAAGACAAAAAACATGCATGTACATAAACATAGATGTCTCCCCAGAATGTACGCTATTGACGGAACTCCTGAAAATGCAAAGATGATTCTGGACACAGAAAGGAGTATAACTCAATTCAGAAGGGCTGATCAAAACACCGCACTTCTACAAAGAATAAGGCACCTATAAAAATCCAAGAAAAAGAGAACGAATTAAAACCAGTGCAAAATAAAAAAACTATACAAAAAGGAAAAAGTGAAAATAAAAACACCGAATATGACTAGGGACACCATTATCCAATTGTTATAAGCATATTAGAGTATAGAACAGCTTAAACTCAGAACTCAACAAAATACTCAAACCATGAAGACATGTCAACAAGACGCCGAGTGTGAGTGAACCCAAAAATCTATAAAAATGGCGAGAAAGTAAGTTTTTCATTCAAACCATGGGGTGAGACTGTATCAAGTCTCACTATCCACTCACATTCGCGTCTTGCCAAGGCCCTCTTGTAGTCCCCACCTCGAATCCCCAGATGTATAACATCAATCCCTAGAAATTTTAAATCGTCTGGGTTGCATTTGTGGTGGCTTTTAAAGTGGCGAGGAATGGTCTTAAGAAGATGAATATTTGTTTCCTCACGGGCCGCCACAATATCCCTGACGTGTTCCCTGATGCGTTTACGGAACTCACGTGATCTGAGTCCTATGTAGACCAAACGGCATGTGCATCTAGCATAATATATGACGTTCGAGGTTCGGCAAGATATATAATGCCTTATCTCAAATGTCCTACTCCCATCTGATGACGTGAAGGAGTTGGCCCGTATCATGTTACGACAGGCCAGACATGACCCACAGGGAAACGAACCCAAGTTGGTCCTGGGTATGTTGAAAAGGGATTGGGTTTTGAGCGTGTAGTGACTATGCACTAGGTGATCCTTCAAGTTTTTACCCCTTCTTGCTGTCATTAGGGGCATGTCTGACAATTTGGGACCTAGTACATTGTCAGTTTTTAGAATAGCCCAATGTTTCTTCAAGACCTCTCTAATATCATTCCACTGGTTGTTATAAGTGGTAATGAACCTAGTCATACCTTCCTCCTTCTCTTTCTGTCCTCCAATTAGTAATGCAGGCCTCTTGGCATTTTTTGCCCTATTATAACCCATTTTGATAGCACGATGTGAGTATCCACGCTCCCGGAACCTAGCTCTAAGGTCCTCGGCCTGAGCTTTAAAATATTGATCAGTCGAGCAAATCCTCCGGGCGCGAAGATACTGCCCTACGGGTATTCCTCGTATAGTAGAGGCCCGATGGTTGGAGGTAGCGTGGAGGAGTGCATTAACTGAGGTCTCCTTTCTGAACATATCCGCCTGTAAAGAGCGGTCCGGATGCACAATCAGTCTCACATCCAGAAAGTCCATTTCTGCAGGATGATATTTATAGGTGAGTTTGATGCCGTGCTGATTCTTATTGAGGAGGCAGATGTAATTCTCCAACTCAATTGAGGTGCCCCCCCACAGAATCAGCACGTCATCAATATATCTTATCCATTGTTGGACAGGGGCGTCGGTCTGCGCGTCACCTCCAAACACCTCCCTCTCCCAGTACCCCAAAAAGAGGTTAGCGTAGGAGGGCGCGCAGGCCGCCCCCATCGCGGTCCCCCGTTTCTGCAGAAAGAACTTATCTCTGAATGTAAAGAAATTATGCGTCAGAACAAATTCTAATAAATCATGGATCAACTGACACAATTGCGCATCCAGATTACTCATGCCCAGAAAGAAGTCAACCGCCCTCAGTCCAAGTTGATGATCAATGCACGTATACAGTGCCTCCACGTCGATAGTTGCGAGGAGGGTCCCATCGTCCACAAAGAGACCGACAACCCGCCGCAGGACGTCAAGAGTGTCCCGGGCATAGGAGGGCAGCGTTTCCACCAGTGGATGCAAGTAGTGTTCAATGAACTTACAAACTGGGTCGCACATCCCTCCAATGCCCGAGACAATCGGACGCCCCGGGGGGCAGACGGGGTCCTTGTGGACTTTGGGAAGAAGATAGAATGTTGGTACAACAGGGCATTTAATGGTTAAACCATCCAATACTTTCTTAGTAATGATGCCCTGTCTAAAGGCTATATCAAGAATATTATATAGCTCAATCATAAATCCACCAAGTGGGTTATAAGACAGGGGGGCATATGTATGACGGTCGCGAAGTTGGCGACCTGCTTCTTTTTCATACATATGCCGGGGCCACACCACCACATTCCCCCCCTTATCCGCTGGTTTGATGATAACATCATCCAGTTCCTTAAGTTCTCTTAAAGCCCTACGTTGGTCAGAGGTGAGATTGTCACCTGCATGTCTCTTTTTCAAGTTTTTAAAATCTTCAGAGACCAATTTGCAAAAGATCTCTACCTCAGGGCAAATCGAAAATGGGGGGAAGGTGGTGGAGCGGGGATATATTGAGGTGGGAAAATTAGTTTCAGAATTCCCTACCGTTGGTGGGGAGGACTCATCCAACTCCTCAAGAATAGAGATAGCCTCTACTTCAGCATCAGTCAGAGGGGCCACGTCCAAGCTTTTCTTAGCATATAATTTTTTCAGCACCAACTTCCGGGAAAAGAGGTGCAAGTCTTTGATCACTGTGAAATAATTAAAATCATAGTTAGGCGCAAAATTCAAACCGAGGCTTAAAACCTCAATCTGTGATTTAGTCAAAACCAAATTAGAGAGGTTAATTACCTCAAGGTTGCGTCCCTTAGTCTTTTTCTTATCACTCATTTGTGGTGGTGTAATTGTACGTTTAACACCACCCTGGTTAGATTGTTTTTTTGGTAGTCCAATTAAGCCACCAAGGGACGTATGGGAATCAGGATGTCTATGCGTTCCCTCTTCCATAGATGATAATGATGAGAAAGACATTGATCGTGATTTTGAATTGCGCCTTTTTCTCATTTGACCAAAAGACTTCCACCTGTACACCATGCCACTCTTAAAGTCATTGAGATCCCTCTTATATTTCTTAGTTTTTGTGGCGATGATATCCTTCTCCCACTTTTGGTATTCATTATCAAGCTCTTCCTTCAGCTTGGACATAGCCTCAACCGATAGTTGGCCAGTAAGATATTCTTGAATGTTGTTAATTTCCAATTCAATCTCAGAAAGAGATTTAGAATTGGCTTGTATCAAAAGGCCCATATGGCCCTTTGAACAGGAGTTGGAAAAATCCTCCCATTTTTTCTTAAATTCCTCGTCCTCAACGACATAGGAGGGAAAAACTCTTACTCTAAGGCCACGTGGAACAAGATCCCTCTCCAGATACCTTTCGAGAAAGGCCCTGTTCCACCATAGCCGAGTTTTGCGATTGAGCAACTGTTTCAACTTATCAATCGACAAATTGTTGTCCCTAGACGGTGTATCTAAAACTACTTCCATGTCCTCAGAAAACACTTGATCAAGTTTATTCTGCCACGTGGATTCACGGGCTTTATGATCCCCCTTCCTTGTATTAAATTGTATATTAAGGACGTGCTATAGCGGTCAATTGATAACCGCATTTGTTAATCCACGGTTGCGGATCTATTTGTTTATAATTGTTAGAATTAGTGACCTTATTTTATTTATTATTTTTTTTTTTTTTTTTTAACAGTGGATCTTGTCAAACGGCGATGGCGCTCAGCCCGTGACCAGTTCCGCTGAGAGTATAACCCTGTGGCCACCACAGCTGCCGCTGCAAAAAAGAAAAAATATGTCCATTATAGAAAAACTGAGCTTCCTTATGCCCATTATGGAAGTACCAAAGTAAGTTTCAACCATTACATCACATGGTGGTGTTATTTAAAAGGCACACATTAATTTTTTTTTTTTTTTCATCAAAGTACAGAGGATAACCTGGAAGATAGTGAGGAAGTCCAGTCAGCAGTATTAACAGCGACCTCTGCTTCTGAGATGGAGCCTACCTCATATCAACCTCCACCAATCCCCAACACCAGCCAGCCAGACGCAGAAGAAATGTCCTCTGATTTGGGTTTGGGAACAAGTCAATCCACTAATGTAATTGCAGGCCAGTCTACAGGGCAACAAAGTGGCCCTTCACCAGTTCTTGCAGAGAGTAGTCCACAGCAATATGCAGGCACACAGCCAAGAATATCAACTAATACCATGCGCACAGTAGCCCAATCTATCCGTGGTCGCAGACATAGGCATTATGAAGATTTACATTCCCTGCCAGATATCATTGATATCAGAATTATACACATGATGAATTCACTGATACCAGAGAGTGATGGGGAGAGATTTTGTCGCTCCCTTTCTCCCTCTCTTGCATTGGTTGCACATGATAGGCAGGACAGATTAAGGGTGTCCTTAATAACACTAATATCTGCTACCCAACGTGAGCCAGAACCCATTTATTGTTTTGAAGTGATAGAACAATGGAGAGCCAATCCACGGGGTCCACACACAAACACAACCCAACAAACTGTGGAAACCCAAACAGAAGAACATTTCTCTAATTTTCAACTTAATCCTGTAGTGCAACAAACACATATACAGTGTCCATCTTCTTCTATGGTAACTGATGTACAAATTAGGCCAACAGTTGTCCCACACCAAACAGGTACATTAATGACACAAAGGCCATCTCAACAGCCAACATTTGTCCCACAAATACCCCAACAAAAACCAATGCAAACCTCTTTTAACTATCCTAGTATTAGTTACATAGTTACATAATTACTTAGGTTGAAAAAAGACCTAGGTCCATCTAGTTCAACCTTCCTCCACCAGTTCTACATTTAGTCACTAAGTCATTTATAACCAACAATGTTTTGTGTACTGAGGAAATCATCCAGCCCTTTTTTAAAAGCTGTTATAGTATCTGCCATTACTACCTCTTGTGGTAGTGTATTCCACAGTCTGACCGCTCTAACTGTAAAGAACCCTTTCCTATTTAGGTGTCGGAATCGCTTTTCTTCCACTCGCAGTGAGTGCCCCCTGGTCCTTAGTACTGTCTTTGGAAGAAATAAGTCATGTGCCAGTCCTTTATATTGACCACACATGTATTTATACATATAAATGAGATCTCCTCTGAGACGTCTTTTTTCTAAGCTAAACATATCTAACTTTTTCAACCTGTCATCATATGGGAGGCCTTCCATTCCTTGTAATAGTCTAGTTGCCCGCCTTTAAACTGACTCTAACTTCTGAATGTCCTTTTTAAAATGTGGAGCCCAAAACTGGATCCCGTATTCCAGATGTGGCCTTACAAGTGATTTATAGAGGGGTAACAATACATTGGGATCACGGGATCTAATCTCTCTTTTTATACACCCTAAAATTTTGTTTGCTTTAGCAGCTGCTGCTTGACATTGAGTGCTGCTGCTCAGCTATTTGTAATGAGAATACCCAAGTCCTTCTCCTGTTCTGTAGTCCCGAGTTTACTTCCATTTAATGTATACGCAGCTATAGGATTACTCCGTCCTAGGTGCATTACTTTACATTTATCAACATTAAATCTCATTTGCCATGTATCTGCCCATTCTGACATCTTATCCAGATATTTTTGTAATATTGTACTATCCAGGTCAGTTTTTAATATCCTACATAGTTTGGTGTCATCGGCAAAGACTGCCACTGTACTATCAATCCCATCCACAAGGTCATTAATAAAGAGAGTAAAAAGAATCGGTCCAAGCACAGATCCCTGCGGCACCCCACTGCTGACTATAGCCCATTTAGAGAATGTACCATTTATGACTACTCTTTGTTTCCTATCTTTTAGCCAATTCCTTACCCAGTTGCATATTGTGTCCCCTAGTCCTTGCTTCTAGAGCTTTAGTATAAGGCTATTATGTGGTATAGTATCAAATGCCTTTGCAAAGTCCAAATAAATCACATCAGCTGCATTACCAATATCCAGGTTTGAACTTACCCCCTCATAGAACCCCAACAGGTTGGTTAGACACGACTTATCTTTCATGAATCCATGCTGTTTGTCAGTTATCATATTATTTTCTGCAATATATTTTTGCATGTCATCCCTTACAATGCCCTCAAAAACTTTGCATACTACTGATGTCAGGCTTACTGGACGGTAGTTGCCTGGATCTACCCTCTTACCTTTCTTAAATATCGGTACCACATCAGCAATCCTCCAATCCTGAGGCACCAACCCTGTTACAAGTGAGTCTAAAAAGATGAGATACAGCGGTCTGTCGATTACGGAGCTCAATTCCTTCAATATTCGTGGATGAATGCCATCTGGCCCTGGGGATTTGTCAATGTTTAATTTACTCAGACGTAGGCGTACTTCATCTTGTGTTAAATTAATTATATCGGGTGGTGGACTTTAATTTTTCACTTGTTGAATGATCCCTGGTACAGTCAGTTCCTTGGTGAATACAGATGAGAAATGCCTATTTAATATCTCAGTCTTTTGTTTGTCCTCTATAACTAACTTGTTATTATATTTTATGGGGCTGATACTATCCTTTGTTTTCCTTTTGGCATTAATGTATTTATAAAAGATTTTGGGATTTATTTTAATGTCATTGGCGATTTTTGTTTCAGTAGCTAATTTTGCTTGTTTGATTTCTTTTTTACATTTCCTATTGATATCTTTATACTCCTGCAATGCTATTTCTGTATTCTCAGCCTTTAAAATTTTAAATGCCCTTTGTTTTTCTTTTATTATACTTTGTACAGTCTTTTTTATACATAGTGGTTTCTTTTTATTCCTGGACATTTTATTACCAGAGGGTATACATTTTTTACAGGACTCTAGTAGTATATCCTTAAACTTACCCCATTTATGTTCGGTATCCCCAGTTGCCATGACTTTGTCCCAATCTACACATTTAAGCTCTTCCCTTAATTTGTTGAATTCAGCTTTCCTAAAATTTCAGGTTTTAGCCTTCCCCCTTTGAAATGTTCTATTGAATATTATGTTGAAGCTTACCATATTATGATCGCTGGTGCCCAAGTGCTCCCGGACCTGTAGATCTGAAATTGTATCCGGTCTATTTGACAGGACCAGATCTAGCAAATTATCTTCCCTGGTCGGTTCACCTACCATCTGAGAGAGGAAATGGTCTTGAATGGTAGATAAGAACTTACAGCTTTTAGCAGAACCAGAAGATTCTATGTCCCACTGAATGTCTGGATAGTTGAAATCCCCCATAATAAGAACCGGATTATTATTATTAGCTGCCTTTTCAATTTGTTCCAGCATTTCACCCTCTATTTGTTCAGGTATGTTAGGAGGTTTATAGCAAACTCCAATTAGCATTTTTCCATTATTCCCCTCCCCATGTACATTTACCCATACTGACTCTACATTGTTGCTGTTCCCCTCAATGTCATCATACAACACAGGTTTTAGGTTAGATTTAATAAATATACACACCCCACCACCTTTTTGGCCTTTCCTGTCCTTCCTAAATGTACTATAACCCTGTATGTTTGTCACCCAGTCATGGCTTTCATCCAGCCAGGTTTCCGTAATGCCCACCACATCATAATCCATGGTTGACATAAGAGTCTCCAATTCATTCATTTTGTTTGCAATGTTTATAGACTACCTCAAATGATTCAACAACCAACAGCCTACCATGTTCCTAATAATCCCAACAACAGTACTTTCAACAACAGACTTACCCAACTAACTTCACATACACACATACTCAGCCTCTTCCAACAAATCAATATGTACCACCTACACTTGGTCTTCCATCTGCTCAAACAACTGCCTCATTATTTGTTCCAAGTACAAAAACTGTTACTAGTGGAAACACTGATCAGTCACTCACTACAACATCTACTGTTGTGCAGCAAACATATTCTGTAGATGTCAATGCAATGGAGCCTACACAGGAAAACATCACTAGCCTAGAGGATTTAGTTGAATCATAATGTGATATTGTATGTATTATTTTACATTTTGGTATGTTTTCTAGGGTATTGCTGGTGGGGAAACATATCAAAATGTAACACATTACTTACTCTATATGCATGTGCTCATATTTTTGTTTTCCTCTACTAAAAAAAATCAATAGAAATTACTCTATCACTTCAAAAACAATACCTGCCTGTTAGAATGAAGCCTTGCTCTGGACATGTTGATTGGACCATCCATTAGAATAAACTGGGTTTAGGGAAAAAATGCACGCACATAAACTACTACACTAACATTCAGACACCTTTATTATTAAAAATCCAGCCACTATGCAGTATCTGCATATGGTCTGGTCCCATACTTGTATTCCAATAGTGTCAAACAAATTATGTTTGCGTGACATTATTGCATAATAAAGTATGGTGTTTTGTATGGGCTAATGTCCCTGACAAAATTGTATTAAAAAAAAATAAAAAATGGTGTCTTGCAAAAGATAACATACATAGGTAAAATAATAATTCTGGACTAACTTTTTCAAATCAAATTTTCCATAATTTTATTAGTCATGTACATTCAGTAGTACTGTTTTTAGAATAACAAAAATTCCTGATGTTATAACAATATTGTTATATCACAATAGATTATGGGGACCACAAACACAACCAACCAACAAAAAAACCCACAAATTATACCTATGTATGGTCATTTTCTCTTTTGTAATACATATGTGTTTGTGCTTATGTAACCAAGTGTTAAAAAACTATAACAATGCCAAAATTATACATGACTATGGCGATTTAAACTAAAATAATCTTTAAACTGATTCCTCACTTGTAGACCAGAAGTGGACACAGTGGTTCTAACACTACCATTCTGTACAAATGGTGCATTTAAAGCAGGCAACTCCTCAATGTCTTAGTCATTGCTTTCATGTAATCTACAGTAATTATGTAACACTACTGTCGATTTAAATGACAGCCTTGACGGTGGTTGGTTGGAGTTGTATGGTGGTTTAATAAATGCGCCATCTAGAGGTCAAAATGCCAAAGGCACGTTTAACATAGCAACGTGCTCTGGCCATTTTGCTATTAAATAGGGCTTTTGATCTGTCCAGCCCCCTTCTGGGATATGGACACATCAAATGCCTAGACAATGCAAACCCCTGATCTGCAACCATTACAAAAGGGACAATTGGGCCATTAGTACCAGGCAATGGTCTGGGTGCAGGCAAACTTAAACTAGCGGGGGCGCCATGACGTGACGGATAGGGCGCCGACCTCCGCAGGCAGGTAGTTTCAGATGACAGTTTTTTACTAGGGTCATTTTCTCGCTCTTTCTCTACCGTATTGTCCATCTGGAGGATTGTTCAATGCTGTTTAAATAACCAAAAAAAACCATCTATCATCCCGTTAGGATATATATGAAAAAAATTTTCTCTTTGCATTGTAATATCCTGTCCCTGTTGGTCAGGAGCTTGCCAAAAAATACCATATCAGTTTCTGTATCCATTGGTTATGGATCAGTTGTTTTTCTGGACGGGGCTCCATCCTTTTTATTATCACCTAGTCTAAGTAGAGGAAATGACTATACCCAAATATTATACCTCCCCTCTTTTCTATATATCTGAACTCCCTTTTAGGGACGTACATAATCAAGGGGATATAGCTGTGATTTAACATATTGAAAAAATCGCATTGCATTTTAACACTATTTCACTTTTAAACTGATCTATATTCCACATATAACCTCCCTCTTTAGGGATTAAGCCTAACCGCTGACTGTTTTAGATGTGCTTGCTTGCTTATCTCCCTAATACGTCCACTATTGCCTTGAAATGAAGGGCTGGGGGCGTGGTTTGAATGGAGGTCACATGACCGCGGCTTCCCCTAATACTATTGGTCTTCATGTTCTTTGTTAGAAACCGGGCTTGGGGGCGCGGCCAAAACAATGACCACGTGACCGCGGTAAACATGATCATGGTCCAGCATGCATCTGACCAGGAACTAACCTGAGCATGTGACCGTGACTCATGACGCGATGGTCACGTGCCAAGCAAGGATGACGCGGTGCTATGACTTGGCGGTCATGTGACTAATGTCACATGGCATGCGTTTTTCAAAATGGGGCTAATTAGGACCAGATAAAAAGGCCGGCGTCCTAGTAATCCATGTGGACTTCACAAGAAGCGTGGTCCCCGGACCCGGTGTGTTATGGAAACGCACACCTAGGATGATATAGATCCCATGCTCCTTTGATAAGGTAACATCAGTTTATGATTTGGGGATATTTATAGTAATGTCTTTTTCTCTACCTGAGCACCACCTAGACTGGTTAGTAGCTCATTATACCTTTTCCATACTACAGCCTCCAAATGGTAATTTCCCCTGATGAATCGATAAGAGGAAACGCGTTGGGAAGAAAACAAGGAGGGCTTTGAGCATATCCTAGCTATTATCATTGGGCTGAATAAACAATGAGTATCATGCCCTACTAAGGTAATATCTACTTCTTTTCTGTCAGAGAGGATGGGTGAAACATGAGACCCTGCTTCTGTCAGATGCAAAATAGCATTTTGAGGTAAAAAACGGATATTTTGTGTAATTACAGTACCCTTTGGTCTTGTGAGGGTAATTGATATCTGATTTTTCTCTTTCTAATATGGTTTTGTATACCTACTGGAATTGAATACTCAATTTGCTTGCGTCCGTCTATTTGTGTGGTCACTATTCACGGGTGAAATTTTAGACATTGAGTCAATTTTAACAAATAGAATTAAAAGTTAAATTTTATACTTTATTACCATTTGCTGTATATTTGTCCATTCCTGGTAATACTTTTTCCTATCAAACTTAAACTATCAGACATTAATCGTCTTGCTAAACGTGAGCTTCGGAAAATGCCAGCATCTGAGGCACTGCCATAGGCCCCAATATCCGCAAATAAAAAGCAGTAGTTTGTATCTACCATGGCTAAAATAACTACAGAAAAAAAACTTATGATAATTAAAATATCGTGATGCAGAGTTAGGTGGTTTCTTCACTCTAATGTGTTTTCCGTCAATGGCACCAATACAAGTAGGGAAAGCTGTTTTCTCCAAAAATTCATCTGAAATGTGCATCCATTCCTGTGTTGAAGGCAGCTGCATGACATGGTGCTTAAGGGTCTCCCATAGCACAGTGCAGGTATGCAGGATAATCTTGCCAATTGTGGACCTTCCCAATAAGAATTCGAAATGTAGACTGCTGATGGATTGGCCAGTTGCTAGGTAGCTGAAATAGAATAAAAACATGACATTACTTCGACTATTCCTGAAAGTTGTATTTCTCACCAAATATTTGTATCATCCAATGACTGGTGAGATACTGTGTATGTTTTTTTATAATATCTTTGGTTGGGAAAAGCATATGTGATCTTTACTTTCCATATTGGAAAAATATTTAATTTTGTGTTTAATAAACAAGTTTGTTTGAGTTAAGCCTCTTGTGTCTTTAATTTTGGTAGAGATAGAATGGTAGATGTGACTTCTCAGATCTTATTTTGAAATTGCACTGTGGTTAAGTGATCAATATAAGTTTTCTACAAAGACCATAATTTTAAATTACATAATGTCAAAAAAATTATGCCTTAGCGACTTCACATGTATTTCAATATAACCGATAAAGCATGAGTATACATGACAACACCTACCATAAAGTCACCAACAGTCGTTCCTCAGGGGAGATGCTGAGGCGATGGTACACAAGGCCAAGGATGTTAAATGAATTCGTGGTGAGATGGCAGTAGGCTTGGAATTTAGGTGGAAATTTCCGCATTTCGCCATATAAAATATTAAAATGGCTATGTGTTTTTCTAAGCTTCAATCATAGGTCGCCTAACCCCAAATCTCCTAGATATCAACCAGAGCAAATACATGGTTGCTTCATTGGAGAGATACATTTTGGACTGTGTCTAATGTGAGAATGAGCTCCGAAGCCATGTTTTTTAAGGTTTTTTTAAGCAAAATAAACAAATTGGGTAGTTAATTGACCAATTTAACACACCAGGAGCACATTATGATGGGCTAACAAGGTTATTTGTGTGAAAATACGTATCTGAAAAAACGGATGGCACACGGACTGCACACGTACGTATTTTATGTCAATACGGACATTCCACACGCACACACGGCTCGCATACGCCATCACACGGATGCCATACGTACCGGAGAAACGCCCTAAAAATACGGAAAACGGACCTGAAAAACGGACCATGTCATACGGACGTTTTTTTGCGGAAGTGTGTTTTAGGCCTAACAGATTGTGCACATAATATGAAAGTGGTAGGACATTTTTTGTCAAAACTAAAATCAGATATGTTTTTTTCTCACAAAATACATACAATGAGCAAAAGAACATTGTTGCTTAGAGTTCTTAAGGAAAGAAATACAGGGAGATGAACCACAGCAGCTATATATCCGATCCTGATTTTATGCTGGGGCCATGTTCTACAGGCAGATGTGGGTTTTGGGAGGGGAAATTGCATGTAATAGAGATTTATGACATGTCTTATTGAATGTGTCAGAAAAGACAAGCCCTTTAAGACTACGAGCTTTAGGTAATCAAAAAAATACTGTGGTGAATGCTTGTACACAAGATAATATTTTAAAATTTTAATATACACACAGATAAAGCATTTTGCTTAGACTTTTTTTTTACTGTCTTCTGAAAACTGTATCATAAAGTGAGCCACAATAAATGACTCTTTTGACACTTGCTAATTACATGTAGCACTGTCAATGTTACTTATTCCCTTGATTAAACCCAAATGACAGAATCCTTGTTAAGCCACCAACAACATAACATGTACAGTATACACTGCATATGTTGGTCCACAGTTTATGCCCATAGCCTTGAAGCATTTTACGCCTTTTCGTTTTGTTAAAAATAGACTAGAAATGTTGAATCCGTAGCATGTTCACCATATGCGTCCTTTATGGAAATAACTCTAATGCGTCTGATGTTAAGGGAATGTTGAAAAACTAAACTTTCAATATGTTTTGATAAATTGAATAGCTGTGTATCCTTAATCAACACTTTGAGGACTTTTATCTGCGAAGTGCTTTTGTAAAATCAAAAGTAACCACAGCTGCGTGATGCCTGCCAAAAAAAGTGTCAGAACTGGAAGAGAAGCTGTATTATCATTGTTATGCACAGACTGGCTGTCATGTCATATCTCTTCTACAGTGTTGCCTGTAGTATATACTGAAAGGAAGATGATTTTCAGATACCTTTTCCATTAATATGTACTTGTATTCTATTGATTTTTGACAATAGAAAAATGCTGCATGAACAACCCACCAAAAATGTATATCTGAACTATGTAGAGTCTACACTACTAATGTATTCCTTGAGACTATATGTTTAAGAAAACAGTACTGAGAGAGTTCCCCCTAATGAACAAACTATATAAGCAGAGCAACTGCAGATAAAGTAATAAAAGGAACATGGCTCTCAAAAAAATTCCGGAATGATATTATATTTTCCACTGAAATCCGTACATAATGTAAACTTGCAGATACGGCATTTCCACAAGGAGCATCTGTCCTGCTACGTCTTGGAGGGTCTGCCCACTCTTGGGACTTCCCTGGCTGAAAAAGTGCAATCTGGTGATTGACTGGTGGTCAGGAGAAGTAGTCAGTTGGGACAGTATTAGCAAACGTAATTGCCTGGATTTTACCATCTCCACCGTTCTTATAAAAATCATGCACTCTTGTCTGCCTGAGACTACGGTGTTTTCTAAGAAATGTGACGATATGCTACCCTCCCCCTAGTTAATAGTAGGCCTCAGTGCTACCCTGGTAAAGGTGGTCAAGGGAGGGTGGTCTTGCCCATGAAGTGTCCTGCGCCTCAGTGTAAAGTTTTCAAGACACGGGAGGATGCCTCTGTTGTTTATCCTCCAAGGGGCTTCTCGTCTGCCAAAAGATGCTTACTTGGTAATAAACTTAAAGGGTCTGACCTGTGTGTGAAGGAATACGTATGGATGTTCACTAAAAAACATCAGGTCATCAGGTGGAAATGTACATCTGTGGCTGTAGGCTTGAGATTATTGTTCTGTATAGAGTAGCGAACATGATTAATAGGGATGATCGAATACTTTGATTATTCGGCTTTGTGAATATTTTCGAATACCTCGACGCTATTCGACTATTCGATGCGCAATGTAAGTCTATGGGAAGCCCGAATAGTTGTTATTCGGGTTTCCCATAGACTTACATTGCGCATCGAATATTCACAAATACTCGAATAGCGGCAAGGAATTTGGAAAATATTCGCGAAGCCGAATAATTAAAGTATTCGATCATCCCTAATGATTAACCCTACAGACATTCGGCTAGAGCTACCCTCAGTACTTAATATCTATGATCTTTTCACAGGTCATCACTCAGGACATTTGTTGCATCTTTGGAGCTCAGTTTATTATTTCCTCCTCCAGTTTGCATTTGTAATGATCTTGAGGATAAAGTGACAGCAGAAGGGAACGCTATTGAGTTGGTGCATCTCTTCTATAGGTTGTATTTGGACATGTCCGTTCTTGAAGGTCTAGAGGTCCCTCATACAAAAGAGGGTACTGTCACAAGTTTCTTCCATCCTTTGGATGTTTTTGACGGTTCTGAGATCTGAGCTCCACATTAACAAGTGAGGCTCTGTATTTCAAATGTATTTTGCTTTCTGTTGCTACTGCTTTGGTTAATGTCACTTTTCAATGCTAGTGTCGCGGGCGGGGAGGAGGGTGTCAGCACACTACGCTCACCCCTTCTGCTAGGATCCGGCGGCTGCTACTCAGTGGTGGCTCGAGCTGTGGGCCGGATCCCGGGGGTTCTCGAGCGGCACTCCTCGCCCGTGAGTGAAAGGGGGTTGTTGGGTGAGGGAATAGTTTATTGTCCGTGACGCCACCCACGGTTGTGGTGATTTCACCACCGCTGCTCAATATGGGGATCCCGGGGATGGTGATGCGGAGCAGCCAGGTGTTGTGTTGCCCCTCCGTGGGTAGGGGTTGGTGATCCCGGGGCCCGGTGATGGTGAGGGAGGTGCAGGGCCTGGTGGGCGCAGGGACGCGGGGGCAGCGCTGTGCCTTGCGGCACTGTGGTACTCACTCAGCCTGAGACGTTGACACAGTTTTATGGTAAACCACACGGCTGGAAAGACGGTTCCCACGGACGGCTGCACTTGCTCTCCCAGTAGGTGACGGTGATGTCCCTCTGACCTGCACCTGATGTTTCTAAGTTGGTAGCGATGGGTCCCCACCGGTAACCCGCTCCCCGGCTTCAAGCTGGACCGGAGGAGCTCTACTTTGCCCGCAGACGCTGGCCCTGAGGAACTGGTGCCTTGGCGGTGGCGGTGTTCCTCCTTAATGCTTGGACTGTTGCCTTCAATCGGGACTTGGTTGTTGGGGGATCTACGTCCCCTTCACTGACGGATTTGGCAAATTATGGCGACTCCTAGCCTTGCCGGGGTCCGAGAGGCCCCTGCCCTGATGCTGACTGTCCTTTGCCCACTGCTCCAGACCACCGGGTCACTACCCGTCCGCGGTCCTTCCAGGAACTCCCGAACAGTCACCCCTCTGGACAGTCACCGTCGTTGCTGACCTTGCTGACCCGGTCCTACACACAGCTGGACCACTTCAGGCTTTCCACTCTCTTTCTTTGCTGTCACCACTCTTGCTTTCCTCCTTTACCACTTTACTTCCTTCTACTTTCACTTCCTTAAGTCAACTCATGTTTACTCCTTCCCTTCCCTAACTGATCTCAAGCTCTTCCCTGAGCTGACTGCCTGGTTCTCCCTGCTTCCAGAGCTGTGAACTCCTCGGTGGGCGGAGCCAACCGCCTGGCCCACCCCCTGGTGTGAACATCAGCCTCTGGAGGAAGGCAACAAGGATTTCTGGTTAGCTTTGGTGTTCCTGACTGGGATGTAGGGTGTGGTGGTGTGATGACCTGTGACCCCTGGCTTGCCCAGGGCGTCACATTCCCCCTTAGCAAAATGCAGACCGTCCGCGGGCTGCCCGTCCAACACCGGTTTTATTTTTCTGAAAAATATAACATTGTAAATGGTAACATATATACACTTTAATAACTCTTCCCATAACGGGAGGCACATTTCTTTAATGTTGCATAACGGTTTATGGTTATGGTTTCCGCTCTCTCCCACCCAAGCAACCTGGCCCTGATGCTGCCCCTAAAGCCCAGGCAGCACCCCTTGACCCACAGTCCAGCACACGGTACCCGAGCGGGATCTGTCCTTCCCCTTCAGAGGGTAGCCACCGGTTCCTTTGGTGGCTGGGCCCCAGCCTGCTCTGCTCAGGGCCCTCCCTCCAACCTGCCTCTCCGGAGGCGGCATTGCGGAAAACGGTAACGGTAAACAACTTATTTACAAGCCACTAACGTTTGTGGTTGCCCTGCAAGTTCACGGGCTTGTCCATGAGCAGTTCCTCATGCAAACTTTTTAAACGGTCCCCACGGGGACCACTGTGCCGGCTCCGGCCGGTTGCAAATCAAGCAGACAATCAGGTGAAGTACACGGTAATCATTTCACTTATCATTTTTCAAAACTTTCACACAAAAACAACTCTTTGGTGGTCCCAACGGGGACGGTGCAGCGGGCATCCGCTGCCCTACTCCAGACTTTCAGGCTCAGGCGCTCCTTCCAAGGGAGGGGGCGCGGTGCTCACTCGGGACTCTTGGCTGCCCCTTAACTTAGCGTCCAGCGCGAACCACCCCCGCTCCCCACAGTGCCGGGTGTATTGCACGATGTCTCCCGGCATTAGGTTGCGGCCGGGATGCTCCTCAGGCAGGTGGGCATTCACATCCCGCCGGGCTACAAACACTTCGGCCTCCAGACCCGGTTCATAGATAAACCGGTAGCCCCGGCGGACATCAAACTGCCTCACCTGCCCCACGTACAGCGGGCCCCGGGCATGGAACGTGGCCTGTCGGAGATTCTCCTTCTCCTTGATAGCTCGGGCCACCAGCTCGGACTTCTTTTTCTCCCTCTCTCCAATCTCCAGGCCCAGCGGTACCGGCTCCCTATCCCAATACGGCGCTGCTGTGAGCTCCGGCGCACGGGTCGGGCCCCGCGGGACATTCTGAACGTTGCCCACTGTCAGGAATCTGGGCGGCGTGTCCCGCGGTGTCTTGGCCTTGGGCACTGCCTTACAGCAACAACCCGGCGCTACCTCAGCCGAGGTGTGGGGGATGGGCATAAGGGCTTTCCGCTGCTGGGCCTTCGGCTCGGAGCGGGTCATCGGCTCCGGCTCGGGGGATTTTTCAGGGGATGCCTCCGGTTCAGCCTTCGGGACCTTCCATGGTAACCCCTCCGGTCTACTACGGGCTCCGGCTAAAGGTCGGACCGCCTGGGCGGGGACGCTGGGTATTGCTACCGGTTGCGGTGGTAGCAGGCCTAGTGGCGGGGTCACGGCCTCCGAGACGGGTGGCGAGGGAGGCAACGGGGGGAGAGGGCTTGGACCGGGCCCCGCAGCCGCGATGACCGGCCCTTCAAGGGCATCGGGACGTGGGTCACTCACCCTCCCTTTCTCCGCTTCCTCCTCGCGTCTCCGCACGGTGGCTATAACGTCCGCCATGTTGGTCTCCCACTCCTCCATGAGGAGCTGCATCCTGACCTGCAGCCGTTGGTAGAGCTGCGCGGTCCGGATTTCCACCCACGCCGCGGTTCCAGGTGTGGGGGCTACGGTGTCGCGGGACGGCATCCACATGGTGACTTCTTCTTCCAGGAACGGTATGTCTGCAGAGTCCTGGCATCCCTGCTTTTATAGCTGCAGCTACATGCAGCCAGCCGTCATCGCGTCCCCCTTAGGTCTTTCCGGCCCCTCCTCTCTCGGGGCGGGGTTTTGGCCTTCGTGCCTCTACTACTCGAGAAGACGCTCGAGCGGGAACTTTTCGCGCCAAAGATGGCGGCTTCTGACATTTTCCAGCCGGATACCTCCGGCGGTAACAAAGTGCACCTCTACCAAACGGCAGAGCGGTAAGATCCTGTTCGTGACGCCAAGTTGTCGCGGGCGGGGAGGAGGTTGTCAGCACACTACGCTCACCCCTTCTGCTCGGGTCCGGCGGCTGCTGCTCAGTGGTGGCTCGAGCTGTGGGCCGGATCCCGGGGGTTCTCGAGCGGCACTCCTCGCCCGTGAGTGAAAGGGGGTTGTTGGGTGAGGGAATAGTTTATTGTCCGTGACGCCACCCACGGTTGTGGTGATTTCACCACCGCTGCTCAATATGGGGATCCCGGGGATGGTGATGCGGAGCAGCCAGGTGTTGTGTTGCCCCTCCGTGGGTAGGGGTTGGTGATCCCGGGGTCCGGTGATGGTGAGGGAGGTGCAGGGCCTGGTGGGCGCAGGGACGCGGGGGCAGCGCTGTGCCTTGCGGCACTGTGGTACTCACTCAGCCTGAGACGTTGACACAGTTTTACGGTAAACCACACGGCTGGAAAGACGGTTCCCACGGATGGCTGCACTTGCTCTCCCAGTAGGTGACGGTGATGTCCCTCTGACCTGCACCTGATGTTTCTAAGTTGGTAGCGATGGGTCCCCACCGGTAACCCGCTCCCCGGCTTCAAGCTGGACCGGAGGAGCTCTACTTTGCCCGCAGACGCTGGCCCTGAGGAACTGGTGCCTTGGCGGTGGCGGTGTTCCTCCTTAATGGTTGGACTGTTGCCTTTAATCGGGACTTGGTTGTTGGGGGATCTACGTCCCCTTCACTGATGGATTTGGCAAATTATGGCGACTCCTAGCCTTGCCGGGGTCCGAGAGGCCCCTGCCCTGATGCTGACTGTCCTTTGCCCGCTGCTCCAGACCGCCGGGTCACTACCCGTCCGCGGTCATTCCAGGAACTCCCGAACAGTCACCCCTCTGGACAGTCACCGTCGTTGCTGACCTTGCTGACCCGGTCCTACACACAGCTGGACCACTTCAGGCTTTCCACTCTCTTTCTTTGCTGTCACCACTCTTGCTTTCCTCCTTTACCACTTTACTTCCTTCTACTTTCACTTCCTTAAGTCAACTCATGTTTACTCCTTCACTTCCCTAACTGATCTCAAGCTCTTCCCTGAGCTGACTGCCTGGTTCTCCCCGCCTCCAGAGCTGTGAACTCCTCGGTGGGCGGAGCCAACTGCCTGGCCCACCCCCTGGTGTGAACATCAGCCTCTGGAGGAAGGCAACAAGGATTTCTGGTTAGCTTTGGTGTTCCTGACTGGGATGTAGGGTGTGGTGGTGTGATGACCTGTGACCCCTGGCTTGCCCAGGGCGTCACACTAGCAGCTCCTGGTTTATTCACCTCACGTGCAGACAGTTTGTGACCACTCCCTTCTTCTTCAAACAGTCACATGATCCTTCAGCTGATGCCAAAAATAGAAAATTCATTCTGTTCCGACCACCTAGGATGTTGCACTTCTCTAGGAGCTGCTAGCTTTGAGTTGTTGGAACAGAGTTGTTTGCAGATCTTAAGTTTTTGTCATTGTTCCACTGTCTGCCTATTTCCCTTGTGTTTATTATTTCAGAGGTTAGACAAGTGCTCTCACCAGTCATCTCACTAGTGAGGGTGAGGCTAACAAGGGTCTAGGTATTCTGCTTGGCAATGAGATGAAAGAATCCATATAGGGACATCATAGAGCTTAAGTAACAGCCTCGAGTAAGTACAGGGGGTTTCCCTGTTCCTCTCATCTAGCATCAGGGCCCACCACTGTTTCTGTGTCCCTGGTGAACCCAGTTTCTGTCGGCGCTTGTTGGGAGTTCTCTGGTGCCTGAGGGAACAATGACAGTCCCAGTGTGATATAAAGAGAAATGTAGGGTAATGTATAATAAAGGTAATTACAAAAGTGATTTGGGTGTAGGGATAGGTAGCTAAAAAATAAATTTTAAGTGCTGGACCAACCATTTAAACTATGTTCAAAATTTGAGTAACCTGCTCAAATGAGAGGATGAAGAACTGTTAAATGTATATTGGCATGGTAGTAAACTGAATTTCCAATTATAGGAAAAAATCAATTATACAGTGATAATTGTCACAGTTAGACCCGGCAGCTTTCTGTTTCCAAAAATCTGCTCACAATCAAGTGATCAGTTATATTATCACCTGACCATTAAAAGGAACAAGCTGATTCCAATGAATGGTCACTTACAGAGCTGCTTGCTATAGATTTTTTAAAAAAATGATCAATAGAGGATTAGTAAATTTGCTGCCATGTAGTCCTTCATATTCATGAGCTCTATATAACCTCGCCTTCATTTCTTATTGGCAGCTTTCTATTTATGCACAGTGTACACAGAAAGTTGTCAATCTGTAATGTGGGTAAGAGTATTCAAAGCTCAGCAATCAGAGAATTGGTACTTCTGCAGCAGATAAAACAGTGATTTTATCAAAACTGCAGCAACCATCCAAGTAAGTGATACATTCTTGGAATCGGGGTCTCTCTCATCATACTGCTGTTTATGTGTTAGAAAAACTTAGTGACTAGTGATGAGCAAACCCGTGGATATTCGGGTTTGCCAAACTAGCATGGACCAAAACAAATTGGGGTTTAGCAGACGAACTTGACCCCGAGCAACAAACCCCATACAAGTCAATGGGGAGCCCCAAGCTGTAAAATGGTTGAAGTAAGGGCTAGGGGGCTGTAAAAGGAACCTAATTTGGCGTAAAGGCATGCCAATTGCCTTGCAAATAAATATGGATGACTTAAAGTATTTCTGTCACCATTGTAATTATGGTTACATATCAAGTAAATTCAGAACCTAAAATTTTGAACTGTGACCCCCTCAGAGATAGTTTTCAGAGATTCTCCACAAAACAAAAATTTTAAAACAGGCTCTTACAAAGTCTGTATTCCCAGTTCACCCACATAGTCACGATTGCCAGACTTCTCCCCCAATAAGTTTAACCAATTTCCTCTATATAGCCTTTATTCCCAAATCAACCACACAGACAAGATTGCCAATTTAACCACAGAATGTATATTTCAAATCTAGGTCTTAAAAGAGCTTCTTTGAACTATTGCCCCGAACAGCCAAGATTGCCAGACTTCCCCCACAGAGCAAGAACTTTAACTAATTTGCTCTATGTAGCCTGTTTTCCCAGTTTCCCACAGAGCCAAGATTGACAGAGATCCACCATAGACCACCAAATTGTAATAAAGGTTAATAAACAGCCTCTTTAACAGATTGACTGTCACAGTCAAGATTGCCCAAAATTCACCACACAGCACCCAATGTTTAAAATGTCGCATTAACAGCCTTTTTACCCAGTTGACACTCATAGCTCTCATTGCCTGAGATCCACCACACAGCACTCAATAAAAATAAAAATGAGCCATGGAACCCCATGCAACAGAGTGCTCAAAAACTAGAAGTGACAGGTGCCTGACATTTTGAGGTTCCCACTGCTTTGCTCATTTTCAAGGGAGGGTGACGTTACTGAGAGATGCTCATGCTCCTCGGGTGTCAACTCTGCTTTTCCAGCAGGGCACCAATCTTTAGACTGCCTTGGTAAACAGTTCCCACACAGCAGCCAATTTTCTGCTCAACTGGTGGACAGTCTAGTTGCTGCATTTAAAAAGCTTGTAGTTGAATTTTGAGTTGATCTGGAGGTACACCAGCTAGACAAGCTACTGCCAGTGTGATGCCCCTGGACTATCAGGTCGTCACAGGGTACTGCACAAGCTGCCCTTCTGTGCAGTATTCCACCTCCCTTTTGGTTCTGGGTCCATACTTAAGTGGTGTTGCCTCCAACAGCAAATCAAATCCTAGAGACACCATGCACCACACCCACCTGACACACCAGTGGACGGCTTGAGTGGAATAGAGTCACCCATCTGGGGGGTCAGGGAGGGGAGGTGAGGAGTGTAGAGAGTCGGTCTGTGAGTAGAGAAGGAGTTGGAAATAGCCCTCGAGCTTTAAGGAGCTCAGAGGAAGTTGGGAGTGGTGACTCCGGAAGTAACTGCCTAGGTTGCAGACGATGGTCTGGGGCTAGAGGAGTCAGATCCCCGGTCACAGGGGATTGTGGTGAGGTGCTCAGACCTGTGAAGGAGGACGGCCGGCAGCCTAGCCCTATCACCGGTCTGGGACCAAAGGCACAACAGGGTACATGGACCCTAGGTCGGGGAGTAGCTTCAGGCAACCCAACAATTCACCTGAGGAGAACGGAGCCTTTACGATCCATTCCCACCTGCTCCAGAATCGGGGCATTAGCGCAACGAGGTGAATAGGACTTTCCAACCAAAACAGTCCAGAAAATCCCAAGCATGAGCCCTGAGAGCAAGCTCCTATACTTAACCATAGTAGGGAGCGGGGCCCGGCTAGTTCCATGCTACCGGGCCATCAAGTTGAAGTCAAACTAAGTGCCAGGAGGCAGGTCACGGATCACCAGGCAGCACCACTTGGGGACGGGACCCGGACGAGCTCCCCTCAGCGGCAGCAGTATCTAGAGACTTGGTTTACCCGGTTGTCAGTGTCTGCCTATAAACTGAGTGAGTATGAGAGTGACCCCTGCATCCCCACAGCACCCCCTCATCAAGTCCCGGGGCACCTCCTACCTGTGGAGTTATACAACACCTTGCTGCCCCCGCTCCATCATCCCTGGGTACTCCCAATGGCAGCGGTGTAACTCCCAATTACCACACACCACGGGTCGCATCACGAACTATAACTCACCTGTAAAAAAACCTCTTTTCATTCGAGTGGCGGGCAACCCACGGGACTGGAGACCCTCGAGCCACAGCGAACCCGGACTCAAACAGCTCGGCTGCTTCCACGGGGGCGGAACACCAGTCCTAGCCATTTAGACTGCAAGTGGCTCACCCATGCTGATCAATGTCTATCCCGGGAATGCAAAGCATTTATTTGAGAAAAATCATTGTTCAAAGAAGGCAGCTATGTCTGAATTTGACAGCTTTGAATAATGGAAAAAGACTGTATTTCCATTTTTGGGTTTGGTGGTGCTGTGTCCATGATGACGAGGGGACTTGGCCATGCTTCAGTGATGGAAGAAACCATGGCACCTTGTCCAGCAGGGTGGCCATCCAGTAATCAGCACTGTTATCAGTCAGGGGAACTTTGCGGTCACTTGACAGTCACCGTAGCAAGGATTTGCTCACGTAGGCCAAGAGGCAACAACAAGCTGTCATCAATTAGACGTGTATTGCAGGTTAAAATTTACAGATTTCTCATCCCTCCAGAAAACCTATTTTAAAAAGTCACCTCTACAGCCTCTTTACCAAGATTCAGCCAGGATTGACTAAGAGCCAACACTCTTGCAAAGTGCTGTACTAAAGATGGTTTTCAGAGCTCTGAACAACTGTGCCTGCTGCAGGCAGCAAACCATTTATTTAATGAGTTTTCAGTGTCACATTATTTAAATACACTAACAGTTGAAACCAGAAGTTTACATACACTATCTAAAAAGACACATATGCTTGTTTCTCTCACTATGTGACATGAAATCACAATTAACCTTTCAAAGACATGACATCATCATATGGGCTGTCCAATATTGTTTAAAAGCGTAGTACTCTAAAGGGTGCTTTACACGCTACGACATCACTAGCTATATCTAGCGATGTCGTGCGCGATAGCACCCACCCCCATCGTACGTGCGATATGTGGTGATCGCTGCTGTAGCGAACACTATCGCTACGGCAGCGTCCACGGACATACCTTGTCAGCGACGTCGCTGTGACCGCCGAACAATCCCTCCTTTAAGGGGGAGGTGCGTTTGGCGTCATAGCGATGTCACTGTGGCGTCACTATGCGGCCGGCCAATAGAAGCGGAGGGGCGGAGATGAGTGGTCCGAACATCCCGCCCACCTTCTTCATTCCTCATTGCCGGCGGGACAGAGGTAAGGAGATGTTCGTCGCTCCTGCGGTGTCACACATAGCGATGTGTGCTGCCGCAAGAACAAGGAACAACATCGCTACTTACCTGACAATGATTTTTTGTTATTAAACGATCTCTCCAAAACAAACTATTTTTGTCTTTTTTGCGATCGTTTTAGGTTGCTCCAGCCTGTCACATACTGACCCTGACGATATATCGTTATCGATGTTGCAGCGTGTAGAGCCCCCTTTAGTATACTTGTGACTTTGCAGAAAGTAATAAAAATGCCTTAAAACATTCTCTCTCTCATTATTCTGGCATTTGGCAATTATAAATAATTTTGGTTCCTAAAATGACCTAAAATGGGAAAGGTTTACTCTGATTTCATGTCAGACAGTGAAAAAATATGCAGATGTGTCTTTTTAGATAATGTATGTAAACTTCTGGTTTCAATTCTGTGTTGGTTAGTGGCTGGTCTAGGTGTCTACTCAGCCAAAGGTATGGACAAATCTTGTGTAATCCATGACTTATTAATTTTAATGAAAGTCAACTTGTCCATGTTAGCTGTGGACGGGTGAATGTGCCTATCTGTGATGACCCCTCTGCTGTGCTGAACACGCGTTCAGACAGTACACTTGCTGCAGGGGAGGCCAGCACCTCCAAGATGTATTGTAGAAGCTCAGGCCATGTATTCAATTTTGCCACCCAGAAATTATATGGTGCAGAACCGTCAGTTAGCACTGCAATACGTAAGGACACATACTCTTCCACCATGATTACTAAATGCTGACTTCTGAAAATACACACCATAGTAGATGGTGCTTCTGGATAGTGTGGTGGGCTGCACTTGAAATGTTGCCACATGCCTATGCAACCGATGTGTGCCGCCCCCGTGCCAGCAGCCACCGCTGCTCGGATCCGGACCTCCTAAGCGGGTGGCTCGAGGGTCTCCGGGCCCGGGGGTCTCGCGGACATGCCGAATAAAAGGGCGACATAGATGTACAGGCTAAGCCGTATTAAGTTCGTGATGCCACCCACGATGTGTGGTGAGGTGGGACACCACCGCTGCTGTTATGGTTCACCCGAGGGAGATGTAGTGGCAGCTGGATGTTAACCCCTCCGTGGGTAGGGATGGTTGCCCCAGGGCCCAGTGTCTTTGTGCAGGGTATAGCAACAACAGGAGAACGTTTTGGTTACTCACAGTAAATGAACAACACGAGTCTTTGGTAAATCAAGGTGCTGGTGGCCGGCCGCCGCGGCCAGTTGCATTCAGGTCCCCCACTCAGGCTGGTGATTTCTGTCCTTTTCCTCTGCACTGACTTTGTGTATGGTGGACTGCCCGGTCTGGAACTCAGGAGTCCGCTCCCGGCTGGATGTGGCCTAAGGAGCCGTGCCCGCAGATGCTGGCCCGTGGGATCTACGGGCCCTGGCAGTGACCTACTATCCCTATCGATGAGCTGTTGTCTTCTATGAGGGACTTTGGGTGGGACAGGACCTCTAGTCCTGGCCTCAATCGGTTAATTAACCAGGCCGCTGGCTTTGGGGTCCGAGTATCCCCCTTTGTGCTCCAGTTTCCGGGTCGGTTCCCCGTGTCGGTACCGGAGGACTACAACCCTGTCCCGGTCCACCTCGGTTCTGCTGAGCCATCTTCCCGTCTCCTGCTAACGGAGACCACCATCTGCCACCTAGCCAAAGGCACCAGGGCTCCAACCCTGGCACCGATCAACTTGAACCTCCTTTGCTGGAGCTACACCTAGCTCCAGCCCACACTCCTCTCAACTTGAACTACAAAACTTATCTGTTTGTTTTCCCACCCCGGGCTGTCTAGACTCCTGGGTGGGTGTGTCCAACCACCTGGTCCCGCCCACTGGTGTGCCTATCTTTCCCTAAGGGGGGTGACTAGGGTTTCAGGTCGGCTGTGTGTTTCCTAAGTGAGGGATGGTGTTGTGCAGGGGCCTATCTGTGACTACCTGGTTTTGCCAGGGCGTCACAGATGCATTGTTTATTTCCTCCTCCTACATTGCCTTGTTGTTCCATCAGGGCCACGATGGTGGTGGGAATGCCATAAGTACAGTGTTACACAGCTTGGCCTTATATTTGCACAGTTCTTAAACCTGTACCAGTGCAAAGTAGCGATGTTGTCTTTGTAGCGTGGATCCAGCAGGGTCACCACCCAGTATTCACCCAGTTATGTTACAGGTGCAGCATGTATCATCTCATGTGTTACAGGCTTCCCAGAGCCAATGATGAACTGTCCTCAGTCAAAGGTGTGTGGACTGGCTCCACTGTATACCCCAAGTCACACTGCAGTGATGCCCCTGACCTAACTACCCAACTACCCTGTTGGGCAGATGGTTTCACTTCCTTTGAAATTATCTCCTGGCTGGAAAGTTGGGGGCATTGCCAGTTTTGGCCCACAAACCATACCTTGGAGCCCTGGGTGGGTGACAGCCTAGATAACTACTGTAAAACAATGTTTCCTCCTGCTCCTCTTCCTCCTGTGCCACAACTTCCTTCATCATAGCCTTAAGCAGTTTTTCCAGTAGGCATTAAATCAGCATAGTGATGCTGATTATGACGTCATCAGCACTAGCCATATTCGTAGAGTATTCAAAGCAGCACAACATGGCACATAGGTCCTGCATGGAGGCCCACTCATTGGTAGTGAAGTATTGTTGGTCCACAAAATGATTCTGCCAAGTGTGTTGCACCTGAAATTCCACAATTGCATGCTGCTACTTAAACAGTCTCTCCACTATATGAAAAGTGGAGTTCTACCTTGTTGGTGGTTTGCATATGAGGCAGTGCAGTGCAGACCTGTGAGCAGTATCAGGGTGAGAACATCGAAAATATGCACATACTGCTTGCGCTTTCAGCAGAAGCTCTGATATTTGTGGGTATTTTGGAAGCTCTGCACCACCAAATTCGGCACATGCGCCAGGCAAGGGATGTGTATCAAAACACCTAGGTCCATATCTGCAATGATATTTCAGCCATTATTGTACACCACCAGGCTGAACTGTAGGTTCACCATCACTAGCCACTCATCTGTTTCTTCTTTTATGCCCGTCCACAGATCCTGAATGGTATGAGGTTTGTCCCACAGGCAGATGAGTTTAAGAACGACCTGCTGTCTTTTATCCCTGGCTGTGGTAAAGTTGGTGGTGCAAGTCTTAGGCAGGCTTTGCACGCTGCGAGATCGGTAACAATGTGTTACAGACGCTGCAGCGATAGTCCCCGCCCCCGTCGCAGGTACGATATCTTGTGATTGCTTCCTTAGAACATTATCGCTACGCCAGCTTCACATGCACTCACCTGCCCTGCAACGTCGCTTTGGCCGGCGAACCGCCTCCTTACTAAGGGGCGGGTCGTGTGGCGCCATAGCGACATCACACGGCAGGCAGCCAATAGAAGCAAAGGGGCGGAGATGAGCGGGACGTAAACATCCCGCCCACCTCCTTCCTTCCGCATAGCCGGCTGGGACGCAGCTAGGAGATATTCCTCGCTCCTGCGGCTTCACACACAGCGATGTGTGCTGCCGCAGGAACGAGGAACAACATCGTACCGTTGCAGCACTGGCATTATGGAAATGTCGGACCCTACACCGATCATACGATAACGACGCTTTTGCGCTCGTTAATCATATGTAAAAGGCTTTACACACTACGATGTCGACAACAACGCCGGAGGTGTGTCACTTTCGATTTGACATCACCGACATCGCACCTGCGATATCGTAGTGTGCAAAGCCCGCCTTACTCTGACTGGATGAGATGAAGGTGGAGGTGGATGTTGGTGGGTGGTGCTATTGCTGTCAAATTCAAATCTTGAACTTGTGAGGAAGGTGGCCCTAATGATTGTCAGCGTATGCACAACACCTCAGCTTAAGAGGCCAACATCACAGTAGAATAGGGATCAAGAGTAACTATAGCTCTTTCTTGACGTATCAGGAAACTAATCCGCTGCACCTTATGCTTGAAAGTCAGATGATACTTCATGCAGGTGGTGCTTAGGTTGATATTATTTTTCCTTCACTTCAGGCTCTGTTGGCCCATCTTGCAAACCTCCATTCTCTAGCAATCAGCAAATTCCCAGAAGAAATGCCATGCCAGGGAGCTCTTTTAAGCTGGCTATGCTAGGAGGTTTTCACTGACACGACGGGCGGTAGCAGACAATTTACTGGCTATGGGCTGTCAACAGGGCTTTTGTCCCATTTTCCCTCTTTTGATATGTTGCTGCTTCATATGCTTAATGCCTCCTCTTCATTGGATCTGCGCATGTCACTATCACAGCCTTTGCTCTTGGTGGGGTCAAGCACCTTGTCGTCATACCTCACATTGTCTTCCACCCACTCCTCAGCCTTGCCCTCCTTCCTGTCTGCACACTGATGAAATCCGCAGCAGTTGGCACCCTTGTTTCATTATCGTCTGAGCTGTGAAACAGTGATATGCAGACTTGTCCACCAGCCCTCCCACTGACAAATAATCCAACACAACATGTAGTTTGGCATTAATGCCCTCAGTCTCTTCCACCTCTGGGTGAGGGCCAGGTGCATGGCCCATGGGACCTCAGCCAGAAGTCATCAAAAAGAATAAGTGACTGCTCCATGACTTGTGGCTCACACTGCTTGGTTGATTTTGAATGGGTTAAGATAGATGACCATGGAATTTAGGAGATGACTGAGCATTCATGTATAGCTCGGGTAGAAAAAAAATTCAAAGGAACTGGAGGCAATACTAGCCATATAATCTAAAACTGCCTCAACATGTTCTGGCCTCACCATTCATGCAGCGGTACTCAGGCCTAAGAAATAACAAAGACAATCCTGTGGCCTGCGTGTGTAGCACCCTGAAAACCAGGTAGTTGAACACCTAGGACCCCGCATAACACCAATCTCACAAAGGGTTAAAACAGCCGACCTGAAACCCTAGTCACCCCCCTCAGGGAAGGACAGACACACCAGTGGGTAGGACCAGGCAGTTAGGAAATGCCCACCTAGGGTTCTGGAGAGCCCAAGGCGGGAAAACAGGTATATTAGTTCAAGGTTAAGTTTGCAGTGGAGGTGAAGTCTGGCAGGTGCCAGGGTCGGAGCCCTGACACCTTAGCTAGGTGGCAGACGGTAGCTGTAGTCTGCAGCAAATGTGAAGACGGCTGCCGGAGGTCCGAGGTGGACCGGCACAGGGTTGTAGCTCGCCGGTACCAACACCGGAGAACTTACCCGGAAACCGTGTGCACAGAGGGGGTACTTGGACCCTGAAGCCAGAACTGGTACCGACGGCATAGCTAATTAACCAATTGAGGTTAGGATTATAGGTCCTGTCCCAACCTAAGTCCTGAAAAGTAGACAACTACCCACAGAGAGGAATAGGGCAACCAAAAGGGCCCGTAGATCCCAAGGGTCAGCGTCAGACGAGCACGGCTCCTAACCAAAGGAGCGGGAGCAGACTCCCGTGTTTCACACCGGGAAGTCCTTTCTACAAAACACCGAGTGCAGAGGAGAGACTTTGACTACCAACCTGGGTATGGGATCAGATACACCCATCTACGGCAGCCGGCCACCATCACCTTGGTTTACCACAGGACTTGTGTGCTTTATTCGACCGTGAGTAACATCCCCGGCCTGGCCTGGTACATCCGGAGAACCCCTCGAGCTGCACCGTAGATCTGGATCCGAGCAGTGCTGGCTGCTGGTGCGGGGGTGTTCTGGACTGTCAGTGGTGCTCCGCTGCAAACTTTTTGAAAGCCGCCATCTTTGACGCCATTTTTCGGCGCGAAAAACAACAGCCCAACATCTTCTTCCCCGAGAAAGGGAGCAATGCTGAATCCCCGCCCCCTGGGAACAAGGCCAGAAGGAAAACCCTGAAACCGAAAGCGAAACTAGCAAGCCGCATCAGAGGACTGTTCCTAAAAAACCAGGGGGGGCAGTCGAGAATAGCGGCATGTGATCCGAGGAAATAAGAGGCAGGGACACCAGGACTCTGCCATCTTCCGTTCCTGGACACCACCTTGAGAGGATGTCTGACCGGTCCGGCAACCCGAAGATGGAGAAATTTGCCCCCAGGACTGCTGAACAGATGTGCCGAAGAATCCAGGCCCAGGCCAACTTTCTACTAAAAAGATGGACGGCCGAGATGCAGGAACTGGCTGCAGCTGTCCGGGCCCATGAAGTGGAGATGACCTCAGAGGAGCGGGTAAGCGACCCACGCCCCATTATCCCACCGGGACTGGCCCAACAGGCTGAAGAGCTCGGTCTGCCCTCGTCCGCTATGCCGCCTCCCACACTGCCCGTGCCTGTAGCTGGCTCCCCACTTGGTCCGCTACCACAAGCCACGGCAGCAGTACCCGTTCCATCTGCCTGCGAGGACCCGGCAACGGGGTCCTCGGGCCATGAGCACGCCACCGCTCCGGCACCCGTAACAGCCCCGCGAAACACCAAATCCCGGAAGACATCCCCTCTGGCCCTGAGCCCGGCCGCACCAGAGATGACATCATCCCCGATCCTGGAGAAGGCAGCGCACTCAATGACGTCAGCCCCGGCAATCCGCTCGGCCGCAGCAAAGGCGACGCACGACCGGAAGTCAGCAAAGACGCCGGCCGCTCCCCAGTACCCGGTCCAGGCTGAAGCGCAGCCGGGATGCTCCTGCAGGGCGGCAGAGCAGGCCGTGGATCAACAGAGCCCTCTTCCACTTCACGTGAGCCCTGTCGTAGCCGGCAGTGAGGGCGTCCAGATGGTCCAAGCCCCTGAGCAGGAGGCAGCAGAGTGCGGAACCCATACTCCATATTGGAAGCGGCAGCGGCAGCAGCTGAAGACAGAGATCGCGGCCAGGGAGAAGCAGAAAGCCAAAGTCCTGAACAGAACCATACGGGAGAAGGATAACCTCCGACAGGCAACTTTCCGAGTGCGGGGCCCCACGTTCCAAGGATAGGTCCGGCACTTTAACCCCCAGAAGGGATGGGGCTTTATCTATGATCCGAGCCTGGAGGCCGAGATTTTTGTATCCCGGAGGGACGTGGCCCCTCATTTGCCCATGGGTCACCCGGATCGTGACCTGGAGCCAGGAGAGCTGGTCTCCTATACCCGGCACTGCGAATAGAGGGGGTGGTTTGCCCTCGATGTAAAGAAGTGGGGGAAGATGGAAGAAGAGGTGTGCCTCCACCCCCGTCTGCCATCTTCAAGTGAAGAAAGTTACTAAGGTAGCGGTTTCAGGCTACCCCTGTTACAGTTAACCCTGTTATAAGCTTTACAGTTCATGGACCAATGCTTTGGACTGGAAAGCCAACCCAAAAACTATTGGGCCTTGTAAATAATTCGTGGTTACACTTGTTGCTCATGGCAGCCACTGGAGAGGCAGATTGGAGAAAGGGCCTGCGGTAGAGTCAGCCGAGGCCCAGTCACTACCAAAACCGGTGACTAACCTCCAGGCCAGGGGTCCCTGGACTTGGGAACCCGTGACAAGGACTGCCAGGTAAGTAACTGTTTACCCGGCCCGTGTGGGCGTCACCCGGACCCGTTCCTGGACTTGGGAAAAGGGGTTCGCACCAGTGTTTAGCGGTGGCACCAGGGAGCAGGTTGTTTGGGTGGGAGCAACAAGGAGGTGGCCCGGTCCGTCCCGTTCCGTTTAAATGTGTAACGTTTAAGAAATGTGCCTCCCGTAAGGGAAGAAAAATTACATATGTTAGTATAATGTGCAGTTAAGGTTAAAAATAAATAGTGATGGTCGGACAGTCCGCGGACGGCCTGTATTCAACCAAGGGGGAATGTAGCGCCCTGGAAAACCAGGTAGTTACACACGTAGGCTCCCGCATAACACCAATCCCAAAAAGCGTTAAAACAGCCGACCTGAAACCCAAGTCACCAGTGGGCGGGACCAGGCAGTTAGGAAACGCCCACCTAGAGTTCTGGAGATCCCGGGGCGGAAAAACAGGCAGATTAGTTCTAGTTTAAGTTTGGAGTGGGGGGTGAAGTCTGGCAGGTGCCAGGGTCAGAGCCCTGACACCTTGGCTAGGTGGGAGACGGTAGCTGGAGTCTGAAGGAGACGGGAAGATGGCTGCCGGAGATCCGAGGTGGACCAGGACAGGGTTGTAGCCCGCCGGTACCGACACCGGAGAACCGACCCGGAAACCGTGTGCACAGAGGGGGTACTTGGACCCTGAAGCCAGGACCGGCATTGACGGCCTAGCTAATTAACCAATTGAGGGCAGGATTACAGGTTCTGTCCCAACCTAAGTCCTGAAAAGTAGACAACCACCCACAGAGAGGAATAGGGCAACCAAAAGGGCCCGTAGATCCCAAGGGTCAGCGTCAGATGAGCACGGCTCCCAACCAAAGGACCGGGAGTGGACTCCCGTGTTTCCCACCGGGAAGTCCTTTCTACAAAACACCAAGTGCAGAGGAGAGAGACTTTGACTACCAACCCGGGTGTGGGATCAGATGCGCCCGTCTGCGGCAGCCGGCCACCATCACTTTAGTTTACCACAGGACTTGTGTGCTTTATTCGACCGTAACATCCCCGGCCTGGCCGGGTGCACCGGCCCCTGCAACCACCATCCTCAGCATAGAGACACTGGGCCCCGGGACATCCCTCCCACGGAGGGGTTAACATTAGTGTTGAGCCACCCCCCTAGTGTTCGAGTTCGGTCCGGTTCATCAAACGGCGACTCAGTTCGGCGAACGTTCAATGAACACCTTCGAACCCCATTTAAAACAATGGCAGGCAAACACAAACACATACAAACACATAGAAAACACATTCTAAGGTGTCGAAAAGGTGACAAACAACTCACAAGACACCACAAACACATGGAAAAGTGATAAGTACATATACTCATGCGAAAACAAAAGAGCTAGATGAGTAAAAGGAGGAGGATACACAGATATTGGAGTATCTGCAAGTGAACATTGATGCCATTACTGTGCAACTTGAGCCTTGCTCATTTTGGGCTTGCAATCTAGAAAAATGGCCTTAACTCGCCAACTACGCCTTGGGGATTGTGTCGTGTCCCGCAGCCAGCGTTCTCTCGGAACGTGTCTTCAGTGCTGCTGGTTGTGTGCTGACAGATAAGCGCATGCATCTGTCCAGTGACAATGTAGACAGACTAATGTGGGCATCACACGAGACGATCTATCGTGCGATATGTCGTCGGTGTCACTGTTTTCGTGAAGCACATCCGGCATCGTTTGCGACATCATTTCATGTGACAACTACGAGCGTCTCAGAACGTTCGCAAATCGGTTAAAAATCATGTATTGTTTACACATCGTTTATTTTTAAAAAATTGTTTATTTTTCTTTGCTTCGGTTTTTCATCGTACCCGGGGTAGCACATATCGCTCCGTGTGATGAATTGCAGCTTACCTGCGGCCGCCGCCAATGTTAAAGGAAGAAGGTGGGCGGGATGTTTACGTCCCGCTCATCTCCGCCCCTCCGCTTCTATTGGCCGGCGGCTGTGTGACGTCGCTGTCGCATACTTCAGGAAGTGGATGTTCGCCGCCCACAGCGACGTCTCTCAGCAGGTAAGTACGTGTGACGGGGGTTTAACGACCTTGTGCAACACGGGCAGCGATTTGCCCATGACGCACAAACGACGGGAGCGGATACGATCACTCGTGCGGTCGCACGATAGATCGTATCGTGTGACGCCCGCATAACGTTCATCAAGATGAACAAATCATGGATCTTCAAGGACTTTTCTAACCCTGTGTCATCCTGGGGAGATGAAAGGCTGGTGGATTTTTGAATGTGCCTGATGCAAATAACAATTTTAAGTTTGCAACTGTGGGACAACTGATGCTAGTGAAGTGGTGTGTGGCCCAATTTTTGGAAAAGAGGGAGACTGTGGTTGGAGTCCTTGCTGTGTTTTACATGATTTTAGAAGGGCATGACATGCCTAAGAGGTTGACTTTCAGCATCTGCAAGTTGTTGGCTACAGAAATGCTGCCTTTCAACCCGGTGGACACAGAGGATTTTTGAGACCTTATACCCATCGTAGTGCCCCAAGAGCAGATGCCCAGTCTTTACTCCTTCTCCAAGAAAGGTGTGCCTGCGCTACACCAGCATGTCGCACACAACATCACAGCTTCCTTGAGAAACTCTGTGTGTGACAGGGTGCATTTTACCACAGATACTTGGACCAGTAAGCCTGGACAGGGGCGTTACATGTCGCTGACTGGGCACTGGGTAACTATGGTGAGAGATGGAGAAGGGTCTGCTGTACAAGTCTTTCCGTCCCCATGAGTTGTGTGTCAATCCTTCCTCTGTATGTAGAAGTTCCTCCACTGCTTCTGCCTCCTCAGCCTCATCTAGGTCCTGAACCTACGCTCAAAACCTGCCTGGTAAGGCCACCCACGTTGTTACTGTGCACAAGGAATCCCGCACACCTCCTTACTATCCTGGCAGCAGAGCTCAACGCCATCATGCGGTCAAATCTTTACTTTGAAATGTATGGGAAATGTGAGTCACACCGCTGAAGAGTTGTGGACCGTTAGCTCTAGAGACCGAGTTTCATCAATGGTTGTCTCCACTCAACCAGCAGCCAGGGAAGGCCGTGTGCGACAATGATGCAAACCTGGGTACGGCCCTTCGCCATGACAATATTACACACATGCCTTGTATGGCTCACGTGTTCAACATGGTTATCCAGCAATTTTGAAACCACTATCCCAGCCTACATGGCCTTCTGCAGAGGGCATGCTCACTATGTGCTCACTTCCACCATTCACACCCCGCAGCTGAACAACTTGCATCACTCCAGAAGTCTTTTGGTCTGCCGGTTCACCACCTGAAATGCGATGTGCCGTCACGTAGGAATTTGAAACTGCACAGGTTGCAGCATCTGTGGCAGCACCGGCGAGCCCTGCTGCAATACATTATGATGTATAGCCTGGGCTAACGAGATCCAGAGGTGGGGCAGATCACACTGCTGGAGTGGTCTCAGATCAAGGACCTATGCACCCTTCTTCACAGTTTACAGATGGCGACGAAGATGTTTGGCGCTGACGATGCCATTATCAGCATGACAATTCCGGTCATCTAAATGCTGGAGCACACTGTAAACAGTATTCAGAGTCAGGTGGTGTGACAAGAGGAAGGGGAGGAAGTACAGGATGAGTCATATGCGGAAGGGATAACAAGATCTGCAAGGTCAGCAGCACCAAGGCGGCAGACATGGGACGGTGGGGGATAGGAATTAAGAAGGGTGCATAGTAGCAGCCAAACTGTTGAGGAAGGTGCAGGAGCCCTGGAAGAAAAGGAGGACGAACTGGCGATGGGCATGGAAGACTCAGCAGATGAGGGGGACCTTGATCACATTTCGGTTTTTCTAGGTTGGGGGGAGAGGGCAGAGGAAGGAAGCATGATTCTCACCTCGCCGCCACCAACACAGCAAGGACTTGGTCCTCCTGGATGCGCAAGACACATAAGCGCCTTCTTGCTGCACTACCTACAACATGACCCTCGGATTGTCAGAATTAGAAGTAATGCTGACTACTGGGTTGCCACACTGTTAGATCCCTGTTACAAGACAAAATTTGGCGAAATAAGTCCTTCCATAGAAAGGGACGCACGTATGCAGGAGTATCCGCAGAAGCTGGTACGCAATCTTAGATCTACTTTTCCACTAAACACCAGTACTGCACAGAGTGAATCTCAACGCTTTGTCATGGCTAGGAGGAAATGGTCTTTTACTTGTCTACATCTGAGGAACCGAGGGCTGGCTGCTGCGCTGAGACGGCATTGATTAGGGTGTCCCTGCAGAGTTGCAAATTTGGTCTATACAAAAATGAGTGGAAAAAAGACAGATGCTGGTAGAAAGGGTAACAGGTGTATTGGAAAGGGAAAAAAAGTTTGTGTCCATGAGTTTGGTGGTTAAGCAACAGTAACATCTGCTGAAGAAATACCATCTGTTACGGGGGGGCTGGAAGATTTGGATAAGGTGGTATATATCCCAATCGCCAGTCGAGGTCCACCGTGCTCCCAGATGGAAAAGGAGAGGCTGGCAACCCGAAGGTTAGGCGAAGGATACAGAGCTGGATGGCTCTCAAACTAATAGTAGCCTGAACCGAGTTAGTCGACACTCGAATCTGGAGACTGTGAATCCTGTTAGTGTCACAGGGTCCACACACCCAGCCAAGGAACTCCCTGTTAACAACACAGGGGCCATTGGGTACGCTGTCCGTGTGCGTAGGGGGAACACCTGTGGACAGCAGATGCAGCAACAGCAACCCAGTTAATGCCACTGTGCTGCACTAGCAGGACTGGTAGGACAGAAGCTGGTCTTAACCGTTCTGCGTTACCAAGTGTGGTGGCGTCCTGCACCGACACCCTTTCCCTGCCTACATCTGGCCTAAAGCCGCAATGGGTTCAACACATGGATGTGTGCTCTGTCTGAGCATAATGGAATAATGCGCACCTCCTTGTTGTCTACAGCCCCTTTTATAACCTGGTCTGCCCCAACCCAGGGTGGACCACAATGCACCTCCAGGAGCCAATAGCAGAGTGCCATGTCATTAGTGACATAACCAGTGGCCTATCCGGAACCTCCACTTCAATGATGACCTCATGGCAGCCACGCCCCAAATACCTCACCAGTCATTGTCTGGTGAACAATGCTGAGGTGCCAAATCATAGGGGCGGGCATCTGCGAGCCAGTCTGGAGTGGCCACATCATCAGGACACCTGATGCCCTCTGGACTATCATGGACTGCCACCTCACGAACATGGCCAGTGAGTTCCTTAACAGACCTAGCCTCTGATGCACTAAGTGCCTGAGCATGCTCAGTAGCCTGAACAATAGTGTCAGAAAACAGACTATCAGCTTTTGCATGCTCTGTAGGCACAACACAGGACTTAAGCCCACTTTAAATGCTTCAATATATCTCACAATCCGTCGTTGGGGTCAAGTTGTGACGCACATCCGGCATCGTTTGTGAGGTATCTGTGTGTGACACCTACGTGCGATCAGGATTGAACGCAAAACCGTTGATCGCAAACACATCGTATCTTTGTCTAGAATTGAATGTTTTGTTGCATGAACCTAGTCCATTGAAACGTGTGACATCCCTCATACGATTTTGATGTCTGAGGCTATGTGCGCAGGTGTGCGCTCTGCACCGCAGCTTAAAAAAGGTCCGCTTCAGAGCGCAGCTGAAAAGCTGCATTCTGAAGCACCTCACAATGTCTGTCATTCCCTAATCTCTGTCAGTCGGTCACTATCTCTGTCCCTCTCTCTCTGTCCATGTCATTCTACCCCTCTTACCCCCTCTCTCATACTCACCGATCCCCGATCTCCGGCGCGGTGCTGCACGGCATTCACACTGCTCAGGTGGCTTTTACTATTTTGAAAAAGCCGGCCGCTCATTAAACAATCTCGTATTCCCTGCTTTCCCCGCCCACCGGCGCCTTTGATTGGTTGCAGTGAGACACGCCCCCACGCTGAGTGACAGGTGTCTCACTGCACCCAATCACAGGAGCGGCGGTGTCTTCTGCAGCTCTGGTCAACTTCATGCAGCAGAGCTGGAAGCGACGCTGGACCATCCTGGATTACGCCAGACAGGGAGGGCTTTTTCGGGCTTATTAAAGTGGTGAACAAGGGTATATGTGTTTTTTATTTCTAATAAAGGATTTTTTCGTGTGTGTGTGTTTATTTACTGTCACTTACAGATTAATCATGGAAGGTATCTTGGGGAGACGCCTGACATGATTAATCTACGATTTAGTGGCGATTTATCCTGGCAGCAGAGCTCAACGCCATCATGCAGTCAAATCTTTACTTTGAAATGTATGGGAAATGTGAGTCACACCGCTGAAGAGTTGTGGACCGTTAGCTCTAGAGACCGAGTTTCATCAATGGTTGTCTCCACTCAACCAGCAGCCAGGGAAGGCCGTGTGCGACAATGATGCAAACCTGGGTACGGCCCTTCGCCATGACAATATTACACACATGCCTTGTATGGCTTACGTGTTCAACATGGTTATCCAGCAATTTTGAAACCACTATCCCAGCCTACATGGCCTTCTGCAGAGGGCATGCTCACTATGTGCTCACTTCCACCATTCACACCCCGCAGCTGAACAACTTGCATCACTCCAGAAGTCTTTTGGTCTGCCGGTTCACCACCTGAAATGCGATGTGCCGTCACGTAGGAATTTGAAACTGCACAGGTTGCAGCATCTGTGGCAGCACCGGCGAGCCCTGCTGCAATACATTATGATGTATAGCCTGGGCTAACGAGATCCAGAGGTGGGGCAGATCACACTGCTGGAGTGGTCTCAGATCAAGGACCTATGCACCCTTCTTCACAGTTTACAGATGGCGACGAAGATGTTTGGCGCTGACGATGCCATTATCAGCATGACAATTCCGGTCATCTAAATGCTGGAGCACACTGTAAACAGTATTCAGAGTCAGGTGGTGTGACAAGAGGAAGGGGAGGAAGTACAGGATGAGTCATATGCGGAAGGGATAACAAGATCTGCAAGGTCAGCAGCACCAAGGCGGCAGACATGGGACGGTGGGGGATAGGAATTAAGAAGGGTGCATAGTAGCAGCCAAACTGTTGAGGAAGGTGCAGGAGCCCTGGAAGAAAAGGAGGACGAACTGGCGATGGGCATGGAAGACTCAGCAGATGAGGGGGACCTTGATCACATTTCGGTTTTTCTAGGTTGGGGGGAGAGGGCAGAGGAAGGAAGCATGATTCTCACCTCGCCGCCACCAACACAGCAAGGACTTGGTCCTCCTGGATGCGCAAGACACATAAGCGCCTTCTTGCTGCACTACCTACAACATGACCCTCGGATTGTCAGAATTAGAAGTAATGCTGACTACTGGGTTGCCACACTGTTAGATCCCTGTTACAAGACAAAATCTGGCGAAATAAGTCCTTCCATAGAAAGGGACGCACGTATGCAGGAGTATCCGCAGAAGCTGGTACGCAATCTTAGATCTACTTTTCCACTAAACACCAGTACTGCACAGAGTGAATCTCAACGCTTTGTCATGGCTAGGAGGAAATGGTCTTTTACTTGTCTACATCTGAGGAACCGAGGGCTGGCTGCTGCGCTGAGACGGCATTGATTAGGGTGTCCCTGCAGAGTTGCAAATTTGGTCTATACAAAAATGAGTGGAAAAAAGACAGATGCTGGTGGAAAGGGTAACAGGTGTATTGGAAAGGGAAAAAAAGTTTGTGTCCGTGAGTTTGGTGGTTAAGCAACAGTAACATCTGCTGAAGAAATACCATCTGTTACGGGGGGGCTGGAAGATTTGGATAAGGTGGTATATATCCCAATCGCCAGTCGAGGTCCACCGTGCTCCCAGATGGAAAAGGAGAGGCTGGCAACCCGAAGGTTAGGCGAAGGATACAGAGCTGGATGGCTCTCAAACTAATAGTAGCCTGAAACGAGTTAGTCGACACTCGAATCTGGAGACTGTGAATCCTGTTAGTGTCACAGGGTCCACACACCCAGCCAAGGAACTCCCTGTTAACAACACAGGGGCCATTGGGTACGCTGTCCGTGTGCGTAGGGGGAACACCTGTGGACAGCAGATGCAGCAGCAGCAGCAACCCAGTTAATGCCACTGTGCTGCACTAGCAGGACTGGTAGGACAGAAGCTGGTCTTAACCGTTCTGCGTTACCAAGTGTGGTGGCGTCCTGCACCGACACCCTTTCCCTGCCTACATCTGGCCTAAAGCCGCAATGGGTTCAACACATGGATGTGTGCTCTGTCTGAGCATAATGGAATAATGCGCACCTCCTTGTTGTCTACAGCCCCTTTTATAACCTGGTCTGCCCCAACCCAGGGTGGACCACAATGCACCTCCAGGAGCCAATAGCAGAGTGCCATGTCATTAGTGACATAACCAGTGGCCTATCCGGAACCTCCACTTCAATGATGACCTCATGGCAGCCACGCCCCAAATACCTCACCAGTCATTGTCTGGTGAATAATGCTGAGGTGCCAAATCATAGGGGCGGGCATCTGCGAGCCAGTCCGGAGTGGCCACATCATCAGGACACCTGATGCCCTCTGGACTATCATGGACTGCCACCTCACGAACATGGCCAGTGAGTTCCTTAACAGACCTAGCCTCTGATGCACTAAGTGCCTGAGCATGCTCAGTAGCCTGAACAATAGTGTCAGAAAACAGACTATCAGCTTCTGCATGCTCTGTAGGCACAACACAGGACTTAAGCCCACTTTACATGCTTCAATATATCTCACAATCCGTCGTTGGGGTGAAGTTGTGACGCACATCCGGCATCGTTTGTGAGGTATCTGTGTGTGACACCTACGTGCGATCAGGATTGAACGCAAAACCGTTGATCGCAAACACATCGTATCTTTGTCTAGAATTGAACAATTTGTTGCATGAACCTAGTCCATTGAAACGTGTGACATCCCTCATACGATTTTGATGTCTGAGGCTATGTGCGCAGGTGTGCGCTCTGCACCGCAGCTTAAAAAAGGTCCGCTTCAGAGCGCAGCTGAAAAGCTGCATTCTGAAGCGCCTCACAATGTCTGTCATTCCCTAATCTCTGTCAGTCGGTCACTATCTCTGTCCCTCTCTCTCTGTCCATGTCATTCTACCCCTCTTACCCCCTCTCTCATACTCACCGATCCCCGATCTCCGGCGCGGTGCTGCACGGCATTCACACTGCTCCGGTGGCTTTTACTATTTTGAAAAAGCCGGCCGCTCATTAAACAATCTCGTATTCCCTGCTTTCCCCGCCCACCGGCGCCTTTGATTGGTTGCAGTGAGACACGCCCCCACGCTGAGTGACAGGTGCCTCACTGCACCCAATCACAGGAGCGGCGGTGTCTTCTGCAGCTCTGGTCATCTTCATGCAGCAGAGCTGGAAGCGACGCTGGACCATCCTGGATTACGCCAGACATGGAGGGCTTTTTCGGGCTTATTAAAGTGGTGAACAAGGGTATATGTGTTTTTTATTTCTAATAAAGGATTTTTTCGTGTGTGTGTGTTTATTTACTGTCACTTACAGATTAATCATGGAAGGTATCTTGGGGAGACGCCTGACATGATTAATCTACGATTTAGTGGCAGCTATGGGCTGCCAATAACTCCTTATTACCCCGATTGCCAACGCACCAGGACAAATCGGGAAGAGCCGGGTACAGTCCCAGAACTGTCGCATCTAATGTATGCGGCAATTCTGGACGGCTGCTGGCTGATATTGTTAGGCTGGGGGGCTCCCATAACGTGGAGCTCCCCATCCTGAGAATACCAGCCTTCAGCCGTATGGCTTTATCTGGCTGGTTTTAAAATTGGGGGGGACTGCACACAAGTTTTTTTAATTATTTAATTATTTATTTCACTGCACAGTATAGACACACCCACCGACTGCTGTGATTGGGTGCAGTGAGACACCTGTCACTCAGCGTGGGGGCGTGTCTCACTGCAACCAATCATAGGCACCGGCGGGCGGGGAAAGCAGGGAATATGAGATTGTTTAATGAGCGGCCAGCTTTTTCAAAATAGTAAAAGCCGCCGGAGCAGTGTGCAGCGCCGCGCCGGAGATCGGGGATCCATGAGTATATGAGAGAGGGCTGCTCAATTCAGTTACTCAGGAGTTTAGCGGTCACCGGTGAGTCCTTCACTGGTGACCGCTAATCAGGACGCGACACAGACAGAGCCGCGGCATGACAATGAAGTTGGGTGAAGTTAACCCGAGTTCATTCTGATCGTGCAGCTCTTTCTGTGTCTGCTGTCATCTGCCATTCAGCTCTGCTACATGGCTGTCTGTGTCTGCTGTTAGCGGCCATGTAGCAGAGCTGAATGGCAGATGACATAGTAAAAATGCATCTTTACACATTACACACGCTTGGCAAGTCAATAAATAAATAAAAAAAAAGGGTGCCCAATGCATACATCACAGAACACATGATCTAAAGGATCGCACACAAAACTGATCAATTTAACATAGACTACTAACGCACGTGTGACAGCAAATGAACGACCTACGTGCGATCTCATAAGATCCCATATGCAACCTGGGCGTGTCACATCACAACTAATTGCAACGTGTAAAGCAGGCTTTAGACACGGCACGGAGTCCAAGTACTGTGCAAAGAGGCTTTTCGCACTAAGTGTGGGAGCATTCTCAGTAGCACGAACTGAGGACTTTGCCTCAGGAATGGCACAGTCATTCTGAGCATGCTCACTAGGCGAAACACTGGACTTAGGCGGGGTCTGGGGTAAATCAGCACACGCATACGCACTAGCCGTCTCTCCACACTTAGAGGTGGAGGAGGAAGCAGCCAGCTGGATGACCCGAGTCACAACCAAAAATGGCAGCTGACGCCTGGGAACAACTGGAACCGCAGCAGGCTGCTTGCGTCTACGGCGGCACTGATTCGTAACACCAACTACCAGCCAAAATAAGAGGTGTACTTCTTCCAATGGATAATCTGATGATACCTTTTTTCACGGACACGACCATCGCAACCAAATGTAGATGAGGCACCAAAAGAGCGGGTGCTTCAATGGATCTCAAGTGCTCCATCAAGTGGCCTCTTCTCCACCTCAACTTCAATATCCAAAATACTCCATTCCTCTGTGGTGTCAACCCAATCGCACTTGCTTCCTGACAGCTCTCAAGTTTCCACCACCCCTGCTGAGTATGGGGTAACAGAGATGGTTGAGTCTGCAGAGCTGTTCAGTCACACTATAGCCTGGGAATCAGAGGTCTGCTCTAAAGCTGCAGTGAGTCCAGACAGGAAAATGATCTGCACTGATGCCCAGAAGCTTTGTGAGTTGGATCCAGGCCCCGATGAAGAAGGTTCTGAGCATAATGTACACCCTCATTCCCAAACTATAAATCCTCCTGGTGGAGAAAATGGGGAACATGCTTATGAGGCTCAGATACCTGATTGGAATGACAACTTTACTATTCGGTCAGGGCAGGAAGAGGTTGGCTCGGCGGAGTCAGGACGAGGGGAATGAAAACACACAGAGTGATGATGAGGTTGTAGACCCCACTTATTGTCAAACCACAGTCAGTCAGTCGATGAGGTCAGCAGAGGAGGTGGAGGAGGATGCTACTGATGACGAGGTTAGGTTGCATCTTCCTTGACAGAGACAAAGTACTGGAAGCAGGTCAACAAATGAATCCTCAGCCACAACTCTGCCTCTGAGCAGAAGTTGTAGTGGCTCTGCAGGTCGCATGGGCTGTAAGCCTTGCCTAGCCTGGGGCTTTTTTTACATCGCAAAAAGATCACCCAAGTGATGTCATCTGTAAGATTTGTCACCAATCTCTAAGTAGAGGCAAAAAACTCACTACTTTGAGTACTTTGTCCATGAACTGTCACATGTATATAAAGTGATAGCGTGAGGATGTATTGATGAGCTTTATCCACTGTGAATGCAATATGCTTTTTTTCCGTTCATTGTATGCATTGTTGCAGATTTACCCCCAAGGGGCGGCTGTTTTTTTGCATCTGCCTTTGACTGTTTGGTCACTATATCAATAGCAAAATGGTCTTCAGCTGTGGACTTGGAGACCGGACCAGGTGTTGTCTGCGAACTGAAGGAAAAGCTAAAGGTGTGCATTACAGCAAGGAGCCACCGCGGAAACATTTTGGTGGATTGAGAGGAGACTCGTGTTGGTGTTTGGTGAGGAGAAACGTAACGCCTGTGAGCAGCATCCTGTGCCGGAGACAGACATTCTTCTGGTACTGTCTATACTGTTTACCATGAGAGGATTGTAAACTCTGTATTTATGGCAACTGGACACCACAGTACCCAGGTACAGTAGGCTGGGCCCAGACAGTAAAGCGTGCACGCAACATTTTGTTTTGTTAACAAAACACATATCTGTTATACATAGGCCGACTCTATAGACAATAAGACTTGCTGCCTCTGCTCTGTCAATTTGTCAGTTACAGTTAAAATCCTAGAGGGACAGCAACACATGTTTGCATTGACTGTTGCTGTAGAAGATTTCCAGGACTTTGTTGCTGAGCTGTGTGGTTTGAATTACCACTGTTACCATCTGCCTTATCTGTAAAGGTCCAGTCACACTAAGCACCTTATCAGCGATCCCAACAACGATAGGGATCGCTGGTAAGTTGCTAGGAGGTTGCTGGTGAGATGTCACACTGCGACGCTCCAGCGATCCCACCAGCAACCTGACCTGGCAGGGATCACTGGAGCGTCGCTACACGAGTTGCTGGTGAGCTCACCAGCAACCAGTGACCAGCCCCCAGCGCCGCGTGGAAGATGCTGCGCTTGGTAACTAAGGTAAATATCGGGTAACCAACCCGATATTTACCTTGGTTACCAGCGCACGGAGCTACACGTGCAGAGAGCAGGGAGCAGCGCACACTGGGCGCTGGCTCCCTGCTCTCCTAGTTACAGCACACATCGGGTTAATTACCCGATGTGTGCTGCAGCTACATGTGCACAGAGCAGGGAGCAGTGCACACCACTTAGCGCTGGCTCCCTGCTCTCTTAGCTACAGCACACATCGGGTTAATTAACCCAATGTGTCCTGAAGCTACATGTGCACAGAGCAGGAGCCGGCACTGACAGTGAGAGCGGGGGAGGCTGGTAACAAAGGTAAATATCGGGTAACCAAGGACAGGGCTTCTTGGTTACCTGATGTTTACTGTGGTTACCAGCCTCCGCAGAAGCTGGCTCCTGCTGCCTGCACATTTAGTTGTTGCTGTCTCGCTGTCACACACAGCGATCTGTGCTTCACAGCGGGACAGCAACAACTAAAAAATGGCCCAGGACATTCAGCAACAACCAACGACCTCACAGCAGGGGCCAGGTTGTTGCTGGATGTCACACACAGCAACATCGCTAGCAACGTCACAAAAGTTGTTCGTTAGCAGCGATGTTGCTAGCGATGTTGCTTAGTGTGACGGGGCCTTAAGGCTTCAGCTAGCAATGGTATTCAGGGGGGTTAATGTGTTTTGTCTATGTTTAGGTAGATAAGCTGTAAGCTCTTGTGATGCGCCACTGGTAAGTCGTGTTTGCAAACACATACACACACACACACACACACACAATTACTACTGCTACACGATTATGCTATTACGAGTATCGCAGAATAGGGGTGTAGTTTTTTGGACTTGTGAATAGATTGCTCTATTCTTTCAGTTTTATGCATGGTCCTTATTGTTTGTTTTGTGAAAGTTAAACAATCATTTATCAACCCGACTACCTAGAGTCCTTTTACTGTTGCGTGGTTTTGCTGTATACTGGGGAGCCCACCCTGTACACGACTTAAATGAAACATAAGTCTATGTGTAAGGGCCACTATGCTACAATGCTTAGATAATAGATAGCAAAACAAGCACACTATGAGAAGCATCTGTGGCAACCTTTTAGCATTTAGATAATAAGAACTGCTCACCTTTGCTGGTTGTGCGCCCCCGCACAACTTCAGTGAAAGTTTAACAGTCTGGGGTTCCTCCGATCTGAATCCTGTGTTCAGGCTTTAAGGATCCAGGCTTGGGGTATCTTTGTCGGCTACTGAGTTCCACCAGCACCATGGAATTCAGGTTTTTAATCCTCGATCCTCCAGCTAACCAGCTGGATTCTTTAATGGGTCAGCAGGTCCTTTGCAGCTATTACCGAATCCCAGTATGGGGAAGGTAAATGGATAGATTGCTCTCGGTCTGATTATAGCGCAATAAGGAAGTCTGCTGGTATTATTTGTTGTACTTTATTATTTAAGTACTCCTATTGATACAACGCGTTTCAGCAGAAGATACCTGAGATACCTGATGAAAGCATTTCTGCTGAAACGCGTTGTATCAATAGGAGTACTTAAATAATAAAGTACAACAAATAATACCAGCAGACTTCCTTATTGCGCTATAATCAGACCGAGAGCAATCTATCCACTATGCTACAATGCGGCCTAGCGGGGTGGTGCAACCAACATCTGCCCCATCAATGGCATCTGCATGCTCTTCATCCTCTGTGACTGTGGGGACAGCAGTCACACATGCTTTTTGACGCTGACCTTCCACCCCTTTAACCGCAACAGGCAGTGTGATTGGCAGGTCGTCAGTTGTTTTTGAAGTGGAAACAGCTGCTGGTGTTGAGCTCTCTCAGACATCGAGAGAACCACCTTTGGATGAAGGCAACATTATATCCACGCTTGCACCTTTGTCACAGATTGGCTGGACTACCTGCAGTTAAAAATTGCGTAGCAGAAATGGAGAGGTGGTGTACAATGCAGAGTTGGTCTAGCTTTATTGACAGCTGAAGAACCAACACTGAATATCACAGACAATGAAACTATGCCCCTAAAAGTGTCAGCACTTTTTGCAATTAAAATTGCGTAGCAAAAATGGACAGGTGTGTAGAATGCACAGTTGGTGTACCTTGCTTGACAGCAGAGGAAACCTAAAGGGTGCTTTACACGCTGTGACATCGCTAGCGATTACTAGCGATGTTGCATGCGATTGCACCCGCCCCTGTCGTTGTAACGATGTGTGGTGATCGCTGCCGTAGTGAATATTATCGCTACGGCAGCGTCACGCGCACATACCTGATCTGCGACATCGCTGTGACTGCCGAACAATCCCTCCCTCAAGGGGGAGGTGCGTTCAGCGTCACCGCGACGTCACTGCGAAGTCACTAAGTGGCCACCCAATCAAAGCGGAGGAGCGGAGATGAGCGGGACGAACATCCCGCCCACCTCCTTCCTTCCGCATTGCTGGCGGGACACAGGTAAGGAGAGGTTCCTTGTTCCTGTGGTGTCACACGTAGCGATGTGTGCTGCCACGGGAACGAGGAACAACATCGTTACTGCAGCAGCAACGATAATTGAGATTAGGGGGGATGTCACTGATTAGCGATTTTAAACATTTTTGCAACGATTCAAAATCGCTAATAGGTGTCACCCGCAACGACATCGCTAACGCGGCCTGATGTGCGTCACTAAATCCGTGACCCCAACGACATCGCTTTAGTGATGTCATAGCGTGTAATACCACCTTTAGTTAGTATCCCAGTCAATTTTAGTATGCCCCTAAAAGCGGCAACACGTTTTGCAATTAAAATTGCGTAGCAAAAATGCACAGGTGTGTAGAATGCACAGTTGGTGTACCTTGCTTGACAGGAGAGGAACCCTAAGTTAGTATCCCAGACAAATTTAGTATGCCCCTAAACGTGTCAGCATTTTTCCAATTAAAATTGCGTAGAAATAATGTACAGGTGTGTAGAATCCACAGTTCGTGTACCTTGCTTGACAGCAGAGAAACCCTAAGTTAGTATCCCGGATAATTTTAGTATGCCTCTAAAAATGTCAGCACTTTTTGCAATTAAAATTGCAAAGCAAAAATGGAGAGGTGTGTAGAATGCACAGGTGCTGTAGCTAGCTTGTCAGCAGAGGAAGCCTCACTTTCTATCCCTGCCAATGAAAAAATGCCCCAAGGAATTGCCTGAGCTGATTTAGCCAGACGCTGTGATATAAACCCCTGCACAGTGCTGGCACAGATTTGCCTAGCAAAAGCTGGCTATGAACGGCTTTAATGTAGCCCTGAAAAGGGCTGAAATTAGAAGTAGTCCCTAATCCCTAAAGTGATGTGTAGATTGCACTGTATGTCTATAGCGCACACAGCAGCAGCAGCGGGAGCGGGAGCGGTGACTGTCACCCACCCGCAGCAGAGAGATAATGGTGGCGACGGGTAAAATGGCCGAGACTTATAGGGCAAGTACATGTGACATGCACAGCCAATGACACATGCCCTTGCTTGTTTGGCAAAAATCCACTTTGCTGTGTGTGTGTCTGTGATTAGCTGACAGCCTGGCCCACCTCACTGTACACGCGGCTAGGAAAAAAAAAAATATGGCGATCGCCATTCTTTCAGCACTCAGCAGCAGCACTGATCTAAACCCCATCTCCCCGCACACTATACGCAGAATTTTGATAATATCATGATTCACAGTGACTCACAGTATTACAGTGAAAAGCCAGCTAGTAACTAGCTACTCTTTTTGGTGATAGATCCGTTATCGAACGTAACTCGAACTGCCGAACTTGAAGCAAATCGTTCGAGTTCGTCGAACAACTCGAACACCAACCAAAATCACTCGAATTTGAAATTGGCGAACCGTTCAAATTGAACATCGCTCAACTCTAGTTAACATCCAGCTGCCAGCCCAATGTCCCGTGAGCCCCGCAACGGCAGCGATGATGCTACATCTCACCACACACCGTGGGTGGCGTCACAGACATTCCACAACCAATCCCATATAAATACGTCCCCCTTTTATTTGGAGTGTCCGAGCGACCCCAGTGTCCGGAGAACCCCTCGAGCTGCACCATAGATCAGGATCCGAGCAGCGCCGGCTGCTGACACGGGGGCGGTACACCAGAGGAAGGTGTTTCAATTTGCAGCATAGAAAGCAGAGATCTTCCACATCCTTGTGCTGAGGCAGCTATACTAGCATCAGATGTTCACCTCATTCTTTGGCACACAAACATGTTCAGATTATTAGATGGCCTGTTACAGAGAGCGATTATAACAAAGCCTGTATGCAGCTGTTTTTGTGTGTTCCGCAAAGCTGTGTAATGCAATGCAGTATGACGTTTCACAGATATTCACACAGCAAGGCATGCTGTACGCACTCTGGTTTTTGATAGATTGAGCTAATAAATTACACCAAATGTACGCTGCTACTTTGGAGCACTACGCAAAGCTGTGTGATGCAACGCAGCATGAGGTTTCAGAGATAGTCACAGAGCAAGGCACGCTGTACACACTCTGGTTTTTGATAGATTGAGATAATAGATTATACTGCCTGTACACCACTGTTTTGGACTTCTATGCAAAGCTAGGTGATGTAGCGCTGTGTTTGATTTTGAGTTACGTGCACGTATCACTATACCTCACTCCTATGGCATACTGTCCCTATTCTAGTCAATGCAAAATGGTGGTGTGGCCCGTGATCCAACCTTTTATACAGGCTGATTCACAGGGTGCGTCGGCCAATCACAGCATTTCCAATAGTTGGCATGGCTGTGCTGGTTCCAGAAGTGTCCTCGGCCTAAAAACTTGCTGATTGGATGCTCTGCAACCTTTCAACAAGCTTTACTCAGGTGAAAAACCCAAACAGGAACGAGATAATTAGTAAAATGTTTGAAACCGGTACGGACCCCGAACTTTACAGTTCGGGTATGTTCATCCCTACTAGTGACAGATTCCTTTTAAGTAACAGTCAACTTGGGACCATACCCTGAGCTGACATAGGTTGACAGCTCATCATTATAATAACACATAGAAGGAGGTGCTACCATTCTTTACAGGATAATTGGTAATCAACATATTTTGTAACAGGTCATTATTCAGTCAATAAATGCCAAAGCTTTGATAGTTAGATCATGGTACAATTACGGCAATTTCCAAGATATAATTCTTCTATTGTAAGCTTTTAGTTCACCTTGCAAAGTATTTGGCTGATTTAGTGAACAATTGAATGTCACATTCTGATCCCTAGAGAGATTCCATTTCCATATTTTGTCTCCTAGAAAAGCAGTATGATAGTTGATCGAAACACATATCACTACTATCCCTTCTAGACAAATTACTAAGTCACTCTACTGTGGCTGTCAGCATAGTAAACACAGATATCAATATTTGAGAAAGTAAGGCTCCATCTGTTATAGGGTGGCTGCCAAATGTTCTTCAGAGGAAAATTATATGCAAAGTCACCTCCAGTGACCTTGTTTGGGAGAAGGAAAATGTACAATTCAACGTTCTGTAGGTTCTCAATTTAATTGCCTATTGGTGAAATGACAACCCTTGCTTGGAAAAAAAAAAGTAACCATCCAATGTATGTATTGCTACCTTTCACTGAGAGTACTTTGCAGCTATTTGTTTTGGTGTTAATTTGTAAAATTGTTGGTTATGGATGTTAAAACAAAATGTTTAAAGTGTAACCGTTTTTACATTTTTATTAGAGATGATGGAATACCGTAATATTCATATTCGCTATACTTATTACGAATACTTTGTAATATTTAAATATTGACATAAAAGGCCTCTTAATATGGTGGTTATGATGGTCTCCTAAAAAGAGCCAGCCCTTGGCTAGGTCCTTCCTGGAGGAATAACTGGCTTTTTTCCATGTCGAGACTCCTAACAGAGGCTCCACGGACCTTTTTGATTTGCATACTTCCAAGAGGGCAATACACCTAGGATTTCACTGTGTTGAGCACTTTCGCTGGCTGCCGGTAGTGTTTTCTCTGGCTGGTCTGGTAAGTGATTGCTTTGTAATATTCATATATTTGTTGAGAGTAAAGAGTACTATTCAAGTAAATGGGAAATGCAAGTAATTTTCTGCTGGACCCAACAGAGGTCTGGGGGCCTGAGAAAAAAGCTGAAATGGATAGGAAAGTGAAGAACTGAATGGGGAGAATATGAAGATGTCACAGTATTACGCCACTTATTCTCTCTCTCTCTCCAAGTGCTTCATACTTACCGATCACCAGCATGGCACGGCTGTCACACTGCTCCCGCTGCCTCTCATTCTTCTTGCTCACTCATTAGACTCATACATATTCACTGCTTCTCCCAACCACTGGAGACTGTGATTGCTTGCAGTCATACCCACCCCCATGCTGAGTAACAGCTGTCTGACTGCAACCAATCACAGCCGCCAGTGGGCAGGTCTACATCGTACAGTAAAATAAATAAATATCTTAAAAATACGATTTTAATAAAGTGGGGAAAAAGGGTGGTTTTGTATTTTATTCCAAATAAAGAATTTTTCTTGGTGTATGTGTATTTCTTTTTACTTATAGGATTAGTGATGGGGGTCCCATAGAAGACCCCTTCCCATCACTAATTCTGGGCTTAATGACAGCTGTGAGCTGTTATTAATCCCTCATTACCTCGACTGCCAACGCATCAGCGTAATCTGTATGAGCCTGGTAAAGTGCCGGGACTGTCGCATCTAATGTTTGCGGCAATTCCAGGCGGCCACTGGCTTATATTTTGATGCTGGGTGGCTCCCAATAACGTGGGTCTCCCCAGCATGACAATACCAGCCTCCAGCTGTGAGGCTTTATCTTAGCTGGGCATCAGAATTAGGGCAAACTGCACATCGCTTTTTTTTAACTATTTATTTTACTGTACGATATAAACCCGCCCATTGGCAACTGTGATTGCTTGCAGTCAGACAACTGTCACTTAGCATGGGGGTGGGTCTGAATGCAACCAATCACAGATGCCGGTGATCGGGTGAAGCAGTGAATATGTTTGAACTTAATAAGTGGGTGCAATGAATATGTATGAGTCTGGGTAGTGAAGATGAATGAGAGGCAGCGGGAGCAGTGTGACAGCTGTGCCACACCAGTGATTGGTGAGTATGACGTGCTTGGTGAGAGATGCTGGCAACGTAATGTCCGCAAAATGTTGGCAGAAGGTCTTTTATAGACCCTATGACAATGCGCTGCCAGCCAATCACAGTAATGCCGTAACCAAGAAGGCTATGGCATTACCTTGATTGTTTAAGAAGCACAGCATGTTTAGTGGCTGCAAATCAGGTGCCAAAATGGCTGGGTGAAACATCCGAATATAGCTAGGCGAATAAACCATTACTCGCTATGTAACGAATACTCCGAATACTACACTATTCTGCGACTAGAGACATTCGCTCATCACTAATTATTATAGCATAAATCAATAGAACCCATGAAAATAAGCAACTTTGTAATATATGTTATGGTTTGGACATCAAACCTGGAGGGTGGTGACAAGATTTTTAGTTTGACTGATGTTACCTAATTGGGAGGGAGTGTGGTGTTGTGTGTGACTACCTGGGACGACCTGACTAGTCCAGGGTGTCACATTCCCCCTTGGTTTAATGCAGACCATCCGCAGGCTGCCCGTCCATCACCGGTTTATTTTTGTTTCTGGAAAATAGAAAACAGGAACATAATACAAGCATAATAACATTTGTACAAAGTTTCAACATTTTTATCTTTTGAATCTTCCCTTACGGGGGGCACATACTTAAACGTTACGAACGTCAAACTTTTATTACCTAAGAAGTGGGCAGCACCCCTTTTCCCCAGTCCAGGAACCGGCCCAGGTGTTTTAACGGGACGGTGCGGGTTTCACAGTCCTTTCAGAGGCCCCATGTCCAGGTGACCCCTGACTCGGAGGATGGCCACCGGTTGTAGTGGTGGCGGGCCTCGGCCAACAGCTTCCCACAGGCCCATCCTCCAGTCTGCCTCTCTGGAGGCGGTGAAACCGGACGGCCGGTTAAGGGAGGTATTATTTACAAGCCCAAAAGTTTTTGGGTGGCCTGCCAGTTCTCGGCCTTGTCTTTTGGAAAATGGGGGCAACAATAGTCCCAACGGGGACGGGCAGTAGGGTCCTGACGGGGACTGTGTCACATTGGCAGCTGGGTTGCATTGCCTTAATGCTCTTCTGTAACTTGTAGCTCCGGCATGGGGCGAGAGTCGTCATCCTCCGAAGTGGACTCAGCCTCACCATCAAACATCTCCAGCATGCAGCAAGCGCGGCGGGAGAGGTCCATCCGGTACCCGTTCCCACCATTCCGCGGGATGTACGTGGCCTCCATGTTGATCAGGCCGGGGGTCTCCTCACCTTCCGAAAAAGGCTCCGTGTCGGGCCCCAAGCCACTGCTATTCAACTCTTCGGAACTGGCGAAGGCATCCTGCGGGCCGGGTTCCACCCCTTTTTCATCTGCGGGCCGCTCACCGCCAGCTGTTGCATTGGGGGCCGCAGCCGGCACCTCCGGGTCGGCCACTCCTTCAGCCCCCGCGGGCACTACCACGCCCTCTTCCAGGCCAATGATCTTAGTGGTATCTGGATCCTCTCGGGCCAGGGCAGCGAACTCCGCTGCCGGTGGAGGTGGCAGTGGGCCGGGCGGGGAAGCAACGGCGGCCGGCACGGGCAATGGGAAAGACCATATAGGGGCCAGGGGCAGACCGGGTCCCTCAGCTGCAGCGGCCAGTCCCTCGGGGATATAGGGGCGTGGGTCCCCTACCTGCTCCGCAAAAATGGTCTCCACCACGTACGACCACACGACCGCAACCAGCTCCTCCACCTCGGCTGTCCATCGATCCATCAGGAGGCGCACTTCGGCTCGGTGGCGGCGACACAGTAGTATTGTCTGGGTCTCCAGCCACGCCGCCGATCCGGGCGCTAGCTCCAGGAACTCGGGTTCTCCTGACGGGGCGGACATGGTGCTCGGTGGATGTCCAGGAACCAGACCAGTAGCAGAGACCTGGCGTCCCTGCCTTTTATCTCCTCAGTCACATGAGGCTGGATCTTTACCCGCCCCCCCTTAATGTTTTCCGATCACTTCACTTGCTTTTTGCTCCACTCCGCTCTCGGGGGGCGAGGCTTCATCTTTGCGCCCTTTCTGTTCAGGGAAGACAGCTCGGGCGGGAATTTTTCGCGCCCAAGATGGCGGATTCTCCAATTTTTCAGCGGGACGCCGCTAACGACAATTTCCAGTTGCACTTCCACAGGTAAGTGGATGGTTCTATCCTATTTGTGACGCCAGAAGAGTCGATGTGTACCACCCTGCGAGCTTGGCTGCGACCGCCGAGCCGCTCGGATCCGTACTCGTACTGCGGGTGGTGGTTCGAGCCTCTCACGGACCCAGGGGTCACGTTGCTCTGCAAGTGAGTTGGCGCTACACGCAGGGATTTGGGTGAGGATGTCCACGGCTGGGCCCGCGGTGGTTTGGTTTGGGATGTTAGTTCGTGACACCACCCACGGGTTGTGGTGATTGTAGACACCACCGCTGAGATGAAGGTATGGGGCTCCCGGGAGCGGTGTAATGGCGCAGCTAGGTGTTGACCCCTCCGTGGGTAGGGGGTATTGATCCCGGGGCCCGGTAGGCGAGGGCCGGGGTGCAGGGTGAAGTGTTGCGGTGCCGTGCGGTGCGGTGCCTGATGGCACTGGTGTACTCACTCTGACACAAGACACTGGAGTCTCTGGTAAACCAAACGGAGTGATGAACGGGGCCCGCAGCCGGCTGCAGCTTCTCCCAGAATCGGTTAGTGGTTTCCGCCTTTCTCCTGCACCTCTGTGTGTAAATGTTTGACTCCTATGCCTAGACACCAGTAGTCCGCTCCCCGACTTGTATATGTCATATGAGCCCGTTTGCCCGCAGACGCTGGCCCTTCGCGTCTCTATGCCTTGGCGGTGGCTTTACCCTGTATGGTTGGGCTGTTATCTTCTAACAGGGCTTGGATGGGATAGGTCCTTAAGTCCAGTCCACAATCAGTTGATTCGACTCGGCCCTGTCGGTTCAGGGCTTTGTACTGGGTCTGAGTACCCTGCCTGGTGCTCCGGTATCCAGTTGGCTCCCTGGCTCAGTTCCGGCGGGCCACTACCCTGTCCCGGTCCCTTACGGTTCCACCAGTCATCTTCCCGGTCTCCTGCAGGCGGCCACCACCATTTGCCTCCTTGCCAATGGAGACTGGGCTCCGACCCAGCCACCTGGTAGTCGCTTGGCAGGCCTGGACACACGACTGCTCGTGACCTTGACTGCTCTCCACTCGAATCTGAACTTGACTAACTGTTTTCCCGCCTCCAGGCCTGTGAACTCCTTGGTGGGTGGAGCCAACCGCCTGGCTCTGCCCCCCTGGTGTGGAAATCAAACCTGGAGGGTGGTGACAAGGTTTTTAGTTTGACTGATGTTACCTAATCGGGAGGGGGTGTGGCATTGTGTGTGACTACCTGGGACCACCTGACTAGTCCAGGGTGTCACACATACACTGAATAAGGACCTTTCACTCTCTATTAGAACCGCACAACGTATGAAAATATCCCACACTTTATGATGTCCCCTCAGTCCCACCACACGTTTAAATAAAAATAAAATCATCAAATTCTCATCTAATCCAAGATTTAGGATCCTGATGGGTTAAGGGAGGGCAGATAATAGCACTCATAGGGACTCCAACACTCTATGTGTGTGCTGGCAAAATCATCTTCCTGTTCTGTAGACTGCTGGCTTAAGGAGCCCTACAGTCTACAGAACACAGAGGGTAAGTGGAGAGAGATTGTGTCTTCCTGCTTTGCCACAATGCCACAGAGAATAAATTATATACACGGTAGCAGAGGCGTAGCTAGGGGTTCGGCTCAGAGGGGGCGAAACTTGTGAGTGGGCCCCTAACTAGGTAACAATATTTACAACTATGGTGTCGCAGCCTAAGAGGTTGTGTAGACAACCATAATTTTGGTCCAAGTGCGATCCAAAAAAATATTGGATCGCACTCGGACCAATGTTATCCAATGAGGCAGTGCACATGTTCGATTTTGTCCTTAGACTGACCCTACCAATAATTCAGACTAAAGCCTCATGCAGATGTGGCCAGAAGTATGCCAATTGCACACTTGTCGTCACATGACGGCCGCTCTCACCACCGGCACTGGAAAACCATGACAGTGCACTGTGTGCATGCTATGAGGATTCACAAGTCTGCAGTCACAGGCCATTAAACAGCTGCCAATCGGCTTCATATAACCAAATGCTCGACTATCATTTAAAGGGAATCTGTCAGCAGGTTTTTGCCCTCTAATCTGAGACCAGCATAACATAGGGGCAGAGATCCTGATTCCAGCGATGCCACTTACTGACCAGCTCAGAGTAGTTTTGATAACATTACTGATTAATCAGCAGTAGGTTATCATTACAGGACTACTTGGCATGCTGCAGGTAGTCCAGCATATTCATGAGTTCTGTATAACTGCTATATCTGCAGCAGAGAAAACATTGCTTTTATCAAAATGACAGCAAACAGCTCAGTAAGTGATACATCACTTGAATCAGGGTTTCAGTCAATAGATTATGCTGCTCTCAGATATGGGAGCAAAAACCTGGTGACAGATTCCCTTTAAATGCAGGGATTGTCCAGTATAAATGGTCACGTAGATCCAGGTACCGTATTTGTGACTTCTTCTCTGATTTGCTTTGTCTCACCCCATTCTTCTTCATCTGATCCAGACGTCATGATGACTTTGGACGTACACAGTGTCTTTCCACAGACTTCCATTTTCTCTGGTTTTCCACAACATATCCCAACACGATGCCCTAAAAAATATCAGTGTCATTGTTACATCTGAATAAAAAATATCCGCATATGCTATGCACTAAATAACCCTTATACTGTGCACCTGAAAAATATTTCCCCCCACTATGATCTGTGACCAAAAAGTGACCTCTACACTGTTCCCCTAATGATACATGGCTTCCACATTGTGCCTCTGATATACTACAACCACTGCACCATCCCTCCACCATGAATTATGGCCGCCACACTGTCTTTCTTTATAAAAACTATCTGTAAAACCATCTCCCCTCAATAACCATGTCCTATACGCTTTCCATACAAAATAATGCACCTGTGATATGAACAATGGCCTCCACACTGTTCACACCTTTTATGCCCCTCACCACACTACCCCCTCTCCATACTCTGCTGTCTTTTCACGCCGTACAGCCTTCACAATGTGCCCTCACACTGTCCCTCGTATACTGCTCCTCTCATACTGTGTCCTCACACTGTCCCTCCTATACTTCTCCCCTCATACTGTGCCCTCACACTGTCCCTCGTATACTGCTCCCCTCCACATTGTCCCTTGTGTACTGCTCCTCTCATAGTGTGCCCTCACACTGTCCCTCGTATACTGCTCCCCTCATACTGTGCACTCACATTGTCCCTCGTATACTGCTCCTCTCATACTGTGCCCTCATATTGTCCCTCGTATACTGCTCCTCTCATACTGTGCCCTCACATTGTCCCTCGTATACTGCTCCTCTCATACTGTGCCCTCACACTGTCCCTCGTATACTGCTCCTCTCATACTGTGCCCTCACATTGTCCATCGTATACTGCTTCTCTCATACTGTGCCCTCACATTGTCCCTCCTATACTGTTCCTCTAATACTGTGCCCTCACATTTTCCATCGTATACTGCTCCTCTCATACTGTGCCCTCACATTGTCTCTCCTATACTGCTCCTCTCATACTGTGCCCTCACATTGTCCCTCCTATACTGCTCCTCTCATACTGTGCCCTCACATAGTCCCTCGTATACTGCTCCTCTCATACTGTGCCCTCACATTGTCCCTCCTATACTGCTCCTCTCATACTGTGCCCTCACATAGTCCCTCGTATACTGCTCCTCTCATACTGTGCCCTCACATTGTCCCTCGTATACTGCTCCTCTCATACTATGCCCTCACACTGTCCTTACTGCCTCCCATAATGTGCGGTCACTCTGTATACTGAGTGAATGCTCCTATTCACCCTCACACACTTTACAGTAAAAGTTCCTCCCATCTACAGCTCCATGGTGGAGCACTTACCTTGTCCCTCATCTTTACCTCCTTTTTGGTGCTCTCTCTCACACACCCTTCACCACCATATCCCACACAGCCTGCACTCCATATGCCACAAACCCTTCACCCTAGTCTGTACCACCATATCACCCACACTGCATCCCCATAACCCACAGACACTGCACCCTCTCTCAAACACCCTGAACCCCCATATTCCACACACCCTGCATCCAGGACCGGTGTCAGCATGTGGCAGACCCAAGCAAATGGTGGAGCCCTGGACAGCTGGGGGGTTCACTCGCCATTTTCAGTCCTGCGGGCCCTGGGCTGAGTTCTGGGGACTGCAGTCTCCCACAGAGCCGTATCCGCTGGCCCCACAGAGCTGTATGCGCTGGCCCCACAGAGCTGTATGCGCTGGCCCCACAGAGCCGCATGCGCTGGCCCCACAGAGCCGTATGCGCTGGCCCCACAGAGCCGTATGCGCTTGCCCCACAGAGCCGTATATGCTGGCCCCACAGAGCCGTATGCGCTGGCCCCACAGAGCCATATGCGCTGGCCCCACAGAGCCGTATGCGCTTACCCCACAGAGCCGTATGCGCTGGCCCCACAGAGCCGTATGCCCTGCCACCTCAGAGCCATATGCGCTGCCACCCCAGAGCTGAATGCCACCCACCCCAGTAATGTGTATGCCCCCCAGCGTTGTATGCTACTCCAGTAACATTTATACCCCCCAGGAATATGTATGCACCTGAGTAACATGTATGCTCCTCAGTAACGTATATGACCCCAGCCCCTCCTGTCATTTATATACTGTATCCCCCAGCCACTCCTGTGATGTATATTCTGTAAACCTAGCCCTTCGTGTGATGTATATACAACAGGCTGTGTGCACTGTGCGCGGCCATGTCTGTTATTGACGACCATCACACAGTGCGGCCTGCACAGCCACGTGCCCAGGAGGAGCTGGATGGAGACAAGCGGGGGAGGTGAGAGAGGCTATTGCCGGCTTCACAAAATTAATAATATCTGTGATGCGTCTTTGTCTGTGTATGATGTCTATCTATGTATGTCTGTGTATAGATTTATGTCTGTTTATATGTATTTTTCTTAATTTCTCCTTAAATACCGTATTTTTCAATTTATAAGACGCTCCCCAAATTTGGAGTAAAAAAAAAAAAAGAAGGGGGGCTGGCAGAGGAGCAGGGGTTACCGGAGGAAGGGGCAGTACTTGAGTACGGCGATGCTGTGAGTGGTACAGATACTCACTGCATGGCTGCTCTGTGCTGGGCTGCTCTGTGTGGGGGGCTGTTCTGTGCTGGGCTGCTCTGTGTGGGGGGCTGTTCTGTGCTGGGCTGCTCTGTGTGGGGGGCAGTAAGGCATTCTGAAGATGTTGGCGGTAAGGGCTTCTTCAAATAATGGCAGCCGGAGTCCGCGCGTGTGCAGATGAGAGCTTGAGCTGAGAGCTCCATCTGCGCACGAGCTGACTCTAGACGCCATTATTTGAAGAAGCCCTCACCGACAACATCTTTAGAATGGCCGGTACCCTACCGCCCACCGCACAGAGCAGCCCTGCGCCAAACAGAGCAGCCCTGCACAGAGCAGAGCCACGGCTAGTAGAAAAGTAGCACATAGAGCAGAGCCACGCTGTAACACAGAGCGAGTTGCACAATACGGAGTGAGCAACACAGAGCTGAGCCCTGCACAGAGCAGAGCCGTGCTGCACAGAGCAGAGCTGTGGCGAGCAGAACAGCCTCGCACAGAGCAGAGTCCACCACATAGAGCAGAGCCACGGTGCACAGAGCAGAGCCCCCTACATAGAGAAGAGCGACGGTGTACAGAACAGAGCCCCCCCACATAGAGCAGAGCCACGGTGCACAAAGCAGAGCCGCACTCCAGAGCGAGCCGCACAATGCAAAGCGAGCCACACAGAGCAGAGCCGTGCTGCCTGATGCACAGAGCAGCACTGTCAGCACACCGCATAGCATTGCCTCTGCCTCCTGTGACCCCTCTCCACCAGCTACATTTGGATTTTAAGACACACCCTCATTTTCCTCCCAAATTTTTGGTAGGAAAAGTGCGTCTTATAATCTGAAAAATACGTATGTATATGTACGTATGCCTGTATGTGTACGTATCTGTATGTGCGTGTCTATGTGAGGATGGGGCCCACTGAGACTCCTTCACCCGGGGCCCACAAAATCCTGGAGCCAGCCCTGCCTGCATCCCTATGTGTCACACAGCCTGTACCCCAACTCAACCCTCTCTCAAACACCCTACACCCCTTCACACTATTTTGTCACAGTCTGCAGCCCTCATATACCGCTCACCCTGCACCCTCTCTTACCTCATTACGAGATCCCATCTCCTCCAGGAATTAGTACTGTCTCCTGATGCTTGTTTTCTGCCCAGCAACTTTGGCTCCTCCCACTCGTCACATGGGCACGACATCATCGCAGGTCCTGACAGTACCACTAGCATGTATTTTCGTCATCTGGACATGAGTTTCTGCTCTGCTCTGGCTGCAGCACTGACAGCTCATAAGCTCCTAGTGGGCCCCCACTGAGCACGGGGCCCAGGGCCCAGGGCAACCGCCCCCCTCTGCCCCCCCCGCTAGCTACGCTACTGCATGGTAGCTATATGTATATATACAGTGTGTCCACCCATATCCTGTCCACCGCCATTAACTTGAGAACGGCGGCAGCTATAGGCATAGAAGTGGTGTCTAGGTATAGTAAAATTTCCATGCGCTACGCAATGAAACCACCTATAGCACCACCTGGTGGAAAACAACGAAGTTAGTATTTTTATCTCAAAAACGGAACGAGATGGAGAAAAAAAGTGAATTACAAAGTTGTAGGGCATCATCAATTCAATACGAATTGGCACCTAGCATACAGAAATGCTATGATTAGAACGTGTAAAACTCACAAGGCTATGGACATGAAGCGATACCTCATGGAGCCCTTCCTACAAGTCATTGGGTATAGTGGCTGCATGGAGTGGCCTCCACGTTCACCTGACCTGACCCCATTAGACTTCTTTCTGTAAGGTCACATCAAACAGCAGGTGTATGCGACCCCTCCACCAACATTGCAGGACATACGACGACGTATTACAGATGCTTGTGCAAACCTGTCACCTACTGTCACGCTCCCGATGCCTCGCCACCGCTCCTTACCCACTGATCTGGTCACACCATCCCCGCACCGCCTCGTGCCCACTGATCCGGCCTCACCGTCATTGCACCGCTCCTTACCCACTGATCCAGTGCACATGTCCGCCGGTCATGGCTGCCGCTCCCGCTCGTGCTCTCCTGTGTCCCATCCCCAGTCTCATGTGTCTGACTCTGAGTCCTAGGCGGGCTTTGCACGTTGCGACATCGCAAGCCGATGCTGCGATGTCGCACGCGATAGTCCCCGCCCCCGTCGCAGGTACGATATCGTGTGATAGCTGGCGTAGCGAAAATTATCGCTACGCCAGCTTCACATGCACTCACCTGCCCTGCGACCGTCGCTCTGGCCGGCGACCCGCCTCCTTTCTAAGGGGGCGGGTCATGTGGCATCATAGCGACGTCACACGGCAGGCGGCCAATAGCGGCGGAGGGGCGGAGATGAGCAGGATGTAAACATCCCGCCCACCTCCGTCCTTCCGCATAGCCGCAGGCGGCAGGTAAGGAGATGTTCCTTGCTCCTGCGGCTTCACACACAGCGATGTGTGCTGCCGCAGGCGCGAGGAACAACATCGTACCTGTTGCGGCACCGGCATTATGGAAATGTCGGTGAATGCAACGATGATACGATAACGACGTTTTTGCGCTCGTTCATCGTATCATCTAGCATTTACACAGTACGATGTCGAAAGTGACGCCGGATGTGCGTCACTTTCGATTTGACCCCACCGACATCGCACGTGCGATGTCGCAACGTGCAAAGCCACCCCTAGACTCATGCTTCTGTATAGGGTCAGGCCGCGCCCACTCACCTGGTCTTATGGGCCCAGCACTGCTGAAGCAGGAAATGACATGAGGCTGTGCTGGGTATATAGGACTGGCATTTCCATGTGGGCGGCGCCTGATCAACGTGTCTTGTAAGCCTTGTCTTGAAAGCTAGGTGCTCAGGTCCCCTGCTGCCGTGTCCTGTTACCAAATCTATTGCCTGACATTCCTACCCGGCATCTGTGCCAGATTTCTGCATTATCTTCTGGAACTCTGAGGCCCCGGTGACTCTGTTCTACCTGTCCCCTGTGGGACGCTGTCCCTGCCATGCTAGTGCTCCGGCCAGCATGCCTCCAGGCCTCCGGTGGGGTGCACGGTCCAGTGGATCCACCACCTGGACCTAACAGATTGATCAGGCCATGGATTCCGCCGGAGCACAAACATCTGAGCTGGCTGAACTATACCAGGAACTGGTGCAACAGCGTGAAACCTTACACCGCATACTGAAGTTCATGACGTCTGTGGACCACCGGTTGTACACGTTACAGACCGCCGCCTCATCTCCGTCGACGCAGCAGACAGCCACTAAGTCCGAACCTGTTGTCTCCTCGGTCTCGCAACTCTGCCTCGCTGCTCCGCCTCGCTATGCAGGTGACCCCAAGACCTGCAGAGGATTCTTGAACCAGTGTTCCCTGCATTTCCAGTTGCTTCCACATCTGTTTGTTTCGGACCAAGCAAAAGTGGCCTTCCTGATGTCCAACCTGGAAGGCAAAGCTTTGGCCTGGATAAACCCCTTCTGGGAGAACGAGGATCTGGTGACCACTGACATCCGGGAATTTCTTCAGGCCTTTCGGAGTACCTTCGATGAACCAGGACGTACTACCGCGGTTACCTCTTCGCTCCTCCGGCTACGCCAAGGGACCCTAACAGTGGGCCAGTACGCCATCCAGTTCCATACGCTTGCCTCCGAGCTAGGCTGGAACAATGAGGCATTGACGGCGGCCTTTTGGGAGGGCGTCTCTGGCCGCATCAAGGATGGATTAGCCGGTCGTGACGTTCCTCGTACTTTGGACGCTCTGATATCTCTAGCCACCTGGATTGATCTCCGTTTTCAAGATCGAACCAAGGAGGTATCCCTGGAGAAGCGACCAATCCGTCACACCTTTATTCCGCAGAGCTCTACCGTTCCCCCACCATTGCCTCCCTGTGATTCGACTCCGGAACCTATGCAAATAGACCGGCTGAGCCAAGGGGCCTGTGTTTCTATTGTGGAAGCGGTTCACATCTGCTTCGCTCTTGTCCCGAGAGACCAGGAAGACCCCAAGTCCAAGGGATGGTGGGAACCGCCACCCTTGGTACCGGAATCCCCTCAGTCCCAGTTATACAGACTGTTCAGGTAACGACTGAGAAAACCCGGTTCACGGCAGAGGCTCACATTGATTCAGGGGCAGCGGGTAATTTCATTCAACAAGCTACAGTTGACCGATATCGGGTAATTGTCATCCCGCTTGCTAAACCCCTCTGGTCCACCTCCGTGGATGGTAAACCGTTATATGAACCCGTCTCGTAAACAACCGAACCCGTGAGACTCCGTGTTGGTGCTCTGCACACTGAGACTATTGCTTTATATGTCATCCCAAGAATGGCCCCCGCGCTCCTGCTGGATCTGCCCTGGTTACAACTCCATGACCTTGACATCAGTTGGCGCTCTGGCGTAATCACTCGCTGGGGTCCGTTGTGCCACGACACCTGTCTACAGCCCGATCCTCGGCCCCTGGCACCTGAGCCTGTCATGCCACAAGAAGAAGAAAAAGTAAAAAGCAGTCCAGCATCGTTCCACAGTATCTGGCACTAGAGTCTTTGGTGCCTCCGGATCCAGAAGATGAGACAACTCCGTCTGGCGCTGGTCACAATGAAGTTAATGTTGTCTTTTGTCTCTGATTGTCCGTCCTGTGCCCGCTCCGAGACACCCAAGCCGGTTGTTCCCGATTCCCTCTCTTCTACCGCCTGTACATCCGAGCCGGTCATCCACGATTCCCTCTCTGCTTCTGCCCGTCTGCCTCCTCTTTCCATTGTCACTGCCAGAGGTTCTTCGGTTAAGCGTGTTGCGGTCAAGAAGGTGGCACGGGGTCAGCAGTCCTTCCTTGCCTTTGCGCTGGGTTACGGTCTGGAGGCTCGATCCGGGGTGCCCCGGGGGTCCTTTGCTCAGAGGGGGGGCATAAGGGGGGGTACTGTCACGTTACCGATGCCTCGGCACCGCTCCTTAACCACTGATCCGGTCACACCACCCCGGCACCGCTCCGTACCCACTGATCCGGCCTCACCGTCATTGCACCGCTCCTTACCCACTGATCCAGTCCACGTGTCCACCGGTCATGGCTGCCACTCCCGCTCGTTCTCTCCTGTGTCCTGTCCCCAGTCTCATGTGTCTGACTCTGAGTCCTAGACTCATGCTTTTGTATAGGGTCGGGCCGCGCCCACTCACCTGGTATTATGGGCCCAGCACTGCTGAAGCAGGAAATGACATGAGGCTCTGCTGGGTATATAGGACTGGCCTTTCCATGTGGGCGGTGCCTGATCAATGTGTCTTGTAAGCCTTGTCTTGAAAGCTAGGTGCTCAGGTCCCCTGCTGCCGTGTCCTGTTACCAATACTATTGCCTGACATTCCTACCCGGCATCTGTGCCAGATTTCTGCATTATCTTCTGGAACTCTGAGGCCCCAGTGACTCTGTTCTACCCGTCCCCTATGGGACGCTGTCCCTGCCACGCTAGTCTTTCCCTCTTCCTTCAAACATGCCAGCATAGACCCATTATAAAAAAACATCTCTTGACCAAAACTGCACTTCTAAAGGCCCCGTCACACACAACGAAATTGCTAACGAGATCGTTGCTGCGTCACCATTTCTGTGACGCAGCAACGATCTCGTTATGTGTGACACCTACCAGTGATCAGGCCCCTGCTGTGAGATCGCTAGTCGTTGCTGCATGGTTGGGACCATTTTCATCAAAGGTGATGTCTTGCTAAGCAGGACACATCACTGTAGTGACGCCTACCAACGACCTCCTAACACAGTCCCAACACCCGCCGAGGTCGTTATACAGTTCGCTGATCGTTACTGCGTCGTTGGTAAGATCTGACTGTGTGACATCTCACCAGCGACCTCCCAGCGACTTACCAGCGATCCTTACCAGGTCACATCGTTTTCGGGATCACTGGTAAGTCGTTGGGGGCTTAATTACAGACTTGTTGCTAATCTCTTTATCTCTAAACATCTGGAATGCTTTGTCCACTTCTGTCTAATCCGCTATCTTTCAGATAACTCTTTTTGACTCTTTACAATCCGGTTTCCTTTCACTTTAAAGGCCCAGTCACACTAAACAAGTTACCAGCGATCCCAACAATGATACAACCTGATAGGGATCGCTGGTAAGTTGCTAGGAGGTCGCTGGTGAGATGTCAGACTAAGCGACGCTCCAGCGATCCCACCAGCAACCTGACCTGGCAGGGATCACTGGAGCATCGCTACACGTGGAAGTTAATTACACATCGGGTTAATTACCCGATGTGTACTCCAGCTAGGTATGCAGGGAGCAGGGAGCCGACACTGGTAAAGAAGGTAAATATCAGGTAACCAAGGAAAGGGCTTCTTGGTTACCCAATATTTACATTGGCTACCAGTGTCCGCAGAAGTCGGCTCCCTGCTCACTGCACATTTAGTTGTTGCTCTCTCGCTGTCACACACAGCGATGTGTTCTTAACAGCGGAGAGCAACAACTAAAAAATGGTCCAGGACATTCAGCAACAACCAACGACCTCACAGCAGGGGCCAGTTTGTTGCTGGATGTCACACACAGCAACATCGCTAGAAAGTCGTGCCTCAGCAGCGATGTTCCTAGTGATGTTGCTTAGTGTGACGGTACCTTTAGGAAACTGATCTTACTTAAGTCTCTTATAATCTACTAACAGCTAAATCTGATGGTCACTACTCCCTGCTGATTCTTCTGGATCTCTCTGCTCCATTTGATATTGTGAATCACTAGCCCCTCCTCAATATGCTCCACACTATCTGCCGCAAGGACCCCAACCTTTCCTGGTTCTCCTCCTAACTCTCTGACTGTTCCTTTACTGCATCGGAAGAAGGAAAATATTCCAGCAAACAGGTCCAAAAATTTAATTAAAAAATACAAAGTTTTATTCCATGCTGATTAAAAAAGAATCCATCTTGATATCATGATGACATAGGAAAAGAGTACGCGTTTCGCAACGTATTGTTCTTATTCTGTCTCTATTCTGTTCCTTCACTGTATGTTTTGCTGGCTCTTCATCTTCTACTCTTGTCCTTTCTGTTGGGGTTCCTAAGGGTTCAGTCCCAGGTCCCTTCTTTTTCTCTATATACACTGTCGCTATTGGACAAACCATCAGTAGATTTGATGACAACCAATTATACACACTGTGTCCTGACATCACCCCTGCATTACTACATAATACCAGTGATTATCAGACTGCTGTCCTCATGTCCTCCCTCTATAAAGAAACTGAATATGTAACAACTGAACTTCTCATTGTCATGGCGACTCCAGATTCTATTCACATTGCAGAGTCCGGCAGGCAACCTGATGCAACTTAGTTGCTCAGTCAGAGTCGGGCATTGAATGTTTTGTGCTCTCTGATCTTCGGTTTAGCAGGAGTTAATTCCTGCTGGCTGGTGAATGGTTGCAGAGGTCATAGGTTGCTGACATCCTATCACAGCCACCCCCGCCTTTTCAAAGATGGTGGAACTCAGCCTAACATGCCGAAGATAGCTCTAGATCTGCTCCAGTGTTATCGGTCTTTGTGCTTGGTGACCCATTTGTTGGTGAACGTTTATATTTGTTTTTTGTGTGCTGTGGAAATATCCTCGTTGTTTGTTTATTTCCTCACTGTACTTTATTTCTCCCTGAGCACTTATTGTCGTATCCACTGTGTGCGCTTGCAGTAAGTTTGAGCTCTGGTTTTCCCCTCTTTTTCGATATCTGTGGGATTCTTTATCCAGGTTCAAGCCATCCCTGGGAGGTGGGGGAGAAGGGGTGTTATACCAGAGCTACTCAGGAGTCAGGGTCACGTTGGCAATCTGAGCCTGGCTACCAATGAGCTTACCCCTGAAATCAGGGACATTTTAGGGCCATTAGTCTGAGGGTCAGTCTAGGTGCCCATATCCCTGGTTACCTTGTGATACCCGTGACACTCATGTTTAATCCATTTACTAACGTTCCTAAATTCAATATTACCTTTTCCATGTGTGGTTCAACTTTACTCCCCAGCAGTACACCATATTTGACTTAAATCTCTGCTTCATTCCCTACATCCAATTACTCACTCTCTCATATCACATATACCTCAAAAATATCTCTAGAATTTGATCTTTTCTTACTATTGATTCTGCAAAAATTCTTACTATTGCTCTTATTCATTCTTGTCTGGACTATTACAATTCTATACTAATCAGTCTACCTCTTACTAAACCCTCCCCTCTCCAATCCATCCTACACACAGCAGCCAGGATCATATTCATCTCCAACAGTTGCACTATAGCGTCAACCTTGTACCTGTCATTGCACTGGTTGTCTATCCGCTACAGAGAACAATATAAACATCATTTTCAGCCACAAAGCTCCCTCCAGTTTTTCACTGCCCTAATTCTGCTCCCTTATTTCTGTCTATCACTCTGGATAGAGTGCATTCTATTCTGCTGATGACCTAAAACTGACATCCTCTATAATCTGAACCTCCCACTCCTGTCTCCAAGACTTCTCGCGAGCTGCACCAATTCTCTGAAACACACTACACGCTTCCTCTTTCATAAATGTTTTAAACTGTATCAGCATCCGTGATGCTAATGCAGTTGAAAGTGGGATTCCTGGAAGGGGAGCCTTGTGCCTGCACTGGCCCTGGGCCTCCCTCAACTCACAGGCCCCATAAAGGCTGTGTTGTGTGGCCTGTTGCCATTGGTGGTATGCCACTGGTATAGAAGAAGAAGGAACATCAACTATATTACTAAATAAAGTTTTACAAAGCCTTGAATTACAGACAGTATGGATCAGTTCAGGAAAGTAACGGCATTGCAGTCTATTAAAAATGCCCATACTAAGTTCTAGAGGCCATTTTCCATTTATCTCCTTCTTTAATTCTAACAAGATTATCCTCACAGATCTAAGCTTCAGGAAACTTTTGCTGACCTAGACCTCTGAATGAGTTCAGGGATAAGTGGCAGCGGATATCTGTTCTTGACGGTTATCTTATTTAATATCCTTTTGTCAATAAAATGCATAAATGGCTTCTCTTTTCTTAACAAAAAAGCCTCCTCCTGCAGATGAATGTAGATGAATTCCTTCTGTAGATTCTCATTAATGTATTCATAGAGAGCTTTGCTTTCGGGTTTAGATCCTGCCAGATATAATAGCTGTTCCACAGAGTAATTCAATTGGGAATCATAAATTCAGTATAGAGGCAGTAAGTTTGCCCCTCTAACTAGAGCATCAAGAGATTTGTAGCATTTGAAGAATAGCTTCAGTGTTGTCTGCAGACACTAATGTAAGCTATGAGGAGTGCAGGAAATGATGAAATTAGCAAGGTCCAGAAACAAGTTTAGAGTTCATATATACTGTAGACATAATGAAGATTATACCCACATTAAAAAGCTTTGTAAATTTTTATATTGGATTGGTAGTCTGCAAGCCATAAAATATTCTCACAGCTTTTATTATAATTCTCAGCTACATTCCCAGTCCTGTAGGCTTAAGACGTGACATTTCTCAAAATTCTTTGCTTTGTCAATGTCTGATTAAAACTTGCTGTTGTAATCATCCTAAGTGTTATCCTTACACCGTGCTCTGTCCAGCAATCTAACAGAGAAAAAGCTTTTTAAGGATGATAGATGTGGCGCCCCAGGACCTGGTCGCCACAACAGCATTGCCCTCCCAAAAGGGTTATTGCTGAGCCTGGAGGTAATTGGGAGATCTATTGGCCAGTAAGTTAACACTCAACACAGTTCTCCCTCCGGCCAGCAGGGGGAGCTCTGAACCTGGAACTTCAGGGAGCATTCCTTAAGTCTGGCTGGAAGGAGGAAGTGGTGGTTAGTCTGGAGACAGGAGTGAAAGAGTGCAGACGCAGAGTAGTGCTGCCTTGTAAACTGGGGCCTAGAGCTGGGATAGCTTGGCCCAGTGAAGCAAGGGGAGCAGAGAGGCACAGCAGGGACTCGGACATCGGAGTCTGTAGTTGCCAGGGCATAAAATCCATCCCTGGTAGCTGAATCCGGAGGGCAGGAGAGCTGTAAGCCCCCTGTCCCAGAAGCAATCTGAAGGTACAGCTGCATCCCAAGGGCCCGGTGTGGACTCCAGCAGAGAAGCACCAGAGAGGGCCTGCGCAGTCTACCACACAGAAAAGGGGACGAACAACAAGTCCCAGCAGCAAGAGGGCAATTGCAAACCCAAAGTGCAGTGTCCTAACACAGCAGAGAAAGATTAAGGAGTAGGCCTCATACTCAACTGGCCAAAGATCACCCCAGGCACTTCCAGGCCGGCCGGATCATCTTTACCATCTGTGACGGTCTCCCTGGACTAAGTTTCTGCCGAGTAAAAGAGGAAAAGGTAAAGAGACTACTGTTTGTGCCTGTTTCTTTCATTGCTGGTCGGCCCTGCACCGTGTTAGTCACGCAGCACCATAGACTTCCACAAACGCCAACCGTGCCCCGGGCATTGCTCCACCTGTGGGGAGCAGTACTACCATTGCTGCCATAACATCATCCCGGAGGCCTCACACAGCAGCGGCGGCTTAGTAGCCGCATACCACAGGTGGTGTCACGAACACAAACTTTAATTCAAGCCACATATTCAACTGACACCCACCAGGGCCACGGAGCCGGGCCCAGCCACCACTGACTACCACCGGACTAGTCCGGTCCGGCACCGGGTGTCCCATAGCCCTGGGGTGGGCGAGTCAATTTTGGCGTCACGAACAGGATTTCGTGCCCGGTCACACCGGGTACTGTGCGCCTGAAGAACTGTGTAAAAGACTGTGTACTGGTTGTAAATTGCCGCCGCCATTAGCCGCGCCGAGCGCAGGAAGAAAGGGGGCGTGCCTGACAAAGAGCGCGAAGGGAGCGCGCCATCAGAGCAGAGCGCTGTTAACCCCGCGCGACCCGGAAGAAAATTTGAAAAGTGAACGGAGCCTGGTAAGGTTCACTAAGGGGGAGGAAGATGTCCGACTCCGAGGGAGAGCAGGTGGCTGCCATCGCCCAGGGCGCCGCAGCACCGGCCGAAGTAGTCCCAGTCGCCGTCGCCCCAGCCCCCACTGTAGCGCCGGTAATGCCGATCACCATGCCGTACATACCAGGAGCAGAATGGCTGCCGCAGTACTCCGGGGAGTCCCATACCTTGAGTGACTTCAGAGAAAGCCTGCACAGCTTGTTCCGGGTGTATCCTCTGACTGAGAGCCAGAAGGTGGGCATAGTAATGGGACAGCTAGCCGGCGCGGCCCAGCGTGAAGCGAAGTCCTGGCCTGATACAGATAAAGGGACAGCAGCCCAGATACTGGCCAAGCTAAAGAGTACTTTTGACACCCGCACCGCAGCAGAGATAAAGATGAGATTCTTTGGGTGCAAGCAACGGGCCACGGACAGCATAAGGGACTATGCCTTAAACTTGCAGGAGGCCCTGAAAGCAGTTAAACAGGTGGACCCAGAGAGTGTACGTGAAGAACACAAACTCCTAACTGAGCAGTTCATAGAGGGGCTCCTGTCAGACGCCCACAGGACCCAGCTGCGTATCCTGGTCCTGCAGAACCCTGCTCTGGACTTTGCCAAGTTTAAGGACCAGGCCATCAGGGTACTGAGAGAATCTACACCGAATGACCCAGTACCCCTCCGGCCTCTTGCTATCACGTACCCCGGGGTGGTGCCTGCAACACGAGCCACTGCAGGGGCTGAGGCGCAGTCCCTGGATAAGGATCCCACTGCAGAGCTCAGACAGCAGTTCCAGGAGCTGACCAAGACTGTGGCTGCCCTTGCCAAGACCGTGCAGTCTCTACAAATGACCCCCTCGCCTGCAAAAATCGAGTTGGCCTCCAGCCCAGAAGACGTCCCATGGATGCGACAGAGGAGGATTCCGCCGACCCGAGGCAGAGACACAGACCGGTATGATTCAACAGGACAACCGATCTGCCGCCACTGCAACCAGGCGGGCCACATTGCACGACGCTGTCCTTTAAACGGGCCGAGCCTGGGGCCAGGAGCCAACCCCCAGGTGTGAGGAAGCCCGGCTCAAACCCCAGCCGCAGCAAGTATGTGGGAGGACGCCCGGTCCTTCCCATTGTGCTGGATGGGATCCCTTTGAATGCCCTCCTGGATACGGGGTCCCAGGTAACAACCATCCCCCACAAACTGTACAAAAGATATTGGGCTGATTCAGACATTGACCATGGCCCAGATGATGATTTAACGATTGTGGCCAGTAATGGTCAGCCCTTACCTCAAATTGGGTACAAAGAAGTAACCATTAAAGTGGGGCGGGTGGAATTGCCATGTCAGGGGATGATAATTGTAGATATAGATCGCAAAGAATCTGACCCACTGCTAACCATTGGTACAAATGTGATAGAAAATTGTATTGCCGAAGTGATAATTTTGTTGCAACAGGCGTCTGAAACTGCCAGCTCCGGGCAGCAGCGTGTCCTACAGAGGGAGATCAGAGCCCTGATGAGGAGGCAGCAAGTAGAGCTAGCCGGAGGAGAAATTGGCAGTGTGAGGGTAAGTGACCCCCTCCCCATTGTAATACCCCCAAGAAGTGAAATGTTGATATGGTGTCGGGCAGCAATAGGCCTCAAGGGTCAGGATTACCATGCCTTGGTAGAACCAGTGTATTCAGACAGTAGGCCTGGAGTCCTGATAGCCAGAGGGGTAGCGGACGTCCGCAAGGGGAGAGTGCCCGTCCGTGTCCTGAATTGTGGGGAGGAGGAGGCCAAATTGCCCCGGTACGCCACTGTAGCAAAACTGTACACTGTCAGTAACAATACCATTAAAGCAGTGGAACCCTTGATCCCGTCCGACCAGGCGGAAGACAATGGCTCCAAGGGGCAGCCGGAAGACTGGTGCCAAAAATTACATGTAGGCACCGACTCCACCCCCTCGCACCAAAAGCATGGGGTTTACCGGGTGGTACAGGAGTACGAGCGGGTCTTCAGCAAACACCCCCTAGATTTTGGGCAGGTGAAAGGGGTTAAACATCAAATCCCCACGGGTGATCATCATCCCATTAAAGAGAGATACCGCCCTGTACCCCCCGCACAGTATCAGTGTGCCAAGGAAATGTTACGGGAAATGAAGGAGGCTGGGGTTATCAGAGATAGTTGTAGTCCCTGGGCAGCTCCACTAGTGCTCGTAAAGAAAAAAGATGGTACAATGAGAATGTGTGTAGATTACAGGCAAATTAACCGCATTACACATAAATATGCTTATCCACTGCCCAGAATAGAGGAGTCACTAACAGCCTTAAAGTCAGCTAACTATTTCTCCACCTTGGATCTCACCAGTGGGTATTGGCAGGTTCCCGTGGCAGAGGCGGACAAGGAGAAGACTGCATTCACGACACCAATGGGCCTCTGTGAGTTCAATTGTATGCCATTCGGGCTCTGCAACGCCCCAGGGACATTCCAAAGGTTGATGGAGTGCTGCTTGGGCCACCACAACTTTGAAACCGTGCTGTTGTACCTGGATGACGTAATAGTCTACTCCAAGACTTATGAGGACCACCTGAAGCACTTAGCAGAAGTGTTTGAATCCTTGTCGAAATATGGCCTGAAGATCAAGCCGTCCAAATGTCACCTCTTGAAGCCAAAGGTACAGTACCTGGGTCATGTGGTCAGCGCAGAAGGTGTGGCACCTGATCCGGAGAAAGTCACTGTAATCAAGGACTGGCCAAGACCCACCACAGTGAAGGAGGTGCGGCAGTTCCTTGGACTGGTGGGCTACTACCGAAGGTTCATTGATGGTTTCACCAAGATAGCAGCGCCCCTTCAAGATCTCCTGGTGGGCCAGCCAAAGCAGGCTAAGAAGCAGAGCCCTCCATTTGAATGGAGCAGCCAACTGGAAACATCCTTTGTCCGGCTGAAAGGGGCTCTCACGGGAGAAGAAATTCTGGCCTACCCTGACTACAGCCAACCGTTTGTACTGTATACAGACGCCAGCAACGTGGGACTGGGAGCAGTTCTGTCCCAGGTACAGGGAGGCAGAGAGAGGGTGATAGCGTACGCCAGTAGGAAGCTTCGGCCCACAGAAAGGAATCCAGAAAACTACAGTTCCTTCAAGCTGGAGTTCCTCGCTATTGTTTGGGCAGTGACTGAACGCTTCAAGCACTATCTGGCATCGGCCAAGTTCACCATCTTCACGGACAACAATCCGTTGACACACCTGGCAACAGCCAAGTTAGGTGCGATGGAACAGCGATGGATGGCCCGGCTGTCTAACTTTGACTTTACCATCAAGTATCGGGCTGGCAAGAAGAATAACAATGCTGATGCGCTGTCCAGAATGCCTCACTTGCCCGAGTCTGGAGAAGACATGGATGAACTCGAAGAGATAGAGTTACCGGCTTTCCATCACCAAGGTGTGTCCCAGTGTGAGCATGCTGTGGGAGTGAAGCGCTCAAGCCAGCACGGGGTCTCGGTCAACCCCTTACTCCACCATAATTGGGAAGAAACACAGAACGGTGACCCGGCCGTGCGATTGGTCAAAGAGAAGCTAGCGCAAGCTGAGACCCATCTTGGCCCAGACGCTCCAGAGGAAGCCCAGCAGCTGTGGAAGGAGAGGGGACGACTGTTCACCTACCAAGGCAAGCTCTGCAAGAGATATGTCAACTATCGAACAAATGAACTTGTCTGGCAGATAGTGGTTCCGCAGAGAGATGCTCCAATGGTCCTAGCAGCGTATCATGATAACGCAGGACACTTCGGGTGGAAGAAGTTGGAGGCCCTACTCCGTGATCGGTTCTATTGGGTGCACATGAGAAAGATGATCGAGAAGTGGTGCTGAGACTGTGGCCCGTGTAACCTGAGGCGGAAAGACGATGCCAGCCAAAGGTCTCCCTTGCAGCCAATTGTCACAAAGCAGCCCCTGGAGTTGGTGGCCCTGGACCACGTGAAGTTAACACCAAGCCGGTCAGGCTATGTGTACGCCCTCACCATTGTGGACCATTACTCTCGTTTCCTGGTAGTAGTGCCTGTGAAGGACCAGACAGCCAGGACAGCAGCTAGAGCGTTCCAGGCATCCTTTTGCCGACCTCACGGCTATCCGGAAAGGGTACTGACTGATCAGGGTCCTGCATTCGAGGCTGAAGTGTTCCAAGAGTTCTGTAACATGTACGGTTGTAAGAAAATCCGAACCACACCGTACCACCCCCAAACCAATGGACTGTGCGAGAAAATGAACCATGTGGTTATTGATATGCTGAAGACCCTACCGCTGGAGGAAAGGAACCAATGGCCAGAAAAGTTGCCAGATCTGGTAGACCTGTACAACCACATCCCAGTGAATTCGACCAACTGCAGCCCCGCTTACCTGATGCGAGCCAGACCAGGCAAGTTGCCTGTAGACTTTGAGATGGGGACTGTGTCGCCTGAGGCGGTTCAAGAAATAGAGGATTGGGATACAGAACGGCAGCAGCGGTACCGTAAGGTCCAGGAGTGCGTAGAGAGGAGCCTGTCTCAAGCAAGAACGAGACAAGAACAGCATTACAATCAAACAGCCCCAGCAACTCCCTTAGCACCTGGAGAACAAGTCCTCAAGAAGAAGCGGAAGGCGCATAAATTGGATGATCAGTGGGAAAGCGAGCCCTACACCATTATCCCCTCCAACTTTGACAATAGTAAGGTATGCCTCATAAGCAAAGATGAAGGCAAGACCTATCAAGCAATTTCCCGAGACCGCCTGAAAGCGTGCCCTGAACGGTGCAGAATCCAAAGAGAAATGGAAGGAGTACAAGGAAGTCCCCAAAGTCAAGAGAAAGAAGGGGAGATGATTCAAACCATCCTTGGAAAGTTCCCCAAAACTTGGACCCGAATAAACAATGCCATAGTGGTACCAGTTTTGACGTTTCCGCAGTTGGTCGAGCCAGAAACGGAAAAGGTTCCGGATCCACCTAAAGAATCGTCCGCTCCAGCACGAGATGACACGCCAGCAGTGGAACAGGAGGATCAACCCCCTGTCAGTGGTGAACCTGTCATACCCTTGGCGACTCTTAGATCACAAAGGCAACCATCACGCTTACCTATGGGGGTTAGGCCCACCTGTAGTGCTGAGATAGAAGACGCACCACGTAGTCAGGGGCAAACACCAGAGCTACGTAGGTCCCAGCGCAGCACTCGGGGACAACCCCCTCTAAGGTATAGGGAGTCAACTGTATAAGGGAAAGAGTACTTATTAGAATGTAAATAGTTATGCAAAATGTCTGTCATGTTGTGTACAAAATGTTTTCTTTTTCTTTGATTGCGAAAATGGACAATTGGGCCACTGGACTATGGGTGGCCAACACCTAAATTGTTCATAGTTAGCACCAGTGTGCTCAACACCCCTGAAGAAAAACCCGTCCGGCGTGCATAGAGTGGGGTCATCAATGCTCTGACGCACGCCCAGAGCCTACGTTGGGGGTTTGAACGCGGCGGGTCCCCCATGGAGCAGTGTAATGGACACCCGGCAGGGAACCACACTGGACTCTTATAGTAATGTTTAAGGTTGTAACGTTAAAGTATTTGCGCCTCCCATAATGGGATGAAATGTTCTAACATGTCATGTTTGTTTCTACAGTCCGGGAGTACTGAATTTAACTAAGGGGGAGTGTGGCGCCCCAGGACCTGGTCGCCACAACAGCATTGCCCTCCCAAAAGGGTTATTGCTGAGCCTGGAGGTAATTGGGAGATCTATTGGCCAGTAAGTTAACACTCAACACAGTTCTCCCTCCGGCCAGCAGGGGGAGCTCTGAACCTGGAACTTCAGGGAGCATTCCTTAAGTCTGGCTGGAAGGAGGAAGTGGTGGTTAGTCTGGAGACAGGAGTGAAAGAGTGCAGACGCAGAGTAGTGCTGCCTTGTAAACTGGGGCCTAGAGCTGGGATAGCTTGGCCCAGTGAAGCAAGGGGAGCAGAGAGGCACAGCAGGGACTCGGACATCGGAGTCTGTAGTTGCCAGGGCATAAAATCCATCCCTGGTAGCTGAATCCGGAGGGCAGGAGAGCTGTAAGCCCCCTGTCCCAGAAGCAATCTGAAGGTACAGCTGCATCCCAAGGGCCCGGTGTGGACTCCAGCAGAGAAGCACCAGAGAGGGCCTGCGCAGTCTACCACACAGAAAAGGGGACGAACAACAAGTCCCAGCAGCAAGAGGGCAATTGCAAACCCAAAGTGCAGTGTCCTAACACAGCAGAGAAAGATTAAGGAGTAGGCCTCATACTCAACTGGCCAAAGATCACCCCAGGCACTTCCAGGCCGGCCGGATCATCTTTACCATCTGTGACGGTCTCCCTGGACTAAGTTTCTGCCGAGTAAAAGAGGAAAAGGTAAAGAGACTACTGTTTGTGCCTGTTTCTTTCATTGCTGGTCGGCCCTGCACCGTGTTAGTCACGCAGCACCATAGACTTCCACAAACGCCAACCGTGCCCCGGGCATTGCTCCACCTGTGGGGAGCAGTACTACCATTGCTGCCATAACATCATCCCGGAGGCCTCACACAGCAGCGGCGGCTTAGTAGCCGCATACCACAGGTGGCGTCACGAACACAAACTTTAATTCAAGCCACATATTCAACTGACACCCACCAGGGCCACGGAGCCGGGCCCAGCCACCACTGACTACCACCGGACTAGTCCGGTCCGGCACCGGGTGTCCCATAGCCCTGGGGTGGGCGAGTCATAGACACATACACTATCTAAGCTTTTATGGATATACAGTTGAAACCAGAAGTTTACATACACTATTTAAAAAGACACGTATGACATGAAATCAGAACAAACCATTCCCATTTTAGCTCAATTAGGATTACCAAAATTATTTATATTTGTTAAATGCCAGAATAATGAGAGAGCGAAAGTTTTAAGGCATTTTTATTACTTTTTGCAAAGTCAAAACTTTGCATACACTAAAGGCCCCGTCACACTAAGCAACATCGCTAGCAACATCGCTAGCAACATCGCTGCTAACGAACAACTTTTGTGACGTTGCTAGCGATGTTGCTGTGTGTGACATCCAGCAACAACCTGGCCCCTGCTGTGAGGTCGTTGGTTGTTGCTGAATGTCCTGGGCCATTTTTTAGTTGTTGCTGTCCCGCTGTGAAGCACAGATCGCTGTGTGTGATAGCGAGACAGCAACAACTAAATGTGCAGGCAGCAGGAGCCGGCTTCTGCGGAGGCTGGTAACCACGGTAAACATCGGGTAACCAAGAAGCCCTGTCCTTGGTTACCCGATATTTACCTTTGTTACCAGCCTCCGCCGCTTTCACTGTCAGTGCCGGCTCCTGCTCCCTGCACATGTAGCTGGAGCACACATCGGGTTAATTAACCCGATGTGTGCTGCAGCTAGGAGAGCAGGGAGCCAGCGCTAAGCATTGTGCGCTGCTCCCTGCTCTGTGCACATTTAGCTGCAGCACACATCGGGTAATTAACCCGATGTGTGCTGTAACTAGGAGAGCAGGGAGCCAGCACTCAGTGTGCGCTGCTCCCTGCTCTCTGCACGTGTAGCTGCGTGCGCTGGTAACCAAGGTAAATATCGGGTTGGTTACCCGATATTTACCTTAGTTACCAAGTGCAGCATCTTCCACGCGGCGCTGGGGGCTGGTCACTGGTTGCTGGTGAGCTCACCAGCAACTCGTGTAGCCACGCTCCAGCGATCCCTGCCAGGTCAGGTTGCTGGTGGGATCGCTGGAGCGTCGCAGTGTGACATCTCACCAGCAACCTCCTAGCAACTTACCAGCGATCCCTATCGTTGTTGGGATCGCTGGTAAGTTGCTTAGTGTGACTGGACCTTAAGACTACTATGCCTTTAAACAATTTGGGACAGTTCATATGATGATGTCATGTCTTTGGAAGCTTTTGATAGGTTTATTGGCAACATCTGAGTTAATTTGAGACACACCTGAAACACACTGCTTCTTGTGTAGCATCATGGGAAAATCAAAAGAAATCAGCCAAGATCTCAGGAAGAGAATTGTGGACTTGCACAAGTCTTGTTCATCCTTGGGTGCAATTTCCAGATACCTGAAGGTATCTCAATCATCTGTACAAACAATTATATACAAGTTCAAAAAAGATTGGAATGTTAAGCCATCATACTGCTCAGGAAGGAGATGGGTTCTGTGTACCAGAGACAAATGTGCTTTGGTCAGACATCTGCATACCAACCCAAGAACAAAAGCAAAAGACCTTGTGAAGATGCTGGCGGAAACTGGTAAAATTGTGTCATTATCCATAGTGAAACGAGTACTGTATCAACATGAGCTGAATGGCCACTCTGCCAGGAAGAACCATCACTCCAAAGGATACATAAAAAAGCCAGATTAATGTTTGCAAATGCACACAGGAACGAAGACTCAAATTTTTGGAGATATGTCCTGTGGTCTGATGAAACTAAAATTTAACTGTTTGGCCATAATGACCATCAATATGTTAGGAGGAAAAAGGAGAAGCTTTGAAGGGAGAATCACGAGGGTAGTAGCATCATGCTGTGGGGTTGTTTTGCTTCAGGAGGGGCAGGTGCACTTCACAAAATAGATGGCATCATGAGGAAAGAGTATTATATGAAAATAATGAAGCAACATCTTAACACATCAGCCAGGAACTTAAAGCTTGGACGGAAATAGGTCTTCCAAATGGACAATGACCTGAAGCATAATGCCAAACTGGTTAGTAAATGGCTTAAGGATAACAAAGTCAATGTTTTGGAGTGGCCATCACAAAGTTCTGATCTCAATCCAAATGAACATTTATGGGCAAAGCTGAAAAGGCAGGTGCGAGCAATGTGACCTACAAACATGGCTCAATTACACCACTTCTGTCAGGAAGAATGGGCCTAAATTCCTACCAACTATTGTGAGAAACCATACAGTTTAAGGTCAATGGTACCATATGCTAATGAAATGTATGTAAACTTTTGACTTTGCAGAAAGTAATAAAAATGCCTTAAAACATTCTCTCTCTCTCATTATTCTGGTATTTGGGGGCAAATATAAATATTTTTGGTTCCTAATTGACCTAAAACTAGAAAGGTGTATTCTGATTTCATGTCAGATAGTGAGAAAATCATGCAGATGTGTCTTTTTAGATAGTGTATGTAATCTTTGGTTTCAACTGTATCTAATGGCAAGCTTGATAACTTAGATCAGCATGCTAAAACAGTCCTGGATTAAAGTATTTCAAGGCCATCAATATGGGATAATTCCTACTCATCAACAACATGGTATCCAAAAATGCGTTTACATGTCAGCAGTAGAGATAAGCAAACACTTTTGATGCAGTTTAATTGGAGTCAAATTTTTAAGCAATTCAAAGGTCTTGATGAATATGAACAATTTGTAATTATGTCTTTTTCCACATTGCTAAAGATTGCATCAGCCACAGAAGGCTAACATGGTCTCTGGTGCAACTAGGCAGGCTTTCCCATAATGCCTTGTAATTATCATATCACATAGTAGTGCAGACCATAGGAGCCAATTCAGATGAATTGGCTCCTATGGTCTGTGATTTTTTGATATGTTCTATGGTGTTTTTTTCACATTATAGTGCAGCCAGTGAGGAGATACTATCATAGCCTGTATAAAAGCCAGAAGAAAGAATGAAGAAGTCACAATAGGGTGATTTAGAATAATGAAAAGACATGCTTGCAGCTCAGCAATAGAAGCCCCTAAAACATTGGAAAAATACTCTACACAGAGTGTGGTGCACAGCTGCAGCAGTGTAACAGAGAAGTATAGTAGTCTATGAATAATGTGAAAATTCAATTGATAATGGGAGAGGGAAAGTGAAAGACGAAGTGTAATTAATCAGTGACTTGATGTACAAGAAAATCTCAATAAATTAGAATATCATCAAAAAGTTAATTTATTTCAGTAATTCAATACAAAAGGGAAACACATATATTATACAGAGTCATTACCAGCGTCGGACTGGAGTGTCTGGGGCCCACCAGGGGAACTGACTCCAGGGGCCCACCCTACAGCTACATGCAAATACCTATTAGCCACTATCCCCTTTTATCCCTGACAGGACACTTATATCCCCATTATATAATGCAGCAAGTGAGATCACTGATCATGGATAATGAGTGGAGTCGGACACGAGCTACAGTGTACGGGGGATAAAAGTTGCACATTTTGCAGATTAGCGTAGGTCCCAGTAATCAGACCCCACTGATAAATAAGTTATCACTTATCCTTAACCCCTTAACGACCGCGGGCCGTAAAATTACGTCCTAAATGACATAATGTTACTGCCCGCGGTCCTCCGGCGGCAGCATGCCGCGATTGGCACACATCTCAGCTGATTTTCACAGCTGAGATGTGTGCCTGCTAGGCACGAGCAGAATCGTTATCTGCTCGTGCCGATTAGCCCCTTATATGGCGCTGTCAATACATGACAGCGCCATTATAAGCGCGATTGCGGTAATATTTTCCTTACCGCCCGATACCGGAAGTCACGTGACGCAATCACGTGACTCCCGATAGTTGTCATGGTAGCACAGGGTCATGTGATGACTCCTGTACTACACCTGACTTGGTTTCACTTTCGCTGTGCCCGGGGCACAGCAAAAGAGAAAGACAGCGTATCTGCTGTTTACAGCCTTGCAGCTGTGATCAGCAGATACTGCAGAGCGATCGGAATGCTGATCGCAATAGCCCCCTAGGGGGACTAGTAAAATAAAAAAAAAAGTTAAAAAAATAAGTTTTAAAAAATTAAAAAAAAACAAAAAAACCTAAAAGTTCAAATCACCCCCCATTCGCCCCATTGAAAATTAAAGGGTTAAAAAAATAAAAAATATACACACATTTGGTATCGCCGCGTTCAGAAACGCCCGATCTATCAAAATATAAAATCAATTAATCTGATCAGTAAACGGCGTAGCGGCAAAAAAATTCCAAACGCCAAAACGACGTTTTTTGGTCGCCACAACTTTTGCGCAAAATGCAATAAGAGGCGATCAAAACGTAGCATCTGCGCAAAAATGGTACCGTTAAAAACGTCAGCTCGAGACGCACAAAATAAGCCGTCATTGAGCCTAAGATCCCGAAAAATGAGAACGCTACGGGTGACGGAATATGGCGTAAAACGTGCGCCACTTTTTTCGGACAAACTTCCGATTTTTTTTTAACCCCTTATATAAAAGTAAACCTATACATGTTTGGTGTCTACGAACTCGCACTGACCTGAGGCATCACACCCACACATCAGTTTTACCATATAGTGAACACAGTGAATAAAATATCTCAAAAACCATAGTGCTATTGCACTTTTTTTGCAATTTTTCAGCATTTGGAATTTTTTTGCCATTTTCTAGTACACAATATGGTAAAACTGATGGTTTCATTTAAAAGTACAGCTCGTTCCGCAAAAAATGAGCCCTCACATGACCATATTGACTGAAAAATAAAAAAGTTACGTCTCTCAGAAAAAGAATGGCGAAAAAAAAAAACGGAAAGCGAAAAATCGGCCAGTCGTGAAGGGGTTAAGCCACATTCATACATTCAGTATTTGGTTAGTATGTTACCTCAGTTTTTGTATCTAAAATCAGGAGTAGGTGTAAAATGCAGCATTGGTGCCCATGTTTCTATTATAATTTTCCTTTGATTTGACCACTCCTGATTTTGGCTTCAAATACTGAGGTAAAACACCAAATACTCAACGTGTCCATGTGGCCTTAATCTTTACTAAGGCCACATGGACACATTGAGTATTTGGTGTGAGTGATTACTTGTTTTCACTGGAGAACCTCTGTTGGTGCATATTTGCTGCAGTGCAATAGTCACAGGACAGGGAGGGGTTAAACATTCAAATATTTACAGCAAAGTATTGGAAATAAAGAATTTTCCCCATATTGAATTCAGAGAGAAAAAAGTGACCTCCATACACAACCCAATGCACTATACCAAGACCAATAATACTACACACAAGGGAGAAATATAGCTATACCATGACCAGACAACATATTATCACCACATAGTGATTGAATACAGTCACATACAACAGAGAAATACCGCCATACCATAACCAAACAACCTATTACCACCACATAGTAACAGAATACAACCACAAGAGTGAAATACCACCACAACGTGACCAAACATATTACCACCTCATAGTGACCGAATACAACCATGCAAGAGAGAAATACCGCCACACTGTGACCAGATAACATATTATTGCCACACCATAATTAGATCACATAGTAATCAAATATTACAACATACAAGGGCGAAATACCATGACACTATGACCAGACTACATAATGACCAAATAATACTACATACAAGAAACAAACACCACCAAACCATGACAAGACCACATATTACTACTGCATAGTGACAAATTCTACAATAATGACCATGAATAAAAACAACAATACTAATAACACTAATATTACCATCAATGCTATTATACACAGGAGCTCTGTATATATTGTCAGTGTACAGGTTATACAGTGATCACCAATGACTTTACAAACAGGAGATCTGTATATAGTGTGTGTGTGTGTGTGTGTGTGTGAGTGTGTGTGTACGCATATATTACACTGACTTACCAGTGACTTCTCTAGTTGAAGTTATTCATCTTTGTTTTTTGTCTTCATCTGGCACTGACCGCCATCACTATTTGCTGCCATGACGCGACTCTGCAGAAAATAACACCTAGAGCTAATCACTCCCAGGGCACCTTCCACACTTTTTCCCCAATTTCTACATAAGGTCTTACTTTTGTTCCCCCACAGAAGACAGTATCTCAAAATTAACCTATATTTCATCAGTAATTATCTCCCGTAGTTTACCCCTACAGTAATTATGCCCAAATTGCCACAATAAACAAATAATGTATGTCCCTCATCCTTGCCCCTATTATTTAATAATATCTGGGGGAACAAGTAGAATCAGAATGGGTTGTTAATTGCTTCCTGCACAAAATATCCCCCCACACACTGATCCTCTCCAAAACAGGGCCACAAAGTGCCCCTTTCCATAATGTACCCCCAAAACTTGCCATTTCTATAATTTCTCTCTGCATAAATTCCCCCCCGCTTCTCATTATACTATGCTGCCTTTCACAATTCCCTTCTTAATTGTCTCATAATGATCCTCATTTCCCCATAAAGCCCCCCTCTCTCCCATAATGTCACTTGTAAAGTAATACCTTTCCTCCCCCACCAAGGCCCCCTCATCTCAAATTACCATATGTACTCGAGTATAAGCCAACCTGAGTATAAGCTGAGGCCCCTAATTTAACCACAAAAAAATGAAAACTTTTTGATTCGAGTATAAGCCTAAAGAGGGAAATGCAGCAGCTACTGGTAAATTTCAACAACAAAAATAGACCCCAATAAAGGTAATGCTCCCATTCTTGTGCCGTAACGGCCCCCCCCATCCTTGTTCCATGCAGCAATGCCCCACCCCATCCTTGTGCCATGCAGCAACGGGCCCCCCATCCTTGTGCTGTGCAGCAACGAGCACCCCTACCTTGTGCCGTGCAGCAACGGCCGCCCCATTCTTGTGCTGTGCAGCAACGGGCCCCCCATCCTTGTGCCATGCAGCAACGAGCCCCCCCATCCTTGTGCCATGCAGCAACGGGCCCACCCATTCTTGTGCTGGGCAGCAACGGGCTCCCCATCCTTGTGCCATGCAGCAATGAGCCCCCATCCTTGTGCTGTGCAGCAATGGGCCCCCCATCCTTGTGTTGTGAAGCATCGGTCCCCCATCCTTGTGCCGTGCAGCAACAGGCCCCCCATTTTTGTGCCATGCGGCAATGGGCCCCCCATCCTTGTGCCGTGCAGCAACGGCCCCCCCATCCTTGTGCACTGTAGCAATGGGCCCTTTTTTTTAGTAATGTTTTCACTCCAGTCCACTTTCTGTCCTCTATTATGCCATTGTTTAAACACACACACAAATGTTATTCTCACCTGTCCTCCGTTCCTGCAGTGTCCTTGGCTTACCAGTCTGCAGGCTCCTAGACCCCTCCATGATCTTGTCCGGTGCACGGAACCACCGCCGCAGAATGCCATCATGGCTTTACTGCAGTTGAATGCTGTATGGCTTTGCAAAGCATTCAACTGTAGTAAAGCCCTGACGGAAGCGGCAGTCGTGTACACATCACAATCATTGAGGGGTGCTTTTTGTGGGCCGCGGGCACATCGATCCCTTGATGATCATGCATGGAGCCGCTGCTGCTGTCAGCGCTTTACTGCAGTTAAATGCTTTGCGGTGCCATAAAGCATTTAACTGCAGTAAAGCCATGAAGGCAGTCTGCAGCGGTGGCTCCGTGCAGCAGACGGGATCATCAAGGGGGTCTATGTATCTTGCGGTCTGCAAGAAGCATCTGGAGGCACTGCGGGAATGGAGGAGAGGTGAGAATTTTTTTTTTGGCTCATCCTGAGCATTTACCTTTTCTCTGCAGCCCTGAATGTCCTCTTCTATGCTGCCATGGCGGCAGTGTGATGGCGGACGTTTTATGGCTGAGCAGCACTCCTCTGCCTCAGTCTAGTCATGGTCGTACTGTTCAAATGTATGTGTTTCTGAAAGATATGTACAGGCCTGGGACTTCCGCAGTGCAGGACCTTTGTGAATCACATGACTGTTATGTCATCACAGGTCTTTCTGCAACCGCAGAAACTGCAGTGATAGTACAGAACTTGTGCTATCGCTGCAGTTGTAATTGAAAAGCTTGGGGCCCTCAGAGCATGGGGGCCCAACCCAGTCTTTCCGCATATAATACCGGCCTTGAGAAACAGGTGGCCCATGGTGCTGTTCACAGCCCCAAACTATATAAGGCACGGGGGCCCACTGAGGGCCTGGGGCCTATCGGGGGATTTCCCAGTACCCCAGTGGGCCAGTCCGACCCTGGTCATTACAGACTTATCTATTTCAAGCGTTTATTTCTGTTAATGTTAATGATTATGGCTTATAGACAATGAAAACCCAAAAGTCATTATCTCAGAAAATTTGAATATTATATAAAACCAACTGAAAAAATGATTTTAAACTTAGAAATATTTGTCTACTGAAAAGTAAGGACAGTAAATGCATTCAATACTTGGTCAGGGATCCTTTTTCATGAATTACTGCATCAATGGGGCGTGGCATGGAGGTGATCAGTCTGTGGCACTGCTGAGGTGATATGGAAGCCCATGTTGCTTTGATAGCAGCCTTCAGCTAGTCTCCATTGTTGGGTCTGGTGTCTCTTATCTTCCTCTTGACAATACTGCATAGATTTTCTATGAGGTTAAGGTCAGACGAGTTTGCTGGGGAATCAAGCACAGTGATACTGTGCTTAGTAAACCAAATATTGGTACTATTGACAGTATTGACAGGTGCCAAGTCCTGCTGGAAAATGAAATTTCCATCTCTAAAAAGTTTGTTGGTAGAGGGAAGCATGAAGTGCTCTAAAATTTCCTGGTAGACAGCTGCGTTGATTTTGGTCACCAAAACATCACTCGTGGAAACTTTACACTAGACCTCAAGGGGGTTGGATTGTGGCCTCTCCACTCTTCCTCCAGACTCTGGGACCTTGATTTCCAAATGAAATGCAAAATTTATTTTAATCTGAAAACAACACCTTGGACCACTAAGCAACAATCCAGTTCTTTTTCTCGTTGGCCCAGGTAAGACACTTCTGGCATTATCTATTGGTCAGGAGTGGTTTGACACAGGAAATGCGACAGTTGTAGCCCATGTCCTGGATACGTCTGAATGTGGAGACTCATGAAACACTGACTCCAGCAGCAGTCCACTCCTTTTAAATCTCCCCCAAATTTTGAATTGCCTTTTCTTAACAATTCTACCAAGGCTGCGGTTATCTCAGTTGCTTGTGCACCTTTTTCTACCTCACTTTTTCTTTCCACTCAACTTTCCATTAATATGCTTGACCACTTGACCAATGACCTTTTGTGGCTTACCCTCGTTGTGGAGAGTGTAAATGACTGCCTTCTGGACATCTGGCAAGTCATCAGTCTTCCCCATGATTGTGTAGCCTACTGAACCAGACTAAAGGAACATTTTAAATGCTTATGAAGCCTTTGCAGGTGTTTTGTGGCAATTATTTCATTTTCCGAGATAATGACTTTTGGGTTTTCATTGCTGTAAGTCAGAATCATCAAAACCAGTATCAATTAATATATAATAAAGAGGGTCCACTATATCAATCAGAAAAAGCCTCTAAAACAAGTCAGAATCAACAACATTAACAGAAATAAAGACAAAATAGATCACTCTGTTTGTAATGACTCTACATAATATATGCATTTCCCTTTTTGTATTGAATTACTGAAATAAATTAACTTTCTGAGGATATTATAATTTATTGAGATGTACTTGTAGCTGGCCACTGTCTTTCTGCATTTAAATTACAATCACACAGTTTTTTCTTCATAGTTAATACACTAGAAAGTAGCTACAAGTTACAGAAAAAAATCTCAAAATGATTGTCAGACAGAGACAGTATGCTGCTAGGCTCAAGTAATGTTACTGAATTATTGCATTTCTTCTGCAGCCGTTTTTGTGAAAAAAAGAACAAAAAATGTCTGGTTTTGGTGACCAATTTTACTAGTAACAAATTTGACAACCATATATGCCAAACTTGTACTTTCTTCTGCTGCTACATGTTGCTTTCTTATCTAATTCCTACTTAAGCAGCATTTCTTATTTTGTCTTTTTTTTTTGCCAAAGGCTGAATAAATGTCGACTTAAAATATTTTAGATATTTGCAAATTTTATTTTTTTTTACGCCTACTATGTATTGGGATAAGATCTTGGAGATGGGACTAAGGGGCACTTTGCACAGCGACATCGCTAGCATCGGCTAGCGATGCCGAGCACGATAGTACCCACCCCTGTCGCACAAGCAATATCTTGTGTTAGCTGCCGTAGTGAACATTATCGCTACGGCAGATTCACACACACTTACCTGCCCTGCGACTTCGCTCTGGCCAGCGACCTGCCTCCTTCCTAAGGAGGTGGGTTATGCAGCGTCACAGTGACGTCACACGGCAGGCGGCCAATAGAAGTGGAGGGGCGGAGATGAGCGGGACGTAAACATCCCGCCCACCTCCTTCCTTCCACATTGCCAGTGGAGGCAGGTACGGAGATGTTCCTCGCTCCTGCGGCTTCACACACAGCAATGTATGCTGTGTGCGTCACTTTCGACCCCGACGATATCGCAGTAGCGATATCGCAGCGTGCAAAGTACCCCTTATTCTTTAATTTGCAATTAAATAGTATTGTGCAAAATTTATAGGGTAGATGGGAAGTGTTGGTACATCATTTTCTGGAGGGTGGTAGACAAAGGGAAGCCAGCCGTATGCTGGAAAAACAGTTTCACATTCTTAGATGGGAGGTAAGTGTCTTCTGAAACACATGGCAAAGCAAATCTCCATGGCATCATCGTTTTCAGTCAATGATAGGGGGAAATGACACGTCCCTATTTTTGTAGATATGTACGCTATCCACACTGCCTGTGGGACCCTTTTTTACCTTTGCCGCTCTAGCCCTCTTGGACCAGCATGAGGCATGACAAACACATGGCTGAGTAGCAAACCCCCCCTGTACCCTGTACACATTTCCTGATTCACCAATTTAATCAGCCGGAAAAAGCCCTCCATGTCCGGCGTAATCCAGGATGGTCCAGCGTCGCTTCCAGCTCTGCTGCATGAAAGTGACCAGAGCAGCAGAAGACACATCTGCTCCTGTCAGCTCTACGCAGCAAATCAAAAGAGCCGCGTGATCAGCTGAGCTGTCACTGAGGTTACTCGCAGCCACCGCTGTATCCAGTGACAGCGGATACCCTCAGTGACAGCTCAGCTGATCACGCGGCTCTCTTCATTTGCTGCGTGGAGGTACAGGAGCGGCGGTGTCTTCTGCTGCTCCGGTCACCTTCATGCAGCAGAGCTGGAAGCGACGCTGGACCATCCTGGATTACGCCGGACATGGAGGGCTTTGTCGGGCTGATTAAATTGGTGAACCAGGGAATGTGTTTGTGTTTTTTATTTCTAATAAAGGATTTTTCAGGTATGTGTGTTTATTTACTGTAATTTACAGATCAATCATGGAAGGTATCTCCGGGAGACGCCTGACATGATTAATCTGGGATTTAGTGGCAGCTATGGGCTGCCATTAACTCCTTATTACCCCAATTTGCCAACGCACCAGGGCAAATCGGGAAGAGCCGGGTACTGTCCCAGAACAGTCACATCTAATGTATGCGGCCATTCTGGGCGGCTGCTGACTGATATTGTTAGGCTGGGGGGCTCTCCATAACGTGGAGCTCCCCATCCTGAGAATACCAGCCTGCAGCCGTATGGCTTTATCTGGCTGGTATTAAAATTGGGGGGACCGCACGCCGGTTTTTTAAATTATTTATTTATTTATCTCTATACTCCATAGTGACACGCCCACCGGCTGCTGTGATTGGGTGCAGTGAGACACCTGTCACTCAGCGTGGGGGCGTGTCTTACTTCAACCAATCATAGGCGCCGGTGGGCAGGGAAAGCAGGGAATACGAGATTGTTTAATGAGCGGCCGGCTTTTTCAAATTAGAAAAAGCCGCCGGAGCAGTGTGAACGCCGTGCAGCGCCGCGCCGGTGATCGGAGATCGGTGAGTATGAGAGAGGGGGGGAAACTTCAGTCACTCGGGGGATTAGCGGTCACCGGTGAATCCTTCACAGGTGACCGCTAATCAGTACAAGGCACACAGACAGAGCCGCGGCATGACAATGAAGTCGGGTGAAGTTCACCCGAGTTCATTCTCATCCCGCTACTCTGTCTTCCGACATGTAGTAACGACATTTTGCATCACACACGGACATTTCTCACGGACAACATAACCACACATCCGTGCAAGAAACGTTTTATTTGGACTCCCATAAGCTAACATTATGTCCGTGTGTGCGTGCTCCGTCCCGAAAATGAACATGCTTCCATGCCAAACGGAGCAAAAAACGTGGGACGCACACGAACACACGGAAGATCAAATAACACGCACGTGTGCCTTTAAACATAAAAAAACATATGTGCACGTTTGGTCGTATCTCCGGTATGTACGGAAACGGACCAAACACGCACGTTTTAAACGGATGTGTGTTGCAGGCCTCAGACTGTATAGAATGGTCTGCCTAATCTCAAATGATTAGAAGAGATAATTTTTGGACATTATTTTAAAATCATGAAAAATCTGTCAGTGCACTGCGTTATTAAACAGGCTGTCGGTTACCACTGATTATCATCCGTTCCCCTGGTGAGACCACTAAACCCTTATTAAGGCTGTATTTTTATCAAGGTGCTTAAGAGGAGATGGTTATCGTCTTAAGAGACCACAGAGTGTTGCACATGTTATTTTATAGCAATTGAAAGCTTTGCAGTTTTGCAGTTCATGCTGAATCGAACCTGGAAAACTTAAATTTCAAGAGATGTGATTATCTTTACTTAACATCCAAATAAATTAATATCTACAGTGCATAAATTATATGTCGCAACAGTTTTTTTTGCTCCCTGAAACAACCAGCGGCATTGTGAATGAAGTACTGGTCTACAACACAAGTTGTAAAGAATAGTACAAGATGCAATGTAAATACAAAAGTACTCTGATTTAATATGACATAAGAGATCTTTTTGCTATATGGGCACTTAGGGGATACCTGTCATGTCACAATACATATTTACTACTGTATTGGGACATTGCAGCAAAAACATTGAAAAGCTACATTTGTCATCCCAACCACTAGTTTTCCTGTTAGAGAATTTTAAGAAAAGGTAAGGAAAGACCCTTTGTATACAAATTTTATAGATTTACTCTTGAATACAGCAAGTTTTGGCTAAGAACCGTCAACTTTCAGCGCTTGGCCTTCATGAAGCCAGTGTAAACATGTCTGCACAATGATGAAGGCCATTCTTGACAGAAACAATTGTATCTATTTAATTTTGGATACTTGAAATAAAATTCAACAAATAGCCATATGAGTACCAAGTTTTACGTCTTACATATTTATAAGGAGAGACTTGTCAGTGTAGACGAGCCTGGTGCTGAGACGCTGCCAAGGATCTGCCTCTTGGACTGCTAATCTGAGACGCTTGGTCTCTGTCTCACTTCTCAAATTAAGTTTTCTCTGGGACACCACACCATTTCAAAGTAAAAAACTGCTTGGCTGCAAAAACACAGGCAGTGACAGATCAATGGTACCCCTGGTTTTGGGCAACATGCATTAACTGACAGGTGCCCCTTAATTTTTTTGCTTTTGCTTCATTATTGCCTTTTTTGTGTCAAAAGTTATACATTCCTTTTAATAAGTTTTAAATTTTGCATGTTAGTCTTTAATTCAGAAAAAAAATAGCTTTCGAATTCTATTACCTTCCTGGAGTACAATCCCACAAAAAATGTCACATTTTGAAAAGTCTCACATGATGAATTACCCAAAAATATTCGGATAATGGAAATCATGCCCAACTTGTCAAGTTAACATAAAAAATAACAAGGACTAAAAAAATTGCATAAAAATTATTCATTAGCCATATTGATTTTGGCGAAAGTATAAAGAGGCCTTAAATGTCAAATGTTTGTTCAAATAAAAGCCACAAAAAGAATGACAAATCTGTAACAGCTGTGCTATTTAAGTGCGAGGAAAAAAATTATAAATTACAGATTTATTGTAAATTGGTGGTCTTTTATTTTTGCATTTACAAAGTGCCATACTGTTTGTATACCGTTAAAACTTTCTGTCATAGTTGAAGTGTTTGATTTGTAGTGGTGAAAATAGTAGAAATTTCCAGGTGACTTAGCTGCGTTTGGTCAGATTAGACTATAGCAAAGATGTCTTTGGCCAAGCTTGAAAGTCAAGGAACTGGAGAAGCCAACATTCTTAACTAGCTAAAAATGTGTTATTTTTGCTTGGAAATATAGAGAAATACTGTAGTGAAGGATTTATAAGATTTATGCGATCAGGTATGGTAAGAAGGGAGCTGATGTTTTGTCTTTGGACTCTACACTTAAATTCCCTTCTCACAGTATAAAAGGATAATCAGGTTGAAGTTGATTTATTTCTGAAGTGTCAATCGTGAGATGTCTGCAAAGTTGTATGGAGAGAGATGTGATACTAAAGCGACTCAAACAAGAATAGTTTGTATGTTTTAAATTTAATGCTAAATGTTAAAAACATAATTAAATTTTATAAGTAATAAAAAAACTAAATAAAAGATACAACTAAAAGGTACAAATAGATCAGGACAGGGAGAATCCAATCATTAATCCAGTAGAAGTTGAAAAATGGTTCCCTGTAGAGATGAACTAATTTATTAAAGAGAAATGGAATTCTATTAGAATATACAAAAATATCAGTATTTTTGAGAATATTTTTTTGTAACATATCTTCTTATGGATTTAGCAAAATGACGGCTGGTCAGCTACCATTTTGATCAACCTTATATGGCTGGCAGTAGATTAAAACAAACAGAAAAAAACCTTTTACTTATTTCAGTGCTCATTTGTTCAGCTCTTCCGCTGCTTACTGTAGGCTGGCAGTTTTGATGATGACTAGGCTTTGGAGATCAATGTGCATCATGGCCTTGAGTGAACAAGTCGAAGAGGATGACATGTTGAGCAGTAAGCATCTGGTCCTCAAGTCCTCTTCTTTCTGGCATTGAACCTAGAGCCTTTTCACTTTCAAGCCGGGACATCTGGACATGACAAGACCTCAGAGGTCACTACCTCAGAGGTCTGAAGTCTGTTCACTGCTTAAAGTCCAGGCTTAGATTGAACAGTTTGGGAAAAGTGGGTCATGACAAAGTAAAGAAGAGGTAGCTCTAAGCTCCAGATGGCAGGCATTAGTGGAGGGGCTAGACTGGTGAGCAGTGAGGGGAGTATTTTTTTGTTGTTGTCTCTTGCATTTTACGTTTACAATGGGACATTCAATTTGTGGAGAATGACTTTTCTGCCAATTGAATTTTACAGGAAATTTGTGCAATTTGGAGAATTTGAACTTTGTCAGATTCACTCATCTCTTACTCCCAGTTTTTCCCAACTTGAAGTAATGAATGAAATATAAAAGATAAGTAAGAAAAATTAAAGAAGGGTGGTAATGTGCAGTTGAGTTCAGATTCTGCTTGTATTGTAAGGGGTACTTTTTGGGGAGAATTAGACCCCATATGAGTACCCATGATACCTATCAAAGCTAGTTCATTTTTGACACTACAGCAAGAAAAGCATAATATACCCACATTTATGTTAATCCAAGATTTAATCTTTAACTGGTAAACAATATAGATTTTTTTAGATTTCGTTTCCCAACTGGAATCATCTGATAATGTTGCTTCAGCTAGTATTTAGAGTTATTCCAAAAAATATAAATAGTAGGCCAACATGATAACTGACCCAACTAACAGCCATTGGGGTCAATGCAGATTATTCATTTACCATTAGAATATTTTTTAATAATAAAATAAGATTATAATTTATTATTTTAGTAAATTTAGATAGTAACAATAAATTCAGTGGTTATATTTTCATGGTTGAGAGCCAAAATATAAATATAATTACAACATTATGTCCTCTATTCCTATTATTATATACTCTAATCTATTTTTTGAGTTTGTTTTTTTCTTCTCACTGTTTGAGTAATAACAATGTTACACTATCATAGTCATTAGTGGAGGCAGAAAGTGTCCTGTTGATATCTCTGTATGCACGGCACATCTGCTCGTACTACAATAGTTGGGTTACTGTAGATAGGATATCATAAATGATATATACATCTATAGTCCAGTTAGTTGGTTCATACTTGACAGTAAACTTGTGAAAATAGCTGCTTATTTTTTAATCTATTTACTTCGCTAAGTTACAAATCTTATTTAACATGACTTTTGGTGTTTTACACAATATTTTTTTCCAGCTCCATCCAAAATAGGAATTAGCTGGGAGGAGGCTGAGGAAAGATGGGGCATGGCAAAACCCACCTGACAATTTCTTTAAACGTTTTAGCATAGCTTATACTTGCAACGTTACTGCTACTACTTTCTCTGACTGGGGTAATGTTTTTGGCAAAGTGCATGGAGGAAAATGCAAGTGATAACATGCACTTTAATTCAGCAAAGGGTGTGCACTTCCTAATGAATTCAGAACATCTTATTCCTGAATTCCCATCATTAAGACTGTCAAACAAAAGGCAAGTCTTAATGGACCAGGGTTTAAGTATCTCCTATCAGTTCCTCTTATCAGATCCTCACTTTAATAATTTAATAGCTAGCTGATTTCATGGGTTTCTTACATGTCAACAAGGAATCATCTACTGAAAATAACCTTCACCAGTATAAATAAACAGTGCCTTCATGGAAGCACTGGTTTACTCCCTGCAACATGGAGGGCTTTATTCCAGTAAGTCAGTACTTTATTGTCTGCATTTCCTTCTACACTTCAAAAAGTTTATTGATTCCCTTTAAAATTCTGCTAAGTGTGGGTGATTTTTTTTTTTAGAAAGAAAACATAAAGGGTTTTTTCCATTCTTGATTATTTTTTAATTAACCATGCAGCAGGTTCTAAAAATATGGCATGTCAAAACACACTTCGGGATCTGGGATGCCCCATGCTATCTGGTAAATCAGGTAATGTGCATATCCTACTTGTATTACTATTCCAGCAGAGTGATCTATATGTAGTGAGGGCAGAGTTGTTGTAATATGCATCTGGCTTGCATGCATTCATGCATAGCTCAATGGAGTGATTACTATTATTTGGGTAAGGTTACTGTCTTGACTCATCAGAATGACATATAGTTTACTGCTTTTTCTAGCTACCCATCTATAGACTATATTACTAGTGTGTATTATTACAGTATGCCTGGATACAATATTAATTGTGATAAGATCTATGGCCCTGCCTGAAGTTGCTCTGCCATAATGCTATTATTATATATGTATTAATTGACCATGATTGACCTCTGAGTGTGCCCCTAGTGGTTTATCTCATTGCTAATTCTTGCTCACCTTTTTTACTTGTATGTCTTTTTTGTCAATGAAACAATAGTTTTTTTTTACTCTAATCGTTGTGCGCCAATTCTTATAGGTTGTATTGCTTTGTGCAGAATATGTTTATTATGTGATGGTCAGTACAGTCATAAGGGAATTATTATGTCTGATTTTATTTTGAAGCATTTCTGACTTATCTAGGCTCTAAAAAGAGAAAAGTCATTGTCATCTTATTAATGTCGACTTCCCCTTTAGTATTTCTGCTAAAGGTCCCCTGCTGTTTTTTTAAGTAGAAGCCCAGCGCTTCTCCCTGTACAGTTGAATTTGCACCCCAAAAAAGTGCTAAACATAAAATAAGTCCTACATAAACCAAAGCATCATATAGCCGTAAGTACAGTATGTACAAAATATTAAAAAACATATAGTTGCTGAAAAAAAAGGAAGATCAAAATAACTGACCTGTCATTTAGGCCCTTTCAGGCCTGTACATTTATGGGTTAAACTCATGTTGAGCACCTTGAAAATAATAAAAATAATAATAATATAGTTCAATCTAATGTGCTAAACAATGTAAATGTATTTCCTTTGCTTCTAAATGATCATATATGTTGTGTAATGTGAAGATATTTCAATCATTCCCTAATATCTAGAAATAGGGGAAATCTTTGAAATGATCTGTATATCGGACATTAGCTACTAGAAAGTGGTGATCACACATGTCATGGAGCTGCAAAGTATGGGTTTATTTAGGATTGATCTACATTTACTAAATGTTGGTAGCGTCTGACACCTCCGATTCTGCCTCTGGCTTATACACAAACAGTTTTACAAACTAAAATGCTCTCCTTGCCTCTGAACACAATGTACTTTTCAGGCACATTGACAACGGAACCAATACAACAGAAGTTCATTCTTTTCTACTCAGTGGGAGCATTTCCTAAGTCTCTTTGACATTTATCATTTTCTAAACCTTGGTCAAAGTGCACAAGGAAAAAGATCAAGATAGTATGCTTGAAGTCAAGAAAACACAGTCTTGTTCAGCAAAAGGTGATGAACCTGTGAACCCAATTTTTAAAGGTTTCAAGACTACAACTGAAGCAAATTCCTAAGATTTATACTCTCACAATGTTATCACAGAGCTCTTAGTGTAATAGCAGTTGTGTCTGTTTTTCGATATTGTCCATATCATGATTTCAGCTTAGCTTATTATTTTGAAGTCGAGAATTTTAGGTATTGGTTCTTGTTTAAATCGAGCGAGTGTGAACAGTCCTGAAGGATTGTTAACACGCATAATCTAAAATTGGTAGTGTATACAACTTTATTAAACATTGTGAGTTAAAAAGAAGAATTGTAAATGAAAATGAATGCCACCGTCTACAAAGTAACTTCTATGAAAATGTTGGCTGGGATCATACCTTGGGAATTAATAGTAACCCTAAATATAACCGATGTAAATTGCAAATCAAGCAGGTAACATCAAAAGTCACAGTTGTATGATAAGAAAAAAAATAAAAACAATACTTTAAATTAAAAACACAGAAAAACCTAAAAATATATTTCACAAAAAAAACATAAAATAAAATTAACGTAAAATTCAGATGTGACTATAGTCAACCCCAGTATTCCGCTCCTACTACGTCCTAAAGTCTTTTTACATGGGATGATAATCAGTTGAACAATCCTTCATAGGAACACTAGATGCTGATGCTCTTTTGTCAGCCTATAGCATTGTTTCATCTGCTCATATAAACAGAGAAGGTACAGTAGTTCTTATAAACCCCTCTCCTGATCTTTATTGGGTGAACATAGTCAGAGACTCTTCTAGCTCTCAGTAGCCTCTGACTGGCTGCAGTGGTTATGTGAAACTTACTGAGTGAATAGGGATCAAGGAGACCTTTATGGGATACTGGAAAAATAAAGGAAATATGGTGTCTGGGATGTGTGCTTTTCTTAAAACTACTATGGACCCATTAATAAAACTAACTATATTAATGGACAACCCCTTTAACCCCTTCACCCCCGGCCACTAAAACACCCTAATGACCGGGCCATTTTTTGCAATTCTGACCAGTGTCACTTTGACAGGTTATAACTCTGGAACGCTTCAACGGATCCTGGCGATTCTGAGATTGTTTTTTTGTGACATATTGTACTTCATGTCAGTGGTAAATTTAAACCGATAATTTTTGCGTTTATTTGTGAAAATTTAGGAAATTTTGCAAAAATTTTGAAAATTTTGCAATTTTCAAACTTTGAAAATTTATGCCCATAAATCTGAGAGATATGTCACACATAATAGTTACTAAATAAACGTTCCCACTTGTCTACTTTACATCAGCGCAATTTTCGAAACAAATTTTTTTTTCGTTAGGAAGTTAGAAGGGGTCAAAGGTCATCAGCGATTTCTCATTTTTCCAACAAAGTTTAGAAAATAATTTTTTTTAGGGACCACATCACATTTGAAGTGACTTTGAGAGACCTAGGTGACAGAAAATACCCAAACGTGACCCCATTCTAGAAACTGCACCCCTCGCTCTGCTCAAAACCACATCCAAGAAGTTTATTAACCCTTTAGGTGCTTCACAGGAAAATTAAAATTTTACTTTTTAACACAAAAATGTTACTTTAGCCATAAAATTTTCATTTTCACAAGGGATAAAAGAGAAAGTGCACCCTACAATTTATTGTGCATTTTCTCCTGAGTACGCTGATACCCCATATGTGGTAAAAATCAATTGTTTGGGCGCACAGCGGAGCTCGGAAGGGAAGGCGCGCCATTTGAATTTTTGAACGCAAAATTAGCTGCACTCATTAGCGGACGCCATGTCGGGTTTGAAGACCCCCTGAGGTGCCTAAACAATGGAGCTCCCCCAGAAGTGACCCCATTTTGGAAACTAGAGCCCTCAAATCATTTTTCTAGATGTTTGGTGAGCACTTTGAACACTTGGGGGCTTCACAGAAGTTTATAACGTTGAGCTGTGAAAAGAATTTTTTTTTTTTTACCACAAAACGGTTGCTTCAACTAGGTAGCTTTTTTTTCCACAAGGGTATCAGGAAAAAATGCACCATAAAATGTATTGTGCATTTTCTCCTGAGTACGCAGATACCTCATATGTGGTGGAAATCAAATGTTTGGACACACGGCAGTGCTCGGAAGGCAAGGAGCGCCATTTGAATTTTTGATTGCAAAATTAGCTGCACTCATTAGCGGATGCCATGTCGGGTTTGAAGACCCCCTGAGGTGCCTAAACAATGGAGCTCCCCCACAAGTGACCCCATTTTGGAAACTAGAACCCTCAAATAATTTTTCTAGATGTTTGGTGAGCACTTTGAACACCTGGGGGCTTCACAGAAGTTTATAACGTTGAGCCGTGAAAAGAAAAATGTTTTTTTTTACCAAAAACGGTTGCTTCAACTAGGTAGCTTTTTTTTCCACAAGGGTATCAGGAAAAAATGCACCATAAAATGTTTTGTGCATTTTCTCCTGAGTACGCAGATACCTCATATGTGGTGGAAATCAAATGTTTGGACACACAGCAGTGCTCGGAAGGCAAGGAACGCCATTTGAATTTTTGAGTGCAAAATTAGCTGCACTCATTAGCGGACGCCATGTCGGGTTTGAAGACCCCCTGAGGTGCCTAAACAATGGAGCTCCCCCACAATTGACCCCATTTTGGAAACTAGAGCCCTCAAATATTTTTTCTACATGTTTGGTGAGCACTTTGAACACCTGGGGGCTTCACAGAAGTTTATAACGTTGAGCTATGAAAAACATTTTTTTTTACCACAAAACTGTTGCTTCAACTAGGTAGCTTTTTTTTCACAAGGGTATCAGCAAAAAATTCACCATAAAATTTATAGTGCATTTTTTCCTGAGTACGCAGATACCTCATATGTGGTGGAAAGTAATTGTTTGGGCGCATGGCGGGGCTCAGAAGAGAAGGAGCGCCATTTGACAGCAAAATTGGTTGGAATCATTAGCGGACGCCATGTCACGTTTGGAGACCGCCTATGGTGCCTAAACAGTGGAGCTCCCCCACAAGTGACCCCATTTTGGAAACTAGACCCCTCAAGGAGTTTATCTAGATGTTTAGCGAGCCCCAAGGGGCTCCACAGAAGTTGATAATGTTGAGCCATGAATACAATTTTTTTTTCACCACAAAACTGTCACTTGAACCAGGTAGCTTTTTTTCCACAAGGGTATCTGGAAAAAATGCACCATAAATCGTATTGTGCAATTTCTCCTGAGTACGCAGATACCTCATATGTGGTGGAAAGTAATTGTTTGGGCGCATGGCGGGGCTCAGAAGAGAAGGAGCGCCATTTGACAGCAAAATTGGTTGGAATCATTAGCGGACGCTATGTCACGTTTGGAGACCCCCTATGGTGCCTAAACAGTGGAGCTCCCCCACAAATTACCCCATTTCAGAACTAGACCCCTCAAGGAATTTATCTAGATGTTTGGTGAGCCCCTTGTACCCCCAGGGGCTCCACAGAAGTTGATAATGTTGAACCGTGAAAATTATTATTTTTTTTTAATCACAAAATTTTTCTATCAACCAGGTAGCTTTTTTTTTTACAACGGTACCAGGAAAAAATGTACCATAAAACATATTGTGCAATTTTTCCTGAGTACGCTGATACCTCATATGTGGTGGAAAGTAATTGTTTGGGCACATGGAGGGGTTCAGAAGAGAAGGAACGCCATTTGACTTTTCAAACGCACAGATGCAGTGCACTGATCGGCCGCTGCAGGACGCACGGTCGGATGAGATACAAAAAGCGTTGGGGATACGGAAAAAAAAAGGTCACGCCAAAAATTGAGCAGGGATGCAGATCCGTTATGTGCATCCCTGATCAGCACTTAGCGGGACGCACGGACGGATGCGATACAAAAAGCATCGCAAATACGGAAAAAAGGTCACGCCAAAAATTGAGCAGGGATGCAGATCCGTTATGTGCATCCCTGATCAGCACTTGGCGGGATGCACGGACGGATGCGATACAAAAAGCATCGCAAATACGGAAAAAAGTCACGCCAAAAATTGAGCAGGGATGCCGATCCGTTATGTGCATCCCTGATCAGCACTTGGCGGGACGAACGGACGGATGCGATACAAAAAGCATCGCAAATACGGAAAAAAGGTCACGCCAAAAATTGAGCAGGGATGCAGATCCGTTATGTGCATCCCTGATCAGCACTTGGCGGGACGCATGGACGGATGCGATACAAAAAGCATCGCAAATACGGAAAAAAGTCACGGCAAAAATTGAGCAGGGATGCAGATCCGTTATGTGCATCCCTGATCAGCGCTCGGCGGGACGCACGGACGGATGCGATACAAAAAGCGTCGCGAATACGGAAAAAAGTCTGCCAAAAACTGACCACGGATGCAGATCCATTATCTGCATCCCTGATCAGCGCTCGGCGGGACGACGCGATACAAAAAGCGTCGTGAATACGGAAAAAAGTCACGCCAAAAATTGAGCAGGGATGCAGATCCGTTATGTGCATCCCTGATCAGCACTTGGCGGGACGCACGGACGGATGCGATACAAAAAGCATCGCAAATACGGAAAAAAGTTCACGCCAAAAATTGAGCAGGAATGCAGATCCGTAATGTGCATCCCTGATCAGCACTTGGCGGGACGCACGGACGGATGCGATACAAAAAGCATCGCAAATACGGAAAAAAGGTCACGCCAAAAATTGAGCAGGGATGCAGATCCGTTATGTGCATCCCTGATCAGCGCTCGGCGGGACGCACGGACGGATGAACTGTAAAAATGGACAGGATACAAGAAAAAAAAAAAAGTTATACTCACAGTACCAAGAGGATCACTGACCAGAAGAGCTACAGAGGAACAAGAAGGCAGTGAGATAGACAGCTTTAGGGTATGTGCGCACGTTGCTTTTTACCTGCTTTTTACCTGCTTTTTTGCTGCTTTTTCTTCTGCGCTGTTTAATGCCAAAATGGATGTGTTCTTCTATTCAAGCAAAGTCTATGGGAATTTGGGTTTCTTGTTCACACTATGTTGTTCAAAATGCTGCCTTTTTGTGGCAGAACTTTGGTCAAAAACTCAGCTTTGCAGTGCAAAACCCAAATGGCAAAAACAATTGACATGTTGCTTCTTTGAAAAGCTGAGTTTTTGACCAAAGTTCTGCCACAAAAAGGCAGCATTTTGAACAACATAGTGTGAACAAGAAACCCAAATTCCCATAGACTTTGCTTGAATAGAAGAACACATCCATTTTGGCATTAAACAGCGCAGAAGAAAAAGCAGCAAAAAAGCAGGTAACAAGCAGGTAAAAAGCAACGTGCGCACATACCCTTACACCAACAGCAGGCAGGACATTGGACAGATCAGCAGAAGGACCCAGCGATGGAGGCAGATGTGATCGGGCCAGTGAAGACTTCGGACGACCCGTGAAGGCAGGTAAGAGGACGTCGGGAGGGGCAGAGGGGGGGCAGAGGGGGCGGAGAAGCAAAGGCAGAAGGAAGGAACCTTGAAAGCAGAATAGAGATGACAGAGGAGGCAGGCAGATCGCATGGGTAGCAGATCGGGATGCCGGGGGGCAGATCAGGGCGTAGGGGGGCAGATCGGGGGGGGCACGGGCAGGGGCCTAAACGGGAGCGTGCAGGGGCCTTCACGGGAGCGCGCAGGGGCCTTCATGGGAGCGCGCAGGGAACGGAATACTTACCATTGGAGCAGGCGTGGTGACATCAGAGGCGGCGGCAGCAGCAGCAGCGGTGGCGTGGTACCAAGAGTACCAGCCACTCCACGCTGCAGACATGTTGGGGGAGGGTCCCCAGACCAGGACAGGCCTGGGGAGGGCGGCCACCCGCAGATCAGACTGCCCCACTGCACACTGATTGGAGCGATTGCGCGTCATAGCACGATTGCTCCAATCAGTGCTGCAGGGGCTGGGGGCGACATGTTAGAGATCCGGCTATGATCTGCTGTAGCTGCTACAATAGATCATAGCAGGATCTCACAGTATCGCACTAATTCAGGCATTATTTTTGCCGAAATTAGTGCGAACGATGTGGTTGGCGGTTCAGATTTGAACAGCCAATCATATCGATCACCTAGGGGGGTGGCGATGCCACCCCCCCTGGGGTCAAGCAAAGGTCCCCTGCTGTAAGAAACAGCAGGGGACATCATTTGAAAGCCGTTGCTATGGCCACGGCAATCAAATGAAGTTTAGGCCGTAAAATTACGTCCCTGACGTTAAGTCACGTTAAAATAGGACGTAATTTTACTGCCCGCGGTCGTGAAGGGGTTAACAACCTTTATGCTGTAATATAAAGTAGCCACTTTGGTGAATGGTTATATTTATTCATGACTGGTCATATTGACCTGTTTGGATATGGAAAAATTAATATTTCATAAAATGTATTCTTTAATGTGCAAAGAGTAATCAATTTATTAGTCAAGGTAATAAAACCGCTGCTCCCCATAATGTTCCCTCCAAGACAGTACTGAATGCACAGGAGAGAGTAAACCCTATCATTGATCCAAACAACTCCAGATCTCAGGTAGATTAAGGGGCACTTTGCACACTGCGACATCGCAGGCCGATGCTGCGATGCCGAGTGCGATAGTGCCCGCCCCCGTCGCAGCAGCGATATGTGGTGATAGCTGGCGTAGCGAAAGTTATCGCTACGCCAGCTTCACACACACACTCACCTGCCGTGCGACGTCCGTGTGGCCGGCGACCCGCCTCCTTGTTAAGGGGGCGGGTCGTGCGGCGTCACTGCGACGTCACACGGCAGGCGGCCAATCAGAGCGGAGGGGCGGAGATGAGCAGGATGTAAACATCCTGCCCACCTCCTTCCTTCCGCATATCCTACGGAAGCCGCAGTGAGGCCGGTAGGAGACGTTCCTCGCTCCTGCGACTTCACACACAGCGATGTGTGCTGCCGCAGGAGCGAGGAACAACATCGGACCGTCGCGTCAGCGTAATCATGGATTACACCGACGCTGCACCGATGATACGATTACGACGCTTTTGCGCTCGTTAATCGTATCATCCAGCCTTTACACACTGCGATGTCGCATGCGATGCCGGAAGTGCGTCATTTTCAATTTGACCCCACCGACATCGCACCTGCGATGTCGCAGTGTGCAAAGTGCCCCTAAGAATGCTGTGGCAATTAAATTGTGCCATGTACTAAGCACGTTTTACAGACATGTCAATTGTTTTTGCCATTTGCGTTTAGAACTGCAAAGCAAAGTTTTTGCCCAAATTTCTGCCACAAAAAGGCTGCAGTTTGAACTGCATGGTGGGGTTTAGAAAACCAAATTCCCATAGACTAAGCTTGAAAAGCAGAACACATCCATTTTGGCATTAAACGCTGCAGTTGAAAAAGCAGATAAAAAGCAGATAAAAAGCAGGTAAAAAGGAAAGTGGGGTCTTAGGGTATGTGCGCACGTTGCGTAAATACATGCAGTTACGCTGCGCTTTGTAGCGCAGCGTAACTGCATGCGTCCTGCGTCCCCTGCACAGTCTATGGAGATTGTGCAGGGGCCGTGCGCACGTGGCGTTTTAGAGCGCAGCGCTTCGGCTTCTGCTGAAGCGCTGCGTTCTAAGAAGTGACATGTCACTTCTTCCCTGCGCTTTGCCGGCAGCTCCTGCTCTGTCTATGGCAGGAGCTGCAGGCAGAGCGCATGGAATAGGCTTTTTTTTTTTTTACTACGGACATTTCTGCAGCGATTTAAAGCGCACATGTGCTCTTCAGATCGCTGCAGAAATTTCTGCAGTGACTGTACGCAACGTGTGCACATAGCCTTAGCCTAAGGCCTAGTTCTGAACAGTCCAACTTTAATCTGTAAACAAGACTATTGCCAAAAAAAATTAGCAAAAACACCCTGTGTGAACATAGTTTAACAAATACTGAAGTAAAATACTCAAATTCTCAGCTTGTGCACGAGGCCTTACAAATACTGAGGTAAAAACCTCACCAATACTGTACGTGTGCACGAAGCTTTACAAATACTGAGGTATAAACCTCACCAATACTGTACGTGTGCATGAAGCCTTACAAATACTGAGGTATAAACCTCACCAATACTGTACGTGTGCATGAAGCCTTACAAATACTGAGGTATAAACCTCACCAATACTGTACGTGTGCATGAAGCCTTACAAATACTGAGGTATAAACCTCACCAATACTGTACGTGTGCATGAAGCCTTACAAATACTGAGGTATAAACCTCACCAATACTGTACGTGTGCATGAAGCCTTACAAATACTGAGGTATAAACCTCACCAATACTGTACGTGTGCACGAAGCTTTACAAATACTGAGGTATAAACCTCACCAATACTGTACGTGTGCATGAAGCCTTACAAATACTGAGGTAAAAACCTTACCAATTCCGAACATGTGCACGAGGCCTTACAAATACTGAGGTAAAAACCTTACCAATTCTGAACATGTGCACAAGGCCTTACAAATACTGAGGTAAAAACCTTACCAATTCTGAACATGTGCACGAGGCCTTACAAATACTGAGGTAAAAACCTCACCAATACTGAACATGTGCACGAGGCCTTACAAATACTGAGGTAAAAACCTTACCAATACTGTACGTGTGCACGAGGCCTTACAAAGGCTGAGGTAAAAGCCTCACCAATACTAAACATGTGCACGTGGCTTTACAAATACTGAGGTAAAAACCTTACCAATTCTGAACATGTGCACGAGGCCTTACAAATACTGAGGTAAAAACCTTACCAATTCTGAACATGTGCACAAGGCCTTACAAATACTGAGGTAAAAACCTTACCAATTCTGAACATGTGCACGAGGCCTTACAAATACTGAGGTAAAAACCTTACCAATTCTGAACATGTGCACGAGGCCTTACAAATACTGAGGTAAAAAAAACATACCAATACTGAACTTGTGCAGGAGGCCTTACACATAGTGAGGTATAAACCTCACCTATACTGAACGTGTGCACGAGGCCTTAAGGCTGCTTTACACGCTGCGACATTGCTAGCATTTGCTAGCGATGTCAAGCGCGATAGCACCCGCCCCCGTCGTTGTAGCGATATGTGGTGATTGCTGCCGTAGCGAACATTATCGCTATGGCAGTGTCGCACGGACATACCTGCTCTGTGACGTCGCTGTGACCGGCGAACCGCCTCCTTTCTAAGGGGGCGGTTCGTTCAGTGTCACAGAGACGTCACAGCAGCGTCATTGAATTGCCGCCCAATAGAAAAGGAGGGGAGGAGATCAGCGGCCGGAACATAGCGATGTGTGCTGCCGCAGGAATGACAAACAACATCGTTACTGCAGCAGCAACGATATTTGGGAAGAGGGGGGCATGTCACCAATGAGCGATTTTGAACGTTTTTGCGACGATTCAAAATCGCTCATAGGTGTCACACACAACAACATCGCTAAAGGGGCCGGATGTGCGTCACAAATTCCGTGACCCCAATGAGATCGTTTTAGCGATCTCGTAGCGTGTAAAGCCACCTTTAGACTATTTTCACACAGGGTTTATCTTTCTTCCGCAAAATCTGAGCAAAAGTTGCAGCTTCTTATTAGCATGTAATTACATTAAACCAATTAAAAAAAAACAATGAAAAAAAACTGCAAAACCGCCCTATGTGAACATAGATTAATAAATACTAAGGTAACAAAAACTCTAATACTGAATGTGTGCACGAGGCCTTTGGCCACATGCACATGTTGAGTATTTGGTGAGTTTTTTCCCTCATTATTTGTAAGGCTATGTGTGCATGTTCAGCATTTGGTGACTTTTTTTTACCTCCGTATTTGTAAAAAATGCTGAGGTAAAAAAACCTCACCAAATACTTAATGTATACACAAGGCCTTACAAATAATGAGGTAAAAAACTCACCAAATACTCAATGTGTGCATATGGCCTTATTGTAGTAGCGAAAATATATATGAGGTGTGGGATTGGTGTGGACTAACACTATATGGGGCAGATGTCACTGGCCTGCACACTGTGTGTCACCTCCATTCTGCTTGTATCATGTGTTTATATTCACTACATACATCATGATACATGCAGAATATCCTGATGGAGGGGCACACACAGTATGTGGAGTCAGACATTGGAAATATCCAAGATGGAGGGAGGGCCAGTGGGGCATAGTGTACTGGGGCGTTTCACTCACGCAGTTTCAATCCTCCATTCCCAATCTATCCATACACAGTCTATGGATTGGGAATGGAGGAGTGAAACTACATAGATCAGATGCACCAGAACACTTTGATAGAAGACACCCTCGTCCCCACCTTATAGAAAATTACAATTCCACCTCTTTCACCTAGTGTGCCGCCGTTGCCTGCTGCTAGTGAACAGGTTGGCAGGCACCATCAAAGAACAGGTCACCAGTCCATCTCCACTCTTCAGGCTGCTTTACTCCAGTTTGGCCTGCAACAGTGCTGTCTGCCGTCACCATTACAGAGGATGCTCCTCGAGAGACAGGTAGGCGGACTCCCTCAGCCACGCCGCACCCTTTATGTTGCTAGCACGTCCTGCCCAGAGCTGCCACCAGGAATTTTAGGGCCTCATACTGCTAAAATTTCGGGCCCTCTTCAGACATACCGAGACAGACAGAGAGATAGGGAGACAGACACACAGAGACTGGAAGAGAGACAGAGAAACAGTTACTATCCAGGGAAACACCGTGTACTACAGCTAGTGTAATATATAAAGCTGAGTCTATGTGTATGTATGTGTGTATGTGTGTATATATGTATGTGTGTGTATGTATGTATGTGTGTGTGTATGTACAGTATGTGTGTGTATGTATATGTGTGTATGTATGTGTGTATATCCACTAAAGGAATCTGCACTGTCACAGACTGAGAGAGGCAGACAGAGAGAGGCAGACATAGAAAAAGACAGAGACAGACAGACAGGGAAAGAAACAGACAGGGAAAGAAACAGACAGGGAAAGAGACAGAAAGGGAAAGAGATAGAGACAGACACTGAAAGAGACAGACAAGGAAAGAGACAGACAGAGACAGACATACACAGACAGACAGAGACAGACAGGGAAAGAGGCAGACAGAGACAGACAAAGAGAAACAGAGTACATGCATATGTACACAAACAGCCCTAAAACAGTCACATTTACTTACACACACTATTCATTACCTAATCTTGCAGTTCCTGATTGGTGCAAAGCAGGAGAGGAGCCACTGGTACCTGCACATAGGCTGTAGAAGCTGAACATCTACAGGACCTTCCAGTTCACTGGTCATGTGATTAGGCACATGATTAGTCAGATTATCTGGAAGGTCATTTATTTTCTCAGCCTCCGTTCTGGTTCAGTACATTTCCTGTCCTGCTCTGCACTAAACATATAGATTAGTGGAGAGCAGGAAGAGAGAGAACAGCTCGCTATGAGCAACCTGGGCCCCCCTCATTGCCTTGATGGCAGCCCCACCCACTAGGGTCCGGTAAGCACAGGAATGAAAGGGGAGGGACCCAGGATGTAAGTGGTTGTGCCCCCCTCCTGGCTTCTGCTCACAGGGACCCTTACAAAAGTCAAGGTTGTAATGCCCGGATGGCTGCCATGGTCCTGCCAACATGTAAAAGGGTGGTCGGCAGGCCAGGCGGATGACCCAGCATTTTTTAAATGTTTCATGTGGATTATAATGGGGGCAATTTACTTTTTGGAGCATGGGCCCCCTGGAGGCTCGGGCCCTGGGCGGTAGCCCAGATTGCTCTCATTATAATCCGCCTCTGGTCATCGTTCACTATTTGTGATTGATGGGGAGGGGTATAGGATATTCATATTTAAGGGGTTGTCCAGGACTTAAATATTGATGAGCTGTCCTCAGGAAAAGACCTATAGTAGGTTGAAATGTTGCAGACATGGCAGAATAAAGAAGCTATGCGATTCCTTGACCTACTCTGGGAAGCTATCAATTTCTATCTACCGTATTTTTCGCTTTATAAGACGCACTTTTGTTCCCCCAAAGTTTGGGGGAAAGTAGGGGGTGCGTCTTATCTGAATATATGGGAGAGGGGGTGTATATATACACAGAGTCCAGGGAAGGTGCGGGCAGCTCTGGAGTGGTGCTGGGGGCTGGTGGGGGCAGGTGAAGCTGGGGGCGTGTCAGGTTTCCGGGTTTTCCAGTCCTCTTTTGAAAGAGCTTGCCCTCGGTTAACATGGAGTTTTATGTTCTGTTGCCCTACTTCCTGTCCAGCTGCTTAAAAGGCCGCCTCTAAGCCTAGTCCAGTGCCTGAGTATACTGCTTGCTGTGTGCTCCTGCTTTGCTGCTGCTGCTACTTGATTACCTTTGGATCCTCCTGAAAATCTACCGACCGACTCTGGACCATACCCGGTTTCTTCAAACTGTGCCCGGACTCCGTCTGCCGTCTTTGGTCAGCACGTCTGCCCGGTTTCTTCCGGTTCATAACCATTCTGGACTTTCATCCCGTACGGACACTTCTGGACTTTACCGCTTGCCCCTTGTGTCCCGGCTGCGGCGCATTTAGGCCTTCCGGGGTTGATTGCCGGACAGTCCCTGTATAGGGGTTCGCTCTGGTGGTCTCCCTGGGGGAGTCCGGTGCGTGGCCCCGGGAATCCCCTTCGCTCCGTTTCGGAAAGGTATTTTCATGTGTTTGTTATACTGTGTATTTCCGTTGTGTATCTACCGTGGTTACATATCATAAACATCTTGTACCACAAACTCGTCTCTGGCTGTCATTGCCCTAACGCTATCGAAATCCTCAAAACATACAATAGTATTACAGGGCGGCAGCGTTAGATCTCCTGCTCCTGCTCATATAATATGCACAGCCGCTGTCCATCAGCAGCGTGGTGCTGAAACTGCATCGCGCTGATGGGCTGGGCCAGTGGGGCATATTATATATGCCTGTGCTTACCTTTGATCGCACATGCACCCCTGTGTTAGATATGGCCCCCATGCTTCTGCCCATAGTAAAATAATAAACTCTTTACACCCCTCCTCCAGCGTGTCTGCCAGGTCTCACTCCTGCTGCTGTGATTTCTCTCTGCTTTCCCGATCACATGACCAGCACTAGAACCAGGAAGTAGGAAGTGCAGGAGAAAGGAGGAGCTCAACCCCGAGGAGGGAGACACGAGACAGGACAGTGCTGCAGAAGGTAAGGAAAGAGTTTATTTTACTAAAAGCAGCAACATGGGGGCGATATCTAACAGAGGGGGATGTGTGCCTGCCACAGTGGGCCTGTGTGCCTGCCACAGTGGGCCTGTGTGCCAGCCACAGTGGGCCTGTGTGCCAGCCAGAAGGGCCGTGTGCTAGCCATAGAGGATGTGTGCCAGCCATAGGGGAAATGTGGCATCACTGGGGGACGTGTTCAATATAAGGTGGCCATATCCAGATTAAGGGGGCTAATTTTAGGATGAGGGGGCTATGAGGGACATATACCCTATATTATTTGTTTGACGGACACTGGCATTATAAGACGGACCCCATTTATTAAAAAATTCTCTATTCCTTCACCAAATTTGGTGATGCGTCTTATAATCAGGTGCGTCTTATAAAGCGAAAAATATGGTACTGATATATGCTGAAAAGTGGACTCCTTGGACTTTTTTGTTGGTACATCTATTTTTGGACTTGTTCTCCTCTTTTGATATCCTATTTTGAGCGCTACAAGCTCCTCATGGTTATCCTCAGGATAGGTCATCAATGTCTGCCGCTCAGCTATTCAAACTATTACCACCGGCCGGAATTACTCAGTTTCAGATCTGCACAACACAGCTCCATCAACTTTTTTGTGGCCCCTATTTGAATCAATAGGGGGAGAATGTGCAGTACCTGGCCACAGCCCCTATTCTATAGATGGACCAGTGCTTTGCAATAGTTCAGGCTGGCAGCGGAACTAGGAAACGCTGATTGGAGAGAGTGCTGGAAGTCACACCCCCACCAATCAGATATCAGTGACGTATTCTGAGGTGGCCATCAATGTTATAGTCCAAGACAACCCCTTTAACTGTGGTCAAAGTCCCAACTTAAGTTGAATCAAGTTTTAAAATCAACTAATGTGTTTCTGGACAAGGTTTCAAGTTTCATATATCCCATTCATTCCTACATCCAGTCAAATATACTTCAGAAATATCATATACAATATTTCACAAAATAAAAAGGATATTTTATTCTTTTGTGCCTGAAACCATCAATTTCTGACATTACTATTGCAGAAACGCAGTAATCCTCATAAAACATAAATGCGTTGAGGAATGACAGACAATCTCTTTGTGTAATAGAATATTTATTGTTGTTCTGCGTAAATACTTTTTCTTAAAGAACCATACTTTGTTTTTTAATATGAACAGCAGTTCTCAATGTGAGAAAATACAGTAGATGATATTCTTTTTACAGATCTGATTTAAAACAACTATTTTATACTATATTACAGTATTTTTGTAGTCTCTATACAAAAAGTAAGAATCTGCATATTGTTGATTATTGTCTTATTGACAATTATTTACAATGGAAGTCAAGTTAGAAAATTATAATTAGAGAAAACCAGACAGAATGGAGGAGCATCTCCTAGATGTTACAGGCGATTGAAGAGCAAAAATCTTTCTATTGTCCTTTTTAGGGAATATTTTGGAAATTAAGGTTGGTCCATGAAGCGGAAAGCCCCCTTTATTGGGTTTGCTCACATCTGCATATAAATATGCCAAGTGAAATTTGATGAAAAATCAGATTGCACTCAGACCACTGTCATTCAATGAGGCAATGCTGATCTGTGATTTTTTTCCTCACCTGTAATCGGCCTAAGGAAAAAAAGCTTAGTTTGATGTGTTTGGTTGCGTAAAATGGCCGAGACTCACCAATGCAAGGCTATGAGTGAGAGAAAAAAAATTGACGGCTCATGATCCATGTATACCATACAATAATAGTTGATGAAAAAAAAATGCATCACATATGGATGGCATACAGATGCTAGGTGAGAAAATAATTACACACTCTCATGACAGATGGAATACCAAATGGATTTCCCTTGTCCCACTTTTCTGAGTGAAAATCAGACCCATTTTTTATACGCAGATTTGAGCGAACCCTTAATCAGAGGAAACACAAGGTCGATTAATCAAAGCTTGTACACTAAGATTCTGGTGTAAAAAGATTTGAAAAGTCTCAAAGTTTAAGCACAATGTGAGGATATACTAAAATTTTGTGACTTTTGTTATTCTCTAAATTTCGCCCAGCTCTGACATATTGAGCGGAGTTTGGTGGAGATGGGTGGCAGGGTTCGCGAAGCCATAAATCTGACTCCAGCACTCCTCCTTGTCCTTATGGGTGGGAAAATTGACAGCCTTGATTAATCGAGGTCACAGTTTATACTTCAGAGGACAGCTAGTGTTTACTGAAATTAATGGCCCCAATTATATGTTGTCTAATATTTGTTAGAGTGGACTGATTGTAGAGGGACCATTAAGTGGTAATCCATTCAATATGCCTATCCCCAACTATACTATAAATAAGTAGGGCTACGGTCTATACTGTAAGTACAGCACATACTGTTATTTACTATAATATGGTAAATGGTAGTTATTAATAATAATAATCATACTTTTTATTTCTATAGCGCCAAAATATTCCACAGCATTTTACAATTCAAAGGAAACATATACAGATAATATCAGACATTACAGAGTACCACATAATTTAAATACCAAGGGAAGTGAGGGCCCTGCCGACAAGCTTACAATCTATGCTATTCAGCTATTAGGATGGGTTTGGAAAAATATCATTCTCATATCTATATACATAACCATGTAAGCATCTTCCACTTCTTACTAAGCATCCATCTTAGGCTGGTAACAACAAGATAGATAGAAAAGAAAGCATGTATTCCCCAATTCTTATGTCCTAATCATGCCCCGCACACCTGAAGAGCTCATATAGATAGACTATAGTGCACATTGCATTATCATTACTCTACAAAATAGAACCCTGCAGCCATTTTCCAGAGGTACAGCATAGATGACTAATTGAAGCTATTTTCAGATTAAGGAAACAGACTTTCTATATTAGGCTGCATTCACATGTTGCAGAGTTGTGATATTGTGGTAAGGCTGCATCATTATGAAAAATCATAGCAAAGAATTATGCAGTTTTGCTACAACCTTTCAACATGGGAATAGAGCTTACAATGGAAAACATCAAAGCATCAATCGTAATCAGATCAGCAACTTGCAATTCTAGCAATTAAAGCTAAGACCTGTGCATTAAGGGCAGGTTTACACAGTCTCGATCATCATGACTAAGCAATCTAAGGATAATCGGGTAGTTTAAAAGGTTGGAAATCACCCGATGGATGAGCAAAATACTCTTCCGTTTGTTCACCGATCAGTGCTCGTTTAATGTCACTGGTCGGCCAATGTAAACCTATTAATGAAGTAAATAAAATATGAAAAAGACAAAATGTACAAGTGTAATAATATTGGAAATCTAAGATTGGATTGTGTATATTTCTTTAACTTTCTATGAGCTATGTAATAATTAGTGATGAGCCACCGTGCTCAGCCCTGCTCATTACTGGACAGAGCATGCGGGTGCTTGGGTACTTGTGGAGCTTGACCGAAAAATGCGCATGCTTAGATATTTCATTAGTGAAATGACCACAACGGACAGGATTGTTTTACTGCATGATGTGATCAAGCACCCCAGAGAGAAAGCCAGTCATAGTCTCTGAATGGCTCTTCCGGAAGATAAAAACAATGTTCTCGGATGTAGTGTGACAAAAAAACCGCCCTCCCGCCAGAAATGCTTTGATTATGGCTGGCTGTATGTGAGCGGAGACCAGAACAGGCCAATCATTGACTTGCCATAATGCTTGTTACTTGCATCAAGCTCATCTGAGCATCTGACCAGCTCAAATCGAGGGGACAAGCATTCAAGCATTTTAGTAACAATATATAGTATTATATATTCCATAATCAAATTTTTCATCTTATTTGTGTAAACTGCTAGGAATGTTAGTATCTAACCCATAAAGTAAATACCGACGCTATCACAATACTCTTGAACACCTATTTTCGTTGTATAGAATAATATCTTAATACATGTCAATTTCAGAAAGAGGTTTATTTTTTGATGCAGAGCTTTTTATCCTCGGTGAGGACAACCTGTTAGATAACAGAAAAGTTTGACAGATCTCTGCTTATTGTATAGAGAGAGAGAGGGACATGTCAATCAAGCCAAGGCAGAAGAAAAGAAACCGGCTGGTCCTGCCCAGATTACTGGTCTCCCCTTTCTTGGCTCATTGTCAAACTATATTGTCTCTATACAGCTGCCATGAATCAGAGTAAAATATAAATGCTCATAATGAGAAAGCATGTCCTTATTTCATGCTACCCATAGTTCAGTCTTTATAAATCACCTAACATATTCTCTTTAAAAGATTACATGTATGCTGTCTGCAGCCACCAGTAGAGGGAGCTAAAGAGTAAGTAACCTCTAGTATGCGGTAAGCTCCAGTGCTCCATCTACAGGTGATCTGCACATCATGTTTAAACATATATGTCTGCCCAGTATAAGAAATTATTCAGCACATAATTTTGTGCCTAAAAATTACATAATGATTAAAGGTTAAAGGGGTTGTCCACTATTCGGACAACCTCTTTTCAACTGCTGTATTCCTCCATGCAAGATACCAACACCTCCGGCGGCATCTTTCTCTTCTTTCAGATTTCAGTTGGTCTAAAAGAAGTGAGAGTGAAGCCAACTATAAGCAGCTGTTGATTGGCTCCAGGGCTCATGTGACATAACTAGGGATGAGCGGACCCGTTGAAGTTTGGCTTGACGGGTTCAGGCAGACTTTAGATAAAGTACAGTTCTGGACCTAGACTAGACCTGAACCTCAATGGAAGTCTTGTTTGGCAGTTTGGGTTTCCTCCCCCTTGCAGCCAGCCATAAACAGAGGATTTCTGGGGGAGGGTGAAGTTTTTAAATTTTGATTGTACACACTACATCCGATCACATGGATTTTATGCCAAGTGTGAGCCATTCAACACTGCAGCAGCTCGTACTGGGCTGAGTGAGCTCCAAGCACTCTGATGCTCAATCGAGTGGCTACGTAAAGCATCTGAACTCCGAACTGGAAGACTGATTTTTTTTGCATAGTCTGTTAGGTATGATCACTGAACTTTAAAGATCAGGTCATTTTATCCCTAGAAATATCATTACGCGAGCCCCATGTGACTCAGCAACGACATCGCAGAAATGGCGATGGCAATGGTGGTGAGTACAGGATGTTATTATTTTGCATATGTGACTACACCAATTAAGAAGGGGTTGACTGACTAATGGACAGTCCCTTTAAGATTCACATATGAAAAGCTCTTTAACCAATCACATAAAGATATATAAAGTAAATACAAAGAAGAGCACCTCTTGCTGGTCCTTTGTACATGAATATACATGGAGTTAATTGCCATAAAACATATACAGCAAAGCATTGTTCATCACAGCTCTGCTGCATCTATATACCATCATTTCTGCATCAAGTTTAAGTGCCAAAAAGTAACTTGTTGAATTAAAAGAAAATCCGAAGGGAGATCCTTGACAAGTGAAGGATGTCAGCGCCAGGTGACAGGTGCACAGTGTCACCTCCCTTGAGCTGTAAACATAAGACAACCATATGTTCTTATTATGTGTGCGGAACTAGGGGACATACTGAGTGGCAGAAAATATGTAAAATAATATTCATACTATGATTATAGAATATGCTAATGTTTGTCTGCAGACATTAATAATTTAATACAAAAGTGCAGTGGAATAAATAAAATAGCAGCTCTGTCGTCCTCAATGATAAACTAAAATATGACACTATAGAAGAAGTGACCATCTGATACTACTTAATATTAAGGCACCATGAAAACAACTTGTGGAGCTACGCATGACGTCTTCCGACATATTCTTTCTTCAGGATGCATTGTCTTCAGTTGGCACAACTTCCAGCAGTATCTGCAGCACTGTGGTGACCCGATCTGAAAAAGAAGAAAATAATAACGGTAAGTAAAGGATTGTGAAGGAGGAGTTTCTCTGAGGATTTATACATCAGTATTCATCATCGGGTAAAGCTTTTACCTGTCATAACACAATATACATAATGCATTTTTATTTTACATGGCATCTCTCTGTGACATTCACCATCCCCTGCATGCTTTATCCCAATAACATGGAAGGTCAAATCAATGGTCTCACTGCAAATGACTACAAATGAAACCGAAAAATCAAAGAGGTGGATTCGAAAAATATATTAGACTTAAAGCCCTAGACATTAGATTAGAACATTAGAATAATGATAAATGCGTAAAACGAAGAAGAAAAAGATGCATAGATTTTGCTAAAAGCTGGAATAATAGTCGTGGATTTACATAAAAGTAAAGCAGCTAATGTAAGCCACTGACACATGTAGAATTAAAAAGTGAAAAAAAACCCCCTGAAAGAAATAAAAAAGAAAAAAAATCATTACTCTAATACTTATGGATTTATTAGGTATGTAATATACTATATATTTTTGGCAACATATAAGGGGTTTTGAAGATTATATGATACGGATTAGGTCAAAGAATATCTACAAAATGGTATTAAACATTAAAAAGCTCATATATCAAAGCTTGATATTATAGATGAGTATCACACAATGCTATTTGTCATCATTTTGTCAGGGGACATGATTTTAGATGGCCATAACCAATCCTACATTGACCTGACCATGCACCCTACTGCTCTCCAGTCCTGCGCCTTCATTGTAATACATGTTGAAAGACTGCTGGAAATTCCTACTTTCACAAATAGACACTTAGTATGGTTCTTTTAAGTCACTTGGTAGTCAACTTCAAACAGTTTTCAGCCTTCGTGTCATATCTGTTTGACAAATCCAGCTGACATAAAGATCATTGATGTATGTGACCTGCCCTCCTGTCAACCCCCAAGACTGGAGCTAGACGATCAATCATAGACTAGCAGATATAGCAAGCTGCAAACATTTTATAATGTGACACTCCATCTAAAACCATGACTCTCCCAAACCTTCCACAAAGTGTTGTAAAATGCTCCACGTTAGCATGCTGGCATTCCCATACTGTAATATCTATGATAGGTTCATGGTCAGAGGGAAATTATTTTACCGTGAATTATATCTAAGAAAAATATATCATACTGAGTTTTTGAACCATAGTCCAAAATTTTATTCTGGTAAAGTCAAAATAAAAACAGCTTATTTTCTGTATTGTCCAATCATTGAGCTGACCGGAAAAAGCTGAGAATGCCACCAGAACCTCATGAGCGTTTAACATGTTATGAATAAGACTAAAATGAAGACCAGTGTGGTTATAGTACAGGCAAGGTGTGACCTGATGCTCAAAGTGCAAAATTCTGCCGTTTTTAGATGTTCACCAGTATAACTTTTGAGCTTTCGACTAATAACACCATGGAGTTGTATATCTGTGTGCCGCCACAGAGCCAAAGTACCCAATCATTCAACTTCCATTATACTCATTACTCAACCTGAGCATTTTAGTGCTTGGTCATCTGTACAATAAAACAATAAAAAACCTTAAGGAACTGTCACACTAAGCGACGCTCCAGCAATCCCACCAGCAACCTGACCTGGCAGGGATCGCTGGAGCGTCCCTACACGGGTTGCTGGTGAGCTGTTACACAGGCAGATCTCACCAGCAACCAGTGACCAGCCCCCAGCCAGCAGCGACTCGTGGAAGCGATGCTGCGCTTGGTAACTAAGGTAAATATCGGGTAACCAACCCGATATTTACCTTGGTTATCAGCGCACACCGCTTAGCGCTGGCTCCCTGCACTCCTAGCCAGAGTACACATCGGGTTAATTACCCAATGTGTAGTCTGGCTATGTGTGCAGGGAGCCGGCACTGAGAGCGTGAGAGTGGCGGATGCTGGTAACGAAGGTAAATATCGGGTAACCTTGCCTACCCGATATTTACATTGGTTACCCGTGTCCGCAGAAGCCGGCTCCCTGCTCACTGCACATTTAGTTGTTGCTCTGTCACTGTCACACACAGTGATGTGTGCTTCACAGCGGGAGAGCAACAACTAAAAAATAGTCCAGGACATTCAGCAACAACCAGCGACCTCACAGCAGGGGCCAGGTTGTTGCTGGATGTCACACACAGCAACATCGCTAGCAAGTTGTGCCTCAGCAGCGATGTTGCTAGCGATGTTGCTTAGTATGACGGTACCTTTAAGTTCTTAGATTCCAGATGCTGAACCTAATTCTTTTTGAGACTGAAAAATGTGCATAATTTGCACTATACAGAAAGGTATGAGAAGCAAAAGGCATTTAAGGAAATAGTATGGTTAAATTAATGATGACCTAACTCATATTACACGTCCTCGTAAAACACACACGTTTCACAGTCCATGGTGAAGGTGCATATGTGCGTGCGTGTGTTTGTGTGTGTTTTATGTGTGCTGTTTCTGTGCTATCCATGTGACATCTGGATAGCACACAGATAGCAGAGCTGGTATACTTACTTGTCTCCAGCGCTGCTCTCTCCAGCGCTGCTGTTGCGTCCGGGTCTGAGCTGAGTGCAGTGAATATGCAATGAGCATAATGAGTGGGCCTGAAGGCAATAGAAGAGGCAGAGACAGCAGCGCCAGAAACAGGTGTGGTATGAGTGACATCTGTGCTGCCAGAGAAAGACGAACATGTCACTATATGGAGCACACGTACATGCATGTGCTCCACACGGACACACAGTCAATGTGAAAACACAGACATGTGTGCAAACCCATTGAATTTAATTGACCTATGTGTGTTCATGTCTCCAGTATGTGTGAAAAATGCCTTAAGCATACATCAGATGGGGCTGTGTTACGTGTGTTAAGTGTTGCAGTTTGTTCATACTGTACTGTATGACTTCTCAGGTGTGTATTAGGTCTTTTTTAATCCTCCATCTCATGATGCTGAATATTAGCTCAATGTTCCAAATAAACCATTTAATTTTCCCCAATGCTGAATGGTTTTGCTGAAAGCAGAAATCTACAACATAAATTTGTACCTTTGCACTCTATGAAGTAATACGATGATTGCACTATTTAGTTCAGTGCTGTGTTTTACAGTAGCATTGTTATATGGTATTAGACAGCACTAGGCATGGTAATGTATATTAGCATGTTTTCCTTCCACAATTTGTAATATTATTCTGTTTTGATGGTAGGACACATTTAATAAAAAGGATGATGATGACTGATTTTGTTGTTTGGACACAATGATGACATCTACTGTATGTCTTGGAAATGAAGATATAGGACATCATGTGAAGCCACTCAACTCTTGATAGCTGAGGAGTTTACATCATAAATAGAGGATAAATTGACCAGAAGTTGATATGTGAAGCACAGTTAAGAAGTCGAAGGAAGAAGCCTAAATGAGACAAGCCTGGTCATAGGAACCTTTAAGAGTCAGGCAAGGTGGAAGTCACCGCAATTTGCCGAGAAGGGGAAAAAGCTCTCATGTCCCAAGCAGAGACTTTAGTAAATAAGGACACGGCACTTCTGTAGGATTGGGTGCGCTAGTAGGATCCAACTCTGTAACAAGATAATCAGACTAGGCACTCCAAGAGTAGATGTAATTAGTTGATTTATTCTTTACAGCGAACAGTTCACAACTAGATCAATAGATGTTTCGGTCAAAAATATCAACCTTTGTCAGTAGGAACTGATGAAACATACACAGAACATAACAAAATTAGTCAAAACATATATAATTAGATGTCCCTTGACAATTACAAATAAATCGGCCATTCAATCGTGAATATACAAAAATACAAAAATGATGCATTCAGTAATAAAATAGCGAGCTAGGAGGGATGAGGGGAAAGGGAAGAGGAAAGAGACTGTGCATAGTAGAAAAAGAATGCAAACTGGAGAAAAAAAAAGAAGTAATAATAGAAGTGGGAAGAAAATAGTGAAGATTAGTGGAAAATAAAGGAGCTATTTTATTTTCCACTAATCTTCACTATTTTCTTCCCACTTCTATTATTGCTTCTTTTTTTTCTCCAGTTTGCATTTTTTTTTACTATGCACAGTCCCTTTCTTCTTCCCTTTCCCCTCATCCCTCCTAGCTCGCTATTTTATGTTTGTACTGAATGCATCATTTTTGTATATTCACAATTGAATGGCCGATTTAGTTGTAATTGTCAATGGACATCTGATTATATGTTTTTTGACTAATTTTGTTCTGTTCTGTGTATGTTTCATCAGTTCCTACTGACGAAGGTTGATATTTTTGACCAAAACGTCTATTGATCTAGTTGTGAACTGTTGGCTGTAAAGAATAAATCAACTAATTATATCTACTCCTGGAGTGCCTAGTCTCATTATCTTGTTACCAAGCAGAGACTTTGACATGGAATATCATGGTGCTCCAAAATTGGTACTAATGTAACTTAAGATTAAATATCGAGACTGTCAAGATTTTGTAACTCATAGTGGAGAAACCACACTCTTCCTTTGTTGTAATCACTAAATTAGTGCCTGTTTGAAGTATAACGCTTAGTTTCACTACTGATGCCCAACCAGTGCTTTACTACCCTGTCAACACAAGACTTCAAGCCAATTTCTGTGAGAATGGTATCAAATATTTTACAATATCCAAACTGTGCAGTACCATGGAGAGTAAATACAGTTTAGGTTAGGATCAGTTTATAAAGAACTGATAGAGTTGGTAATTTCCATTAAAATTATGCTTCAGAGGTATAGTATGCCTGCTTTATCTCTATATAGCTTATAATGAAAGGAGTGTAGTTGGATAAGAACAATATAAGACATAGCTCCTAAATATATCCTTTCTAAGCATGTGATCAATTTGAAGTTCCTTATTCTAAAGTGTAATATAAGAAATATAATATTTATATAAAAAAGACAATGCCACCTACTCAGTGTGACACCTCTCAGTAATTAAAGACTCAACTATCAAACTGATGTGATTAATTGCATTTTACTCATTAATCTCATTTGTGGGTATGTGTGAATATTTCTTCTATTTCTTATACATGGGTGTGAATTATTACTTTAAGACTTCTAATATAGGGGAGGGAAAGTATTTAAACATGATGCGACAATATTAATTACAAATGCTTTTAGTATAATTTATAAGAGAATCATTAACACAGCAGATGAAGTATGTTCGCGCACACAACCTCGTGTTATTTATACGGCTAATGCCCTAGGTCTTAAGGTTGAGAGTAATGTAAATGAAGCCATCAAATGATCTTTTTGCAATATAGTAGACGATACTAATGAATCTGGGCCACACTTTTGTCTATGGGAAGAAAGACAGTACACTGAATCAATTAGAACGGCACATTTATCACAGTTCTGTTTGCTTCAATTAGTTTGTAAAGGACGGCAGGAAAGCCAGAATACCGCAATAGAGTGAATGTATTGTCCTCTAGACCTTAAGAGTATCAACTTAAGTGAACTCGACACTGCAGTAAAGAGCATTTTTCATTCATTGCTTCGGAGGAAAGCTATAATGCGCTATAGATACTGTTTTCCTACGAACATACTTTATTACTTTGGAGGAGATGGTAAACTGTACTTAAGTACTTGAAATTTATTGAAAAATAAACCCTCAACAACAGCTGCATCGCAAACATGTTCCCGAGGATAATAACATTTTTGAGGAAGTTGTAGTGTCATAAAATACAGTAATCTAATGGGATATTGATCACAACAGCTTTTTAAAATGTGTGGTTGCTGTTTGAATTGAAGCACATGTTGGAAGTACAAAGCAAGAAATAGGTAGCGTGACAATACAATACAAACTAACAGAAAAGGAAAGACAAAAGCCTTGCCAACGCATTTATTAACTTAGTGGCACAATTTATGTAACCATCTGGTAGAGCCCAAACATATACTAGTTACTTAAAACATCTTTCATACAACATGCGAGAATGAAGAAAATTACTATATCTACCAATATATATGTTGTACTGTATATACTGTACCTAAGAAATAAGTGTGATGACTGTCACTAGGTGACTTTCAGGTTCCATATCTCACCATACACCACAGCTTCAAATGTGAGACTGCTTTCATCTAATAGACAATCATCTTGGCTATCTCATACATAAATTTATCTTTAAACTATTTAGAATATGATTAGTTTTGCAGATTCTTGCCATGAGACTGCATTGTTACTGTTTTGCTCCTGAAAATCTAAATTTTCATTTTTTTTAATGTTATTAGTTTCTTCTAAGGCTTTGTGCACACGCTGTGCTTTCTGCCGCCTTTTTGTGTGTTTTTTGGATGCACTTTTGTTTTCGAAACTTCATTGGTTTCCTTCCCCAGCAAAGTCTATGAGAAATTAGTTTTTGTGTCTGCACGTTGCAGTTTTTTTGGCTGCACCTTTGTGGTGACCACAAAAATGCAGCATGTCAATTCTTTCTCTGCTTTTGCCAGCGTTTTTGAGACCTTCCAGGCAATAGTTGGGACTTAAAAAATGCACAGGGCAAAAAAATGCATGCCAAGGGTACATTTTTTTTGGGACCAAAAACATGCATCATATAAATAGTTGCAAGTCAAATTTATGTATGAGATAACCAATATGATTGTCTATAAAATGAAGGTAGTCTCACACTCAAAACTGCAGTAGACGATGAGATATGAAGCCTGAAAGTCAAAAGTTCAAAATTTTGTTACCCTTTTGCTTGTCACTAAATGGAGGCAGAACAAACTTCAATAATACTTCGAAAAATATTTTTTCCATGTCCAAGATATGGGACGTTTAGGCTATAAGGGTTCGTTCACACATGTGTATAAAACCTATTTTATCAGATAACACTCAGACCAGTGTTGTACTATAGGGTAGTGTAGATTTTCTTTCACTTGCTGATTTGGAATGAGAAACAATCATTGCCTGCTGTGAGCCCGTCCACAAATTGGATGTCGCACAGCGATACAAGTCTATGTATGTGTGAAACTTTGGACTGCTATGATGAAATCTGATATACGCAGAACAATTTCCGCAGGTGAGAGAATCGGAGCACAGTATATGACACTCGCCTCACATTTGCAGCAGAGCTTGAGTTGAGTGTCATTAGCATATCACAGCTGATTCTCTCACATCAAATGCTATACGCTAATGTGATCCCGGCCTAACACTGAGAACGGCTCAGAGATAGAGAGATAGATAGATAGATAGATAGATAGATACAGGGATAGATAGATAGATAGATAGATAGATAGATAGAGGGATAGATAGATAGATGATAGAAACAGATAGACAGACAGTCTCATTCAGAGCCACATCCACAATACAAAGCATGGGAAGATGTACGCCTGTTTTGTGGACTTTAAAAAAGTCCTTTGACTCAGGGGCACTTTGCACACTGCGACATCGCAGGCCGATGCTGCGATGCCGAGTGCGATAGTGCCCGCCCCCGTCGCAGCAGCGATATGTGGTGATAGCTGGCGTAGCGAAAGTTATCGCTACGCCAGCTTCACACACACACTCACCTACCGTGCGACGTCCCTGTGGCCGGCGACCCGCCTCCTTGTTAAGGGGGCGGGTCGTGCGGCGTCACTGCGACGTCACACGGCAGGCGGCCAATCAGAGCGGAGGGGTGGAGATGAGCAGGATGTAAACATCCTGCCCACCTCCTTCCTTCCGCATATCCTATGGAAGCCGCAGTGAGGCCGGTAGGAGACGTTCCTCGCTCCTGCGACTTCACACACAGCGATGTGTGCTGCCGCAGGAGCGAGGAACAACATCGGACCGTCGCATCAGCGTAATCATGGATTACGCCGACGCTGCACCGATGATACGATTACGACGCTTTTGCGCTCGTTAATCGTATCATCCAGCCTTTACACACTGCGATGTCGCATGCGATGCCGGAAGTGCGTCATTTTCAATTTGACCCCACCGACATCGCACCTGCGATGTCGCAGTGTGCAAAGTGCCCCTTAGTGTGGCACCCGGGCTTGTTCTTGAAATTGCTGGAGATTTGAACAAGAGCAAAGACCTACGATGACATCAAAAGCTCCTATACTGTGAACCTCTGCAGTGTATGTGTGAATGGTAGAAGAACGGCTTATTTCCAGCAGAATTGAGGAGTCAGACAGGGCTGCAGCCTAAAGCCTGCTTTACATTTGACGACCGATTGTGCAATTTCACAATCAATGGTACCCGCCCCCGTCGTTTGTGCATCACGGGCAAATCGCTGCCTGTGTCGCACAAAGTCGTGAAACCCCTGTCACACGTACTTACCTGCTGAGCAACCTCGCTGTGGGCGGCGAACGTCCACTTCCTGAATGGGGAGGGAAGTTTGGCGTCATAGCGACGTCACACAGCCGCCGGCCAATAGAAGCGGAGGGGCGGAGATGAGCGGGATGTAAACATCCCGCCCACCTCCTTCCTTCCGCATAGCCGGCGGGAGCCGTGGGACGCAGGTAAGCAGAGTTCATCGCTCCCGTGGTGTCACACGGAGGGACGTGAGCTGCCACGGGAACGATGAACAACTGGCACAAGTAAAAATAAACGATATTATGAAACTGAGCGACGAGTACACGACTCACGATTTGTGAGCAATACTGCGTCGCTCAGAGGTTTCACACGAGACGACGTCGTGTACGATGCCGGATGTGCGTCACGAAAAGCACAATCCATCGTCTCATGTAAAGCACCCTTAAGTCCAACGCTCTTTAATATCTACATCAATGTTACTACTGCTACTGCTACTGCTCTGGAATCTTCAACTGCTCCAGGTCTCACACTCCATGACGCCCAGGTGAAATTCTTGCTCTATGTAGATGACATGCTGCTGATGTCACCAACCGAGAAAGGCCTCCAAAACAACCTACAAATCTTGGAGAAATTCAGCTCAACATAGGCCATGGGAAAACCAACATCATGGTGTTCCAGAAGAGAAAAAGAAGATTTCACCAGCATCCTTTATTTGTCCTAAACAGCTGCACTCTTACAGGAACAGACAAATACACCTACTTGGGCCTGAAAATTCACCAGTCAGGGAGCTTCAAACAAGCCATAGAAACCCTGAAAAACAAGGCCTGCAGAACCTTTTATGCCATCTGAAGGAAACTCTATCATCTGAAGCCACCAGTGAGGGTCTGGCTAAAAATCTTCAATTCCATCATCGCCCCAATCCTCCTTTACGACAGCGAAGTCTGGGGCCCTCACACTTACCCAGATTGGTCAAGATGGGATTCCAGTAGAGCAGAAATATTCCACCTGGAATTTTGTAAGCACCTTCTTCAGGTCCATCGAAGCACTTCCAACAGTGCCTGTCGGGCCGAGCTGGGCAGATTCCCTCTACACCTAACAGCTCTGAAGTGGACACTATCATTTCAGGCTCACCTACAGAGTAGAAATCTAAGCTCCCATTACCACAAAGCTCTGATATACTGTATATACGTGGTCCAGATGAACCAGGACCCCTGGCACAGCTCTCCCAGACCCAACTGGACAAAATTACGAATCACAGTAGCATGACAGAATCAGGAAGATGGTAAAAGAGGGCCAGGAGAGGAATATCAGTGACTGGAGGACTGAGATTAACACCTCACAGTAAGTGACCACATACCAGAGCCTACAGAGAGACTACAGACTAGCCCCATATCTGGAAAAACTCCCAGACCCCTGAGACCGCAGGACCCTGAGCCGATATAGACTCAGTACCCACAGTCTACCATCGAATCCAGCGACACACGCAGAGCTACAACCCTAGGGAGGACAGGGTGTGCTAACACTGTAACCTGGAGGCCGTGCAGGATGAAACCCACTTCCTGCTACACTGCACCAAGTACTCAGCAGTGAGGGACACCACTTCAGAAGACTCTCCCATCTGTTCCCGGATTTCAGCTCCATGAAGGAGGAAGAGAAAACATATCCTGCTGGGGGAAGAAGAGAGCGCCGTGGAGATAGCAGCTTGGTATGTGGGCGAATGTCATTGACTTCGAGAAAGAGAACTATGATAAGCCATGGACTTCCAAAGCCCCCACCCTAAATATGACCCCACAGTCCTCACCCTGGATGTGCCCCAACCATCCTTACTACAGTCCCATCATCCCCACAGTCCCAGTCCCTAGTGTACACTTACTTTGGCAAAACTAATTTGTATTTGGTCCTGCCAATAAAGCTGATTTGATTTGATATGGGATACCTAGATAGATAGTGTAGCACTCCTGAAGCCATCAGGAGCTACACGGAACTGCATCCTATCCAGAGTGCAGGGCCTACTCCCAGGGACCCAGAAGACTAGTGCTGGTAACATCAAAACATTCATTTTAATCCCTGTTTTTCCCCATTACCAAAGACTGGTGACAGGCTAGTGTTGGACCCAATGGATGGCCACTTAGGGGTGAGGCAGTCAATAAGTGGAAGTGAGAGGATATGGGCATAACCGTACTGACAGGAGAGTGTAACAGTGACCTGAGGACCCAGGTGTGTGGTTGCCGGTGGAGTACAGTGGAGTACTCCTGGAACCATAGCACTGACGAGGTACAGAGCCCTAGGTCAGGCAAACGCTACAGGCAGACCTGATAAAATCTGCACGGTGAGGGGACCATCCAAGACCTCACTGACCGTAAAGTTTAGGACACAGTAACAAAGGAAGAAACGGGGAACAGGACCAGAGGAACCAACCCCACAGGGTTCAAGCTACCTGTTATACGGGCTAAGACTGAAAGACAACCAGGAGGGGACCGCCAGATGCTCCAAGCCACGGGAACCCACCAACCAGAGACAGGTGCAGGGCAAGACAGCCACCAGGTCACCACACCAGCACTGGAACTAAGGGGAGCAGTGATGAAGACCAGCCTTCATCAGGTTGCCAGCCATAACAACATTGTGAGTCAAGAAACCAGTTACACTGCAATCCCTTGTGTGGCCTACATTCTTTCTGCGCCCAACAACATCCTATATCCCCTGGGGCCTGACCCTCCTTGTGGAGGATCCAACATCCAGGCTGCCACTAACACCAGCCCCAGTGAGAAACTGTGCAGCAGCGGCTCCACTAAAATAGCTGCAACCCACATGTTGCGTCATGACAAAAACTTTCTTATCAATCCCCTGTAAATAACCCACTTTTAAAGCAACCTCCAGGGTCACAGAACTGGGCAACGGCCACCCAGTGAACTGTCCCGATAAGTATACCGCCCGGGACCAAGTGCCCCATAGCCCTGGGACGATAGATAGATAGATAGATACAGGGTCGGTGTCGCCCACCGGGGTAGCGGGGAATCCCTCGGTTGGCCCCAAGCACTCAGTGGGCCCCTGTGCCTTATATAGTGCGGAGCAGTGTACAGCGCTGCATTGCCTCTGGTTTCTCAGGGCCGGCGTAATGTTCGGCGCTCTGAGGGCCCCCAGGCTTTCAGTCACAAAGTGCAGCGATAGCACAAGTTCTGCACTATCTCTGCAGTTTTTTGCGGTTGCAGAAGGACCTGTGGTGACATCATAGTCATGTGACTCAACAAAGGTCCTGCACTGCGGAGGTCCCAGGCTTGTACATATCCGGTGTACAGTTCCTGGGGAACGCACCGCTATTCAAATGTAGTGCATCTTATAGACGCGCATACATTTGAACATTGCGGCCAGTGACAGGTTGCAGTGGAGCTCCTCAGCCCTTCACAGACAGAGTGGCCATCATCACTCTGCCAGGGCCGCAGAGAAGAGGATGTGCAGGACTGTAAAGAAGAGGTAATCACTCAGGAGGAGCCGAAGATGACATTTACAACACTCCAGTATAAGCCGAGTTTTTTAGCCTTTTTATGCTGAAAACTTCCCCCTCGGCTTATACTAGAGTGAAACCCCCAGAAAAAAAAAAAATATATATATACTCTCCTCTCCTCCTCTGTTCCCGCTGTGTCTCTACTTTCTTCTTGCAGATCGCAAGACACATAGACGGTAGACCCCTCAGTAATCCTGTCCTGTGCATGGAGCCGCTGCTGCAGGGTGCCTTCATGGCTTTTATGTAGGTGAATGCTTTGCGGAGCCATAAAGCAGTCAACTGCAGTAAATCTATCATGGCATCCTGTGGCGGTGGTTCCAAGCACCGGACGAGATCATGCAGGGGTCTATCAGCCTGCAGACTGGTAAGGTAAGGACACCGCAGGAACAGAGGACAGGTGAAAATAAGTTTTGTGTGTGTGTGTATAAGCAACAAAATAATAGGGGACAAGAAGGGGACTGGAATGAGGACATTACTAAAGGATGGGGGGGGCATTGCTACCAAGCACAAAGATGGGGGGGACCCGTTGCTACAGGGCACAAGGATGGGGGGCCCTGATGCTACAGGGCACAAGGATGGGGGGCCCTGTTGCTACATGGCACAAAGATGAGAGGCCCCATTGCTACAGGGCACAAGGATGAGGGGGGCCCATTGCTACAAGGCACAAGGATGGGGGCCCGTTGCTACAGGGCACAGAGATGGGGGGCCCAGTTGCTACAGGGCACAAGGATGGGGGGGGCATTGCTACAAGGCACAAGGATGGGGGCCCGTTGCTACAGGGCACAGAGATGGGGGGCCCAGTTGCTACAGGGCACAAGGATGGGGGGCGCCGTTGCTACAAGGCAAAAGGATAGGGGGGCAGTTGCTACAGGGCACAAGGATATGGGGGCAGTTGCTACAGAGCACAAGAATGGGGGGGCCCATTGCTACAGGGCACAAGGATGGGGGGGCCCATTGCTACAGGGCACAAGGATGGGGCCCATTGCTACACGGCATAAGGATGGGGGCATTACATTTTATTGGGGTCTATTTTTATTTTTGAAATTTATCTGTAGCTGCTGCATTTCCCACCCTTGGCTTATATTTGAGCCAATACGTTTTCAGTTTTTTGTGGTTAAATTAGAGGCCTCGGCTTATACTCGGGTCGGCTTATACACGAGTATATACGGTAACTTGAGATGAGGGGGCCTTGGTGGGGGAGGAGTGCTATTGCTTTACAAGTGAGATTATGGGGCAGTGGGGGACTTTATGGAGAAATGAGGATCATTATGAGACAATTAGGATGGGAATTCTGAATGGCAGCATAGTATAATGAGAAGTGGGGGGGGAATTTATGCAGAAAAATATTATAGAAAGGGCAAGTTTTGGGGGCACATTATGGAAAGGGGCACTTTGTGGCCCTATTTTGGAGAAGAGCAATGTGTGGGGGGATGTTTTGTGCAGGAAGCTTTTAACAACCCCTTCTGATTCTACTTGTTCCCCAAGATATTAATAAATACAAGAGGCCAGGATGAGGGAAATACATTATTGTTTTATGGTGGCAAGTGGGGTATAATTACTGTAGGGGCAAATTAGGGGACATTATTACTGATGAAATATAGGTTCATTTTGCGGATACTGTCTTCCATGGGGGAACAAAAGTCTGATGTAGTTTAGAAATTGGGGAAAAAGTGTGGCATGTGCTCTGGGAGTGATCAGCTACAGGTGACCGTGTGTTATTTTCTGTTGTGTTATGGCAGGAAGAAGTGATGGCGGTCAGTGTAGGATGATGAGGAAAAGCGAAGATGAATAACCTCAGCTAGAGACGTCACTAGTAAGTCAGTATATTACATGTACACACACACACTATACACTATATACAGAGCTCCTGTGTATAATGTCACTAATTAATGTCACTGGTGATCACTGTATTACCTATATACAGAGCTCCTGGGTATAATGTCATGGATGATAACTGTGTTAACTATATACAGAGCTCCTGTGTATAATGTCACTGGTGATCACTGTATAAGCTATACACTGACACTACATACAGAAATCCTGTGTATAATGGCATTGATGGTAATATTATTATTAGTATTGTGGTTTTTATTCATGATCATTTATTGTAGTATTTGTCACTGTGTAGTAGTAATATGTGGTCTTGTCATGGTTTGGTGGTATTTGTCTCTTGTATGTAGTATTATTTTGTCATTATGCAGTCTGTTCATAGTGTCGTGGTATTTCTCCCTTGTATGTGGTAATATTTGGTTACTATGTGGTCTAATTATGGTGTGGCAGTATTACTGTCTTGTATGTGGTTGTGTTTGATCACTATGTGTTAATAATATGTTATCTGGTCACGGTGTGGCAGTATTTCTCTCTTGTGTGGTTGTATTCGGTCACTGTGTGGTGGTTATATGTTGTCTTGTCACTATGTGATGGTATTTTTCCCTTGTATGTGGTATTATTGGTCTTAGTATAGCGGATAGTGTTGTATATGGAGGTCACTTTTTCTCTCTGATATCAATATGGGGAGGATTCTTTATTTCCAATAGAGATTAAATATTTGAACATTTAACCCCTACCTGTCCTGTGATTATTACACTGCAGCAAACATGCACGTACAGAGGTTCTCTGCTGAAAACAGGTGATCCTCTTTTCGAAGGTCACGTGCACACAATGAGTATTTGGTGAGTTTTTCTAACCTCAGTATTTGAAGCCAAAAGCAGGAGTGGTAAAATTAGAGAAAAAGTATAATAGAAACACAGACACAACTTCTGCATTGTCACCCACTCCTTGTTTTGGCTACAAAAACTGAGGTAACAACCTGACCAAATAATAAACATGTGTACATGACCTAAGGATAATGATATCTTATTCATCAGTGGTGGTCTGATCACTGGGACCTGCACCGATCTGTAAAATGTGCAACTTTTATCCCCATTACACTGGAGCTCATGTCCGGCTCGACCCCTGACCCATTCATTCCCTCAGTGACTGCCATGTGCTGTTTTTGGCTTTTTCTGACCACCCAAAAGAAGATGAATGGAGCTGTGGTCCCACATTACACCTGCCGCTGCATATAATGGGGATACAAGTGCCCTGTCAGGGATAAAAGTTCCCCAATTTTCCGATCGTTGCGGTTTCACTGATCTGGTTCCACCGATCAATAAGTTATCACCTACCGAACCTGTGTATCGGTGATAACTTGTCACTAGAGATGAGCGGTGTTCGAATCGAACTAATCGCCAATCTCAAATTCGATCTGTTTTAGGTGATGTTCGAGTCGTTCGACAAAGGCGAACAATTAGCATGAACACACACAAACACGTACAAACACGTACAAACATGTGCAAACACACACAAACAAACACACACAAATATACACAAATATACAAGCACACACACATATTATGCTCAACTTACCTTCCATTCCACCGCCGGCCTCCTGGGACTAGCAGTTCGCTGGTACATGATATGTATCGGGTAACCATGCGACCGATGCCCCGGAGCTTCCGCTGCCAGGGCGCTGACGTCAAAGGCAGGAGCCGCTTGCCTCTGATTGGCCAGTGTGCTGCCTTTGAGTAGCGTCTGACAGAGGAAGTTCCTCCCTTGTTGCGATGGTTACCTGATACACGTAGTTCATCGCTACAGGATGTGTATCGGGTAACCATTGCGACAAGGGAGGAACTTCCTCTGTCAGACGCTACTCAAAGGCAGCACGCTGGCTAATCAGAGCCAAGAGGCTCCTGCCTTTGACGTCAGCACTCTGGCAGTGGAAGTTCCGACATCGGTCGCGATGGTTACCCGATCTACATCCTGTAGTGGCGAACTACGTGTATCGGGTAACCATCGCAACGAGGGAGGAACTTCCTCTGTCAGACGCTACTCAAAGGCAGCACGCTGGCTAATCAGAGCCAAGAGGCTCCTGCCTTTGACGTCAGCACTCTGGCAGTGGAAGTTCCGGCATCGGTCGCGATGGTTACCCGATATACATCCTGTAGCGGCGAACTACGTGTATCGGGTAACCATCGCAACGAGGGAGGAACTTCCTCTGTCAGACGCTACTGAAAGGCAGCGCGCTGGCCAATCAGAGGCAAGAAATTCCTGCCTTTGATGTCAGCGCGCTGGCAGCAGAAGCTCCGGAGCATCGGTCGCATGGTTACCCAATACACATCTTGTACCGGCAAACTGCAAGTCAATGACACCCCTCATTGATTTCAATGGGTGGAAAATACAACCAAACGCGAAAAAGAAGTGACATGCTTCTTTTTTAAACACATCAATTTTGTCAAATATTTGGCATCCAAAACGCTGCGTTTAAAAAAGCAACATGCGCATGGAATTTGCCGAGTTCTCATAGACTTTGCTGGGGAAGCAGAGCATATGCATTTATGCTGCTGTTTTAAACGCTGCGTAAACGCGGGAAAAAAACGCAACATGTGCACATAGCCTTATTGTGTGTGCACAGGAGATGTGCAGCAGCCGAATGTTAGTCAGTGTTCCATTATAACAGGGACAGCGGCTAACAGGTATTTATATTTAGCTGTAGGGAGGGCCCCTGGAGTCAATTCCCCTGGCTAGGCCCCCGACACACCAGTCCGACCCTAGATAGATAGATAATGGATAGATAGATAGATAGATAGATAGATAATGGATAGATAGATAGATAATGGATAGATGGATAGATAGATAGATAGATAGATATGTATGAGATAGATAGATAGATAGATAGATAGATATGTATGAGATAGATAGATAGATAGATATGTATGAAATAGATATATAGATAGATAGATAGATATGTATGAGATATATAGATAGATAGATAGACAGACAGATAGATAGATAATGGATAGATAGATAGATAGATAGATAGATAGATAGAGGGACAGATAGATAGATAGATAGATAGATAGATAGATAGATAGATAGATAGATAGATAGGTCGATAGATAGATAGGTATTTCCACTGAAGAATTATCTAAGTATACATCCCTTATTCTATGAAAATATGATTCAGGCAATCCTATATCTACCTAATAAATAAATTAACCAGTTATAGACACACAGAGGACATGCGTCTGATGAAAAGCTTAATACCTTTAAAACAAGTCTTTTTTTGTCAAATGAGAGTTGTAGAAATCTGATATAACACTGCCATCTAGTGGTGCGACTCTCATGTTTGCAGCTGGATAAAAGCAGAGATTTATCAGGCTTGTATGAGGAAAGCATCTAGCTACATGGTTATTGAATATACAAGAGAGGCTTTTGTTCCGTACTTCTGGGCTGGTGATACAGAGGATGGTATCTTCTAATAAGATTGTTCCCAGCATCGGAATTTAACATTCTGCAGCAAATCATCTTGCATAACTAGTAACTGCCATATAGACTAATGTAATCAAAAATTACTATAAGAGATTTATGTAAATTTCAGTACTGCAAGAAAATCATCTTAAATCTCATTAATATGCCAGTCTATTAATAACCATAGCAACCTGTGAAAAGTTGCTTTCCCTAATTCAGAAAACAGGTTTAAGCAGAATGAGACACACAGTTATTATTATTAGATAACGGCCTTCAGCCTTATCTTGAGCCATGCCGACTTGATGGATGAACGCTCTGTAGGAAGATCGATCTTGTGTAAGCCTATATAGGTCCACCAGGGTCCTCTCCACCATTTTATTGATTGTATGAAGCCATCATGTTTCTGATTTTCCTTTTCTCCTTGTTCCTTCTACTCTTATGACCTTCATATCCTTCTACAGAGATTGCTCTCTTGTTATGATGTGTCTAAAGTAGGCAGGTTACAGCTTGGTGATTCTTGCTTTGAGTAACATGTCTGGCTTGATTTGTTCCAAAATTGATTTGTTTCTTCTTCTTGCCATCCATGGCATTGATAACATCCTTCTTCTGCACCTTTTTTTTAGTCTTCTTTGTTTATTATCCAGGTTTTGCATCCATATGTGACTACAGAAAAGACCAGACTATGTACACGAGTATTTTCTTTGTCACCAGTGAGATGTTCCTTAATTTGAGATCCTTGTCCACTTGTCCAGTGACTTCATTGTTGATTTGTCCATAGCTATTCTCCTATTGACTTCTGCCATCACTGCATCTTGAGATATCATTGATCTGAGTAAAGCGGGCTTTACACGCTACAATAAATCTTACGATGTGTCGGCGGGGTCACGTCGTAAGTGACGCACATCTGGCATCGTAAGTAATATTGTAGCGTGTAAAACCTACGTGCAATTGAACGAAAAACCGTTCATCACATGCACGTCGTTCAAAAGCTAAAAATTGTACGTCGAGTTGTTCAATGTTCCTGAGGTAGCACACATCGCAGTGTTTGACACCCCGGGAACAATGAACAGATCTTACCTGCGCCCCGTGGCTGCCGCCGGCAATGCGGGAGGAAGGTGGTGGGCGGGATGTTTACGTCCGGCTCATCTCCGCCCCTCCGCTTCTATTGGCTGGCTGCCACGTGACTTCGCTGTGACGCCGAACGTCCTTCCCAATCCAGGATGTTCGCCGCCCACATTGAGGTCATATGGAAAGGTAAGTACGTGTGACAGCAATTAATCGTTTGTGAAACACGGTCAACACATACGGTGGGGACGGATACGATCGCATACGATATCGTATTTTTAATTGCAAGGTGTAAAGCAGGCTTTAGTTGAAGCCCTTTACAACTTTCATTTCATTGCCATCCTTCTCAAATGTATCCCAATCCTACCTGGCAGTAGTCATTATCTTTTTTTTCTTTGCATTGAGTATGAGTCCCATGTTCGAGCTTTCCATCTTAACACTCTGTAATAAGTCCTTAATTCCATAAGATACACAGTATTATAGGGAAATATATGTAACATATTTTCAGGGGCCTCTTAAAGCAGATTTGTCATTAGATTTTTCAAAACACAAAGTATACATTATTAATTACATTTCTTAGACCTAATGAAACTGAAGTAGAAACTTTGAATTTCCACGTCAGTATGGCTGCATGATGGTTTTTGAAAGTCTAAACCCAGTCTCTGCCCACCCAGCCTGAAATCTCAGTACTCTGGACAGCTGTCAGTCAAGTGGAGGTGGACACAGACTCAATACACTTGGACTCCTGGGCAATCTTACTCTTAGCTAAACACTTAAAATTGTAATTTTAATATTAAGATTATACAGTCATTCTGATGTACCTTCAAAGTGAACGGAAATAAATCATCAGGTCTAAATAATCTAACTATAAATACGTGAATCTTATTTTTTGATCTATGGTAACATATTTTCCTTAACAATACAACAGTTACGTACTGTCTCAACATAATGCCATTGGATGTCTTTAATATTTTGGAAATATGTTGTTTAAGGTTGTGCATTAATTATCTTTTGAAAATTATGTGATTAAAGGAATGTCTCCTTAGAGATCCCCATAAATTTGGAAGAAGTGATCAGCTGATCAATGGGGCTTCAAATCCTCCAATAGAAAGTAGATTTTAAAGGGAAAGCTAACATGGGTTGCTCAATTTGCCTACCATGGCCAGTACATGTGGTTTGAGTAGTCGTTATGTGACCACTCATTCATATGCAATTTGCACACTTACAGTCACGTGTCGATGAGCTGTTCTTCATAATTCTTTCAATATCCAGTAGAAAACTACAGCTCCTGCTTCATAGAGATAAGCAGGAAGAAAAGTCAGTTGACAAGTGACTAAGTATGAAAATCCCATACAAGGGGAATAGCCAGGGGATGACTGCTGGAACCAGCAAAGAGAACTGAATCCTGACAATGAGTATATTACACACTGTTAGGATGGGTTATGCTACAGTGTTTAGCTTTATAACTAACGGCTTGCCCAGGTTTGTAATGAAAGCCTGCAGTAACTCTAGATGACTGCAGACTTCTGAATTCTCATGGCGCACACACTGCACACTTTTCGGATTCTCCCTAGCCAGTGGCAAGAGTGGACAGTCATGTGAGTGCAACTATGTGATTTACATATTTCTGGCCACATTTCGACTAACGCTTGGCCACGAATGTCTAGTCAGCACTTTACCGCATGTATGTAAATCGCATATTTGTGGTTTCTTGACTTCCCAATGTCACTGCTGTAACCAGAGAAACCTTACAGCATGCAGTGCACTCACTGTGAGAATTCAGAAATCTGCACTCACAAACAGTGAATGGAGACTTTCATCACAAACTTGGACAAACCTGGACTTAGCAACCCTTGATTTGTCAGACAGCACAACGCTTTATTAACATAGCCATGTGTCACATAATCTTACAAGTTATAAATTGCTATATGTGTACAGGATCAGAACTGATAACAGCACAACAACACATCACCAGACCCACCAGCAGTACAAAAATACATCACCAGAACCCCTACAGCCCCTGAAAGAGGCAAGAGCAATTAATCGGTTGGAGCCTGTGTACTGCACCTTCTCTGAGCCAGCTCAGAGATCTACCAAAGCCCATTCTGGGGGGAAGTAAAATGTAGCTGCCAGGAAGACCCTTCAGACCACCACACCAGACGGCCCAATGGCGCCCTCCTGCTGGCTGTGCCAAGGGCAAACACCCCATGTGCCTGCACTAGATATGCCACTGGTTAAGATAGTGGCTTAGATTGCTCCTATTAAATTATCAAACACTATGTAAGTCAAGGGACCACAAGAAAAGAGAGCAGTTAATAGGTGTACGGCTAAAGGCGTAGTCCATTTGTTTTTGTTTTACCTTTTCCTTCATTTTTAATCACCTAAATTAAAATAAAAAAGAAAGATCCAGTAAAAAATGTAATTCCAAGAGAACACAAGAAACAGAAACTTTAGACTGAAAAGAAACTCATGTGTGCTTGGTCACTCAGATGCTTTGTGTCAAAGGTTAGCCTAGAAGTGGATTTCCTTCAGTAAAAGCTCCTTAGACAAAAAAAATATTTGCATTGGAATCTTTCAGTTTGCTGTTTATTGCATTACTTCAGGGAAATCAACAATTATCAATATGAAAATGAGGCATTATGCTTTATCCTGCTCAGAGCACTCAATGAAAGTCTGTCTTCCCAAGTCACTCACAGCCTTAGTGCTTGTCTGTTTATGTTGATTTATAGCTGATGTCAGGTGCCAGGCAGGAAATATTATGCCTGCTCACATCATCATGGTCCTTGCGTCTGAGCTGTAAAGTGCCCTTTATAGTATGCTAATGAGCATGTCCTGACCATCAAAGCTATACACCTGCTCACGTCATCATGGTCCTTGTGTTGTCGCTGTAAAGCCCCCCTTAGTGTGCTACTGAGCATGTCCTGACCATCAAAGCCATACACCTGCTCACATTAGTATGGTCCTTGTGTATTCACTGTAAAGTCCCCCTTAGTGTGCTACTGAGCATGTCCTGACCATCAAAGCCATACACCTGCTCACATCATCACGATCCTTGTGTATTCGCTGTAAAGCCCCCTTTAGTGTGCTACTGAGCATGTCCTGACCATCAAAGCTGTACAACTTGTCACATCATTATGGTCTTTGTGTCTTCACTGTAAAGCCCCCTTTAGTGTGCTACTGAGCATGCCCTCACCATCACAGCCATACACCTGCTCACATCATTATGGTCCTTGTGTCTTTCGCTGTAAAACCCCCTTTAGTGTGCTACTTAGCATGTCTTGACCATAAAAGCCATTCACCTGCAGGTTCTACTGTAGGTGTATGATCAAGTGCCTAGTGTACCATGACACAGGACAGTTCTATGCCCGAAACATGCAAGTTTTTGTCTTGATGCAATAAAAATTATAATGTATTTGATAGGGGCATACTTAGAAATCATGGACACAGTGGGGATAATGTATTCAAGGGGCACAGTGTGGGTAATTATATGTTTGGACGGGGCACAATGTGGCAAGTTTTTGGGACAGGAGGAAGAGAGTGACTTTTTTTGGAATACACTATGGGTATTTTCTTTTTTTTACTAAAGAGCATTATTTTCTTTTAGGAGCATGTTGTGGCTACTTTTAGGGTCCAAATTAAGGCTAATCATAATACTCTTTTTAGGGGATGAAATGTGACTAATTTCATTCAGGTCTGGCTTATTTCTTTATACAAGGCACTAGAGTATGGCAATTTTTTTGGGGGCACAGTTATTTTCTTTAAGGTGGTACAGTAAGTAGCACTTTTATATTTAGGGGCACAGTGAGAAGAGGAACACTTAGGAGGCATAGTGTAAGGATGTGAGAAACCAAGATTAGTAAGAAATGGGGTGCAGCCTATAAAATGGGGAGTGGTCTTAAAAAAGGAAATATAATTTGTACAGCTTTTCAAGCCATCTGCAAGTAATTGCAAGAGTTGCCGAGTATGGGTTAAATAGGTATCCAAGCAGTATTGTAATATCTTTAATTTGCTATATATATTGTTATTCCGGTATACAATATAAATTCCAGCTGGAAGCAGCTATGTAATCTGTTCATTTGTTATACAGTGAAATCTGCTGACTTTTAGCTTACAGATAAAAATAATGAGAAAAGCCAATGAGGTAATAGAATTTTTATAGTTTTAATTGATGAAGGTCAGTAACAAAAAACCCTTTCCGTCGCCTACACATGTATGTAGCATGTTTACCGAGAAGGAGCAGAGAGAAACAGTACAGCATCCGTACGTTCCCTGATCCCTAGAGATATCTGCTTTACAATTATTTTAATATTCTGATACAAGTGGATAAAAGAGTCAGGGTATTAGGCACAGAAGTGACAGCGTGATAGAGCATGTTATTATTTTTAAACTCCAGTAGTGCTGATCAGGGCACTCCTGCAGGAAATTACATTTTAAGTCAGATAGTGCCACGATTTGCATCATTAGAAGGTGAGGATTAACCACATACAATGCAAAAAGAAAAATCAATGAAAGAAATATGGCCAGAGACTGGAGGAGACTGGAATTACTGAGAAGGACAATGTGATGAAAATAAAAAGACTTCTGATGCAAAAAGATTCATTCTATTATACTAGGATTTTACCGGCTAAACTAATGCATTCTGCCTGGGACTGAAAGTAATAGCTAAGAGCGAATAGTACATATACAAGGGATTGACTTTAATGCTTACTAACATCATTCATAATTAAGGATGGATATCTATTCTTAGAGTAGAAGTACTACATCTGTATGGTATTTTAAAGAAATTAAATTACTGCACCCTCTGTTTCTAGGGGCACAGCGCATCACCTATGGGCAACACGGCAATGTTACATGTATTCTCTAGTTCTTGAATTGCCATCCTGGTACCTTAAAGGGAACCAATCACCAGGATTTTCGTATATAACCTAAAGCCAGTGCTATACTAGCACTATCAGGCTGATTCTATACATACCTGTAGTGGTCAGCTCGGATGTTTAGGTTTTGAAATCCAAGAAAGTAAAGTTTATAAAATTAGCTGCTTGTTGAGTGACAGCAGCAAAGGATCAGATAATATATTCATAGTTATCCCCTCCCCCTGTTAGAATTAGCATAAGTATTATACAAACGCCTGTTGCAGGACCCGTGGTCATACCCATGTGACCTGGTATCCAGCTTTGTTTGCTGAGGCCCCGCCCCTTCTGGTCACATGGGTATGACCTCATGCAGGTCCTGCAAGAGACAAAGTGAAAATACTGCTGATTGGTTCCCTTTAAGTGTTAATTTGTTTCTTGCTTCTGTTTGCTCCCTGCTAATTAACATTGGGCAGCAAGGCTCCTATTTAAGTTACTGTATCACCAATGTACACTGCCAGTTAATAATTTCATCTTATTTGGCCCATATCCCTGTTGTTTGCATCTGTGATTGTATTTGAATTATTATTCTTTTATTTTGACAACCCACTTGCTTTTTGATTCTGTCTCCAACTTGACCTCTTGGTTTCGACCCACCATGACGACACGTCTTTCCGACAGCTTGCTCCACCGGTGAGCACTCGGCTTCATGGCCTCAATCCAGGGCTCACTTTATAAGTACAGATCCCTGTTCAGCAGGGAAATGGTGAAGGCCAAAGCACCCTACTGGATCTGGTAAACGGAGTTGCTAGCACCAACTTGCCCTATTAAGAGCTATAAGGCTACCACAAACAGTATCCTTGTGAAAATCCCTTTGTCATAATTAAGAGCATTTTTGCTTGAAACACGATGACGTTTCCCCCCTTTTATCATGCATTAATATGCTTATATAACTTGGGTGTTAATTTTTGCAATAAAATTCACTTTTTAATTTATTGCGGGAGTTCGATCTATTTGTTTCTCTCTAGCAGCAGTTCACCTGGTGGCAGGATCAGGATATCTGAGCACAGCACCCTTCATTAACTTTACTGTGAGCTGTACAACTCCTTTTTCACATTGTTCTGAAAACACCTTTACAAGATTCCCTAACATTGTTAAATGGGCTGTCCTATCTGGCCAATCACTTTCCTAACTGTAAGCTACAATTTGCAACCCCTGATAAACTGATAAAAATTATTGGAAACTGTATTCAGCTGCAAATATGTTCAAAAGGATACTTTTGTATTACATGGTCCGCATTCAAATGCTAGGCTTTCAAAGCAGGATCAGTTGTTTACAGTAGCCTACCACTTTGGCTAAATAAAATGTTCAGAGAATGGAATCTTACCTATGTAATAGATGGGCTAACCTCTTCAATAGAGATCTAATAAAATAAAAAGGTTTTTAATATGTAATCGTTTTATCTGGCATAAATGCCACTATTCCCTGGAATTTGAAGGGAGCCTCTTCATATTGGGCGAAAAATATGGTCCTTTCTACTTTGAAATCAAATCTAGCCTTGTTATCCAAGAGGGCAGGTTACTCATGTGTAAGGGTGAAGCAGAAAATGCATTCAGCTAAACTCCCATAGTGTCTGCAAGGAAACACTGCCATCTGCTGGCCGAAAGAACTAAGAGCAGAAGCTGATGCCAGTAAACTGGAAATAAAACATAAAGTGTGTGTTTCATGGAGGCAAGAATTGAGAGGAGACACCAGGTCAGGCGATGGTTGTGTCACAGTTACTAGACTGGGCCAAGAGGGGAGGACTTAGTGCCTGTTCCAGGAAGGTCATGTGGGAATGAAGTGGGCTTATAGCCACAAAAGCGTTTTAGAGTGGTCAAAACCCAGAGAAGACCTGAGCTGAGAGGAAGATCTATGACCCAAGCTGGGAGGAAAAGCCATGACTTAAGCTAAGTAGAGGACCATGACCTGCGCCAGTAGAAAACCATAAACTGTGCCAGTTGAAGACCATGACCTGATCCGAAGGAGGCAATCAGCTCAATAATTGATACATCATTTGAATCAGGGTTTCTGTCTCTACATTATGCTTCTGTTAGATTAGATGGCAAAAACCTGATTTTCTTTAACAGCTGAAAGCATGATAGCAAGGTGTGTGTCACGGTTCTCTCTCTGCTTTAAGAGTTTAGTGACAGGTGTTTGGTCTGTGTCTCACTTTCTCCTGTAAGACTGCTATTTAAATGGGTTTTCATTTCCTTCGGCTGTTGTAGGGTTAATGGCAGTATTCCTTGACAGCAAGCAGGCCTAGTACCAGCTCAGGTTTTTCCAGTCTGGACCATACCCAGTCCATTTATATACCATCTGCTACCAACATGGTGGGCCGGTTCTTCTTCATTCATTTGGATGCTGGTCTTGGAGCTGGAAGGAGCTGTTTAAACCCTCCACTGAAGTTGCTGGTGTGGCTGCAGTTGTGGTGCTAACTGCAGTGATCTGTTGTGTTTTCCTTTCCTGGTGTATTGTTTCAGTGCAGTGGTAAGGCTAGCGTCCGTCACCTGCCTACTCCGTATCCAGGGACTATCCTAGGGCCATCTTAGAGCTTCAGGTTCCGGCTCGGCAACACAGCAACAAGTGAGCAACTCTATAGGGACTGGCTAGGAGTGCAGGGTACAGCGGCAGGTAAGTGAGGAGGTGTCCATCTTTTCTCTCACTAGCGCTAGAGTTCACGGTGTTAATGTACTCCCGGTGTATCCCTTTGTGTTTCCCCTATTTTGTTGTCTATTTGGCCTCACATTGGACCTCCACTAGTCTGTGCATGACACTGTGTCAGACAGTACACTCTGCTCTACTGTATCTTTACATAACATGTTGGGGAAAATTTAATATTAGCACCCTGAAAAGATTTGTTTTTCTTTAATTAACAACTAGGTCTCGTTAATGCAAACTTGCTTCATCTGGCTGGTTCTTCCTTTCTATCTGTTGTCTGATGTTGCTGAAATTTGGATGCAGAACCCATAGAGCTATTACTGTATATTTGTGTGAACAAATCTTTGAGACAAAGCGAGACAGTGAGCTGCACTTAAGAAGTTCACATATAGATAAGTACATAATACAGCACGTACGCAAGGCACAAAGTGTTACTGTTGCATACATTAACTTGTCCTCCGCATGCAGAATGTTTGCTGGAATTTCATTCTGAGTCATGAGAAGAACATTATGTTATGTGCTACAGAATCGAGGAACACTACAGATTTTGACTGTGACTTTGTATGCAATAAATAGCCAGGAAAAGGCATTTAGCTAGGAAGTGTTCTAGAAGATGCAAGCTGTTCTTTTGAGGTGCCCCATCCTCCCTTGCTGAGAGGGTTCAAAAGCATTCTGACCTGTATAAAACGAACAGCTTGCTAGAAAAACATATTTTAATTAGATGAGTTTTAATTATAGTTAATCGCCGGTGCCAGCGTTGCTTTGGACTGCAGTGGTTGTTAAAATCATATCTAATGATACTTTGCGATGATGTTTATGGCGATGAAATTACTGCAGATATAAGATACAGAGCAAACTTTTCCCTAAATGTGCCTCTTGGAGACACGCTAAGTCAAATATTATTACAATTCTTTCTACGGAAAGAAGTAAAATTACAAAGTTGTGTTTGTGTCTGAGAGCAAGGAGCTGTAAACATCAAGCACTGCAAAAGCTATGTTCACGTCTATAGTTAATGAATATTAAATGGAAAGCTGAAGAGACAGCAAATCGATTTGTAACAAATCTAGCAAACTTGTGGCCAGTCGTCTGCCATTTTGCTGAATTCTTTTGGAAGGTCAGGAAGGGGTTAAATAATAAACAAAAAAGCATTGTACCTACCCTTCCTCACTGCTCTCATGCCACCTCCACCACCTCTACCGCAGTCCCTGGTCTGTTCTTCTGTCACTACATTCTAACATTGAGGCCAGAGATCTGTATTTGCTGCCAGGTGGTGACACACGTCATGACAGGTCACCTCCACCAACCGCGTGACCGCAGGACAAGTTAATTGACAAAACAATGTAAGGCTGGGGAGCTGCTTTCCAAATAAGGAAAGGGCAGCATGATTTTTTTTTTTTTTAAAGGGGGGGGGTGTGAATCTGCACAAAATTGAATTTTGGAAGGTATGCTCATTACTAGAGAATGGTCACACACTACCTGGCAATGAGATATTATATAAGAGCACCTGGCGGGAAGTATATACAGTCAGGGCCAGAAATATTTGGACAGTGACACAAGTTTTGTTATTTTAGCTGTTTACAAAAACATGTTCAGAAATACAATTATATATATAATATGGGCTGAAAGTGCACACTCCCAGCTGCAATATGAGAGTTTTCACATCCAAATCGGAGAAAGGGTTTAGGAATCATAGCTCTGTAATGCATAGCCTCCTCTTTTTCAAGGGACCAAAAGTAATTGGACAAGGGACTCTAAGGGCTGCAATTAACTCTGAAGGTGTCTCCCTCGTTAACCTGTAATCAATGAAGTAGTTAAAAGGTCTGGGGTTGATTACAGGTGTGTGGTTTTGCATTTGGAAGCTGTTGCTGTGACCAGACAACATGCGGTCTAAGGAACTCTCAATTGAGGTGAAGCAGAACATCCTGAGGCTGAAAAAAAAGAAAAAATCCATCAGAGAGATAGCAGACATGCTTGGAGTAGCAAAATCAACAGTCGGGTACATTCTGAGAAAATAGGAATTGACTGGTGAGCTTGGGAACTCAAAAAGGCCTGGGCGTCCACGGATGACAACAGTGGTGGATGATCGCCGCATACTTTCTTTGGTGAAGAAGAACCCGTTCACAACATCAACTGAAGTCCGGAACACTCTCAGTGAAGTAGGTGTATCTGTCTCTAAGTCAACAGTAAAGAGAAGACTCCATGAAAGTAAATACAAAGGGTTCACATCTAGATGCAAACCATTCATCTATTCCAAAAATAGACAGGCCAGAGTTAAATTTGCTGAAAAACACCTCATGAAGCCAGCTCAGTTCTGGAAAAGTATTCTATGGACAGATGAGACAAAGATCAACCTGTACCAGAATGATGGGAAGAAAAAAGTTTGGAGAAGAAAGGGAACGGCACATGATCCAAGGCACACCACATCCTCTGTAAAACATGGTGGAGGCAACGTGATGGCATGGGCATGCATGGCTTTCAATGGCACTGGGTCACTTGTGTTTATTGATGACATAACAGCAGACACGAGTAGCCGGATGAATTCTGAAGTGTACCGGGATATACTTTCAGCCCAGATTCAGCCAAATGCCGCAAAGTTGATCGGACGGCGCTTCATAGTACAGATGGACAATGACCCCAAGCATACAGCCAAAGCTACCCAGGAGTTCATGAGTGCAAAAAAGTGGAACATTCTGCAATGGCCAAGTCAATCACCAGATCTTAACCCAATTGAGCATGCATTTCACTTGCTCAAATCCAGACTTAAGACGGAAAGACCCACAAACAAGCAAGACCTGAAGGCTGCGGCTGTAAAGGCCTGGCAAAGCATTAAGAAGGAGGAAACCCAGCGTTTGGTGATGTCCATGGGTTCCAGACTTAAGGCAGTGATTGCCTCCAAAGGATTCGCAACAAAATATTGAAAATAAAAATATTTTGTTTGGGTTTGGTTTATTTGTCCAAATACTTTTGACCTCCTAAAATGTGGAGTGTTTGTAAAGAAATGTGTACAATTCCTACAATTTCTATCAGATATTTTTGATCAAACCTTCAAATTAAACGTTACAATCTGCACTTGAATTCTGTTGTAGAGATTTCATTTCAAATCCAATGTGGTGGCATGCAGAGCCCAACTCGCGAAAATTGTGTCACTGTCCAAATATTTCTGGACCTAACTGTATTAGCTACAAATATATAAGATGATCCTGGGATATGCCCACTCATTGAATCATGGGATATGCACTCTTCATTGGATCCTGGGATATGCCCTCTTCATTGGATCCTGAAATATGCCCTCTTAATTGGATCCTGGGATATGCCCTAAGACTTGCCCACCCCAGGGACTTAGGTGACTCGGTGTCAGGCCGGACTAGTCTGGGGTAGTCAGCGGTGGCGGGGCCCGACTCCGTGACCCTGGTGGAGTCAATAAAATATGGCAGTATGGGGGTAGATGATAACAAAGTTTATATAAGATTCGTGACGCCGCCTGTGGTAATTTGCAGCTATGGAGCCGCAGCTGCTGGAAGGGACCTCCTGGGCTGATGTTATGGCAGCTGAGGTGTTTCTTGCTCTCCACAGGTAGAGCAGGTACCCCGGGGCAACCTCTGGTGCTTGGTAAAGTTTATGGTGTTGGTTGATGTGGTGCAGGATAAAGCAGTCGACACAGGGCTTGCAGTTAAGATGTTTACTCACTGTTCAGTTTCAATGCTGCAGCTGACTGGTTACCCATGGAATGCCAGGATGCGCTGTCAGGGACCTCCGCCAATCCCGGATAGTTCAAGGGTCAGTACCGGTGCACCCCTCTATGTGTCCTTTCTTGCTGTCCCTTTAGCGCCAAACTGTACTAGACTGTCTTGCGCCTCCACCACAGGGCCTGTACAAAGGTGGCTGACCTCAGTCGTATCTTGCTCCCCTTGACCGGTGATCTGTGGCGGGTTGTGGCCTTGGGCGCCTGCAACGATCTCCCAGGCCTTCGGTTTCACTAAAAGTAATGTCTTTCTTCTTTCAGTCTAGGGACCGTCCCTGTATTGCAGCCAGATCCCGCCACCCAATATTCTAGTGGAACAGGTCACAGGACAATTGCCCTTCCGTGTACCCTGGAATCCCTTCTATCAGTGTCACCTGGGCCTAGCAAGACCCCAGGATCTCCACCAGGAACCTCTTTCTGTCTCTGTCTTTCTGTCTGCTGTCCTCTCCTGACAGCCCACCTCCTCACTCCTCCACTCCTTCTCACTCACTGCCTGACTGCCTAAACTTGAACTTCCTAGTTCCCCTTTCTACTCCCTGACTCCTCCCACACTCCCTCTGGCTAGGCCCCACCCCTCACCATTGGGACAGATGGATGGGACTTATGGCCCCATGACCAGATCATCAATGGGGGTTACTGCCTCTATCCCTGACCCGGTGTATGCCTACCAATTGGTGTGTGTGTAGGTTTTGTCTGTGAACCGGTAGATGACCCCCTTCTTTCCCGGGATGGGACACCACACCTCTGAGTGAGGTGCAGTACCTCTGTGGCGACAGAAGCTTCAGGGGCGCCACACCCTACTCATTAGATCCTGGGATATGTCCTACTCATTGGATCCTAGGATATGCATTACTCATTGGATTCTGGGATGTGGCCTACTCATTAGATCCTGGGATAAGCTCTACTCATTGGATCCTGGAATATGGCTTACTCATTGGACCCTGGGATATGCCCTCCTTATTGGATCCTGGGATATGCCTTACTCATTAGATCCTGGGTTATGGCCTACTCATTAGATCCTGGGGCATGGCTTACTCATTAGATCCTGGGATATGGCTTACTCATTGGACCCTGGGACATGCATTACTTATTGGATCCTGGGATATGCCTTACTCATTGGTCCTGGGATATGGCCTACTCATTAGATCCTGGGGTAATCCCTACTCATTGGATTCTGGCATATGGCTTACTCTTTGTATCCTGAGATATGCCCTACTCATTGTATCCTGGGATATGCTCTAGTCATTGGATCTATCTTAATGAGTTCTATCTGAAACAAAAACAGGCGAAAAGAAATATTTGATAATATTTCTCAATATACAAGGAAGCAGCCATGGTAAAATCATAGCATGGAAAATATGTATTCCTCTTCTTTTCCATGAGTATTCTCAAATTTTACATCTGCACATAAACCAAACAGCTTTTTTTGATATTACATATTGCTCTGTAAATCTCAGGCTATCCTGGAAAGCATTCCATTGGCTCATAGGTAAGAGCATTTGCTTGCATTCTACTGCATCCTTTGCTTACATTCAATACAAGAAAATAGATTCTTTTTGACATTTTTGAAAAACGTTTTCTTACTAAAACCACATTATGATCACTGCATTTCATTGTGTTGTGAGTTAAACATTGGAAGAGTAATGGTTAATAGTGATGAGCGAGCACTATCAGGCTCGGGTGCTCAGTACTCAAAACAAGCAGGTCGGACACTTGGATGGCCTCGAGTTATGTACCGAGTATAATGGAAGTGAATGGGAAATTTGAGCATTTTTCCAGGAGATCTTTGGTGAAAAAAATACTTGAGTTTCCCATTGACTTTCATTGAAATTAGTTTCACTTTATAATCTGCTGTATGGTTATAGGGAGGGAGACAAAGGCACATTTCCGCCTATAGCGAGCACCAATCATTGATACAAGATGATCTGCACTCTTTCTGAGGACCTTCAATACCTGCTGACAGAAATGATACTTCGGTTTCCCTGCAGTGGATAATGTTGGCAGCATGTTCCCTGTCTACAAGGCAAAATGTATTACCCATCAATGTAGATTTTTAGGACCCTCATAAACAATTTGATTAGCCATTAAGGCTACTTTCACACATCAGTTTTTTGGCATCGCATCAGGCACAATCCGGCGTGTGCCTGATGCAACGTATCCGGCGCAGAATATGCAAAAACGGATGCGCTTGATCCTTTTTTTTTTATTGATGGATCCGGTATACCTGATCCGTCAAAAAACGGATCCGGCGCATCTGTTTTTCCATCCGTTTCGTCCATTTTTTTTGTTGGATCCGTTTTTTTCCAATAAATTGGAGCATGCTCATTTTACAAAAATGGATACGGCGGCTGCATCCATTTTTTGACGCATTACGCTGGATCCAGCATCCATAGGCTTCCTTTATAAATCACGCCGTATCACGCCAGATCCGGCGCAATACGTTTTTTTGTCAGAGCCAAAAAACGTTACAAGAGACGTTCCATCCGGCCGCCGAATTAGCCAATTACTATGGATCCGGCAAAAGCCAATGCAACGCAAGTCCATCAGGCACAATCCGGCGCTAATACAAATCAATGGGGATAAAACGGATCCGGCGCCGGATCTGTTTTATCCGTTTTTTTCCAGATTGTGCCTGATGGAAAAAAACTGATGTGTGAAAGTAGCTTAAGCAATCATGCTCACTGGCTTATTGCGCACAGACAATTAAAGACAATTATTGACCATTTTAAAAGAGCCTTAGGGGTACTTTACACGCTACGATATCAGTACTGACATCACTAGCGAGCGTACCCGCCCCCGTCGGTTGTGCGACACGGGCAAATCGCTGCCCGTGGTGCACAACATCGCTTACACCCAACACACTACTTACCTGCCTAGCAATGTCGCTGTGACCGACAAACTGCCTCCTTTCTAAGGGGGCGGTTCGTTCGGCATTATAGCGACGTCATAAAGTGGCCGCCGAATAACAGAGGAGGGGCGGAGATGAGCGGGCCAAACATCCCGCCCACCTCCTTCCTTCCTCATTGCCGGTGGGACGCAGGTACGGTGAATTTCCTTGTTCCTGCGGTGTCACACATAGCGATGTGTGCTGCCGCAGGAACAACAAACAACCTCGCTACTCACCTGTCAACAATTTTTGGTGTTGGAACGACCTCTCCAATACCAACAATTTTTACCTCTTTTGCGATCGTTTTAGGTCGCTCAGAGGTGTTACATGCTGCGATGTCGCTAACGACGCCAGATGTGCGTCACAAACACCGTGACCCCGACGATATATCATTAGCGATGTCGCAGCATGTAAAGCACCCTTAAGAGGGGCTTTCCTAGTAAAATAAAAAAATCACCCAGGGAACTGGATTTGTAAAAAATAAACTCATTCACACCAGCAGCCTCCTTCATGCACAAGTACTGAAAGTGTCAATGCTCCACCACCCACTGGATTGACGTGGCCATTGATTGGCTTTTTAACAGATGTTTTTCTGATAATGCGCTGCTTAAAGTCACCTGATCGCTGCAGCCAGTCACAGGCTGCATCAGTCTCGCAGCCACTGTAATGGTAAAGTTTTCACTTTTTCTGCCCAATAGACCATGGAGCAGCCTGTGCTGGATCCAGATGGGTGGCAATATGTGATTATTAAAGGGAACCTGTCACCACTTTTTTCAGTATTATTGCGGGCAGAGCAGAAAACATAGCTGCCCTTGCGTGCGCCGGTGAGCTAAAGGCGCAAGCATGAGGATTAAGTCGGGTACGAGGATGACACAGTGATGCCATGCACAGCGCCGACCATAATCTCGCGTCTGTGCAAATAGCTCACCGGCGCTATGTTTTCTGCTCTGCAGGTGATATGGCAGAGTGAAGTGCGCCTGCATGAGCGGACATGACTGCACAGGCGCGAGATTTGAAAGAGCAACGTGGATGATGATGGAGGCATCATCACGTCAATCAAGAAAGGAGGACGGCGAACAGCAGCAGGAGGGGGGACAGGAGCCGAAAAAGAGCACGCCCATCTGAGCCACACAGGTCATTAGCATACATAACAGTCATGTTTTATAAAGTTTTTTTTGGGGTCTGGAAGGGGAGTCAGGGAACAAGGTGCACCCTCACATAATGCAGCCCAGGAGCTGCACAAGGTGACCTTTTTAGTTTAATAGTGAAAAAACTGGTGACAGATTCCCTTTAATGAGTTTGCTAGTTTATACATATCTATTCTCCTTGGCAAGCGATTACGTGGTACAGTAAGTCCTTAAACAGCAATTGTCATTGTATTTATTTATTTAAAAAAAATAATAATAGTACATGTGAAAATAAGAAACTTTGAAATATACTTAAATAAAAAAATGTGCTTTTTTTCCTCCTTGTCTGACCACTGATCCTCAGAATTCTAAATTCATGGGTAAAATGAGTCTTCAGCGAATACAGATTTTCTCATTAGTGATATAGGAGATAACAGTTTGTGGTCATAAAGTTGTATGGAGAACGGTTTCTGTTATTTTAGAAGACCTTGCAGCAGAATGTGTCTCCTCCTCTCCATAGGATCTTAAAAGCACCAAGTGTCATCTCCTATTTCATTAATGTGAAAATCGGTCTTCATTGATTACAGATTTTACACATTTTAGCCCTGAATTGTGAATGAAAGAAAAGTCCTGGAGGAGATAGAAACAGATTTCTCTGATAATATATATTACAAAATTGTTTTTTTTTAACTTTCATGTGTACTATATATTTTGTAAAACTTAAAATGTATACTCTTTAAAGTGTAACTGTTTTAAAAGAGTTGTCAACTACCAGGACAATCTCATTTGATTCCACATGTTTCCCTCATGTAAAATATTAAAGCCTTTTCTCATCTCCCTTTCCAGCGCCCTTCCAGTAGGGTCCAGGATTGAGGTGATGGGGCTCATGTGATGTTGTGACGTCACGTGAGCCCCACATCCAATAGCACCAGCTTCCTTCTCTCCACCTCGGGACCAAATGAGTTAATCAACAGGAAGTGAGTGCAGCCGCTGCACTCAGTTTGTTCATTGTTCGTTTAGTCTGAAGGCGGGAAGAAGAAGGGAAGAGGGAAGAAGGAGGGAAGAAGGAAGGAGGACAACATCATGTGAGCTTCATCATTGCGATCCTGGACATCACTGGAAGGGCGCCTATAAGGGATGTGAGTATAGGCTTCATTATTTTACTTTGGAGAAACATGTGGAATCAAACGGGCTTGTCCTAACAGTGGAAAACTCCTTTAAGGGAATTTTCAGTGGAATTTATTTCTTCCCCTAGTTCCTCTCTCCTTCTCCCCTCTCCATAGAACTTTATGAGCACTAACTAACATCTCCTATTTCAGTAAAAGGAAAATCTTTATTCAATGAAAACAGATTTTGACTCTGAATCGAGAATGAAACATCACCATGGTGGCTCCGTGGTTTAGCAGTGTTGTGTTGACTGTACTGAGATCTTGATCAAATCCACCCAATGTTTATTTGTTCTCCTAGTGTTGAATGGGTTTACTTCCCCAATCCAAAGACATACTAACAGAAAGTGAGTCCCAATGGGGACAATGATGACATTGTCTATAAAGATCTGTAATAGTTCTCTATGTTTGTAAGCAAAATAAATAATAAATTGGTCCAGGGGGAATAAGAAGTACATTTTTCTGACAAGATATATTACATGGATTATTGTTTTCATGTGTAATATTGATTTATGAGACAAATAAAGTGAAGGTTACTTTTTAAATAAAAGGATATATTACTTCTAGAAGAGCGGTGTACTTCTGTAGGCTTATTTTATGAGTAGAAGGACTTCTAGTGGGTTCTGTTTGAGGCTTTCCTGCACACTACACGGCTGTAGTCTAGCATCGATCTAAAGTTAGAACAGTCTCAGACTGTCATCGTCAGATACCTCACATCATCTATTTTGGATTTCTTCCACCAGCCATTAGCCGCTATCAAGGCTTTCTTCCTTCAGCTATCCACTGCATAATATTCATATAAAATTAATATGTAGAAATGCATCAACTCAAAACAGCTCATGGCTAATGTTCAATAATACATTCTCAATGATCAAACTATGCAAAGTGCTGCTTTTCAAATAAGACTATCCCAGGACAAGGCCAAAGTAGATAATAAAACTATTCTTCCTAAATAGCCAAGTGTCAGTGGGGGTTCACTTAGGGGAAATATAACTTGACTTTGGTTAAAAATTAAAGGTAACACCAGGTTTACTTTTTATGAACAAACTAACTTGGCAGACTATGTACCCAGTGCTAAACAGTAGAAATTAGCTCATCACTTGGCACAACACTGGTTTACGATCAAAGTCAGTGCTATCTGGCCATGAACAGGAGCTGCTTAAAATTCCTAATCTTCCGTGTTTCCGGTGCAGCAATTGACTTTCCTGCATGACTTTAGTCTTTAGTGCAATGTGGCAAAAAGGTGACGTTTCTGAGCTTGGGATCCTGGAGGGTTAGGAAATTCACACATCTCCTGTCCATGGTCAGAGAGCACTGACTTGAACCATGGAGTGAGTTTCGCAAAGCAATGCGTATACAGTGTGCCCACCCATATCCTGTCCACAGCCATTAACTTGAGAATGGCGGCAGCTATAGGCATAGAAGTGGTGTCTAGGTATAGTAAAGTAGCCATGTGCTATACAATGAAACCACCTATAGCGGCACCTGGTGGAAAACAACGGAGTTAGCATTTTTATTTCGTAAACGGAAAGAGATAGAGAAAAAAACTGACTTACAAAGTTGTAGGGCATCATCAATTCAATACGAATCGACACCTTGCATATAGAAATGCTATGATATGAAACCCATGGCCCATCAAAACATTGTCAGCTGCAATGCACATCTGGACTCTGGACAGCATACTGTATCTTGCTGCACGTTGTGCAATATGGTAGGTGACACAATTGCACAAGCATCTGTAATACGTTGTCGTAGGTCCTGCAATGTTGGTGGAGGGGTCGCATACACCTGCTGTTTGATGTGACCTCACAGAAAGAAGTCTAATGGGGTCAGGTCAGGTGAGCGTGGAGGCCACTCCATGCAGCCACCATACCCAATGACTTGTAGGAAGGTCTGCATGAGATAGCGCTTCACGTCTGTAGCCTTGTGAGTTTTACACCTTCTAATCATAGCATTTCTGTATGCAAGGTGTCGATTCATATTGAATTGATGATGCCCTACAACCTTGTAATTAACTTTTTTTCTCTATCTCGTTCCGTTTTCAAGATAAAAAATGCTAACTCCGTTGTTTTCCACCAGGTGGCGCTATAGGAGGTTTCATTGCATAGCGCATGGCTACTTTACTATACCTAGACACCACTTCTATGCCTATAGCTGCCACCATTCTCAAGTTAATGGCGGTGGACAGGATATGGGTGGACACACTGTATATCTCTACCAAAATATATCCAGATGTAAAGCTAAACTGTTTTTAGGCACATAGTGGTTTCTCTGTTTCTATACTTTTAAAGTACTTTTAAGGGTTTAAAGAGGTTGTCCACTACTTGGACAATCCCATCTCATTCCCTATGTTTGGCCCCATTAAAATAAAAAAACTTTACACTCCCCTGCCATGAGGATGGTGTCTCTGATGCAACTCGCTTTCCCGGGGTTTAACTGAGGTTGTTACATCATTCCAGCTTCACAGTCCCCACTTTCGGATGTTTAAGTAATCAAGAGGAAGTTAACGGCCAGCCGGAGCTCTCAACTCTTATTGATTACTTATTTGTCTGAAGGTGGGGACTGTGAAGCTGGTGGTGATTGAGTGACATCTTGATGTTAGAAACGATGCCAGCATGAGAGGTGAATAGAAGCTGTTTTATTTTAACAGGGGCAAACATGAGGAATGAGAAGAGGTTGTCCAAATGGTAGATAACCCCTCACAAGTGGCTAGCTCAGCAGTTTCACCAACATTTAAGATGAGGTGAAACAAGTGTAGTCAAGGTTATTTTTAAGCTGTTCAGTTTTTGGTGTTCCCTGGCGATAAGGTGAGGCAGTTTTTAAAGGAATATTTGGCATACCACAAACATTCATTAGCAGCGCTAAGCGCCTGTGTGCAGACTGTAAAATGCAGGCGTGCACTATGGAAGCATTATTGGCTTTTGCTATATCTGCACCTAAGCAAATTGCAGATATGTTCAGCCACAGACAAATTATTAAGTTATAAAATAATAAATACATACTACATACCAGAAATATTACTAAACTGTGTCGTTCCCCCAGTTCCTAACCATAAACTAATTCTAGATAATATGTATTCATGCCTGATAATTTACGATCATATGCTACTATTAACCTCATTTCCTGCCTATACACCATTGTCTAGAAACACCGATGACATTAAAAAGCAATCTTTATGCATAGGCACATTCGCGGGTAACGATCACTATTGCCAATTAGGAGCTCTGATCAAATCTATTCTTATCTATAAACTTAAGGAAATAATATTCCGGTCTTTCCTTCTCACTAACCTTGGGAAGGAGTGAGTTAAATTTTATTGGCCGGCATAGTTTGGACTAACTAAACTCAAATGTGACAAGTAACAGTTTACATGTCCCGAGCAGCGGATCAACTAATTTAAAGATTAGCGCATCAATTGGAAAGAATGCTTTGCATTGCAAATTTGCCACTTTCCCATCCTACCCGGTAATTATGCAGCTGATAACAAATGAGACCTCTCTGGTCATATGTACTGCTTCATGTATTGATTTAGGACGATTCATGCTTATTTGTAAATGAACCTAATCACTATGTGCCGCACAACCATTTAAATAATTCTTTATTAAGCCCCAGAATAGATTGAACATGTACACAGGGTTTTATGTGATATTCCAGCCATAAAAACAGATTTGCTAGGAAATTATACATTTGACCTTTTCACAAACAGAAGAATATTAATGTCAGCAGTTCTTTATTCCAAGGGACAATCCCAGTTTATCAAGATTTCTCCAGGGGAAACTTTATGCCTAGTTTCCAGTGCTGACTGACTGCTCAAAAGAGTAACTTGTTTTATAGAGTAGATGAAAATCTCACATCTATTATTATAAAGGGAACAGAAGAAATATTAAAGAAGTATCTCTATTAGCATGAATACGAATATCTGCACATATTGGCGGAATCAACACTAATGATCTGCCCCAGCTAACTGGTGTTCTACCCCCTAACTGAACCTCAGAATGGGGATACCCATTATTTTGCATTTTTTGCATATTGTTTTCTTTATATCACATTGGTTGCCTAAAGAATGGCGGCTGTTAGTTGTAATATGTTATAGAAGTGCAGAAATTCTTATGTTAAGCTGCTAAATGTATGTAAGAAGCTCACAAGAGGGTCAGTGAATGAAAATTATAAGGTCCTAAGGGTTTATGCCCATTAAATGTACAGTAGTGAGTACTATGCTAGAAATATACAAATATTTGGATACTTTTTAGTAATTCAGTTTCCAAATGCATTTTTTTATATTTTATATTTCATCCTGAATGCCTGAATGTGCACTGTGTCATGATAAGAGAAAGCTGCTATTCTTGCTTCAAGTACAGGCTATTACTTAGTTGTATCAACAGTTACATCCATTTTAGCCTGTGCTTATAGCCAACAAATCTTTCTGAGAACTTTAGAAAAAAATGGCATAAAACTTAGAAAGGAGCATTAGTAGAATAGGCTTCTTAAATTCCACCACTTCATGGCAATATTGAGAGCCTGACTGGTCTCTCCTGGATCCAGCATTAAGTTCTATGTGTTTGTGCATTGACCCAGAAGGGGCCATTACAAAGGTTTGTGTATTCATAGGAGAATAATGTATGGTTTGATGTATTGCTTGTTGTCATTGACAAATTAAATGTAAGTTGTTACTCTGTAATACCACTGGAGACCAGCAGGTGGTGGTATGTGTTGAGAAGGGCCTGTATTGGAGGATTTCTGATCAATATCCTCTATAGCCTGGTCACTATGGTAACCAGGGAGAGTTGACAGTTGGCAGTTAAGACAAGCCGAGCTTGTGGTGATGAGCAGCAAGGTCTGCTAGTGTCCTATACTTCGCCAGACAGTCAACTAACCAAAGCCTGTATGAAAATCCAGTGTCACAGCTAAATGCTTCAGAATATGTGAACCATCAGAGTGTTATCCAGTAAAGCATTTGAACTGTTCATACCAAGGTACCTCATAAAGAAGTACCCTGGGAGCGGTATAGAGCACCAGGAATCAGGTAAGAGCACCATGACACCCCAAACTACACAACACTGCAGAAAAGCCACAGAACCGCTTTCACCTACGTCTGGGCCTAATAGTGCCTCCTGCACCTACTACCTGGGTGTAATGTATATATATATATAAATTAAGATGTAACATATGTCACACCCAGGTAGTAAGTGCAGGAGGCACTATTAGGCCCAGATGTAGGTGCCAAGCGGAGGTGTGGATTTTCTGCGATGTTGTGCAGTTTGGGATGTCACAGTGTTCTTACCTGGTTCCTGGCACTTCAAAGCCATTACCAGGGTACATCTGTATTAGGTAGGTAGCAATAAGACAGACTGGTCCTTGGTAGGAACAGTTCAAATGCTTTACTGAATAACACTATGATGGTTTACATCTTCTGAAGCATTTAGCTGTAACGCTGGATTTCCATACAGGCTTTGGTTAGTTAGCAACTGGACTGGTGGTCTGCTGTGAGAAATCTATAACTGCGGTTGGCCTCTGAAAAGACTGTCCGGACAGATACCTGAGATTAGCAGCCCTTGAACCTGCTCATCACCTCAAGCAGGGCTTGTCTTAACTGTCAGCTGTCAACTCTCCCTGGTTACCATAATAACCAGGCTATTGAGGATATTGATCAGATATTCTCTAATACAGGCCCAAGCCAACACATAGCACCACCTACTTGTCTCCAGTGGTATTACAGAGCAACAACTTAAATTTAGTTTGACAATGATACCAAACAATACATCAAATCATAAATTATTCTCTTATAAATGCACAAATGTTTTTAATGGCCCCTTCTGGGTCAGACTCATTACATTTCTTTCACTGGCTACTGTCTCTCTGCTCTCCTGGATCCATCATTAGGTTCTGTGTTTTTATTCCACTGGCCGCTGTCATGCGCTGCTCCCCTGATTCTAACATTAGGTTCTATCTTTTCACTCTACTGGTTGCTCAGTCTCTCTCTGCTCTCCTGGATCCAGCATTAGGTTCTATTTTTTAGTCCACTGGCTGCTGTCTCTCTCTGCTCCCCTGCTGTCTAACTCTGTTACATCATATCATTGCAACAGCTTTGCATTCAATTTAGCTGTAAAATACATTCTACTACATTGCTGAGTAACTTTTGCCTCTTTGCTTGGTCTGTTCTTAATCCACACCTCTTGTACTATTCATATCTACTATTCCCGGCCTTCATTGTTGAGTCTAGCCTACTTGCAGATTAGAGCTCTGCTAACCAACAACAATATTCATGGTTCTAACTGGACGACCCTGCTGTACCAAAACCATCTGTTCATGTTGCATAACATGAGGACCAAGGTCTTCAAGAATCTACCTCACTAGTTGAGACATACCGTCTTGGATTCAGTGTGGGCTACCTTCCTGCTTTCTAAATTTTGAGAAAACTCACTTTAGGCTATGTCCACACGTTGCTTTTTACCTGCTTTTTACCTGCTTTTTTGCTGCTTTTTCAACTGCAGCGTTTAATGCCAAAATGGTTGTGTTCTACTTTTCAAGCATAGTCTATGGGAATTTGGGTTTCTTGTCCGCACTATGCAGTTCAAACTGCAGCATTTTTGTTGCAGAACTTTGGTCAAAAACTCAGCTTTGCAGTGCAAAACCCAAATGGAAAAAACAACTGACATGTCAATTGTTTTTGCCATTTGGGTTTTGCACTGCAAAGCTGAGTTTTTGACCAAAGTTCTACAACAAAAAGGCTGCAGTTTGAACTGCATAGTGCGGACAAGAAACCCAAAATCCCATAGACTTTGCTTGAAAAGCAGAACACAACCATTTTGGCATTAAACGCTGCAGTTGAAAAAGCAGCAAAAAAGCAGGTAAAAAGCAACGTGCGGACATAGCCTCTAGGCCCTGTATGCACAGTGCAGTTTTTGCAGCGCTTTTGGTGCAGTTTTAGGTGCAGTTTGTTGCCCTTAACTGCATGTATTATCCTTCTCCAGCCAAGTCTATGAGAAATCTGAAAGGCTGTTCTCACATTGCTTCATTTTTGCCTGCAGTTTTTGGTGCAGAAAAAAGAAGCAGCATGTCACTCCTTTTCTGCATTTTTCACTGTGCGTTTTTACCACATTTGGTGCGTTTTTTGATGCGTTTTTACTCACTGCGTTTTTATGCGTTTTTTATCAGTGAACATTGCCATTAACGATTATTGAAAAAAAAAAAAAAAGAAAAAAGGTCTGATGTCATGTCCTTCTTCAATATGTTCTTCATTCTCCACTAGTGTATACAGGAGAGCAGACAGCTGCAGAACTAAAAGGCTCAGCATGCTCCATTCAGGACTGTATGCTGGAGGGATAGTCAGAGGGAGCAGACCTACAAGGCTCAGCATACTCCATCCATTAGTGGATGCAGGAGAGCAGACAGCAGCTGCAGAACTACAAAGCTCAGCATCCTCCATCCAATAGTGTATGCAGGAGAGCAGACAGCAGCTGCCGAAATACAAGGCTCAGCATCCTCCTTCAAGGACTGTATGCAGGATTTCTTTGCCCCCACTCCAAAAAATGACGTCAGCTTCACCATATTTTTGTATGCTAGCCGGGCACAGCAGGCAGGTATGGGCTGCCCCCAACCCCAGCTGCCTATTTGCACCCGGCTGGGAACCAAAAATATAGGGAAGCCCTTTTTTTTTTAATTATTTCATGAATTTCATTAAATACTTAAAAAAAAAATGACGTGGGCTTCGCCCAATTTTTGTGTCTAGCCAGGTACAACTAGGCAGCTCGGGATTGGAATCCGCAATGCAGGGTGCTCAAGCTTTCTGGGCACCCCCGCTGCGAATTGCAGTCCGCAGCCACCCCAGAAAATGGCGCTTTCATAGAAGTGCCATCTTCTGGCACTGTATACACCTCTTCCAGCTGCCCTGATGCCGGGTGGCTCGCTGGGTAATAATGGGGTTAGGGCTAGCTGTGTATTATCAGCTGGCCCTAAGCCCACAATTCATGGTGTCACGCCAATATTAGACATGGCCACCATGAATTTCTAGTAAAGATAAAAAAAAAAACACAACACACAGAAAAATATTTTTAGAAATAAAACACAACACAATTAGTGACTCCATCTTTATTGAAATAAAGAACCCCCCTCTGCAGTAATCCTGGGTCAAGGGTTCCACGCCGTCCAATCCGATCCAATATCTGATCGGTTTGCTGGAAGGCAAAGCGATCAGATGATGTGTCAGGTTCAAGGGCCTGAATCACATGATACAGCAGCTGATTGTATAAACGGCTTTTATACAATCAGCTGATGCATCAGTGCAAAAAAAAAACCCCACACACTTCTGTCACAGCTTCGGACTGGCTACTGGAGGAAACTCCAATACTGCCAGGCATGGATTCAGGTACCTGCACTGCACTCCGGAGTTCTCACCTGAGCTCCAGAGTGCAGCCGAGACTGTACAGCGACCGAGCGCTGAGTGACTGATTCCCCAGCACTTGCGGTTCAGTTCATGACAGCTGCAGACATCCCGGGCTAATCTTCGGTGCTCTCACCTGAACTCCGGAGATCACCCCAGCCTGTCTGCAGCTGTCATCAACTGACTGCAAGCGCCGGGGAATCAGTCACTCGGAGCTCGCTCGCTGTATAGTCCAGGCTAATGCATCAGTGCAAAAAAAAAAAGCAGCTACACACGTTCGTGCTGACTCCCGTCCGACTGCTGCAGGAGCTGCCGGTAATCAACTGATAAAGTCTCCTGACGGCATCAGCTGATTGCATGCCGGGCGGTAAAATCCGGCGTCACCGCGAGACGTACGATCAGCTGATGCGTGAGGTGACCGCATCAGGTGATCACCGCCAGGTCCTGCAGCTATCGTACGTGCCTGGGAGCCGGCACACAACTAGAGCGGGGGTGGCGGTAACGGGAAGAGGAGCTGGGAGCATGGCACCGGGAGTCTGCAGACAGGTGAGTATGACATTTTTCTACTGTTCACTTTTGATTTAGCAGCCGCTTCCACCTCCCGCACGGGAGCAGACATGGCACCGGGCGGGAAATGGAAGCAGCGGTGGAGGTACCCGGAGGATTCACGCTTCTGTGTTTACTGACAGAAGGAATCCTCTTCCTGTACACGTTACTGTACTACCCACCCCTTGCATTTATAGCTGCGTTTTTAGTCATAAAAACGCACTAAAATGCAGCTATATTTGCAATGTGGGGTTTTCATTGCGTTTTTGAACATCTCATTGAACTCAATGGGTGGAAAATGCAGTGAAAAACGCAAAAATAATTGACATGCTGCGTTTTTGTGGGCACCACAAAAACGCAGCTAAAAAAAACGCTGTGTGCAGACAGCAAAAATGAAAACTCATAGACTTTGCTGGGGAAGCTGTGTGAACTTACCCATAGCCTGTGATATGTAAAAATAACATTTTAATCCTGGCACGACGTTTAAATAGTGAGAAAACATAAGAAAATGCTCTGATATTTGGTGAAGAGAAATCACTAGTTAAAAGAACAACAGATAGAACAGAAAGGCTCGTATTAAAATGCGGTAACGCTTCATTATATAATGTGGCTCATTATAGCTTCGGCTTAAATAAGACATATTTTGTTGTAGCAAAACCTACATTCTTGTCTTCAGTGTCATGTATCCAAATGGTAGGTGTGAGGTTCAGAAAGCAGTTCTCTAATGTGTAGGTGGAGGTTACTTATATAAAGGAAGGAGTCCACAGATAATTACATTCCTTTCATACAACATACCTTTTTTTCTTTCTTGATTTCCCTGAGTGTTATTGCACAGTTAAAACCAATTAAAGCTTCATTACAATAAGGATGAAGACAGTAAAAAATACTTAGGATAACTTAACCTTGAAAATTCATATTCAAAAGCGAATCTGAGATAAGATTTCACAATATAAACGGCATACATTATCAAATATACATTCTATACCTCACGGGGCTGCTGGACGCACTGTGAAAATTTATCAAAGGCTGTAAAAGCCTTATTTTTTCAAAGTTTTCTTGCCTGATAATAGGAATTTAAAATCAGGTTGTAAAACTTGGCAAAAAAGGATTATACGGCCTTTCTGATGTGCAATTTTACAGTGAGTACACCAGCCTCATCAGGTCTAACAATGCTTTTTTTATTATGTATGCAATGTATATTGTTAAATGAGCAAATGTATGTGATTTATATCTGATACCAGTGGAATATTAAACATGTATTGATAGCTCTGCCTGTCTGGTATAAGTAATGCTAGGACTATTCCTGGTACTCCTCTGTTAGGGTGCTTTCACACATCCGGTATTTCGCTGGATTACTGAATCTATCACACTCCAGTACAGTGCAATACAGTACAATGGCATGGCGGCAACCTCCGGTCACATGCAGTCATGTGACCAGAGCATATGACCGGAGCTTGCTGCAATGCCATTGTACTGTATTGCACTGTACTAGAGTGTGCCGGATCCGGCAATCCGGCAAAATGCCGGATGTGTGAAACCACCCTTAAAGGGAATCTATCAGAGGGATTTCATCCCCAAACTATTTATATGTGTATTTTGTTCTTTAAAGGGAACCTGTCAGTTCCCATATGAGTTCTGACCTACAAGCAGGATGATGTGTGGCCTAGTAACCCCTTCTTTCCCATTCCTGTGTTTTAATATTGTGTAATATGGTTGTAAAAAAATAAAAAAAAAAAGTTTTATTACTTACGTGTTCCCTATGTAAATAAGCAGAGGGTCTAGTCCCCTGGGCGTCGCATCTCCCCATGGGCGATTGCATGTTTTCCGTGGTATCATGCCCCTGTGGGCGTGATACCATGGATTTACATTAGCGACATCACCGTCAGCTGCTTGAGATTCTACGCGTGCGCGCTTGCCATTCCCGCAGCCTTGTTATCCGAGTGCTTGCTTGTCGGCTGCAGACGCGCTCTGCGCATGACCGGAACCACAGGAGTCTTCTGAGCATGTGCAGAGCGCGTCTGAAGACGAGAAGCAAACTCCCGGATAACAAGGCTGTGGGAATGGTAAGTGCGCATGCGTGGAAACTCAAGGAGCTGAAGGTGACATCAATCATGTAAATCTATGGTATCACACTCACAGAGGCGTGATACCACGGAAAGCATGCAAACGCTCACTGGACCATGTGACGCCCAGGGGACTAGACCCTCTGATCATTTACATAGGGAACATGTAAGTAATAAAACTTTTTTTATACATTCATATTACACAATATTAGAACACAGGGATGGGTAGGAAGGGGTTTCTAGGCCACATCACCCTGCTCGTAGGTCAGAATGCATATGGGACCTGACAGATTCCCTTTAACCCCTTCAGCCCCAAGCCTATTTTGACCCTAAAGACCAGGCCATTTTTTGCAATTTTGACCAGTGTCACTTTATGAGGTTATAACTCTGGAACGCTTCAACGGATCCCAGTGATTATGAGACTGTTTTTTTGTAACATATTGGGCTTCATGTTAGTGGTAAATTTAGGCCGATATTTTTTGCGTTTCTTTATGAAAATAGGGAAATTTCGCGAAAATTTAGAAAATTTTGTAATTTTCAAACTTTGAATTTTTGGAGACTTATGACACAAAATAATTAATAAATAACATTTCCCACATGTCTACTTTACCTCAGAACAATTTTGGGAAAAAAAAATTAAGGAAGTTATAGGGGTTCAAAGTTTATGAGCAATTTCTCATTTTTACAACAAAATTTTCAAAGCCACTTTTTTTAGGGACCACATCACATTTGAAGCGATTTTGAATGATCTACATGACACAAAACACCCAAAAATGACACCATTCCAAAAACGGCACCCCTCAGGCTACTCAAAACCACATTCAAGAAGGTTATTAACCCTTCTGGTGCTTCACAGTAACTAAAGCAATGTGGAAGGAAAAAATGAACATTTTACTTTTTGCAACAAAAATGTTAATTTAGCCTCAAATATTGAATTTCACAAGGGTAGCAGGATTAAATGAACCCCCAAAATTTGTTGGGCAATTTCTTCTGAGCACGCAGATACCTCATATGTGGCGAAAAAACAATGTTTGGGCGCACGGCAGGATTCCGAAGGGAAGGAGCGTCATTTGACTTTTTGAACAGAAAATTAGCTGGAATCGTTAGCCACACCATGTTGCGTTTGGAGAGCCCCTGAGGTGCCGAAACAATGGAGCTCCCCCACATGTGACCCTATTTTGAAAACTAGACCCCTCATGGAATTTATCTAGATGTTTATTGAGCACTTTGATCCTCTGGGGGCTTCACAAAAGTTAATAGAGTTGAGCCGTGAAAATAAAAAAAAATTTTTTTACCACAAAATTGTTACTTCAACCAGGTAGCTTTTTTTTCACAAGGGTATCAGGAAAAATTGCACCATAAAATGTATGGTGCAATTTCTCCTGAGTACACAGATACCTCATATGTGAAGGAAATCAAATGTTTGGGCGCACAACAGGGCTCGGAATGCAAGGAGCATCATTTGACTTTTCAAACGCAAAATTGTCTGGGATAATTAGCGTATTCCATGTTGTAATTGGAGACCCCCTGAGGTGCCGAAACAGTGGAGCTCCCCCACATGTGACCCCATTTTGGAAACTAGACCCCCCATGGCATAGAAAAAAAAACAGGGCGCACGCACGAATGTTCTGCAAAAAAAGGGGGGGACTAGGTGGGATGAAAAAAATAAGTCCTGTCCAAAGTCGAGTATGACTGCAGGACGATTGCTGATCAGGTACCTAATTGTTCAAGTTTTTTTGTTGTTTTTTTTAATTTGGGGTGCACAAAAAAAGCAAAAACTAGAGCAACAATTACGTACCTGATCAGCCAATCATGTAGCTGATCAGCACTTGGCGGCAAGCAGGTGGGGGAGGAGGGGGGGGGAGAGGGAGTGGGAGATGCGATTGGGGATAGTTAGAAAAGAGCCACGAACAATACTTACAGGATGGATCAGAACAGCGGCAGATGGGGGGCGGCAGATTGGGGAGGCAGCGGCATATAAAGGGATCCTGTGTGATTGTGAGACGGAGGCGGCTGGGATAGTATGGGGGCGGATGGGCGCAGTGGATGCAGGAACGGCAGAGGATGGGTGAAGGGTGCATGGGGGGGATGGGGAGTGGGAGGTGAGATTGGGGATAGTTACCTTACAGGATGTATCTAGGCAGCAGGATGACAGGAGATGAAGGAGGCAGCAGATCGGGGAGGGTGAGAGGTGGGAGAGGGAGCGCAGCGCAGATCACGGGGAGACAGGTGAGCAGAGCACAGATCATGAGGGTGAGAGGTGAGGGAGCACAGATCATGGGGGTGAGAGGTGAGGGAGCACAGATCACTGGGGGTGAGAGGTGGCAGGAGAGCGGACAGCAGATCACGGGGTGACAGGTGAGGGAGCACAGATCACGGGGGTGACAGGGGAGGGAGCACAGATCATGGGGGTGACAGGTAAGGGAGCACACATCACGGGGGTGACAGGGGAGGGAGCACACATCCCGGGGGTGACAGGGGAGGGAGCACACATCACGGGGGTGACAGGGGAGGGAGCACACATCACGGGGGTGACAGGGGAGGGGACACAGATCACGGGGGTGACAGGGGAGGGAGCACACATCACGGGGGTGTCAGGGGAGGGAGCACACATCACGGGGGTGACAGGGGAGGGGGCGGGTAGCCGATCACGGGGGTGAGAGGTGGGGGGGAGTGGGCAGAACATCACGGAGGGGAGGGGGCACCAGCCAATCACGAGGGAGAGCGGCAGGCAGCGCATAACGGAGAAGAGGGGGCGCGCAGCGCATAACGGAGGAGAGGGGGCGCACAGCGCATAACGGAGGAGAGGGGCCACGCAGCGCATAACGAAGGAGAGGGGGCGCGCAGCGCATAATGGAGGAGAGGGGGCGCGCAGCACATAACGGAGGAGAGGGGGCGCGCAGCACATAACGGAGGAGAGGGGGCGTGCAGCACATAACGGAGGAGAGGCGGCGGGCAGCCGATCACGAGGGGGAGGGGCCGGGCAGCAGATCGGGGAGAGCGGTGACACTGTGGCAGACGGAGGAGGGCAGCGGCGGATCGAGAGGGGTGGGGGTGCAGGCAGCAGATCACGAGGGGTGGGGGTGCGGGCAGCAGATCGGGGAGACAGGTGGCAGATCGCGGAGGGCAGCGGCGGATCAGGAGGTGTGGGGGTGGGGGTGCGGGCAGCAGATCACGAGGGGTGGGGGTGCGGGCAGCAGATCGGGGAGACAGGTGGCAGATCGCGGAGGGCAGCGGCGGATCGGGAGGTGTGGGGTTGCGGGCAGCAGATCATGAGGGGTGGGGGTGCGGGCAGCAGATCGGAAAGACAGGTGGCAGATCGCGGAGGGCAGCGGCGGCAGATTGGGAGGTGTGGGGGTGAGGGTGCGGGCAGCAGATACGAGGGGTGAGGGTGCGGGCAGCAGATCTAGGAGACAGGTGGCAGATCGCGGAGGGCAGTGGCGGATCGAGAGGTGTGGGGGTGGGGGTGCGGGCAGCAGATCACGAGGGGTGGGGGTGCGGGCAGCAGATCGGGGAGACAGGTGGCAGATCGCGGAGGGCAGCGGCGGATCGGGAGGTGTGGGGTTGCGGGCAGCAGATCATGAGGGGTGGGGGTGCGGGCAGCAGATCGGAAAGACAGGTGGCAGATCGCGGAGGGCAGCGGCGGCAGATTGGGAGGTGTGGGGGTGAGGGTGCGGGCAGCAGATACGAGGGGTGAGGGTGCGGGCAGCAGATCTAGGATACAGGTGGCAGATCGCGGAGGGCAGCGGCGGATCGGGAGGTGTGGGGGTGGGGGTGCGGGCAGCAGATCACGAGGGGTGGGGGTGCGGGCAGCAGATCGGGGAGACAGGTGGCAGATCGCGGAGGGCAGCGGCGGATCGGGAGGTGTGGGGTTGCGGGCAGCAGATCATGAGGGGTGGTAGTGCGGGCAGCAGATCAGAAAGACAGGTGGCAGAACGCGGAGGGCAGCGGTGGATCGGGAGGTGTGGGGGTGGGGGTGCGGGCAGCAGATCGGGGAGACATGTGTCAGATCGCGGAGGGCAGCAGCGGATCGGGAGGTGTGGGGGTGGGGGTGCGGGCAGCAGATCACGAGGGGTGGGGGTGCGGGCAGCAGATCGGGGAGACAGGTGGCAGATCGCGGAGGGCAGCGGCGGATCGGGAGGTGTGGGGTTGCGAGCAGCAGATCATGAGGGGTGGGGATGCGGGCAGCAGATCGGAAAGACAGGTGGCAGATCGCGGAGGGCAGCGGCGGCGGATTGGGAGGTGTGGGGGTGAGGGTGCGGGCAGCAGATACGAGGGGTGGGGGTGCGGGCAGCAGATCGGGGAGACAGGTGGCAGATCGCGGAGGGCAGCGGCGGATGCGGATTGGGAGGTGTGGGGGTGAGGGTGCGGGCAGCAGATACGAGGGGTGGGCGTGCGGGCAGCAGATCGGGGAGACAGATGGCAGATCGCGGAGGGCAGCGGCGGCAGCGAATCGGGAGGCTTTTCGCCGGTTTCATACAGTGCAATGGCAGCGCGGCAACTTCCGGGTCCCATGCTCCGGTCACATAACAGCATGGGACCGGAGCTTGTCGCCTTGCCATTGCACTGTACACACACACTGTGCTGGCGTGCTGCAGGGACGACAAGTGATGGTGACGGGGGCGGTCACCGTCAACAGGTCCATGGTGATTGAAGAGATCGGTCACAAGGCCGATCTCTCCAATCAGAGCTGCTGGAACTGGGGGAGGGTGATCAAGTGAGGTCACCCAGCTCCAGCCAATGGCCAGTGCTACAGCTGCACTGGTCAGGGCTGGATTTCAATGTTTCAGTCATTTTAAATGGCTGGAACATTACAGTGGCTGTGATTGGTTGAGCGGTGTTCGTCAGCCAATCACAGCCTACGTAGGTCCAGGGAGGAGGCACCACCCCTCCTGAGGTCAGGTACAGGTCCCCTCCTCCCCGAATCTGCAGTTTATGCTAACTTTTCGCAGTCACCGGAGGCTCCGGTGCCGCGATTACGCCATGACGGAAAGATCCGTCTTTGGTCGTTAAGGCCCAGGACACCATGACGGAAAGATCCATCTATGGTCGTGAAGGGGTTAAAAAATAATTCCAGCAATATTTTTTTTTATGTAAAGTTCATTCCTCTGTTACTGAGCAGTCAACATTTGAATTCATATACAAATGAAGCTGGTCCTGAAGCCTCCATCACTCCAGGTCTTTTCCTCACTCAATGCCTCCTCCTCCTGCTTAAATGACCTCCTTTACCTGAAGTCACACATATAGGCTGTCACTTGAGCTGGGTGAGGAAGCACTGGGCTGGGAATAGCTCTGGAGTGACACAGGCTTCACATCTACAATAGCTCTTTAGATTTATTTGCATATCATTTCTAATGCTGATTCCTCAGATATGGAGGAACAGACTGGCCAAGTAAAGGTATTACTGGACTTGTCTTTCAAAGATCTACATGTGCATGTAAATTGTTTGAGGTGTGAAATCCTGCTGTCAAAATCTCTTTAAATATATAAATCTATAAAATGTGTTGTCTAAATTGACATGCCTCTAGGTCTCAGACAAAGCCTTGCTAAGGGTATCTGTATGTCAGCACACTGGGTGACTGTTACTATGAACTGGTTTTCTGGGTACAAAAATAAAAATAAATAATGGATCCAATTGAGTCCCCAAGTCCCCCCTTTAACTGTATTTTTCATTTTTAGCTCCCATTTGGCCCTTTGTATCTTTCAATGAAATCTGTTATTATTTACATTCTGAACTTCCTTCAAGGTCTTCTTTTGTGCCTTTATGCTTTTCCAGAAGGCAATGCATTCTGTTTTTTACCCCACAGCTCACATACTATATCTGTTTTTAGATGGCTACATGTGGGCGAAGATCCGAACTGCCCAATGTGACTTCCACTGGGGTTCAGGTCAAGTCCAGGTCCCAAACCGGATGAACACGATGAACTCAACTACCACTGGTCCACTCATCTCTAGTAACAGCCCATCCAAGCCACACAGGCATAGAATTCAGACGATAGATGTCCAGAAATCTAGGGATGTATATTAATTAGTGATGAGGGAGCACTAGCATGCTCGGGTGCCCAGTCTCTTAATGAGCAATCAGCGCTTAGACAGGCTTGACTCATGTATTGAGTATAACCTTTTGTCAATGGGGAACTCAAGCATTTTTCAGGAAAAAGTTTGCTCATCACTAGTAATAATGATAATTGTCAAAATCATGATTTCATAAAATTATTTGCTCTCTGTGGATTCTTCATTGTCTCTATGAGTTATGCTCTCCATCCTTCGCTTGCTGAAGACCACTGACTATGCCCTCCATGACATTGCTGTTCAGTGCACACCACAGGGCTGTCCCACTCTGTAAATGGACTGTGCATGACTGTGGGGCTACAGTCCCAGCACAGCTCACGCATGCAATGTCTGCTCTTTGTGCTTCAATAAACTGCAGTAGAAAGTAAGGAGCTGGAGGTCTCATCGCTAATTGTCAAAGCTCAGGAACTGAATAGAATTTTAATAGCAAGCTAATCATTAAAATTCTCATTTCACATAGGCTTTACAATGTTTTAGTAAAATAATAGGGATGGAATAGATTCCATATAAATCAGAGGACAAAACTTCTGTGTATACCCATATGAAATTGGTGGTAAATGGAATTGCAATGTAAGATCATTGATTTCTGAAGGTACCAAATATGAACCTGCATGACCTACATTCTTAATGCAGTAATTTTTATGAGGAATTAAGCTGAGATGCCTTAGATTTACGTATATGTTTTCAGATAGAGATATATTCTTGACTTAAGGGTGCTTTACACGCTGCGACATCGCTAATGATATATCGTCGGGGTCACGATGTTTGTGACGCACATCCGGCGTCGTTAGCGACATCGCAGCGTGTGACAGCTAGGAGCGACGATCAACGATTGCAAAAACGACAAAAATCGTTGATCGTTAACACGTCGCTCCTTTTCATAATATCGTTGGTGGTGCATGCCGCTGGTTGTTCGTCGTTTCTGCGTCACCATACATCGCTGTGCGTGACACCGCAGGAATGACGAACATCATCCTACCTGCAACCACCAGAAACTAAGGAAGGAAGGAGGTTGGCGGCATGTTCTGGCCGCTCATCTCCGCCCCTCCTCTTCTATTGGATGGCCCTTTTGTGACATCACTCTGATGCCTTGAAGGAGGGATTGTTCAGCAGCATCAGCGACGTCGCTGAACAGGTATGTGCGTGTGACACTGCCGTAGCGATATTTTTTGCTATGGCAGCGATCACCACGATCGACGGGGCGGGTACTATCGCTCACAACATCTCTAGCAATTGCTAGAGATGTCACAGCGTGTAAAGCCCCCTTAAGCAGTAAAAATGGGTGAACCTTTGGAAGTCCAGTTCGCCAGATACTGTCGAACCTTAGATAAGGTTTGGTTTTGACCCCGACTGGATCTGAACCTTATTGGAAGTCAGTAATTGGGAATTTTCTGATTCCAACCACATACTACCAGCCGTATTTTAGAACACTTCCGAGGGAGGTGGGCAGGATTTTTCAATTTTTTTTGTTTGTGTGTGCACACTCTCTCAGATTATGCTTATTTTACCCCCAGCGCGAGCTGTTCAAACACTGCAACAGGTTTGCAAGGTGCTGAGCATCACTCATATCCAACACAGCGCTGTTCGCTTGAGTGACTTGCACTCGTAACTCACTCGAATTTCGAACCCGAACTTTGTTTTATGGGAAGTTGGTTTCCGAACCCAAACTCTGGGCATCTAACCTCAGGTTCGCTCATCTCTACTTAGCAGGTCTTATTGATTAATATTGCACTATACATGATACAGTATAGATGTATAAACTATAACCATTATGTGGAATGTTTACAAGAATAAAAGATTTATGGTAAGTTCTCAACACAAAGATGGAAAAATGAGCATAATTGTCTCTGCTGTTCATTTGTGATTTATGGTACAACTTAACCGACTTTACCTGAAAATTTTCGGAACCAGTTTGGTTTCTTGTCCCAGATTATGAACAGATAGTAAGCAGGAACTCCAGTCAGCGTAATGGCAAAGCCGATCCCTGTGTTTATTGGGTCTGAATATAGTGACAAAGTGACCATGAACAAGCAGGTGAAGGAAAATAATGCCGGTATAAAGATTGGTACCTGAAAAGAACAAAAAAAAAGGTTATTTACAAACCTACCAGTACATTGCGATGCAATAATGGCCTTCTATGTAAATAGTGTTATTTATCTTAGGCCTGTTTCACATGTCAGTGAAAAACACAGACGTTTTTCACTGACGTGTAAAAAATTCCTATGTCCCTCCATGTTACATGACTCACTGCGTGGGTTGTCCATGTGCAATACGTGATACATTATCCGTTATCTGTGATTGTTTTTTCTGGTACGTATTTCACGGATCACACCATTGTGTTGTCCGTGGGACATCAGTGATGCCAGAAAAAAATGAACATGTCTCCGTGCGGCAATCATGGACACATGTGTACGCTGCACGGAGACACGGTCAGTGAAAAATCCCTGATGTGTGCACAGACCCATTGATTATTATGGGTCTGCGTATGTCAGTGATTCTGGTACATATAAAAACTCGCACATACGTACCAGAATCACTGACGTCTGAAACAGGCCTTATACATATTGGATATCAATTTATCATTAAGACAAAAAGACTGATTTCTTTTAGGCTTTTTTCTTCTTAGAAATACATAAAAATAGAGGAAATTAGATTGATTATTGTTTCCACATACAGCATTATCTATACGATTAACCTTGTTATAAACTTTTTTTATGGTCAAGCTGCAAGGAGTTAAGAAGAATGAAAATCACACCCTTAACAAGCTCAACAAGCAAATAAAATCATGTATAGTATAAGCGAGTTTGAAGCTAAAACTATGTAAATATAATCCAAAATAATTCTCGCATAAATAAGCATGCTTTCTGGTAAACTAAGTTGGCATGCTTTTGAAATATTAGCTGAGAGTATCATCATTCACACATAGGTTTTGAACCACTGACGTACCGCGACGAAAGCTTGGATGAGAATATGCTAATATGATACTTTCAACCATCCTACGCAAGAACATTTTATGACCCGGCAATGGCCATAACTCATTAAAAAAATAAAATATTCATAAATAAAGCTTATTTCTACTTTCTTCTAAGGAGCTATAAAGACAAAATCAGAACCAAAGATCCAATGATACAATAAAAACTTTTTCCTAGAAATGGTTAGCCATGTTGTCTAACACAGCTTAAACATAGAGACGGCTGTATATTAGTTGGTGATACACAATCTTCTTCAATATCCCCTGACACTGAAAGCTTCTGTGCGGCATATCAAGATTAATGTCAGTCAGACCCAGAGGTGAGTGTACCTTGAAAGGGCGATGCATCTCAGGTCGTTTGTACCGCAGATAAATGAGTCCAAGAACAGCCAGGCCAATAAAAAGCCACCGAGCAAAGCTGAGGAAATTCAGGAGGCTGTAGATATCCCCGGTGAAAAGCATTACCATTGTTAGTGGATACTGCAAAAGAAGAGATTAATTTTTACAGAATCAATACGCTCAAGTAGAAAGGATTATCCACATCTGTGTATTTACAAAAAATGCTTATCTGTAAATCAGTTATGGCTTATATGCAGGAGACTGCATGTTCCCCTTTATTTACAGTCTTAGGGTATTATTTTACAGATTAGTACAGAATGTGAATTACCTTGTGAAAATCTGTTATTACTAAATGGTATGTGTTCACGTAAAGCTCCACCTTGGAAGCTACTTTAATTTTTATAATAGGGTATTATCGTAAAAGCAATTCGATAAGGAATTTGATTTGTTAAGGGAACCTGTCAGGTGCAATATGCACTCAGAACCACGAGCAGGTCTAGGTACATATTGCTAATTCCCGCCTAACTGTCCATGCATCTAGTAGCATAGATAAAGGGATCTTTAGAAAGAGTATTTATAAAGATTTTTTATTTTATGCTAATGAGCATAGGGACTAGTCCTAAGGGCGTTTTATCCCCTGACTAGCCGCCCTCTTAGCATGTTAGAACTTCAACAGGGGGCGTACTAACATGCTATTCAATTCAGCATCACCAGAGGTGCCGCGCGTACCTGTGCTCACTGTGACCACGCTTCTGAATGCTGGGCACTTCCAATCATGCACAGTAGATCTCTATGAATCCAGGATGGGTACACCCGGCTTCAAACTGTGCATGACCGGAAGTGCCCGGCATTCAGAAACGCAGTCACAGTGAACACAGGCAAGCGTGGCACCTCTGGTGATGCTGCATTGAATAGCATGTTAGTATGTCCCTGCGGGCGTGCTAACGTACTAACAGGGTGGCTAGTCGGGGTATAAAACACCCTTGGGACTAGTCCCCACCCTCATTAGCATAAGATAAAAGATCTTTAAAAATACCTTTTCTAAAGATTCCTTTATCTATGCTAGTGTATACAGGGAAAGTTAGGGAAGGATTATTTTGGTCAGTATTTGGGTTAATTACATCTCTGAGTCTCATAGATGTACATTGTGAATAGGGGTGTACATCAAAATTATTGGGACTGTAGCAGAGGCTATAATTGGGCCCCCCTCACACACTCCCAAAAAATATATGTATATAATGTTCAGCGAGGTCACAAAAGAGCACACCTCACAACTTTGTAGCCCTTACAAAATACTTTTCCTCTCACTAAAGCCCATATATTCACCTTTTATTGCAGCCATTATGTATTATTGCCAACAAAACTGCCCCACAAACACTGTATTGTTCCGGACAGTGAATTCCTCCATAGTACCCTCCACACGCACAGTAAGATGACACAACTGTACCCCCCAACTACTCTGGCAAAGTATGGTGACCCCCAACACACTGTTATCCCCAATAGAGACCTCCAAACAGCCCTACATGCAGTAGAATAGACCTTCTTACAGTATAATGGCCCCCATACCTCGTCACACTGTGTTATGGCCTCACTAGCTGTCCAAACAGTATAATAGCCTTTGCACAATTTGAAGGTAACTTTTCATGAAGCTTTTGGCATTTACATGATTTAGGCATTGTTCACACGTTGTGTTTTTGCTACTTTTGTGGTGAGTGAAACTAACTTTATTAAAACATGCACTGTAGTCAAAAAACAACACCAAAAACGTGGCAAATCTTATTTTTTGGAAACAACAGGTTGTTCTGCAGAAAGAAACTGTAAAAAAAGCAACGTGTGAACATAGCCTTAGGGGTACTTTACACGCTGCGACATCGCTGCCGATATATCGTCGGGGTCACGTCGTTAGTGACGCACATCCGGCGCCGGTAGCGACATCGCAGCGTGTAACACAAATGAGCAACGATCAACGAGCACAAAAACTTGAAAAATTGTTGCTCGTTGACACGTCGTTAATTTCCATAATATTGGTGCTGCTGCAGGTACAATGTTGTTTGTCGTTCCTGCGGCAGCACACATTGCTGTGTGTGACGCCGCTGGAACGACAAACATCTCCTTATCTGCATCCACCGGAAAAGGAGGAAGGAAGGAGGTGGGCGGGATGTTCTGGCCGCTCATCTCCTCCTCTCCTTTTCTGTTGGGCGGCGGTTCAGTGACGCTGCTGTGACGTCTCTGTGACGCTGAACGAACGGTTCGCCGGTCATAGCGACGTTGCAGAGCAGGTATGTGCATGTGAAGCTGCTGTAGCGATAATGTTCGGGTGCTATCGCGCTCGACATCGCTAGCAATCGCTAGCGATGATGTAATGTGTAAAGCCCACCTTACAGTAGTTGGCAGTTCATCAGCTTTTTTAACCCTACGTGATGTACAAGTGACAGTGATGCTGTGAAAGGGTTACAGTAATATTATGACGATGCTTCTGTAGATTAGTATTATACCATCATACCATCATTGGAATAGTGAAGATTCGGTGATGTAAAATGTTATATGAAGGGTAAACTTATTGCTAAATGTAGCAGGACTGAACGCTACATGTAATTGTATATCTGAGCAGTTTGCCAACTGGCAATTCATATTGGGAGTTAAATTTTTAGGTCACAATTTTGACAAAAATTTGTATAATAGGTATAAAAATATATAAGCTCTGTGTATAGGAAAAAGACAGAAAACAACATTGACAGTTATTATAACATAATAGTGAATTTGCAAAGTTTATAAATGATTGTATCCAGAAACGAAGTGCAGAAAATATTAGAAGGAACGGACCCTTTCCTAAGGCTTAGAATTATTACCTGAGATCCTATTGTAAACCATAGATTGCACACACATAATGAGTTGAGTGAAATGACAAACTCCATTATACTCTGCTGATTCACTGAGGGCAAAATGTCATCCAATGGACTGAGCTGATCTAGCAGAGCTGTCATGTAGAGCAACTAATCAATCTCTGCTGTGTCTGTCACATATTAGAGGGGGTGGATTTTAATTTCTACTATTCACGGCCTGCAATATAGTTTTTGTTTGGTTGTAAGATATTTTGTAAAAGAATAGAATATGAATAGGTTAATGAATGGGCACAGATTGGGCAGGCATTAAGTTTTATCCTATTGATCAATAACAAGCCGTGATGTAATCTAGTGCATTAGACTGTCTGTGCTCCGGTGGAGAAAGTCTTAAAACCTGACCTTTCATGGTCTCTGAGTAGTGGAGATGAGAAGCATTCAGCTCCAGCAATAACAGCTGCCGAGATACTACAATAACAATGAAAGATGGGAAACAATATATATCTGTACATAAGTCAGCGGAGACGCGGAGCTGTTCATTCAGCACCACCGTGGAATCACATTGACGGATCGACCAATTATTGCAATCTCCTGTTTGGAAATCTGTAAACAGCTCAAAATGCAGCAGTTTCAAAAATTAACCAACCAAGAAAATATAAGAAGTGCCCAAAATATCTTTATATATATATATATAAATATATATATATATATAAAACTCTTTTTTTATATATATCTATCTTTATATATATATATATATATATATATATATATATATATATATATATATATATATATATATATATATATTATATATAAAAAAAATATATATATATACATACATTTTATATATATATATATAAATCTTTTTTTTATATATATATATATATATATATAAAAGATATATATATATATATATATATATATATATATATATATATAAAGATATTTTGGGCACTTCTTATATTTTCTTGGTTGGTTAATTTTGGAAACTGCTTCATTTTGAGCTGTTTACAGATTTCCAAACAGGAGACTGCAATAATTGGTCGATCCGTCAATGTGATTCCACGGTGGTGCTGAATGAACAGCTCCGTGTCTCCGCTGACTTATGTACATATATATCACGGGCGGCATGGTGGCTCAGTGGTTAGCACTGCAGTCTTGCAGCACTAGGGTCCTGGGTTCAAATCCTACCAAGGACACTATCTGCAAGGAGTTTGTATGTTCTCCCCGTGTTTGCGTGGGTGTCCTCTGGGTACACCGGTTTCCTCCCACACTCCAAAGACATACAGATAGGGACTCTAGATTGTGAGCCCCAATGTGGACAGTATTGCCAATGTATGTAAAGCGCTGTGGAATTAATAGTGCTATATAAATTAATACAATTATTATTATATATATTTTATTGTTTTTTGTATATATTTTATTTATATATATTATATATTTGTGCAATATCAATATCTGACTAAATAGATAAATAGACAAATAGAAATTGAGATAGACTGACTGATTTCATTGAATAGATTCAGCTTTATAGAAAAGGCACATTATTTAGTGGCAGAGATCCTGATTTTATTGATGATTCAATTACTAGATGCTTGTTGTAGTTTCAATATCGTTCAGTTTTTATTAGCAAGAGAGCATCACTGGAGGACTAGTTGTTGTCTTATGCCGTATAATCTCCCAGCTCTTTGTAATCCTGCCCCCACTACTTATTAGCAGCTTTTTGACAATGTACAGGTAGAAACAGAAAGCTGAGAGTCAGTGGTGTGGGTGAGGTTGTACAGAGCTTGGCATTCAGAGAACTGCTAGATACACAGGAGAGAAAATAGGGATTTTATCAAAATACCACTAAGAACACTAGTAAATGATACATCACTGGAATAAGAGTCTTTATACCTATATCATGCTGCTCTCTGATTACCTTTGGAAAACCTGACGACAGCTTGCCTTTAAATGTGTTCTCCCATATAGGACATTTATGCCATAAATATCTTATAGAGATAGGCTGTAGGTTCCATAGCCTAAATATCCTATATATATTTTGACACCAGGGCCTTATTCTCGATAGCCATGATTTACACTATCTGAAATTTATGACATATCTTACCATATGCTATAATGGCTCTAGATGAGACAACCCACCTAAAAGGAGCATAAAAACAGGTTTTCACCACTAAGTACCACACTCTAAACATTTATTAAAGGGGTCATACACTACGTTGATAACCCCTTTCTAAACACTACAACTTGTATTCACCAATGAAAAAGATAAACACTTTACTTTCTCCCCCCACTGGATGCTGTTCTAGTGATGATGTTGCTAGTCTCCAGGGGCTTATATGAAATTTTTATCCCATGTAAGCCCTACAGCTAAATAGTGGCCGCTATTGGGCTGCTCTCACTTACTTAAGATGAACCTTGTATGTCCATGGAAAGTTCAAGTGCAGCAGTCAATTAGCCACTACTAATTATCTTCATAACAATAACAATGTCAAGCAAACCCTGGGATACCTAGTGACAACATCAATGGAAAGGCAGGAGGAACAAGACCAACACCGGCAGTCAGAAGATGATCAGAGACCTGTAGGACATAAAGAAGAAGGGGAGGAGGAGACCAACTTGCTGCATCAACGGATCATGCTGAGAAAGATCAGACTCCGAAACCTCAGCAGAAGTTTAAATCTCTCTAAGTAAACAATTATGAGCCCATATTTATAAATTATTCTGCCCCATTAGGAGGTGAGTATAGGATGTTTTTATTTGACATTAAGGGATATACAGTTGAAACCAGAAGTTTACATACACCATCTAAAAAGACACATCTGCATGTTTTTCTCACTATCTGACATTAAATCAGAATAAACCTTTCCCATGTTAGCTCAATTAGGAACCAAAATGATTTATCTTTGCCAAATGCTAGAATAATGAGAGAGAATGTTTTAAGGCAATTTTATTTCTTTCTGCAAAGTCAAAAATTTACATACATTTCATTAGCCTTTGATTCCATTGCCCTTAAACTGAATGACTTTGGTCAAATGTTTTGGATATCCTCCCACAAGCTTCTCACAATAGTTGGTAAGCATTTGGGCCCATTCCTACTAACTATTGTGAGAAGCTTGTGGATGGATATTCAAAACATTTCACCCAAGTCATCAGTTTAAGGGCAATGAAACCAAATGATAATGAATAGTGATGAGCGAGCATGCTTGTCACTACTCGGTACTCGCACGAGTATCGCTGTACTCGGGCTGCTCGGCGGGGACCGAGTAATCTCGCGATACTCGTGCTGTACTCGTGGTCTTCATTTCTGCATGTTGGCGCTCTTTTGAGAGCCAGCCCTCATGCAGGGATTGGCTGGCAGACCACTGCAATGCCACAGCCCTGTTAGTTGTGGAATTGCAGTGATTGGCCGGCCTGCACAGCGTGACCGAGCCTTTATATCGGCCGGCGCGCTGTGCTCTGCTCACAGCTATTCAGACAGTCAGTGCAGGGAGAGTGTCGCTGTTTCAGGGAAAGCTTTGCGGCCCTTTATAGTTAGTTCCGGAGCAGGGCTGCAAACAGTGTGACCAGAAGTCCTTCTCAGGACTATTCTAGTTGTATACAGGCAGGCAGGGTATAGCCAGGTCGGAGTACAGTAGCAGAGTCCTTCTCAGGACTATTGTTGCTATATACAGGCAGGGTATAGCCAGGTCGGAATACAGGCTAGTGACCAGAAGAGTCCTTGTCAGGACTATTGTAGCAGTATACAGGCAGGCAGGCAGGGTATATAGCCATTCCTAGTGGTGACCGTATACCAGCCTTCATCATATCTGGGGCTGGTGTACACAGTGTAAAACAGTCCAGATAGTGTCAGACTTCTCAGTAATTGTCGCTCCTAAAAACCAGTTAGGTTCTTATTGCGTCCGTGCTTGCATTTAAAAACAGCACGTGTGTGGCAGTCGGTGGCAGGGTACAGGTGCGCGTTTTGCACAAACTATTATATAACGCACAAGTCTAGTGTATAATACACGTCAGTCAGCAGTGTCTGATAGTGTCAGACTTCTCAGTAATTGTCGCTCCTAAAAACCAGTTAGGTTCTTATTGCGTCCGTGCTTGCATTTAAAAACAGCACGTGTGTGGCAGTCGGTGGCAGCGTACAGGTGCGCGTTTTGCACAAACTATTATATAACGCACAAGTCTAGTGTATAATACACGTCAGTCAGCAGTGTCTGATAGTGTCAGACTTCTCAGTAATTGTCGCTCCTAAAAACCAGTTAGGTTCTTATTGCGGCCGTGCTTGCATTTAAAAACAGCACGTGTGTGGCAGTCGGTGGCAGGGTACAGGTGCGCGTTTTGCACAAACTATTATATAACGCACAAGTCTAGTGCATAATACGCGTCAGTCAGCAGTGTCTGATAGTGTCAGACTTCTCAGTAATTGTCGCTCCTAAAAACCAGTTAGGTTCTTATTGCGTCCGTGCTTGCATTTAAAAACAGCACGTGTGTGGCAGTCGGTGGCAGCGTACAGGTGCGCGTTTTGCGCAAACTATTATATAACGCACAAGTCTAGTGTATAATACACGTCAGTCAGCAGTGTCTGATAGTGTCAGACTTCTCAGTAATTGTCGCTCCTAAAAACCAGTTAGGTTCTTATTGCGTCCGTGCTTGCATTTAAAAACAGCACGTGTGTGGCAGTCGGTGGCAGCGTACAGGTGCGCGTTTTGCACAAACTATTATATAACGCACAAGTCTAGTGTATAATACACGTCAGTCAGCAGTGTCTGATAGTGTCAGACTTCTCAGTAATTGTCGCTCCTAAAAACCAGTTAGGTTCTTATTGCGTCTGTGCTTGCATTTAAAAACAGCACGTGTGTGGCAGTCGGTGGCAGGGTACAGGTGCGCGTTTTGCACAAACTATTATATAACGCACAAGTCTAGTGTATAATACACGTCAGTCAGCAGTGTCTGATAGTGTCAGACTTCTCAGTAATTGTCGCTCCTAAAAACCAGTTAGGTTCATATTGCGTCCGTGCTTGCATTTAAAAACAGCACGTGTGTGGCAGTCGGTGGCAGCGTACAGGTGTGCGTTTTGCACAAACTATTATATAACGCACAAGTCTAGTGTATAATACACGTCAGTCAGCAGTGTCTGATAGTGTCAGACTTCTCAGTAATTGTCGCTCCTAAAAACCAGTTAGGTTCTTATTGCGTCCGTGCTTGCATTTAAAAACAGCACGTGTGTGGCAGTCGGTGGCAGCGTCAGGCTCCATATTGTCCCTGGATAGAGACGTGCATGATGGCCTGTAAACATGAAGTGCCCATTGTAAGGAAGTGGGTCTATTGTAGTATAGCCCTTAGGCAGGGCAGCCAAAAATTGGGAGGCTCCACGTTGTCCCTGGATAGAGACGTGCATGAGGGCCTATAAACATGAAGTGCCCATTGTAAGGAAGTGGGTCTATTGTAGTATAGCCCCTAGGCAGGGCAGCCAAAAATTGGGAGGCTCCATATTGTCCCTGGATAGAGACGTGCATGATGGCCTGTAAACATGAAGTGCCCATTGTAAGGAAGTGGGTCTATTGTAGTATAGCCCTTAGGCAGGGCAGCCAAAAATTGGGAGGCTCCACATTGTCCCTGGATAGAGATGTGCATGAGGGCCTCAAAACATTGTTCCCATTGCAAAGGAGCGGGTCTCCTGTCGTTGTAATGCCCATTCAGAAAGAATGGGCGAAAAAATTTACCACTGGGGGTATACCTGAAACAACGGCTTAACTATTGTAACGGTCACCATGATGGCGCATGAGGAGAAGGAGGAGCAGTCCAGCGATTAGCCAAAGTCCAGAAGTGTGTTACCATGGGTGAGTGGAGGTACATGGCAAATTCCCGTTACAAACTTTAAATTCCGCTGTAATTTGCTGTTGGTGTGTGTGGTGAAGTCTGGCCAAATCCAACCCTTGTTCATCTTGATCAGAGTCAGCCTGTCAGCATTTACAGTTGACAGGCGGGTGCGTTTATCTGTAATGATTCCACCTGCGGCACTAAAAACACGCTCTGACAAAACGCTAGCGGCAGGGCAGGCCAGGACTTCCAAGGCGTAGAGAGCCAATTCATGCCACGTGTCCAGCTTGGATACACATTAATTGTAAGGCACAGAGGAATGTCGGAGTACAGTTGTTTGATCTGCAAGGTACTCCTTGAGCATCTGGGCAAACTTAGGATTTCTTGTGGCACTACCCCTCACCTCAGGGGCTGTGGTATGTGAGGGGCTGAGAAAACTGTCCCACATCTTAAAGACTGTTCCCCTACCTCTGGCGGATTGGACTTGTGCCCCTCTCGGCTGTACGCCTTGGTTGTCCACTGATTCCTGACCTATGCCGCTAGCGTTTTGTGAGGGGAATGCTTTGCCTACTTCCGTGACTATGGCCTTCTGGAACTGCTGCATTTTGCCTGACCTCTCCGCCTCGGGAATAAGAGACATAAAGTTGTCCTTTTAGCGTGTGTCTAACAGTGTTACCAACCAGTAATGATTGTCGGCCAAGATGTTCTTAACGCGAGGGTCACGAGACAGGCAGCTTACCATAAAGTCAGCCATGTGTGCCAGACTCTTAACAGCCATCACTTCAGTATCCTGACCAACACGATGACTGAACATGCTGTCCTCCTCCTCCTCCTCCTCCTCATCATCTACCCTGTCCTCTGGCCAGCCACGCTGAACCGAGGATATGACTGCATGTCATATCCTCAATTTGGCCAGAGAGTTGCTCCATGTCTTCATCCTCCTCCTCGTCATAGTCCTCCACTGCACGTTGTGATGAGACGAGGCTGGGCTGTGTGTTATCATCACCCACACCCACTACTGTTTCTTGCTCAAACTCATCGCGCTCCGCCTGCAATGCATCATGGTTGTTTTTTGAGCAGAGACCATTTTAGAAGGCAGAGAAGCGGTATGGTGACGCTAATAATGTCGTCATCGCCGCTCACCATCTTGGTGGAGTCCTCAAAGTTTTGGCGGATGGTGCATAGGTCGGACATCCCTCTCCACTCCTCAGGTGTTATGTGTGGAGTTTGACCCATTTCCCGACGGCTTAGGTGATGCAGGTACTCAACAACTGCCCTCTTCTGCTCACATATCCTGACCAACATGTGCAGAGTTGAATTCCAAAGCGTGGGGACATCACACACCAGTCTGTGTGCCGGAAGATGCAAACGGCGTCTTAAGCCGGCAAGGCCGGCTGAAGCAGTAGGTGACTTTCGAAAATGTGCAGACAGGCGGCGAACTTTTATCAGCAGATCAGACAGCTCTGAGTATGACTTTAGAAACCGCTGAACCACGAGGTTGAGCACATGGGCCACGCATGGAACATGTGTCAGCTGGCCTCGCCTCAAAGCCGCCACCAGGTTCCGGCCATTGTCACACACGACCTTTCCTGGCTTTAGGTTCAGAGTTGTGAGCCAGTGATCTGCCTGCTGTTTCAGAGCTGTCCACACCTCTTCTGCATTGTGGGGTTTGTCACCTATGCAGATTAGCTTCAGCACTGCCTGTTGCCGCTTCGCCGAGGCAGTGCTGCAGTGCTTCTCTGTCGCCCTGGACAAGCCAGGGGCCACAGAGCACAACACTTAAACACCCCACACTCCCTGCAGGCATATCATAGTCAAAACACAAAATCCTAGTTGCCTTCCCCAGGGGCTGTTGTCCACACCAGGGTGTGGAGCCAGGCGGTTGGTCTCCACCCACCGAGGAGGAGGGAAAACACAGGCAGTGAGAGTTAAGCTAAGGAAGTGGAAGGAGGAAAGTAGTAGAGAGGAGAAAAGTGACAGCAAAGAGCCTGAAGTTGGTCCGGGTGTGTGGACCGGACAGGACAGCAAGGTTGGCAGGATGTGGTGACCGTCTGCAGTTGAGGCCGATTGGAGTCTGCCGTAAGGACCGTGGACGGGTGGTGACCCGGCCGTACCGGACCGGTATACAAAGAGAAGCCAGCACCATTGGCAGAGGACTTTCGGATCCCGGCAAGGCTTGGTGTCGCCGTGAATTTGCCAAATCCGTTAGTGAAGGGAACCTCAGGGTTTCCAAACAGCCAAGTCCAGATAGAAGGCAACCGTACAACCGTGAAGGGGAGACACCGCCACCGCCAAGGGCAACCGTCTCCCAGGGCCAGCGCCTGTGGGCAAAAGGGGCTCCTCCGGCCCATATCCAGGTCGGGGAGCGGGTTACCGTTGGGAAACCATCACTACCAACACTTAACTTAGGTGCAGGGAGAGACAGTCATCACTAACCTGCAGGGAGGAACAACCGCAGCCGTCCGAGTGACCCGTCCATCCAGCCACTTGTTTTACCGTGAACTGTGTCATCATCATTGGGCTGAGTGAGTACCTCCATGCCGTGCGGCACAGCGCTGCCCCTGCGACCCTGCACCTCATCAGGCCCCGCAACCCGCCTGTCATCCATCTCTACCCCATCACCAGGCCCCGGGACAACCAACCCCCCTACCCACGGAGGGGAGAAATAACAACAAAGCTGCTCCCTGTCACAGGCTCCCGGGATCCCCGTCCAGAGCAGCGGTGGTGTCCACACAATCACCACAACCGTGGGTGGCGTCACGGACAATATCCCCAAAACCCAAACCACCCCTTTTCACTCACGGGCGAGTAGCGCCGCTCGAGTCCCCGGGATCCGGCCATCGCTCGAGCCAACGAGCGATAGCAGCAGCCGTAGAGCAGCGTCAGCCGGACCCGAGCAGTGGGAGAGCGCACCGTCCCCTCCTCCGCCCGCGACACTTCCAGCTTGGGACTGGTGTGGAGGGTAAAGTGGATGAGGATGCGCAGGAGGAGGAGAAGGCTGAGGAGCATGACATTCCGGAGCTGTAGAGTGTGTGTGAAACCCTGACTGAGGTAGGGCCTGCAAAACTTGGTGTGTGAAGGACGTGTTCCGTCCCTCGCTCAGACTGGGTCCCAGCTTGCACAATATTAACCCAGTGTGACGTCAACGAGATGTAGCGGCCTTGCCCACATGCACTTGTCCACGTGTCTGTGGTTAGGTGGACTTTGGCTGAAACAGCGTTGTTCAGGGCACGTGTGATGTTTTGTGACACGTGGTGGTTATGCAATGCGGGGACGGCACACCGGGAGAAATAGTGGCGGCTGTGGACCGAGTAACGTGGGACAGCTGCCACCATCAGGTCGCGGAATGCTTCTGTCTCAACCAGCCTAAAAGGCAACATTTCCAGCGCAAGCAGTCGCGAAATGTTAGCATTTAGAACTGTGGCATGTGGGGTGTTGGCAGTGTATTTGCGCCTGCGTTCAAAGGTTTGCTGAATGGATAACTGAACGTTGCGCTGGGACAAGGACGTGCTTGATGATGGTGTTCTTTCTGCGTAGGCAACTGCAGGTGCAGGAGTGGAGGAGGCTTGTTCGCAGGCAGCATGGACAGGGGATTGGCTCGCATGCACAACCAGCGAAGACGTAGCAGTGACATCAGCAAGCACTGCTCCTCGACTCTGTTGTACTTCCCACAAAGTCGGGTGCTTGGTTGACATGTGCCTGATCATGCTGGTGGTGGTCAGGCTGCTAGGTTTGGTACCCCTGCTGATGCTGGCATGGCAGGTGTTGCAAATGGCCTTTTTAGAATCATCTGGAGCCAACTTAAAAAACTGCCAGTGTCAGAGTTCCGGGTTTTCCAGTTTTCTTTTGAAAGAGCTTGCCCTTTGTTAACATGGGGTTTTCTGTTCTGTTGCCCTACTTCCTGTCCATCTGTTTAAAAGCCGCCCCTAAAGCTTAGTCCAGTGCCTGAGTATACTGCTTCCTGTGTGCTCCTGCCCTGCTGCTTTTGGTTCCTGATTGTTATTCGGATCCTCTTGGAAAACAACCGACACCGACTCTGGACTTCATCTGGTATCATCTAGCTGTGCCCGGACTCCGTTTGCCGTCTTTGGTCGGCACTTCTGCCCGGTTCCTTCCGTTTAATACCACTCTGGACTCACATCACGTACGGACATTTTTGGACTTACCTATTGCCCTTTTGTGTCCCGGCTGCTGCGCATTTAGGGCTTCTGGGGTGATTGCCAGACAGTCCCTGTATAGGGGTTCGCTCTTGGTGGTCTCCCTGGGGGAGTCCGGTGCGCGGTCCCGGGAATTCCCTTTCGCTCCGTCCCTGGAAGGTATTTCCTGTATTTATGTTCTACTGTGTTTTTGTTCCGTTTATGTACATATTTGCTGGTTGCATATTATAAACGTCTTGCACCAAGAACTCGTCTCTGGTTGTCATTGCCCTAACGCAATCGAAATCCTCAATACATACAATAGTATTACAGCCAGACTCGGGAAGACCTAACATTTGTACAGGCACCTTGTGTCGTGTTGTTCCGGGGAACAGTTGCCTGACGTCTGCCTGGGGCCACCACTCTGCTTCTTACTGCCTGTTGGGATGCTACGCCTCCCTCCCCCTGTGCACTGCTGTCCTCGCTCTGCATATCCTCCTGCCAGGTTGGGTCAGTTACTGGATCATCCACCACGTCGTCTTCCTCTTCCGCACCCTGCTCCTCCTCCTGACTTCCTGACAATTGTGTCTCATCATCGTCCACCCCTTGTTGAGACACGTTGCCAACTTCGTGAGAACGTGGCTGCTCAAATATTTGGGCATCTGTACATACAATCTCGTCATGGCCCACTTCAACAGGAGCTGGCGAGAGGCCAGAATTTGTGAATGGAAACGTGAACGAACAGCTCTTCCGAGTGTACAAGTGTGGGATCAGTAATGTCCGTGGACGTGTACTCGGCCTGGTGGTAGGAAGGAGGATCAGGTTCTGAAATGTGCGGTGCAGTATCACGGCTACTGACACTTGACCGTGTGGAAGACAGAGTGTTTGTGGTGGTGCCAATCTGACTAGAAGCATTATCCGCTATCCAACTAACAACCTGTTGACACTGGTCTTGGTTCAAGAGCGGTGTACTGCTGCGGTCCCCAAGAATTTGGGACAGGACGTGCGAGCGACTAGATGTGGCCCTTTGTTGTGGCGAAATTAGAGCTTGCACACAACCTCGGTCTCTGCCTGCACCACCATCACGTCCACTTCCTTGTTCGTTGACAACGCCCTTGCGCATTTTGCAATGCTGTGCTGATGTGTATTATTCACTAGACTTGTGCGTTATATCCAAGTTTTTGCAAAACTCACACAAATGCAGCGGAAAGCTGCCACCAACAGGCACACACGTGCGGTTTTTAAATGCAAGCACGGAGGCTTTAAGAACCTAACAGGTCTCTATCCAGGGACAACGTGGAGCCTCCCAATTTTTGGCTGCCCTGCCTAAGGGCTATACTACAATACACCCACTTCCTTCCAATGGGCACTTCAGGTTTACAGGCCCTCATGCACGTCTCTATCCAGGGACAACGTGGAGCCTCCCAATTTTTGGCTGCCCTGCCTAAGGGCTATACTACAATAGACCCACTTCCTTCCAATGGGCACTTCAGGTTTACAGGCCCTCATGCACGTCTCTATCCAGGGACAACGTGGAGCCTCCCAATTTTTGGCTGCCCTGCCTAAGGGCTATACTATAATACACCCACTTCCTTCCAATGGGCACTTCAGGTTTACAGGCCCTCATGCACGTCTCTATCCAGGGACAACGTGGAGCCTCCCAATTTTTGGCTGCCCTGCCTAAGGGCTATACTACAATAGACCCACTTCCTTCCAATGGGCACTTCAGGTTTACAGGCCCTCATGCACGTCTCTATCCAGGGACAATGTGGAGCCTCCCAATTTTTGGCTGCCCTGCCTAAGGGCTATACTATAATACACCCACTTCCTTCCAATGGGCACTTCAGGTTTACAGGCCCTCATGCACGTCTCTATCCAGGGACAACGTGGAGCCTCCCAATTTTTGGCTGCCCTGCCTAAGGGCTATACTATAATACACCCACTTCCTTCCAATGGGCACTTCAGGTTTACAGGCCCTCATGCACGTCTCTATCCAGGGACAACGTGGAGCCTCCCAATTTTTGGCTGCCCTGCCTAAGGGCTATACTACAATAGACCCACTTCCTTCCAATGGGCACTTCAGGTTTACAGGCCCTCATGCACGTCTCTATCCAGGGACAACGTGGAGCCTCCCAATTTTTGGCTGCCCTGCCTAAGGGCTATACTATAATACATCCACTTCCTTCCAATGGGCACTTCAGGTTTACAGGCCCTCATGCACGTCTCTATCCAGGGACAACGTGGAGCCTCCCAATTTTTGGCTGCCCTGCCTAAGGGCTATACTACAATAGACCCACTTCCTTCCAATGGGCACTTCAGGTTTACAGGCCCTCATGCACGTCTCTATCCAGGGACAACGTGGAGCCTCCCAATTTTTGGCTGCCCTGCCTAAGGGCTATACTATAATACACCCACTTCCTTCCAATGGGCACTTCAGGTTTACAGGCCCTCATGCACGTCTCTATCCAGGGACAACGTGGAGCCTCCCAATTTTTGGCTGCCCTGCCTAAGGGCTATACTATAATACACCCACTTCCTTCCAATGGGCACTTCAGGTTTACAGGCCCTCATGCACGTCTCTATCCAGGGACAACGTGGAGCCTCCCAATTTTTGGCTGCCCTGCCTAAGGGCTATACTACAATAGACCCACTTCCTTCCAATGGGCACTTCAGGTTTACAGGCCCTCATGCACGTCTGTATGCAGGGGCATTGGTGAACCTCACAATTTTGGACTGCCCTGGCAAAGGAAAATACTACAAAGACTCACTTCCTCAAAATGGGCACATTAGACTCAAGAGGCCTTCATGTACGTCTCTTCTCAGGGACATCGGAGTGCCACACAATGTTTTCACGTAAAATCTTTCATGTATTAATCTCAAAAAGTAACATACACCAGCTCTATCTCACTATTGCGTATGTGCCCTTAACATTTCTGCCATGAAAAATCATTTTGGGGTCATTTTGGAAGGTTTTCTGGTGAGTCCGTAAAAATGGCGTAAAACGTGGACAAAATTGTTCACAGCTGTGACTTTTCAGTGATAAATGCTTCAAGGGGTCTTCCCCATGCTGTTGCCATGTCATTTGAGCACTCTTCTGAGACTTTTGTGACATTTTTAGGGTTTCTCCATGCTGCCGGGGGGTCATTTCACAAAAATACTCGGGTCTCCCATAGGATAACATTGGGCTCGTTGCTCGGCCCGAGTACACGAGTATCTTGGGATGCTCGGCCCGAGCTTCGAGCACCCGAGCTTTTTAGTACTCGCTCATCACTAATAATGAAATGTATGTAAACCTTTGACTGTGCAGAAAGTAATAAAAATTCCTTAAAACATTCTCTCTCTCTCTCTCTCTCTCTCTCTCTCTATCTCTCTAGCTATCATTATTCTGTCATTTGGCAAACATAAATAATTTTGGTTCCTAATTGATCTAAAAATGGAAAGGTTAATTTTGATTTTGTGTCAGATAGTGAGGAAAAACCTGCAGATGTGACTTTTTAGAGAGTTCATGTAAACTTCTGTTTTTAGCTATACATACTAAGCATTGAAGACTTCTATGCCCGAAATCCAAAATGTAATCCTCCACTAGCCTAATAACACCAGAATAATAGCTCCAATATTCTTCAACCCATACAAATAAGCCACAGAAGTTTGAAGATTAGGAAACAAAACTACATATTTTGAGGACTATAGAATAGAGGTATGTTTGGAGGAGAAAAAGTGAAGAATATGCTAAAAAAACAAAAGAATAAAACACCCTGCCTACAGTGAAGCATGGTGGTGTCTCAGTGATGGTTTGGGGCTGCTTTGCTTTCTGTGGCACTGGAAAGCTGAAACATGTGGAGGGCAAAAAAGATTCAATCAAGTATCAGGAAATTTTAGTAGAAATAAACGGCATGCCTTTTGTTAGAAGGATGAAGCTTAGGCATCATTGGATCAAAGTTGTCTGCAGCACTCTCAGATCAACAAGAGTAATGAAGCAAATAACATGACAAGAAATATCCAGCCAACATGGAACAATAAATGAGCTCACTTTGGGGTTCAAAAAGTAAAAAATAAGTGATGAGCCCTGTCATTATTCTACGTAGGTTGGTTTCAGTAAATGTCCTGAAAGGTTTGTATTTAAACTCTTCTTGCTTCATTGGTAATTACAAATATTCTCTTTTTTGCTCGATCTATATACATTGTGTTATATACAGTACACTGTGAAACTTACACTCTATGTAAGACATCACGACTTTTTCAAATGTTTTTTGCTGCTTTCAAACTTTACACTTGCGCCCTTGACAACTCAAGGTGAAATCTATCACAATTCAGAGAACCAACACTGTCATTTTTCAAAATGGTTTTAAAACTACAGAAAATTTTAATCCACAGATTTTCTAATTTCAAGGTAGACTTATGGGCATATGTGTGTATGCTGAACACTCAATAGGCTTAGCAAGTCTCCAGATAGCATGCACTTCAGACGCTCCTTAATCCATCCTCAAGCAATGCATGAATTATTTCTTATGTATGAAATGGGCTATTAAATGGTTATATGATTGTGACACTGGCTCCGCTAGTGCTGTAATGGAGATGACACTTGTTAATTTTTTAACACTTAAAACAACACTGAAAAATATTTTATCTGTATGTTTAATAGCACTTAAATGTTTATTTCCTATACAATTCTATTTCACGTGATGTACGCTTTAGAGAAAGAATCTGGATTTCATGAGATTTGTTAAAAAAAAAGAAACTCAATCATTTCTTCTATACTACCATAGAAAGTTATTATCATTAATTACTAAATATTTTCCTGGTCGTAATAGGCACAATATTAATTATCCTTATTTTTATGAAAACATCCTTTACATTTTGGTAATAACAAAAAACATATTAGAAACAAAATATAATAGTACTATTATTGTGTTTCCATGAAAATATGACAGGGTCTTATATTATTTTTGGCTCTGAAAGATGCACTGGGGCTTATTTTTTGGGGATGTTTTATTTTTTAATGGCATCTGTGATTGATTAGGTTGCCTGGTAATGCAAAATGAATATTCACCTCTTTCCCTGCCTAGCTCTCTCTTTGCCTGTATCATTGATTGGGTGCAATCAAACTGCTGTACTCAATCACTTTTAATACAAAATTAATATTCACCTTTGTCCTGCCCAACCCTGTGTGTCAGCATCAGTAATTTATCAAGACTGCTGTATTCCTCCCTCAATGATTGCATCGCAATCCTCAGACTGGCTGGTGGCTCTCCTGACCTGACCGTGACAGCTGTATAGAAATACATGTTGTCACGCTCAGGTCAGGAGATCCACCGGCCCCTGCAAGGAATGCGATGTGATCGTTGGGTCAGGAAAATAACAGTCTGACTGATTCACTGACACTGGTACAGAGGAGTGGGTGGGACTATGGGATGGGGAAGGGGGTGAATATTTATTTTGTATTAACAGCAGGCAAGTACAAAAGTCTGACTGCATCAAATCAATGACTCTGGCACAGAAGAGTGGGAGGGGGAAGAGGTGAATATTAATTTTGTATAAACAGTGGGTGGGTACAGCAGTCTGACTGCAGACAAGCAATGACACCAGCATAAAGTGATTGGCAGGGGAAGAGGTAAATATTAATTTTGTATTAACAGTAACTATAAACATATAGCAATAAAAGTGACATGTCCTGAAAGAGCTGAAACTGAGGCTTATTTTTGGAGTAGGACTTATGTTATAAGCATACTCCATAAAGGCCAATAAATCCAACTAATGTCCTGCATAGGTCTTATTTTTGAGGAAACACAGCACTACTAATAATTATTATTGCTGTTATCATCCTGTATTACTTTTATTTTCTGCCTCAAATTTTTTATTGTTTGTACCTAAATCTAAAAGAGGTTTCAAAAATAGCTTGACTTAATATTGCACCTACACCCCATTGAGATCAAGAGTGTATTTTTCTCTGGATTGCAAAAATACCTAATATATTATTGTTGTCATTTGTCCTTCTTATAGTTATGATGAACTTTTTACTTGTGATGATAATTTTCTATATTTAAAGGGCTATTCTCAACATGTGGTTTGAGCAGCACACTGCTGGGCAGTCACTTCTCGAGTCATAGTGCTAATTACATGGCTTTCTTTTTCTGCTAAGCTTATCTTGCTACTTTGACATACTCAGGTGTGTCAGGGCTTGTTATGAAAACTAAACTGTAATTAGTATGCATCTAGAGAGGAGAGTATTGTTGACCAAGCTCATGGCACAAGTGATCAGTAATTAGGAGAAATACTCTGGGAACTAGAGATGGTGGGATTGAGGTTGTGATTTTGCAGGACTGATAACATCGGCTCAGAGTCAGACAGGGAGGGGGAGTGAGCATCTGTCTAACCACTGTGTAGAAACCACAGGCTTTAAGATAGCTGACTGGGATCTTAGTAGCTCAGTCCTCTCCTGGAACGTAACTTCTGTGCACATTCGGCAAGGCTCTGGTGGCAACAAGCTATACGCAAGGTAACATTAACCATTCTTAGCAAGTGAATGATAGCTGATAAAATAAGAAAGTCAATTGCAAATTTGCTTATTTTCATGCAGTCTACAGTGTATTGTGAAAGTATTCACCTTCTTGACATTTTTCATGTTTTCTATCTCATAACCTGGAATTTCAATTTCTTTAGGGTTTGCATCAGTTCATGTAAAAAACATGCCTACAACTGTGAACATTTGATTTTCATTTTATTATGAAGCAATCAACAAATAGGACAAAATAACTGAAAACTTCACCCCCCTAAAGCCAGTACTTTGTAGAGCCTGCTTTTGTGGCAATGACAGCTGCAAGCAGCGTTGGACTGCCTACCGGAGGAATCTCCAGTAATGCCAGGCCTGGATTTAGTTACCTGCATTGCACTCCGGAGCTCTCACCTGCAGCCTGGACAGATCTCAGAGTTTGCAGGACTGAACTGCGAGCGCCGAGGGATTGATTCCCCGGCGATTGCGGTTCAGTTCATGACAGCTGCAGACAGGCCGGGCTGAACTCCGGAGTTCAGGTGAGACCACCGGCGATCAGCCCGGCCTGTCTGCAGCTGTCATGAACTGAACCGTAATCGCCGGGGAATCAATCACTCAACGCTCGCGGTTCAGTCTAGGCTGCAGTCTGAAGCTCAGGTTAGAGCTCCGGAGTGCAATGCAGGTAACTGAATCCAGGCCTGGTATTACTGGAGATTAATCCAGTAGCCAGTCCGACGCTGGCTGCAAGTCACTTTGGATAAGTCTCTATGAGCTTTCCATATCTTGCCACTGGGATGTTTGACCTTTCCTCCACACAAAAATGCTCCAGCTTCTTTAAATTAAGTTAGTTTCCTCTGGTGAACAGCAATCTTCATGTCTGATCAGAGATTCTCAATTGGATGAAGGTCTTGGCTTTGACTAGGCCACTCAAATACATTTACACGTTTCTCCTTAAACCACATGAGTGTTGCTTTAGCAGTATTTTGAGTCATTGTCTTGATGGATAATGAATCTCTTTCCCAGTCTAAAATCACTAATAGACTGAAACAGGGTTTGCTCAGGAATATCCCTGTATTTCGCACCATCCTTCTTCCACTCTAATCAGACCATTTTCTCCATCCCTGGTGCCAAATAATATTCCCATATTATGATGCTGCCACCACCATATTTCACTGTGGAGATAATGTTCTTTGGGTCATGAGCTGTGTTGGATTGGTGCCAGACAGCGTTTACATTGTTCGCCATCAGATGATTGCACCTTCCTCCATACATTTGGGGAGTCTGCCATATGACTTTTGGCAAAGTCAAAATGAGCATTTCAATTTTTGGTCACTAGTAAAGGCTTTTTTCTGGCCACTATTCCATAAAGACCAGCTCCATAGAGTGTACGGCTTATTGTGGTTGTATGGACAAATACACCGGTCTCTGCTTGGGAACTCTGCTGCTCCTTCAGGGTTACCTTTGGTCTCTATGCTGCCTCTCTGATTAATGCCCTTCATACCTGGTCTGAGATTTTCTTTGGCAGCCCTCTCTTGGCAGGCTTGTTGTGGTACTATGCTCTTTCAATTCGATGATAATGGATTTGATGGTATTTCAAGGGATCATCAGAGATTGTGATTTTTTTAGAACATATCCATGGCTTGTACTCCTCAATAGCTTTGTTTCTGACTTGTTTGGAGATCTACTTGGTCTTCATGGTTACGTTAGTGGTACCTCTTGGTTAAGGGTGTTGCAGCCTCTGTAGCCTTTCAAAAAGGTGTGTATATACTGACAGACCATGTGACACTTAGATTGTACATACTGTAGGTGGACTTCCTTTCACTAAGCATGCAACTTATGAAGGTATCTGCTTTCTCATAGTAAAAGGGGTGAATATATATGCACATGGCAATTTTTATTTACTTTATCACATACACTGATTTTTTTTCCTATATTTTTCTCACTTCACTTCCCAACTTAAACTATTTAGTGCTATGCATCACACAAAAATCAGATTACTAAAATATTTAAACACAGGTAATGTAACAAATTAAGTAAATAGCCAAGGGGTGAATACTTTTGCAAGGCACTGTATACCAATTTCATAACATGTGAACACCTCTTTAATACTCAAAAAGGTATTCGTATTTGAGTCATGTTTGGGATATCTACGAAAAACGTCATAAAATGTTTGATAAGTGTTGGTCCAACTTCTCAGACTATAAATTTCTTTTAAGCAGAGCTCCATCTGGTACCTAGCATGAACATCCATATAAATAAATGGAGAGAGCAGCACATATGTATCCACAGCTCCATCCACACCAAAGAGTGATCATTCAATGTTCTTGATCAAACAAGGCAGATACTTTTACTATTTTTCAATATGCCTAATCATAGTATTGGCTCATAAGTAGTGTTGAGCGAGTAGTTAACTATTCGTACTTGCTATGCTGTTAGGCTATGTGCCCATGCTGCAGAAAATTTGCGGAATTTGAAGCGATTTTTTTTTGCGGAAATTCCGCGGATTTTTCAAGAATCAGCAGTACAACGAGTCCCCAGCCATTTCTATGGCATTTTGGAACTGCTGTGCCCATGCTGCGTCTTTTTCCACAGCGGAAATAGTGCGGATCTCCCTGTGGAAAAATCTGCAGCATGTCAATTATTCCTGCAGATTTTTCCGCACGACCCCATACTTACCTGCCTTGATAGAAGACATCGGAGTCACTTCCTCCAGTGCAGAGGAGCCCGATGGAGCCAGGAGCAGGAGGTGGGCGGGGCCTGCACGGGCTCCGGTCATGAAACAGCCGGAGCTAGTTCAGGCCCGCCCACCTTCTCTTGCAAAGTGCAGACAGACACAGCCGGAAAGTGAAGTGCTGCGTGAAGAAGGTAAGTATGAACTCACCGATCACTCCAGCACATGGTCTGCAGGTAGTGCCGTAGCCATGGTACTGTATCCTCAATACAGAATGACCGCAGCATATGCGCAGGACATTCCGCAATAAAACCACAGCATGTAAACAGACAAAGTTGTGCTGCGGTTTTCTGAGAGCTCCTGCAGAATATCCTGCGGATATATCTTCAGGACACTTTCCCCGTGGGCACATAGCCTTAGCGATTACTGTCCGCTATTCGCATATTTGTTATGAGTAGTGGGGCAATATAAGTCAATGGGAAATACTGGCTAAGTAGCAAGTAACCCGAAAGCCGTACTTTTCGTACGAGTAGTGAATAGTACTTGCTACTCTAATTCTTAAGGAGGGAGGTGGTTCAGTAGTTATCACTATTGCTTTCCATCACTGAGGTCTTAATCTCAAATCCCACCAAGAACATCTCCAAGTTGTTTGGATGTTGTCCCTCAGTTTCCATCAGGTTCCTCCTACACTTCAAAGACATACTGATACATTGTGAGCCCCAATGGGAATAGTGATGATGATATCTGAAAAGCGCTCAGGAATTAGTAGCGCTATATAAGCTGGTAAAATAGAAAAAAAAGCGCCTCCCAATAAATTAGACTTATTTTCTTCAGCATGTTTTTATTAAGATTGGCTCAAAGTTGTTTACACACAATTTTGGAAATATGCCAACTATGTAAAGCGCCATGGAATTGATGGCGCTATAATTATAAATAATAATAATAATAACAATGTTGTCCTGCTCATTTTGTGAGTTTTGTGTGAAATTATGTATAGTTTGACTTTTATACTTGGCCTTTTTTGTGTTCTTCCAGTGCACACAAAGGAAATAAACGTGTACAACTGCAATCATTTTCTGGTAGAAACACTTCATGTTGTAGAACAATTTCAAGGGTGCCAACAGTTTTAGCCATTACGAGAAAATTAAGAGGGGCGATCCAAAAGTAATGATAATCTGTTATTTCTATTGCACACAGAAATTAAAATAAAATGTTTTCTTCTCAGGTACCCACTAGTCCAGGAAAAAAAAATCACTTAAATAGGCCCCGATTCCCGGGAGCTACATTCATTTGAATATGAACTGCCGAGGAGTGAACATCAAAATGGAAAAAAACGACGAGCAAAAGAAGAAACGAGTTGACATTTCAATAGCAAATCTCGAAAAGTTCCAAGCAGACAAGGAGAATTTTTTGTCACGTTTTTTGACCATGGACGAGACCTGGATCCACCACTTTGATCCCGAAACTAAACAACAATCGATGACATGGAAACGAGCCGACGAACCAACGCTGAAGGAATTCAAAGTGTCAAGCTCAGCAGGAAAGGTTATGGCGTCCATTTTTTGGTACGCTGAAGGAATTATTATGGTGGACTATTTGGAGAAGGGAGCCACTATTACGGGCTCCTACTACGCAGAACAAATAAGAAGATTGCGGGAGGCTATCAAGGAGAAAAGGCACGGCAAACTGCGGGCTGGAGTGCTGTTTCACCAAGATAATGCGCCGGCTCAAAAAGCTGCAGTTGCCATGGCAACCATTCAAGAAGCAGCCTTTGAACTGGTGGAACCCCCCCCCTATTCGCCAGATCTAGCCGTCAGTGACTTCTTTCTCTTTCCTTGCCTCAAGGAACACCTCCGGGGCAAGAAATTTGACGACAATAGCGATGTGATAACCGCTGTTGGGGATTTTTTTGAGGGTCAAGATCAAGAATTTTTTTCGAAGGGAATTCTAAGTTTAGAAAAGAGATGGACTAAATGTATAGACTTGTTAGGAGACTATGTAGAAAAATATATACTTTTTTTTAATATATTCATTGTGTTTATTATTGATTATCATTACTTTTGGATTGCCCCTCGTATATCACTATTTATTTATGGATTTTCTGTACAATTGTATGCTTTTTTTTCTATAAAATGTATGTTGCACAGTATATTTTCCGATACTTTCTCTAAGCATGCTGTATGTTTTTATATCTTGTCTTTTTGCCTGTAAAACATACTTTTAACCACAGAATCAATTTACTGACTAGTCTTTTTCCATTATAAATGTGTACACTTGTTTGTGTCCTTCATTACAGTGGTGCCTCTGATGAGCCCATTGCGAATTCTCAGACGATAGAGCTTTACTTCACTTCCAATTAAGCAAATTTAGGTTTTATTAGTCATACCTCTGTTTCAAAAGACTTCATGTCTGGGAAGGAGCCTGAAATAATCAGTCCCTTTCCATCCATACAATCCCAGGGAACACACACTAATAAGAAGTGATTTACTTTCCTGCCTCTGAGAGTTAAATACCAGGAGCAGATGCACAAATCTGCCAGTGAAACTGATAACAGCATGATGCTGCATGGCCTTCAAATGCAATAAAATAATGGAAAGAAGCAAAAGTAATGTTACACTAATGATTTATCATTTTCTTCCTAAGCAATATGGACAAGTTTAGGTCTCCAGAGAACCAAGAAATACTGTTTAAAGGGACAATCAATAACTATTAATAACTCATTGTCGTCAAGCCAAAATTAAAGGTTATATTTTCGTCAAATTGCATAAATACAAGCCTCTGAATTTTTACACAGAATGCGTACGGACATTTTTCTTATTTGCAGTTTCTTATATTGAATTATTTAGTAAATTATAGGAAAATAAAATCAATATGTGCCATAATTATATATCTAAGGCTCCAATCATCCATCTGCGCTTCACATACGTGTTCTATTACTTTTACTGGTAGACCCATTAAGCTACGTTCCCATGATCAGTACCAGTAGAATTTTTGCACCATCTCCACACCTAAAGGCCGCTTTACACGCTACGACATCGCTAATGCGAACTCGTTGGGGTCACGGAATTGGTGACGCACATCCGGCCGCATTAGCGATGCCGTTGCGTGTGACACCTATGAGCGATTTTGCATCGTTGTAAAAACGTGTAAAATCACTCATCGGTGACATGGGGGTCCATTCTCAAAAATCGTTACTGCAGCAGTAACGAGGTTGTTCCTCGTTCCTGCGGCAGCACACATCGCTCCGTGTGACACCGCAGGAACGAGGAAGCTCTCCTTACCTGCCTCCCGGCCACAATGCGGAAGGAAAGAGGTGGGTGGGATGTTACGTCCCGCTCATCTCCGCCCCTCCGCTTCTATTGGACGGCCGCTCAGTGACGTTGCTGTGACGCCGCACGGACCGCCCCCTTAGAAAGGAGGCGGTTCGCCGGTCACAGCGACGTCACCGGGCAGGTAAGTATGTGTGACGGGTCTGGGCGATGTTGTGCGGCACGGGCAGCGATTTTCCCGTGTCGCACAACAGATGGGGGCGGGTACCCACGCTAGCGATATCGGGACCGATATCGCAGTGTGTAAAGCCCGCTTTAGTTTACGTAATTTTTTTCATTGTGTTTTTGTTTTATTTTTGGCTGAGTTTTTATAGTGTTTTTGACGCTCTGATGTTTTTGTCTCTGTTTGGTGTGTCATCCTTTAAAGGAAACCTTTCAGATCCCCTATGCCCCCTGAACCAAGAGCAGTTCTGGGTGCATACTGCTATTCCCTGCCTAACTGTCCATGTATACATAGATAAAGAGATCTTTAAAAAAAAGTATTTCTAAAGATCTTAAATCATATGCTAATGAGTGAGGGGACTAGTCCCAAGGGCGTTCGTTTCTGCGCTCATTCAACCCTCTTAGCATCACAGCACACCCACTGGGGTGTGCTAACATGCTACTCAATGCAGGGTTGCCAGCAGTGCCATGTGTACCTATGTTCAATGTCACCACTGATCTGAATGCCGGGCACTTCCAGTAATGTGCACTAGACCTCACTGAAGCCAGAACGCATACATCCGGCTTCATACTGCACATGACCGGGAGTGCCCGGCATTCAGATCAGCGGTCACAGTGAACATAGGTACGCGCGGCACCGCTGGTGACCCTGCGTTCAATAGCACGTTAGTACACCCCAGTGGGTGTGCTTACATGCTAAGAGGGGGAAATGAGCGCAGGAACTAAGCCTTTGGGACTAGTCCCCGCTCTCATTAACATAAGATAAAATATCTTTAGAAATACTTTTTCTAAAGATACCTTTATCAAAGGGAGAGAAATTGACATGTTGTGGACTTGACACCGCAGGTCAGTTTATGCAGCGTAAAAAAAGAAGCACAATGGTCAGGAGATTTCTTCTAAACTCATCCACTTTGCTGCTTGTACCGCATCAAAAACGCAAGTAAAGCTCCTCGTGGGCATGTGTCCTAACAGTATTTAAACCTTTTTAACATGACCACTTTTTTTGCAGAGTAATAGTCAGTATAAATAAGAAGCCATGTCCGAGTATCATCAGATTTGTGGCTATGTATTCTATATGTGCCTTAAAGTGCTTGTGATTTATGTTGCAACCACCTGGCATGTTGTTGCAATCTATTATATTTGTATTGCTGCATATTGGAGTCCTTAAAGGGATTGTCCAGAAGTATTTTTTTTTGCTATAGGCTTACGAACCAATAGGCAGGTATTTTCTAACTTCCTGCCTGTTCTCCATAGAGCAAACCTCTACCAACGCAAATCAATCACAGGCTGTCACCAGTGATTTTCTGGCTTCCACTGAGGTCATTTCAGCAATGCAGCAAGTTGTGTTCTGGTCTGCTCTAAAAAGGGGGTGTGACTGCTGAAATCATGCTGATTGACAGCCGGCTCCCTGCAGTTAGGCAGCAGGGAGCCATCTGCCATTCATCATGATGTTAGCTGTCACTCCCTGTTAACAGAACAGAGCAGAAGAGAAGGCGCTGCTCTGTCAAGTTGATGTCAGTGGAAGCCACAGAATCCCCAGCAGGAGTAGTCTGTGACCTCTTTGTGCTGGCAGAGATCTGCTATGTGCAAAACAGCCAAGAAGTTAGCAACTCCCTGCCTGTTATTTTTAGGCCCATTGTCCCAGACAACTCCTTAGTGATATGTGCGTATCAAAAATATATCATTGATATATTATCGTCGGTGTTTAGCCACTTATGAATGGAGTGGAAATGCTCATGTTTGACCTCCACATTATTTATCTATTGGATCCCGCTCTCAGTATCAGTAATTTAACTTTCAATCTTGAGAAAACAGTTTAACCAGCTCATGACCAAGCAATTAATCCCTGTTTTTGACAGGTACATTTTCAGTTTTTTTCATGTATGCCATTTATAAAGCTACAAAACTTTTTTTTTCTCTTTCTGATATTCAAAAAATGTTAGCATTTTTTTCTCATGATTCAGAAGGCTTAATTTTTATGCTATTTCCAAAAAAAATCTGTTTTCATTTTTTTTTGCAAACACAAAGGACCACTAAAAGTACATTTTAAAATGTGATCCCCTTTCTGTAACAATTAAAAATTATTTTTTATGTATCAGACACATTTTTTTCTACAGAAGCGGCTATATTAACAACGATTTAGTTTTGCAAGGCTTTTTTTTATTTAATGTTTTACCTTATTTTTATTTACTGTTCTTTATTTTATATATTCTACTTCACATAAAGTCATAAAAGATCGTTAGGTGGCATTTCAACATTTGAATCCTTTTACAAAAAAAAAGACAAAAAACAAAAAAAAAAAACAGATTTCCCCTGTAACTGGGAATAGAATACAAGACTCTGTTACAGAGGAAATGCAGACTCATGGCTGTATAGCAGAATGAGATCCAACAGCTTCTACTTCCTACTTACACCTACCTAAACTAAAAATAAAAATATACAGATTTACCCTGATACTGGGGATGGAATTTAAGATTCGGTTACAGAGGAAATGCAGCCTCATGGCTGCATAGCAGAATGAGATCCAACAGCTTCTACTTCCTACTTACACCTACATAAACTAAAAATAAAAATATACAGATTTACCCTGATACTGGGGATGGAATTTAAGATTCGGTTACAGAGGAAATGCAGCCTCATGGCTGCATTGCAGAATGAGATCCAACAGCTCCTGCTGCCTACTTATGGCTACCCAGGTCGGTCAGGAATAAGAAGCACGGTCAGTGCTTCCTATAGGCTGTGTACACAGCACTTGCTTAGCACTGTGTATACAGCCATTCTGAAAGCAGAAATGGTAACAAACCATCCCTGCTTTCTCTTTGGGGAGTTCGGCTGTGTTGGACTGCCAGCTCCCCACTCCTGCAGTTGTACAATTGCATGCTGCTGCTCTACTATGCAGTGACATTTTAGAACATCCCTGCAGAGTAGCACACAAACCGCCCAGATGTTCATAGTTTACAAACAGTTGTCAAATAGTTAAAATGAGCTTTTCCAGTAAACATTTTGATATGTGACATTTGTCATTTTGTTCTGTTTTTATGTCAGTCAATACACTAAATTGTGTTCTGTTGATCACTATGTTGATCACTAAATATGCTTTTAAGATCAATTAAATAGCACAGGCTATATGCCAAGAATCCAGCATACAAACATTCCAACAGTATGTCTGTACATTCAGGTAATGTGTTTACTGTAAATTTTAGTGAAAGAACAGACTGATCTTTAATAGTGGCAGTTGTAAAACACTTACAATAAACATGCTGCACTAAAAGACTTGTCAATTAGGAGTAGAGATGAGCGAACCGGTCGCGGTTCGGCTCGAGGTTGGTTCGCCGAACGGACCTCCCGTTCGAGTTCGGTTCGTCGAACGTTCGACGAACCGAACTCGAACTGCATAGGAAACAATGGCAGGCAATCACAAACACAGAAAAACACCTAGAAAACACCCTCAAAGGTGTCCTAAAGGTGACAAACAACTCAAACACATTGGAAAGTGACAAGGACATATACTCATGCGAAAACAAAACAGCTGGACAAGGAAAAAGAGGAGGACACACAGATATAGGCATGGCACGCCCTTCTAAAATCATGTAAAACACCGCAAGGTGACTCCAAGCGGAGTCTCCCTTTTTTCCAAAAATTGGGCCACACACACACCCACCCCTTCAGTGGTAGCACTTGTGCCCCAGTTGCACACTTCACAGCTAGATTTGCATCAAGCACATTCAAAAATACGCCATAATTAACCGTCCCCAGGATGACACCAGGGTAGGTAGCTAAGTCTTTCCTGATCCCAGCTCTGTGCAGCTTGGATCATTTATAAAAAACACAGCAATCAAGGGTTACTCCAAGCGGAGTCTCCCTTTTTTCCAAAAATTGGGCCCCACACACACCCACCCCTTCAGTGGCAGCAGTTGTGCCCTAGTTGTACACTTCACAGCTACATTTGCATCAAGCACATTCAAAAATACGCCATTCTTATCCATCCCCAGGATGACACCGGGGTAGGTAGCAAAGTCTTTGCTGACCCATGACTTGTTCATCTTGGCTTCTTTTAAAAACAATGTAAGCAAGGGTTACTCCAAGCGGAGTCTCCCTTTTTTCCAAAAATTGGGCCCCACACACACCCACCCCTTCAGTGGCAGCAGTTGTGCCCTAGTTGTACACTTCACAGCTACATTTGCATCAAGCACATTCAAAAATACGCCATTCTTATCCGTCCCCAGGATGACACCGGGGTAGGTAGCAAAGTCTTTCCTGATCCCAGCTCTGTTCATCTTGGCTTCTTTTAAAAACACATCAAGCAAGGGTTACTCCAAGCGGAGTCTCCCTTTTTTTCCAAAAATTGGGCCCCACACACCCACCCATTCAGTGGCAGCAGTTGTGCCCCAGTTGTACACTTCACAGCTAGATTTGCATCAAGCACATTCAAAAATACGTCATTCTTATCCGTCCCCAGGATGACACCGGGGTAGGTAGCAAAGTCTTTCCTGATCCCAGCTCTGTTCATCTTGGCTTCTTTTAAAAACACATCAAGCAAGGGTTACTCCAAGCGGAGTCTCCCTTTTTTCCAAAAATTGGGCCCCACACACACCCACCCCTTCAGCGGCAGCAGTTGTGCCCTAGTTGTACACTTCACAGCTACATTTGCATCAAGCACATTCAAAAATACGCCATTCTTATCCATCCCCAGGATGACACCGGGGTAGGTAGCAAAGTCTTTGCTGACCCATGACTTGTTCATCTTGGCTTCTTTTAAAAACAATGTAAGCAAGGGTTACTCCAAGCGGAGTCTCCCTTTTTTCCAAAAATTGGGCTCCACACACACCCACCCCTTCAGTGGCAGCAGTTGTGCCCTAGTTGTACACTTCACAGCTACATTTGCATCAAGCACATTCAAAAATACGCCATTCTTATCCGTCCCCAGGATGACACCGGGGTAGGTAGCAAAGTGTTTCCTGATCCCAGCTCTGTTCATCTTGGCTTCTTTTAAAAACACAGCAAGCAAGGGTTACTCCAAGCGGAGTCTCCCTTTTTTTCCAAAAATTGGGCCCCACACACCCACCCATTCAGTGGCAGCAGTTGTGCCCCAGTTGTACACTTCACAGCTAGATTTGCATCAAGCACATTCAAAAATACGCCATAATTAACCGTCCCCAGGATGACACCAGGGTAGGTAGCAAAGTCTTTCCTGATCCCAGCTCTGTTCATCTTGGCTTCTTTTAAAAACACAGCAAGCAAGGGTTACTCCAAGCGGAGTCTCCCTTTTTTTCCAAAAATTGGGCCCCACACACCCACCCATTCAGTGGCAGCACTTGTGCCCTAGTTGCAAACAGGATGTTTTGATTTGCATCAAGCACATTCCAAATCAACAAGCATTTACTCTCCCCAGGATGACACAGGGGTAGTAAATTCCTTCTGGATCCATGACTTGTTGACGTCAGCACTGAATACACGTTCAGAGACAACGCTGGCAGCTGGACACGACAAAATCTCCAAGGCGTAACTGGAGAGCTCTGGCCATTTTTCTAGGTTTGAAGCCCAAAAGGAGCAAGGCTCCAGTTGCACAGTCATGGCATCGATGTTCATTTGGAGATACTCCTGTATCATCCTCTCCAGCCGTTGACTATGTGTCAGACTTGTTGTCTCTGGTGGCCTTGCAAAAGAGGGTCTAAAAAAATTATGAAAAGATTCCATAAAATTGCTGTTACCGGCACCAGATACGGTCCTACTGGTACGGGTAGACTGTTGAAGATGACGAGACCGTCCCATGTTTGTCAAGTTACAACTGGGAGATTCACTCCCTGCACCTGCACGGTTGTTTGGTGGAAAAGCCGAGCTAAGATCTAGTAACAGCTTCTGCTGATACTCCTGCATACGTGCGTCCCTTTCTATGGCTGGAATTATGTCACAAAATTTGGACTTGTACCGGGGATCTAATAGTGTGGCAATCCAGTAGTCATCATCACTTCTAATTTTGACAATACGACTGTCATGTTGGAGGTAGTGCAACAAAAAGGCACTCATGTGTCTTGCGCAGCCATGCGGACCAAGTCCACGCTGTGTTTGTGGCATAGAGGTGCTACCCGTTCTTTCTTCCTCTGACATCTGACCCCAACCTCTTTCAACTGAAATTTGACCAAGGTCTCCCTCATCCGCTGAGTCTTCCATGTCCATGGACAGTTCGTCCTCCATTTCTTCATGTTCTCCTGCACCTTGCTCAACATTTCGCCTGCTACTATGCGCCCTTGTCGATCCCTGTCCCCCTTGGTCCCATGCCTGCTGCGTTGGTGATGATGAACGTCTGGACCTTGGTGATGTTGTTGTCCCTTGCGCATATGAATCCTCCTGTAGTTCCTCCCCTTCATGTTGTCCCACCCCCTGACTCCGAATAGTGTTTAGCGTGTGCTCCAGCATGTAAATGACTGGAATCGTCATGCTGATAATGGCATTGTCAGCGCTAAACATATTCGTCGCCATGTCGAAACTGTGCAGAAGGGTGCATAGGTCCTTGATCTGAGACCACTCCATCAGGGTGATCTGCCCCACCTCTGCATCTCGTTGGCCCAGGCTATACGTCATGACGTATTGCACCAGGGCTCTGCGGTGCTGCCACAGTCGCTGTAACATGTGGAGAGTTGAATTCCAGCGTGTCGCCACATCGCATTTCAGGCGATGAACCGGCAGGCCGAAAGACTTCTGGAGCGATGCAAGTCGCTCAGCTGCGGCGCTTGAACGGCGGAAGTGAGCAGACAGTTTTCGTGCCCTGTTCAGAAGGCCATCTAGGCCGGGATAGTGTGTTAAAAATTGCTGCACGACAAGGTTCAACACGTGAGCCATACAAGGTACGTGTGTCACCTTGCCCAGGTGAAGGGCCGCACCCAGGTTTGCAGCATTGTCGCACACGGCCTTACCAGGCTGCAGGTTGAGTGGAGACATCCATTTATTAAACTCGGACCGCAGAGCTGACCACAACTCCTCAGCTGTGTGACTCTTATTACCAAGACATGTCAAGCTAAAGACCGCCTGATGCCGTTGCGCTCTGCTGCCAGCATAGTAATGAGGGGTGCGTGATTCCTTCTGCGCAGTGAGAACGCTGGTGGCCTGACCAGGCAGGCTTGGGGCGGAGGTGGAGGACCCAGATGAGGTGGAGGATGCAGAAGCAGTGGCGGAACTTGGACAGACAGAGGATTGACACACAAGTCGTGGGGACGGCAAGACTTGTGCAGCAGACCCTTCACCATCTATCACCATAGTTACCCAGTGCCCAGTCAGCGACATGTAACGTCCCTGTCCATGCTTACTGGTCCAAGTATCGGTGGTGAAATGCACCCGTTCACACACAGAGTTTCTCAAGGAAGCGGTGATGTTGTGTGCGACATGCTGGTGTAGCGCGGGCACACCTTTCTTAGAGAAGTAGTGGCGACTAGGCATCTGGTACTGGGGCACAGCGACAGACATAAGGTCTCTAAAATCCTGTGTGCCCACTAGGCGGAAAGGCAGCATTTCGGTAGCCAACAGCTTACAGAGGGATAGAGTCAACCTCTTAGCTTTGTCATGGGTCGGAGGAAGTGGCCTTTTATTTGACCACATCTGAGGGACAGAGATCTGGCTGCTGTGTGTAGACGGTATTGAGTAGGGTGTCCCTGGGAAAATGCAGGTTTGTGAGGAAAGTGCAGGCGGAGACATGATGTTGCCTTCATCCAACGTTGGTGCTATCGATGTCTGAGAGAGCTGTACACACTCACTTGTTTCCCCTTCCAAACCAACTGACGACCTTACAAGCAAACTGCCTGTTGCGGTTACAGTGGTGGAAGTTTTGCGTGGAAAAACATGTGTGACAGCTGTCCCCACAGTCCTAGAAGATGAAGAGCGCGCGGATGCACTGGAAGGGGCGGGCGGTGGATGGTTCGCTCCGCTAGGCCGCATTGCAGCACGGTGAGCTTCCCACCGGGACTTATGATATTTAGTCATGTGACGATTCATGGAAGAAGTTGTCAAACTGCTGAGGTTTTGACCTCTACTAACAGAATCATGAAAAATGTTACATATCACATGAGTTGGGCGATCTTTTTCGATGTGAAAAAAGGACCAGGCTAGGCAAGGCTTAGAGGCCATGCGACCTGTTGATCCACCCCGAATAATGCTCATAGGCAGAGTGGTGGCTGAGGATGCAGTTGTAGACGTGCTACCAGTGCTCCGACTCTGTCCAGGAAGGCGCAAGGTAACTTCGTCATCGGTTGCATCCTCCTCCACCGCCTCTGTTGACCTCCTCGAGTGCCTGACTGGGGGTTGACAGTAGGTGGGATCTAGAACGTCATCATCAATTGTTGTGTTTGCACTCCCCTCCCCCTCAGACCGAGCCTCTTCTTGCCCTGACCGAATATTTAAGTTGTCATCCCAATCGGGTATCTGCGTCTCATCTTCATCAGTATGTTCCTCATTGTCTATAACCACAGGTGTTACAGTTTGTGACAAAGGGTCAACATTATGCTCAGAAACCTGGTCCTCATGGCCTGAATCAGAGTCACAAAGGTTCTGGGCATCACTGCAGACCATTTCCTGTTCTGTACTCACTGTAGCTTGGGAGCAGACCTCTGATTCCCAGGCTATAGTGTGACTGAACAGCTCTGCAGACTCAGCCATCTCAGTTCCACCATACTGTGCAGGGCTGATGGAGACTTCAGAGCTGGGAGAAATCAAGTGTGATTGGGATGACAACTCAGAGGACTGGTGTTTTTTGGATGCGGTACTTGAAGTGGCTGAGAGGGCACTTGTTGGACCACTTGAGATCCATTCAAGCATTTTCCTTTTTTGCCCATCATCTACCTTTGTTCCTCTTGTTCGTGTCCGTAAAAAAGGGAGCACATCGGATTGTCCACAATAAGTAGTAGACATCTTACTTTTGCTAGTAGATGGTCTATCTGCAGCAGATGATAATGGAGCTTTGCCACCTTCCCCACTGACAAAACCTTTTTTGCCTTTTCCACCACGCCTCTTCCCCTTTCCACCAGCATCTGTCATTTTGCCACTCATGTTGATTGCGACAAGATTGTGGACTGAAAATGTGGTAGTAAAAATTGAGAGGTGGTGAAGATTGCAGTGGTGGTCTAGCTTTATTAACAGCAGAATAATAAAGAATAAATATCCCTGACAATGTAACTTAGTTATAATTAGTTGGAGTGTGCAACGCAGGCAGACGTGCTGCAAATGTCTTGGCACTAGTGGGACTAAAGTAAAGTCCAATAGCCACGTATAGGATGCCACTAGGTACACTGAGTGTTTGCTAGTATAATGGCTTAGTTATAATTAGTTGGAGTGTGCAACGCAGGCAGATGCGCTCTGCAAATGTCTTGGCACTAGTGGGACTATAGCAAAGTCCAATAGCCACGTATAGGATGCCACTAGGTACACTAAGTGTTTGCTAGTATAATGGCTTAGTTGTAATTAGTTGGAGTGTGCAACGCAGGCAGATGCGCTCTGCAAATGTCTTGGCACTAGTGGGACTATAGCAAAGTCCAATAGCCACGTATAGGATGCCACTAGGTACACTGAGTGTGTGCTAGTATAATGGCTTAGTTATAATTAGTTGGAGTGTGCAACGCAGGCAGATGCGCTCTGCAAATGTCTTGGCACTAGTGGGACTATAGCAAAGTCCAATAGCCACGTATAGGATGCCACTAGGTACACTAAGTGTTTGCTAGTATAATGGCTTAGTTATAATTAGTTGGAGTGTGCAACGCAGGCAGATGCGCTCTGCAAATGTCTTGGCACTAGTGGGACTATAGCAAAGTCCAATAGCCACGTATAGGATGCCACTAGGTACACTGAGTGTTTGCTAGTATAATGGCTTAGTTATAATTAGTTGGAGTGTGCAACGCAGGCAGATGCGCTCTGCAAATGTCTTGGCACTAGTGGGACTATAGCAAAGTCCAATAGCCACGTATAGGATGCCACTAGGTACACTGAGTGTGTGCTAGTATAATGGCTTAGTTATAATTAGTTGGAGTGTGCAACGCAGGCAGATGCGTTCTGCAAATGTCTTGGCACTAGTGGGACTAAAGCAAAGTCCAATAGCCACGTATAGGATGCCACTAGGTACACTAAGTGTGTGCTAGTATAATGGCTTAGTTATAATTAGTTGGAGTGTGCAACGCAGGCAGATGCGCTCTGCAAATGTCTTGGCACTAGTGGGACTATAGCAAAGTCCAATAGCCACGTATAGGATGCCACTAGGTACACTGAGTGTGTGCTAGTATAATGGCTTAGTTATAATTAGTTGGAGTGTGCAACGCAGGCAGATGCGTTCTGCAAATGTCTTGGCACTAGTGGGACTAAAGCAAATTCCAATAGCCACGTATAGGATGCCACTAGGTACACTTTGTGTTTGCTAGTATAATGGCTTAGTTATAATTAGTTGGAGTGTGCAACGCAGGCAGATGCGCTCTGCAAATGTCTTGGCACTAGTGGGACTATAGCAAAGTCCAATAGCCACGTATAGGATGCCACTAGGTACACTGAGTGTGTGCTAGTATAATGGCTTAGTTATAATTAGTTGGAGTGTGCAACGCAGGCAGATGCGCTCTGCAAATGTCTTGGCACTAGTGGGACTATAGCAAAGTCCAATAGCCACGTATAGGATGCCACTAGGTACACTGAGTGTGTGCTAGTATAATGGCTTAGTTATAATTAGTTGGAGTGTGCAACGCAGGCAGATGCGTTCTGCAAATGTCTTGGCACTAGTGGGACTAAAGCAAAGTCCAATAGCCACGTATAGGATGCCACTAGGTACACTAAGTGTGTGCTAGTATAATGGCTTAGTTATAATTAGTTGGAGTGTGCAACGCAGGCAGATGCGCTCTGCAAATGTCTTGGCACTAGTGGGACTATAGCAAAGTCCAATAGCCACGTATAGGATGCCACTAGGTACACTGAGTGTGTGCTAGTATAATGGCTTAGTTATAATTAGTTGGAGTGTGCAACGCAGGCAGATGCGTTCTGCAAATGTCTTGGCACTAGTGGGACTAAAGCAAAGTCCAATAGCCACGTATAGGATGCCACTAGGTACACTAAGTGTTTGCTAGTATAATGGCTTAGTTATAATTAGTTGGAGTGTGCAACGCAGGCAGATGCGCTCTGCAAATGTCTTGGCACTAGTGGGACTATAGCAAAGTCCAATAGCCACATATAGGATGCCACTAGGTACACTGAGTGTTTGCTAGTATAATGGCTTAGTTATAATTAGTTGGAGTGTGCAACGCAGGCAGATGCGCTCTGCAAATGTCTTGGCACTAGTGGGACTATAGCAAAGTCCAATAGCCACGTATAGGATGCCACTAGGTACACTGAGTGTTTGCTAGTATAATGGCTTAGTTATAATTAGTTGGAGTGTGCAACGCAGGCAGATGCGCTCTGCAAATGTCTTGGCACTAGTGGGACTATAGCAAAGTCCAATAGCCACGTATAGGATGCCACTAGGTACACTGAGTGTTTGCTAGTATAATGGCTTAGTTATAATTAGTTGGAGTGTGCAACGCAGGCAGATGCGCTCTGCAAATGTCTTGGCACTAGTGGGACTATAGCAAAGTCCAATAGCCACGTATAGGATGCCACTAGGTACACTGAGTGTTTGCTAGTATAATGGCTTAGTTATAATTAGTTGTAGTGTGCAATGCAGGCAGACGTGCTCTGCAAATGTCTTTGCACTAGTGGGACTATAGCAAAGTCCAATAGCCACAGATAGGATGCCACTAGGTACACTGAGTGTTTGCTAGTATAATGGCTTAGTTATGAGTTGGAGTGTGCAGAGGACAAGAGGGTACAGTGGCAGGATTGTGGTGCTCTGGGTAGAGGAATGGAAGCCTGCCTTTCTATTCCCTCCTAATGGGGAAATGCAGGGAGGAAATCCCTGACCTTGGCTGCACAGACGCTGGCGCTGTTTTCAGGACCTGTCACCTTAACTCTGACCCTGCCGGTTTGAGCCCTTAAAAGGACTGCTATAAAGTGCTCTCCCTATGCTGTCTAACGCTGTGTATGCAGCGCATACAGCTGTATCAGCGATAGGACTCAAGACGGAGCTGCGACAGTGATGTCTGACACCAAAGACGCAGAAGGCAGATAATGGCGTCCGTGAAGAAAATGTCCGGGTTTATAATGCAGGGACATGTGACATGCAGATCCTATCACACATGCCGTTGCTTCTCTGGCTCAAAGTCCACTTAGCTGTGTGTGTGTCTGTGATTGGCTGACATGCTGGCCCGCCCCACAAGACGCGCGCGCTTAGGGAAGGAAGACAAGAAAAAAAAAAAAAATGGCGATCGCCATTATAGAAACAGCAGTGATCTGAAGGCGCTGTTCACGCACACTATACACTGAAATGTGATAATAGTTTGATTCACAGAGTAACTTACACTATTACAGCAGAAACCAAGCTATGATTTAGCTGTTTTTTGGCTGCTAGAACCGTTCTCGAACGTTTCTAGAACTATCGAGCTTTTGCAAAAAGCTCGAGTTCTAGTTCGATCTAGAACATGCCCCAAAATCACTCGAGCCTAGAACTGGAGAACCACGAACCACGAACCGCGCTCAACTCTAATTAGGAGGACATAAAATGTATAAATTACCAGCAAAAAAACACAATAACTAATCACTGTTAAAAATGCCATAAAATATGATCATAGCTTACCAATACAATGACAGCTGGCAAAGGTGTATGCTTGTGGACATGAATCATAGAAAGGATCTCTGGAAGGTGACCCTCTCGAGAGGCAACGTAAAACATCCTGATGGAATAAGCGCAAATGTTACAAATAGTAGTTGAGATACATTTTTTTTTGTTTTGTTTTTCACACACACACATATATATATATATATACATATATATATATATATATATATATATATATATATATATATATATACTGTATAAATATATACACTTTTACTTAATATATTTATGTGTCGAAACTGTTTACTTATGTGAAAGAACTACTAATAATAATGCTGAGGCCTTACCAGATTTCACAATACAAACTGCAGACACCATTGAATGCTTTTCTAAAGCCAGCTTTACACCTTACAATTAGGTGTGCAATCTCGTATGCGATGTGACATGCCCAGGTCGCATATGCGATTTAATGAGATCGCACGTAGGTCGTTCATTTGCTGTCGCACGTGCGTTAGTAGTCTATGTTAAATTGATCAATTTTGTGTGCGATCCTTTAGATCATGTGTTCTGTGACGTATGCATTGGGCACCCTTTTTTTTTTTTTTATTTATTGACTTGCCAAGCATGTGTAATGTGTAGGGATGCGTTTTTACTATGTCATCTGCCATTCAGCTCTGCTACATGGCCGCTAACAGCAGACACAGACAGCCATGTAGCAGGGCTAAATGGCAGATGACAGCAGACACAGAAAGAGCCGCATGATCTGAATGAACTCGGGTTAACTTCACCCGACTTCATTGTCATGCTACGGCTCTGTCTGTGTCGCGTCCTGATTAGCGGTCACCCGTGAAGGACTCACCGGTGACCGCTAAACTCCTGAGTAACTGAATTGAGCAGCCCTCTCTCATATACTCACCGATCCCCGATCACCGGCGTGGCACTGCACGGCATTTACACTGCTCCAGCGGCTTTTACTATTTTGAAAAAGCCGGCTGCTCATTAAATAATCTCATATTCCCTGCTTTTCCCGCCCACCGGCGCCTATGATTGGTTGCAGTGAGACACGCCCCCACGCTGAGTGACAGGTGTCTCACTGCACCCAATCACAGCAGCCGGTGGGCGTGTCTATACTGTGCAGTGAAATAAATAATTAAAAAAAAAGGCGTGTGGTCCCCCCCAATTTTATAACCAGCCAGATAAAGCCATATGGCTGAAGGCTGGTATTCTCAGGATGCGGAGCTCCACGTTATGGGGAGCCCCCCAGCCTAACAATATCAGCCAGCAGCCGCCCAGAATTGTCGCATACATTAGATGCGACAGTTCTGGGACTGTACCCGGCTCTTCCCGATTTGCCTTGGTGCGTTGGCAAATCGGGGTAATAAGGAGTTATTGGCAGCCCATAGCTGCCAATAACTCCTAGATTAATCATGTCAGGCGTCTAACCGAGATACCTTCCATGATTAATCTGTAAGTTACAGTAAATAAACGCACACACCCGAAAAAATCCTTTATTAAAAATAAAAAACACAAACATATACCCTCGTTCACCACTTTAATAAGCCCGAAAAATCCCTCAATGTCCGGCGTAATCCAGGATGGTCCAGCGTCGCTTCCAGCTCTGCTGCATGAAAGTGACCAGAGCTGCAGAATACACTGCCGCTCCTGTCAGCTCTACGCAGCAACTGAGGTGAGTAGCGCGATCAGCTGAGCTGTCACTGAGGTTACCCATGGCCACTGCTGTATCCATTGACAGCGGGTAACCTCAGTGACAGCTCAGCTGATCGCGCTATTCCCTTCATTAGCTACGTGGAGCTGACAAGAGCGGCGGTGTATTCTGCAGCTCCGTTCACCTCCATGAAGCAGAGCTGGAAGCGACGCTGGACCATCTTGGATTATGCCGGACATGGAGGGCTTTTTCGGGCTTATTAAAGTGGTGAACCAGGGTATATGTTTGTGTTTTTTATTTCTAATAAAGGATTTTTTCGGGTGTGAGTGTTTATTTACTGTCACTTACAGATTAATCATGCAAGGTATCTCGGGGAGACGCCTGACACGATTAATCTAGGAGTTATTGGCAGCTATGGGCTGCCAATAACTCCTTATTACCCCGATTTGCCAACGCACCAGGGCAAATCGGGAAGAGCCGGGTACAGTCCCAGAACTGTCGCATCTAATGTATGCAGCAATTCTGGGCAGCTGCTGGCTGATATTGTTAGGCTGGGGGGCTCCCTATAATGTGGAGCTCCCGATCCTGAGAATACCAGCCTTCAGCCGTATGGCTTTATCTGTCTGGTTTTAAAATTGGGGGGGCCGCACGCCTTTTTTTTAATTATTTAATTATTTATTTCACTGCACAGTATAGACACGCCCACCGGCTGCTGTGATTGGGTGCAGTGAGACACCTGTCACTCAGCGTGGGGGGCGTGTCTGACTGCAACCAATCATAGGCACCGGTGGGCGGGGAAAGCAGGGAATACGAGATTGTTTAATGAGCGGCCGGCTTTTTCAAAATAGTAAAAGCCGCCGGAGCAGTGTGAATGCCGTGCAGCGCCGCGCCGGTGATCGGGGATCGGTGAGTATGAGAGAGGGGGTAAGAGGGATAGACTGACATGGACAGAGAGAGAGGGACAGAGATATTGACCGACTGACAGAGATTAGTGAATGACAGACATTGTGAGGCTCTTCAGAACGCAGCTTTTCAGCTGCGCTCTGAAGCGGACCTTTTTTAAGCTGCGGTGCAGAGCACACACCTGCGCACATAGCCTCAGACATCAAAATCGTATGAGGGATGTCACACGTTTCAATTGACTAGGTTCATACAACAAAACTTCCAATGTATGAGGAATAAACGACGTATATGCGATCACCGTATTTGCGTTCAATCTTGATCGCACGTAGGTGTCACACGCAAATACGTCACGAACGATGCTGGATGTGCATCACTTACAACTTGACCCCGACGACGGATTGTGAGATATATTGAAGCGTGTAAAGCGGGCTTTAGACTTGATGAGACTGGTGCACTTCCTTTGAAAATCTATTACAGAATCGCTATAAAATTCTAATAAGAAAATGTGCATTTTATGATGAGTCCATCTAAAGGGTGAGAAGGCTCGTAAGTACAAGTTTATTAACCTTTTTGTCCACCCTCCTAGCCTACCAGTCGCTGCAGCTTGTACTAAGCAGTGTGAGATCTCAGTAGTAGCAGCAAGGAAGACAGCTGCAGGGATTGACTACAAATGTATATATACAATTATATAGCGAGAGTGATTGGTTTAAAGAAATTACACCAGTCTCATCACGTCTAAAAGATCTATCTAGACTTTTGGGGTTTGTATTGTAAATTCTGGTGACAGATCTACTTTAAACTCAGGAAGCAGAAAACTAGACCTTGCAAACAGAAGATTTACATGGTTGCCAATTGTAGCATAGTGTTGCAATCTGTTGGATAGATTTTCCCCATCTTGGTAGATATACGTGACAATTTTTAAACTTCCTTAAAGGGCTTGTTTCACACGATTAAGTAGGTAAAATAGTAAAGTGTCTGTAAAAACAAATATGCCTGTAAAAACAATCAACTATGTGTTTTACCTCTTAAAAATCTTTTTCTTTGTTCTCAAGAATGGAGGATTTGTAATCAAACAGGTACCATTCACCTCTTTAAGTCTGACAGAGTTGGATGATTTCTTAGGCAAGGAGTATACTCTAGGAAGCTTTTGGTATACAGCTTGAAAGCTCAGCCATGATTCTGGCCAAATTGCTGGTTTTGACCATCTTCAGGATCACTGTGGTCCTCCAATACTAAGGAGGCAAAGCTGAAAGCTTCAAACATGGGAGATTGCACAGATTAGGCCAGCAGCACTACCATGTGGCTGGCCTGGACTATCAGGAGTGCACCACCCCCGACAAACCGGAAGCCGAGATATAGAGGAGTGGTGTACTCTCGATGAAAGACATTAGACTATCAATTTAAATTAGACCAATATTTTGTGCAAAAATGTCGGCAGAATTTATGGCATTTTAAGCCACAGCTTTCAGTAAACATGACCCAATTTTCTAGACAATTTTCAAAACTGTCTAGTGAAGAGTTTAAACACTATGAATCCAGCGTGGTATGCACATCAGGTTTGTTATGTAAATCTAATAGGTACAAGGCAGTTTCAAGGGTTAATTTTCATAAAATGTATTCCAAAATAGTTTTAAACATGTGACGTTTCAGCCACTAGGTGGCCTTCATCAGACAACTGGTATCATAAACTGGCCAAAATTGGAGTGTCAAGGCAACTGCATCCACCGCTATCACGCAGCATAGCGGTGGATACCGTTGCATTGACACTCCAATTTTGGCCAGTTTATGATACCAGATGTCTGATGCAGGCTACCTAGTGGCTGAAACGTCACATGTTTAAAGCTATTTTGGAATAAATTATATGAAAATTAACCCTTGAGAGTGCCTTCTACCTATTTGATTGACTTACGGTTTGGAAACCAACAAGTGCAACTCGATATACCTCCACTATATTGTCTGTGCCTTATCCTTTTACATGTTATGTAAAGCTAGCCATGAATCTGTCGTATTTAGTATAGTGTATGCCCCTTTGTGTTGGGAAAATAATGGTAAGTTAGCATTTCTTATATTTCTTACCTGGAAACTGCAAAAACTCCACCATTCATTGAACCAAAGCAAGATAAAGCAACAAAAATGGGGACTGCCAGAGAAATGTTTCCCAGGAGACGTTCTGCATATGTCTGAAAAGAAATGAAGAAACTTCCTTTTAATTTGAACTTATCTTACTAATGGTTATTATACAAAATATCAGTACAGATCACATCTGTGCCTACTGTTAGTCCACGTCCTATATACCTGGCACCTTCTTGAGTCGAACAAAAAGATCAATATGTATCTGCATCTCCGGACTATTAGGATTAGGCTACGTATATGTTTGATCATATCCTTACCGACATCCCATGTCATAGAGCTGAAGTATTTGGGATATATTTTTTAAGTTAGTAAGTCAGCTTTCTAGGTATGGCATTATAGACCTAAATTGTGATTTATAAGACATTTAATGTTTTTATATGATACACAAGGTATCAGGAAATGTTTTGTAAAGCAAAATAAATATTCAAATTCAATTATTTGTATTTACTTTCCCATTGCAGAATTGTCTGGAGCCTTTGCAATCTGCCCTTTCCCATACAATGGGTGCAGTTGTGTGAAGGCGGTGAGGGGACCTGCCTCTGAAATATAATCACTATGTCATTTATTTCAACTCTTTCTGTGTATAGCAAAGGTCTTATTTCTTGATAAATAATTCTATGTTTCTATTTAAAATGTAAAGGTCAGGATTCATAAATGATAGTTGCATTTTAGAATTATTTACTTTTTTATAAAAGAAAAATCTCTAAATGTATTACTGTAGTGGTATAGCAAGTCAATGATATATGGTATATATGGTCCTGTTATAGTGACACCCCATCTGACTTGCAGCATTATTGCCCTGCCGATCAGCTACTGTGTGCTGTTCAGAGGTCATAAAATAGGCTGTTTAGGCAGATCACATTCATTATGTGCACAGCACAATCACTAGTACATCGTTCTGTATGCATACGATTAAAATTGTTCTCGGTAGGACATGAATTGTAGTGTTGAGAGCGATAATATTTTAATGAGTAATTAATAGGGCTGATCGAATACCTCAAATATTAGGCTTCGCGAATATCCGACTAATATGTCACCGCTATGCGAATATTCGATGCGCAATGTAAGTCTATGGGAAGCCCGAATTGTTCTGAATGGTTGTTATTCAGGTTAACCATAGACTTAAATTTTGCATCGAATATTCGCGAATAGTCGAATAGCGGTCAACTATTCGGCAAATATTCGCGAAGCCGAGTATTTGAGGTATTCGATCACCCCTAGTAATTAAGCTTCTTTTTTATTTCAGTAAAAGAGCTACTAAAGATCCACAGTTACATAGGTTGGAAAAAGACCTAGGTCCATCTAGTTCAACCTTCCTCCACCAATTATACATTTTATCACTAAATCATTTATAACCAACAATGTTGTGTGCACTGAGGAAATCATCCAGCCCTTTTTTTAAAGCTGTTATAGTATCTGCCATTACTACCTCTTGTGGTAGGGCATTCTACAGTCTGACTGCTCTAACTGTAAAGAACCCTTTCCTATTTAGCTGCCGGAATCGCTTTTCTTCCACTCGCAGTGAGTGCCCCTGGTCCTTAGTATTGTTTTTGGAAGGAATAAGTCATGTGCCAGTCCTTTATATTGACCACACATGTATTTATACATATAAATGAGATCTCCTCTGAGGCGTCTTTTGGAGAGTGAGCCTCTCTGCTTCCCTCTCCTTTACCGAGTCAGGGGAAGTATTTGTGTATAATGTCTGAGCATAGGGAATGAAATGAGAAGTAAAGAAGCTAAGATTTACTGATGTAAAGATTTTACCAGATTTGCATTTCAAATCAGATGCTAAGCATGAAAAAAATAAGAAAGCAGAATAATGTAATACAGTATGTTACATAGATTAATAAAATTACAAACATTGCTGAAAAAATTAAATACAAAATAGGTTAGTTACATTTAAAAGGGAACCAACCATCAGGTTCTTCATATATACTGTAAAGTAAAGCCAGTGCTATACTGGTGCTTGGATGCTAAATGTAAGCATACCTTTTGTTATGAGATTGGAGGTTTAAGGCTATGTTCACACACTGCATGTTTCCTAACCACAAAGATGTAGCGTTTTTGGCTCCAAAAAACGGACAAAAATGCACCCACGGCAAAAACGCATGCTTTTCACATGTTTTTGCCCAATGTGTTTTTTTCAGTCAAATCTATTGACTGGAAGGGATCAAAAACGCTGAAAAAAAGCAAAAAGAATTGACATGCTGCATCTTCAAAAATGCAGCCAAAAAAAGATGCCCAGTGTAGACAGCAAAATAGAAATCTCATAGACTTTGCTGGGTGAAGGAAATACATGCATTTAGGTGCATCTTCTAAAATTTAGGTGTGTCTTCTAAAATGCACCAAAAATGCAGTAAAAGATGTATGAACATAGCCTTATTTGAGAAATATGTGCAAGTAAAGTTCCAGCAATGTATTGCTATTTCATTGATAGCAGCTCCAGAATATCTAATACGTGGGTCAGGTTTTGCTATCTATTCCCGCCCCTGTCTGCTGCCTGGCCTCTGTAGATGCTAGACTGTATGGGCTCCTTCCAGGTATGAGTCATTTCTGACACGTGATAGGCGCGTGTTTGAAATGCAGCCCATACACTCTAGCATTTACAGAGGCCAGGCAGCAGACTGGGGCGGGAATAGATTTCAAGACCCGACCCACATATTCCCTTCCTGTTGCATCTGTCAATCAAATAGCAGAGCATTGCTGGAACTTTACTTGCACATATTTCTGAAATAAAACATCCAATCTCTGAATAAAAGCTATGCTCACATTCAGCATCCTAGCACTAGTATAGCACTGGCTTTACTTTATATATGAAAATCCTGATGGTTGGTTCCCTTTAAGTAAAGAAAAAGATTATTTCATCTAACAAATGAGAATTTTGCTCATTCATTGTATAATCGACTCCCTTTTTCTACTGTACTAATATTGTGAAATGAGCACTCCTTGGAAGGTTTGTTCTCGATAATCATGTAGTATAAATGCACCTTTAACAGGATGCCTGGTAGTTCTGTAATGATGCCCTGTTCTTTGGATGGGACATCTTTATCAAATCAGTGGAGGTGGAATACCCGGCTTTCCTGACGATCACTTATTCCATTAGTCAGCAGCTGCATGTTATTAGTGGCAGAGTTGTACAGCTCTGTCCACTGGTCACGGCCTGGTACTGCCTCTGCAGCCATTATACAGTTGATGGAGCTGGGCTGTTCTGCTATAGAACTGATTACATTTGTCAGGTGCCAGCCCCGGGAACAGCTGTTGGCTGAGGAGCTGGATTTTGCACTTCCACCCACAATCTGATATTGATTACCATCCTAAGGATAGGCTGTCAATATAAAAGTACTAGACGACACCTCTAGAGCTCATCTCATGGATTATTTTGAAACACAAGTGGATACACAATAATAGAGAAGTATCAAGGGGACAAACTTCTGGCTTTGGTTAAAAAAGTCAAAAGTTTCAATAAAATTTAAAGAGTATGTTAAAAAAAAGATAGATTTCTTGGCAGACCACATTCAAGCTATCGTGAGTTTCAAGGGTGCAGTAGATATGACTAAATTAAATTATTTATCCAAAATGAAGGGAGGAGTATCATAAAGGTGTCATAAAGGTGTCAGTAAATGCAAGACAACTACACCTCTAATTCCAAACTAGTTATGAAATAACATCACCAATACACCATAAATAATTGCACTATTAACCCTTTAATTAAGGCAAGAAAAAAAGCTGTGCTCAGCTCTGCCCTTTATTGAAAAAGTATGAATTTTTATGGGGTTGTCCAAAACTTTAACATTTATGACCTACCCTTAAGATAAGTCATCAATGTCTGATCGGTGAGGGTTTTATACCCTGCACCCCTGTTGGCCGGAACTACTCATTTGTGGAGCTGCACTGCTCCATCGAAGAAATAGTGGCCACAGCAAGGTACTGCACATCCGCCCCTTATTTTTGCAAACAGGGGGCGCATATTCTTTACCTAATCATAGCCTCAGTACAGTTGATGGCACTGTGCAGCTCTGCAAGTGTGTAGTTCAAGCCAGTGGTGACATTGGGAAATACTGATCAGCGGGTGTACCAGGTAACACACCTTTACCGATCATACACTGATTACCTATCCTGACGATTGGTCATCAATGTTAAAGACCCATACAACCTCTTTAACACTAGAAGTCCCAGGAATTTTGAGCTCCATAGGGTTCCAATGGTAGAAATGTTAAACGACCCCTCTCTGGGGTTAAGACTCAAAGTGCCTAGACAAAACCAACAAAGCTTCTTACCACTGCAACTGCGCTGGAAAGGACCAGCTCTTCCGCTGTAATGGCTGTATAGTAGGCCACGTTGGTTAAGACATATCCAACTGTTACAATCACCATTGATATGCAGATTGCAAGAGGTATATTTCTGAAGAAGAAAACAAGAAAGATTGCATTCATAGCATTACATTCTGATTTTTTATATCTATAGATGGCAAATGTATATTTTTTTATTATTATAATAATATATATTTATAGAGCACCATTGATTCCATGGTGCTGTACATAAGAAGATAAACTATATGATTCTTCCTATCATATAACAGATATTAAAGGGGAACATTAACCCTTTATTTTTAATTTAAAACCTAATTCCACCTAAATCTCCCCATTTACTCATTTGAATCAATATATTGCTCTTTGCACAATGTTTCTATTCTTTTCTACCTATCAGGTTAATTCATCCCTAGTTCTAACACATATTCAAACAGCTTTACTGAGAACTGGGAGCCATTTTCTTATAATTGCTCCCAGCTTCATGGGTGCAGTGTCCTTGTTCTTTACTCTCACAGGGTGCTATATGTTTTATCATATGGGGTCACATTAGTCAGGCCTGTTTAGGAGGCCATAACACTAGATTCAAGGTTCAACAATAATTGAATGAATAAACGTCCGGGCAATGATCGTTACACAAATGCAGTTGGAGACATTTTAGACCGTAATGACCTTTACCAATGTTCAATCTGGCAACATTTTTTCAAAGAAACAAAAATTGTTGACAGAAGACTATCACATAAAGTTTAAACACTCACTTCACAAGAACTTTTTTTTTTGCTATTTAGCTCAGATTTATGTTGATTGTTACTACTCAACATTCTGATATATGGTGCTCATAAATGATATTATGAATATACTATATATGTGTCACGACCGTGCTATTCCTGTATTAGATAGTTATATTATCCTGTGGTATAATTACCCCCTTTATTACATCAAAATAATTAAACTAATGAAGGTCACAGTTCAAGGTCACAGTTCTCATAAATATACTTTTAATTTTAGCAAGCTAATAATAAACCAATTATTTTGAACACTTCTGAGATAATTATCTTAAATAATGAAAACACAATGAACGTTTAATGAAGTATTAAGGTAATCAGTGGTGATCTTCTTTTTGTTGATTTTTGTTGATTTTTTTCTCTTCTCAACAGAAGTGGAAGTGCAAGTATTAAAAAAATGTTTTGATTTTGCTAGTGATGATGTTCATGCTAGTGATGAGCGAGCACTACCATGCTCAGGGGCTCAGTACTCATAACAATGAGTTGGATGCTTGGACGGGCTCAACTCATCTACTGAGTGTAATGGAGGTCAATGGGAGACACAAGCATTTTTCCAGAAGATTTGCTCGAGTTCCTAATTTGCTTCCATTATACTAGGTAGATGAGTGGAGCCCATCAGACCATCAAACGTCCGGTTACAAGTACCGAATAAAGTCCAAAATGACGTGCACACAGATGGGGATGATGAGGTGCAGGTAGATGTGTAAAAAAGACCAAGTCCAAGTAATAGAGAATCACTGAACACTCAAAATTTGCTGCAAATACTATGTCTGATTTTTAAGGAAAATTTGTGAACAAAAATAACCGTCTCTGAAGTTTCAGCCTTAGCGTCCTTGATCATAGGGTTGCTATCACAAGTAGTCCTAAAGTAAGGATTTTGAGAGTGACATATATGGAATGCTGACCTTCCTATAGTAGAAATTATGTCAGGGGAGAAGTCATATAAATGAATATATCCTGTATGCTGATGATGTGAGGCACTCCCGTGCCTATCCTGGCTCCTATCGGAGTACCGAGAGTACCGAGCACCCAAGCATGCTAGTGCTTGCTCATCACTAGTTTTAATGTCAAATGGGCAGCCAAACCTAAAATCACTATTTCTCATCCATCAAATCTCTAGATCTTGGACTCGTTTGATGTGGGACAAAGTGGGGAGTGGGACATTGACATTAACTGCAAGCGAGGTTTGGCATGTACAGAATGTGTTTGTGCACTTATTGAGTATTTACAGCACATTTTCTTGTGTAGGCAGAATTGAATTATAAAATACTTGTGTTTTTGATGGGTTGCTATACAAAATTCTGAAAGAACTGACATGCTGCAGATTTGAAAATCTTCGAGTAAAAAATAAGCCACATGTGCGCTAGATTCCTGAAATCTGATCAACTTTTCCGCTACTGTAAACGGCAACTGTTGAAAAATGTGACTAAAAAATGCAGCACATTAACAAGCCATATATGTCACTTTATAGCTGAATGTTATTTGGGGCGGTGGTTGGGAGAGGAGTAAAACTGTGTAGCACATGTGCATATATAATTGTACAGTTAGGTCCAGAAATATTTGGACAGTGACACAATTTTCGCGAGTTGGGCTCTGCATGCCACCACATTGGATTTGAAATGAAACCTCTACAACAGAATTCAAGTCCAGATTGTAACGTTTAATTTGAAGGCTTGAACAAAAATATCTGATAGAAATTGTAGGAATTGTCACATTTCTTTACAAACACTCCACATTTTAGGAGATCAAAAGTAATTGGACAAATAAACCAAACCCAAACAAAATATTTTTATTTTCAATATTTTGTTGCAAATCCTTTGGAGGCAATCACTGCCTTAGGTATGGAACCCATGGACATCACCAAATGCTGGGTTTCCTCCTTCTTAATGCTTTGCCAGGCCTTTACAGCCACAGCCTTCAGGTCTTGCTTGTTTGTGGGTCTTTCCGTCTTAAGTCTGGATTTGAGCAAGTGAAATGCATGCTCAATTGGGTTAAGATCTGGTGATTGACTTGGCCATTGCAGAATGTTCCACTTTTTTGCACTCATGAACTCCTGGGTAGCTTTGGCTGTATACTTGGGGTCATTGTCCATCTGTACTATGAAGCGCCGTCCGATGAACTTTGCGGCATTTGGCTGAATCTGGGCTGAAAGTATATCCCGGTACACTTCAGAATTCATCCAGCTACTCTTGTCTGCTGTTATGTCATCAATAAACACAAGTGACCCAGTGCCATTGAAAGCCATGCATGCCCATGCCATCACGTTGCCTCTACCATGTTTTACAGAGAATGTGGTGTGCCTTGGATCATGTGCCGTTCCCTTTCTTCTCCAAACTTTTTTCTTCCCATCATTCTGGTACAGGTTGATCTTTGTCTCATCTGTCCATAGAATACTTTTCCAGAACTGAGCTGGCTTCATGAGGTGTTTTTCAGCAAATTTAACTCTGGCCTGTCTATTTTTGGAATTGATGAATGGTTTGCATCTAGATGTGAACCCTTTGTATTTACTTTCATGGAGTCTTCTCTTTACTGTTGACTTAGAGACAGATACACCTACTTCACTGAGAGTGTTCTGGACTTCAGTTGATGTTGTGAACGGGTTCTTCTTCACCAAAGAAAGTATGCGGCGATCATCCACCACTGTTGTCATCCGTGGACGCCCAGGCCTTTTTGAGTTCCCAAGCTCACCAGTCAATTCCTTTTTTCTCAGAATGTACCCGACTGTTGATTTTGCTACTTCAAGCATGTCTGCTACCTCTCTGATGGATTTTTTCTTTTTTTTAAGCCTCAGGATGTTCTGCTTCACCTCAATTGAGAGTTCCTTAGACCGCATGTTGTCTGGTCACAGCAACAGCTTCCAAATGCCAAACCACACACCTGTAATCAAGCCCAGACCTTTTAACTACTTCATTGATTACAGGTTAACGAGGGAGACGCCTTCAGAGTTAATTGCAGCCCTTAAAGTCCCTTGTCCAATTACTTTTGGTCCCTTTAAAAAGAGGAGGCTATGTATTACAGAGCTATGATTCCTAAACCCTTTCTCCGATTTGGATGTGAAAACTCTCATATTGCAGCTGGGAGTGTGCACTTTCAGCCCATATTATATATATAATTGTATTTCTGAACATGTTTTTGTAAACAGCTAAAATAACAAAACTTGTGTCACTGTCCAAATATTTCTGGACCTAACTGTATATGTGTGTGTGACGGGGTCCTTCTCCGATATCGCACAATCAACAGAGTGAGGGATGATTGAACAATCCAAAGAATATTTATTCCATGCAATCCAGAATGTCCATCAAATAATGCACCATATAGCTGGTAAAATAGTCCAGTAATGGGATAAATGTCCCAGAGATGATCTCAATCCTCCAGCAGTCCTTTTCCAGGGAAATTGGGGTATCTCAACAGCTCTCTGGGGTGCTGCCTGTAGCTGCAGCTTCTCCCCCAGAGGATCAATCTTAAGCTGGTGTCACACATAACGACGACGACAACGACGTCGCTGCAACGTCACCATATTCTGTGACGTTGCAGCGACCTCAACAGCGACGTCGCTGTGTGTGACACATAACAACGATCAGACCCCTGCTGCGAAATCGTTGCTCGCTCCTGAATGCTCGAAGTCATTTTTTGATCGCTGCTATCCCGCTGCGCCATGCTGATAAGCTGATAATCCTTGTGTTTGACACCGCAGCAGCGACGCTACGCTACGTCTGAAACCACACAACGACCATCGACGTCGCTATGATCGCTGCTCCGTCGCTGCTTTTTCTAACATGTTTGACAGCTTACTAACGATCATCTATGGTCGCTGCTACGTCACAGAATATGGTGACGTTGCAGCGACGTCGTTGTCGTCGTTATGTGTGACACCAGCTTTACTCCTTCTCCCTTCTCTTGCCCAGACAGACTGAATAATCTCCTGTTAAACAAAGAGTTTGGTGAAGAGAATCCAGACCCCCCTTCCCCAAACCTAGGGAAAGAAACACTGTAGGGGGTAAGTCCCAGTAGTGGAGAGCTGGGGAGTAAACAATGGACAGTCAAGAAATGTGGGCTTAACAAAAAAAAGCAAATGGTAACTGAGCTAAGTTAATTAACTTGCAGACAAGATAAGAAATACATAGAATGAATGGAGCAAGGCTCCTAAAATATTAAGCTACACAAAATTAGAAACAGCCCTTCATATACCACCATCACTGTGTGTTTTCTTCGTGTGTGAGCCCATTTGTAACAGTAGAGTTTTGAAGTGGTGTGTCTATGTACATACATAACCTTGATAGTGCTAAAGTTTCAACATGGAATAAAACAGAACATATAATAGTAAAATAAACCCCATCAAAAACAACTCACAGGAAGGGACTTCTTCCGGACACTTATATGACATTTAAAATGCTGATGCAATGTTTTTCCCCTTTGTCAAACCTACTTTCAATAAAATTGCTCTCGGGAGATGAGATTAATTAAATAATACTTTTGTGCTAAATAACATTTTATTTTTAATAATGTCTTTTTTAACAGAAGTGCTGAAAACACAAAGAATAAAATAGGAAAGTGTGAAACCATTAAGACAGATACAGTACAGAAAGCTGTTAAGCTGCTGACCTTTGTTATTACATGAAAACTTGATTTACCTTTCCTGACTGCAAGCTATACGCACCCTGAGGAAGAACGACCATTTTCCCGGCTACTTATCAACAATCACTTCCTATGAAAATGGGAATCTGAAGACAATAATGAAATGCCATTTTCTAAGTACAAAGTATTTGCCAGCTGTGCTTTTGTCCTGAATACTGACAGGTAACAGTAACCCCTGCTAATGTGGAAAGCTTCAGCCAGGCGCAGAAGTGGGGTTTCTCTGCAAATTAATATAACTATCTACAAAAAAATAACAATACTACAATAGAGGTTACCGTTTTTTTCCCTTTTGTCATCTAAAGTACAATATTTATGTAGTATTTTAAACTAGTCATGGAATATAGGAATAAAGAGGAGTATATTCTTGCAGTTTCCCAGGTTTATGCCATTAATGTCTATTTTGGGAATACAGCATTAATTGGGGGGGACTATTTAATCTTGGGGAAAACCATTTCGGATTGTGTGATAGAGATCCATAACTTGCACACTAAAGGGTGCTTTACACGCTGCGACATCTCTAGCGTTTGCTAGCGATGTCGCGAGCGATAGCACCCGCCCCCGTCGTTGGTGCAATAAGTGGTAATTACTGCCGTAGTGAACATTATTGCTACGGCAGCGTCACACGCACATACCTGTTTTGCAACGTTGCTGGAGACACCAAACAATCCCTCCTTCAAGGATGAGGTGCGTTCGGCGTCACAGTAACGTCACAAAACAGCTGTCTAATAGAAGGGGAGGAGATAAGTGGCCGGGCCATGCTGCCCACCTCCTTCCTTATTCATTGCCGGTGGATACAGGTAAGGAGATGTTCGTCGCTCCTGCGGTGTCACACATAGTGATGTGAACGACGGGGGCGGGTTCTATCACTAGCGATGTCGCAGCGTGTAAAGCACCCTTTAAGGCTATGTTCACACAGTCTGTTTGTGCTGTGTTTATGCTGCTTTTTTTGGTAGCAAAATCTGATCTTTTGGCAGTTAAAAAGCTGCGTATTTACCTCTCCTTTTTGCTGCATTTTTGCCTTTTTTGCCTCATATTTAGCTGTATCATTTGTCTACAGAACATGTTTAAATAAAATTAGTTTCATTCACCAAAAAAGCAAAAAAAAGGCAGCAAAAAAGGCTGATGCATTTTTTCACTTCCTTTCAATGGTGAAAAAAAGCAGGAAAAATGCTGAAAGAATTGACATTCTGCTTTTTTCAAAAACGCAGCAAAAAAGCAATTGTTTGTCATTTCAGTTAGGAAAAAAAGCAGATGTGTGTCTTTGTGTGCATGAGATTTCTGGAATCTAATAGGTTTTGCTCATACTGCAAAAAGCAGCTTTTTATTAGCATGGATGTGCATAAAACCAATAAAAGAATGCAAAAAAGCAGAAAGAAATGGAGCAAAAATTGCCTATGTGAACATAGCCTAAGGTGAAAAAGGTCTAGTGATATTTTCAAGGAGCAAGCAGAAAGCTCCTGGATCTATTAGAAAGATTAATCAGATTTAGGCCGGACTTACACTTGCGAGTGATTTGCCGAGTTTCACATTACCTCACCTCGGCACGGCCGCACACTCCTAACAGGAGCGGGTTGGCTGCATGTATTTCTATGCAGCTGAGACGCTCCTGTCCAGAAAGTAGCAGTCCATGCTTGGGTGATGCAATGTGAGACTTGCTCAAGACACTCACAATTGTCCTTATACTGTGTAACTCCATTGAGTCCTGTGAGAAACTATTGTGTCATGTTCGGTTGAGTGTTTACGTGAACTGCCATCTATTACAGCTTAATAACGGAGCAGCTATCCATTGTACGATAAAGCTTTCGTGCTGCTGCTATGGTAAACGATAGGGCAAGCAATATGGTCATGGCTGTTTAACCCTCTTACATAATAGTGTTAGTAGTGTCCTCAGAAACTAAGTAGTTGACAGAGGAGTACCGCACAACCGTGTCGCAATTGTAAAGTGTCAAAGGTTGCTATAGCATATTCTAAGTCACTAACCACTTTAAAATTAGGACAAAGGCACATGGGGATATTCAAATAAATGGTCACAAAAGCTGTTCTACTAAAGAGACATAGAAAAGAAATGTATAAATGATATTTATAAACATATAACAACTATCACCATAAATTCCCAGCAAGATCGCTTATTGTACAGTACTACAGATAACAGATTAACAGATAACAGATTTCCCCAGCCCCTATGTGCTGACTCAGGTGGCGATAAATGAGGTACTGCATAGCAGATAAAGCAATTCCTTGGTACCCAGTTCAGCTGGAACACACCCATCACATTAAATTAACTCCATATGCTTTATATATCTGATACCACTTTCAACACCGTTTCAGAATTGTCCCTACATAATAGCTGTACTATAGACTGTCATGTCAATAAATCTGAAAAGCGTACAAACCCTTTCACACCAGGGGAATGATCTGTGAAAACAACAAGAAGGAACTGCTGCTCCTCTTCTCTGCTGAAAATTTTAACAAGTAGTAGGTAAATCTACGACATCAACCTTTTCCTAATTTTTAAATCTAATGTACATAATCCCCTTTTCTCATACAGATGATCTTTGGGATCACTTTCCCAGTCAAAACGCAATCACGGCTGGACCTTTGCTGGTCAGTGTCTCATTATAATATTTTACTATCGCTAAATTGGAAAAAGCAAAAAAAAATTGACTATGCCTCATGAAATATGGTGAGGTGAAAGACTTCTACCCTACGAGAGACAACAAGGTGCTAATCACTTTTTTAGGTGGATTGCCTATATCCCCTTATATGTGGAGGGTGTGGGGGGGGGGGTTCCATTGCTGGTGCAATGTCAAAGTGCAGGATCTGCATTTGGAGAAAGGAAAGCCAGAGATATACCCGTGCATCTTGAGGATTATGGTTTTAAGGAATATACATTTTATCACTTAAAAATCAACAGGTGTGTTGGGTTAGGGAATTTTAGAATTGCTCCTACTGAATCTGACCATAGAGAAGACCAGGCTCGGACTGGCCCATTGGTGAGCAGGTGAGCAGGTGAATCCCTCGGTGAGCCACTGTGCAGAAAGAAGCCAAAATGAGCAGCATTTGGCACAAAACATTTGATTTCCTTTGTACATACAAAGGCAGCATCTCATCATTGTGACGCTTGTTCAACACCACAGACTCAGGTAATGGTCACAGACACCCTAGAGGCAAGCTACCCAGTCAGCAGGATCCCAAGAACCCCATAACACTTTAACCACTGTACAGGAATCTGGAATTACAGCAAGGTCCAGGAGATCGCTGCCTTTGGAAAGGCTGCAATCTAGAGAAGAATAGTCGCCAGGCAGAGTCAAAACCAGGAGGTACAGTAGAGGCAAAATCAGCAGGCAAAAGGAGTGGTCAGTAAATCAGGCTAAGGTTAAACTGGAGTTGGCACCAAGGTACAAAAATGACAGATAGGAGAATGGTCAGAAATCAGGCAAAGGTCAAAACACAGGTAGCAAAATTACAAGGTCAGGAATCCAGAGACGCTGCAGTGAATATACACAAACTATATCTGGTTGCAACCAGCAGACTAGAGTAGGAATAAGAAGGGTGTGGTGCCTTCCCATTGGCTGTATCTGAAAGGTGATAACTTCAGCTGGAAGGCACACACCACCACAATCAGCCAGTGGTACTGCAGGTCCTACTGAAACCCAGCCTAGTGGATCAGCGGAGCCTCTGTCCACCAGAGCCACTGATACTGACTCCTCTCCTATCACCAGCACTGCCCATAGCGGGAATACGGTGGTGCCTGGTGACCGAAGCAGAAGTTGCAGGAGCTGACTATGGTGAAGATGTGACAATCATTCATTCATTCATTCATTCATTCATTCATTCATTCATTCATTCATTCATTCATTCATTCATTCAACAAATGACCAAACTTATTATATAGAAGCACAGGTACAGTTCTAAATGAAGGTAATGCACTATTTGCATGTAGCTAAACAGTAGGCCCCTATAGTCAATGTTACGAAGGAATAACACAAGACGTAATACGCCAATGTTAAGTCAGTAAAACATATCACAAAGGGATATGTTTTATTGTTATTGGTACCAATTTGTCTAACCTGTCCTGGCCTGTTAAAATTGGCATCATTAAACCTTCTAGGTCCAGATCATAGATAGCACTGTTTAACAGTAACGGGTGTAATTCTAGAATTATTATTTGAATGTGCTTTAAAGGTTTATTTTTTTCCAAATTGCATTGGAAGGTTTTTATAAATGGCCTGTCAGGTAAGAGAAATGCTTCATTCATCCTCTCTGTGGTTTGTATGATGATATTACAAAGGTCAGGCTGTAAACTAATTAGAAATATTATCTATCAAAGCTTATACTGGTCCATGTTTGTGATGAATGACAATTTCATATCATGTGAAAATGTCACTATATAATGGTTATTGTTTTTCTTTGCTCTTCTTTAGTCTCCATAGGAATAGTTACATACAAGTACATTTGTAATAAGGATTTCTTGGAATTTTACAGTGCAGCTCTAAGGAGGAAAGGAAATGGGTAACACTGGAGAATTATCAATTTCCACTAAAATTTTTATTTTTTTTTAAAGGGGCAAAATATGATAGCTAAAAGAATTGTCTACGATTTTCCAAAAGTTGAACATAAATATAGAATATTATAAAATATGAAGATGACTATTAATTATTAATATTATTGAATCCATTCTAATCCAAAAGTCACCTGTTGTCCCTCAGTAATGACTTGCCAAACATCAATCATGTGACCGCTGCTACCAATCACTGGCAATAATGGCCACATGTCATACATGCAAGCTTTACTGCAGACTCCAATGATTGGTTGCTGCAATCAGGCAGGATAACCTGAGAGGACCCAAGTAGTAATCCTGAATTGGCAAAATATTCAACTTGTAAGTATTTGCTTAATTTCAGAACAATCCCTTCTTTTAAACAAATTTTGAAAAAATAGAATAGACCCCAAAATTAAGTTATACCCAATTTAATACTTCAACATTAATCCAGACCACAAATCAGACCAAAAAACTTAAGACCAGGCCAAAAAACGTAATCCATATCCCAGACAAAATTCCAAAATTGCTTCATTCACTAGATCAGATATAAAATGAATCCAAATTTCCTTAAGGCCCTCTTCACACGTCCGTGAAAAACACGCACGTGTGTTACGGGCCGTTTTTCGGGTCCGTGTACCGTTTTTGTGTCCGTTTTTATGGTCCGTGTGGCACCTGTGTGAATTGCGTATGCTAGCCGTGTTTGTGTGCAGAACGTCCGTGTGTGCGTGTGGAATTAACGTGTATGTGTACGTGTAATGTCCGTGTGTAATGTCCGTGTGTGTGATGCACAATGTCGTTTATAAATGTCGGCTGACAGCAGACAGAGTTGCGCGATGAGAATGAACTCGGGTGAACTTCACCCGACTTCATCCTCATACCGCGGCTCTGTCTGTGTCGAGTACTGATTAGCGGTCACCTGTGAAGGATTCACCGGTGACCGCTAATCCCCCGAGTGACTGAAGTGTCCCCCCCTCTCTCATACTCACCGATCCCCGATCACCGGCGCTGCACGGCATTCACACTGCTGCGGCGGCTTTTACTATTTTGAAAAAGCCGGCCGCTCATTAAACAATCTCCTATTCCCTGCTTTCCCCACCCACCGGTGCCTATGATTGGTTACAGTGAGACACGCCCCCACGCTGAGTGACAGGTGTTACACTGCACCCAATCACAGCAGCCGGTGGGCGTGTCTATACTGTGCAGTAAAATAAATAAATAAATAATTAAAAAAAAACGGCGTGCGGTTCCCCCCAATTTTAATGCCAGCCAGATAAAGCCATACGGCTGAAGGCTGGTATTCTCAGGATGGGGAGCTCCACGTTATGGGGAGCCCCCCACCCTAACAATATCAGTCAGCAGCCGCCCAGAATTGCCGCAAACATTATATGCAACAGTTCTGGGGCTGTACCCGGCTCTTCCCGATTTGCCCTGGTGCTTTGGCAAATCGGGGTAATAAGGAGTTATTGGCAGCCCATAGCTGCCAATAAGTCCTAGATTAATCATGTCAGGCGTCTATGAGACACCCTCCATGATTAATCTCTAAGTTACAGTAAATAAACACACACACACCAGAAAAAATCCTTTATTAGAAATAAAAACACACACACATTCCCTGGTTCACCACTTTAATCATCCCCGAAAAAGCCCTCCATGTCCGGCGTCATCCAGGATGCTCCAGCGTCGCATCCAGCGCTGCTGCATGGAGGTGACAGGAGCTGCAGAAGACACCTCCGCTCCGGTCACCTCCACGCAGCTAATGAAGACAGCCGTGCGATCAGCTGAGCTGTCACAGAGGTTACCCGCTGTCACTGGATCCAGTGACAGCGGGTAAACTCTGTGACAGCTCAGCTGATCGCACGGCTGTCTTCATTAGCTGTGTGGAGGTGACCGGAGCGGCGGTGTCTTCTGCAGCTCCTGTCACCTCCGTGCAGCAGCGCTGGATGCGACGCTGGAGCATCCTGGATGACGCCGGACATGGAGGGCTTTTTCGGGGATGATTAAAGTGGTGAACCAGGGTATATGTGTGTGTTTTTATTTCTAATAAAGGATTTTTTCTGGTGTGTGTGTGTTTATTTACTGTAACTTACAGATTAATCATGGAGGGTGTCTCATAGACGCCTGACATGATTAATCTAGGACTTATTGGCAGCTATGGGCTGCCAATAACTCCTTATTACCCCGATTTGCCAAAGCACCAGGGCAAATCGGGAAGAGCCGGGTACAGCCCCAGAACTGTCGCATATAATGTATGCGGCAATTCTGGGCGGCTGCTGACTGATATTGTTAGGGTGGGGGGCTCCCCATAACGTGGAGCTCCCCATCCTGAGAATACCAGTCTTCAGCCGTATGGCTTTATCTGGCTGGCATTAAAATTGGGGGGAACCGCACGCCGTTTTTTTTAATTATTTATTTATTTATTTTACTGCACAGTATAGACACGCCCACCGGCTGCTGTGATTGGGTGCAGTGTGACACCTGTCACTCAGCGTGGGGGCGTGTCTCACTGTAACCAATCATAGGCACCGGTGGGCGGGGAAAGCAGGGAATAGGAGATTGTTTAATCAGCGGCCGGCTTTTTCAAAATAGTAAAAGCCGCCGCAGCAGTGTGAATGCCGTGCAGCGCTGCGCCGGAGATCGGGGAACGGTAAGTATGAGAGAGGGGGGAAACTGACCGACAGACTGTGAGAGAGGGACAGACAGACAGAGAGACCGACAGAGAGACTGACCGACGGACTCAGGGAGATTGACGGACATACACAGAAATAGAAAGAATAGCCGACATCACTAGAAATAAAAACACCAAACGGACACGGACTATAGGTATATGCATACGTGTTTACTAACGTGTGTGCACATACCCATAGACTTTCATTGTGTCCACGTGTGCGTGCTCCGTGCAGATAACGGACATGCATCCGTGCCAAACGCAAACACATACGGATCACGGACACGCACACACGGACATAATGAAATAACGGACGTGTGACCACAATCATAGATTAACATTGGTGCACGTTTGGCCGTGTCTCCGGTATATACGGAAACGGACCAAACACGCACGTGCATCACGGACGTGTGAAGGGGGCCTAAGAAATAGTTTCAAAATAAATTTAGACCTAAGACCAGAATCCTCTATTTACCTATCAAACCTTGGTCCTGGGTCTGGACTTCTTCAGCTCAGTGTCGTGGCATAAGAATTTACAGTCTAAGTAGAATATAAGCCAATTTTTCATGATCTAAAAATGTAAAATGCAGGACAAAGAAAGGGTTAAACAACACTGCTTCCACAAAAGTGAAATCCAGTCCAAATCTTGTTTAAAGGAGTGACTTTATTTGTCTACGCGTTTCAGAGATTAGTCTCCTTCTTCAGGACAAAATCACATCCTCAAGAAGGAGACTAATCTCTGAAATGAGTAGAAAAATAAAATTACTCCTTTAACAAGATTTGGACTGGATTCCTCTTTTGCGACAGCATGGTGTTGTTTAACCCTTTGTCCTGCCTTTTACATCATACATCAGGTTACTGCAGCAGCCGCTATATGTGCTTACAGTGATTGTGACTCTCGCAACCCCCACAGGTGAGCCTCCTAGATCTCGTTTTACACACTGCTCCTCTTAGATAAGACACTATATGTGCTTTTGTTTCCCATTTCTTTGATTTATGATCTAAAAAATATATTGGTTACATATTGTACTGTATGTCTAGTCTACCTTATGAAAAAAAAATCTGTACCATTAACTAAAGGTTATATCTCTGAAGCAAAATAGAATCCTACACAATAAAGTCCACATTCTCATGACTTTTAATGATTTAATGTTAGCCAGCATTGTGGAAAGAAAACTGTACTGAAATTCATTGGAATTAACACCTATAATCAGAGGTACATCGTAAAAATGTTTTAAACAAATAATAGAATCATCACCTACAAATACAGAAACACAACAGAATCCAAAAGTACTATAAAAATAATAGTTTTTCATAATTAGCTCTACAAAAACAACCTCTAAAAGACATTAAAAAGCAACAAGATGTAGATAAACACAAGAATGATAGATATTATGTAAACGTCAGATAGGTCATAATTAGTGATGGGCAAACCCAAACTGTAAAGTTTGGGGTCCATACCGAACACATAGTGTTCATGCACAAGGTCCAAAACACGAGTTTTCCTGGGAAACCCGCGTTTCAGATCGGGTCCAGTTTGGGGCTGTAAAAAAAGCACATTATTAAAAAACATTATGATTACACGTACTGGTCTCACGACACGTCCTGCAGACCTGCTATCTCCCGGCCGCTTCTGCTTCCGGGTCTGATCACTAACTTCTGGGGATATTCACTACACTACTCATCACTCTGCAGTCTTTGGCTTTTTTCATCCCTGTTCGCGGTGACATCAGGGTTCACCCGAGTCCATCGCTTAGCCATGGACTCGATTGAACTTCGACTATCACTGTCAGGGTATAATTCCACTTGCATGTGACTCATGCGAGTCTCGCATTGGTATCACCCAGCACGGCGCACAACCTCCTGACAGGAGTGGGTCAGCTGCATGTATTTCAATGTAACTGAGACGCTCATACGCAACTCCAGCCTCAGCCTACTTCTCGCTCTGTAGAGACGCTTAGCCATACAGAGCGTTAAAACAGAGCTGACATTGCTCTCCCTATGGACTATGTCGGATTAAGGATTGTTATATAAAAAAGATGGAGTCTCTAAATTGTTTTTGTTTTTTTTTCTAATAAAATATTTTTTTAATGTGTTGTGTTTTTTTTTTTAGTGCTTACTAGAAATTCTTGGTGGACATGTCTTATTTGGCGTCACAACATGAATTTGGGGCTTAGTGCCAGCTGCTAATATAGAGCTGGCCCTAGCCCCTTTATTACCCAGCATGCCACCGCCATCAGGGCCACTGGATGAGCCAGATAAAGCGTCAGGAATGGCGCTAAAAAACAATGTGCCATTTTCAAGGGCGGTTGCGGGCTGCAGTTTTTAACGTGGGGGCCAGAACGCTTGGGTCTTAGCACACTGAGAATCCCAGCCCCCAGCTTCCTGGTTTTACCTGGCTGGTAATCAAAATACGGGAGCCCACACATTAATGATTGGACCTGGAAGCCGAAACGTCCGGGAGACAGCGGATCTGCAGGACGCATCATGGGACTGGTAAGTATAATGACAATTTTTACTATTAACTATATTCTTTATTTCACAGCCCCCCGCCCTATCCCATAACTGTAAAGTCCGAGCTCGGGGTTTGGATGCAAGTTTGCATTATCTTAAGCCCCGAACTCGAACGTAAAAATAACTCAGGCGAGTTTCCCGATCCCGAACATCGGGGGGTTTGCCCAGCACTAGTCATAATCCAAAATAGATAAATGTAACCAACCCAGTAAAAATATAATAATTAAAAAAGTAATTTATTAGTATCCAAATATATTTAAGCAGTCTTTTGATCGACCAACACTAGCTGTCATAGTCATAAGTCAAACAACCAAATATAAAGCATTGAGACATTCAAAGACATGGTATGAACCGATAAAGCCCTAGGGTGTACATATCAGTCAATTCTACAGTGCCTACAAGTAGTATTCAACCCCCTGCAGATTTAGCAGGTTTGATAAGATGCAAATAAGTTAGAGCCTGCAAACTTCAAACAAGAGCAGGATTTATTAACAGATGCATAAATCTTACAAACAAACAAGTTATGTTGCTCAGTTAAATTTTAATAAATTGTCAACATAAAAGTGTGGGTCAATTATTATTCAACCCCTAGGTTTAATATTTTGTGGAATAACCCTTGTTTGCAATTACAGCTAATAATCGTCTTTTATAAGACCTGATTATGCCGGCACAGGTCTCTGGAGTTATCTTGGCCCACTCCTCCATGCAGATCTTCTCCAAGTTATCTAGGTTCTTTGGGTGTCTCATGTGGACTTTAATCTTGAGCTCCTTCCACAAGTTTTCAATTGGGTTAAGGTCAGGAGACTGACTAGGCCACTGCAACACCTTGATTTTTTCCCTCTTGAACCAGGCCTTGGTTTTCTTGGCTGTGTGCTTTGGGTCGTTGTCTTGTTGGAAGATGAAATGATGACCCATCTTAAGATCCTTGATGGAGGAGCGGAAGTTCTTGGTCAAAATCTCCAGGTAGGCCGTGCTATCCATCTTCCCATGGATGCGGACCAGATGGCCAGGCCCCTTGGCTGAGAAACAGCCCCACAGCATGGTGCTGCCACCACCATGCTTGACTGTAGGGATGGTATTCTTGGGGTCGTATGCAGTGCCATCCAGTCTCCAAACGTCACGTGTGTGGTTGGCACCAAAGATCTCGATCTTGGTCTCATCAGACCAGAGAACCTTGAACCAGTCTGTCTCAGAGTCCTCCAAGTGATCATGAGCAAACTGTAGACGAGCCTTGACATGACGCTTTGAAAGTAAAGGTACCTTATGGGCTCGTCTGGAACAGAGACCATTGCGGTGGAGTACGTTACTTATGGTATTGACTGAAACCAATGTCCCCACTGCCATGAGATCTTCCCAGAGCTCCTTCCTTGTTGTCCTTGGGTTAGCCTTGACTCTTCAGACAAGCCTGGCCTCGGCACGGGTGGAAACTTTCAAAGGCTGTCCAGGCCGTGGAAGGCTAACAGTAGTTCCATAAGCCTTCCACTTCCAGATGATGCTCCCAACAGTGGAGACAGGTAGGCCCAACTCCTTGGAAAGGGTTTTGTACCCCTTGCCAGCCTTGTGACCCTCCACGATCTTGTCTCTGATGGCCTTGGAATGCTCCTTTGTCTTTCCCATGTTGACCAAGTATGAGTGCTGCTCACAAGTTTGGGGAGGGTCTTAATTAGTCAGAAAAGGCTGGAAAAAGAGATAATTAATCCAAACATGTGAAGCTCATTGTTCTTTGTGCCTGAAATACTTCTTAATACTTTAGGGGAACCAAACAGAATTCTTGTGGTTTGAGGGGTTGAATAATAAATGACCCTCTGAATAAACTTTTCACCATTTAAAAAAAAAAAAAAAAACAAATAAAGAAATAACATTCTTTTTTGCTGCAGTGCATTTCACACTTCCAAGCTGATCTACAGTCCAAATGTCACAATGCCAAGTTAATTCCGAATGTGTAAACCTGCTAAATCTGCAGGGGGTTGAATACTACTTGTAGGCACTGTATATGCTCCACCTCACTTTGCAATGCATTTCACTTATGGGTCTTTAATGACTAAAGGTTACATCTCTGAAGAAGTATAGAATCCTACACAATAAGTCCACGTTCTCAAGACTTTGTCCAGCAGTATAGTATTGTGGAAACAAAATACTATTGAAATCCAGAGAAGTTGAATCATTTTGCATTCATATCTAAGTTTGTATTCATTGTATAATTGTGCAATGCAAAAATGACAAGGACAATAATGATAAGATTATGTTGAAATGCTCCAATAATTCACCTGAATAACATTTCTTTGAAAATTCATTGGGCTGAAGAATGAGCTTATTGGCCTCAATGAATGAAGCTATTGTTCATAGTTGCTGCTATTAGAAGAATGACTTTTGTACATTATTTTTCTAATTAAATCAACTACCAGAATCTCTATGCAAACAAAAACCCCGTAACATGAACTTACAAACTTCAGTTGTATAGATTTTTCACAGTCTACTAACCTATGGTGAATTTCTATTCTTCTTATAATACTGTAACATTTAGGGGTAATACTATACAAAAGTTAACCTATCACATCAAAAAGTGACCTCCTCACATTGCTTCATTTATATACTTGTGCGTCACTTTTTTCATTGGCACAATCTATCATGTGTTCCATTAATTTGCTTTGATGCTTATACATAGTATCCCTTGGACATACTTTTCAGTGATAAGCACAATAAGTAGGGTGGTAATAGATCATGTCAAGAGACACATACTCTTTATATAGTTTACATTTTCAATAGATTATATCTTGAAATGTTTTTTCTTAAGTCCATAGAAGGCAAACATTCAATGACCTCATGGTTACAACATCTATAGCACCACAATAATGCTCCTATTCGCAAATCTTTTTAAATAAAAGTCATGCAATAGATAATAGACAGGTATAAAAAAAAGTGGCAAGACACCCCCCAAAAGTATAAATAAAAGATATTACTGCTGAATTCTTTAAGCTGGAGCTTCCACTATATCCCAGAAAAAAAGGTAATTAAAGACGATAAAGTAATTTTGCCATGATTTTATGCAACTTGCCTCTTTAGAGAGAAAGAAGAAATAAATTTTGGTACCAGCTATGGGAACAGTCCTAAAAGTCAATATCAACCCTTTAAAATGCTTTGCCACATGACTTAAGATAAGAAGCCAAGCAGAAATTCCATTTGCAGACATGTGTTTTAAATACCTAAAGGAGTATTGCATGGCCAATAAGTTTCCTTATCACAAGAAGAAACTTTAACCTTTAGACCTCCTATTAGTAGCATCCCCCCAGACAAATTGGCTCTCTTGCTTTGCAATGAGAAGGGGACAAAACTCAAGTCTTCAAATAGAGATTATAGTTTGGCTTCTTATCCTAAATCATGTGGCAAGGCATTTTAAAGGGTCACTATTGACTTTTACCAATAGGTAGCACTAGAGTTCCTGTCCTCTTCCCATCTGAAGAGGTTATTTACATATTAAAATTCCCAGAAGAGTACTTAATGGCATATAAGTTTCCTTATGCCAACATGCCATTCTCCACAAGGAGAAACTTTACACCGTAGACTAATTTTAGTAAACATCAAAAGCCCCCCACAGATTGAGAGATTTCTATGCTTTGAGATGATAATAACGGGTCCCTAAAACCATAAAGCTACTATCCAGCACAATACACCACATTTCGAGCTAATTGCTATTGGGTGATCAATAAATATGTTTTTGATCTTATTGACTATGTTTTCCCCATGAAAAATTATGGTAACAAAAATGATTTAAAAAGAAATGTGCATTTCTTCTTTATAGACTGTAAGTGGTTTTAGGTTTTGTTTAAACTGCTCATACACATTAGATACCTGCTCAACCAGCAGCTATCCCTCTGAAATCCATCCTTCTGTACAAATATATGTTTGGCTCAGCCATATGTTATTGTGTTCTCAATGGGAAGAAAAGAAAAAGTTAGTGTTGGACCACTGTTAGAGGAGTGATTTAATATATTAGTGATTTATAAATAATGAAATGGACAAGTTGAAGACTAATATGCATTATTCCAGGTGACTCACATTAGATCCTTTGGTGACCAACACAACAAAACTTATGGTTAGCCATGCTTGACTAGAATTAGTGTATACAGTGCCTTGTGAAAGTATTTGGCCCACTTGAATTTTTCCCACATTTGAGGCTTCAAACATAAAGATAAAAATGTTAATGTTATGGTGAAGAATCAACAACAAGTGGGAAACAATTTTGAAGTTGAATGAAATTTATTGCTTACTTTAAACGTTTTTAAAAAATAAATAACCCGAAAATTGGGGCGTGCAATATTTTTTGTCACCTTTAATACTTTGTAGCGCCTCCTTTTGCTGTGATTACAGCTGCAAGTCACTTGGGGTATATCTCCATCAGTTCTGCACATATAGAGACTGAAATTCTTGCCCATTCTTCCTTTGCAAAAAGCTCGAGCTGAGTGAGGTTGGACGGAGAGCGTTTGTAAACAGCAGTTTTCAGCTCTTTCCACATATTCTCGATTGGATTCAGGTCTGGACTTTGACTTGGCCATTCTAAGGGGGGCTTTGCACACTACGACATCGCAGGTGCGATGTCGGTGGGGTCAAATAGAAAGTGACGCACTTCCGGTGTCGCAGTCGGTATCGTAGTGTGCAAATCCTTTTTGATACGATTAACGAGCGCAAAAGCGTCATTATCGTATCATCGGTGTAGGGTCCGACATTTCCATAATGCTGGTGCAGCGACAGGTATGATGTTGTTCCTCGTTCCTGCGGCAGCACACATCGCTGTGTGAGAAGCCGCAGGAGCGAGGAACATCTCCTACCTGCGTCCTGAGGCTCACGCCAGCTATGCGGAAGGAAGGAGGTGGGTGGGATGTTTATATCCTGCTCATCTCCGCCCCTCCGCTGCTATTGGCCGCCTGCCGCGTGACGTCGCTGTGATGCCGCACAACCCGCCCCTTAGGAAGGAGGCGGTTCACCGGCCAGAGCGACGTCGCAGGGCAGGTGAGTGCATGTGAAGCTGGCGTAGCGATAATGTTTGCTACGCCAGTAATCACAAGATATTGCTGCTGCGACGGGGACTATTGCGCTCGACATTGCAGCATCGGAATGCGATGTCGCAGCTTGCAAAGTACCTCTAACACCTGGATACGTTTATTTGTGAACCATTCCATTGTAGATTTTGCTTTATATTTGGCATCATTATCGTGTTGGAAGACAAATCTCCGTCCCAGTCTCAGGTCTTTTGCAGACTCCAACAGGTTTTCTTCAAGAATGGTCCTGTATTTGTATCCATCTTCCCATCAATTTGACAGTGGGGATGGTGTGTTCAGGGTGATGAGGTGTGTTGCTTTTACGTCAAACATATCATTTGGCATTGTGCCCAAATAGTTTGATTTTGGCTTGATTTCATCGGACCAGATCACCTTCTTCCACATGTTTGGTGTGTCTCCCAGGTGGCTTGTGGCAAACTTTAAATGATATTTTTTATGGATATCTTTGAGAAATGGCTTTCTCCTTGCCTCTCTTCCATAAAAGCCAGATTTGTGCAGTGTAAGACTGATTGTTGTCCTATGGACAGACTCTCCCACCTCAGCTGCAGATCTCTGCAGTTCATCCAGAGTGATTATGGGCCTCTAGGCTGCATCTCTGATCAGTCTTCTCCTTATTTGAGATGAAATTTTTGAGGGACGGCCGGGGTTTGGTAGATTTGCCGGGGTAAGATACTCCTTTCATTTCAATATGATCGCTTGCGCAGTGCTTCTTGAGATGTTTAAAGTTGTGGAAATCTTTTTGTAACCAAATCCAGCTTTAAACTTCTACACATCAGTATTACGGACCTGTCTGTTGTGCTCCTTGGTCTTCATGATGCTCTCTGTGCTTTAAACAGAACACTGAGACTATCACAGAGCAGGTGCATTTATACGGAGACTTGATTACACACAGGTGGCTTACATATATCATCATCAGTCATTAAGGACAACATTGTATTATTCAGAGATCCTCAATGAATTTCTGGAGTAAGTTTGCTGAACTGAAAGTAAAGGGGACAAATATTATTGCCCGCCCCAATTTTCAGTTTATTATTTTTTACAAAAGAATAAAATGAGCAATAAATTTTGTTCACCTGCACAATTGTGTGCCACTTGTTGCTGATTCTTCACCATAACATTCAAATTTTAATCTTTAGGTTTGAAGCCTAAAATGTGGGAAAAGGATGAAAAATGCAAGGGGTCGAATACTTTCACAAGGCACAGTATTTACTAAATATCTATGGACTCCATTCATCTGACTCAAAAAAACTATTTGGGCTACAATTACGCCTCCAAGAGCCCTAGAATTGAAGAAATCAAAGGTAAACCATTTAAGAGGTTTTCTAGTTCTGTAAATGCTTTCCATTTTTCCAATTCTAACTTAGGAAAGGCAAGCCATTTTTGGAGGGAGTCATCAGAAGATCTCATGTGTATGAGGGATCAGTCATGGATGAGCTTCTTTTTCTTTTCAATGTTATTTTTACTGATACAGACATAACAGTATAATCAAACAAGAGTTACGTACTCGTAACTAGGAAAAATGAAGTAACAGAGTTATGGGTAACAATGCGGGCGGGATGCTTGAGAGTTTATGAAGGTTCATAGAAAATGAATGCTTGGACATTAGCAAGCCTAAAAGACCTTGAACCTCATCATTAAAGGTCATATCCAGACCTTCTAAATGTATTAACAATAACATGTATCTATTTTTTGATTATTATTATTAGTTTTTATTATTATTATTATTATTATTATTATTTATTTATAGAGCACCATTAATTCCATGGTGCTATACATGAGAAGAGGTTACATACAGAATACATACACAAGTTACAGTAGACAGATTAGTACAGAGGGAAGAGGGCCCTACCCTTGCAGGCTTACATTTTATAGGATTTTGGGGAGGAGACAGTAGGTGGGGTGTAGGTTGGGCGGTGGCTCCGCTTGGTGGTCGGACAAAGGCTCCGCTAGATGGTCGGGCAGTGGCTCCGCTCGGTGGTCGGGCGGCGGCTCCGCACGATAATGAAGCAGTGAGGTCATTGTAGATTATAGGCATTTCTGAACAGATGGGTTTTCAGGTTCTGTTTGAAGTTTGCAAGGGTAGCAGATAGTCTGTCGTGTAGAGGCAGCGAGTTCCAGAAGACTGGGGATGCTCGGGAGAAGTCTTGGAGTTGGTTGCGTGAGGAGCGAATGAGAGAGGAGGCGAGAAGGAGATCTTGGGAGGACCAGAGGGGACGTATTGGAGTGTAGTGGGAGATTAGTTCAGAGATATATGGAGGAGACAGACTATGCACAGCTTTGTAGGTCAGTGTTAGTAGTTTGAATTGGATGCGGTGGAAGATTGGGAGCCAGTGGAGGGACTTGCAGAGAGGAGAAGCGGGGTGATATTGGGGAGAGAGGTGGATCAGATGGGCAGCAGAATTAAGGATGAACTGGAGAGGGGCGAGCAAGTTAGCAGGGAGACCACAGAGGAGGATGTTTCAGTAATCGAGGTGGGAGATTATGAGGGCATGCACTAGCATTTTTGTAGATTGCGAGTTGAGGAAAGGACAGATTCTGGAAATATTTTTAAGTTGAAGACGGCAGGAGGTGGTGAGGGATTGGATGTGTGGTATAAAGGACAAGGCAGAGTCAAAGGTCACTCCGAGGCAGCGAACTTTGGGTACTGGCGAGAGCCTGGTGTTATTTATTGTAATAGGTAGATCAGGTGGAGAGTGTAGGTGAGATGGAGGAAAGATGATCAGTTCAGTTTTGGCCACATTGAGCTTTAGGAAGCAAGAGGAGAAATTGAGAAATTCAAGAAATTAGAAAGGGAGACAGGCAAGAGAGACAAGTAGAGTTAATAAATACTGAGATTCTGGTTGCAGATAGAAAAGAAAAGGTGAGGTAAAGGTAAGAAGAAAAGAAGAGGAGAGATACAGTCAGTCCGGAGGCCAGTCATCCTCAGGATCTAATGGGTTAAATTAGGTACTGTGTGCAGTGCTCACCAAGCAAGAAGGAGAATGCAAGTGAGATCTGTAGCGGGCACATGCCCAATTTATCTGGTCTTTATGGCATGCTGGTGAGGACATGAGTGAGGTAAAGGAAGTTTTAGTTCTATAAACTTGCCATAGTTCATGGATAAGCTTCTAATTCTAACTGTGAGATCTCAGATGCTATAGGCATGGCGGAGCACAAGGGCAATTAAATTGGCCAGAGTCAGCTATCCAGTCAGCGTCAAAGCATCCCATGTAAGCTGTATAGCAAAACGCTTGCAAGCACTGTGTTAGTGATAGATGCAGAGGTGGCTGGTAACCCAGGCAAGCAGTAGTACACAATAGAATTAAAGGAAACCTGTCAGGTCCCATATCCATTCTGAGCTATAAAACAGGGTGTTCTGAAGCCTAATACCTCCTTCCTATCCATCCCTTTCTTGTAATATTGTGGAATATGAACGTAATAAAAAACGTTTTATTACTTACATTTTCCTTATTTAAATGGGCAGGGTCTCTAGCCCCATGGGCGTCACATCGCCCTGTGGGCGTTTGCATGTATTCCGTGGTATCACGCCCTTGTGGGCGTGATACCATGAATTTACATGTGCAACGTCACCATCCGCGTCTTCAGATCCCGTGCACACTTACCATTCCTGCAGCCGTCATCAAGGTGCTCACTTCTTTGCTTCGGATTCACTCTGTGCATCCATGCAGGAGTCTTCTGCGCACGCGCAGAGTGCATCTGTAGCGGAGAAGCAAGCACCCTGATGACCGCTGCAGGAATGATAAGTACGCACTTGCGGGATCTGAAGATGCTGATAGTGACATTGCGCATGTAAATCCGTGGTATCATGCCCACAGGGGCGTGATATCACGGAATATATGCAAACACCCACAGGGCGATGTGACGCCCATAGGGCTAGAGACCCTGTCATTTACATAGGGAATAAGTATGTAATAAAAGGTTTTTTATTACTTTCATATTCCACAATATTACAAGAAAGGGATGGATAGGAAGGAGGTATTAGGCTACAGAACACCCTGCTTATAGCTCAGAATGCATATGAGACCTGACAGGTTCCCTTTAAAAAAATCCTTATTTCTTGACAATGTAGATTTTTAAATAAGCAGTATATCTATTTCCAAGAACTTTGCAATTGTAACCATTTAAGATGAAGAGACAACCCCCTAGAAGGGTAGCTCTACTCACTTCACCCTTGTATTTAAGATATCGCCACTCATAACCCAAAAATTTCCTTTGGCTTTGAAGTAAGAGTTGGTAATAGAGAACAATACAGAGCACAATTAGCTATTAGCGACTTTTGCTTTTATTCTGATATATTAGCTTTAAGTTTACAAATACTGGATGTTTGAAGATTCAGAATGACATGTAAGAAGACCATTATTTACAGCCTTAATATAATTGTAGTTACATTATCTGTAAGTCTTTAAAAAGAAAATCCTCCTGCTGAATTTATTTATCAAATTTAAGACTTGAATTTCCCAGGGGTTTGTAAAGCAGATCAGTAATCATTTTAACATGATGAAAAGCAGCAGTAATTTATGCCTAAATTGACGAACCATAGGGATTGTTACCAAAGGGTCATCTTGGAAATTGTTTTGTGCATGCTTTTATGCACACTTTCAAACTTTAAGAAAAACAACATTGTTTGCATAAACATACTTTTCATGCCTAAAGTTTTTCCTGTGTGATTATGCATCTACTGTACCTAATTGTTTGCAGACAACAGGCAGCAATCAAGGTTATTTATGCAGTGTGTTACTGACTCAGTTTTCGTCCTAGTTAGTGTGTTTATCTTGCTTATGTATGTCCTTGGTGTAGATTCCACTGAGACACAGCAGGATATCCACAGAAGCCGGCTTTAAGAAAGCAATGCATTTTAAAATGGTTTTCTGATGATTATAAAAGGTATTCAACAGTTAAAGAAAACCTTTGAGCAGGATTTAGCAATATAAAATAAATGTATGGTCATAATAGCAGTTAGGGTATAGTCACATAGGCGAATGACTCGCACGAGTACAATGCGAGAGAATCTTGCATTGCACTCGGCCCCAAGTAAGACAATGCTGCAGCTCAGATCTGTGAGTTTTTCCTCAGCCCTCATCGGACTGAGAAAAAAAAAAATCACAGCATGCTGCGATTGTAAGCAAGACGTGTCATTCTCACCCATACAAGTCTGTGGGTGCAAGTGAAACATCGGACTGCACTCGCATGACATCCTAGTGCAGTGCGATATATGCAGAGGCTGAGAATGGAGATGGAGAGATCACTCTGTCCCTCTCCTCCACAGCTGTGATCTGATCACAGGATCGGATCCCAGTTGCATGACACATGGCTCCCGATCACAGCAGAGTGGAAACCGAGGGTAATTAGCATATTGCATCATATGCTCTCGCATCAGATGCCATACGCTATTGTGACTCCAACCTGATACTAATTAAATGAATAGCTTTGGTGAGGGAATCTGATCTGTGGTTCTAATTAATCAGGGTCTGAAATTTTCTTCTAATGATATTACTGTGTATCAGGGCAAGACTGAGAGTATTTAGTGACCTACCTCTTTTTTTAAATTTGCACGACTATAATTGGGGTTGGCGACATGTGTGCAGCTTCATTCCATGGCTGATCTTCAGCTCTTCAATAAAATGGCGCAGGAAGCAGCACATTTGCAGATCAAGACCTAGGCTCAATGATGTTCATTAAACTGAGATCTCGATCTCTGCAGGCACTGCTTCTAGCCCTATTTTATTGAAGAACAGCTGTGGATTGAAACTGCAAACATAATTTTACACAAACCCCAAAAATGGGCCATTCAAAATTACAGCTTAATATTTGGTTGCACACTCTTTAGAATAAATGCTGCAATTAGATCACTCTTCTTTTGCAGACTGCTCAAGGTCTCATATTTGGAGGGTGCCTTTCAACAACAGCAATTTTAAGACCTCTTTATAGGTGTTTAATGGGATCAGACTCACTGCTGCCACTTTGGAACTCTCCAGTGCTTTGTTTCCATCCATTTCTGGGTGCTTCTTGAGCTATGTTTGGGATTATTGTCCTGGTAGAGGTCCCATCACCTAGGGAGCAATCCCAGCTTTCTGACACTGAGCACTACATGGCGACCCAAAATCTTTTCATAATCTTCTGATGTCATGATGCCTTACACACTGTCAAAGAACCCAGTGATAGAGGGAGTAAAACAACCCCAAAACATCTTTCAATCTCTACTATATTTGACTGAAGGTACTGTATTCTTAACTTTGTAGGGACTGTAAGTACTGTGTTCTTTTCTTGTAGGACTCATTTCATTAAGTGCAGTCTAGCTTTTTTATGTCTTTGTGTTAACAAGGACCCTCCTTGCTCTTTTTCCATAGCATTTAATTTAATTAAAATGTCAACAGATAGTTTACACTGACACTGGTGCACCCTGATTCTGCAGAATTTGTGAAAGTTGATCAGGGCTGCTTATCCACCATCCAGATTAACTTGCATTGCAACCTTTCATCAGTTTTCCTCTACCATCCTCATCCAGGGAGATTAACTACAGTGCCCTGGGTTGTAAACTTCTCGACTATTTGTGCACCAGGGACTAAAGGTGGTGTCACACACAGAGACAACGACGTCGCTGCTACGTCACCATTTTCTGTGACGTTGCAGCGACGTCCCGTCGCTGTCGCTGTGTGTGACATCCAGCAACGAGCTGGCCCCTGCTGTGAGGTCGCCGCTCATAGCTGAATATCCAGCTTCATTTTTTGGTCGTCACTCTCCTGCTGTGACGCACAGATCGCTGTGTGTGACAGCGAGAGAGCGACGAAATGAAGCGAGCAGGGAGCAGGAGCCGGAGTCTGGCAGCTGCGGTAAGCTGTAACCAAGGTAAACATCGGGTAACCAAGGTGGTTACCCGATATTTACCTTCGTTACCAGCCTCCGCCGCTCTCACGCTGCCAGCGCCGGCTCCTGCTCTCTGCACATGTAGCTGCAGTACACATCGTGTAATTAACCCGATGTGTACTGTAGCTAGGAGAGCAAGGAGCCAGCGCTCAGTGTGCGCGGCTCCCTGCTCTCTGCACATGTTGCAGCACAGCGACGCGTGTCGTTATGATCGCTGCTTCGGCTGCTGTGTTTGACAGCTAAGCAGCGATCATAACAGCGACTTACAAGGTCGCTGCTACGTCACAGAAAATGGTGACATAACAAGGACGTCGTTGTCGCTGTCGTTTAGTGTGACCCCAGCTTAAGGGACATTTAAATCTCTGAAGATGGACTTGTAATGTTTAAATTATGATATTTACAACAATTTTGGTTCTCAAGTACTCAGATAGTTTTCTTTTCCTCTTTCTGTTCTTTGTGCTTAGTGTGGCACACACAAACACATAAAGTCCACTCCCTATTTTATCTTGTTTCAGGTGTGATTTTTATATTAACCACACTTGTTACTTGTCACAGGTGAGTTTGAAAAAGCATCCCATACAAATAACAAAGTTGTTTACCCACAATTTTGGAAAGGTACCAACAATTTTCTCCAGCCCACTTTTACGGTTTTGTGTGAAATTAAGACCAAGTTCCCTTTTTTCTCTATTTTTTTGTGTTCTTCCAATAGATACAAAGGAAATAAACATGTGTATGACAAAACACTAAATTATGATAATACTTCATTTTTTTGAACAGTTTCAAGAGTGCGATATATACGTTACCAATTTACCAACTTTATAAGTTATATTTCTAAAGGTACAATTGTTATCAATTCTGTCACCTCACAAGATGTTGGTAACAACCCATTGAATTCACACAGGCAAGGAAATAAAAAAATAGATGTTTATATATTTTAGTAATGGAATGAGAAATGACACCGGGAATAATTGAACACACAAAGTGAAAGAGGTGCAAAAAGCCATGGAAAGTCATAATACCCACTGAAATCTATCAGTAACTTAAAAGCAATTCAGCCTCCTACTGAAATATTATCAACTGTCTCAAAAAGGTGTCTCATTACCAAGATGCCAAACACAAAAACATCTCATGTTTTGTAAGTGAGCTGTCTCAACATCTTTGCCACCTTATTGTTCTTAAATATACTGATGGTATTGGTTAAAGAATAATTTCTAAACTGCTGAGGGTTCCACTCAGCACTCTTGATGCTACAAACCGGAAATGGAAGGAGCATCATTTCACAATAAACCGGCCAAAACCAGGTGCTCCTTGAAAATTTCAGACAGAGAAGTAAAATGAATTATCAGAAGAGTTTTCTAAAAGCCAATAACCACTTGTGGAGAGCTACAGAAAGACCTGGACTCAGCAGGTACAATTGTAAGTAAAACAGAAACACACAATGATATCGCTAATGATATATCGTTGGGGTCACAGTGTTCGTGACGCACATCCGGCGCCGTTAGTGATATCGTTGTGTGTAACTAAAAAGAGCGACGATCAACGATCGCAAAAACGTCAAAAACCATTGATCGTTGACACGTCGCTCCTTTTCATAATATCGTTGGTGGTGAATGCCGCTGGTTGTTCGTCGTTCCTGCGGCACCACACATCGCTGTGTGTGACACCGTAGGAACGACGAACATCATCCTACCTGCGTCCACTGGAAAGGAGGAAAGAAGGAGGTGGGCGGCATGTTACGGCCGCTCATCTACTCCCCTCCTCTTCTATTGGGCAGCTGTTTTGTGACACCGCTGTGACATCGCTGTGACATCGCTGTGACGCCGAACGCACCTCCCCCTTGAAGGAGGGATTGTTCGGCAGCAACAGTAATGTCACTGAACAGGTATGTGCGTGTGACGCTGCCGTAGCGATATTGTTTCCTATGGCAGCGATCACCACATATCACACATATCACAATCGCTAGCAATGTCGCAGCGTGTAAAGCACCCTTTTGTCCTGCTTTCAACCTCCTAGGCCTGTATGCATGATCACCATGCAGGATTCCATTGCTGAACTATAAGTATGTTCCAGTATATTTAACATTTGCTCAACAGAATTTAGACAAGCCTGTGAAATAATGGGAGACTATATATTGGTGAGATGTGACAAAAATTGATCTCTTTGGATTCCATAATACACATTATGTTTGAAGACCAAAATGAACTGCAAATCACTGCAAAACTGACAGTAAAGTTTGATGGTTGGTACATAATGGTGTGGAGCTGTTATATAGCATTTGCAAACATACATTTGAAGTAACATTTAATCGACAAATAAACAGGCATTCTTTGCAAAAATCTGCTGCCATCTACCAGGATGATGAAGATGAAACAAGGGTGGACATTTCAGCAACACAATGATCCCAAACACACATCCAAGGAAACTCTCAATTGTTTTCAAAGAAAGAAAATACAGCTGATATAACAGCCCAATCAATCACCTGACATGAATCCAATAGAAAATGTATGGAAGGAACTAAAGCTCAGAGTTCACAGAAGGAATCCACAGAACCCTCTGGAATTGAAGAGGGTTTGTGTGGAAGAATGAGACAAAATCACACTCGAGCCAAGCATGCCACTAGTTTCTTCTTAATGGAAGCATATTGAAGTTATCATCACCAAAAATTGCTTTTGTATGTAGTACTAAAGGGAATCTGTTAGAACGTTTTTGTTACCTCATCTGGGAGCAGTATAATGTTAGCAAAGAAATCCTGAATCTAATGATGTGTCACTGAGTCCAGCCATTCTGACACTATCAGAATTTTTTCATTTAGCCATCTAGCAGAGCTGAGAAAGTTGTCCCACCCACATCAGGCTCTCTATAGAGATTGAACATTGGGTGAGGCGTCAATCAGAGGAGGGGACATGCCAGACTGCAGTGTGCCTAACTTTGTAGTCTGAGCAAGGATAAGGGTCTTGCTGCTTAAACAAACAAAGAAAATAAACAACAGATTGTCCTTGACAATCCCTGAATTCTATGTTTTAACCTTTGCAGCATGCTATCTTCAGCTCACATAGTAAAAACCTGCTGACAGATTCTTATTAAATAAATTTCAGTAAGTTTTTCCTGTGTCATTTCTCATTACACCACTAAATTTATTAACATTTATGGTTTGATCTCTGTGCCTGTGTACATTAGATGGGTTGTTACTGCCAGCTGGTGAGAAATTCACCTCAATAGCAGGATTAAAAACAGATTTATATAGAAGATTGATGATGTGTTCAATAGTTATTTCACTCTTTCACTGACTGTACATGTATATATCTAATATATAAAGCTGAGTGTATGTATGTATGTATGTGTGTGTGTGTGTGTGTGTGTATGTCCGCTAAAGGAATCCGCACCGTCGCATTTACAATCACGAAATTTTGCACAAATGCCTCATGTGACCCAGGGAGCATCGTAGACTATGTTTTAATGGGAAAAATTAACCCCACGCTTTACAGTTTCTCTCCAAAAACCTGCCTCCATTAAAGTCAATTAGGTTATTAGTAGCAGCTGTGATTGGTTGCTATAGGAACAAAATAAACTGTTAGTATAAGAAGCTTATGTTTGAGGTAATAAGATGTCGGTGGGGAGACGGATAGAGAGAGATAGAAAGAGACAGACAGAGACAGACAGGGAAAGAGACAGAAAAAGAGAGACAGACAGTCAAAGACACAGACAGACAGGGAAAGAGACAGGCAGAGAGGGAAAAAGACAGAGAGACAGACAGAGACATACAAGGAAAGAGAAAGACAGGGAAATAGACAGAGACAAGTAAAGAGACAGGGAAAGAGACAGATGGGGAAAGAGACAGAGTGGGAGACAGACCAGGAGACAGAAAGAGAAAGAGAGACAGGGAAAAAGACAGATGGGGAAAGAGACAGACCTGGAACGAGACAGACGGTAAAAAAAATAAATAAAAAAAAAAAAAATATATATATATATATATATATATATATATATATATAAAATACAAAAAAAACATGATTCTTTGATACTGTCTGGAGATACATAAAGTATTTGTGTCTATGTGTGGCCCCCAGTACTGATTGGTGTAAAACATTGTCAAGGGATTTGATAGTAAGTAACATTATTGGATTTCTAACCAAATTTGAGCACAGTTAACCTTTTCCTATCCAATAAAATTTCCTGTTCTGCCCATTGAAATCCTAATAGCACTATGCGTGCAGTGCTGCCTGCTATGCTTAGAAAAGGGACTTTCCACTCAGTGGCACGCTAGAAGGGACTTAGGACAGTAAAATGCATATGAGTTATTGATGACCCCTGCCAGGGGAAAATGGAGCCTAACAGAATTTTTTAAAATACCCCCCCCCCCCGGGGGGACTCAGGATAAGAAAAGGTTAAGGGTTTACACATCTGTATATTCTTAATTACAAATTGTCTTGGATGCATATAAATAGGAACAACTTTCTGCTGGAAGCACCAAATTGCCTTTGATTAGATGACCTGGATTTTGTCAAGGTGATGTCAATTTAACATACAATTAATATGTAGTATAATTAGGTACTGAACAAATTTAAAGGGGCTGTCCAGTACTTTACCATTGATAGACTATTCTCAGAAGAAATTATCAATGTCATATCATTGGGGGTGCAACACTCTATACCCTCAAAAATCAGCTCGTCCATGTGCCGGGGGCTAGCAAATGTGCTTAGTTGTGAAGCTGCACAACATTGCTCCCCCCTCAACTGCATAGTGGCCACAACTAGGTACAAAGAGTGAACAGTGGTTGATCCACAGTACACCGCTGCCGCCACTATGTACTTGATAGAGATGTGCTATTTCGCTCGGCAGCTGAGCACAGGTGATCGGCAAAGAGAACAGTTGATTGGTGGGGGTGTATGGTGTCGCAACTACACTGATCTGGTAATATCACCTATCCTAAGGGTAGGCCATTTGTCACGATTCCTCTGTGCAGGGCTTATTGCCATGCCTTCCTGAATCTCAGAGCTGTCAATAACATGTTTCCTTTGTACACAGCATCATTCTTTTGGAGATGCTCTGCTGTGTTTCTTTGAGCACTAGCTGACAGGTTGTTTGACAGCACAGTATTCCATGCAGGTTCTGGGAGGTGCTTTTACTCAGGTGTTTCCCCTTCCTGGTAATTGCTCTGTTTCATTACTGAGCATGCTCTCCCAGAATATCACCAGTCGTACTCACTGGTTCCTTTGTTGTGCTCTTGACTTGTTTTGTGCTTGTATTCTGATCTAAATTTCATGATCCCGGACCGTTCATTGACTCTTCTCTGCCCACTGCCTGTTCTTTTGTATTACCTCCTGGCTTCTGACCTCAGACCATTACCTGACCATGTCTCTGTCTGCTCCCTGAATCTAATACGTACTCTCCTGGAATTTTGACCCTCGGCCTGTGACTTGACAGCATGTCTGCTTACTTCCGGTGTCCTGTTGTGACCTCCTGTTTCCTGACCATGGCTAGCCTGACTACCCTTCCGTCTATATCATCCGTAAGTAGTGATTAGCATCACACTGTTAATATTAAAGTACTGGACAACCCATTTAAATTAAAATCTTTGTAACAAAGTAATGACAATGTTTATTTTTAACAATGAAGTGTATGGTCTTACTCAAAATAGAAAATGTACAGTGAGTAGACTACTTGCACTAAATGATCCTTTTTGGCAGAGCTACCCCATGCCACTACTGACTTATTAACACACTTGGTTAGCGAAGGCAATAGTAGATGTAATTGTCTGTCGCCTGGCACACAACCAGTTTCTCCCCCCTACACTTTCTACTTTCTGTGCATGATGATATGAAATAAAGAGAAGATAAGTGGTAAGTGCCATGACTCTTTCATACTTGTTAAGCTGCTATATTGGACTTCTGCTTTTACAATGCATTGCTCTTTTCTATGCTGGCAAATAACTCTTCATCACAGTGCAATATCAATAAGGACTATATCACTATTGGAGGGTACTCTTCTCTAAAGTAGTTACTTGGTGCCTACAGCCACATAGTCACTAACAAAAAAGATTGCCGGAAATTTTCAAAAATAATCTTCAGTGATCATATAATAAACAAATATTTGAGTTTCACGGTGTAGATACAAAACATTCAAAGATAAGAAAAAAGAAATAAAATTATTTCCATAACCTCCCCAAAATGAAAAATCTACCAGATCAATAGTTTGTTGCATTACACCATCAAATTTTGCTATGCGGATCAGAAAATCCAACAATATATATGCAGTGGGAACTAAAGAGAACTTTGGAGACCTAGAAAAAGCTCAGATTCTGCTGTTTTTCTTTTCTAAACTTAGAAATAATTTATTTTAATCAGCAAAGCCCAGCTGTACTACACAGATACAGCACTCGGATTTCTTTTAGTTGGCATGCACAGTATACCGGCTTAAAATATATACTGAAATAAATAAAAAGAATGGAAGGTATTTTTAACAACATCAGAAATGTGTATTTTATCCCAGCAGATTCTCATATGAATGAATTATTGAATTTTCCTGAATACCTGATTTATGAGCTGGATAACTCTGCCTTAAGCCCAAATCATTTCTAATAAAACAAGTCAGGCTTTCCTAAATTCATTCCAAACATGAAATAACAATAGGACGGTGTCTGTACATAGTACGCACACGTTCATGGTCTGCATTTTTAATTTTATTTCTCAAAAAATGAATTGTATTCAGGCCATATAAATACTACAACTAAAACTCAATGATGGCTCCCTTAGCACTTTTCGATCAGCGTTCTTTGATTGATATTTTTGTGTTGTGGTATTTTAGACAAGTCTAAAAAACTGTAAGAAAACTATAAGAGTCGAAGCTAACCTCTCATAAACTCAAAGTGCTAACACCACAAGAATCCAGCTGTGTCCTTAGATTTCAATAATTGACGTATCCTTTGCTGTTGCTTCGGGGTACTGTTGACCCTGTTTCCATGAAAATAGCACCTGGTTACCTAGCTGTCATATTACTGTGAGAATGTTGATCCAATATTTATGCAGATAGTGTGTTATACCATGTAACCATGTATATATACCTGTTTTATGTTGTGTTTCCCTTGCTATGTATTGCTAATCAAGCACCATACTTTTGCAGTATTATGACCATACAGACAAGTGCACTATGCAATAGAGATATAAATTCTATATTGATGTCATGTGAAAAGCATGATCTGACTAAAGTGTAGAGATAAAAGGAATTGAAGTGGTTGTATCTGCACTGCTGTTGGGGAAATAAACTGCACCAGGAGAAATGGAGGCATAGACTGAGTTTTTTTGTGGGTGCGTTTCGAAGTGTTGTACACTTGTTCCTAAGCACAAACTGAATAACAGCAACAAACCAGCAGACCGGCTTCTGAGGACACTTCGTGCCCAAAGAGATTTGAAAAAAGGCATCAAAAGCACTGACATGTAAAGGAGAATATACGTGGGACAACCAATGTGTAACAGATCTGCGACATGTTGGGTGAGTGATGCAAATAAGATATTCTTTGCAGCATGGTTGAGATGTCCATTGTGCTGCTCAATCGGAGCATGGGTTGTGATGTGACTTTTATTAAGCTGTGCTGAGGAGAACAAATGTCTTCATCATACTTAGTGAACAGTGGGGGTAAATAATAATTACCATACGTGACATGCTGCCCAAAGATTATAGAGAGGGCCACAAAGTAGCAAAGCTGGAATCTCCAGCTTGTGCTACTATTGGTGTAGATCATTCCATGGGATTAACATCTGCCTACTTATGAGATAGTTGTGACGCACCCGAGGGCTTTGGGGTACTCGGTACCAGGCCTTGTTTCACTGGGACATATCATGGGTGGCCGTTGCCCGTTTCCCGTGACCCTGGGGGTTGCTTAAAAAAAGGGGGATTATAAAAAGTGAAAAATAAAAATAAAGTGTTTTTCCTGACGCCACTTGCGGTATGCGGCTATATGGGGGAAGACGCTGCTGCAAAGTCACTCGCTACTGGGACTGTTGGTATTAGGCAGCTTGGATGTTATGGCCCTCCGCAAGTAGAGCTAGACCCCAGGGAAGGATGATGGTGGTTGTACTATGGTGATGCAGATGTGTAGGAAGATGTCAGACAACACAGGGGCTGCGGTTTAACTTGTGCTTTACTCACTGGTTTGTAGTAGCTGCAACCTGGCTGGTGCTGGTCTCTACCAATCTGGTATTCACTTTGTTCCAGTGCCGGTGTAGTGACCTGGTATGCTTTACTTCTATGAACCCGTCTGTAGTTGGTGGGTCCCCGTGGCCTGGAGCGTTTTGGGGTCCCCTCCTATTGTCACAGTCCTTGCCCGTACGGCAGGCAGCTTGAACTTCTGTTGGGTCGGACCTCTGTCCCCGTTCCCGGGTTTCCTCTTTGTTGCTGTGCCCCGGACGCTAACGTTGGTGAGGAACCAAGATGATTTCCTCACTGGGCAGATTTATCAGGTGAGCTTGAAACGTCTTCCTGTACTAGGGCTCTGCACCTTGCCGGTGCTCGGTCCAGTGAGTACTCACACTGTACTCTCCCTGGCAACCGTACTCCTTTAGCCCACTAAGTCACTTTTACACTCTCCGTCCGTATATTGACTTCTGACTGACTTGGTGTCTGGTTAACTAACTCACTGCTAAGATGTCCATCTCTTGTCCATTAGCCTGACCAGCCCCTCCTCCTCCCACGTGTCTCACTTGTGGATTGGATGAGTCCCGACTAATAGGTGGCCATCCATCAGGTCCGTCCCTAGCCTGATACTCAGTCTGGGGAAAAAGGGCGTGGATATGTGTGTTTGTGGTATTACCGGCACTGGTCTTCCAGGAATCCCGGAGTTATATGTAGTACCCTGTGGCACCTGACACTCAGGGGCGCCACAGTTGCACGATTGTACAAAGAAATGATGAGGATTACCTTAACAGCGGGGGCAGTATAATCTTATTCTTAGTGAGGAGTGCATACTATTACAGTACCCCACTAGTGGAAAAAAGATATCCATATCAAATGGAGTCTGTAAACCTTGACAGACTGGTACCTATGAATAAAAACTTTAAATATTACAGAAATTGTGTTGAGACGGTGCCTGAGTGTCAGGGTCTGATAAGAAAAAGTTAAGTGAGTAGGTCTCAGGAGTGCACAGGATTGTTAGTCTAGCAAGGCACTGTTGTTTATGAGAGGTGACAGAGAGGTCAACATAGGTGGCTAACAGGTTACACAGCCGGCTGACAATTTCCTCAGCTGCTCCCCCTTTACCCCGACACTATACAGCACAGAACAAGCACTGATAGAGTTTGTGCTTAGCTGTACAGTGCCAGAGTAAAGGGGGAGCAGCTGAGGAAATTGTCAGCAGGCTGTGTAACCTGTTGTATACCTATGTTCAAGATGTTGACTCTTGTGAGACTGTTTAAAAAATATCCAGCTTACTGCCACTCTAGAGACTCTGTAGCCATTAAGCTCTTCACAATTAATCTTGTACCTGAACTGTCTTCTGTACATATCTGCATTCCTATCGCCTTCTCTGAAGGGGGAATAGAATGAAGGGCCACTTAATATTATATTTATTAAAGGGGCAAATCATGACAAAAAAAACAAGCGAACGGGAAGGATCCAGTGTGAAGTATGAAGTCCCAGGTAAGTATAAGATAAAATGTACCATTTAATTGTCTGTATTAATAATTCAAAAGCTGCTGCTGGTAGTATGACACATATGGGAACAGATGGTGGCTTTGACCTATGTGTTTCGGCTGTAAGCCTAAAGGGTGCTTTACACACTACGACATCGCTAGCGATAGCTAGCGATGTCGTGCACGATAGCACCCGCCCCCGTCGTTCGTGCGACATTTGGTGATCACTGCCGAAGCGAACATTATCGCTACGGCAGCGTCACACGCACATACCTTGTCAGCGTGTGACCTGTGACCGCCGAACAATCCCTCCTTCAAGGGGGAGGTGCGTTTGGCATCTTAGCAATGTCACTGCAGCGTCAATAAGTGGCCGCCCAATAGCAGAGGAGGGGCGGAGATGAGCGGCCTGAACATGCCGCCCACCTACTTCATTCCTCATTGCCGGTGGACGGCAGGTAAAGAAATGTTCATCGTTCCTGCGGTGTCACACGTAGCAATCTGTGGTGCCGCAGGAACGACAAACAACCTCGCTACTGACCAGACAACGATTTTTGGTAAATGAAAGACGTGACACAGACCAACAATTTCTAACTCTTTTGCAATCGTTTAAGGTCGCTCATAGGTATTACACGCTGCGATGTCGCTAACGACGCCGTTTGTGCGTCACAAACACCGTGACCCCACCAATATATCTTTAGCGATGTTGCAGCGTGTAAAGCACCCTTTACTCATGGTCTTACTTAAATCAGTTACATTTTATGTAGTTGGCCAAAATCCATGTAACAAGCAACATTGCAAATGATGGGTAATCTAGGTGCTGTGGGTATTTAAACCTTTGTGTTTGCATCCTTCAGTGCATCTTTGAATGTGAATGCATACATAAAATACATACAAATCCCTGTCCAATGTTAGAAGGACCGATAGTCATTGTCAAAGGGATCTGCTAATGCAAATATAATAAATGCCTACAGCAACGACTCCTCAGATCTGCACTAACTTTGAAAAAAATTCTGAATTTATTTTACATTGATCATCAGTTAGTGCCTTACAGTATATATCACCCAAAGCTGCAGCTTTCTTTTAATAAAAACAGAGAGAAAATGCTATTTAATAGGCAAACTGGATGTGATGAAGTTCTGACATAGTCCGCAGGTTTATTTCCTTCCATGAGTGGACACTAAAAATGGAGTATGGTGACTATAGTATGATGAAAGGAGTACATTTTATTATCAACAACTTTTTTTTTGTCCATGTGAAATAAATGATAAACAATAAGACTTCATACAGAATACAAAATCACTTTAAACCAATTCAATCTGATCATCAAATTGCAGATAAAATACTGCGTAGAATAACAAGACAAATCTTATGTTTTCAGAAGGGGAACTTGTGATGCATAAGCACTTTAATAGGAAAAGCTGATTTATACAAGTTCATAAGGGTAAGAAACTCAGGCTGGATTTTAATATTATTGAGAATCTTTGACATTTAATTTCTAAAGAGGGAATTTTAACAACGTCAAGGACCATAAAGGAACAATTTGCTGATGTATGCTACCAATGATATTACAGTAATAATAGAAATTGCACCATTCGCTTATGAATAGAGCCACTTGTATCTTCCGCAGCACCATGGCAACCAGAATATCATTAACCAACAAAACAATAGTAATAGAAAGTCATCAGTGAACACAGAAGCACAGATGCTTTTTTAGAATTACACATTATAGCCGATAAACTTTTGCAAATCAATTAAACTATATGATAAGTGAATTACCATGGCAACAATTGTAGAAGAATAACTCAAAAAAGTTACATTAAAAGCCTTTTTAACTTTTAAAAATATATGCCAACTTAAAAAGGTGATATTATTGAGGAATAGGTGTCGTGTACCATTGCACAAATTATAAATGTATATAGAGAGCTCTATTACTAGCTAACATCAAAACTACTCCCTTAAATAAATATTTAAAATGTTGCAAATGTATTGGTATGTATTAAAAGGGACAAATAAAAAGCATATAATAAGTGCATCTGATGAAACACAAAAAATATGTATAGGTTTTCTCACCCTCTTAATTACCCTATATTTCAGTACTAGGGCTGAGCGGATCTGAATTGTAAAAATCCGGATCAGGCTATTTTTTTCAATCCGGCAGAGATCCACCGGTTCCAGATTTTGGTGGATTCGATAAACCCTAATCAGTACCTTACCTAAGCAGAGGATTTTCACCTTAAGTTTTTTTGGTGCCCCCACGCCAAGAAGGCTTGCCCTAAATGGCCCTCGATATGCCCTGTGGACAAATATATAGATACACTGATAATTAAATTATGATAAATATGTGTATATATACAGTATGGTACTTATAGGGAGGTAGAATCATATACTGGACTGTTTAAAAATTCAAACAATACAATTATATAAATTATCTCTCCCTGTTTTGTTGACTAGAAATCTATGCCCTACCTGACAGTGGAGGTCAATTCACTATTAAGTTTTTGGGGTGCCCCCGCTTCACTGAGGCTGACCCTAAATGACCCTAGTTCAGCCCTCTGAAAGTATAAATGTACTGTCAGGTAGGATCTGATATTGTAGACTGTTGACTTATGAATTCTGCCTCAACGCGTTTCCTCCATTGGGTTCATCAGGTGGCTGATGAATTGATGAAAGAACTGATACACAGTCCTTATGTGCCCCACCCCCATGGTCCTGCTTGTAGTGATATCTCAGATGAAGTGTTAGGTCCTGCAGCGTGGGTAATAAAAAAGTGCTGTAGCAGATGACGTAATATATGTATTCAGGGAAGACTTTCTCATTACTTAGAAACAAGATGACGGTTGCTGCTGATGGGATTCTACTGAGGGGAGGAGAAAGAATGAGGAAGGCGGAGCTGGAGATAGTGCTACCCCCTGATAACCATCCCTCCTGGCTGCATAGAATCTCATCAGTGACAACTGGCATCTCCAATCTCAGTAATGTAAAACCTGTCTCCCCTATAGAAAGCTGTGAACTGAGAATTTTAAGAATAAACTATCATTCCTGGAGGAAAAAAGGGTAGTTTTCTCTGACATTACAAAGTTGCTTTTTTCTGTGCATTATTGATATATTAATTAAAAATATAAAACGATGATTACTCTTTAAAAGATCATTGTTATTTTAATAAATGTAGGTTCATATGATGACAAATGCAATGACTAACCAAATAGTCCTGTCCTTTAAGTACCAAAAATGATGTTTGCAGCCAGTAAAAAACACCAAAATGCCACTGACTATTGTTAAATGTAATCCATTTTTCAAAGAAGAAACACAGAGACATTTTATAGGAAGTGGGAGGGGGTCTTGATTTCTCTACTTGTGATCTCTTGTCTGTAAACCTGCATATAGACATAACTAATAGATGTTTTTCCATTTTGGGGCAGTCAATTCATTGGGTAATAAGTGCAATCCATGCTGGGAATAGTAAAGAGAACCTCCGTTACCTATAAAATTAGCAAAATGCTGATGAAGAGGAACTGCCTACAAAATAAGTGGATGGCAAATTACAGAGCAAGAGAATTGGAACAGCTCCAGGACATATTAGACTGATAATCTATGTGTAACAGTTTTAATGTGATGTAGATGAGAGCAGCAAGGAATTGCTATTTTAGCGATTTGTATGAAAAGACCAAAAAAAACCCTGTATCTACAAATGTTAGAAAGACCAACAAAATTATATAGGTCTACAAATCTACAAACATTAACTAGAATAAACATTGGTATTTCAAACTTGATCTTACAAAGAGATTAAAGGGATATTCTCAAGTTGTGCCTTTGAAAACACACAGCTCTACAGTAGTCGTATTCCTTGGTTGCTGGGGGGCAAAGGCGGCACTTCTTATTGAGTGACTGTACTTGTCAGTATCTACTCCTGCTACTCTTGTACATTAAATTTCTGTTGCTTGTTCTTAAGTGTATACTGTTATCATTATATTTACATATAGAGATAATAGGGCATTCAAACAAGCACAGGCCTCAGGAAAGTAAGGGTACCGTCACACTTTAGCGAAGCACCAGCGATCCCACCAGCTATCTGACCTGGTCAGGATCGCTGGTGCATCGCTACCTGGTTGTTGGTGAGCTGTCAAACAGGCAGATCTCACCAGGAACCAGTGAGCAGCCCCCAGCCAGCAGCGACGTGGAAGCAGTGCTGCGCTTGCAGGGAGCCGGTGTCTGGAAGCTGCGGACACTGGTAACCACAGTAAACATCGGGTATGGTTACACGATATTTACCTTGGTTACCAGCGCACACCGCTTAGTGCTGGCTCCCTGCACTCGTAGCCACAGTACACATCAGGTTAATAAGAAAACCTTTGCTTATTTACCCGATGTGTAATCCGGCTATGTGTGCAGGGAGCCGGCACTGGCAGCGTGAGAGCGGCGGACGCTAGTAACTAAGCTTGGTTACCCGATGTTTACCTTAGTTACAGCTTACCGCTGGCTGCCAGACGCCAGCTCCCTGCTCCCTGCACATTCAGATTGTTGCTCTCTCGCTGTCACACACAGCGATGTGTGCTTAACAGCGGGAGAGCAACAATAAAAAAATGAACCAGGGCTGTGTGTAATGAGCAGCGATCTCACAGCAGGGGCCAGATCGCTGCTCAGTGTCACACACGGCGAGATCACTAATGAGGTCACTGCTGCGTCACAAAAATGTGATTCAGCAGCGATCTTGCTAGCGATCTCGCCATGTGAGAAGTACCCCTAAGAGCAGTAAGTAGGAGAACATCTTTGGAAATCTGCTGAAAGTGGGGTCTGGGAGATTTGTGATTGTACAGGACTGATAACAGCAGTTTATTATGAGCTGAGAGGGACATTGAAGGACTACAGCAGCTAACTTCTGTGTGAAAATCATTTAGCTGGAGAAAGGTGGCTGGCATCTCAGGAGTTAACCCCTCAGCCTGGAATATAGCTGTATATACTCAGTCAAGCTTGTCACCAAGGAGTACGCTATAAAAGGTCTCATAATAGGAAAATGAAAAGCAGATAAAAAAACAAGTCGATTGCAAAGTTAATAACATGAGAATACACCTTAGGTCATGCTGTATCATAATTGCTCTGCAGAGTCAAGTTGCAGTATCAATACCTTGTTACTACCTTACATTTACACATGGCTTGAATATAGCTGAGTAATGTGCATAATTCTCAGTAACATCAACCAAGGCATGTAGGCTGGGAAAAAAACATGGACAGCTTAGCTTCATTTTGCAAGATCCTCATTTTATTGACTGGTTAGACCTATTTAGCATTAAAAAGTGAGTGACGTTAATGAAGCACTCCCATCAAAGTTGTTATCCTCTTAATATATTGTAATCATCTTACTATATAGCACTATGTACTTACAGTTACTCATTTTGCCTTTCTACCCAGTAAATTATTTTATTTTCTTTACTCTAACTAGAAACAGTAAGTCTCTTGTCCCTGCATGAACCATTCCCCTCTTCAACTATGACTCAGCTAGTGACTAGTGACTCATGACTCATTCAGGGAAAACCTCCTCTTTCTACATATAGCGTACAAGGATTCAGCTAGTTTTTAATTATGTGATATTGTAGACCGAATGGAAAACAAAGGAATTAACTGGGTAGAAAGTCATAAGGAGCAACTGTAAGCATGCAGTGCTATGCAATGTAATGATTGCAATATATTAAAATATTAAGAGGTTAAAAACTTTAAACTTCACTTTTGGCAAAAGGAGACATCAAAACAGAGGCTACTAAAGGCACATTTGAAGACTACAGGGAAATAACTATTAAGGAAGAAGACAATTTGAAATGCAAAAATGTGATATGTTTTGGTCACAATACCTTTCACAACAAAATGCAATAATAACTGGTCAAAAAACGTATATTTTTTAAAAACCACAGATCGGCACACAAAAAGCAAGCCCTCAAACAGCTCCTTTTACAGAAACACATTTTATGTTTCTCAATAAATGGGTGCAAAAAAACTATTATTTTTACAATGTCCAGATTTTACGAAGCCATTAAAATAGTAATCTAAATTCTATTCCTGTCCTGTGTTTGCTGGAACCATACTGACCTGAAGAGTTATGCTGTCAGGTAATTTTTACTGAAAACCTAATGCCATTAAAATGAGGCCCCGAAATTCTAGAAATTGCAAATCTTTTTAACATTTCACTTCACAAGAAATTTTTATTGCATTACTTTCTGTACACTATATGGTAAAGTGATTGATGTCTTTAAAAACTATAACAGGTCCCACAAAAAACAATCCCACAATTGGCTATGTCGATGAGAAAAAAAAATAAGGGGTGGGAAAAAAGAAACCTCGAAAATGAAAAATTGGTTGTGTCATTAAGGAGTAACATTATTACTTATGAAGATTTGCTACGCTCACTACAAAAACTTACATATATTTTTCAGCTGATTATTTTGTAACAAACACTGGATAGCCGGATGCGGGTCATTTGGTCACTTTTTTCCTAACCAAGCTTCATGAGCTCTTTAACAAATCGCTGTTGTGTATTATTTCATGGTGCTATCACATTGATGGCCTTTGACATAAGCCCGGCATCGGAAAGTGCAGCATAGTCACAGGCTCTGAATTACTGACACATATCCCAGTAAGGTCACCTTGTTCTTTCTGTAATTGAATATATGTGCGGCCTTGTTCTTATAAAAAGCATGAGTGTGATTATACCATGACAGAGGAGGAGAAGGTGTTCCAGTGAATGCACAGGTCATGATTCTTCCAGATGAACTATCTGTTGTGTAGCGTACTGGCATTGAAATAGTACATGCAGCTCCTAAAGTGTTTTTCATTACCTTACAATGGACATTGCATATAAAGTGCTTGTGCCCTGCATATTAAAGCAAATGTTCATCTCTTTGGAGTGTGTTACACAACATATTTTGGAAAGTAAGATCCAGAAGCAATAAGCTCTAATCTCCTTTTCCCTTGACAGTACATGTATTATAGCAGTATTGATTAGAATTATCCCCACTTATGTCTCAAGATGAAATTTCATTTGTACATCTAAATTTTCAATTAAAATGATAGTTAGAATTTAAAGGTGGTTATTTGTGTCATCCGTCTGGGGAGTCACACCGCTGAAACAAGGCACTTGTACCTGCAATTGTCTTTATGTTTTATTGAAATGACAGCCTTGATTGCATTGTAATAAACTATTTTCTCAAACATCTTGAAGACCAATATACTTTGGAGATGGAAAATGTCAAGGCTGCATTAAAACTTCTTATTTATTTAGAATGTGAAATGTGCATACTGTATATAAAGACACTACACTTCTTGACTAAACAGCATTTTCATAGCAAACAGTCTATTTTATACCATTCGTGCACATTGTTTATGAAATAACAAACTCGTGCTGTGAAGAATGTTCTTCTTTTGTTTTGTTTATTTATTTATTTTATTTTTTGTTAGAATTCAACTTTTATTGTTCTAGATTAGTCTTGTACACAAAGTTCCCAGCAAATAGATCATCTCATATATTATTATACTCTACTTAATACGTAATAAGTTTGTAAGGAAAATTCCAGTGATGTAATCAATAGTAATGACTCTTTTCAAGAAAGAGTGTGTGTCTGTGTGTGTGTGTGTGTGTGTGTGCGTGTCTGTGTGTGTCTGTGTGTGTGTGTGTGTGTCTGTGTGTGTGTCTCTCTCTCTGTGTGTCTCTGTCTTTGTCTGTCTCTCTGTGTGTGTGTCTCTGTCTGTCTCTGTGTCTCTGTCTGTGTCTGTCTCTGTGTGTCTGTCTCTGTTTGACTTTGTGTGTCTGTCTCTGTGTGTTTCTGTGTCTGTATGTCTCTGTGTGTCTCTGTCTTTGTCTCTCTTTGTGTCTCTGTCTGTGTCTGGCTCTGTGTGTCAGTCTCTGTTTGACTTTGTGTGTCTGTCTCTGTGTGTTTCTGTGTCTGTATGTCTCTGTCTTTGTGTGTGTCTGTCTCTGTATGTGTCTGTCTGTGTGTCTCTGTGTGTGTCTGTCTCTGTGTGTCTCTGTGTGTCTCTGTCTCTGTGTGTGTCTGTCTCTACCGAAATCATATTACCTCACACATAAGCTGTGTTATACTAAGAATGTCCTTTGTTGCCTATAGCAATCAATCAGTGCACCTATTAATGACCTGAAGCTTGACTTCCATTGACTTTAATGTAAGCAGGTTTTTTTGGCGAATAACTGTAAAGCGCGGGGTAAAATTTTCCCATCAAAACATAGTCTATGATGTTCCCTGAGCCAAATTAGGTGTCTGTGCAAAATGTTGTGATTTTGGTGGTGCAGATTCCATTAGCGGACATACACACACATACACACACACACACACACACACACACACACACCCACACCCACACACATAAACTCAGCATTATATATTAGATTAGGATTTTATGAGATATGCTAATTCAAAGTAACAAGAATGTGTAAAGTATAAAGGAAAAAATGCATAGTTTTACAAATTTTTTAAAAATTTAAATCTGAAAATCTGAAAATTGTGATATGAATTTATATTTAGCCCCTGGCAACAATGCTTTGTAAAACTACCCTTTGTTGCAATTACTGCTGTAACTCTTTTGGAGGATCTCTCCAGAAGACACTGACAGATAAGGAGCGAGATAAGGAAGTGGTGTGAGAGAAAGAGACACTGAAAGTCTGGTCTGTTAGATATGAAGTGATCCAGAATGGTCCCAAGTCTATGATGCCCAAAGATGTAAGAATCTGTACTAGCAGGAAATAGTATGAAATGTAATGTTTAAAGTTTATGTACATTGTCCCCCTTTTTATTACCATGTTGAGGATTTCACAATGTAACCATAGTAGGTAATAGAAATGAGCAAAAACGTTATCATTCTAATTCCTCAAATTATTAGCAGTAATTTGATTTACAGAGATTAAAAAAATCTGAAATTCCCAAATTGCTCTGAAATACATATACTGTGTAACACTATTCTCTTTTCCTAATTTTTTTCACTACTATGTTATCACATACACTATCTTTGCAGTTTTTTTCTGTTTTAGGCCGCCTTCACACGTCCGTGAAACACGTGCGTGTTTGTTCTGTTTCCGTATATACCGGAGATATGGACAAACATGCACCAATGTTAATCTATGATTGTGGTCACACGTGCGTTATTTCATTATGTCCGTGTGTGCGTGTCCGTGATCCGTATGTGTTTGCGTTTTGCATGGATGCATGTCCGTTATCTGCACGGAGCACGCACACGTGGACACAATGAAAGTCTATGGGTATGTGCACACACGTTAGTAAACACGTATGCATCTACCTATAGTCCGTGTCCGTTTGTTGCTTTTATTTCTAGTGATGTCGGCCATTCTTTCTATTTCTGTGTATGTCGGCAATCTCCCTGAGTCCGTCGGTCGGTCTCTCTGTCGGTCTCTCTGTCTGTCTGTTGGTCAGTTTCCCCCCCCCCTCTCATACTTACCATTCCCCGATCACCGGCGCGGCGCTGCACGGCATTCACACTGCTGCAGCTTTTACTATTTTGAAAAAGCCGGCCGCTCATTAAACAATCTCGTATTCTCTGCTTTCCCCGCCCACCGGCGCCTATGATTGGTTGCAGTGAGACACGCCCCCACGCTGAGTGACAGCTGTCTCACTGCACCCAATCACAGCAGCGGTGGGCGTGTCTATACTGTGCAGTAAAATAAATAAATAATTAAAAAAAAACGGCGTGCGGTCCCCCCCCAATTTCAATACCAGCCAGATAAAGCCATACGGCTGAAGGCTGGTATTCTCAGGATGGGGAGCTCCACGTTATGGGGAGCCCCCCACCCTAACAATATCAGTCAGCAGCCGCCCAGAATTGCCGCATACATTAGATGCGACAGTTCTGGGACAGTACCCGGCTCTTCCCGATTTGCCCTGGTGCTTTGGCAAATCGGGGTAATAAGGAGTTAATGGCAGCCCATAGCTGCCAATAAGTCCTAGATTAATCATGTCAGGCGTCTCCCCGAGATACCTTCCATGATTAATCTTTAAATTACAGTAAATAAACACACACACCCGAAAAAATCCTTTATTAGAAATAAAAAACACAAACATATACCCTGGTTCAATAATTTAATCAGCCCAAAAAAGCCCTCCATGTCCGGCGGAATCCAGGATGGTCCAGCGTCGCATCCAGCTCTGCTGCATGGAGGTGACAGGAGCTGCAGCACACACCGCCGCTCCTGTCAGCTCCACGCAGCAAATGAAGAGAGCCGCGCGATCAGCTGAGCTGTCACTGAGGTTACCCGCTGTCACTGGATCCAGTGTTGACAGCATGGTAAGTATGAGAGAGGGGGGGAAACTTCAGTCACTCGGGGGATTAGCGGTCACCGGTGAATCCTTCACAAGTGACCGCTAATCAGTACTCGACACAGACAGAGCCGCGGTATGAGGATGAAGTCGGGTGAACTTCACCCGAGTTCATTCTCATCGCGCAACTCTGTCGGCTGTCAGCCGACATTTATAAACGACATTGTGCATCACACACACGGACATTCCACATGGACATTCCACGTACACATACACGTTAATTCCACATGCACACACGGACGTTCTACACACAAACACGGCTAGCATACGCAATTTACACAGATGCCACACGGACCATAAAAACGGACACAAAAACGGGATACGGACCCGAAAAAAGGCCCGTAACAAACGTGCGTGTTTTTCACGGAAGTGTGAAGGGGGCCTTAGGCTGATTCTTCCGAACATTATTGCTAAGCTTTGAGCTGAGATGTTCTCATACTATCCAGTTTCACCAGAAATTTACTACTTTATTTCCTACTTCTGCTTTTTTACAGATTTTGATAGTGTCATAGTCGTCTCCCTGCTCTTTTGTGACTAGTGACAGCCTTAGGACTAGAGCCCCCATCTCCATCTTGTCTCTTCAATTACACAAGGTTTCTTTCCTTTCTTGTCTCATGAGTTTATTTCAGGTTTTGTTGCCAGAAGCTCTGAGCAGGGATAGGTCACCTGTTATTGCTTTGGGTCCACATGCACTTAGGTTAAATCCTGGAGCTTTCCTAGCAGACCCTACTGCTGTTAGAATACATTTCTACTTTCGCCAGCCTGGTGGAAGGAGATGCTGAGGAATTGTCCTGTGCCCATCCACCTGCTACTATTGAGTATGTCTGCTACGGTGAAGTTTAGTGTTTTGTATCCCTCTGTTTATTCCCCCCATCTGTCTTTCCATTCCCTCCATGTTTATTAGTTGGATGGCAAGTCAAGTATACTCATTGGCCTACTCACTAGACAGGGTGAGTTTGGGGTCAGCTGAGGGACCCAGGTATCCTGCTCACCGACAGGTTGAAAAAACTTGTATAGGGACACTAGGGAGCTCAGGAGTCAGCTTGAGGTGAGTTCATGAGGTGCCCCCTCAACCCTCTCCTTAGCGGCAGGGACCTCTGTTGTACTGTGACCCCAGTGTTTCCCCCCTTTGTGTGGTGTTTTTTTGGTAGTGCGTCAGATGCTCATTGGTCTTATCACATGTGCCACGTGTTATATATGGACATATTCTACTTTGTGCGTGACAGATAGTCACTTCACATTGGCTGTGCTATACCATGTGATGTAATAGCTGAAATACATAGCACTATCCTGAAGATATGGCAAAAATGTTTAAAGACGGAAGATCTCATTAAGGCAAACTAATAAATAGCTGTTGATCAAACGTTTATTTTTCTAACTCTTTTAATTCCACAGAGATAGTTTTTCAAGTAAAAAAAGTAAGCACAATTGTCAAGAAAATATATAACAAGTGTAGGCATGGTGAAATCCCACTTCTTTCTGTTCCCAAAGCTGCAGGAACCAATTAGAAGTTTTTATACCCATTAGATCTTTGCTTACCCTCAATAAAATTTACATTGGCCGTCTTTAGATGGTTGGATGAAGATTATAATGCCTAAATGTGAAAAGGTGCAAAAGACCAATCCATCAATAAAGGTTGTATTATCTTCTTTTTTACGTCTGACTAAGGAACCTCTGTCTAATATGAAGGGATGAATAGTTTTCCATTCAGTTATGTCAGGTAAATGATCCTAAGAAATGTAAGTATAGCTGTAAATATTACAACTCTTTATGGTTGAGAATACTTTATAGACACTGTACTGTCTATATCACATTAATAGTCTCCACCATATAAAAGTATGATCACGTGCAATAGCCTCTATTGTGAAAAACACTGAAAATCCATAAATTTAAAAATCAAAAAACTTTATTGGACAATCTAAAAATCTTCAAAAGGATCCATAAGGTGAGAGGGTACACATAAGAGCACCTTACGCGTTTCGGGCGTAAAATAAAAACAAGTCCTTAATAATAGGTGAGTATGCATGAAAATGACAAATAGTAAATATCCCAAGGCAGGCTTCTAGGAAAAACAGGGAAACACCCATTTCCTGTTAGGCGGGAGCTGGAGAATACCATTAATTGATCAGGCAAGCTTGGTGAAAATACGGGAGGAGGGAGGGAAGAAAAAACAAAAAAAAAAGCTGTAATGTTCTGCTCCCTCCTAGCAGGAAATGAGTGTTTCCCTGTTTTTCCTAGAAGCCTGCCTTAGGATATATAATATGTGTCATTTTCATGCATACTCACCTATGATTAAGGACTTATTTTTATTTTACGTCTGAAACGCGTAAGGTGCTCTTATGCGTACCCTCTTACCTTATGGATCCTTTAGAAGATTTTTAAATTGTCCAATAAAGTTTTTGATTTTTAAATTTATGGATTTTCATTGCTGGGTCCATTTCCCTCAATCCTTTTCAGCCTTGCACCAGTTTAGCCCGTCTGGAGGACTGCAAGCATTTTTAAAGTCCTGGAGCACAGTTGCTTCAGGTAAGCTGAAGCCTTTTTATTTCTATACCCTATTGTGAACAGTACAGATACTTGATTTCTTTTTATATTGTGTCTGATCTTGGTAAATTATAGCAGTTCTTGATCCTTCTTCCATTAAGTAAGCTATACTTACATGCCAGGCCATCCTAGAGTGATGATTTAATTTACCATGAAAGCACGACAGTTCTTTACCTATTGCTGTTCAGTTCTCTCTGTATTCTGTTATTTTCTCCCACCAGGACCATATTATTCTAAGTAACTTTCAGAGCCTGGACTAGTCTGTTATTAAAATAGCTTGTCTCTTATGGTATCCAATTTGCCAAACACAACTGTCGAGCTTCACACTTCTGTCATTTTCACATTAAAATAGAGACAATACTTTGGAGGCAGCCACCAGCATGATAGGAAAGTCATCCACTTCTAAAGAACAGGCAGCTGGCACTTCTGAAGAAGAAAAATAATTCTAGGTCATATAGATTGTCAGAGAGAAGCCTCCAGTGGCAGAAATTACTGAGGTCTAAACTGCATGTAATTTCTTTTTCCTTTGCTATAGTATGACAGTAAATGAACCTCTACGAAGACTTGAGCTGCCAATATGACACAAAGCAACTTGAGAATTGAGCAAAACTGGATTACAATGGGCCACCTATGTCTCTGCTATTGAAAGATTGCATTGCGTATTCTAGGCAACGGTGAGAACACTGCTATTCATCTTTATACATTTTATTTAACTTTTTACCTTTTGTGTTAGAAAACTAGTTACACTTGTTACTGGTGAGGTTTTATATAACACTGTTATAGCTAAAGATAAAAATATGCTTTTATTTACTTATTTATTTAAAAAGAAAATAATACTGATACATATAGATAGATAGACAGATAAATAGATAGATAGAGGGATAGATAGATAGATAGATAGATAGAGGGATAGATAGATAGCTAGATAGATAGATAGATAGATAGATAGATAGATATAGATACACAGACATTTATAAATAATTGCAGCAACATTTTCCAATTACATGTATTAGTCTATCTATCTATCTACCTACCTACCTACCTACCTACCTACCTATCTATCTACCTACCTACCTACCTATCTATCTATCTATCTATCTATCTATCTATCTATCTAGTTCTCTATCTATCTATATGTATGCAGTGTTGAAAATAAGTATTTGATACACTGATGATTTGCAAGTTTTTCCACCTACAAAGAATGGAGAGGTCCGTAATTTTTATCGTAGGTACACAACAGACAGAATAAAAAAAAATCCAGAAAATCACATTGTATGATTTTTAAATAATTAATTTGCATTTTATTGCATGAACTTAGTTCTATACTAAGAGGTAAGATCTGACATGGAGCCCCAGATAGAGTAAGATTGGCAGCCATTTTGTGTGTCTTCCATTTTCTAATAATAACGCTAACAGTTGTTGCCTTCTCATCAAGCTGCTTGCCTATTGTCCTGTAACCAAGCCCAGGATTGTGCAGGTCTGCAATTTTGTCCCTGGTGTCCTTATACAGCTCTTTGGCCTTGACAATGGTGGAAAAGTTGAGGTGTGATTGATTCAGTGTGTGAACAGGTGTCTTTTATACAGGTAACGAGTTCAAACAGGTGCAAATCATACAGGTAATGAGTGCAGAGGGCTTCTTAAAGAAAAAGTAACAGGTCTGTGAGAGATGGAATTCTTGCTGCACGCGATCAAATACTTATTTTATGCAATGAAATACAAATTAATTATTTAAAAATCATACAATCTGATTTCCTTGATTTTGTGGGTGGATTCTGTCTGCCACAGTTGAAGAGTACCTACAATAAAAATTACAGACCTCTCCACTCATTGTAGGTGGAAAAAAAATTACAAAATTGTCAGTGTATCAAATACTTATTTTCCTCACTGTCATATATATATATATACACACAGATGGAGAGAGACGTAAATCCTGTTGAGTTGTTCTCTAGATATTGTTGCTTGCTATCAATATTACTGCCGGCGCTGATATTTATCTTTGACAGAATTGAGGATGAAAGCCTATGACTTGTTTTCTACTATATTACATTCACATTTGATCGTCTGCCATAACTATACAACATAAATCAATATCGTAATTAATATTGAGCAGGATAGATGAATTGATCTACAACTATAAATGCATTTCTAATGTATGACATAATTTAACCCTAATGAGGCAGTGATTTCTCCTCCACCTATTGCTAGGATTCCTTTGCATAAGGTTTCTAAAAATACTTTAAATCACAGGGTTGCATTTCCTTCTTCATGGGAAATTAAACTGAGGCAGCGTGGGAGGGTACAATACAATCTACATTTCAAGAGTCCTGACAGTGTGAAAATGAGGGTCACTACAGATTCTAGTTTGTAAAGAAGTGGCAAATTTCACAATGCAGGGTGTCTATTTCAGGTGAAAATTAAGGTACAACGATTTTTTTTACGTTTTAATCATACAAGGTCGTTGAGGTTTATTAAAACAATTATTTACAAACTAAAACATCCAACAATATTCAAAAACTTTCCTGGCAGAGAAAAATACAATGGACCTGAAGATTTCATATTACAAGTAAAGGTAAAAAAATGATAATAAGCAAATGTGATAAGCTCTGAACCTCAAGGTCATGCAGAGGCAATTCATTTCACAGCAGCATCACACCTAATTTATCAATCCCTCATCTTGAAACACTATGCATCTCAATAATATATTCTATGCACTATGTACTACTTGAGCAATGACATATTGTTCTTATTCTCAATAGGGCACAGATAAGTACAATATGAATGTAGAAGCAATAGTTCAGTGTACAATGCAGTGAAACATTACAAAAATATAGGATTATTTCTGAGAAATAGTAAATCAGATCATGCTATATGATGGCAAAGGCATAAATAAGCAATGTACATTCCAGAATTGTAAAAAAGAATACAAATATACTACTAACACTGAAGTTTACCAACCCCCTGCTCTGTAAATTCTATCAGACTTTTCTGAATGGTTATGATGACATCTCATCATCGTCCATATTGATGTCTCAACCATGGTCAAGTGAAATGGTCAAATGACTGGAGAATCTAATCACTGACCATATGTCATGCCGCAAAAAAAAGGACATTACTAAGGTTTAGAAAAATATGGCTACATTTTTCTACAGAAGCAGCTCAATGCCTGTGAGGAGGCTGTCCATGTTAGAGTAAGGAAGACGTTAATATTTTCAGGCCTGCCGAATCACATATGTTGTGGTAACTCTCAGATAAACACACTGAAACAAAGACTTGTTGAAGGTTTTGACTAAGTTGGGTGGATACTGGTCTTTCACTCTTTACGCTCCTATTTATTCTGCTTTTTACTATCATGTAAGAAATAGCCACATTTATCCATGGTACACCAATATTCATGAAGGGTAAAAATAAATAATCTCTTCAGAACTTTTGGAAAGTTTTGAAAATCACATGGCAGTGTATTTTTTCTATTCTCACCATCCATGAGACCTAGAAAGTGGGAATTAGAACTACTTTTACATTTTTATGCAGCTTAGCTATAGTAGAGTTGAACAAAACCTGTGAAGGCCTACTATTCAGCACCTTCATTGGCTGGACGGTAGCTGGCTGCCTTACAAGATACCAAGGTGACACAGTGCCATGCTACTTTAGTGGGGGCCCTGAAGCTAGCTGGAGAGACAGCTCCAATATGCAGTAATCAGACAAACCCACTAGAGGGCAATAGAATACAATAGAGTAGTCAGCAAGCCAAGTCAGTATCAGGATGTCTTGTTAATATCAAGGAAAAAGCAAGTTGTGGTCAGGTGGAAACTAGGGGTTGTATACCAGGAAATCTAGTAAATGACAGAAAGGAGAAATAGAGCCGAAGTCAGGAATAATAATTAAGGTCAGAAGCTGGGAGGTAAAAACTACATACAGGGATGGAAAAGTAACAGGACAGGACCAGGGTCAGATGGACAGGGTAGAGGAGACACAGGACAGAATCAGGGAGTCTGTGGAATAGGACGGACAAGCGGTACAAGGAAGACACAGGTCACGACAAGGTAGTTGAGAGGAAGGATGGATCAAATTACACTCACGGAAGCCATACATGTACCCTGCAGAGCAGGACTATTACTGGTGGCATTCCGGAGGTAGCACCACCAAGATATGGCGGCATGACCACCGGAACAAGGCAAAATGGAACAAGCCCCTCTTATGACACCAGTACCCCTGGAGAGAGGATACATGTTACTGCTTAGCAGCAACTGGGCAGTGCATAGATCATGACAATGACACACAAGAGCTTTTTAAAAACGTGAAGTTTTATACAGATTCTTCCAACATTTTTTTAGTGCAATACTTGAACTGTTACAATTAAATAAATACTTTCTAGAATTTTCCTTTGTGTACAGAAAGACCCATCTCTTCTCTGGTGATATGCAGTGTGCTAACTCATGCAAATACCTTGCCGAAGTCTACACAAACACGGTACCAAGTGAAACAAGCCTGCACTGCTCACTGCTTTTAGAGGACACACTTAATAACACAAGTCTACTTCTCTGGCTCTTGATAATCTTAATAGGTTTTTGCCCACATTTTTTTGTCATTGTAGTCATTCCATGCTTTTGCCCTATTTCTCTCTTTGATCTCCAGTTAATAAGCTGCCAACACAGTACAATACCAGCTCCACAACAAATAAATTGACTCTGCAGGACATTCTGTCTCTCTCACAAGGATGACACTTCAGACTGGGTTTTTTCCCTGTGTCCGTCTCTTTATGAACACTGGTGACTCTGACCTGTCTAAACTGTCAACACCAATGAACAACTTTTCCCTGATCTGCCTCTGCGGTACACACTGTAAATCTGTTGAGGCCTTCCCTAGACTGCAAATGACTCTGTCTAGGAAAAAAAGCATTTCCTATATAGCATCTATCTGTCACACACTGTCTGATCAGCCCTACTTCATCTGTTGGATTTCAAATAGACTTTAACTCTTAAAAATTAGAGCATTTGTCATTGAAGTCCCATACATAAAAAAGGTAGAATATGTTTGCCCTTTGTCTGGAAATATCGTACAACTAGTTGCTTTGCACCAGCTCAGATGCACCTGTTAACTGACAGTCAATAAACATAAACCACTACCCCAGACCTTTCACTGCCTTAAGCCAAGATTTTTTTTCTACCCATCACCAATTTATAACATAAATCCAGCTGGGAGGACCAGAACCTCTTTAACTACTCCCTCAATAAACAGCCATTAGCCACCTCCACCAACTCTAAGGACCCACCCCCATGCCCTGCTGCGCTATGACAAAGAGAGCAAAAAATTAAGTAGAGCAAATTAACATTGCTCTACTGAATGACTCCTTGTTAAAGACCCATAGCCAAGTAAAAAGGGAGGGTGGGTGGGAGATTAATTCTCTGTATGTTGCCTACAATGGCTGACCCATTTCCATGGCCCCAGCTTTTAAATCCACTTTCTCCCCAACTGGCCCACCCATTCTGACTTTACCCAATTGTACCAAACACATTCCCAGATCAGCATGAGCAAGCAGTGTCATATCTGAGCATATAGTAAAAAATTTATAGAAGCAACATGCCCAAACATACCAATACATACATGGTTTCAGCCTTGAAATTGAAAAACATCATTTTTTTCCCTTTCTTCATATTATTATTGTTATATTCTGTTATGTTTCTCCCATTTAGGAGAGAATATCTGGTGGACTGGCCATTAGGGCAGTCTAAGGGATTGAAAAACAAATAGTATATTAACCCTTAATATCATCAATTTTATTAGAATCTCTTAAAACATCAAAAAGACACACAATAACTAACCTAATGTGCACAGGTGGAAAAGGGAGGGGGGTTAAAAATAAAGCCCTAAAAATAGACCTCCCTCCTGTCCACTACCTCAAGCGGGGGTTGGCACCCTAAAGGAAAATGATATGGCGCCCCCACTCCTCGACGGCTATCCTTAGCCTGCCCTAGAATACCCTAACGGCAGATATGAAAGGTGCTCAAATCTAATAATAATAAAGTGCAAAAAGTGCTCAGTAAGGATAGCCAGTGAGATATGCTTAAAAAGGATCGTGTATGCCTCAAATTACCTCGTGCCCTAATTGCCTCACAATAATCATTTAGTGGGGTCAGGGGCAGGTGCTTTTGCAGAGGTTGGGTGGGAGATGGGTTTGCCTTGTCAGAACATAAACTCTAATATCAATTTCCTAACTACCCCCTACCTCACGTGGGGGTCGGCACCCTGGTAATTCACGATACAATATGGTGCTCCCACTCCACGAGGGCTGTCCCTGAGATGGCCCTAATGCACCCTAACAAAAAATCATACATATATAAAGTGCCTGTGCTGAGGACTTAAAGTGTATAGTGTATATGTGTATCAAATTAAACAACAGGTAGCTTTACTGTAATGCACTGATATATTATAGCAGCATTTAAATAAAGTGCCTGTGCTTATTAAAGGTGCATAGTACTAAGACAGTAAGGGGTACTCATCACTGATACAGCCAGATACACGATCCTCAGGTTGCCTCAAATTCTAAGGGATTCTAATAGAAACCCTCTATATAGACCCTATATGTTGGTCTCTAACATCAGTCCCTTATTTGTCTTTATTTAGTCCTGAGGGATTAACAGGGCAAGGTGAGGGAAAGTATCCATGGGGTTGGGACACCAATATAATATCAGGATTCTAATCACTGCTAGGAAATAATTAATAGGACCTTATAGGTTCAGATGGATAGTGGGGCAATCCTAGGCTCGGTCCTGGTGGTCTCTTATCCTGTTGTATTTTTATGATGGTGTAGTCATATACTTGTGAATACTGTCCTGAGTGTATTCTATAATTAATAATGTATAAAACGTTATATTTTATATCTGGGGTAAAGTAGTTTGATTGCAATTTTTGAAGACTCTGCTTAGTTGTTATATAGTGAGTGCTTCATTAAACACAGTGCTGCTATTTACAAAAAAAATGATAAAAAAATATAAAAAATATTTCTCCTTTAAAACAAATCAGAATAGGCATTCAAGTGACAGCTTTCTTTTTTTCTGAAGGAAAGCCCATTTGTATATTATTTTTTTTTTTTTTATAAAGGAGCTTTTCCTGGTGCATGTGACTTTCTCCACCAGCTAAAAGTCTCCACAAGGAGAAACATTACCCATCTAGACATTTATAAGCCCATACACCCAGTAGATTGATTAAAAAATAACTTTGAGTGTGTAGATGTTGTCAAAGAATCCTTTATAGTTTTCCTGCTATTCAGTACTTACTTTTATTATATGTCGAGTAAGTCATGGTATTTCAGAATATGTATTTAAATTTATGACTGCATTTAATATGTATATCTTTTGTAACAGTTTCTTTTTTATCATAGCATCTTTTATATTCCAAAAGTGCTGTAGATTTTGCTATTCATTTATGTAAAGAGAAGATAATTTACTATGTACTTGAAAATGTTCTAGTATATTCTCATAATGTTTCAATACTTTCCTACAAGGTTTGTTTTAAGTGCTGTTTTGCAATTAGAAATTTATTGATAACTGTTTACAGGAATATTGTATACAGCTATTACACTGTTCTACAGCCAAATAGTTTCAGAGATGAAAATAGTTGATCCCAACTAATTTTGTGGTGCTGAAAATGAATAGGATGCTTAAATGTGCTTATTGGCTATAATTTGTGAGATCCAGAGGAGGTTATAATTACATATGACGCCTTTCATTCAGACTTATAAAAAAATTGTTCCTTTATTATTTCATCATTATTATTACATTGTTAACAGCTAGTCTATTACATCATCTATTTAATCTATTGAGCATTCAGTATTCTATCATCTTAGGGCGACCAATTAAACAATGACAACTCAGCTTCGATAACATAATCCTAATTACACTGGCATCACCTGCTTTTATAAATGCTCTGTGTAAAGTATACAGTTTTAAGATTTCTTAGCTTAGTATCTTAGCATATTCTTAGCATATTCACATGATTCTATATTTTTACTGAGATATGCATTGTTCTTGCATTAGCAAACCAGATAGTTTTCATGACATTTATGGAGAAGTCACTTTTGCATCATAAAGGCAAAACTTGACTACCATGACAAGGAAAACCTAGAACATGTATTTTGGCTGCAGAGAAGAAGATTAGGACTAGAGTATCTGAATATTCCATCTGCAGTATGCCCAGTACCACATACACAAGAAATATTTGAGTCAAGCGAGGAAGGAGAAGGTGCTTGTTTTCATGAAGCATCTTCATCTCATGACCCAAACTTTGTCAGCATCCTAAACTGAACCCCACCTCATAAGGCAAAGTGAACTAAACGATCTTCGTAAAAATTTGGATCTGCTCAAGAGTAAGGCTGAGCACTTAGGTGCCAGTCTAAAGCTGTGGAATCTTCTAGTGGGCGATGTTCATATTTATTTTTAATGCAACTGTAAAAAAGATCTTGTCCAATACCTCTTCATGGAAGGCATCTTGTAGCATGCAAAAACATCAACAGTTTAAAGGAAGTTCTGAAGATAAGTCATAATACAGAGGAATGGAGTCTCTTCATCGATTCGTCCAAAACAAGCCTAAAAGCCGTCTTGTTGCATAATTTCATTGCGACAATGCATTACCTTAAATCCCAGTTGGTTATGCAGTCAACATGAAAGAAACCTATGAAGAAGCTGTTGAGGTGACTGAATTATGGCCAAGATTTTTGGTCTCTCTGTGGGGTCTTAAGGCTTGTTGCCTTCTTACTTGGTCTCCATGGTGGATACACAAAGTATTGCTGCTTTCTGTGTTAGTGGGTTAGTAATGCAAGAGAATATCACTACAATAAAAGAGACTGACCCCTCCAACATTCATTTCAGAGTAAAAAAGGTCTTGCATCCAGCACTTGTTGACCCACAAAAAGTTTGTTACCACCGTTGCATATCAAGTTTGGCCTAATGAAGAACTTTGCAAAGGCAATGGATAAAAATGCAAAAATAAATTAAGTATCATTGATAAATGTAAACGTTTAGTGAAGCAAAGATAAAGGATGGAGTCTTTATTGGACCTCGGATTCATAAGCTTCTTCAAGATGAGGCATTTCTCTGTTTGTTGCAGGGCAAAAAAAAAAAGCTGCATGGGTAGAAATCACATTAGTGCTAACTAATTTTTGGGTAAACTCAAGAGCAGAAGACTATGGAGAGTTAGTGGAAGATCACCTGAAAACATATAAGCATCTTAGCTGTAATATATCCTTAAACCCTCATGACATTTGACATATAGATATGTGATATGTCATATCGCTTGCTTTGATCCCCACTGAGCCTACATCTCTCCCTGCACATGACAGGTGTTGTGATCAGCTGATGTACCACTCCATATAGCAGAAGCATAGCATGATCGCTGCTTCAAGTTCCCTAAAGAAACTAGTAAATGCAATATATATATATATATATATATATATATATATATATATATAAAAGTTTACATACACTATCTAACAAGACATATCTGCATGTTTTTCTCACTATCTGACATGAAATCAGAATTTACTTTTCCCGTTTCAGGTCAATTAGGATTACCAAAATTATTTATGTTTGCCAAATGCCAGAATAATGAGCGAGAGAGAATGTTTTAAGGCATTTTTATTACTTTCTGCAAATTCAGCAGTTTACATACACTTAGGCAGGCTTTACACGTTGCGACATCGCTACCGATATATCGTCGGGGTGACGTTGTTAATGACGCACATCCGGCGCCGGTAGCGACATCGCACTGTGTAAATTCTAGGTGCGACGATGAACGAGCACAAAAGCGCAAAAGATCGCTGATCTGTTTCACGTTGCTCATTTCCATAATGTTGTTACTGCTGCAGACACAATGTTGTTTGTCTTTCCTGCAGCACCACAAATCGCTGTGTGTGAAACCGCAGGAACGACAAACATCTCCTTACCTGCGTCCACCGCCAATGTGGAAGGAAGTAGGTGGGCGGGATGTTATGTCCCTCTCATCTCCGCCCCTCCACTTCTATTGGCCGGCTGCTTAGTGACGTTGCGGTGACGTCACTGTGACGCAGAACACACCTCCCCTTGAAGGAGGTATTGTTCGGCAGTCTCAGCGACGTCGCCGACCAGGTATGTGCATGTGAAGCTGCCGTAGCAATAATGTTCGCTACGGCAGCAAGCACCAGATATTGCATGTATGATGGGGGCGGGTGCTATCGCGCTCGACATTGTTAGCAATTGCTAGTAATGTCGCAACGTATAAAGCCCGCCTAAGAGTACTATGCCATTAAACACTATGGCACAGTACATATGATTATATCATGTCTGTGGAAGCTTCTGTTTATATCATGTCTGTGGAAGCTTCAGGTTTATTGGCAATATCTGAGTTAATTAGAGATACACTTGTGGATGTATTTTAATGCACACCTGAAACACACTTCTTCTTTGTGTAGTATCATGGGAAAGTCAAAAGAAATCAGCCAAGATCTCAGGAAGAGAATTGTGGACTAACACAAGTCTAGTTCATCCTTGGGTGCAATTTCCAGATACCTGAAAGTGCCACATTCATCTGTTCAAACAATTATACACTAGTATAAACAAGATGGGAATGTTCAGGCATCATACCGCTCAGGAAGGAGAAAGGCTCTGTGTACAAGAGATGAATGTGCTTTGGTCAGAAATTTACATATCAACCCAAGAAAAAAAGCAAAAAGACCTTGTGAACAACGTGGCGTCAGCTGGTAAGATTGTGTCATTATCCAAAGTGAAACAAGTACTAGTAAAACAAAATCCATATAGACATAATATATATAGCATCCAAAGGAAGCTCCAGTAGTGATCTCTAAGAATGCAGCAACTTTCACATAAAGAACTCATAAAAGAACAGGAGGAAAAGTTGAAAACTGTGGCAAGATATCAAAACATTTTATTAATTCAAGTGAATATATGTGAAACAGAGAGTAGTACAGCACGACTGCTGGTGACGAGACACAGCACACCAGAATATTAACCTTGTTGAATACATATAAACAGGTATATAGTGATGACATATATCATGAAGCAAGAATATAGGCACAATGGCCATAATGTACAATAATGCAAATAGTCAACACTCGACAAAAACAATCAATGGAACATACCATAAATATAAAGGTTACTGAGTGCAGGTAAAGTGCCAGCAGTGCAAAAAATAGATGGCATCATGAGTAAAGAAGATGATGTGGCAATACTGAAACAACACCTCAAAACATCAGCCAGGAACCTAAAGCTTGGGTGGAAATGGGTCTTCAAAATGGACAATGACCTAAAGCACACTGCCAAACTGGTTACCAAGTAGCTTAAGTATAACAAAAGTCAATATTTTGGAGTGGCCATCACAAAGCCCTGATCTCAATTCTATTGAAATTTATAGGCAAAGCTGAAAAGGCAGGTACAAGCGAGGCGACTTACAAACATGGCTCAGTTACATCAGTTCTGTCAGAAGGAATGGTCCCAAATTCCTACCAACTATTATAAGAAGCTTGCGGAATGAGTTCCAATGTGTTTGACCCAAATCATACAGTTTAAGGTCATTTATACCAAATACTAATGAAATGTATGTAAACGTTTGACTTTATAGAAAGTAATAAAAATGCCTTAAAACATTCTCTTTTGCTCTTTATTCTGGCATTTGGCAAATATAAATAATTTTGATAATACTAATTGACCTAAAACAGGAAAGGTTTATTCTAATTTCATGTCAGATAGTAAGAAAAATATGCATATGTGTCTTTTAAGATAGTGTATGTAAACTTCTGGTTTCAACCGAATATGTGCGTATCATACAAGACAATTAATTTTGTATACTTAAGTAATATGATATTAAATGGATGACATAATGTTCCAGTAGGGCAACAACCCAAAGCATTTGTCGAGAATGGCAAAGAAATAGTTCAATGACTATGAAGTAGAGGTGCTGGATTGGCCCCCACAGTCCCTAGACCGCAGCCAAAGTGAACACTTGTGGGTAGAATTGAAGAAAAAGCTGTGTAAATTCCTAAGTAAGTCGACCAGTATGCACCAACATTGGGAAAATGTAGAAGAGATCTGGGATCAAATTTTGGTTGAGACATGCTTAAATCTGAATTTTCAAACACCAGAAGCAAAATAATAACAATGCAGTGACATGACAAGAATCTACATAACTAATCATATGCTAAATAGTTGCTAGTCAAGTTGATGTATGAGATAGCCAAGATGATTTTCTATCAAATTAAATTAGTCTCATGCTCAAAACTATAGCGAGGTTGAGATATGGAGCCTGAAAATCTGAAGTTCAAAACATTGTTACCCTTTTGCTTATCAGTGTAATATGTTTTATATCGGGAATTATATTGTTTATAAGGGGTTATGGGGAATCCTAATGTGTATATGAGACATAATACTTTGCATATGAAGATTAATTATGTGTCTATGGGGCTTTGTGCCTTCATACAGTGTATGAAAGAGAGGTTGACAATAATACAGATTTCACCCCTCAGAATTATGAATTTTGATACTAATTGATCAATTCTGGCAGAGAAACAAGCAATTTTGTCTAAGATACATTACAAAGTTGCCTATTTTCAAGTATACTATTGTACTATTGATTTAAGAAACAAAAATTAAAACAATATTTACACTTTAAATATATTGTGAATAGCATGTCCCTGTTGGCATGCTACCATGCTAAGAGGGCAGACTAGTCGGGGGAAGTAATGCCCTTGTGACTAGTCTCTGGCCTCATTAGCATATGATAAAAAAATCTTTAGAAATACTTTTGTAAATATCCCTTTTTCTATGCTCCTAGATACAGGGACGGTTGGGTAGCGATTAGCAATAGGCACCCAGAACTGCTCATGCTTCTGGGTGCATATTGCACATGACAGGTTCCCTTTAATGTCTCCTCACCACTGGCATGCTGGATTGGTGTGTCAGTCTCCGCAAGCAGAATAGCTTTCCCATTAGGCTGGGGCCACACGGGGACTAATGCGATCCTCGCATGACACTCGGCTCATGCTGGCAGCACAGCGGGAGCCGAGTGTCATAGTGAGTGTCACTGCGACTGAGTTCCGATCATGCGATCGGACCTCAACTGTGAGGGGCGGGGCGGCTCTGAGGTGGGGAAGCCAGAACTGAAGAGGGGCAGGCAGGCGCTGCAGAAGGGAGGAAGGGATTTATCTCCCTCTCTTCTCCATTGCCGGCTATTGCCATTCTCGCACTGCACTCGCGGTACACCGGTGTACTGCGAGTGCAGTGCGATTTTTCTCTTGCCCCATAGACTTGAATAGGTGCGAGAGAAAGGGACTCGCATTAAAATCGCAGCACGCTGCGATTGTTTTCTCAGTCTGATTAGGGCTGAAAAAATAATAGCTCATGGGTGCTGACACACAGGCTAGAATTGGTCCGAGTGGAATGTGAAGTTTTATCGCATTCCACTCGGTCCAATTTTCATGCCGTGTCTTAGGCCTTAGACCCCAAATCCTATACATTAACTAGTGTGTAGGCACTAGAAATCCAGATTAACAAGGCTCATGCCTTCATCTTCTTTATGACGGTATCAGACCATCCATGCAAACTATTCTTCAGGGGAGCACATTGGGTCAGTAAGAAAATTGCAAGAAAAACTGATTTATCCAGTGATTCACTCCATGCCACCATACTGTTCATTCAGATATCCCCTTTTGTTGATTACTATTTACAGTACATTTATCAAAAACAGTGAATAATATCATTAATAAAATGTGTCATTTTATTACCAATAATATTAGCTTGTTAACTTTTGAAATATTTCTGAACTATATACTACTCTTGAAATTTCTATGCAATAATAACCGATCTTGCGCTATGTGTGAATTAATACTGTCTATGTTCGGTAACCTGAGCACTGTTACCTTTATGTTGGATTTGTGGTTTGCAGGTATTATGCTTCTAATAAATTCTACATTGTTTTTTGTTTACAAGTAAGTTGTAGAATCGAAAGAACTAAATATATGAGTGCAACACATGACAACAAAAGGTAAGGGATGAAAGTAGAAAATTATTTGAGCCAAATTAAGATAGGCTTTCATAGATTTCTGCTACCAGACTGTCAGGGATAGATGCTAGGCCTCATTAAAATATAATAGGGTCATGCACACTTATATTCACAAATGGAATACTGGAGGAATTATACAATCACATTATAGTTAAAGTACCTCATTAGACGTATGGTATCTTGCGTTATCATGATATGCCATTATCTAACCTGTTCCATCTAGGGATGCCTCATCTCAGCCCTGACATCTGTGTACTCTTCCATACACATACAGTAACTGCTTAGCCCGTAAATACCTGTTTATAGACTATTAAGACCTTGCTGTACCACTTATTTGCACTTTAGTTTAAAAATAATCTGTTAGGTCAGAAGAAAACATCTTGCTAGGATTTCTGGATTTCAGCATCTTCCAGTTTCCTAGCCTACAAAATTCACACAATACTAATAGTAAAGCAGGTGCAACCCAATGGTGATTAACCCAAGAGATGTTAGCTTGACATCTGCACTTAAGTACATTTTCTAAACAGGCGGTGTTTACCCAAAGTTCACTTATTAGAAGTGATCAAGCGAGTCCGGCTCTGCTGATCACTAGTCATATGATTGATGGAGAGAGACTTGATAATAGCCTAGAGCGAGACAATCTTCTAATCTGTGACATAAGGCGTACATATTTGTTGTCACTAGAACTGTCATACAGCTAATTCACTCTGCACAACAGTGCGAATGTGTGCAGACGCCTTCCTCTGGAATATATCAATAAAATACTGTACCTTTTAATACATATGTAATTTCCAATGCTATTTAATAAATAAAGCTTAAGAAGTCTACTTTCTGTCTGTGTCGATGTGTGCGTAACGTTGTTTAATGACAGATTCTAATAGACGCGTCTTTGCATGTTGTGAGCAGATGTTCTGTATTAGATATTGCATCTCTTGTCCCCCACTGCCAGGTCTCTAACTGTGTCCACATGCTTCTTATGAAGGATTCTTCTGTCTCAGATAAAAAATCAAATTCCATGCTGGGGTTTTAGATGTAATGGGTATAATAGGTGTGGGGATCAGACAATATGCATAAATGTGGTTAACATGGGAGAAAAATAACATCTGTTCCTATATTAGTTGATAATTTGTATAAACCGGAAGTTTTATTAGGCTGAATGACCACAGCTGGTTTACTGCTTGTGAATCACAGGCTTAGTAAGCAGCCTTACTAATAAGAATGATACTATTCTAGCCAATATTTGTTAAAGGGAACCAATCACCAGGATTTTCATATATAAGGTAAAGCCAGTGCTATACTGGCACTATCAGGCTGATTCTATACATACCTGTAGTTATCAGCTCAGATGTTTAGGTTTTGAAATCCAAGAAAGTAGACTTTAAAAAATGCTCAGTTGCAAATGCCAATCAAGAAGCTGCTGATTTTTTAAAGCTTACTTTTTTGGATTTGAAAACCTAAACATCCGAGCTGACCACTACAGGTATGTATAGAATCAGCCTGATAGTGCCGGTATAGCACTGGCTTTTGCTTATATACGAAAATCCTGTTGATTGGTTCCTTTTAACAATTGCATGTAAAGGGGTTGTCCTATGAACAAAGTTAATTTTAACCAATAGATTTTGGAGTAATAATAATTTCCAAAATTGGATGTGATTAAAAAAAATGTTCCTGTGCTGAGATAATCTTATATTTTGTGTCCCTGCTATGTACTGTGTAATGGCCGTGTCTGACCATACAAGGGCATGGTCTGATCATACCAAATCTCCTGGGCAGGGGAGGAAGCAAAACAGAGTATACAGACATTACAGCACGGGATAGCAAATAATTATTTCTATGAGGTAAAACATTATTTTTAAAAACAGGCATGGAAATGTTTTACTTCACAAAAAGAATCATCTGTGCTCCCATGCAATGCTATCTTTATATTTTCTTTTGCTTCCTCCCCTGTCCAAGAGATGTGGTATGTTTAGACCATGTCCCTGTACGGTCAGACACAACTGTTACACAGTACACAGCAGGGGTACATTTATAAGATTATCTCAGCAAAGAATATATACTGCTCAAAAAATAAAGGGAACACTTAAACAGCACAATGGTATTTTAGCGTTCCCTTTATTTTTTCGAGCAGTATATATTTTTTAAAACACATTCAATGGTGGAAATTACTATTATTCTAAAATCTATTTATTAAAATCAACTTGTGTTTGTGGGAACATCCCTCAAAACTATACAATATATGTAACGTAAGGCAACATTCAGAGGGTGTTTTTACCTTTCCTCCCGGCTAGGTAAAAATTATAAAAAACTATAACCCCAAAGGAAATCTGTCATATTCCAATGCAAATCAACTGGTCCATCAGAATTTTTCAAGGTCTGGTTTTCAAACTTATACAGATGAAATGGCTGCTAACATGACAGCTGCCATGCTATGTTAATAGTGTAATGTTCTTCGGTGCTCTACATTATTTGCAGAGAGCACAATTTAGCAGCTGCTACATCTGTAGCTGTCACAACACTGTTATAATGGAAAACCATGACACTAATGTGAAAAGGTAGTTAAAGCATTCAATGAGAAAAATTACTTTATTTCTGAAACTAGAATACAAATCTAGCATCAAGAAACAAAATCAGATAAAAAAAGAATATATTTCCTTGCCTGGTTTCAATTAGTGTAAAATAAGGTGATACTTTCCCATTAAGAGATGTCACACTTTATCCTGTAACAAGAGAACTAAGGTCTGTTGATACATCTTTATGGAAGCTTTAAGGGACTTGCCCCATAAACAAGGACAGGATAAATGATAAATGTATATTGTATACTCACTTTCAAGACTATGTTGCAAAAATTACCTTACTCAAATGAATTTCTTAGGAGCCAAAATAAAGTTTAGAAAAAAAAAATTCTGAGTAAAAAGAATTCAACTCAGGTAAGTCTACAAATAGCAACAAAAAGAGGAATAAATATCCTCCAAAAATTAAGTATTACTTACAGCAAAGATGGGCTGCAGTGTGTACATCGCCCAGGCCAACAACTAATACTTGGAAAGTCTAAATATTAATTTATGTGTCCAGCAGACAGAAACTGTGTGTGTTAATTAATAATGAAAACAAATTCCATTTAATGTTGTTAGCAATGGCACCACATGGAAAAGAAATGTCACTACGCCTGAGAAAGAAAATTTCTTTGCACAAAAAAAGATGACATTATAATATGTTTAGAAAATAATTACTTCTCCATCAGAATACTGTAGCAGAAATTATACATAAGTTTAAGAAACATGGAACTGCCACCATCTGACAGAGATGACCAGGCTAACCACAAAAATAATATCTAAACACGAGTGTCTTCTGCTGATAAGTGTGGAAATTTTACATGTAAGTTTACTGCAGTTAAATAAATAAGTAGAAAACAAAATCTTGGTGAGTGTTTCCAATGACACAATATGGCTTTCCATGTTTTTGTTTTGAATTGTGCACTTATTTTCTTTTGGTTTGGAGTTCCACTGTATTTTTTTGAATCAATAGAAATTCTGCAATTATGTTTGCAATATTATTAGTGATGGGCGAGCACTAAAATGTTTAGGTGCGCAATACTCGAGTTGAGCAATTTCTAATGCTTGACTGCTCGTCTTGAACAATAAACATAATAGAAGTCAATGGGAAACTAGAGTATTTTTTTGGCAGACCCTCCCAGGAGGTCTGGGGGGGCAGGAATATCACTGAAATGGATGGAAGCATTGCTGAAATGGAATGGGGGCAGCATGGGGAAGATGGCTGGGCGCATCTCTGACTCCCAGGTCACTGCTGGGAACAATGTTTTTAGAGTATTACCCCCCTTTTACGGACTGACAATAAAACATTCCAAACCAAAGACAACTTGGATTTAGCAGGAAAAAAAAATGTTAGGAGACATTCTTTACTGCATAATGACTTGTATTTAAGGCAAATTTACCTAGAGAGAAAAACCGCCTTCTCCACCAATTAGGCTATGCTCACACATAGTGTTTTGCACACTCACTGCTTTGAATTGTGAAAAAATGCTGCAAAAAATGTTGGAAACATTGAAATTCTCCTTCCTTAAAAAATGCTGCATTTTTCCATTTCAGTTAGGAAAAATAAAGGAATTGTATGCATGAGAGTTCTTAAATTTGTTTTCCATTTGTAAGGAATGGAACTTCTAGACTGGTAAAGACTATGTACTAAGTGAAAGACCCAACAAAAATTGAAAGGACTGATTGCAATACACCATAGAATACACATAGAAGATGCCCTCAGAAAACATTTTTTCCCCATTTGGGAGGAATGAGACTCCTAGATTGGTGAAGCTTATACACTATGTGAAAGGGCTGCCAAAGACTAAAAGGAGGAACTTCACTAAATAATGAAACACATATAGAGTAGGACCTCACAAAACATTTTCATTTCCAAGGACTTCTTTCGACAATAACAAGGGGTCCAAGAGGCCAATACTCAGAGTATAAGTGGAACAGCAAAGAGCTTCAGACATCCAACTCCGAGTTTGCTCCAACTAAGGTAGGCAACAGTTCCTCCTGTACTGACTCAGGGCATCAGGCTGCCCTGAAGCATCAAGAAGAGCATTGGTTTCCAAACTTTTTTTATATCCTTGGAGACATTTGCAATGAATACTCATGAATAGTGATGAGCGAGTACTAAAAAGCTCGGGTGCTCGAGGCTCGGGCCGAGCATCCCAAGATACTCGTGTACTCGGCCCGAGCACCGAGCCCAATGTTATCCTATGGGAGACCCGAGTATTTTTATGAAATGACCCCCAGCAGCATATAGAAACCCTAAAAATGCCACAAAAGTCTCAGAAGAGTGCTCAAATGACATGGCAACAGCATGGGGAAGACCCCTTGAAGCATTTATCACTCAAAAGTCACAGCTGTGAACAATTTTGTCCGCGTTTTACGCCATTTTTACGGACTCACCAGAAAACCTTCCAAAATGACACCAAAATGAATTTTCATGGCGGAAATGTTAAGCGCACATACCCAATAGTGAGATAGAGCTGGTGTATGTTACTTTTGGAGATTACATGAAAGATTTTACGTGAAAACATTGTGTGGCACTTCGATGTCCCTGAGAAGAGACGTACATGAAGGCCTCTTGAGTCTAATGTGCCCATTTTGAGGAAGTGGGTCTATTGTAGTATAGCCCTTTGGCAGGGCAGCCAAAAATTGGGAGGCTCCACATTGTCCCTGGATAGAGACATGCATGAGGGCCTGTAACCCTGAAGTGCCTATTGTAAGGAAGTGGGTCTATTGTAGTATAGCCCTTTGGCAGGGCAGCCAAAAATTGGGAGGCTCCACGTTGTCCCTGGATAGAGACGTGCATGAGGGCCTATAAACCTGAAGTGTCCATTGTCAGGAAGTGGGTCTATTGTAGTATAGCCCTTAGGCAGGGCAGCCAAAAATTGGGAGGCTCCACATTGTCCCTGGATAGAGACGTGCATGAGGGCCTGTAAACCTGAAGTGTCCATTGTCAGGAAGTGGGTCTATTGTAGTATAGCCCTTAGGCAGGGCAGCCAAAAATTGGGAGGCTCCACATTGTCCCTGGATAGAGACGTGCATGAGGGCCTGTAAACCTGAAGTGTCCATTGTCAGGAAGTGGGTCTATTGTAGTATAGCCCTTAGGCAGGGCAGCCAAAAATTGGGAGGCTCCACATTGTCCCTGGATAGAGACGTGCATGAGGGCCTGTAAACCTGAAGTGTCCATTGTCAGGAAGTGGGTCTATTGTAGTATAGCCCTTAGGCAGGGCAGCCAAAAATTGGGAGGCTCCACATTGTCCCTGGATAGAGACGTGCATGAGGGCCTGTAAACCTGAAGTGTCCATTGTCAGGAAGTGGGTCTATTGTAGTATAGCCCTTAGGCAGGGCAGCCAAAAATTGGGAGGCTCCACATTGTCCCTGGATAGAGACGTGCATGAGGGCCTCAAAACATTGTTCCCATTGCAAAGGAGCGGGTCTCCTGTCGTTGTAATGTCCATTCTGAAAGAATGGGCGAAAAAAATTACCACTGGGAGTATACCTGAAACAAAGGCCTAACTATTGTAACGGTCATCATGGTGGTGCATGGGGAGAAGGAGGAGCAGTCCAGTGATTATCCAAAGTCCAGAAGTGTGTACCCATGGGTGAGTGGAGGTACATGGCAAATTCCCGTTACAAACTTTAAATTCCGCTCTCATTTGCTGGTGGTGTGGTGAAGTCTGGCCCAATCCAACCCTTGTTCATCTTGATCAGAGTCAGCCTATCAGCATTTTCAGTTGACAGGCGGGTGCGTTTATCTGTAATGATTCCACCTGCGGCACTAAAAACACGCTCTGACAAAACGCTAGCGGCAGGGCAGGCCAGGACTTCCAAGGCGTAGAGAGCCAATTCATGCCACGTGTCCACCTTGGATACCCAATAATTGTAAGGCACAGAGGAATGTCGGAGTACAGTTGTTCGATCTGCAAGGTACTCCTTGAGCATCTGGGCAAACTTAGGATTTCTTGTGGCACTACCCCGCACCTCAGGGGCTGTGGTACGTGAGGGGCTGAGAAAACTGTCCCACATCTTAAAGACTGTTCCCCTACCTCTGGCGGATTGGACTTGTGCCCCTCTCGGCTGTACGCCTTGGTTGTCCACTGATTCCTGACCTATGCCGCTAGCGTTTTGTGAGGGGAATGCTTTGCCTACTTCCGTGACTATGGCCTTCCGGAACTGCTGCATTTTGGCTGACCTCTCCGCCTCGGGAATAAGAGACATAAAGTTCTCCTTGTAGCGTGGGTCTAACAGTGTTACCAACCAGTAATGATTGTCAGCTAAGATGTTCTTAACACGAGGGTCACGAGACAGGCAGCTTACCATAAAGTCAGCCATGTGCGCCAGACTCTTAACAGCCAGTACTTCAGTATCCTGACCAACACGATGACTGAACATGCTGTCCTCCTCCTCCTCCTCCTCCTCCTCCTCATCTACCCTGTCCTCTGGCCAGCCACGCTGAACCGAGGATATGACTGGTGTGCATGTCAGATCCTCAATTTGGCCGGAGAGTTGCTCCATGTCTTCATCCTCCTCCTCATCATAGTCCTCCACTGCACGTTGTGATGAGACGAGGCTGGGCTGTGTGTTATCACCCACACCCACTACTGTTTCTTGCTCCAACTCATCGCGCTCCGCCTGCAATGAATCATGTTTGTTTTTGAGCAGAGACCGTTTTAGAAGGCAGAGACGCGGTATGGTGACGCTAATAATGGCGTCCTCACCACTCACCATCTTGGTGGAGTCCTCAAAGTTTTGGAGGATGGTACATAGGTCGGACATCCATCTACACTCCTCAGGTGTTATGTGTGGAGTTTGACCCATTTCCCGACGGCTTAGGTGATGCAGGTACTCAACAACTGCCCTCTTCTGCTCACATATCCTGACCAACATGTGCAGAGTTGAATTCCAATGCGTGGGGACATCACACACCAGTCTGTGAGCCGGAAGATGCAAACGGCGCTGAAAGCCGGCAAGGCCGGCTGAAGCAGTAGGTGACTTTCGAAAATGTGCAGACAGGCGGCGAACTTTTACCAGCAGATCAGACAGCTCTGGGTATGACTTTATAAACCGCTGAACCACGAGGCTGAGCACATGGGCCATGCATGGAACATGTGTCAGCTGGCCTCGCCTCAAAGCCGCCACCAGGTTCCGGCCATTGTCACACACGACCTTTCCTGGCTTTAGGTTCAGAGGTGTGAGCCAGTGATCTGCCTGCTGTTTCAGAGCTGTCCACACCTCTTCTGCATTGTGGGGTTTGTCACCTATGCAGATTAGCTTCAGCACAGCCTGTTGCCGCTTCGCCAAGGCAGTGCTGCAGTGCTTCCAGCTTGGGACTGGTGTGGAGGGTAAAGTGGATGAGGATGCGCAGGAGGAGGAGGAGGCTGAAGAGCATGACATTCCGGAGCTGTAGAGTGTGGGTGAAACCCTGACTGAGGTAGGGACTGCAAACCTTGGTGTGTGAAGGACGTGTTCCGTCCCTCGCTCAGACTGGGTCCCAGCTTCCACAATATTAACCCAGTGTGCCGTCAACGAGATGTAGCGGCCTTGCCCACAAGCACTTGTCCACGTGTCTGTGGTTAGGTGGATTTTGGCCGAAACAGCGTTGTTCAGGGCACGTGTGATGTTTTGTGACACGTGGTTATGCAATGCGGGGACGGCACACCGGGAGAAATAGTGGCGGCTGGGGACCGAGTAACGTGGGAAAGCTGCCGCCATCAGGTCGCGGAATGCTTCTGTCTCCACCAGCCTAAAAGGCAACATTTCCAGCGCAAGCAGTCGCGAAATGTTAGCATTTAGAACTGTGGCATGTGGGGCGTTGGCAGTGTATTTGCGCCTGCGTTCAAAGGTTTGCTGAATGGATAACTGAACGCTGCGCTGGGACAAGGACGTGCTTGATGATGGTGTTATTTCTGTGTAGGCAACTGCAGGTGCAGGACCGGAGGAGGCTTGTTCGCAGGCAGCATGGACAGGGGATTGGCTTGCATGCACAACAAGCGAAGACGTAGCAGTGACATCAGCAAGCACTGCTCCTCGACTCTGTTGTACTTCCCACAAAGTCGGGTGCTTGGCTGACATGTGCCTGATCGTGCTGGTGGTGGTCAGGCTGCTAGTTTTGGTACTCCTGCTGATGCTGGCACGGCAGGTGTTGCAAATGGCCTTTTTAGAATCATCTGGAGCCAACTTAAAAAACTGCCAGACTCGGGAAGACCTAACATTTGTACAGGCACCTTGTGTCGTGTTGTTGTTCCGGGGAACGGTTGCCTGACTTCTGCCTGGAGCCACCACCCTGCTTCTTACTGCCTGTTGGGATGCCTGTTGGGATGCCTCCCTCCCCCTGTGCACTGCTGTCCTCGCTCTGCATATCCTCCTGCCAGGATGGGTCAGTTACTGGATCATCCACCACGTCGTCTTCCTCTTCTGCACCCTGCTCCTCCTCCTGACTTCCTGACAATTGTGTATCATCATCGTCCACCCCTTGTTGAGACACGTTGCCAACTTCGTGAGAACGTGGCTGCTCAAATATTTGGGCATCTGTACATACGATCTCCTCATGACCCACTTCAACATGAGCTGGCGAGAGGCCAGAATGTGCGAATGGAAACGTGAACAGCTCTTCCGAGTGTCCAAGTGTGGGATCAGTAATGTCCGAGGACGTGTACTCAGCCTTGTAGTAGGAAGGAGGATCAGGTTCTGAAATGTGCGGTGCAGTATCACGGCTACTGACACTTGACCGTGTGGAAGACAGAGTGTTTGTGGTGGTGCCAATCTGACTGGAAGCATTATCCGCTATCCAACTAACAAGCTGTTGACACTGGTCTTGGTTCAAGAGCGGTGTACTGCTGCGGTCCCCAAGAATTTGGGACAGGACGTGCGAGCGAGTAGATGTGGCCCTTTGTTGTGGCGAAATTAGAGCTTGCCCACGACCTCGGCCTCTGCCTGCACCACCATCACGTCCACTTCCTTGTTCGTTGCCAACGCCCTTGCGCATTTTGCAATGCTGTGCTGACGTGTATTCACTAGACTTGTGCGTTATATCCAAGTTTGTGCAAAACGCACACAAGTGCACCTGTACGCTGCCACCGACAGGCACACACATGCGGTTTTTAAATGCAAGCACGGACGCACTAAGAATCTAACAGGTTTTTAGGAGCGACAATTACTGAGAAGTCTGACACTATCAGACACTGCTGACTGACGTGTATTTTTCACTAGACTTGTGCGTTATATAATAGTTTGTGCAAAACGTGCACCTGTACGCTGCCACCGACAGGCACACACGTGCGGTTTTTAAATGCAAGCACGGACGCACTAAGAACCTAACAGGCTTTTAGGAGTGACAATTACTGAGAAGTCTGACACTATCAGACACTGCTGACTGACGTGTATTATTCACTAGACTTGTGCGTTATATAATAGTTTGTGCAAAACGTGCACCTGTACGCTGCCACCGACAGGCACACACGTGCGGTTTTTAAATGCAAGCACGGACGCACTAAGAACCTAACAGGTTTTTAGGAGCAACAATTGCTGAGAAGTCTGACACTATCAGGACTGTTTTAGACTGTGTATGCCAGCCCCAGATATGATGAAGGCTGGTATACGGTCACCACTAGGAATGGCTATATACCCTGCCTGCCTGCCTGCCTGTATACTGCTACAATAGTCCTGACAAGGACTCTTCTGGTCACTAGCCTGTATTACGACCTGGCTATACCCTGCCTGTATACAGCAACAATAGTCCTGAGAAGGACTCTGCTACTGTACTCCGACCTGGCTATACCCTGCCTGCCTGTATACAACTATAATAGTCCTGAGAAGGACTTCTGGTCACACTGTTTGCAGCCCTGCTACGGAAATAACTATAAAGGGCTGCAAACCTTTCCCTGAAGCAGCAACACTCTCCCTGCACTGACTGTCTGGATGGCTGTGAGCAGAGCACAGCGCGCTCGCCGGTATAAAGGCTCGGTCATGCTGTGCAGGCTGGCCAATCACTGCAATTCCACAACTAACAGGGCTGTGGCATTGCAGTGGTCTGCCAGCCAATCCCTGCATGAGGGCTGGCTCTCAAAAGAGCGCCAACATGCAGGGATGAAGACCACGAGTACAGCACGAGTATCGCGAGATTACTCGGTCCCCGCCGAGTAGCCCGAGTACAGTGATACTCGTGCGAGTACCGAGTAGTAACAAGCATACTCGCTCATCACTACTCATGAACCATGTGAAAGGAACTTCTCCAACCTATTCAGGAAGAAAGAACACCACAAGTCCTTTGTCCATTTATTCGCACAAGAGATGCATTTGGGTGTTTCTTGCAATGTATTATTGCATCTTTATTTTTTTACATGGAGTTGAGGCAAAGCTGAGAATTGCAAGCCACAGTCACTTCTCCCTCCCTGCTTAAGTTGATTAAATGGGTTTTTAGTGCCACCAGGGACATAATAACTAATAGTTGCAGCCACCTATCAAATGAAAATGCTGACAGGCTGACTGTTCTCAAAATGAAAAAGGCCCGATTTGGTCCCAACATCTTAAGCCCAGTGGATGACATAAAGCCAATTCAAATGTTTTGTTTTTTTCTTCTGATGTATTTCCATGCACCCATTCCCACCCCAAAAAGGGTATACAGTTCATAGTTTATTTTTTTCCAGCTCCTTCTACTTCTTCTCCTTCACCTCATCAACAGGGCTATCATGCGGCCCTCACTCAAAACTTTTACAAGGCCATCAGGAGACCTTTAGTCATAAATTTTACTTGCCACAGACGTGAGATATATTAAAGTTTTACAGGCCGCATTTACAGCTCTATCCATGCTTAAGTTGAATCTGTGGGTTTTTAATGCCGCTTCGGGCTTCATAACTGATAAGCGGATCTGCATGTCAACTGAAAATGCTTACAGACTGTTCTCTAGATGAAAAATACAGGATTGTCCCCAACTTCTCAACCCCACTGGATGACAGCAGCGTAACATAAGGCCAATTCAAATGTTCTTTTTCTTTCTTGTGAATTCTTACGCATCCCTTCAAACTCAAAAAATGGTATAAAGTTCATGTTTTTTTGTTTTTCTTGTCATCCTCCACCATATCCACAACATGTGGCACTCACTCATAATTTTTAGAGAGCCAGCAGGCCGGCCCCAGTCATTATTTTTAGAGAGTGATCAGGTGGCTCTCACTCAATTTTTAGAGGCCCAGCAGCCGACCTATACTCATAATATTTTGTGGGCCAGTAGCCAGCCCATGGAACTTGTTTTCCATCTGCCACTATTTTTCCTGGTGTGCCATCACTCCCTTACACTAGCATTTGTCCCATAATATCACCCATGTCATCACCCATGCAGTTATTGTTAAAGTCCACTTAACCACCAAAATGTTGACAAGTGCTTCTGGCCATGGATGCAACATTTGCCTGTCGGAACACCAGGTGAACCTAGTGATGGCCAGAACAGAGTCGGTCCCAGAGATGAAACACATAGGCTTTTAGTTCCATCACAGTTTCCCCCACCTCCTACACTAGTTGCTGCACCCCCTTATCCACATCTTTGATTTGTCATCTCCAAGCACATTGTCCATACAAGTTGCAAGCTGTATGCACTGCAGCATTGCCTCAGAGACGCAGCAACAGGCTATAGTAAAACTAACTTCCTTAGATAACAAACAACACACTACTACGAAGTTGTTGAAGGTATGACAGACCAGATAGAAGCATGACTCATGCTGCTTAAGGCTCAGTCACACACAACGACTTACCAGCGATCCCGAAAACAATGCGACCTGATAGGGATCGCTGGTAAGTTGCTGAGAGGTCGCTGGTGAGATGTCACACAGTCAGACCTTACCAATGATGCAGGAACGATACAGGTCGCAGTAGCGACCTGTATAACGATCTCAGCAGTCACTGTGACCCTGTCACACAGTGTCAAACACAGCGATGCGTCCTGCCCAGCAGGACATCGGCTTTGAAGAAAATGGCCTGGACCATTCTACAACGACTAGCGACCTCAAAGCAGGGGCCTGATCGCTGGTAGATGTCACACATAACGAGATCGCTAACCGGATCGCTACTGCGCCACAGAAACCGTGACTCAGCAGCGATCTCGCTAGCGATCTCGTTATGTGTGACGGTGCCTTTAGTCAACAACCAAGCATTGTCATGTGTGATAATGGCTGTAACCTGGTGGCAGCTCTAAAGCTAGGCAAGCTTGCACATGTACCAGACCTGGCTGAAATGCTCAGCTTAGTGGGTCAGCGCTTTCTGAAAATTCACCCAGCTTTGCCTTGAAATGGTAAGCTCCATGTGTGCCCCATTTACGTCCCCCAGCTTTTCCTATTATCCTCACGTTATATACATTTTGGCCAATACTGATTACTGGTTGTTCACCCACACTAGAAGGAGAACATCTCATCTCTCCTTTCTGAGGTGAAGAGGGCTGGTAAAATGATGCAATACCAGAAGGCCATAGTTTATCAATTCGTACAAAAATTTCCCAGCCGACAAAGTTAGTGGTAGATGTCAAATTAACTTGAGCAACCAAAGAGTAGAGATAAGGAAGACATATACCAGGTCCAACAAAGGCAAGGCTACACTATCAATGGTCTGGGGCAATTTTATTAGATCCTCTGAAGTGCAAGGCGCTGACATCCAGGCTAGTCTTATAAGGAGGGAAACGTTTATGAAGATGGTGAAGCAGTACCTAGCAGATCACACCAGTGTCCTCCATCACTCCTCTGTGCTGTACAATTATTGGATATCCAAGTTAGACATGTGGCATAAACTGTCCCTCTTTGCAATAGAAATGCTGGCCTGGCCTGTCGCTCGTGTTTTGTCAGTAGGGTTTTAATTTTTCCAGGGGGCATAATAACTGATCAACTGATAATGCTGACAGGCCAACACTATCCCTTCTCCAGCATTGTTCCTTACACTAAAAGCAGCTATGAGCGGCATTATTAGAGAATAGAATAGATTTTTTTTACTAGCAGCAGCAAGGTCTGTATGACCAGAATCCCTGAATACAGGCCTCTAATACACTTCCCTTCTCGATCAACTTTGCTTACACTAAATGCAGCTAAGAGAGATAGATGTCTTTTTACATAGCAGCAGCAAGGTCTGTAAGGCTACAATCTTTGCCTACAGGCCGATAATACACTATCCTTCCTCCATGAGCTTAACCCTACACTAAAAGCATTTAATGGCAGTATTATTAGAGAATAGAGTGTTTATGTAGCAGCAGCAAGATTTGTAAGGCTAGAATCTCTGGTTACATGCCTCTAATACACTATCCCGTCTTCAGCAGATTACCCTACATTAAATGCATCTAAAGGCTGCGTTACACCAGACAATCTATTGTGCGATAGATCGTCGGGGTCACGGTTATTGTGACGCACATCCGGCATCGCTGGCAATGCCGGCCTGTGTGACACCTCCTAGCGACGCAGTATCGCTCACAAATCGTGAGTCGTGTACTGGTCGCTAGGTTCCATAATATCGTTTAATTTAGTTGTTCATCGTTTCCGTGGTAGCACACACTGCTCCGTGTGACTCCCCGGGAACGATGAACAGCAGCTCACCTGCGTCACGCGGCCGCTGCCGGCTATGTGAAGGAAGGAGGTGGGCGGGATGTTTACGTCCCGCTCATCTCCACCCCTCCGCTTCCATTGGCCGGCGGCTGTGTGACGTTGCTGTGACGCCGAACGTCCCTCCCACTCCAGGAAGTAGACGTTCGCCGCCCACAGTGTGGTCGCACGAGAGGTAAGTACGTGTGATGGGGGGTTACCGACTTTGTGCGACACGGGCAGCGATTTGCCCGTGACGCAAAAAGGACGGGGGCGGGTACGATCGATTGTGAAATTGCACAATCGGTCGTACCGTGTAAAGCAGCCTTAAGAGTGGTATTATTAGAGAACAGACTAGATATTTTTTGGTAGCAACAGCAAGGTCTGTAAGGCTAGAATATCTGCCTAAATGCCTCTAATACACTATCCCAGCAGCTTGTCCTGCACTAAATGCAGCTAAGAGTGGTATTAACCTACCTCCACTTAAAAAGTAAAGTCCATTATGTATCAACATCAGAATCAGGCACTGTTCGACCTAACAGTGAGCCCACAAATTCATATCCAGTGAGGAAGAAAAGAAAACAGGTGGCACTCCCCCTTAGTAAAAAAAAAAACCTTCTTTATTTCATCCAAAAATTAAAATCACAGGTAAGGGATGTGGGAGACGTCTCGGAAGGCGGTTTCATGCACAGCAGCACCTCATCAGGTTCTAACGTCAAGACCCAACAAGGCACTGCTGTGCGCAAAATGGTCACCATAATCTGAGACATCTCCCGCATGCCGCCCCTATGGTTTTAATTTTTGAATAAAATAAAGAATTTTTTTTACTAAGGGTAAGTGCCACCTGTTTTCTTTTCTTCCTTACTGGTTATTAGACAATAGTATAGATATTTTACATAGCAGCAGCAAGTTCTGTAAGGCTAGAATCTCTGCCTACATGTATCTAATACATTATCCTTTCTCTAGCAGCTTGCCCTACACTAAATGCAGCTAAAGGCTGCTTTACACCACACAATCTATCGTGCGATAGATCGTCGGGGTCACGGTTTTTGTGACGCACATCCGGCATCGCTGGCAATGCCGGCCTGTGTGACACCTCCTAGCGACGCAGTATCACTCTCAAATCGTGAGTCGTGTACTGCTCGCTAGGTTCCATAATATCGTTTACTTTAGTTGTTCATCGTTTCCGGGGTAGCACACGCCGCTCCGTGTGACACCCCGGGAACGATGAACAGCAGATCACCTGCGTCACGCGGCCGCAGCCGGCCATGTGAAGGAAGGAGGTGGGCGGGATGTTTACGTCCTGCTCATCTCCGCCCCTCTGCTTCCATTGGCCAGCGGCCGTGTGACATCGCTGTGACGCCGAACGTCCCTCCCACTCCAGGAAGTGGACGTTCGCCGCCCACAGCGAGGTCGCATGAGAGGTAAGGATGTGTGATGGGGGTTACCGACTTTGTGCGCCACAGGCAGCGATTTGCCTGTGACGCAAAAAGGACGGGGGCGGGTTCGATCGATTGTGAAATCGCACAATCGGTCGTACCATGTAAAGCAGCCTTAAGAGTGGTATTATTATGTGATAGAATTTTTTTTTCTAAGGTAGCAGCGATAATGCAGGCGTCACATGAGACGATCTATCGTGCGATGCATCGTTGGGGTCATGGTTCTGTGACGCACATCCGGCATCGTTCAAGACATCGTCTCGTGTGACACCTCCGAGCGACACAGAATTGGTCACAAATCGGGAGTCGAGTACACATCGCTTATTTTTAAAAATTGTTTATTTTTCATGGTGCCGGTTGTTCATCGTACCCGGGGTAGCACACATCGCTACATGTGACACCCCGGGAACGATGAAGACAGCTTACCTGCATCCCGCGGCACCCGCTGGCTATGTGGAAGGAAGGAGGTGGGCGGCATGTTTACGTCCCACTCACATCCGCTTCTATTGTCCGGCGGCTGTGTGACGTCGCTGTGACGCCGAACGTTCCTCCCCCTTCAGGAAGAGGATGTTCGCCGCCCACAGCGAGGTCGCTCTGCAGGTAAGTAGGTATGACGGTGGTTTAACGACTTTGTGCGACACAGGCAGCGATTTGCCCATGACGCATAAACGACGGGGGCGGGTACGATCACTCGTGCAATCGCACGATAGATCATACCGTGTGATACCCGCATAAGGTTTGTAAGGCTACAATCCCTGCCTACATACCTCTGGTACAGTATCCCTTCTACAGAATCTTGACCTACACTAAATGCAGCTAATAGTGGTATTATTAGAGAAAAGAATAGATCTTTTAAGCAGCAAAAGCAAGGTCTGTAAGGTTAGAATCCATGCCCACATGCCTCTAATACACTATTCCTTCTCCAGCAGCTTTCCATACACTAAATGCAGCTAAGAGTGTGCTACTATACACGTGTATGCATAAACTCTAAGGCATATTGTTGAATAGCTATCAATAGAACAACATTTGACAATATTAGTTTAATGTATGGTAGGTCCCTATTTCCTCAAAGAATTCTAATGACTAGTGAGCTCTCACTTTTGGTTTAAATTGGATGAATGCAATCCAATAAAATAAGTGTTTGCAAATGGACCAATGTTACTCAACGAAGCAGTGCAGATCTGTTTTTCTATTCTCAGCTGCATTTGGCATAAGAAAAAAAATCACAGCATGCTAAATAGGAATCCAAAATCATTACAGTGCGAGAAAGAAATCTGATGCCATATGAACTTATCAATGTAGCATCCAATTTTTACGGATACATTACTATTCTGTAAGTTGGGGAATAAAAGGGTCCTGTAAAAGATTAATAGCTGCTGAGTAGAGATGAGTGAATTCGTAGAAGTTTGGGTTCGCCAGGTTCATCCAGCTTTTAGATAAAGTTAAGTTCAGAACCTGGACTTGAAGTGAGGTACATCCTGGTGCCCGAACCCAATTGTAAGTCAATGATTGGGCAGTTCGGCTCTCTGCCCACAATACAGCGAGGCATAAACAGAGGGCAGGAGACTCTATGGTTTTTTTTGGGGTTTTTTTGCATACTACATCCAATAATGCTGATTTTACCTCCAGTGTGAGCCATTCAGAGACTGCAAGCAGATCACATTGTGCTGAAAACCGTGCGTACTCGAGCGCAGTGATTCTCGATTGAATGATTATTAGGGATGATCGAATATCGACGAATAGGTCGCCGCTATGCGAATATTTGATGCGCAATGTAAGTCTAAGGGAAACACGAATAGTTGCTATTCGGCAACAATTCGGGTTTTCCATAGACTTACAATGCGCATCGAATATTCGCAAATAGTCGAATAGCGGCAACCTATTCGTCGAATATGGGCGTAGCCGAATGTTTGAGGTATTCAGTCATCCATATTGATTATGTACCGCATCCAAACTGGGAGCTTAGAAACTGAATTTTTATGAAAATTCTGCATTTGGTATCGACCCCAAACTTTACAGTTTGGGTTCACTCATCTCTACTGCTGAATAAAAAAAAAAGTGGAATGCATAAGTACAGCACACAGATACCAAGTGAGAAAAAAAATCGTCTCACTTTTCTGGCAGAGAATGGAACGGATTATTAAATGCTCATGTGAATCCAGGCTTAAACAGTGAATAATCAGAGCAGGCGATATTACCACAAAAGTCATATAAGGACGATCATAGTGAAATTTAATAGATCATTTATAAAATGAAGAAAATGAAATATGCAGAACTAGCAACACTTTTTACTGCTTAATCTCAAAGACCAGGAAGCAGCTAAATAAATGTAAAAATAACACAAAATTGGTGCTAGATTCTTATTTTAAATAAATACCTGTCATGAATTTTTTCTTTAAAGCTTCATTTACCACAATCCATTCCTCAGCAGCACTCCTATGGTTCGATTTTAATTAAAATGCTTGTTATTCTCGGATATATTATTTCTCTCTGAGCATTATTTTCTGCTTTGTTTGTAACCTGTAATGTAGTCTACATTATTTTTTTGTACAGTACATTTCTTTTATGCTGCTGCCTCCGCAAGGGAACCTCACAGTATGTGATTCCAATGAAAAAATTGATTTGGGACTGCTATCTTCTGTTTTATGATCACGGCTGTTAATAATGTGCATAGGAGTTCATACCTCTTGGCGATGTCTGCATGTTATAATTTATACATGCTATAGCATTGTTATTTTTATTAATGAACATATAAACCCCGCCGAAGGGACCTCCAAACCATATTTTTCAAAAGCTGATTGCGTGTGCGTTACATTTCAGATGCATCTTCCGCTGCTACAGTATCTCTCAATACTAGTATGTCATTTAAATGGACAGCGGCATATCATTATATAGTGGATGGCTGCTATTGAGAGAATGAAAGCAAAGGGGAAATGAATGCTTAGTGGAAGAACAGAAGAGCAATTTCCAGTACGGCAGCGAGTCCTTCTACACTGATAGCTGCATTCCCAAACACTTTCTTCAATCCTTGAAAAAAGTCATGGAGAATTGGAAGTTATTGATAATTTTACCTTTGATGTTGTTGGAATGATTTAGATAGATTGCAGCCTATATTCATGCTAAGTTTCCATTCGCGAGCTTATAATGTATATATTTCTTAGGCGAAGATAATTCAAGGATATGTACAAAAAGACACAAATTGTTTCTTTGAAGATCTGAAATAGCTCCTAACTTGGATGAAAGGCTTTGAATCCATTGGGCTGAATTTTTATCACTGGCTTTAAGTACATAACCTATCCCAAAACACAACATAGTGAGTGCTTTCTTTAGTGGTCTAACAGTACATTGGTTTTATTGGTGTAAAATAGATTATACATCTGATTGCTATTTTAAGGCTTTTTTACACGCAGCGACATCGCTAGCGGTGTAGCTCGTGAAAGCACCCGCCCCCGTTGTTTGTGCATCATGGGCAAATCGCTGCCCGTGGCGCACAATATCGCTATGCCCCGTCACATGTACTTACCTTCCAAGCAACGTCGCTGTGGCCAGCGAACAGCCTCTTTTCTAAGGGAGCGGTTTGTGCGGTGTCACAGCGACGTCACACAGCAGGCGTCCAATAGAAGCAGAGGGGTGGAGAGCAGCCGCTGGAAAGACACACCCACCTTGTTGCCGAAGGACGCAGGTACGGTGTTGTTCGTCATTCCTGGGGTGTCACACTTAGCGATGTGTGCTGCCTCAGGAACGACGAACAACCTGCATCCAGCACCAGCAACGACATTTGGGAAATGGACGACGTGTCAACAATCAACAATTTGGTTAGTATTTTACATCGTTAGCGGTTGCTCGTAGGTGTCACACGCAACAACGTCGCTAACGAGGCCGGATGTGCGTCACGAATTCCGTGACCCCGACGACATATAGTTAGTGATGTTGTTGCGTGTAAAGCCACCTTTAGTGCATTAACTTGTGGTTTGAGATGCAGAAAACAGAGCAAGTGAAATGGCCCAAAATTACAGAGAAATAATGAACAACGATACCAAATAAGAAACAAATTAAAAAAAAGTACATGAAATTTTTAGTTTGGATCAAGTTGGGTTTGTCAACCATGCTATTGGCCGGTTTACACTGGAAAATAATAGGGAACAAGCATTCTGAGGACCACTCATTTCCTGATTTTCAACCTGTCAAAAAAGGTGGGCAATCTCCTGATGAATGAACAAAATATTATTTTCTACGGTGAAATTATATATCATACAATATGCTGCGGAGAACCTGATTTTCTGTACACACAAAATTATCATATTTCGGGTTTGCTGACATCTGTGTATAAATACAAATATATTTGTTCTTCTGCAACTTTTTCCTCAGCAGAAATTGCATCATGCTGCGTATGGCCGTGTACAGTCATATGAAAAAGTTTGGGCACCCCTATTAATGTTAACCTTTTTTCTTTGTAACAATTTGGGTTTTTGCAACAGCTATTTCAGTTTCATATATCTAATAACTGATGGACTGAGTAATATTTCTGGATTGAAATGAGGTTTATTGTACTAACAGAAAATGTGCAATCTGCATTTAAACAAAATTTGACCGGTGCAAAAGTATGGCCACCCTTATCAATTTCTTGATTTGAACACTCCTAACTACTTTTTACTGACTTAATGAAGCACTAAATTGGTTTTGTAACCTCATTGAGCTTTGCACTTCATAGACAGGTGTATCCAATCATGAGAAAAGGTATTTAAGGTGGCCACTTGCAAGTTGTTCTCCTATTTGAATCTCCTATGAAGAGTGGCATCATGGGGTCTTCAAAACAACTCTCAAATGATCTGAAAACAAAGATTATTCAACATAGTTGTTCAGGGGAAGGATACAAAAAGTTGTCTCAGAGATTTAAACTGTCAGTTTCCACTGTGAGGAACATAGTAAGGAAATGGAAGAACACAGGTACAGTTCTTGTTAAGCCCAGAAGTGGCAGGCCAGGAAAAATATCAGAAAGGCAGAGAAGAAGAATGGTGAGAACAGTCAAGGACAATCCACAGACCACCTACAAAGACCTGCAGCTTCATCTTGCTGCAGATGGTGTCAATGCGCATCGGTCAACAATACAGCGCACGTTGCACAAGGAGAAGCTGTATGGGAGAGTGATGTGAAAGAAGCCGTTTCTGCAAGCAAGCCACAAACAGAGTCGCCTGAGGTATGCAAAAGCACATTTGGACAAGCCAGTTACATTTTGGAAGAAGGTCCTGTGGACTGATGAAACAAAGATTGAGTTGTTTGGGCGTACAAAAAGGCGTTATGCATGGAGGCAAAAAAACACGGCATTCCAAGAAAAGCACTTGCTACCCACAGTAAAATTTGGTGGAGGTTCCATCATGCTTTGGGGCTGTGTGGCCAATGCCGGCACCGGGGATCTTGTTAAAGTTGAGGGTCGCATGGATTCAACTCAGTATCAGCAGATTCTTGACAATAATGTGCAAGAATCAGTGACGAAGTTGAAGTTACGGAGGGGATGGATATTTCAGCAAGACAATGATCCAAAACACTGCTCCATATCTACTCAGGCATTCATGCAGAGGAACAATTACAATGTTCCGGAATGGCCATCCCAGTCCCCAGACCTGAATATCATTGAACATCTGTGGGATGATTTGAAGTGTGCTGTCCATGCTCGGTGACCATCAAACTTAACTGAACTGGAATTGTTTTGTAAACAGGAATGGTGAAATATACCTTCATCCAGGATCAAGGAACTCATTAAAAGCTACAGGAAGCGACTAGAGGCTGTTATTTTTGCAAAAGGAGGATCTACAAAATATTAATGTCACTTTTATGTTGAGGTGCCCATACTTTTGCACTGGTCAAATTTTGTTTAAATGCAGATTGCACATTTTCTGTTAGTACAATAAACCTCATTTCAATCCAGAAATATTACTCAGTCCATCAGTTATTAGATATATGAAACTGAAATAGCTGTTGCAAAAACCCAAATTGTTATAAAGAAAAAAGGTTAACATTAATAGAGGTGCCCAAACTTTTTCATATGACTGTATATTACATGAGACTCGTCAATGCAATTCAATGGGTTCGAGAAAAAAAATCAGACCATCTATAATGTTGAGGGTGCCTGAAGCCACCATTCAACAAACCTTGCCAGAAAAGGAAGCATAGTGAGAAACTCTGGCAGAAAAAATGGAGGAGGAATGATGGTCCAGTTAGTGAGTATTGCTTTCATTTGTGTTTTCCTTCTTACATCTAAACCCTTTAACGACTGAGCATTTTTTGTTTTTGAGCTATTTTTTTATCCTCTTTCGTCCAAAAGCCATATTTTTTATTTTGCCATCGTTATCGTTGATGAGTTATACTTTTGAATAACACCATCTATTTTGTCATCAGATGTAATTGTAATCCGGGACAAAATTCAAAGTGTAGCAAAATAAAAAAGTTATATTCTGATATCGTTTTTTGGGTTCTTTGTTTACAGCATTCATTATACCATAAAACTGACCTGGCACTATAATTCTCCAGGTCAGTACAATTACATAGATACCACATTTATATAGTTTTTGTTTTATTTAACTAGTGATATTATTTAAGAACATTTTGAAAAATAGAAAATCTTGCATCTGTCGCAATTTTCCTGGAGCCGTGACATTTTACATTTTTGGGATAAGTGGCTGTATGAGGACTTGTTTTCTGCACCCCAATCTATTGTTTTTATTGATAATATATTGGGGAATATATAATGTTTTTATTGACAGTTAATACATTTTTTTCTGTTTTTGCTGCGGTTGAAAAACTGCATCGCCGGTGTTTTTTTTTTTCTTATTCTGCTGTCTACTATTTGGATTCATTTATTTTTATAATTTTGATGGATCGGACATTTATGAATGCACCAATACAATATATGTGTATTTTTATTTTTTTATTTCTTAATTTTTTCATACTATCTTTTCTACTTTTACTGTATTTAATTGCTTTAAGAGATTTGAACCTTCAATGGTCTGATCACATGTTGTACAGTTGAAACCAGAAGTTTACATACACTACCTAAAAAGACACATATGCATGTTTTTCTCACTATCTGACATGAAATCAGAATAAACCTTTCTTGTTTTATGCCAATTAGGCAAAATTATTTATATTTGCCAAATGCCAGAATAATGAGAGAGAGAATGTTTTAAGGCATTTTTATTTCTTTCTTCAAAGTCAAAGTTTACATGCATTTGATTAGTATTTGGTACCATTGCCCTTAAACTGTATGACTTTGGTCAAACATTTTGATATCCTTCCACTAGCTTCTCGCAATAGTTGGTAGGAATTTGGGCCCATTCATCTTGACAGAACTGGAGTAACTAAGCCATTGTAGGTCGCCTTGTTGCACCTGCTTTTGCAGCTTTTCCCATAAATTTTCAATAGGATTGAGATCAGGGATATGTGATTGCCACTCCAAAATATTGACTTTGTTATCCTTAAGCCACTTTGTAACCAGTTTAGCAGTATGGTCCCGGTCATTGTCCATTTCCACCTAAGCTGTAAGTTCCTGGCTGATGCCTTGAGATGTTGCTTCATTATTGCCACATAATCTTCTTTCCTCATGATGCCATCTATTTTTTGAAGTGCAGCAGTCTCTCCTGCAGCATAGCAAGCCCACAACATGATGCTGCCAACCCCATATTTGAAAGTTGGGATGGTGTTATTAGGCTTTAAAGCTTCTCTCTTTTACCTCAACAATGACCTTAACAATGGTCATTATGGTCAAACAGTTTAATTTTAGTTTGGTTAGGCCACAAGGCATTTCTCAAAAAATTAAGGTCTTTCTTCCTGTGTGCATTTGTAAACATTAAAATGCATCCACAGATGTGTCACTAATTAACTCAGATGTTGCCAATAAACATCAAAACTTTCCAAAGATATGACATCGTCATATGGGCTGTTTCATATTGTTTCATGGCATAGTACTCAGTGTATGTAAACTTTTGACTTTGCAAAAAGTAATAAAAATGCTTTAAAATATTCTCTCTCTCTCTCTTTCTCTCTCTTTCCCTCTCATTATTCTGGCATTTGGCAAATATAAAGAATTTTGGTTCCTAATTGACCTAACACAGGAAACCTTTATTCTGATTTCATGTCAGATAGTGAGAAAAACATGCAGATGTGTGTTTCTAGATAGTGTATGTAAACTTTTGATTTTAGCTGTATAAACAACACTACCACAGCATTGCTGTATGTAGAAGAAATCACAGTCTCCTTTAAAGACCAGCCATGAGCTGGTTTTCACTGGAGCACTGTGAGGGCAGACAGAGGGGTCATCAGCAGACCCCTGGCTGTCAGGATAACATATTGGCGTCCTGCGATTACATCTCGGACGAGCCAATGATGGGTCAGAAAAGCGCATCCCCCTGCTAGTGCACATTAAATGCCCCTGTCAGAGATTGACAGTGGCATTTAACTCTGGAATGCTCTGCCACAATATATCAGACTCTCGCCTACCTTGACAAGCTTTAAAAGGAACCTGAAGACCCTCCTCTTCCGACAAGCCTACAACCTGCCGTTACCCGCAGTCTGATATAACGCTGAACAACCAGCTCTACCCTAACCTACTGTATCCTCATCTATTCCTTGTAGACTGTGAGCCCTCGCGGGCAGGGACCTCTATCCTCCTGTACCGGTCTGTGCCTTGTATTGTTTATGATTATTGTACTTGTCCCTATTATGTATACCTCTTTCACATGTAAAACACCATGGAATAAATGGCGCTATAATAATAAATACTGATAATGATAATAATGAAGTTTGCAACCATGGGTGAAGCATTGTTCCAAACGCAACTGTTAGAGCCAGGTGAAAAGTGAATAATTCAGCCTTCATCTGCAGGGAACGTTTTGGGCTCAAACTGCTAGCCCACATCAAAGGCAGGGAGTCAATTTATGATGTGCATAGCACATCATAAGTCATTAATGAGTTAAACCAACCTTGGCCAGTTAAAAGGAATCTGACAATAGGATCCACCCTCCTCATCAGTCTATATCAGCATTCAGGTCATAGATTGTTGAAGAAAATGCTTCCTTGATATCTGAGATCTGATGTTTTCTTCCACATAAATCCACATTTTTCTGATAAGTAAATGTAACATTAAAGGGATACCTAAGCTGCAATCCCTAGCACATGATGTAAGAGACATGGCTTTATCAGGGGAACTATACTTCATTTTTAAATGGAGCTATTTGCTAATATTAATTATTATTATTATTATTATTATTATACATCTACTACATATTGGGATAATATCTTATAGATTCGAGTAACCCTTCAAGCTCTATGAGCCAGACAGAGATCTGCATGAAAATATGCCTCCAGTGTTTATTGTAAATAAAATGAAACATTACCAGTGTGAGTTATGTCATGGCTGACACTTTGCTCTCCTACTCATACACAGCTCAACAACAAGATCAGAACTAACAGAAAACAGCAAAACTAACACAGAACAGCAAAGCTAACTCAGTACAACAGAATTGGTTTGTCTCATTCCAAACATTTGCAGCTGCTGTCCTCAGCTTCCATCTCACAGGCAGCCAGTGTGGGGGAAGGGCAGTACAGCAGAGCTGACAGCTCTGTGGGAGGATAACTGCAAATGTTCATGTTATGTTTGTAGGGAGACAAAGTTAAACTCTGCTGCACTGTGTTGGCTATTCTCAGGCACAGCTGTGCAGCGGAACTACCAGCACTATGAGAGGACAAATGCCACTGCAAATGTTTGTAAGGAGACAAAGTTCACCTCTGCTACACTGTGTTAGCTCTGTGTTAGTTCTCCTGTCCTGTTAGCTCTGCTGTACTGTGTTACCTCTGCTGTACTGTGTTTCTTCTGCTTTACTGTGTTACCTCTGCTGTACTGTTACCTCTGCTGTACTATGTTACTTTTGCTATGCTGTGTTACCTCTGCTGTACTGTGTTACCTCTGATGTACTGTGTTGCTTCTGCTATACTGTCTTACCTCTGCTGTACTGTCTTACGTCTGCTGTGCTGTGTTACATCTGCTGTACTGTTTTACCTTTGCTGTACTTGTGTCACCTCTGCTATACTGTGTCACCTCTGCTGTACTGTGTTACCTCTGCTGCACTGTTACCTCTGCTGTACTGTGTTACTTCTGCTGTACTGTCTTACCTCTGCAATACTGTGTTACCTCTGCTGTACTGTGTTGCTTCTGCTGTACTGTGTTACCTCTGCTTTACTGTGTTACATCTGCTGTACTCTGTTACCTTTACTGTACTGTGTCACCTCTGCTGTACTCTGTTAACTATGATATACTGTGTCACTTCTGCTGTACTCTGTTACCTATGCTGTACTGTGTCACCTCTCCTGTACTGTTTTACCTCTACTATATATACTGTACAAATTAAAAAAATTTGATTTCTCTGGAATAAAATATCGTATCACATATATCAAAGTATCCTTTCATTCAACTTTCTATGGCCAACATGCTCATATAAAAAAATTAGGAGGTTTCATCCTAACACCATATTCCCTATAAATAGAATTTATTAGTCATGAAGAACGTCTTTCATTTTTAACACTTTAAGTTCCTCATTAAAACCAACCTAATAATAAAGCATAAAGAGGAGAGTAAGAAGGCTGTATCTAATGTAATAGACATCTCGAGTCACCTCAAGAAAACCCCTTCACTTCTTTTTATGTTTATTTGACTAATAGTCAAATTTCTGCATATTATTTTTTGTGTAATGGCTTATTTTCTAAACGAGAACTGTCTTCTGTTCTCCTTTTACATATAACAATGATATTATCCACAACACAATTGCATTGTGCAATTTATAAGAAATAATGATATGTCTTCCTGAAAAAAAAGTGTACAGTCAACGCTCTTGACAATAATGTAGGCAGATTGTTCCCAGTGCCAGCAGCTGGAGGGAACATAGTAAAGGCATCTGCCTGTTTAAACAATTAATTTAAAATGTACAATAGCAACAGAGTGAAACTTCTGCAAACAATCCAGTGATTAGTGAACCGTCACCATCTTACAGGGAGATTAGATAAACAGATTTCTCATGAGTTGGTAAGCAAAGAAGAGGCGTCAACCTTCATTTACATGTGCAAGATAAAAATGATATGCATGATCAAGATATTTATCAAGGCTCATTATCATTATTTGTTCTTCTTCGTATCATTATACGCAGATGCATCGTGTAAATGCAATACAAGATTACCAATGTGATTGTCAAAATAAAGTTGGCTTATTTGAAAAGTTTGTCAACCATGTTAAAATTAGCCCACAAAATTGAGGCTATATATATAGTCATAACAAACTACATGCCTGTTTACTGTACGCAATTATTATCACAATGCAATTATTTCTATGGATTTAAAAGGAATCTGTCAGCAGATTTTTGCTACCTCATCTGATAGCAACATAAGATTCTGAATTCAATGATGTATCACTTAGATTACTGGGGACATCTGTTCTCACATAATCAAGGCACTAAGAAGTTTTAAGTATGTAGCTGAGCCCAGGGGGCTGTGCTGTCACATTTAATGGAGATAGTGTATTGACTGTGAGGTGTCAATCACACCAGGGAAAGTGTCAGACTTATCTGCATGTGTGTTTCTAGGCCTGCAATGTTAATCACAGGGTAATAAAGACATTAGTTTAAATAAACAATAGCACATATACAGATAAAAGAGGCTCAGTTGTTGATTTTTTTTAAACCCTTACATCATGCTGTCCTTAGCTTACATAGCAAAAACCTGCTGACAGATTCTGATTAAATTGAAAAATGTCCAATGAGAATGAAGGCGATTAATTAGGAATGAAGAAATAATTGCTAGTTCTTAGCCTCACAGCAGAGGATCCTCTTGATCAGTGTTTCTCAACTCCAGTCCTCAAGACCCACCAACAGATCATGTTTTCAGGTTTTCCTCAGTCAGGTTTTCAGGATTTACTTAATGTTGCACAGGTGATGGAATTATTCCCTGTCTAATATTGAGGAAAACCTCAAAACATGATCTGTTGGTGAGTCTTGAGGACTGGAGTTGAAAAACACTGCTCTTGATGGAAATTATTAAAAGATTTATCACTTGTTTGAACAGTTTTTGCTTGTAAAGAGGACTTAAAGGATTTGTCCAGTAACAACCTACTGATAAGTTATCCTCAGAAGTCCTTAATATCAGAAAGGTTGGAGTCCAACACCAGGCGCCACCACAATCAGCTGTTATGAGCTCTGTTGGTGTCAGATGTGAACAAACTTAATGGATGTGCAGCATGCAGCTTTATTCAGTACGTAGCAGCTGTTGCCGAGTACTGCAGAACAGATCCTTTTCAAGGGAATAGGTACTATAGTGAAGTACCATCATTGGAGCTGTTCTGCAGCACTCATCAGGGGCTGCTAAACATTGAATGTAAATGTTTTGTGCATCTTTGTTCATACTGTTTAGATGCAGATGTCAGCCCTCTACTGATCTGGCATTCAAGGGAATAGGAAAGTAGTACCCAGCAGCCGCTATACATTGTTTGGATCATTTTTATCAAAGCTCTGATCAATGTGTTTAGAGTACATGCAGTTATCACCTATTTAAGAGAATAGGAGCTGTTCTGTAATACAACAGTGGCCATCACACAATAAATTAAATTACTAGTGCAGCTTGATTATATCCGTGTACATCCAGCCACCGGCAGACCTTATAACTGCTGATCAGTGGAGTTGTTGCGTATTGGACACCAATTAATCTGATACTATAGATAAGTTGTCATACCCTGCCGAACAACCCAATTAATGGTGTTTTCCTACCTTAGCAACTGAAGACATAGCATTGCTGTTGTGCATTGAAAAAGGAGAGGGGAGGTTAGGCGGGCTTTGCACATTACGACATCGCAAGCCGATGTGTCAGAGCGACGTCACACGGCAGGCGGCCAATAGCGGCGGAGGGGCGGAGATGAGCAAGATGTAAACATCCCGCCCACCTTCTTCCTTCCGTATAGCCGCCGGCGACAGGTAAGGCGATGGTCATCGCTCCTGCGGCTTCACACACAGCGATGTGTGCTGCTGCAGGAAAGAGGAACAACAACATACCTGTCTCGGCACCGGCATTATGGAAATGTCGGAGAATACACCGATGATACGATAACGATGCTTTTGTGCTCGTTCATCGTATCATCTTGGATTTACACACTACGATGTCGAAAGTGACGCCGGATGTGCGTCACTTTCGATTTGATCCCACCGACATCGCACGTGCGATGTTGCAACGTGCAAAGCCGCCCTAAGTCTTTTTTACACTGGATTTTGGTACTTGAGGACCACTTGCTCAAATGGAATGAACTGCAGAAAGTTTGATTTCCAATGTTCCAAAATGTAGCTATTTCAACAAAAACTCTTTATAGAAATAAAACAATACAAAAGTTTCTATTTATTGATTCCTTTTTCTTATGCCTATTATAAAAGTTTTCATGATGTAATTAAATTCACTGTAAATGGTCCTGTAAATGATTGTAGAATAATAGTTGCTGAAAAAAAAACAACACATTTCCTAATTTGTAAAACAGGTCACTTCTGGGGCATTTCTTCTGTTCTGGCACCTCAGGGGTGTAAATGTGTGCATTTCTATACATGGTGTTCATACTCGATACTAAATAAAATGGGATATATTGAATATTTTTCTTCAATATTTTCATTATTTGCATTACATCAATATATCTGTCAATCTTGTAATGTAAATAATTATACAATTTTAACATATTGGTGGCACTCTTCTATAGTGATGCATGTGGATATTTTCCATACTAGAAAGTTTCTTTTTGAACACATGCATGATCTGTCGTGTTTTAGACCTCTAAACCCACACTAAAATTTAATTTATCAACTGGATAAAATTCTGTTCATTTTTTTTGAATTAAAAAATACCTGATTATACCTGTATAGATAGTATTCTCATCTGTATTTGAGCATTGTATTAAGGTCCCAATACACATTATACTGAAGATGACAGAGTCCACTGATCAGCGGGCTTGGCCTACAGTCAAATGCCTATGGATGCCTCCTGACTCTTCCACCACAGGCAATGACAGGGAGGTATGGAAGTGTCATGTTCAATTTCGGACTAATGAGCTTTTGGTTCTTGATGTGATACAGTACCACCCATCCAGTCTGCCAGTGGTTCTCTCATTAAGAATTGTTGGATTGTTTATCCGACAACTATTTATTGTGTATACGGGGTTTTAGAAGAGGGCATGTGTGAGGTTTCCTGGCTGGATGAGAATCTAGCTGACTAGTATATAGATCAATAGGTTCTGTTGATTGGTTCCATTCACTCGATCTAGCGTAGCTCCATAGCTTATGTTTCAAAAAGTATTTTAGTATATTTAGAGTAATTATTTAACTAAAAATAAAACCAGTTTCAACCTACGTGCATATTAGACACTAAAATGTAACACTTTGACCAGAAATATGTTTGCTACAAAATGTGCATGGAAATCAAGACACAAATTATAATAAAACCAGAGAGAACACTAAGCTGTTATTACAAATACATTATATATTCAGTTCTAAGTATTAGTGCTATAATGCACCCGGCAACATAATATATAATGTTTGTATCTTCACTTACTTTTCAGGATTTTCAACTTCTTCAGTAACAAAATTGAGGTAAAACCTAAAGAAATAAAACCGATCAAACATAGGTAAATTATATTATGAGGGTAAGCATCATAGACTAAACAAGTAAAATTTAACAAACAAATTCCAAATTGTCATCACTTTGGTCACATAAAATAAATAGAGATAAAGAGATTGCAATCTGATTCAGTATTGAATTACATGGTCTGCCAGGGCTCCAATACAAACGTGAATATTTACTGCATTGATTTTAGACTATTGTCAGTGTTGTGTTAAAAAGGCCTATTGGTTCTGAGAAAAGCCCAAAATGTGATTGTAATTGAAATGAGTATTCCCTATTTTGGGAAAGATTGGTAATTTATCATTTCTGGCGTTTACCTGAAAAGTGAAATAATATAATATTGTTATAGCTCATGCACTTATGGATGTGGCGATACCAAATATTAATTTTTCTAGTTATTTTTTTGGTTTGAAAAGAAGGGTGATTTAGGCTTCCAATGTTTGTATTTCATTATTTTTTTAAAATGTATTGTTCCTTGATGGATCTTGAACCTGAGATCATTTGATTGCTTTTATTATATACTATAATAAATCGGTATTGCAAAATGTAGTAGAAGTGACAATCTCCTTTGAAGCTCTGCCTGAAACTCAACTTAAAGGGGGTTTCCAAAGAGCAAAATTTATTTTAAAGTTTAATCAATAGATCTTGGATAATAATAGATTCCATGGCTGGATGTGTTTAAAAAAAATGTTCCTGTGCTAAAATAATCTTATATATGTGTCCCTGCTATGTACTGTGTAATGGCAGTGTCTGACCATACAGGAACATGGTCTGATCATACCACATCTCCTGGGCAGGGGAAGACATAAAACAGAGTATACAGACATTACTGCATGGGATCATGGATTATTCTTTTTGTGAGATAAAACTTTTCCCTGCCTGTTTTTAAAAAAAGTTTTGCCTCAAAGAATAAATAATTTCTTCCTCCCCTACCCAGGAGATGTGGTATGATCAGACCATGTCCCTGTATGGTCAGACACTGCCATTACACAGTACATAGAAGAGTCATATATAAGATTATCTCAGCACAGTAACATTTTTTTTAAACACATCCAATTGAGGAACTTAATATTATTCCAATATCAATTGATTAAAATTAAGTTTGTTTATGGGAAAACCCCTTTAAAAGGGTTACCCGAGAATAAAACAAAATGCCAACCCTGATATAATTCAAATTGCAGCCTCTCCTAGTCACATGTCAGTACAAGCTGCATACTGAAGATATATACTTCCTGTGTTTCAAATCACGAGAGCTGTATCACTGTGTGAAGAAGTATAGTATAAATGCGCAGTCTTTGTATTATATATGCATATACCAAGTTGTCATCCATGTTATATGTAGCATTATGATGTTGCCCATTGTTTTTCCCTTCCCTAATATGGTGCCTACAGCCTCCGTCCTGTGCGCGCACGGCCCCCTGATCTCCCTCCTCCTCCCTGCTCAGCGTCCTATCGGGATTCTGACTTGCGCGCATGCGCAGTCTGGTTTCTGGGACGCCGGGCGGCGTGGATGATGGACATCGGGTGATCGCAGCGCGCCACTATAGGACGGTAAGGGGCACTAATCCATATCAAAATAGCCACTCACATCACCCTTGCACCTCCCGACGAAGCGGCAGCGAAACGCGTCAAGGTGCAGGGTGGTGTGTCTGTACAGGGTCCTCCAGACTCCTTGGTAAGGTTATTATACCTTTCAATCCAGGTTGTTGTATCCCAATTCTGTCCCCTGCTCATATGTGCATGCTGACTCTTTTGCCAAGCATAGGTTCACCATGACATCTGGATGCTCTTGACATTATGTGATATTGATTGTGTGACTGTTTTACATATTATGACCAATTTTGTTGTAACTTCAATATCTCTTTATACTGTCATACAGTCAATGTTTATTACCTCTGTGAGTGTCCTTTTTTGTTTGCAGCACCTATATGAGAATGATGATTTTTCTGCTGCTCTAATTTTCATGTTAACCTGCTGCCTATTCTAGCTTATTGTAATTGTCCATCTAGCCAGGAATCTTACTCTGCATGAGTGTATTTGGCATACATTGGGATTTTCCATATATACTTCTTGTCAATTTGACTACTTGATCCACAGGCTGGCTTATCTGCATCTTATGCATTATTCTTATATGCTAGTAATTCTTGAGTCTGACCCTTTGGACACACACCCCTGTTTTTATTGTGATTTTTACAAGCACTCTCTGTACCCTGTGTTTTTTGGATTGATATCCCTTTAATGAATTTTGTATACTTAGTAATAAAATTGCATCTCATTATGAAATGAAACAAATTTTTGTGTACTTAAACTGCAAATGTTTGTAAGGTGACAAAGTTCACCTTTGCTACACCCTGTTAGCTCTGTGTTAGTTCTCCTGTCCTGTTAGCTCTGCTGTACTGTGTTACCTCTGCTGTACTGTGTTACATCTGCTGTACTGTGTTACCTCTGCTGTACTGTGTTACCGCTGCTGTACTGTGTTACCTCTGCTGTACTGTGTTACCTCTGCTGTACTGTGTTACTTTTGCTATACTGTGCTACCTCTGTTGTACTGTGTTACCTCTGATGTACGGTACGGTTGATAGAGGTGTGATTAATATGAGATATGAAGGTCTTTCTGCTTTTTTCATATATAAGATTATCTCAGCACAGTAACATTTTTTTTAAACACATCCAATTGAGGAACTTAATATTATTCCAATATCAATTGATTAAAATTAAGTTTGTTTATGGGAAAACCCCTTTAAAGGGGTTACCCGAGAATGAGACAAAATGCCAACCCTGATATAATTCAAATTGCAGCCTCTCCTAGTCACATGTCAGTACAGGCTGCATACTGAAGATATATACTTCCTGTGTTTCAAATCACAAGAGCTGTATCACTGTGTGAAGAAATATTTTAACCTATGTTGTTCTTGATGAGATCTCAATCTAGTTTGTCCTCTATCAGTGTGACAGATTTATAAAAGTACATCAATACTGACTGCACCCAACTGGAAAACAAATCAACATGGAGAAGAATGACCCTGGAGATCCTGGAAATAACCCCATCGCTGTCAGCAAGGAAGAGATATATTTCTTGTAGTGATGAGCAAGCATACTCAGCACTGCTCATTTCTCAATCAAGCATCGGTGTGCTAAGGAACTCGCAGAGCTCGGCCAAGTATTGTGGGTGCAAAGGCTTTCTTCACTGCATAATGTGTGAAGGCACCCAAGAAAGTCTGTCCCGGGGGATAAAACAATGTTCTTGGACAGCAAAAAAGAAAATTGCTCTCCTCTCTGCTGGAAATGCTCTGTTTATAGATGGCTGTATGTGAGCGGAGACCCAAAAGGGCCAATAATTGAATTTTTATAATGCTCTCTACTCACATCGAGCTTGTCCGAGTGTCTGACCTACTTGAATCAAGGAATGAGTTTTCAAACATTTTAATGGTCATCTATCACATAAGACAGGTTGCCTGATGTATAGGTGATACAGCACTTGTGAGTGTTGAAAGTTATTTAGCTACAGTCTGCAGCTGACATGTTACTAGGACGGGCTTCAGTTTGAATTATTCCAGGGATGTCATTTTATTTTATTCTCTGAGAACCTCTTTAATGGTTTAACCAAGATGGTTGTAATGGTGGTTTTCAGTAGGCCCCTTCCTACTATTGTAATCCTTTGGCAACCCACAATTGCTTTTCATAGTGTCACACAATCATGACAAAGAAATGCTGTCAGAGCTTGACAATGGAAATAAAGTGTTTACCGTATTTTTTGGACCATAAGACGCACTTTTTTTCCCCCAAATGTTGGGGGAAAGTTGGGGGTGCGTCTTATGGTCTGACTATAGGGCTGCGGATGGGAATGAGGGTGCTGCAGGTCATCGGGGGCACGAGCAAGCAGCAGCAGCGCCTGCTGTGACCACGTGGGCCCGCTCATTACATATGCACGCCCATCATCCCGCCCATCTCTCAGCGCTGAAGCCGGCACTGACAGGTGGGCGGGAGGACGAGCGGTGACGCGCGCATAGCAAAGAGCCGGCCGCATGATCACCCCTGGCAATTACAGCCTGGAGTGATCATGTGCGGCTGTATTCACTGCCCCCCGCGCGTCATCATCAGCGCGGGGTGCAGTGAATCAGTACACTCACCCGTCCCCGTGTGTGGAGCCGCCCCCCTGCTGCACGCGATGTCTTCCTGTCTGTGCCGGTCAGCTGATCTGGGCCGGTCAGCTGATCTGTGCCGAGCTGGTCAGCTGATCGGCACAGATAGGAAGACATCGCGTGCTGCAGGGGAACGGCTCCACACACACAGATCAGCGTGCCAGAGAGGAAGATATGATCGGTGCTGCAGGGAGTGAGGAAAAGGTGAGTATAAACGTTTATTTTTTTCTCTGTGCTATAGGATACAGGCCATATACCAGGATGGTATATGAGCACGATGGGGGCATATAGCAGGATAGGAGTATGTGAACAGGCTGGATGGGGGGGTATGTGAACAGGCTGGATGGTGGGGGGTATGTGAACAGGCTGGATGGGGGGGGGTATGTGAACAGGCTGGATGGGGGGGTATGTGAACAGGCTGGATGGGGGGGTATGTGAACAGGCTGGATGGGGGGGGTATGTGAACAGGCTGGATGGGGGGGGTATGTGAACAGGCTGGATGGGGGGGGGGTATGTGAACAGGCTGGATGGGGGGGTATGTGAACAGGCTGGATGGGGGGGTATGTGAACAGGCTGGATGGGGGGGTATGTGAACAGGCTGGATGGGGGGGTATGTGAACAGGCTGGATGGGGGGGTATGTGAACAGGCTGGATGGGGGGGTATGTGAACAGGCTGGATGGGGGGGGGTATGTGAACAGGCTGGATGGGGGGGGTATGTGAACAGGCTGGATGGGGGGGTATGTGAACAGGCTGGATGGGGGGGTATGTGAACAGGCTGGATGGGGGGGGTATGTGAACAGGCTGGATGGGGGGGGGTATGTGAACAGGCTGGATGGGGGGGTATGTGAACAGGCTGGATGGGGGGGGTATGTGAACAGGCTGGATGGGGGGGTATGTGAACAGGCTGGATGGGGGGGTATGTGAACAGGCTGGATGGGGGGGGTATGTGAACAGGCTGGATGGGGGGGTATGTGAACAGGCTGGATGGGGGGGTATGTGAACAGGCTGGATGGGGGGTAAGTGAACAGGCTGGATGGGGGGGTATGTGAACAGGCTGGATGGGGGGGTATGTGAACAGGCTGGATGGGGGTATGTGAACAGGCTGGATGGGGGGGTATGTGAACAGGCTGGATGGGGGTTTATAGCAGGATTATATACAAGGCAGGAGGATCATTACCAGGATGGGGTACCTTAGTAGAGAATTTGGGGACATTACCCCCATAACAGTGTCAGCAGCAGATCCTCGCCCCATAACAGTGTGTCATGACCACATTTTTTGCTTAGTTTTATTTTCCCATTTTCCTCCTCTAAAACCAGGGTGCGTCTTATAGTCCGGTGCGTCTTATAGTCCGAAAAATACGGTAAATATTATCAAACAACACAAGCTCTGGTCACTGATGTTGATGATGGCTGGTGCCATCTGTATAACACAGCCAGCAACTGAGCTCTCTCCACAAACTCACACTAGACGGGTTAATAATCACTAGCCAAATGTATATAATAGGAGTTAATAAAATCTAATCTACATCTACTCACTTTATACTGCCTTTCTGAGGACTTTATATATGGTGTTTTAAACTACACAAGGATAACAACATTTACTATGCCTTGTCATTATAGTACAGACGGGTGGGTCACCAATGTGATTTTAATCTGTGCATTCATTTTGAATGTGCAGTAGGTGCTCTTTTTACCATTAACTAGATGCTTGTAATTTGTGGAAAATACTAATAGTTTCAAGAAAAAAGTAGCTATCAATTTAAAAATGGACATTTGGCAGTCAAGCCTCTGTCAGATGCTACTGCAGTATGGCATTTTTTAACTTCCTTGGCTACGGTTTATTCTTCTCAGGCTTTTACTTTTAATTCATTCCATGTCCATTGTGATATTTGGCTCGGTATTTGCTTTTATTCTATGTATGCTCTATATTTTTCATTTCATTTTCCTCTAGGCCTGTACAATAGTGTATCAGTAGAATATCCATTCCATTATCAGCAGCTCAAACGACTGGTCTTTACTTTCACAAAGCTCGTACTAATTTCAAATCATTGATGACTCAGTCTAAAACAAATGCCAGCATTATCTAAGTTCAGAAATGCCTGCAGAAATTACAAGGTCAGAAGATTTCTTAAGTCATTTCTGGAAATACTTCGGAATAAGGGAAATCGCACATTGTTATACCATTTGTGCTAGTCTGATGTCTCCCCTAAATCTAATGGAAATGGGATTTCTTATTTTATTCTTTGTAAAAAGTAGCAGGTTGTTAAAGCTTTGATGGAAATTAATTTTATGCAAATTGGTATTTTAATAGGAGTCAGATTAAATTTTCGTCCATTTCCCTGGCACCATTTTGCTGCCCGCAAAGCTATTATAGCACAGTCTGACTAGTAATTAATCTATTGTTTCAGTCTTGTTTGTATAACTTTTCTATAGGTTGGATATGAGAATAAATCGCTTTCATGGTGGAACTTGTCAGATCACATATAATGGAAACCAAAATCTACCTGAAAAGTTTAGAAAGTTTGTACATAGATTGCACTGCTTTTATCTAACTGATTCTTGAGTTACAACCAAGACTTTTGTTCACATTTCTAGAGGCTTTGAAGCTCAATTCTTGTGTGTCACCCCAAGGGATGCCGCTCCGGCTTCAAGGACACCACAGGACCTTCTTCTGTATATTTGGCAACAGGTAAGTTAGTTTTTATTATCGTGACGCCACTCACGGCTTGTGGTCAGGGATATGGGTGACCGCCACTGCAGTTTTAATGAGCGTCTGGGGCTGATGGAGTCGTCAGTCGGATGCTGTGGCCTCCCGTGAGTGAGGCTGGCCCCAGGGGCTCGGGTGTGTAACGTAACGGGTCTCAGAATAATTCAGGCAGAAGTCCAAAAAGTCTTTAACTGATTTTTACTCACTGTGCTGTTGTTTCTGATGTTATTGTAAGTTCACCCGGGGGATACTGCAATAAACCAGGTAGAACCAGGTATCCTTTGGGCCAGTCTGAGGGTAACAGGTAGCTCGCCTTCCTAGCACTTCTGTTTTCGGATAACCCCTGACTTGAAGTACCATGGGGTCTATCCAGGGAGTCGCAACTAGAGTTGAGCGATGTTCGAGGTTCGTCAATTTCATGTTCGAGTGATTTTTGATGGTGCTCGAGATCGAACTCGAATGCAAGCTTTTTGCTAAAAGTTTGATAGCTCGAGTTACGTTCGATAACGGTTCGATCAGCAAAAAGCCTAGCTAGTTACTAGCTGGCTTTTCACTGTAATAGTGTGTCACTGTGATTCACGCCATTATCAAATTTCAGCGTATAGTGTGCGGGGGGACGCGGTTTAGATCTGTGGTGCACTGCTGAGAGAATGATGATCGCCATTTTTTATTTATTTTTTTTCCTAAGCGCGCGTGCAGTGGGGCGGGCCAGGATGTCAGCCAATCACAGACACACACACAGCTAAGTTGATTTTTGCCAGACAAGCAAGGGCATGTGTCATAGGCTGTGAATGTCACATGTCCTTGCCTTATAAAATACGACCATTTTCCCTGTCACCACCATTATCTCCTTTCTGTGTGTGGGTGACAGTCACCACTCACGCTGCTGCCGCCGATCCTGCTGTGTGCGCTATAGGCATAGTGGAAGCTACACAGCGCTGTAGGGATTAGGGACTGCTTGTTATTTCAGCCCTTTTCAGGGCTGATTTCCAGGCGTTCATAGATATAGCTGCTAGGCAGGTCCGTGCAAACGCTGTGTACAGCTTTAGATAACAGCATCTGTGTACCTCAGCTCAGGGAATTCCTTGCTGCATTTCATCATTAGAAGGGATAGAAAGTGAGGCTTCCTTTCCTGTCCTGGTACCCACAGAACCCGGGCACTGTACCCCCCTGCACACTTTTGCCAAGCTATTTTATTTGCACAAAGAGCTGACACTTTTTCTGCCATCCTAAAAGTGTCTGAAATACTAAATTAGTGTTCCTTTCCTGTCCACTGACCCACAAAAGCCGGACACTGTACCCACCTGCACACTTTTGCCAAGCTATTTCATTTGCCCAAAGAGCTGACACTTTTTCTGCCATCCTAAAAGTGTCTGGAATACTAAGGGGCACTTTGCATGCTGCGGCATCGCTACTGCGATATCGTCGGGGTCAAATCGAAAGTGACGCACATCCGGTGCCAGTAACGATGTCACAACGTGTAAAACCTAGATGCGTCGATAAACGATTGCAAAATCGTCGTAAATCAGGGATCTGTGTAGCGTCAGACATTTTGATAATGTCGCACCAATAAGAGATACGATGTTGTTCCTCATTCCTGCAGCAGCACACATTGCTGTGTGTGAAGCCGCAGGAGCGAGGAACATCTCCTTACCTGCCTCCACCGGCTATGCGGAAGAAAGGAAGCGGGCGGGATGTTTACGTCCCGCTCATCTCCGCCCCTCCGCTTCTATTGGCCGCCTGCGGTGTGACGTCGCTGTGACGCAGCACGACCCGCCCCCTTAGGAAGGAGGCGGGTCGCCGGCCAGAGCAACGTCGCAGGGCAGGTAAGTGCGTGTGAAGATGCTGTAGCGATAATGTTCCTTACAGCAGTTATCACAAGATATCGCATGTGCGACGGGAGCGGGTACAATCGCGCTCGGCATCACTAGCATCGGCTAGCGATGTCGCAGCGTGCAAAGTGCCTCTAAGTTAGTGTTCCTTTCCTGTCCACTGACCCACAGAACCCGGGCACTGTACCCACCTGCAAACTTTTGCCACGCTACTTTATTTGCCCAAAGAGCTGACACTTTTTCTGCTATCCTAAAAGTGTCTGGAATACTAAGTTAGTGTTCCTTTCCTGTCCACTGACCCACAGAAACCGGGCATTGTACCCACCTGCACACTTTTGCCACGCTATTTTATTTGCCCAAAGAGCTGACACTTTTTCTGCCATCCTAAAAGTGTCTGGAATACTAAGTTAGTGTTCCTTTCCTGTCCACTGACCCACAGAACCTGGGCACTGTACCCACCTGCACACTTTTGCCACGCTATTTTATTTGCACAAAGAGCTGACACTTTCTGCTATCCTAAAAGTGTCTGGAATACTAAGTTAGTGTTCCTTTCCTGTCCACTGACCCACAGAAGCCGGGCACTGTGCCCACCTGCACACTTTTGCCACGCTATTTTATTTGCCCAAAGAGCTGACACTTTTTCTGCCATCCTAAAAGTGTATGGAATACTAAGTTAGTGTTCCTTTCCTGTCCACTGATCCACAGAACCCGGGCACTGTACCCACCTGCACACTTTTGCCACGCTATTATATTTGCCCAAAGAGCTGACACTTTTTCTGCCATCCTAAAAGTGTCTGGAATACTACGTTAGTGTTCATTTCCTGTCCACTGACCCACAGAACCAGGGCACTGTACCCACCTGCACACTTTTGCCACGCTCTTTTATTTGCAAACTGTGCTGTCACTGTTAGGGGCATACAAAAATTGTCTGTGATAGTCAGTTTTGGTTCTTCAGCTGTCTATAAAGCTAGACCACCTCTGCATTGTACACAACTGTCCATTTTTAATACGCAATTTTAATTGAAAACTGTGCTGCCACTGTTAGGGGAATACAAAAATTGTCTGTGATAGTCAGTGTTGGTTCTTCAGCTGTCAATAAAGCTAGACCACCTCTGCAATCTACACCATCTCTCAATTTTTACATCCACATTTTAAGTGGCCAATCTTGTTGCTAAGAAAATGAGTGGCAAAAGAACAGATGCTGGTGGAAAGGGGAACAGGCGTGTTGGAAAAGGAAAAAAGTTTGTGTCCGTGGGGAAGGTGGGAAAGCTCCATTAACATCTGCTGAAGATAGGTCATCTTCCAGCAAAAGTAAGATGTTTACTACTTTCCGTGTACAATCTGATGTGCTTCCTTTTTTACGGACACGAACAACTGTAAGAAAGGTAGATGATGCACAAAAAAATAACATGCTTGAATGGATCTCAAGTGCTACAACAAGTGCCCTCTCCTCCACCTCAACTTCAGCATCCAAAAAACAACAGTCCTCTGAGTTGTCATCCCAATCACACTTGCTTTCTCCCAGTTCTCAAGTCTCCACCCGACCTGCAGAGTATGGTGTAACAGAGATGGCTGAGTCTGCAGAGCTGTTCAGTCACACTATAGGCTGGGAATCAGAGGTCTGCTCCCAAGCTACATTGAGTACAGACCAGGAAATAGTCTGCAGTGATGCCCAGAAGCTTTGTGACTCAGATTCTGGCCCTGAGGACCATGTTTCTGAGCATAATGTACACCCTCATTCCCAAACTGTAACACCTGTTGCTGGAGACAATGAGGAACATACTGATGACGATGAGACGCAGATAACTGATTGGGATTACAACTTAACTATTCAGTCAGGGCAGAACGAGGTTAGGTCTGAGGGCGAGGGGAGTGCAAACACAACGCTTGATGATGACGTTCTAGATCCCACCTACTGTCAACCCACAGTTAGGCACTCGAGGAGGTCACCAGAAGCGGTGGAGGAGGATGCAACTGACAACGAAGTTACCTTGCGCCTTCCTGGACAGAGTCGGAGTACTGGAAGCACGTGTACAACTGCATCCTCAGCCACAACTCTGCCTCTGAGCACAAGTCGGGGTGGCTCTGCAGGTCGCATAGCCTCTAAGCCTAGCCTGGTCCTTTTTTGCCCTTGCAAAGGATCTCCCAAATCATGTGATCTGTAAAATTTGTCGGCAATCTGTAATTAGAGGCCAAAAATTCACCAGTTTGACAACTTCTTCCATGAATCGTCACACAAATAACAAGCATAAGTCCCAGTGGGAAGCTCACCGTGCCGCAATGCAGCCTAGCGGAGCAGGCCAAACACAGTCTGCCCCTTCAAGTTCTTCCACACGCTATTCATCTTCTATGACTGAGGGGACAGCTGTCACAACTGGTTTTCCACGCAGACCTTCCACCACTTTAACCGCAACAGGCAGTTTGCTTGGTAGGTCGTCAGTTGGTTTGGAAGGGGAAACAAGTGCTGGTGTACAGCTCTCTCAGACATCGAGAGCACCAACTTTGGATGAAGGCAACATCATGTCTCCGCCTGCACTTTCCCCACAGACCTGCATTGTTCCAAGGACACCCTACTCACCACCGTCTCCACACAGCAGCCAGATCTCTGTCCCTCAGATGTGGACAAATAAAAGGCCATTTCCTCCGAGCCATGACAAAGCTAAGAGGTTGACTTTATCCCTCTGTAAGCTCTTGGCTACTGAAATGCTGCCTTTCCTCCTGGTGGACACGGAGGATTTTCGAGACATTATGTCCATCGCAGTGCCCCAGTACCAGATGCCCAGTCGCCACTACTTCTTCAAGAAAGGTGTGCCTGTGCTACACCAGCATGTCGCACACAACATCACTGCTTCCTTGAGAAACTCTGTGTGTGACCGGGTGCATTTCACCACCGATACTTGGACCAATAAGCATGGACAGGGGCGTTACATGTCACTGACTGGGCAATGGGTAACTATGGTGAGAGATGGAGAATGGTCTGCTGAAGAAGTTTTGCCGTCCCCACGACTTGTGCGTCAATCCTCTTTATGTAGAAGTTCCTCCACTGCTTCTGCCTCCTCAACGTCATCTGGGTCCTCCACCTCCACCCCAAGCCTGCCTGGTCAGGCCACCCGCGTTGTAACTGCGCACATGGAATCCCGCACACCTCCTTACTATGCTGGCAGCAGAGCTCAACGGCATCAGGCGGTCTTTACCTTGAAATGTCTTGGAAATAAGAGTCACACAGCGGAGGATTTGTGGTCAGCTCTTGAGAGCAAGTTTCGTAAATGGTTGTCTCCACTCAACCTGAAGCCAGGGAAGGCCGTGTGCGACAATGCTGCAAACCTGAGTGCGGCCCTTCGCCGGGACAAGGTGACACACGTGCCTTGTATGGCTCACGTGTTGAACCTTGTTGTCCAGCAATTCTTAGCACACTACCGCAGCCTAGATGGCCTTCTGCACAGGGCATGGTCACTCTCTGCTCACTTCCGCTGTTCAACTGCCGCAGCTGACTGACTTGCATCGCTCCAGAAGTCTTTCGGCCTGCCGGTACATCGCCTGAAATGCGATGTATCGACACGCTGGAATTCGACTCTCCACATGTTACAGCGACTGTGGCAGCACCGCCGAGCCCTGGTGCAATACGTTATGATGTATAGCCTGGGCCAACGAGATGCAGAGGTGGAGCAGATCACGCTGCTGGCGTGGTCTCAGATCAAGGACCTATGCACCCTTCTGCACAGTTTCGACATGGCGATGAATTTGTTTAGCGCTGACAATGCCATTATCAGCATGAAAATTCCAGTTATTTACATGCTGGAGCACACGCTAAACACTATTCATAGTCAGGGGGTGGGACAAGAGGAAGGGGAGGAAGTACAGGAGGATTCCTATGCGCAAGGGATATCAACATTTACAAGGTCCAGACGTTCATCATCACCAAGGCGGCAGGCATGGGACGGTGGGGAGAGGGCTTAACAAGGGCGCATGGTAGCAGCCAAAATGTTGAGGAAGGTGCAGGAGACCATGAAGAAATGGAGGACGAACTTTCGGACATGGAAGACTCAGCAGATGAGGGAGACCTTGGTCAAATTTCGGTTGAACGAGATTCGGGGGAAATGTCAGAGGAAGAAAGCACGGTTATCACCTCTATGCCACAAACACAGCGAGGACTTGGTCCGCATGGATGCGCAAGACACATGAGCGCCTTTTTGCTGCACTACCTACAACATGACCCTCGGATTGTCAAAATTAGAAGTGATGATGACTACTGGGTTGCCACACTATTAGATCCCTGGTACAAGTCCAAATTTGGTGAAATAATTCCAGCTATAGAAAGGGACGCACGTATGCAGGAGTATCAGCAGAAGCTGTTACTCAATCTTAGCTCGGCTTTTCCACCAAACACCAGTGGTGCACGGAGTGAATCTCCCAGTTGTCACTTGCCAAGCACGGGACTGCCTCGTCATTATCAATCAAACCATACCAGCAACACCATATCTGGTGCTGGTAACAGTAATTTTATTGAATCGTTTCATAATTTTTTTAGACCATCCAATGCAAGGCCACAAGAGACAAGAAGTCTGACACATAGTCAATGGCTGGGGAGGGTGATACAGGAGTATCTCCAAATGAACATCGATGCCATGACTTTGCAACTGGAGCCTTGCTCATTTTGGGCTTCCAATCTTGAAAAATGGCTTGAGCTCCCCACTTACGCCTTGGAGATCTTGTCGTGTCCCTCAGCCAGCGTTGTCTCTGAACGTGTCTTCAGTGCTGCTGGGTGTGTGCTGACAGATATGCGCACGCGTCTGTCCAGTGACAATGTGGACAGACTAACGTTCATCAAGATGAACTTGTCATGGATCCGCAAGGACTTTACTACCCCTGTGTCATCCTGGGGAGAGTAAAGGCTGCCGTATTTTTGAATGTGCTTAATGCAAATGTACCTGTGAAGTGTACAACTGGGGCACAAGTGCTGCCACTGAAGTGGTGTCTGTGGGGACCAATTTTTGGAAAAAAGGGAGACTCCGCTTGGAGTCCCGTTGCTGTGTTTTTAAAAATGATTCAAGATGAACAAATCATGGATCAGCAAAGACTTTGCTACCTACACCGGTGTCATCCCGGGGACAGTTAAGGCTGGTGTATTTTTGAATGTGTTCGATGCAAATATACCTGTGAAGTGTACAACTGGGGCACAAGTGCTGCCACTGAAGTGGTGTCTGTGGGGCCCAATTTTTGGAAAAAAGGGAGACTCCGCTTGGAGTCCCCTTGCTGTGTTTTTAAAAATGATCCAAGATGAACAAATCATGGATCACCAAAGATTTTGCTACCTACACCGGTGTCATCCTGGGGACAGTTAAGGCTGGCGTATTTTTGAATGTGCTTGATGCAAATGTACCTGTGAAGTGTACAACTGGGGCACAAGTGCTGCCACTGAAGTGGTGTCTGTGGGGCCCAATTTTTGGAAAAAAGGGAGACTCCGCTTGGAGTCCCATTGCTGTGTTTTACATGATTTTAGAAGGGCATTCCATGCCTATATCTGTGTCTCATCCTCTTTTTCCTCGTCCAGCTGTTTTGTTTTCACATGAGTATTTGTCGTTGTCCCTTTCCCATGTGTTTGTGTTGTCTGTGTTTTTATGTGTTTGTGATTGCCTCCTATTCCTTTCTATGGGGTTCAAGAGGTTCGTCGAACAGCTCGCCGAACCAAACTCGACCGCGGCCTTCGTTCAACGAACCGAACCAAACTCGAGTCTCTAGAGGGTGGCTCATCTCTAGTCGCAACTGCCTTTTCTCCCCTTTTTGGACCGTTTGCCGGCAGCATGGACCAGGTGAGATGGCATCTGGCTCTGTCTCCTTATGGGTCTCTGCATTGCTGTTGAGACTCGGACTCTGTTAGACTGGTGAGGTACTTGTAGTTCCCCTCACCAGCAGGTTTAGCAGGTAGTTAAACTGGAGTCTGCTCTAGGAACCTGTACCCCGCATGTGCCTAGTCACCGGCAGTCCCCATACTCAACTGACTCTCTCTGTCTTTCTGAATGACTGAACACATGACCGTTTTCCCCCACCAATTGTCACTACACCGTGCAGGGTCTGACTAGTGGCCGCGCATGTATCCCTTAGCAACTGCCGCGCACCACTACCAGACTGGCTACCTCCACTCCTTTCCTGACAGCCTCTGCACTTTAGCTCCCAGCCCCTCCACTACACCCCTTGACAAGAATTGAAGGCAAGACCCCTCTAGGGACTGCCCAAGGGTCCCATCTAATGGTGTTGGAGACCTGGTTGCTATGTGTCTGTGCGTACACACCTCTTTCTGGCCTTTAGGATTACCTGAAAGTACTGTCCCAGCATGGGTGCAGTACTCTGTGGTGCCTGACCAGGTCAGGGGCGCCACACTTGCAGCATTGCTTGCTGGTTTAATGTCTTGCTTTGTTTAAGGGAACTATCATCCTTACACAAGCCACATTACAATAGTTTGCTATTGGAAAAGCTACATATTGATTACCACAAAATATCATAAGAGAGTATCATTGTATGCCTGTAATTGAAAATTTATAATCATGTCTTATGACATTTTTTCCATATGGTGGCCATAAATTTTAGATAAAAGTTGGTTGTAATGGCAATTTTAATTAACTGAACGTTTGATGGCTTTAGCCAGAAAATTTTCATTCTTGTTCTAAACACCGATTGGGCAATCTGGAGTTCTTTTACCTAATGACAAGCAAATGGCCGCAGTATTGACTAAAAAATATCAAAAATTAGCTCACATGTTTTTTAGGCATTATTCTGTAATGGCAAGCCACCCACTGAGCAGGACCCCGAGGTACCCAAAACCCTTCAACCCTTTCAACTCCTATACAGGGATCTGGAATTACTGCAGGGTCCAGGGGTTCACTGCCTAAGGTAGGCTGTAGTCCAGAGACAGGGGTAGTCACCAGGCAAGGTCTAAACCAGAATGTCAGCAAGGTACAAGTTGGGAAGGCAGGTGGAAGGTCCAGAAAACAGGCCGAGGTCAAACCGAGATGTCAGGCAAAGTACAAAACAGTAGGAAGAAGGGACGTCAATAAACAAACACGAGTTCATAGGAGACATAAAACAAGGTGCACAGTACCAGGAAGGATGTGGCTCACAGCAACACAAGACTATTTCTGGCAAAGATCCAAGCACATTGAAGGATATAAAAAGTGTGTGGTGCCTTCCCATAGGCTGGAGTAGGAGCTGATACTAGCTGGAAAGCTCATACCCCTGCAGTCAGTCAGCAGTAGTGCAAGTTCCAGCCAGACCAAGCCTGGTGAATGTGTGGCGACTCCTCCCACCAGAGCCACTGGAACTGACCTCTCCCCCATCACTAGCACTGCCTGAAAAGTGAGCAGAGCGGTGCCTGGTGACCGGGGCAGATGTAACGGGAGTAGGGCCCTGGTGGAGATGTGACAGTAGAATGGTGCCTGGTGACCAGGACAAACATCACTGGAGCAGGCCCTGGTGGAGACGTGACAGTAGAGTGGCACCTGGTGACCGGTGCAGATGTCACCGAAGCAGGCCCTGGTGGAGACGTGACAGTAGAGTGGCACCTGGTGACTGGGGCAGACGTCTCCAGAGAAAGCCCTGGTGGAGACGTGACAGTAGAATGGCGCCTGGTGACCGGGGCAGACATCACTAGAGCAGTCCCTGGTGGAGACGTGACATATTCTATCTACATCTAATGTGTATGGTAGCTTTTGGGCTGATCATTGAAGAGTTCTGAAATGCTGGGTGGCTAAATCCAAGGAGTATGTTTTCTGCATGTGCTATACAATGTGTGTTTGTGCTGTATTGTGCTGTATAGTGTTATATCTCCATATCCTGTAGGTTTGGGACACTATTCACAAAATTTGCTGATTAATTCATGCTAGTCTTCTACTTGTGATCCATTTATGCACACAAAAGCTTAATTGAGCCAAGCGTGCCTGTGTTGTGAACAGGGCATTAGTTTCTGCTAAACACCTACATCAGTGAATTATCTCCTTTGAGAACAGAAGGACCAAGCATGTTGATATCCAACAGCTTATTGTATCTCTTGTCACTTACTGCCAAAGAAATGTCAGTCCATACATAAGAGGATGATACGATCAGTCAATATTGATTTAATTTATATGGCCTAGCATGCAAATCTATCAAAATTTGAATTCAGCAGTTCACTGAAATTGGGGCAGGAAATTTGTATCAAATTTATTCAATGTGACTTCAAAATGCCTTATTATGCTTCTTGTTATGTGCCTTATTATGCTCAGGGGTCTTTTGAGACCACAAGATCACAATAAAATTAGGGGTTACAAATTTAAAAATGGTAAAATCACCTTGCCTCTCACCTGTCTTGCTAATGCAGCTTTCTGCCCAGTCATCTGCTGGCTACCTACCACTCTGGTTTCTTCTGTTCATCATGGCAGGTGACATCCTCTCCCTAAGGCCCCCTTCATACGTCAGTGATTCAAGTAGGTATGTTGCAGTTTTTATACGTACCAGAATTATGGATATACACAGACCCATTAAAATCAATGGGTCTGCGCACACATCGGTGATTTCTCACTGACATGTTTCCATGCGGTGTACACACGTGTCAATATGCTACGCACGGAGACAAGTTCATTTTTTTCTGGCATCACTGATGTTCCACGGACCACACAGTGGTGTGATCCGTGTAACACTTACCAGAAACATCACATACATTTAAAATGAAAAGCTTTATAAACTCCTCGTCTGCAGCAATGTTCTCTTCAGCTGCTGCTGTCTCTGCTTCCAGTCCGGCTAATTATGCTCATACATATGCACTGCACAGCTGACCCGGAAGTAGCTGCAGAGGGGAGATAGCGACGGCTGGACACAGCATCTTGGGAGATTTCAGCACCACGGACAGCAGCGGCGTGGACAAGTGAGTATAAGTGCCTGATCTCTGTGTATTATCACGGATAGCACACGGAGAACACAGATGTTCCAAAATTATGTCAGTGAAAAACGTGACACGTCATAACCAGGCAACGGCCATTTTGCTGGATTCACACAGTGAATCACAAATTAAAATGCATTTGGAGTTCAAATTTTGTGCAAAAATTTAAAGCAAAATTTAGTTCTCCTTAAGGCCACGTGCACACATTGAACATTTGTTGAGTTTTTTTACCTTAATCAATAGCAAATAATTCTGCAAAACACTGTAGATGTTGCTCAAAGCCTCATATGATATATATATAAACCAATAAGCAAAAGGATAGAGGACTGAAAGGATTATTAAAACATAACCTTTGATACTTCTATTAAATATATCAATTAGCACCCACTACAAAGTGCTCCAGTGCTCAAATGTGCTCAAAGTTAAAATAAGAATGGGAATCCGCCATTCATGTCTCGTCCAAATAAGGCCCGTTTCACACATCAGTGAAAAACACTGACGTTTTTCACTGGCGTGTAAAAAACGCACATGTCCCTCCGTGTGCCGTGAATCACGGCACACGTGGGTTGTCTAAGTGCAATCCGGGCTCCGTTCTCCGTGGCCCGTGATTGCACATAGAGATTAACTCACCTGTGCGCGCTCCCGCTCTCCATGGTGCTGATTGCTCCCGCGGTGCAGCATCCGGCCGGCGCTGACCTCTGCAGCAGCTGCTTCTGGGTCGGCTGTGTCATGCATCATAAATATGCGCGACAGTAATCAGCCGGCACAGAAGCAGCAGGGAGAACGGGCTGCAGAGGACATCGCTGGAACCGGGTGAGTTAAAATGCTTTTTATTTTAGAAGCACGTTTTTTCTGGCACGTTTTTCACGGACCACACCACGGACATAAGTGATGCCAGAAAAAAATGGACATGTCTCCGTGCGGCAATCACGCACACGCGGGTACGCTGCACGGAGACACGTGCAGTGAAAAATCACTGATGTGTGAGCAGACCCATTCATTACAATGGGTCTGCGTATGTCAGTGATTCTGGTACGTTTAAAAAAAAGCACAAACGTCCCAGAATCACTGACGTGTGAAAGGGGCCTAAGGAGAACCAATGGTAAAGTATAGAGGGTGAGACAAAATGGTTTACACCCCCACTTTCTCCCAATATATTGTAGTGGGTGCTAATTGATACTTTTAATAGAAGTATTACAGGTTATGTTTTAACAATCCTTTCAGTCCTCTATCTTTTTGCTTATGAGCTTTTTACCTTAGCTAAAACCTGGAGTGGAACAATTAGAGGAAAAGTATAATAGAAATACATCTCACCACTTCTACATTTTTCACCCACTCCTGTTTACAAATACTGAGGTAAAAATCTCACCAAATACTCTATGTGTGCATGTGGCCTAATCACATTTGCTCATCTTTAGCAAGGCCATATTGCTCTTTGATGTAGCATTGATGTTCTTCTTTCTCTAGGTCACGCTCTTTGCCAGGGACCAACATCTGCACTAAACTATCCTCCTTTTCAGTTCAGTTCCTACATCCCACATGTCCTGAAATGTTTAATATTCCAGTTTATAAACTATTCCAGACTTTAGCCTGCAATACATCAGTACGGCTCTTTGACAAACTCAAACACCCTCCAGTCGTCTCTTTTTTTTCTCTACTTAGATGATAATTAAATGCTGTGATATAGTAAAAAGCAGCTATTTTGTGACATATTTTAATACGATTTTATACTTCTACCTACTCTCATTATTTTTCTAACATGTGTTAACCTTGTGTTGCCTGTGGATGTGGCATCAAATCTATCACATTTGAAAACAAATTTGTTACATTTTGCTATGTTATTAAGAAACGGTGTGTTAAGCATCTGACAGATTACATTATACGACTGCAGACAGCTTGATAGCTGGTTCCAACCATCAGTTCACTTGATTTAAAGAGTATGTAGCAAGAATAAAGAGAAGAATGTAAGAAGATTTGCATTATAAATAGCGAAGAAAAAATTGGTAATTTACTCTAGTGCCTAGCTTTATACGTTACATGTTGTATCTGTATCTTGTGTTTATAAACTTTTTTCATCAATGGACTTTCTTGTCCTATTTTGCCTGAACAATATTTTTCATTTCCAATATTTTTCATTAGAACATTATATTTTCAGATACCATTAATATTTGTCAAGAGAAAATGCAAAGACCAGAGAGTGTATTCACCTCTTTGCAACGAGTGTGATATCAATTCTCAATGATAAGCACACTTTTCACCACATACCATTGAGGTTTTTTGAAAAATTGTCAGAATTTCACATGATTTTCATCCATATTGGGTCCAATTTTGCCCAATTTTACTCTGACAGCACACATCATTATAATTTGCTCATCTTGTACATCCAAGATCATGTCAATGATTTTGATGAGGGCTTGCATGTCGAGCCTGCATCTTTACTTGCACATGTCCACTGATGTGATCAGCCAACATGTGCCTCTAAGGGTTGTAATGACCTGCGCCCTGAATGTATTTGGGACACACGTCTGGCAGCGGGATTGAGGCACACAGGAACATTATGTCACTTAAATAGTTTATGCGGTTTATTCAAGTATGTCATAAACCGCTAACACAATTACAGGAACATACCACTATCCCCAATCTGTTCCAATAGTGAGTATATCGGCAAGGCTTCATACACACAGCGTCCCAGTGCAGGCATCCCAGCCTTTACTCACTCACCTCTCAGCTGTATCTGAGTGAAGACAAATATGGCGGTCTTCACTTGCTGACACCCAATCAGCTCACAACCCCCTTCTCCTGGGGGACACCTGTTCAGGAGTCACAGCACACTCCCCACATGGTCTCACCATGTCCTCTAGCAGGGCCATGTCCTTCCAGGACCCTGCTAGACTGCCATGTGATCACAACCAGACACATGATATCCTCCCAGACACACTCTTGGGTGGGAGGTATGTGGCTGGTCAGTCCCGCCCATCCCTCCTGACCATCCCATGGATCTAGCCCTGAAACATGTTACCAAAATGATGTGTGAAACTACAAGTCTCAATGAACACTCTCGGTTCAAGGCAGAGGTTCTCTGTGACACATACCGTCCATTTCCAATATTACCGATTGCCATCTTACAGGGTCGATTGGAGATCTGCCTGTGGCTGTCAAGCAGTTAAATCCCGCTGGCAATCTCTGATAGCAGAATTTCACATGTTCCAGTGGGGAGCGTTTCATTCCCTGCTCCTATTAGCGGCCCAGAACATGATCACGGAGCGCTGATAGGTTGATATGACAGCCAGGGGTCAGCTGATGACTGTCATGATGAACTTCCTGTGAACACTAACTGCGAGTCGACGTTCATAGGAAATCATCATTTCTGTTGTACAGAGTGGTGCTGATGCTGATGCACTGCTCTGTACAGGACAAGTAATCGGATGATCACAGCTTCAAGTACCATAAGAGGACTAGAAAATACAGTAAAAAGTAAGAAAAAAGTTTTTAAAAGTCTGAAAAAAAATAAAAAACAACAGCTCAAATCACAACCCTTTTGCCCCATGGAAAAAAAGAAAAACAAAACAAAACACATTTGGTATGGCTTCTTTCAGAAACGTCTGTTCTATCCAAATATAAAATAAGTTATTCCAATTGGTAAACAGTAAAATGGAAAAAAATAAATAAAAATGTCAGAATTACGTTTTTTGCCTCCGCAAAATTACAATAAAATACAATGAGGCTATCAAAGCAGCACATTTTCCCTAAAAATATGATCAGTAAAAACATTTTCTTAGGAAGCAAAAGGTAAACCCTTACACTGCTTCAGATCATGAAAACATTATGGTTCTTGAAATATGGTGCCAAAAGCAAATTTTATTACTTTTTACAAATTTCTGACATTTTTTTCACTAATTAAATAAAAGAAAAAAACTATAAAGGTTCGGTGTCCCTGTAGTCAATCTGACCTGGAAACCATACTGCCAGGTTAGATTTACCATATAGTGAACATAGTAAATAAAAAACCTTCAAAACAATTGTGGAATAACACTTTTTTGCAATTTCACCTCACTTTTTTTTCCCCTGTTTTCTAGTACACTATATAGTAAGATTAATCGTTTCACTCAAAAGTACAACTCATTCTGCAAAAAAAACAAGCCCCCACATGGCTATGTTAAAAGAAAAGTAAAAAGCTATGGCTTTTGGAAAAAGGGAAGGAAAAATTAAAATGAAAAAAGGCTGACTGTTGAAGGGGTTAAAGAAGTTGTCCGACCAAAACTCCAAAAAATGTTTAAAGCTAATCTGTGCTGTATTGTCATATAAAACACCCCTATATTATTTTTTTTGTTTTCTAACTTTTTTTCTTCTTTAATTATCCCTTTATTTTCTGCAGACACTTTATTTACCTGCAGCTCAAGGAAACTTGATTTTTTGCTATCCTTCCTTGCCAAACCTCACAGTAAGGGGTACGCACGCTGCGACATTGCTAGCCGATTGTAGCGATGCCGAGTGCGATAGTACCCGCCCCCGTCGCAGATGCAATCTCTTGTGATAGCTGCCGTAGCGAACATTATTGCTACGGCAGCTTCACACGCACTTACCTGCCCTGCGACGTTGCTCTGGTCGGTGACCCGCCTCCTTACTAAGGGGGCGGGTCGTGCGGTGTCACAGCGACGTCACATAGCAGGCGGCCAATAGAAGCGGCGGGGCGTAGATGAGCAGGACGTAAGCATCCCGCCCACCTCCTTCCTTCACAATTGCAGGCGGGACGCAGGTAAGGAGATGTTCCTCGCTCCTGCGGCTTCATACACAGTGATGTGTGCTGCTACAGGAATGAGAAACAACATTGTACCTGTTGCTGCAGCGAAATTATGGAAATGACCGACACTACACAGATCACTTATATTCGACGCTTTTGCGATCGTTTATCGGTGCTTCTAGGCTTTACACATTGCGACATCGTTACCGGCGCCGGATGTGCATCACTTTTGATTTGACCCCGATGAGATCGCAGTAGCGATGTCGCAACATGCAAAGTACCCCTCAGAGTTGGCACCGCCCAGCCTCACTGTCCAGCTCCACCCTCTGCCTGGCCATTGGCTGTCAGTATTCTGCTCAGCACTGACCTCTCATTGCTCCAGCAAAGATGGGCACATTACTATATTATGGGGACAGGGATGGGCACATTACTACATTATATATGAGGTGGATGTGAGGTGATTGTGCTGTCACAGATGAGATATCACTGCTTTGTATTTCCAATCATTGGTAGTACAAAGCTCATCTGTGACAGCACAATCCCCTCACATCCACAGCATATATAATATAGTAATGTGCCCATCTCTGTCCCCATAATATAGTAATATGCCCATATTATAGCATTGTGCCCATCCTTGTGCCCATGTTATAGTAATGTCCCCTTGGGCTCCTCTTCTTGTAGCAATGCTCTGTCCTGTAGAATTTCCCCCTATTCTGCCAATCTTCACATACACAAAAAAAACAAAGACAAATCCTTCTCACCTGTACTTGTTCCCTTGTTGTCCTTGCCTCTTGTGCTGCAGCCCCTTTGATGATCGCTGCCGATGCAGGGGCCACTACTGACAGTGCTTTATATCAGATGACTGATTTCCAGGTGCTGTGCAGGGATGCGATCTGCTGATCATAGCTATATATAGCGCTTGTATCTGAGCAACGGCCGGGAATCTGTCCTCTGATATAAAGCGCTGACTGCACAGCCCCCTGCACAGGCCGCAATCAGCAAGGGTTCTGCGGGCCTTTGCGCCACAAGCAGCATCAGGAGCCACAGCTGACAGCACTTTATATCAGATGACAGATTCCAGGGCGCTCTGCAGAGCCGAGCTCTGTATACAGCTACTGCAATGATCCGCTGCTGGCCTCTGATTGGCCAGCGGCTGCTGATTGCTGTATACAGTGCTCCCAACTGTGCAGCAACCAGTCAATCAGAATCAGAATTCTTAGACATCGTCATGCAGCAGGAGGAAGGGTTGGTCAGCAGAAACCATTGTTCTGGTGACCTGTGCTGACGTTACTTTGCATGTTTATGCTCCAAAGATTTTTACTACTGCATCTATAGATGAACCTTTGGTGCATGTATATAAATTAACCCCTGAATGACCTACGTTCTAAGCTATCATAGTGTAATCACCTGCGGCTGCTGTGAGCAGCTAGCAGTGATCCATGCACATGTCTGCTGATTGGTACAGCAGACATGTGTGCTCGCTGGCACAGGTGGATACACGTTCCACACATGTCTATTAACCCTGAAATCACGCTGTCAAAATGTAACAACGCGATTTAAATGTCGTGGTAAATGTTCACTCACCCGGGTCCACTGATGGTACCGTGACGGGATCACTGTAAGCCGATGGTTGCCATGGTAGCACACGGTCATGTGATAACTCCTGTAGCTCACATGACTTATTTCCTGTTTCAGATGGCTGGGGGCTGCCAGTAACAAGAGATGAGCATTTCTGGTGATCTCAGCTATGTAGCTGTGATCAACAAAAATGAATAAGCGATCAGAGTAATAATCCTTATAGTCCCTTAGAGTGACTAGTAAAATAAAAAAAAGTAAAAAGAAGTTTTAAAAATTTAAAAAAATAAACAACCTAAAAGTTCAAATCACCCCCCTTTCATCCCATTGAAAATTAAAGGATTAAAAAAAATAAAAAATATACACATATTTATTTGTTTATCACCACGTTCAGAAATGCCCGATCTATCCAAATATAAAATCAATTAGTCTGATCGGTAAATGGCTTAGCAGCAAAAAAATTCCAAACGCCAAAATTATTTTTTTTTGTTTGCCACAAATTTTGCGGAAATGCAATAACAGTGGATCAAAGAATAGCATCTGCAGAAAAACGTCAGCTCAAGATGCAAAAAATAAGCCATCACTGAGCCATAGATCCGTAAACAGGAGAGTGCTACAGGTCGTGGAAAATGGCGCAAAAAGTGTGCCACTTTTTTGGGACAAACGTCAGATTTTTTTAACCCCTTAGAAAAAACTAAACCTATAAATGTTTGATTTCTACAAACTCGTACTGACATAAGGCATCACACTAATACATCAGTTTTACCATATTGCGGTGATACCAATATCCTAAAAACAATCGTGCAATCACACTTTTTTCAGTTTTTTTGCACTTGGAATTTTTTTGCCATTTTCCAGTACACTATATGGTAAAATTAATGGTTTAATTTAAAAGTACAACTCGTCCCACAAAAAACAAGTCTTTATATTGCAAGATTAATGGAAAAATAAAAAAAAGTTACGCTTTTGGGTGTAGGGGAGCAAAACAAAATAAATGAAAAATGGAAAATTGGCCGGGGTTGAAGGTTTTTTTTTTTGCATATGTGTATGTATATATGTATGAAGAAACGGGTGAAATTAAAATGAAATCTTAATTAGAGACAAAGAATTACTGGTAGAGAGCGAAGGGTCACAACAGAGAAAGAGCCAGCCCATAGTCTTCTGATAGACGGGCTGCCCTTGGCCAGTTGAAAGGCAAAAACAGATCTCAGGTGGATATAGCATAAGTGCCTGAGAAAAGATGAGCAAACATATTTGCATTTTCCTGGCTTAGGCTATGTGCGCACTTTAGCGCGGATTTTACCGCGGATTTTCAGCGGATATGCTGCAGAAAATGTGTCTAAAGCCTGCTTTACATGCTGCAATGTATCTTACAATGTGACGGCGGGGTCACGTTGTAAGTGACGCACATCCGGCATCGTAAGTTACATTGCAGTGTGTGACAGGTACGTGCGATTGTGATTGAACATTAAAACGTTCATTGCATACACATCGTACCTTTCTCTAGAATTGCATGTGAGATTGTTTATTGTACCCAGGGTAGCACACATTGCAGTGTGTGACACCCCGGGAACGATGAACAGATCTTACCTACGTCCTATGGCTCCCGGCCCACAATGCGGAAGGAAGGAGGTGGGCGGGATGTTTACGTCCCACTCAGCTCCGCCCCTCCGCTTCTATTGGCCGGCTGCCGCATGACGTCGACGTGACGCTGAACGTCCCTCCCCCTTCAGGAAGAGGATGTTCGCCGCCCACAGCGAGGTCGCTCAGATAAGTACGTGTGATGGCGGTTTAATGACTTTGTGCGACACGGGCAGCGATTTTCCCATGACGCAGAAACGACGGGGGCGGGTACGATTGCTTGTGCAATCGCACGATAGATCGTAACGTGTAAAGCCCGCTTTCGCAAGGCCAATGCCATTTTCCCCAATTTCTAGGCTCCCACAGTGTCTTGGCATAATGCACTGTATGATATATCAGGGGTCTAGTAATTTCAAGAGGCTTTCAGACTGCTGACCTAGTAAGTTTACACTTCCCTGGACTATTTCTCAGTATGAAGTGGGTGCTGGGCTAAGGTATTGAGAATCTTTTTGCTCATTTCTAGCACTGAGTACTGGACACATCTCCTTGTGACCATACTAGTGAAGCACAGTGATGAACACTCAAGTCTATATAGAACACTTCTGTCCTGGCTACAAAGTTCTATATATATATATATATATATATATATATATATATATATATATATATAATATATATATAATATATATATATATATATATATATATATATATATATATATATATATATATATATATATATATATATATATATATATATATATATATATATATATATATATATATATATATATATATATTTTTTTTTTTTAAACCCCACAATGTATTTAAGAAATTCTCATGGGTTGATTGGTGTATTATTACTGCAAGCTACTAAATTACACTCTGTATCTTAGTCCGGCGCTAAATTCTACTGTTTATTTTTGGAAAGCCACATTCACAAGATTATTATTTAGCTGAGTCTTAAAACAAGTGACCATTTTATACTAATTTCTATGGCCAACTGTACTGTAAGGCTTGACACTATGTGGCATAGTGTAATGATAGTAACTCGGGGGCTCCTGATACTACTTGCGTGCAGTATGGACTGAGAGGTAGTCAAACAAGCTGGGATCAGGAACCAGGAGGACATGACATAACACAGGGAGCAGGCAGAGACAAGATCAAGATACAGGCTGAGGCTATGTGTCCACGTTGCTTTTTACCTGCTTTTTAAACGCTGCAGTTAAAAAAGCAGCAAAAAAGCAGGTAACAAGCAATGTGGACACATAGCCTAAGGGTCAAGATTCCAGGAGGAGACGTGGTCAGGAGAAGGTCCGAGTTCAGAAACCAGGAGGTAACGACAAAGTCAGAGGGATGAGCAGAGCAGAGTCAACTACAGTCCAGGGTCAAGCAGCCAAGATCCGATAACTGTACACAAACAGGAGCCAAGAGCACTCACTGCAGAACCAGGAAATATGACTGACAACGTTCCAGGCAAGCATACTCCTTAATGAAGCAGAGCAATCACCTGGAAGGAGGAGCATCTGAGAAGCCCCTCCCAGCACCAGCGTAGGACCCAGTGATAAAAAACAACTGCTCCACAGGAGCTCAAGACAAACAGCAGAGCATCTAAACCTGCAAAAACGCTTTGCGCAACAGAACAGTCAAGTACTGGCTTTGCAGGAGAGCATGGCAGAACATAACATAGCATATCGGAACCGTGTCTTGTACAATTTTATTTTCCAATATGATAACTATATAGTTCCCTATGTACAGACTACTTGCAGTTACCAGAACAGTCTCTAAAATTGAAACAAAAATATATACCATGGGATGCAGGATCACTAAAAGATAATAAATGCAATCTATTTCCAAAGTTACTCAACTATTCATGTAGATTAATTGTATATATAAACTGCAAAATAGTGTTCAAAGGTGAATGTGTACTTCAATATTCTTGTTGAATTAAAAATAAAACCTTTGGCATTTATGTTTATTAATTATACTGGCAATTATTGTCTCATGATGACATTTTTAACTACTTACCAACCAGCATATGCATACATTCCGGAATAAAACGCCAAGGGTAACCCCATAACACTGACATCTTTCCCAACAAAGGCATCCTTGAAGTTCTGTGTCTCCCCTGAAATTGACATGAAATAATTCAGTTTGTCACTCAATTCCGTTTACATAGAAATATTCACGGTATGGGTCACTCATAAACTTGTAGCTGTCAAACGCCATGTAGATAAGCGCCTATCTTCTGACATTCCCTATAGCCATTTTTACTTAAACAGCAGAAATCCAAGCAGAGATAAATGTACCTTCGGGGGATGTCAATAAAAATACTCCAAACACAAATATAATTAGAAATCATAATTGATCTATTTGTCTGGCACATGCATGCTGTCAGAAATTTGTTGATGGACTTGACAAGTTTCTTTCCAGCTTCTGTTCCAGTACATGAAAAGTTGTAAGCCTCATCAATAATGTTCATCTCATGACAAGTCATAAATAAATTGACAAAGCAAAATTCAATGGATCTCTCCTCAAGACTACGGTGTTTATAATGGATGCTGATAAATATTCCCATATGTGGGTAGGTGAACTAAATAAGAGCACCATTAATTTAAATGCTTGATGCAAACGTATACTTCATACAAATTGACAACATGTAATTGTGCAAGAAAAATTAGCAAAGTTCAGCTAATTGCTGGGGTGGCTTTCTTCAGGTGAAGAATAGTCATGTTACGATAAATGGGGAAATTTCCTGTAATGATGGATGATTTATCATGTAACAGACACATGTAAGTATTTCCATTTGTCAAGGTCTCTGAATTTAATTCTTCTATCCCAAAATGATATAAAAAAAATTGTTGTCACAAATGTAAAGCCCTTTCTCAGCCCATTCAACTGAAAATGGTGACATAATCAAAATTTCAAATTTCGCATTTTATTTCTACACTAAAACAATAATGGTAATGTCATAATTGTACTGACCTAGACAATTATGGTTCCAGGTTATTTTTAACACATAGTGTACAGCATTAAAATAATTCCACAAAAAAAATATCTCAGAATTTCATGCTTTTCGCAATTTCACCGAACCTGGCATTTTTTTTCGATGTTCAAGTACTGTATGTAGTAAACCGAATGGAGTAATTTAAAAGTACAACTCTTCCTGCAAAAAACAAGCTCTCATATTTTACATATTGAGATTAAAAGCAAAATGTGCTTAGTTACTGTTTAATTCATATATATGTATATATATATATATATATATATATATATATATATACAGTTAGGTCCAGAAATATTTGGACAGTGACACAAGTTTTGTTATTTTAGCTGTTTACAAAAACATGTTCAGAAATACAATTATATATAATATGGGCTGAAAGTGCACACTCCCAGCTGCAATATGAGAGTTTTCACATCCAAATCGGAGAAAGGGTTTAGGAATCATAGCTCTGTAATGCATAGCCTCCTCTTTTTCAAGGGACCAAAAGTAATTGGACAAGGGACTCTAAGGGCTGCAATTAACTCTGAAGGCGTCTCCCTCGTTAACCTGTAATCAATGAAGTAGTTAAAAGGTCTGGGGTTGATTACAGGTGTGTGGTTTTGCATTTGGAAACTGTTGCTGTGACCAGACAACATGCGGTCTAAGCAACTCTCAATTGAGGTGAAGCAGAACATCCTGAGGCTGAAAAAAAAGAAAAAATCCATCAGAGAGATAGCAGACATGCTTGGAGTAGCAAAATCAACAGTCGGGTACATTCTGAGAAAAAAGGAATTGACTGGTGAGCTTGGGAACTCAAAAAGGCCTGGGCGTCCACGGATGACAACAGTGGTGGATGATCGCCGCATACTTTCTTTGGTGAAGAAGAACCCGTTCACAACATCAACTGAAGTCCAGAACACTCTCAGTGAAGTAGGTGTATCTGTCTCTAAGTCAACAGTAAAGAGAAGACTCCATGAAAGTAAATACAAAGGGTTCACATCTAGATGCAAACCATTCATCAATTCCAAAAATAGACAGGCCAGAGTTAAATTTGCTGAAAAAAACCTCATGAAGCCAGCTCAGTTCTGGAAAAGTATTCTATGGACAGATGAGACAAAGATCAACCTGTACCAGAATGATGGGAAGAAAAAAGTTTGGAGAAGAAAGGGAACGGCACATGATCCAAGGCACACCACATCCTCTGTAAAACATGGTGGAGGCAACGTGATGGCATGGGCATGCATGGCTTTCAATGGCACTGGGTCACTTGTGTTTATTGATGACATAACAGCAGACAAGAGTAGCCGGATGAATTCTGAAGTGTACCGGGATATACTTTCAGCCCAGATTCAGCCAAATGCCGCAAAGTTGATCGGACGGCGCTTCATAGTACAGATGGACAATGACCCCAAGCATACAGCCAAAGCTACCCAGGAGTTCATGAGTGCAAAAAAGTGGAACATTCTGCAATGGCCAAGTCAATCACCAGATCTTAACCCAATTGAGCATGCATTTCACTTGCTCAAATCCAGACTTAAGACGGAAAGACCCACAAACAAGCAAGACCTGAAGGCTGCGGCTGTAAAGGCCTGGCAAAGCATTAAGAAGGAGGAAACCCAGCGTTTGGTGATGTCCATGGGTTCCAGACTTAAGGCAGTGATTGCCTCCAAAGGATTCGCAACAAAATATTGAAAATAAAAATTTTTTTTTGGGTTTGGTTTATTTGTCCAATTACTTTTGACCTCCTAAAATGTGGAGTGTTTGTAAAGAAATGTGTACAATTCCTACAATTTCTATCAGATATTTTTGTTTAAACCTTCAAATTAAACGTTACAATCTGCACTTGAATTCTGTTGTAGAGGTTTCATTTCAAACCCAATGTGGTGGCATGCAGAGCCCAACTCACGAAAATTGTGTCACTGTCCAAATATTTCTGGACCTAACTGTATATATATATATATATATATATATACGTTTATTTAGGGCAATTAGACCCACTATTCTCATCAAAATTTTGGAGAAACGTGTGGGGGTGTCTAATAGTCCAGATGAAATTGGCTGTGGCTGTGGAGGAGGGGGCGGTGGTGGAGGAGCAAGTCACTTGATCCAGAAGCAGGGTCACAGGATGCAGGAGCTGGCACTTGGCTAACGGTGCGCCCTTTAATAAGACAATTAATATTCATTGCTCCGCACGCCCATAATCCCGCTCTCCTCTTGACACTGAAGTCGGCTCCAAGAGGTGGCAGAAATTATGGGCATGGGTAGAAATGAATATTCATTCTCTTTAACAGCGGACACACATGATCACCCAGTCGCTGCAGGAAGCCAGCAGCTGGGTGATCAAGTGTGCCTGCTATTAAATAGAATGAATATTCACTGCTTCCCATGCTCATAATCCCAGGCATAGGGAGCAATGAATATTCTGGCAGCTGATGACATGTTACTTGGGGCGCATGGCATATCACTTGACAGCATCTGAAGAGGATAGCGTGGTGAGTATAATCTTGTTTTATGTGTGTGACGTGATCGGAAGCATATATGTCAGGATGAGCCAATGATGGGGGACATATATTCCAGGATGGGGGTCATATATAAGAGGACGGAGATCATATATCCTAGGATGGGCCCATGATGAGGGCCATATATACCAGGATTGGTCCAGGATGGGGATCATATATACCAAGATGGGAGAAGGAAGGGTAACATATATACCAGGAGGGAGTACATATACACCAGAATGGGGCACACATGTACCTGGAAGGGGCCCAGGATCGGGGATATTACTACAAATTGGGGGACATTACCCACACAACAGTCTAAGCAGCAGATCTCCCCTATAAAAATCATGAAATTTTTTGCTTCAAATTTTTTTCCTATTTTCCTTCTCTAAAACCTAGGTGCATCTGATGATCCAGTGTGTCTTATAGTCGGAAAATACAATATATAAAATCTAGACCATTTTTTAATCTTGTTTATGAAATACCTGTTCAAAATAAAATTAAATATCTGGTACTTATTTTTTTTTTTACTATGGGACTAAACACTTATGGACAACTCCTGGCGATTAATTGCTTACTTCATACTATTTCACCTTACAGAACAGTTCTTTTTCTTCCGCTCTACACTGGCGACAGGTCGACACTGCTAACATAATGTTGATTGACAGCTGGCTCAAAGCCTCAGGTCTCATTCACAGGTCAGTATTTGGTCAGTATTTCCAATCAGTATTTGTATGCCAAAACCAGGAATGGAACTTACAAAGGAAAACTCAAATTGAAAGATTGAAACCTGTTCTGTGTTTTGGAGATACTCCTGGTTTTGGTAGAAAGATACTAATGAAACACTGATAAAAAATACTGATATGTGAATAAATCCTAACACAGTGGGGAGCCTGTTGTGAATCAACATTGGCAGTTATGCCTCATCAACAGAACAGAGCAGAGGAGAAGGATGTCACCGAAAGAGAATCACTAGCAAGGGTTATCTGCAATCGCTCTGAGATGGGACGAATCACTGCAAGGTAGAACAGTAAGGAAATTATCAAATGTCTGCTGATTTCTGCATAGCCCTAAAGAAAAACATTATTTCCTGGGTAACCCCAAGGGAACATTAGAACTTCAAGGTATAACCCCAGGTCAATTAATCTTCAGGGATAGCATTTGGCCTGATTAGGAAGTAGAAGCAATTGTCAATCAATTTCACTTACTTTACTGGAAATAAAAATGACAACAGGTGCACTGAAGCAGCAACATCAAAAGAACCTCCAAAAATAGTTTAGTAGGTAATAGATATAGGTATTCGGAAATAAATACAACATGCCCCTCACAAAAAAAACAGAAGGGGAAAGGAAAAGTGTAATAACAATGAGAAAAAAAAATGTCAGCAGCAATAAAAGGGTGGTTAAAACACTTCTGACAAAAGTGTACAACACAAAGTCACAAAATATAAACCCCCCTGCGCTAGACACCATAAAGATTGATATTATTTTAGACAAAGAAAAGAAGCGTGCAGGAGGGTTGATAGCTAATTGTGATATTCAGCCCTCAAAGATATAATCAATGTGAATAGCGGTATACAGAAGTCTGAAAACAGAGGTCCCAAAATGACAAAATTACAGAGTAGCAGTATTACAAATTGCTACAAATAGGTACAAAAAGTTACAAAAAAGGACCTATGCAGTATACATTACGATTAAAACATAATACTCACCCTCCCAAACGATTATGTACCACCACCGCTGTTCGGATCCGGATCCGCGGTGGATTGCGGGGTCTCTGGACCTGGGGTTCGCGCGGCCACTCGATTAAAAGAAGGGAGGAAGATATGTACAGGTTTTTTTTGGAAAGTTTGTGATGCCACCCACGGTGCGTGGTAATGTGAGGGACCACCACTGCCGTTGGGGAGTCCGGTGATGATGGTGTGGCAGCCTGATGTTTAACCCCTCCGTGGGTAGGGGGTTTGTGTCCTGGGGCTCGTTGATGGTTGGGATGGTATTTGGGTGCCGTGGGGGATAGGAACAGGGGTCTTCAATGTACTCACTCAGTCCTGGAATAACTACACCGACAGCTTGTAAACCAGAATTCTGAGCACCACTGCAGCCTGCGGGGAGCACGCTTGGATCCGTGCCCTTGGTGTTGCTGTTAGCCTGTAGCCCTGTCCTTGGCACCTTCGTCTCTGTTGGACCCGTGGGTATAAAACTCTTCGGGTCCCACTCACCCGTATGGCTAACGGAGTGAGCTGGCTCTCAAGGTTCACACGTAGGACTTCCCTGGACTGCAGTGGGAAAGTCCTATCCCATCGGTGCACCAGTACCCCGATCTTAGAGCGGGTTGGGGATGACACCTGAAGTCTTCACCCCCATCGGGCAAATTACCGGACTGCCACTTTCCGGCCCGGGGTCCATGCACCCCGTCACGCCCCGGCCTCCGCCCGGCGATAGCCCAAGGCCGACGGCTGCCCTCCTCGGCCCAGACCAACGTCCGCTACCCAGTACTCAGGAGCCCTGCTCTGTGACCTCTCCCTCCCAGAGAGTTACTTCACCTCCTTCACTCTCCACTGTCTGAACTCAACTCCCCTGCTCAACTGTCACTTTCCTCACTCTCCCCTCACAAACCCCCCATGTGGACGGCCCTATTCCCTTCAGGCCCGCCAATGTGTGTCTGGTAGGTTAAAGTGGGAAGTGTTCCTAGTATTTTGATAGGCTAAGCTCTTAGCAACACCAAAGGACCAGGATCCTTAGCAAAGGAGGGTGGATAGTATGCAGAAGGGCAGATTGCACAATACCCTGTGACGACCTGATAGGCCAGGGTGTCACATTCCCCCTTGGTTAAACGTAGCTCGTCCGCGAGCTACAGGACGACAGAGGTTTATTTTGTTTTACTCAAACTGGAAAAGGAAAACATAAATTAAAACACTTTTATTCAACGAGTCCATCCCACACAGGGGAGGTAATGCACTTAACGTTACTAAAATACTACTTTATTAAGAGTATGTCGCCCAACTGTGGGATGCTACCCTTTTTTATGGTAAAGGAGGCTCAACCTTCCCCATTGCAGCTCCTTCCTGCGACAGTCCAGTCCCAACGCCCCGGATCCCAATAACCCGCCACCCAAACAACCTGTTCCCCCTGGAAACCTAAAGTGTGTCCGTGACTGGGTTAAGGTCCCGAGTGTTGTAACTTTGACGACTCTGGCTGGCACAGGAGGTGCAACTATTATACAAGACACAAGTTTGTTCTGGTCACGCCAGTCTGTGACCGTGGTTCATTTTTACTTAATATGTATAAAAACTGAACGGAGTCCATTTACCGGGTGTACACATTTTGACAATTTTTCTAGAAAATCTGGTAACATTCACTCTTTTCATTAAAACTGGTTGATTTACTAACATTTTCTATATGAAAAATAACAAACTATGGAAAATAATAAACGAAAACACCGATACTTAACATTCTATGGCATCACAACTGCTGGTACCGTATATTTAACACTCATAACCGCTCACTGGGAGGCAGGTAATCAACAGCGGTGGCTGGTACTACTTGCTCGTCGACCATGGCGAGCCGATTAACATCTAAAGCGTACCAGCCGTGTTCACCCCAATGATGGGTGTACTGTAGCTGACTACTTCTCCGGCCTCCAGGTTACGACCCGGGTGACCACTGGGGAGATGCTGCTTGATATCTCGGCGGGTAACAAACACTTCCTCTGAGAGACTCCCCTCCCACAGAAAACCCAATCCCTTCTCGGGGTCAAACCACTTAAAGTGGCCCACGGACACGGAAGGTGGCCTTCCTCAGGTACTCCTTTTTCCTTCCAGGTCCAGGCAAACATCTCCTGCCGTTGACGCTCTTGCGTGGTCACCACTGGCATCATCTGTTGCTGGTGTGGTTGTCGTTCCCAGTAGCGGGCATCAGCGTCCGGCCTCCACTCCCTATCTGGCTCTGGCTTTACTTGAGCTCTGGCGGCCCCAACAGCCGTCGGGATGCTGCGTGGTAACGGAACAGGCAAACATCTTGGTTCCGCTCCCGCTGGTGTAGACAGATTAACCGACTGCTCCGCAGCCGGGGTTGCAGGGCCTGGGTTCTCCGCCTCTGAGGATGGGCCCGGTGATGCGGCCAGGTATGGTCTGGCTGGTCTGGGGGACCACTGCCGTGGCTGGAATGAGTGCCTTGCTCTGGATCTCTGCAGCTGGAGACTCTGGTAAAGATACCGAAGGTTCAGCTGCCGGGATTGGTGGGGGCAGTTCGGCGTCTGCCAAGGACAGGGTAGTTGGCTGTGGAGCGCTTACCACGAGCGGGGACTGCCCGGATCCCTCTGCCACTTTGGCTGGATTTGTGCAATGAGCAGGGACTGGGTAACCGCTTACCCTCTCTTCATGTGGGATTTCAATCTCACGAGCTCGCACGGCCACTGCCAGGCTCCTCATCTCTTCCTTCCAGTGGTTCAGAATGAAGAGGAATTGCGTCCGCATCCTCTAGCACAGCTGCTCTGTTTTGTCCTCTATCCATGCCGCGGTCCCGGAGACAGCACGCTCCGGGGACCAGTCTCGCTCGGCCATCTTGCCACTGCGTCTTCCAGGAACGTTGTGACAGAGTCCTGGCGTCACTGCTCCACTTCCGCTAGTAAAACATGCTGGCCCACCCCCTCGGTTTTTTCGCAGCACTCTCTCGCTGACCGTGGCTCTCTGGGAACTTCCAGCTCCGGTCTCTTCAGGAAGATGAGGAGAAGGGCTTAATCTTCGTGCGCTTTCTTGGGGAAGATGGGGTTTTGGCGTGAAAAAATGGCAGAAAATGGCGGAATTGGCGGGAAACAGAATCTCGCGGTCTTCGGCTTTCAAAGCACACGTCACCCAGGTAAGTGGGTCCTGCTCGTATCCTGTTCGTGATGCCAGGTTTTTTGAGGTGTACCGCCCCCGTGCAAGTAGCCGCGCTGCTACTGCTTCTCGGATCCGGATCTGCGGTGCCTTGAGGGGTCTCCGGACCCAGGGGTCGCGCAGACACTCGATTAAAAGAAGTGGGGAAGATATACGTTTTTTGGAAAGTTTGTGACTAGAATTTAGCGCTGTTCGAGGTTCACCAATTTCATGTTCGAGTGATTTTGGGGGGTGCTCGAGATCGAACTCAAGCTTTTTGCTAAAAGTTCAACAGTTCGAATTACGTTCGAGAATGGTTCGAGCACCAAAAATGTGGCTTTTCACAGTAAGGCTATGTGCACACGTTGCTATCTGCATGCGTCCTGCATCCCCAGCACAATCCCTCTCTCTTTCCTACTTACCGATCACGGGCGTCTCGCTGCACGTCTGTCACAGATCTGCGGTGTCTTTTGCTCTTTAGAAAATGGCTGCCGCTTCATTAGTCAATCAGTTATTCCGTGCTTTCCCCGCCCACTGACGCCCATGATTGGTTGCAGTCAGACACGTCCCCAAGCTGAGTGATAGCTGTCTCACTGCAACCAATCACAGCCGTCGGCGGGCGGGTCTATATCGTGCAGTAAAATAAATAAATAAATAATAATTAAAAAAAAAAAAAATGCGGTTCCCCCCATATTTGATACCAGCCAGGATAAAGCCACATGGCTGGAGGCTGGTATTTTCAGGATGGGGAGCACCACCCTAACAATATCAGCAGGCAGCCGCCCGGAATCGCCGCATCCATTAGATGCGACAGTCCCGGGACTCCACCAAGCTCATCCCGAATAGCCCTGGTGTGGTGGCAATTGGGGTAATAATGAGTTTAATCATGCCAGGCGTCTCCCCGAGACACCTTCTATGATTAAACTGAAAGTGAAAGTAAAGAAATACACACAGCGAAAAATCCTTTATTTGGAATAAAAGACAAAATAACACCTCCTTTACCTCTTTATTAATCCCCAAATACCCCTCCAGGTCCGACGTAATCCACACGACACTGTCAGCTCGCCTACATGAAGCTGCAGCAGCACCGTAGAGCACGATGGCGCTGTATCAGCTCCACGTAGCAATGAAGTAAATCGCGCTGTCAGCAGAGACTTCGGCAATGCAGAAGTCAAGATTACCAAATCTGCCTATCTTTATCATTAGAGGCAGTAGACTAGTGGATAGCCTAGTGGATAGCTTGTCTAAGAAGCATAACTTCAGGAGTTCTAGTCCCGGTCCCGGTAAAGAATTTAATTTTTTTTTTTAATTTTTTTATTTTTAATTTTAAATTATAATTATATATTTATAATTATAATTTCATTTAATTATGCACTGAGGGGAGGAGCCGGACATCAGCTGTGAGCCGCGGGCACACCTCTAAAATCGGAGCAGTTCACGGAATGAGGCTGCATTGCTCTCTCCTCTCTCTCCTCTCTTTCCTCTCTCTCTTCTCTCTCTCTTCTCTCTTTCTCTTTAGTATTAAGTCAGACATTCTTAATGTCAAGCAAGTTTGACCCAGCCATTAAGAATCTCCAATAAAGGGTTAAAAAAAGCACACCATACAGAGAAAAAATACTTTAATAGAAATAAATACACAGACACAATAGAAACTCCGTGTTTATTACTCCCTCTCATCCCTCCACGATCCATGGTCTTCTGTCTTCTTTCTCCTTCAACCCATGCAGCTCTGCTACATCAGACAGCACTGCATGGGGGAAGAAACTGCTTCCCGTGCAGTCTATATCACTCAGTGAGTGAGCAGCAGCTGCGTGCTGTAAGCGGTGACATCACCGCTGACAGGCGCGTTGCTATAGCAACAGTGATCTTCCGTTATTGACCGGCTGTGGCAGCCAGTGAATAACGGAATGGGGAAGCAGAATGGGGAGTCGTCCATGTGCCAGAGCATCTCGCCGGTACACGGGGATGCACAAACGAGCACGGCGTACTGGAGAGATGCACTGACAGGACCTAGCAATGACATCTAGCCATGTGACCAGTCTGTAGTCAATGAGATAATAGACACGTGACTGGTCACATGCTTTTTTGACATCACGGAAGGTCCTATCATCAGTGCTGGTTACTGGGAGGACGCAGCGGCGGGAGACAGAGTGCAGGACGTGTCGCGGGGACTGGTAAGTGTTATGGCAATGTTTATTAACTGTATGTGTACATTTATAATGTGTTTTTATGTGTTTGTGTTTGCCTGCCATTGGTTTCAATGGGGCTCGAGAGGTTCGTCGAGCCGTTCGCCGAACTGAACTCGAACGCGGCTTCCATTCAACGAACCGAATTCGAGCCTCTAGAGGCTCGCTCATCTCTGTTTGTGACGCCACCCACGGTGCGTGGTAATGTGAGGGACCACTGCTGCTGTTGGGGAGCCCGGTGGCGATGGTGTGGCAGCCTGATGTTTAACCCCTCCGTGGGTAGGGGGTTTGTGTCCTGGGGCCCGTTGATGGTTGGAATGGTATTTGGGTGCCGTGGAGGATAGGAACAGGGGTCTTCAATGTACTCACTCAGTCCTGGAATAACTACACCGACAGCTTGTAAACCAGAAATATGAGCACCACTACAGCCTGCGGGGAGCACGCTTGGATCCGTGCCCTTGGTGTTGCTGTTAGCCTGTGGCCCTGTCCTTGGCACCTTCGTCTCTGTTGGACCCGTGGGTATAAAACTCTTCAGGTCCCGCTCACCCGTATGGCTAACGGAGTGAATTTGCTCTCAGGGTTCACGCGTAGGACTTCCCTGGACCACAGTGTGGAAAGTCCTATCTCATTGCACCAAAATCCCAATCCTGCAGCGGGTTGGGGATGACAGCTGAAGTCTTCACCCCTGTCGGGCAAATTACCGGAATGCGTGAAGTCACTTTCCGGCCCGGGGTCCACGCACTCCGTCGCACCCCGGCCCCCGCCTGGCAATAGCCCAAGGCCGACGGCTGCCCTCCTCAGCAGTCCGTGCCCCCTGACACTGTCCGCCGCAACCGGGTTTTAGCTCCTTCAAGACCCAGACCAACATCCGCCACCCAGTACTCAGGAGCCCTGCTCCGTGACCTCTTCCTCCCAGAGAGTCACTTCACCTCCTTCACTCTCCACTGTCTGAACTTAACTCCCCTGCTCAACTGTCACTTTTTTCACTCTCCCTTCACCAACCCCCCATGTGGGCGGCCCTATTCTTTTCAGGCCCACCCAATGGTGTGTCTGGTAGGTTAAAGTGGGAAGTATTCCTAGGATTTTGATTGGCTAAGCTCTTAGCAACACCAAAAGACCAGGATCCATAACCAAGGAGGGTGGATACTGTGCAGAACGGCAGATTGCACAATACCCTGTGACGACCTGATAGGCCAGAGCATCACAATTAGCTACAGTAAATGTCTGTACAGAGATCTTCCTAAAAAATTAGCCGGAGTGAATGTCCATGTGAATGGAATCTCCAGATAAGACTCCAGAAATAGAATCCAAAAATAGAAGGTGGGTACTAAAAAATGCCACGTCGCTCCTGTAGAGTATTTATTCCAAAAGGTCCAGAGAAGTGTTGAGTGAGTAATTGACTATTCATACTAGCTATGCTGTTAGCGAGTACTTTCCGCTACTTGCATATTCGTTACGAGTAGCGGGCGCAATGTAAGTCAATCGTAAATACTCGCTAAGTAGCAAGTAAGCCGAAAGCCGTACTTTTCGCTACTCGGACGAAAAGACAGCTTTTAGGTTACTCACTACTTAGCGAGTATTTCCCATTGACTTACATTGCGCTCACTACTCGTAACAAATATGCAAGTAGCGGACAGTACTCGCTAACAGCATAACGAGATTGAGTTGTCAACTACTCGCTCAACAATAGTCCACAGAACTGGAGAGTGCTGTAGGGATAAGCGCTATCAGACCTGCTAACCCACGCTGTGGGAATGCAATGCTACCGTTGTGGATGTGTCGCGGGCGGAGGAGGGGACGCTGCGCTCTCCCACTGCTCGGGTCCGGCCGCTAGTGCTGCTGCTCGGTGGTGGCTCGAGCGGTGGGCCGGATCCCGGGGACTCGAGCGGCGCTCCTCTCCTGTGAGTGAAAAGGGGGTTTGGATTGATTGTGGGGATTTATTGTCCGTGACGCCACCCACGGCTGTGGTGATAATGGTGACAACACCGCTGCTCTGGACGGGAATCCCGGGAGCGGTGACAGGGAGCAGCTTTGTTGTTAGTTCTCCCCTCCGTGGGTAGGGGGTTGGTTATCCCGGGGCCCGGTGATGGGGTAGGGATGGATGGCAGGCAGGTTACGGGGCCTGGTGAGGTGCATGGTCGCAGGGGGCAGCGCTGTGCCACACGGCATGGTGGTACTCACTCAGCCCAATGATGCACACAGAGTCTCTGCTGAAACAAACGGATGGATGGACGGGTCCCACAGGCGGCTGCGGTGTTTTTCCCCTGACCCCAGGTTGGTAATGTAAGTCCTTTCTTGCACCTTCCGTACGCTCCTCCTGCGCTCCGGTTTTCAGCTGGCTTCCCGATTCAGTACCGGTGGGCCATCACCCAGCCCCGGCTACCTGCAGACAGCCACTACCGTCTGCCTCACTCTCTACACGGGGGCCCTAGGCTCCAACCTAGGCCCCAGTCTGCGTCTGCCTCTCTGCAGACCTCCTCTCTCTTCCTCTCCTAGACTTGTCTGAACCTGCTTCCTGCCTCAGGCCAGCTAGACTCTTCGGTGGGCGTGCCTATCTGCTTGACTCCGCCCACCTAGTGTGTCTGTCTGAACCCGAGGGAAGGAATCAGGTTTCACTGGGGGTGTCTGCTGTGAACTACTGTGTGTGTGTTGTTACCTGTGGCCCCTGGCTTGTCCAGGGCGACACAGATGCCACATGCTTCCTTGCACATTTCAAAACATATGTATGGGTATAAGAAGAAGTCAGATATGGCATAGCACAGACATTTCCTCTGGAGAAGGTCTGATAGCAAGCAGCACTCTCCAGCTCCCAGGACCTTTTGGAATAAATACTCTACAGGAGTGACGTGGTATTTATCAGCACCCACATTCTATTTTTAACTCTATTTTTTTATTCAGTTTCTGGACTCTTATCTGGAGGTTTTATTCTCATGGACATTCACTCCAACTAATTGCTTGGGAGGATATAAAGGCCCAGTCACACACAACGACTTACCAGCGATCCTGAATATGATGCGACCTGATAGGGATCGCTGGTAAGTTCCTGGGAGGTCGCAGGTGAGATGTCAATCAGTCAGATCTTACCAACGATGCAGGAACAATACAGGTCTCAGTAGCGACCTGTATAACGATCTCAGCAGTCACTGTGACCCTGTCACACAGTGTCAAACACAGCGATGTGTCCTGCCTAGCAAGGACATCGCCTTTGAAGAAAATGGCCTGGACCATTCTGCAACGACTAGCGATCTCACAGCAGGGGCCTGATCGCTGGTAGGTGTCACACATAACGAGATCGCTACTGCGTCACAGAAACCGTGACTCAGCTGCGATGTCGCTAGCGATCTCGTTATGTGTGACGGTACCTTAAGTGTTTTGTTTTAATCTTAATGTATACTGTATACTGCATCGGTCCTTTCTTGTAACTTGTTGTACCTATTTGTAACAATTTATAATACTGCTACTCTAATATTGTAATTTTGGGACCTCTGTTTGCAGACTTCTGTAAAGAGCTATTCACATTGGTTATATGTTTGAGGGCTGATTATCACAATTACCTATCAACCCTCCTGCCCTCTTCTTTCCTTTGTCTGAAACAATTGATGTTGTCTATCATTCCTGACTGACTTGTCTCTAGTGTACACTTTGCTGGTGTCCTTGTTACTAGAGATGAGCGAACCGGTCCCGGTTCGGCTCGATGTCGGTTCGCCGAACGGAGGTCCCGTTCGAGTTCGGCTCGTCGAACGTTCGACGAACCGAACTCGAGCCAATAGGAAACAATGGCAGGCATTTACAAACACAGAAAAACACCTAGAAAACACCCTCAAAGGTGTCCAAAAGGTGACAAACAACTCACAACACAACACAAACACATGGGAAAGTGACAAGGACATATACTTATGCAAAAACAAAAGAGCTGGACAAAGAAAAAGAGGAGGAGACACAGATATAGGCATGGCACGCCCTTCTAAAGTCATGTAAAACATCGCAAGGTGACTCCAAGCGTAGTCTCCCTTTTTTTCCAAAAATTGTGCCCCACACACACCCACCCATTCAGTGGCAGCACTTGTGCCCTAGTTGTACACTTCACAGCTAGATTTGCATCAAGCACATTCAAAAATACGCCATAATTAACCGTCCCCAGGATGACACCGGGGTAGGTAGCAAAGTCTTTCCTGATCCCAGCTCTGTTCATCTTGGCTCCTTTTAAAAAACACAGCAAGCAAGGGTTACTCCAAGCGGAGTCTCCCTTTTTTCCAAAAATTGGGCCCCACACACACCCACCCCTTCAGTGGCAGCAGTTGTGCCCCAGTTGTACAATTCACAGCTAGGTTTGCATCAAGCACATTCAAAAATACGCCATATTTACCGTCCCCAGGATGACACCGGGGTAGGTAGCAAAGTCTTTCCTGATCCCAGCTCTGTTCATCTTGGCTCCTTTTAAAAAACACAGCAAGCAAGGGTTACTCCAAGCGGAATGTCCCTTTTTTCCAAAAATTGGGCCCCACACACACCCACCCCTTCAGTGGCAGCAGTTGTGCCCCAGTTGTACAATTCACAGCTAGATTTGCATCAAGCACATTCAAAAATACGCCATTCTTATCCGTCCCCAGGATGACACCGGGGTAGGTAGCAAAGTCTTTCCTGATCCCAGCTCTGTTCATCTTGGCTTCTTTTAAAAACAATGTAAGCAAGGGTTACTCCAAGCGGAGTCTCCCTTTTTTCCAAAAATTGTGCCCCACACACACCCACCCCTTCAGTGGCAGCACTTGTGCCCTAGTTGTACACTTCACAGCTAGATTTGCATCAAGCACATTCAAAAATACGCCATAATTAACCGTCCCCAGGATGACACCGGGGTAGGTAGCAAAGTCTTTCCTGATCCCAGCTCTGTTCATCTTGGCTCCTTTTAAAAAATCACAGCAAGCAAGGGTTACTCCAAGCGGAGTCTCCCTTTTTTCCAAAAATTGGGCCCCACACACACCCACCCCTTCAGTGGCAGCAGTTGTGCCCCAGTTGTACAATTCACAGCTAGGTTTGCATCAAGCACATTCAAAAATACGCCATAATTAACCGTCCCCAGGATGACACCGGGGTAGGTAGATAAAGTCTTTGCTGAACCATGACTTGTTCATCTTGGCTTCTTTTAAAAACAATGTAAGCAAGGGTTACTCCAAGCGGAGTCTCCCTTTTTTCCAAAAATTGTGCCCCACACACACCCACCCCTTCAGTGGCAGCACTTGTGCCCTAGTTGTACACTTCACAGCTAGATTTGCATCAAGCACATTCAAAAATACGCCATAATTAACCGTCCCCAGGATGACACCGGGGTAGGTAGCAAAGTCTTTCCTGATCCCAGCTCTGTTCATCTTGGCTTTTTTTAAAAACAATGTAAGCAAGGGTTACTCCAAGCGGAGTCTCCCTTTTTTTCCAAAAATTGTGCCCCACACACACCCACCCCTTCAGTGGCAGCACTTGTGCCCTAGTTGTACACTTCACAGCTAGATTTGCATCAAGCACATTCAAAAATACGCCATAATTAACCGTCCCCAGCATGACACCGGGGTAGGTAGATAAAGTCTTTGCTGAACCATGACTTGTTCATCTTGGCTTCTTTTAAAAACAATGTAAGCAAGGGTTACTCCAAGCGGAGTCTCCCTTTTTTCCAAAAATTGTGCCCCACACACACCCACCCCTTCAGTGGCAGCACTTGTGCCCTAGTTGTACACTTCACAGCTAGATTTGCATCAAGCACATTCAAAAATACGCCATAATTAACCGTCCCCAGGATGACACCGGGGTAGGTAGCAAAGTCTTTCCTGATCCCAGCTCTGTTCATCTTGGCTTCTTTTAAAAACAATGTAAGCAAGGGTTACTCCAAGCGGAGTCTCCCTTTTTTTCCAAAAATTGTGCCCCACACACACCCACCCCTTCAGTGGCAGCACTTGTGCCCTAGTTGTACACTTCACAGCTAGATTTGCATCAAGCACATTCAAAAATACGCCATAATTAACCGTCCCCAGCATGACACCGGGGTAGGTAGATAAAGTCTTTGCTGAACCATGACTTGTTCATCTTGGCTTCTTTTAAAAACAATGTAAGCAAGGGTTACTCCAAGCGGAGTCTCCCTTTTTTCCAAAAATTGTGCCCCACACACACCCACCCCTTCAGTGGCAGCACTTGTGCCCTAGTTGTACACTTCACAGCTAGATTTGCATCAAGCACATTCAAAAATACGCCATAATTAACCATCCCCAGCATGACACCGGGGTAGGTAGATAAAGTCTTTGCTGAACCATGACTTGTTCATCTTGGCTTCTTTTAAAAACAATGTAAGCAAGGGTTACTCCAAGCGGAGTCTCCCTTTTTTCCAAAAATTGTGCCCCACACACACCCACCCCTTCAGTGGCAGCACTTGTGCCCTAGTTGTACACTTCACAGCTAGATTTGCATCAAGCACATTCAAAAATACGCCATAATTAACCGTCCCCAGGATGACACCGGGGTAGGTAGCAAAGTCTTTCCTGATCCCAGCTCTGTTCATCTTGGCTCCTTTTAAAAAACACAGCAAGCAAGGGTTACTCCAAGCGGAGTCTCCCTTTTTTCCAAAAATTGGGCCCCACACACACCCACCCCTTCAGTGGCAGCAGTTGTGCCCCAGTTGTACAATTCACAGCTAGGTTTGCATCAAGCACATTCAAAAATACGCCATAATTAACCGTCCCCAGGATGACACCAGGGTAGGTAGCAAAGTCTTTCCTGATCCCAGCTCTGTTCATCTTGGCTCCTTTTAAAAAACACAGCAAGCAAGGGTTACTCCAAGCGGAGTCTCCCTTTTTTCCAAAAATTGGGCCCCACACACACCCACCCCTTCAGTGGCAGCAGTTGTGCCCCAGTTGTACAATTCACAGCTAGATTTGCATCAAGCACATTCAAAAATACGCCATTCTTATCCGTCCTCAGGATGACACCGGGGTAGGTAGCAAAGTCTTTCCTGATCCCAGCTCTGTTCATAGATAAAGTCTTTGCTGAACCATGACTTGTTCATCTTGGCTTCTTTTAAAAACAATGTAAGCAAGGGTTACTCCAAGCGGAGTCTCCCTTTTTTCCAAAAATTGGGCCCCACACACACCCACCCCTTCAGTGGCAGCACTTGTGCCCTAGTTGTACACTTCACAGCTAGATTTGCATCAAGCACATTCAAAAATACGCCATAATTAACCGTCCCCAGCATGACACCGGGGTAGGTAGATAAAGTCTTTGCTGAACCATGACTTGTTCATCTTGGCTTCTTTTAAAAACAATGTAAGCAAGGGTTACTCCAAGCGGAGTCTCCCTTTTTTCCAAAAATTGGGCCCCACACACACCCACCCCTTCAGTGGCAGCACTTGTGCCCTAGTTGTACACTTCATAGCTAGATTTGCATCAAGCACATTCAAAAATACGCCATAATTAACCGTCCCCAGGATGACACCGGGGTAGGTAGCAAAGTCTTTCCTGATCCCAGCTCTGTTCATCTTGGCTTCTTTTAAAAACAATGTAAGCAAGGGTTACTCCAAGCGGAGTCTCCCTTTTTTTCCAAAAATTGTGCCCCACACACACCCACCCCTTCAGTGGCAGCACTTGTGCCCTAGTTGTACACTTCACAGATAGATTTGCATCAAGCACATTCAAAAATACGCCATAATTAACCGTCCCCAGCATGACACCGGGGTAGGTAGATAAAGTCTTTGCTGAACCATGACTTGTTCATCTTGGCTTCTTTTAAAAACAATGTAAGCAAGGGTTACTCCAAGCAGAGTCTCCCTTTTTTCCAAAAATTGTGCCCCACACACACCCACCCATTCAGTGGCAGCACTTGTGCCCTAGTTGTACACTTCACAGCTAGATTTGCATCAAGCACATTCCAAATCCACAAGCATTTACTCTCCCCAGGATGACACAGGGGTTGTAAATTCCTTCTGGATCCATGACTTGTTCATTTTGATGAACGTCAGTCTGTCCACATTGTCACTGGACAGACGCGTGCGCTTATCTGTCAGCACACACCCAGCAGCACTGAAGACACGTTCAGAGACAACGCTGGCAGCTGGACACGACAAAATCTCCAAGGCGTAAGTTGCGAGCTCTGGCCATTTTTCTAGGTTTGAAGCCCAAAAGGAGCAAGGCTCCAGTTGCACAGTCATGGCATCGATGTTCATTTGGAGATACTCCTGTATCATCCTCTCCAGCCTTTGACTATGTGTCAGACTTGTTGTCTCTGGTGGCCTTGCAAAGGAGGGTCTAAAAAAATTATGAAAAGATTCCATAAAATTGCTGTTACCAGCACCAGATACGGTCCTACTGGTACGTGTAGACTGTTGAAGATGACGAGACCGTCCCATGTTTGTCAAGTTACAACTGGGAGATTCACTCCCTGCACCTGCACGGTTGTTTGGTGGAAAAGCGGATCTAAGATCGAGTAACAGCTTCTGCTGATACTCCTGCATACGTGCGTCCCTTTCTATGGCTGGAATTATGTCACAAAATTTGGACTTGTACCGGGGATCTAATAGTGTGGCAAGCCAGTAGTCATCATCACTTCTAATTTTGACAATACGAGGGTCATGTTGGAGGTAGTGCAACAAGAAGGCACTCATGTGTCTTGCGCAGCCATGCGGACCAAGTCCATGCTGTGTTTGTGGCATAGAGGTGCTAACCGTTCTTTCTTCCTCTGACATCTCCCCCCAACCTCTTTCAACTGAAATTTGACCAAGGTCTCCCTCATCTGCTGAGTCTTCCATGTCCATGGACAGTTCGTCCTCCATTTCTTCATGTCCTCCTGCACCTTCCTCAACATCTCGCCTGCTACCATGCGCCCTTGTTGATCCCCGTACCCCATGCTCCCATGCCTGGCGCCTTGGTGATGATGAACGTCTGGACCTTGGTGATGTTGTTGTGTCTTGCGCATATGAATCCTCCTGTAGTTCATCCCCTTCCTGTTGTCCCACCCCCTGACTCCGAATAGTGTTTAGCGTGTGTTCCAGCATGTAAATGACTGGAATCGTCATGCTGATAATGGCATTGTCAGCGCTAAACATATTCGTCGCCATGTCGAAACTGTGCAGAAGGGTGCATAGGTCCTTGATCTGAGACCACTCCATCAGGGTGATCTCACCCACCTCTGCATCTCGTTGGCCCAGGCTATACGTCATGACGTATTGCACCAGGGCACGGCGGTACTGCCACAGTCGCTGTAACATGTGGAGAGTTGAATTCCAGCGTGTCGCCACATCGCATTTCAGGCGATGAACCGGCAGGCCGAAAGACTTCTGGAGCGATGCAAGTCGCTTAGCTGCGGCGCTTGAACGGCGGAAGTGAGCAGACAGTTTTCGTGCCCTGTTCAGAAGGCCATCTAGGCCGGGATACTGTGTTAAAAATTGCTGCACGACAAGGTTCAACACGTGAGCCATACAAGGTACGTGTGTCACCTTGCCCAGGCGAAGGGCCGCACCCAGGTTTGCAGCATTGTCGCACACGGCCTTACCAGGCTGCAGGTTGAGTGGAGACAACCATTTATTAAACTCGGACCGCAGAGCTGACCACAACTCCTCAGCTGTGTGACTCTTATTCCCAAGACATGTCAAGCTAAAGACCGCCTGATGCCGTTGCGCTCTGCTGCCAGCATAGTAATGAGGGGTGCGTGATTCCTTCTGCGCAGTGAGAACGCTGGTGGCCTGACCAGGCAGGCTTGGGGCGGAGGTGGAGGACCCAGATGAGGTGGAGGATGCAGAAGCAGTGGCGGAACTTGGACAGACAGAGGATTGACACACAAGTCGTGGGGACGGCAAGACTTGTGCAGCAGACCCTTCACCATCTATCACCATAGTTACCCAGTGCCCAGTCAGCGACATGTAACGTCCCTGTCCATGCTTACTGGTCCAAGTATCGGTGGTGAAATGCACCCGTTCACACACAGAGTTTCTCAAGGAAGCAGTGATGTTGTGTGCGACATGCTGGTGTAGCGCGGGCACACCTTTCTTAGAGAAGTAGTGGCGACTAGGCATCTGGTACTGGGGCACAGCGACAGACATAATGTCACTAAAATCCTGTGTGTCCACTAGGCGGAAAGGCAGCATTTCTGTAGCCAACAGCTTACAGAGGGATAGAGTCAACCTCTTAGCTTTGTCATGGGTCGCAGGAAATGGCCTTTTATTTGTCCACATCTGAGGGACAGAGATCTGGCTGCTGTGTGGAGACGGTGTTGAGTAGAGTGTCCCTGGAAAAATGCAGGTTTGTGAGGAAAGTGCAGGCAGAGACATGATGTTGCCTTCATCCAAAGTTGGTGCTATCGATGTCTGAGACAGCTGTACACACTCACTTGTTTCCCCTTCCAAAACAACTGACGACCTACCAAGCAAACTGCCTGTTGCGGTTACAGTGGTGGAAGTTGTGGGTGGAAAAACAGGTGTGACAGCTGTCCCCACAGTCCTAGAAGACGACGAGCGCGCGAATGCACTGGAAGGGGCAGGCGGTGGATGGTTCGCTCCGCTAGGCCGCATTGCAGCACGGTGAGCTTCCCACCGGGCCATATGATATTTATTCATGTGACGATTCATGGAAGAAGTTGTCAAACTGCTGAGGTTTTGACCTCTACTAAGAGAACCATGACAAATTTTACAGATCACATAATTTGGGCGATCTTTTGCTATGTCAAAAAAGGACCAGGCTAGGCAAGGCTTAGAGGCCATTCGACCTGATGATCCACCCCGAATAATGCTCAGAGGCAGAGTGGTGGCTGAGGATGCAGTTGTAGACGTGCTACCAGTACTCCGACTCTGTCCAGGAAGGCGCAAGGTAACGTCGTCATCAGTTGCATCCTCCTCCACCACCTCTGTTGACCTCCTTGAGTGCCTGACTGTGGGTTGACAGTAGGTGGGATCCAGAACTTCATCATCAATTGTTGTGTTTGCACTCCCCTCCCCCTTTGACCGAGCCTCTTCTTGCCCTGACCGAATATTTAAGTTGTCATCCCAATCGGGTATCTGAGTCTCATCTTCATCAGTATGTTCCTCATTGTCTATAACCACAGGTGTTACAGTTTGTGACAAAGGGTCAACATTATGCTCCGAAACTTGGTCCTCACGGCCTGAATCAGAGTCACAAAGGTTCTGGGCATCACTGCAGACCATTTCCTGTTCTGTACTCACTGTAGCTTGGGAGCAGACCTCTGATTCCCAGGCTATAGTGTGACTGAACAGCTCTGCAGACTCAGCCATCTCAGTTCCACCATACTGTGCAGGGCTGATGGAGACTTCAGAGCTGGGAGAAATCAAGTTTGATTGGGATGACAACTCAGAGGACTGGTGTTTTTTGGATGCGGTACTTGAAGTGGCTGAGAGGGCACTTGTTGGACCACTTGAGATCCATTCAAGCATTTTCCTTTTTTGCCCATCATCTACCTTTGTTCCTGTTGTTCGTGTCCGTAAAAAAGGGAGCACATCGGATTGTCCACGGTAAGTAGTAGACATCTTAGTTTTGCTGGTAGATGGTCTATCTTCAGCAGATGATAATGGAGCTTTGCCACCTTCCCCACGGACAAAACCTTTTTTTCCTTTTCCACCACGCCTCTTCCCCTTTCCACCAGCATCTGTCATTTTGCCACTCATGTTGATTGCGACAAGATTGTGGACTGAAAATGTGGTAGTAAAAATTGAAAGGTGGTGTAGATTGCAGTGGTGGTCTAGCTTTATTAACAGCAGAATAATAAAGAATAAATATCCCTGACAATGCAACTACGGCCCTTAAACTGGCAGCAAAAATTGCTAGTATAATGGCTTAGTTATAATGAGTTGGAGTGTGCAATGCAGGCAGACGCGCTCTGCAAATGTCTTTGCACTAGTGGGACTATAGCAAAGTCCAATAGCCACGTATAGGATGCCACTAGGTACACTGAGTGTTTGCTAGTATAATGGCTTAGTTATAATGAGTTGGAGTGTGCAATGCAGGCAGAGGCGCTCTGCAAATGTCTTTGCACTAGTGGGACTATAGCAAAGTCCAATAGCCACGTATAGGATGCCACTAGGTACACTGAGTGTTTGCTAGTATAATGGCTTAGTTATAATGAGTTGGAGTGTGCAATGCAGGCAGACGCGCTCTGCAAATGTCTTTGCACTAGTGGGACTATAGCAAAGTCCAATAGCCACGTATAGGATGCCACTAGGTACACTGAGTGTTTGCTAGTATAATGGCTTAGTTATAATGAGTTGGAGTGTGCAATGCAGGCAGAGGCGCTCTGCAAATGTCTTTGCACTAGTGGGACTATAGCAAAGTCCAATAGCCACGTATAGGATGCCACTAGGTACACTGAGTGTTTGCTAGTATAATGGCTTAGTTATAATGAGTTGGAGTGTGCAATGCAGGCAGACGCGCTCTGCAAATGTCTTTGCACTAGTGGGACTATAGCAAAGTCCAATAGCCACGTATAGGATGCCACTAGGTACACTGAGTGTTTGCTAGTATAATGGCTTAGTTATAATGAGTTGGAGTGTGCAATGCAGGCAGAGGCGCTCTGCAAATGTCTTTGCACTAGTGGGACTATAGCAAAGTCCAATAGCCACGTATAGGATGCCACTAGGTACACTGAGTGTTTGCTAGTATAATGGCTTAGTTATAATGAGTTGGAGTGTGCAATGCAGGCAGACGCGCTCTGCAAATGTCTTTGCACTAGTGGGACTATAGCAAAGTCCAATAGCCACGTATAGGATGCCACTAGGTACACTGAGTGTTTGCTAGTATAATGGCTTAGTTATAATGAGTTGGAGTGTGCAATGCAGGCAGACGCGCTCTGCAAATGTCTTTGCACTAGTGGAACTATAGCAAAGTCCAATAGCCACGTATAGGATGCCACTAGGTACACTGAGTGTTTGCTAGTATAATGGCTTAGTTATAATGAGTTGGAGTGTGCAATGCAGGCAGACGCGCTCTGCAAATGTCTTTGCACTAGTGGGACTATAGCAAAGTCCAATAGCCACGTATAGGATGCCACTAGGTACACTGAGTGTTTGCTAGTATAATGGCTTAGTTATAATGAGTTGGAGTGTGCAATGCAGGCAGAGGCGCTCTGCAAATGTCTTTGCACTAGTGGGACTATAGCAAAGTCCAATAGCCACGTATAGGATGCCACTAGGTACACTGAGTGTTTGCTAGTATAATGGCTTAGTTATAATGAGTTGGAGTGTGCAATGCAGGCAGACGCGCTCTGCAAATGTCTTTGCACTAGTGGGACTATAGCAAAGTCCAATAGCCACGTATAGGATGCCACTAGGTACACTGAGTGTTTGCTAGTATAATGGCTTAGTTATAATGAGTTGGAGTGTGCAATGCAGGCAGAGGCGCTCTGCAAATGTCTTTGCACTAGTGGGACTATAGCAAAGTCCAATAGCCACGTATAGGATGCCACTAGGTACACTGAGTGTTTGCTAGTATAATGGCTTAGTTATAATGAGTTGGAGTGTGCAATGCAGGCAGACGCGCTCTGCAAATGTCTTTGCACTAGTGGGACTATAGCAAAGTCCAATAGCCACGTATAGGATGCCACTAGGTACACTGAGTGTTTGCTAGTATAATGGCTTAGTTATAATGAGTTGGAGTGTGCAATGCAGGCAGACGCGCTCTGCAAATGTCTTTGCACTAGTGGGACTATAGCAAAGTCCAATAGCCACGTATAGGATGCCACTAGGTACACTGAGTGTTTGCTAGTATAATGGCTTAGTTATAATGAGTAGGAGTGTGCAATGCAGGCAGACGCGCTCTGCAAATGTCTTTGCACTAGTGGGACTATAGCAAAGTCCAATAGCCACGTATAGGATGCCACTAGGTAAACTGAGTGTTTGCTAGTATAATGGCTTAGTTATAATGAGTTGGAGTGTGCAATGCAGGCAGAGGCGCTCTGCAAATGTCTTTGCACTAGTGGGACTATAGCAAAGTCCAATAGCCACGTATAGGATGCCACTAGGTACACTGAGTGTTTGCTAGTATAATGGCTTAGTTATAATGAGTTGGAGTGTGCAATGCAGGCAGACGCGCTCTGCAAATGTCTTTGCACTAGTGGGACTATAACAAAGTCCAATAGCCACGTATAGGATGCCACTAGGTACACTGAGTGTTTGCTAGTATAATGGCTTAGTTATAATGAGTTGGAGTGTGCAATGCAGGCAGACGCGCTCTGCAAATGTCTTTGCACTAGTGGGACTATAGCAAAGTCCAATAGCCACGTATAGGATGCCACTAGGTACACTGAGTGTTTGCTAGTATAATGGCTTAGTTATAATGAGTTGTAGTGTGCAATGCAGGCAGACGCGCTCTGCAAATGTCTTTGCACTAGTGGGACTATAGCAAAGTCCAATAGCCACGTATAGGATGCCACTAGGTACACTGAGTGTTTGCTAGTATAATTGCTTAGTTATAATGAGTTGGAGTGTGCAATGCAGGCAGACGCGCTCTGCAAATGTCTTTGCACTAGTGGGACTATAGCAAAGTCCAATAGCCACGTATAGGATGCCACTAGGTACACTGAGTGTTTGCTAGTATAATGGCTTAGTTATAATGAGTTGGAGTGTGCAATGCAGGCAGAGGCGCTCTGCAAATGTCTTTGCACTAGTGGGACTATAGCAAAGTCCAATAGCCACGTATAGGATGCCACTAGGTACACTGAGTGTTTGCTAGTATAATGGCTTAGTTATAATGAGTTGGAGTGTGCAATGCAGGCAGACGCGCTCTGCAAATGTCTTTGCACTAGTGGGACTATAGCAAAGTCCAATAGCCACGTATAGGATGCCACTAGGTACACTGAGTGTTTGCTAGTATAATGGCTTAGTTATAATGAGTTGGAGTGTGCAATGCAGGCAGACGCGCTCTGCAAATGTCTTTGCACTAGTGGGACTATAGCAAAGTCCAATAGCCACGTATAGGATGCCACTAGGTACACTGAGTGTTTGCTAGTATAATGGCTTAGTTATAATGAGTTGGAGTGTGCAATGCAGGCAGACGCGCTCTGCAAATGTCTTTGCACTAGTGGGACTATAGCAAAGTCCAATAGCCACGTATAGGATGCCACTAGGTACACTGAGTGTTTGCTAGTATAATGGCTTAGTTATAATGAGTTGGAGTGTGCAGAGGACAGGAGGGTACAGTGCCAGGATTGTGGGGCTCTGGGTAGAGGAATGGAAGCCTGCCTTTCTATTCCCTCCTAATAGGGAAATGCAGGGAGGAAATCCCTGACCTTGGCTACACAGACGCTGTCGCTGTTTTCAGGACCTGTCACCTTAACTCTGACCCTGCCGGTTTGAGCCCTTAAAAGGACTGCTAGAAAGTGCTCTCCCTAAGCTGTCTAACGCTGTGTATGGAGCGCATACAGCTGTATCGGCGATAGGACTCAGGAGGACGGAGCTGCGACAGTGATGTCTGACACCAAAGACGCAGAAGAGATAATGCCGTCCTGGAGGAAAATGTCCGGTTTTATAATGCAGGGACATGTGACATGGACATCCTATCACACATGCCGTTGCTTCTCTGGCTAAAAGTCCACTTAGCTGTGTGTGTGTCTGGGATTGGCTGACATGCTGGCCCGCCCCACTACACGCGCGCTTAGGGAAGGAAGACAAGGAAAAAAAAAAAAAAATGGCGATCGCCATTATAGAAACAGCAGTGATCTGAAGGCGCTGTTCACGCACACTATACACTGAAATGTCATAATAGTGTGATTCACAGAGTGACTTACACTATTACAGCAGAAACCAAGCTAGGATTTAGCTGGTTTTTTGCTGCTAGAACCGTTCTCGAACGTTTCTAGAACTATCGAGCTTTTGCAAAAAGCTCGAGTTCTAGTTCGATCTAGAACAGGCCCTAAAATCACTCGAGCCTAGAACTGGAGAACCTCGAACCACGAACCGCGCTCAACTCTACTTGTTACTACTAGTAGCAATAAGTGATCATTCAGACTGTACAGGTAACCCTGCTCCTCCAGCATTGCACTTCTATATTTACTATCACAAGATGTTTACTGTGTCTACCAGCAATCTCAAAAGCACAGATCAAATACCAGGTCATGTACTGCAACTGGATGAGATAAGGCCTGGGCCACAGAAGGACTTACACCCTGCAGCAAGACTGGTACCTGTTTTTCTTTGTGAGGAATAACAGAAATAGTACTCCATATGTGCTAGAAAACTACTGTTTTGGTTCACGGCACTGCTCAGAAGGGAAAGAGTGCTATTTTGGCTGGAATAGATTGCGAACGCCAAAGCTCCTGATATGGTAAAGCAGCAGAAACCTCCAGAAATTACCTTATTATGGAAACTGCACCACTTAATTAATTCATCTAGGGAATTTGTGAGCATTTTCAACCCTCAGGCGAACTACATAATTGTGTAGCATAGGGTTGAGTACATGAAAATGACTATTTTTTTTCCACTAAAATGTTGTTGGCTATAAGTTTTTAATTTTCAAAAGGGGTAATGGGAAAAAATGAACAATACATTTAGTTCTGCCATTTCTCTTTAGTACGCTATTACCTCATATGTGGTGAAATACTACTGTTGAGGCAGTACATAGCTCAAGAATGGAAGAAGCGCAATATTGGACTTCAGATTTTGCTAGAATGGATTGAGGGTGCCATGTTACATTAGAGTTGCTGAGGTACCAGAACAGCAGACCCCCCATGTGATCTCATCTTACACCTCTCAATAAATTCAGCTAGGGGTGTGGTTAACTAGTGTGACAGTTTTACAGAGCTGATAGTTCCAAATGCAACACTACAAAATGTGTACCTTTTTAGTTTATTTTGTTTTTACATAAATATATGCATTTATTGGTCAAATATTTTTTAATTTTTTGTTCTTTATTTTGTATTTTTTTTTTATTTTTATTTTTTTTACTTTTTTTTATCTATTCCCAGCTTTCCCTGCCCTGATCATTGATTTAATGCTTTGCAATGCTTTTACATTGCAAGTGATTAGATACAACACTGGCAAACAGGCAAGAGGCATCAGGCCCTGCTCATGGCAGGACATCACAGGCTTCAGTACCTTGGTGACCCCACGGCCATTATTAAGCCCTGAGTCGCCATTGAGACCATCAGCATGAGATCGCAATCTCGTGACGAAAAAAGCAGAGAGGGAGTCCCTCCCTCTATAAGTAGATGATGCTGTCATTATTTACAGGGGCATCACAGGGGTTAAAAGCACGTGATCAGTGCTAGCAAAGATTATGTCCATTACATCACCAGTTGATGACCATGTGAGCCGGTGTGATCATACTGTCGTAGATGGACGGTGGTTTGCTGGAACGTACCTCCAGCGGCGCATGTTCTGTGGATGTCATGAAGAGGTTAAGCATTACCTTTGTTTTTTGAGCAGTGTAGACTGAAGCAGTGAAGACTTAAAATGTAAATTTAGACGCCCGCATTAACAGATAAATCATCACCAAATTCCGAATTTCTCATTAGATCACATTTTGTTAGCAATTCTGACATTGACTTTCTTTGAGAACCACATTCTTGTAACATAAAATTTCATCAGAGTGCATTATCGTGACGGGGATACATCTGTAGGCTCCCAAGCATGTCACTAACCTTGCCAAGGCTGGGCTATTTTTCTTTGTAATGTATCGCACTCATATATTATCAAATAGCGGTACACTGCCAAGAATTTCTAACACTCATTAACACAGCGTTGTACGTGTTTTCCTCTGACATTTGCACATGTTATTCAGGCACACAGCTGTCTACAGTAATAACATCTGTGAGAAACTTTGAATCACATTTCCCAGTATTTTGTTATATGTTTATGTCCCTAAGTTTCTTAATGCCACTTTTATAGACTTATCCTTGGCCTAGCTTTATAGGGACCTGCACTTATTTCACTAATTTTTACAACAAATGATGGCTTCAGAAGCCATATGAGCAGAGTTGCCAACAAACAGCCGCTTTCTCTGATGGCCCCGATTTGTGCATGTTTTACGTAGACAATTAATAATTGATTTGATTGCCAGCATATAACACTACATTTACCTTGTATTTGCCTCTTAATGGGGGAATAAACAACCAAACGCAAATATTCATGGAGAAATCAATTGTTCACCATGTTTTTTGTTTGTATTATGCGGTTGACTGTAATGAAACACTTTTAATTGAACAAATATTAGCCCAGCAAAACTAGTAAAAGATTTTCCACTGGACTTCTGGCTAATGCAAAAAAACATCCAATGTGGTATTAATTTGGCCATTTAAGCTCACTGTGTCAGGATCCAACGAGGCTCCGCTGTACGCAAAACGCTCAACGTCATCCGAGATGTCTCCTGCCTCCCTCCCTAGGGATTTTAATTGTCAGATGAAATGAAGAAGTTTTTTTTATGACGGGTGAGTGCCACCTGGTTTCTTTTCTTACAGTAAATGGATTTGTGGGCTCACTGTTAGGCCTGTTTCAGACGTCAGTGATTCTGGTACGTACAGTATGTGCTAGTTTTTATATGTACCAGAATACAGACATACGCAGACCAAATATAATCAATGGGTCTGTGCACATATCAGTGATCTTTCACTGACCGTGTCTCCGTGCGGCATACACATGTCTCCGTGATAGCCGCACGGAAACATGTCAATTTTTTTCTGGTATCATTGATGTCCCACGGACCACACTATGGTGTGGTCCATGAAACACATACCAGAAAAACATGGACATTAAAAATTAAAAGCTTTTTTAACTCACCTTCTCTAGCAATGCTGTGTTCGGCAGCTGCTCTCTGCTTCTTCCTTGCCGGCTCTTTACTGCCATGCATATTCACTTATGCAGCCACAGCCAAATCGGAAGTAGCTGCAGAGGTGAGAGACACAGTGGCCGGATGCAGCAGAGCCGAAGAGCTCAGCACCACAGACAGCAGAAACGAGACAGGTGAGTTTATCTCCATGTGCAATTATGGACCACAGAGCATAGATCACGGATTGCACATAAACAACCCATGTGTGCCATGAATCATGGAACACGGAGGGACATATGCGTATTTTTAACACATCAGTAAAAATCCTGTGTTTTTCACTGATGTGTGAAACAGGCCTTAAGTTGAGAACTGCCTGATGTTTGAAATGCAATGGACTTTACTTTTTAATTGGACCTAGGTATGTGTTTTGGCTCTGGTGTCGGACAACTTTTTGCCATGTGGATTTTTTGCACTGACCATTTGGTATTATTAACCATTCCCAACATGGCCATATTCATTTTTTTGTCCTTTTGCTTTTTCGTCGTCTTCCAAATGCCATACATTTTTTTCCATCCATACAGATGTATGAGGGGTTTATTTTTGCTAAACAAGTTGCAGCTTTGAATGACAACATTCAATGTACAGTAAAATGGAAAAAACTTACCAGTGTGGCAATATTGTGCAAATAAGATTTTTTTTTGTGGGGGGAGGGTCTCTTTTTAAGACATTCGGAATCTGCTAAAAATGACATGATAACAATATTCTCCAAGTCTACGGCAATACCAAATATTTATATATTTTTTTCTAAAAGTTGAGAAAAAAACCACTGCTTGGGTCACCATTGCTGAAGCTATGTGACAGCTTTTTCCTACATACAAGCTGACATCTTTATGGATTCTATGTTCTGATAGGTAGAACATTTTGATTGCTGAATTTTTACTACTTTTTTGTCTTTATTTTATTTTTTGGGGGGAAAAACATAAAAGTATTGTGTTGATGGGGATCTTCATTAGGCTACAAAACAACTCAGTGGCACTCTGAGATTGTGTCATAAAAGGGCAATGGGCCCATGAAAATACACACCACCTCACCCCTTGTCGTGTGCGTTAAAGACTGCTGTCATATTCGTTAAATAGCAATAGGCGAAGTTAATTTCCACCCACTGCTGTTAGATGCAAATGATGACACAGTTAATGTCTTCCACTAATGAACATGCATCAATGATTGGGACCTGATATATCACAGTTCAGTAAATCCAAAGTCATGGTGAGGCTAAGGGGATTGTGCAAGACTTTCAAACTGATTACCTACCTATAGATTCTCATTTTGGTAGAGATTACCTACCTACTGTATAGGTTCTCATTTGGTGCAATTTACCTACCTATAGATTCTCATTTTGGTGGAGATTACCTACCTATAGGTTCTCATTTTGGTGGAGATTACCTACCTATAGAGTTTCATTTTGGTGGAGATTACCTACCTATAGGTTCTCATTTTGGTGGAGATCCAATACTCAATAATTCAGGTCAAGTGGAAGTCAACAGTGTATAGAGCTAGAACTCCGCAGCGCCATACATTGTGTAGAGGCCATTTTCAGGCTCTGAAAATTAGCGCCCATTAGATAACATTGTAACATCTGTGCTGATTTCTGGTTTGGCCGCTAGACTGTGTTAGGCTAGGTTCACACACTGCTTTTTTTTACGCCGCGTTTTTTGCGGCAAAAAAACACATAAAACGCACCCGCGGCAAAGACATGTTTTTACCGCGATTTGGTGCGTTTTTTGCTGCATTTTGCTGCGTTTTTGCTCACTGCGTTTTTATGCGTTTTTTATCAGTGAACAATGCCATTAAAGATTGTTAAAAAAAAAAAAAAAAAAAAGGTCTGATGTTATTTCCTTCTTCAATATGTTCTTCATTCTCCACTAGTGTATGCAGGAGAGCAGACAGCTGCAGAACTATAAGGCTCAGCATGCTCCATCCAGGACTGTATGCTGGAGGGAGAGTCAAGGGGAGCAAACCTACAAGGCTCAGCATACTCCATCCACTAGTGGATGCAGGAGAGCAGACAGCAGCTGCAGAACTACAAGGGTCAGCATCCTACATCCAATAGTGTATGCCGGAGAGCAGACAGCTGCAGAACTACAAGGCTCAGCATCCTCCATTAAGAACTGTATGCAGGAGTTTTTTGCCCCCCCAAAAAATGACGTGGGCTTCGCCATATTTTTGTATGCTAGCCAGGTACAGCAGGCAGGTATGGGCTGCCCCCAACCCCCAGCTGCCTATTTCTACCCAGCTGAGAACCAAAAATATAGGGAAGCCCTTTTTTTATTATTTCATGAATTTCATTAAATAATTAAAAAAAAAAAATGACGTGAGCTTCGCCTAATTTTTGTGTCCAGCCGGGTACTAGGCAGCTGGGAATTGGAATCCACAGTGCAGGGTGCCCATGCTTTCTGGGCACCCCCGCTGCGAATTGCAGTCTGCAGCCACCCCAGAAAATGGCGCTTTCATAGAAGCGCCATTTTCTGGCTCTGTATCCAACTCTTCCAGCTGCCCTGGTGATGGTGGCTCCTGGGTAATAATGGCGTTAGGGCTAGCTGTATATTATCAACTGGCCCTAAGCCCGAAATTCATGGTGTCACGCCAATATTAGACATGGCCACCATGAATTTCTAGTAAAGATAAAAAAAACCACAACACACAGAAAAATATTTTTATTAGAAATAAAACACAACACAATTAGTGACTCCATCTTTATTGAAATTAAGAGCCCTCCTCTGCAGTAATCCTGGGTCAAGGGTCCCGCGCCGTCCAATCCAGATCCAATATAATCTGATCGGTTTGCTGGAAGGCATACCGTTCAGATGATGTCAGGTTAAAGGACATGAATCACATCACACATCAGCTGTTTGTATAAAAGCCATTTATACAATCAGCTGATGCATCAGTGCAAAAAAAAATAAATAAATACTCACTTATGTGCTGATTACCGGCAGCTCTTGGAGCGAGTCTGATCCCGTCTGATCGCTGCAGGAGCTGCCGGGTAATCAGTGATGAAGTCTCCTGACGGCATCCGCTGACAGGTTAAGCCGGCCGGGCGCCGGCGTCACCCCGAGAATTACGATCAGCTGACGCGTCAGGTGACTGCATCAGGTGATCCATCGCCAGGTCCTGCATCCTGCAGGCATACGTACCCGTGGAGACTGCACACAGCCGGAGCGGCGATAACGGGAAGAGGAGCTGGGAGTGGACATGGCACCAGGAGTCTGCAGACAAGTGAGCATGACATTTTGTTTTTCTACTGTTCACTTTTGATTTCGCAGCTGCCTCCACCTCGTGCCCAGACATGGCGTTGCATGGCAGCAGACATGCACAGGACTGGAGGTGGATGCAGCGGTGACGGTACCGGGAGGATTCACGCTTCTGTGTTTACTGACAGAAGGAATCCTCTTCCTGTACATGTGACTTTACTACCCACCTCCTGCGTTTATAGCTGCGTTTTTGGTCTTAGAAACGCACCAAAACGCAGCTATAATAACAATTTGCATTTCTCATTGCATCTTTCAACATCCCATTGCACTCAATGGATGAAAAACGCGGTGAAAATTGCGGGAATAATTGACATGCTGCGTTTTTGTGGTCACCACAAAAAGCGCAGCTGAAAAAAAACACTGTGTGCGGACAGCAAAAATGAAAACTCATAGACTTTGCTGGGGGAAGCAAAGTCATGCAGTTTTCTGGGCAAAAACGCACCCGAAAAACGCACAAAAACGCACCCGAAAAACGCACAAAAACGCACCAGAAAAACGCACTGTGTGAACTTATTCTTAACAATCCTATTTTATTCCTGTGACATGTGTCTCTGTTCAGTCTGGAAGCTACAAGGTTAATCTTGCTATCTTGATTTCTGTCTGCTATCAGCACTGGGTGGGACTGTTTTATATAAAGCCCAGAGAGCCAGCTCCCATGGCCAGTCAATAGAGACTTTATCCTGGTTTGTGCCTCTGTACTGAGCTCCTGTATTTTGACCTGATTTGCCTATTCATTGATCTTGGCTTTACATTTAAGACAAAATGGTCTTTACGTGTGAACATAAAATTTAGATACCAGAACTGTCGATATACTGTACTGCTACTATGGAAAATTTTAAATGTACTACATTTTTATTATTTCAACTCTGTATGCAAAATTATCATTTTATTTATGTTTTAATTTAAGATAAAAGGAAGATAATTTATACACAGTATACACATCACATGGCAGGCTTTAACAGAAGATAACGCATATAATAATTGTTACAAAAATGTTAGTGCTTACCTTTAATTAACTGAATAACCCCAGGGACTATAATTATCAGAATTGCAATAAGCTTGCAAAAGGTCAAGAAAATCTGAATACGAGCACTCCAGCTAACACTCATACTGTTCAGGACCATTACAATAGCTAAGAGAAATAGAAAAAGGAAAAATATATTAGGAACCTTTTAGCATTTATAATAACATGAATTACATGAATTTATTGAGGCTGGATTGAGTAGGGGTTATAGTCACAGTAGCTATAAAATATATAAACTCCTCAACATTGAAACTGCAACGCCAAGAAGGAAAAGTTGTGGAATTTTAAAGATCACAGGATCAATAGACATCTTAATGATATGTAAGTGATAAAAAAATCATACAAATTTATCTAAATATCTCATTTTATTGAGTATTGAGCATAAGTGCAAGGTGTAGAAATACAAGCACTTACACGCCTTGGCATGCTATCAATATGGTCATTAATAGTGTTCTGCTATTCTCAATGCACTTGGGCACACAAATTATTAAGATCTGCTGCTGGCAGCTGCCTTGCCATCCAATGACATCCAAGTTGTTCAAATGGGAGACAAGCCTAGAAACACGTTTAGGCCTTGGAGGCTGCTCACAGAAACATAGGCAACTGTCAAGCTGGCATTGTCCTGTTGAGAAATAGATTCTGAGATTCTTTAATGGACATACCACTGAATTCACCATCAAATCAGTGTAATTCCGAGCTATTGAAATAAAGATTAGAAGGATGCTGGTATAATACCTTATGCAACTGCTCACGAAGAGTAAATATTCCATGGGTGCAGCCAGTTCAGCTACACAGGGGCCCAGAAGTGCATGGGGCCTATGTCAGCTATGCAGTGGCAGAGTATAATGAGGTCAATGTGGCTTACAGCCTGGGTGAATCTCCCCTTGTTATACTGTTTTTCATCAATTAGTGGTGCACTTAACAAGGAGCATTGCTACTGCTCAGCAACTGGCAAAAAAAAGTAACAGTGGAGCCGCTGGAGGCCATTCTCAAGTTCCTCCTCAACGCTTGCTATGTCTCATCAGACCGCCTGTATCATAAAACCAATACTGGTCCAAAAAAGGAGGGAAGCCACACTTCAGGGATTGACTAGAAAGTTAAGCAATCAATCTATTTTAAACACAGTAAGGGAGAGCATGATAACAGAGGTGGGTGAGAGAGGGCACATTTCAGGGACTGAATCAGGGAATCAGGGAGGCCGAGAGGGTACAATTCAAGGATTCAAAATTAACTGAGGAGAAGGAAGGGAGAAAGTACATAGTACTCAGACTCTTAATGAATAGGGGAGGACTCAAAACAGGGACTAATAATGATCTGGGTGCTGATAGGACATAATACAGGGACTTATAATGAATGGGGTGAGAGAGAGAGAGCGAGAAAGAGGACATAAGACAGGGACTTAAATTGAATTTGAGTGTAGGAAAGAGTATACAGAACTATAATTTTTAAAAAAAAAATTGGGGGATGGGATAGACTACCCAGGACTGGATTTTGTAATAAATTCAGAGGGGAGAGTCACAGTGACTAATTAATATATAAATTTATAGGACAGCAGAAAAGTAGATAATCATAGTTCATCGGGGCAGAGTTTTGGCTTATCAATTCATATTTTGAACAGTAGATGTCTAATTATGTATGAATTGAGTGGCACAGATTTGAATTCAAGGGCAAAATGTGTTTTTTTTTTTTTCATTCAGTAGGCAAAAGTACTGTATTTATCATTGTGGCAAGACAGGTCATCATGGCTGGAAGATGCCAATATGAAGGTCTGACTAGATGATTTGGAGACAATAGAAAACTATTCTATTCCGATGAGACATAAGCGGTAAGTCACTGGATGTAAATGTTCAATATATTTATTGTATGACATGTAGACATGATGGGGTAACATTCTTAGCAAAACAACCTCTAATATTATGTATAGTGCCATCCCTTACCGTACCGCCCCCGTGCCAGCAGCCGGCGCTGCTCGGATCCGGGCCTTCAGGGTTGGTGGCTCGAAGGTCTCCGAACCCGGGGGTCTCGCGAACACGCCGAATAAATGGGGGGACGTAAATGTATGGGCTAGGCCGTAGTAAGTTCATGACGCCACCCACGGTGTGTGGGGAGGTGGGGCACCACCGCTGCTGTTATGGGGCACCCAGGGGAGATGTTGTGCAGCAAGTTGTTAACACCTCCGTGGGCAGGGATAGTGGCCCCGGGACCCGGTAGCTCGGTGCAGGGGATAGCGACCGCAGGGAGTGTTGGTGTACTCACTGGTAATAAACCACACAAGTCTCTGGTAAACCAAGGTGATGGTGGCCGGTGCCGCGGCCGGTTGCATTCAGCTCCTTCACCTGGCTGGTGGTCTCTATCCTTTTCCTCTGCACTGTTTGTGTAAGGTGGACTTTCCTAGTGTGAAACTAAGGAGTCCACTCCCGGCTGGATGTGGCCTAAGGAGCCGTGCCCGCAGACGCTGACCTGTGGGATCTATGGGCCCTGGCGTTGACCTCTTATCCCTATCGGTGGGCTGTTGTCTTCTATGAGGGACTGTGGGTGGGACAGGACCTCTAGTCCTGGCCTCAACTGGTGAATTAACCAGTCCGCTTGGTTCCGGGTTCTGACTTCAGGGTCCGAGTACCCCCCTTTGTGCCACAGTTTCCGGGTCGGTTCCCCGGCGGGCTACAACCCTGCCCCGGTCCACCTCGGCTCTACCGAGCCGTCTTCCCGTCTCCTGCTGATGAAGACCACCATCTGCCTCCTAGCCAGTGGCACCAGGGCTCCAACCCTGGTACCGTTCAACTTGAACTTTCCAGCTGGAGCTACACTTAGCTCCAGCCCACACTCCTCTCCAAACTGAACTTCAGACTAATCTGCTTTGCTTTCCTGTCCCGGGCTTTCTGGACCCCTGGGTGGTCGTGTCCCAACCGCCTGGTCACGCCCAGTGGTGTGTTTATCTTCCCTTAAGGGGGGGTGACTAGGGTGTTTGGTTGACTGTATGTTTCCTAGTGAGGGAATGGTGTATTTAGTGTAATCGCTTGTTATGTAATAATAATAAATAATATTTATTTATTTAATACCAAAATATTCCTCAGCACTTTACAATTCAAAGGGGACATATACTGCACAGACAATATTAGACATTACAGAATAACACAATTCAACAGATATCAGAAGGAATATGTGACTTGCTTGAATGCTTGTAATCTATGAGAGAATAGGGAAGGCACAAAAGGTAAATGGTAAAAAATGCTTGTACTGTTTAGTCCAGCCATCAATATAATAAATAGGGGATTCACATTTCACTGCATGAACATGTCATCAGCCAGTATTCGCACAAGCACAGATTCAGGGGGCTGTTAAGTGCATAGAGTATTTTTAAAGGGATAAAAAGGACCAAATTTTGAAGAAAATATTGTATGGGAAAAACATGAATAGTAAGATAAGTGAAGCGATAGGCCAGTCTAAAAAAATGTGTTTTTAGGGCACACTTAAAACTGTGGGCACTGTGAGTTAAGTGAATTGTCAAGGTAGTGCATTCTATACAACTGGCACAGTGCTCGAGAAGTATTGGAGGCGGGAGTGAGAGATTCGGATTATGGAGGATGTCAGTCTTACGTCATTAGCGGAATGAAAGGCAAAGGTAGGGTGATAGATTTAGATATGGAAAGAGATGTAGGGTGGTGCAGAACTATAGAATGCTTTGCAGGTGAGAGAGATAAGTTTAGATTGTACTCTATTATAGATAGGCAAACAGTGCATTGACTTGCAAAAGGTGGAGGCATCCATGTAGTGGTTGTAGTGGAATATGATCCTGGCTGCTGCATTTAGGATGGACTCAAGAGGGAAAGGTTTAGTAAGAGGGAGGCCAATTAGTGGAGAGTTGCAATTGTCCTGACGAGAATATATAAGAGTGACAGTGACCGTTTCGGCAGAGTCAATGGTAAGAAAAGGTATAATTGTAAAGATGTTTTTTAGGTGGAGGTGACATGAGCGAGTGATCGGATGTAGGGAGTGAAGGAGAGATTGGAGTCAAATATGACCCTAAAGGCCCCCTTACACGCAATGATGTATCTAACGATTTATCGCCGGGGTCACGGATTCCATGACGCACATCTGGCATTGTTAGCGACATTGTGACACCAACGAACGGCCGTTAACGATCAAAAATACTCACCTTATCGTTGATCGTTGACATGTCGTTCATTTTCAAAAAATCGTTGATTGTTGCAGGACGGAGGTTGTTTGTCGTTCCCAAGCCAGCACACATCGCTATGTGTGACACCTCGGGAACGACGAACCACAGCTTACCTGTGTCCGCCGGCAATGCGGAAGGAAGGAGGTGGGTGGGATGTTCGGCCCGCTCATCTCTGCCCCTCCGCTTAGTGACGCCACTGTGACGCTGCACGAACTGCCCCCTTAGAAAGGAGGTGGTTCGCCGGCAACAGCGACGTCGCTCAGCAGGTATGTCCGTGTGACGGGTCCGAGCGATGTTGTGTGCCACGGGCAGCGATTTGCCCGTGACGCACAAGTGACAGGGGTGGGTGCTTTCACCAGCGATATCGCTAGCGATAACGCTGCGTGTAAAGCCCCCTTAAGTCAGAGAGCATGGTGCTAGGAAGAAATTGTTGAACAACACAATATGGGGTTTAGGAAGGTTAGTAGAGGGAGGAAACATGAGAAGTTCAGTTTATGAGAGATTCGGTTTTAGATAGAGGCAGGACATGATGTTGAAGACAGAAAGAAAGGCAGAAAGACAATCGCTGGTATTTTGTAGTAAATCAGGGTGATTTATAGCACTGCCCTCTATCGCATAGTGTCATGTCTTATTAAGTATTGCACTGTCCTTTTATTCTTTATCCTGTATTATTTGTCCCGTATTACCCAGTTCCCACCTTTTTCTGTATCATATAAACCCATTTTACACAGTATCCTCCATATTTATTTATATAGTAATCCCTTATTACATAGTTTCTTCGGTTATTATATATGTTCCAATATTACATAGCATCATTTCTTGTTATCTATAGCACTGTCCCTTATTAAATATCATCCTTGCTTATTGTCTATACCCTTATTATGTAGCATCCTCTTTGGTTATGTAGAGTTCTGTCTCTTATTACATGGCGTACTCTCTAGTTATGTATAGTATACTCCTTAATAACGTAGCATCTACTCTTGTTTTTATAGCACCATCTGTGACGCTGGCCTGTCAGGTCATCACAGGGTATTGTGCAATCTGCCCTTCTGCAAGATATTCATCTCCTCCTTGGTTATGGGTCCCTGACATTTGGTGTTGCTAATAACAAGCTAATCAAAAGCCTAGGAACACTCTGCACCACACCCACCAGACAAACCAATGGATAGCCTGAAGGGAATAGGGCTGGCCACTTGGGGGGTTGGTTAAGGGGAGGTCAGGAGTGTTAAGGGGGTGTTACATGCAGCGATATCGCTAGCGATATCACTGGTGTAAGCACCCGCCCCCGTCTTTTGTGCATCATGGGCAAATCGCTGCCTGTGGCGTACAAAATCGTTAGGAGCCGTCACACGGACTTACCTGCTGAGCGACGACGCTGATGCCGGCAAACTGCCTCCTAAGGGGGCGGTTTGTGCAGCGTCACAGCAACGTCACTAAGCGGCCGTCAAATAGAAGCGGAGGGACGGGGAGGAGAGGACGTAACATCCCGCCTACCTCCTTCCTTCCGCATTGCCGGCGGCCGCAGGTAAGCTGTTGTTTGTCGTTCCCGGGGTGTCGCACGTAGCGATGTGTGCTGCCTCGGGAACGATGAACAACCTGCGTCCTCCACAAACAACGATTTTTTAAAAAGGAACGACGTGTCAACGATGGACGACAAGGTGAGTATTTTCCATCGTTAACGGTCATTCCTTGCTGTCACACACAGCGACCTCGCTAACGATGCCGGATGTGCATCACGGAATCCGTGACCCTGGCGATAAATCATTAGATCCGTCGCTGCGTGTAACACTGGCTTTAGGAGACAGTTAGTTGAGGAGTGACTCACAAGAGGAGAGGTCAGGAGCTGGGCTCCTCGTATACTAGGTGGCAGACGTTGGTCTGGGCCTGGTAGGAGCTGGACCCCAGTCGCAGGGGATCATGACAAGTGGCACGGGCTGTCGAGGAGGACAGCCGGTTGGCTTGTGCCATCACCGGGTAGGGGCCAGGGCACGACGGGGTACGTGGACCCCAGGCCAGGAAGTAGCTTCAGGCGTCCTAGTAATTCACCCGATGAGGACGGAGCCTTCAAGATCCATTCTCCACCAGCTCCAAAATCAGGGTACTAGCGCAACGAGGGGGATAGGACTTTCCCACTGCCTAGTCCAGAAAATCCCAAGTGTGAACCCTGAGCGCAAGCTCACTCCGTTAGCCAAACGGGTGAGCGGGACCCATTTTAGTTTCAAGCTGAAAGGGACCAACTGTAGAAAAAGATGCCAAGGTCAAGGTCACAGGCTAACAAGCAACACCAACGGGCACAGGATCCAGGCGTGCTCCCTCCCTGCTGCAGTGGCATCAAGGACTTTGGTTTACCATGGTTGTCAGCATCAGCGTTATTGGACTGAGTGAGTATGCAATTAACCCTTACCGGCCCGACAGCACCTCCCCGACATCATTACCGAGTCCCGGGGCATCCCCCCTACCCTTGGAGGGGTTAAACACCTGGCTGCCCACACCATCGCCACCGGGCACTCCACGCTACAGCTGTGGTACTCTACTCTTTCCACACACCACGGGTGGCATCACAAACTTTCCACACCATCCCCTGTACATAGCACCCTTCAATTCAAGTGGCCGCACGACCCCCAGGTCCGGAGACCCTCGAGCCACCGCGGATCCGGATCCGAGCAGCCCGGCTGCTGATGCGGGGGTGGCACACATCTCTTATTACATAGTGTCCTCTTTAGTTACATATATACAGCACAGTCACTTATTATATAGCATCCTCTCTGGTTATGGATAGCATCGCTGCTTATCACATAGTGTTCTTTTACTATGTAAATAGCTCTGTAAACAGCATGCGAGAAGCAGGTAAACAGATCATTGCATCAGACTCTTCCAACAGAAAAACAGCTATATAAAATTCAAAAAAGGAGGCATTACAATTATATATATGTATAACTATGGAGTCTTTGTTGGTGTTTTTTTACAATTTTTTTTGTGCTGCCTCCTTGGATTTTTATATTTCTGACAGGAGCCATGCCAGTTCCCTTGGAGTAGTTTTGCACCCATGTAGGCAGTGCTGCTGTTTTTTTGAATCTTTATTTTATATATATACATATATATATAAATAAATATATATATATATATATATATATATATATATATATATATATATATATATATATATATATATATATATATATATACATACATCTGATAAGCGAATGTGTTCACCACCGCTTGAAACTTGATCGAGCATTGGGGTTCTCGGGTGAGCTTGTTACTCAATCGAACATCGCAGGTGCTCGAGCTCCATGCTAGAGTCCCCGCCCCGCATGTTTTCAGCTTTCAGACAGCCAAGACAGCCAATCAACATATGGGGATTGCCTGCCATGTATGAAGACCGCAGATAATGTGATGAGCACAGCCCACTCTATGGCACTAGTGTGACTATTTCTTTGTGTAAGATCCTATCCTGCAGAATCTTGCCTCCTTGCACAATTCACAAGGAACAGGAGTAGATTATGTGTAGTGATGCCTAAATTATTAAGCAGCCATGGTCAAAACAAGACTTTGGAGGGGATGGCAATTAGTGTCTCATTAGGTAGATGATGATGAGACACAGTTGTCAACAAGGAATGTTGTTTAGTCAACAAGTAAGGAGGACCAGAGTGGTAGAAGAAGTGGTGGTGGACGATAAAGTCACTGAGCCAACTTGGAAATGTGTTCTGCAGAGCGAGGACAGCAGAGCAGAGAGAGAGGGTTCTGCAGCACCACAGCAGGCAGTAAGAGGCAGTGGAGTGGCCACAGTGAGACGGCAGACAACTTTTCTCCATAGCACCCATAAGCGGCGAGTTCCCAGGCCAAGAGTTAGGTGTTCCCTAATCAGGTGTTTATTTCACAAAATTGTGGCAGATAAAGCCCAAACCAAAACTAAGTTACATAGTAGGAGATAGTCTGACTTGAGTCCAAGGCCTAAGTTCTGGAAGGCAACAGGGTTAAAAACGGATCCAGTGTGCTACATTAATATATAACTCTTAATATGTATCACTAGAAGAAGTGGGGGGAAATGATTAGCAGGATTCAGCCCATCGGAAATGTCAGTTATCTTTCGTTGATGTGTAGGAACCCTGCAATCTGCGTGCTACCTGCCAGCATCAACAGTTCTTCTTTTGATTAGTCAGCCTGGAAAAATGTAACAAGTGCATTGTGCGGCAAAGATGACATCACACTAGGCTGGCTAATCAAAAGAGGAAATAGTGATGACTCACTTAAGAGGCGGTTTAAAGGGATCTTGCTTAGCTTCCACAAACTATTCATGTGGTGTCTGGACCATGTTCTGCAAATCCACACATTATTTCTAGTTACTAAAGTTAACAGCAATATATAGTATATTTAGATGTTATGTTTTTGTAAGGTGTTTGAAGAGGTATTATTGAAGTTCCAGCTTTTCTTTTATTTCCAAGTCCTTTGTAGACTAACGAGAAAATCAAAAGGAAAAGAGAACTGTAGCAGCTTCTCTACTATCTCCTGGATGCATTCCCTGTACATACTGCAGGGCACTGTGCTTGATCCAGGGCATCCTCCCCACAGATATATTGGCTGGAGTACAGTGCAAGGCTGTCAAATTAAAATACCCCCCATGTGAATACATTTCAACCTGGACCCCACTATGAGCTGAGATATAAGAGCGGAATATACTGTATCCTAGAAACAAATACGGAATAAAAAGTTCTGTTTGAAGATTTTAGGAAAGCATTAATGTTGTAAATGGCAAGCCAACTCTAATTGGTGCATTTTGCCAACTTTGCCTTGGGCATCACAATTCCTTTCCTGACATTGGGTCTGAATCCATATTTTTGTGCCAGTACTTTAAAAAGTAAACATCTCAGCCTAATTATAAGTGTGGACTTTATTATATGGCAGAATTTTATCTCATTAAATTTATAATTTCTCTACTTTTAATTACAAAATTAGATTCCTTAAAACCAGAAATTCTCTTATTAACATTTATGAGGCTGAAGAAGGTTGTCCTATACCGGACAACACCTCATTAACGCTCCCGCAGTATACATACTGTGCGCAGTGTTTTATTTTACGCTGCACAGTGAATCTATTACTAAGGGATTGACCAGAGTGGGAGAATTAAGGGTGCTTTACACGCTGCGACATCGCTAACGATATATATCGTCGGGGTCACGGTGTTTGTGACGCACATCCGGCGTCGTTAGCGACATGGCAGCATGTAACACCTCTGAGCAACCTAAAACGATCGCAAAAGAGGTAAAAAATTTTGGTATTGGAGAAGTCGCTCTAACACCAAAAATCGTTGACAGGTGAGTAGCGAGGTTGTTTGTCGTTCCTGCGGCAGCACACATTGATATGTGTGACACAGCAGGAACGAGGAAACTCACCGTACTTGTGTCCCGCCGGCAATGAGGAAGGAAGGAGGTGGGCAGGATGTTTGGCCCGCTCATCTCCGCCCCTCGTCACAGCGACGTCGCTAGGCAGGTAAGTAGTGTGACGGGTGTAAGCGATGTTGTGCACCATGGGCAGTGATTTGCCCGTGTCACACAACCGATGGGGCCAGGTACGCTCGCTAGCGATATCGGTACCGATATCGCAGCGTGTAAAGTACCCTCTACAGTACATTGTACCAATCATTCATTTCTTTTTTGCATTAGAAATTACATTACTTTTGGATTTTGTGATGTATTTTGCATTTTTTTATGTAGTCAATAAAATCGGAAGATTTGGGCACGGTGAGGACTTTAAACTCAGCAGAATATGCCTTATGACGATTTCAGACTGTTGATTATCTATACGTTTAAAAATGAATAACAACATATGATAGTTTTCATGTTTCAAGCACTGACACCTAGTGGCCAATAAAACCTCTCTGCAGACTGGCTTTAAAATATGTATTTTGTTTTACAAGTTAAGGTAATATTGAATGTCATGACTTTATTTTGCACCAGAAGGCAGAAGACTGATCACCATGACCCAATCAGGAGAAATGTAGAAAGAGGAAATCAAGCTGAGTAAATATGCCATTATTAAAGGGAATCTGTCACCAGGTTTTTGCTCTCCTATCTGAGAGCAGCATAATGTAGAGACAGAGACCCTGATTCCAGCGATGTGTCACTTACTGAGCTGTTTGCTGTCATTTTGATAAAATTAATGTTTTCTTTTCTGTAGATCTAGCAGTTATACAGAGCTCATGAATATGCTGGACTACCTGGCAGCAGGTTAAGTAGTCCTCTAATGATAATCTACTGCTAATTATAAAGTAATTTTATCAAAACTTCACAAAAGTTATGTGCCCACATGGTGGGGTTTTTTTTGCATTTTTTTTCAGCGTTTCTCCTTGCTTATTTTAATCAGTAAAAGCAAGGAAAAAGCATCCCAGCAAAGTCTATGAGAATCGTGACATGCTGTGTTTCCTTGTAGAGTTTGTTGCTGTAAAAAGAAGCCGCATGTCAATTGTTTCTGCGTTTTTTTTTCTGCGTTTCTATAATCCCCTGCAATGCTTTTTCGCTACAGGGTATTATAGCACAGCACTTTGCCTCACACACCATGCATACAGCATGGTGTGTGAGGCTCTCAGTAGCTCACTCAGTAACCCAGGGTGGCGATGGTGATGACCCAGGGTTACTATGGCAGCGATCAGGTCCCTGTGATCTCAGGGACCCGATCACCAGGAAGAAGTAAGCGATTCCTCTCCCTGCCTTCTGAATGTGGCAATCGCACTGATTCAGCATTCAAGGGGTTAAACTGCAAGGAGTGGTGCGGGCACCACTCGGGGCAGTGAGAGCCAGGTCCTGGCTGTAACTCAGCTGGAGATCTGGCGACGATCACAGGCGTACAGTGTGTGAAACCCCGTGTTCACCGTGATTTAAAAAAAAAGCACAAAAAGGACCAGGAAAAAATGTAAGTGAAAAAAACGTGCAAATGCAATAAAAATGCTCGTTTTTTTTAGCTGCTTTTTTCCTGCCAAAACATATTTTGATGTTCAGAAAAGAAACACAAAAAATCAACATGGGCACATAGCCAAACCAGCCAAGTAAGTGACACAGCGCCAGAATCAGGATCTCTGCCCCTACTTTAGGCCCGTTTCACACGTCAGTGAAAAACAGTGACGTTTTTCACTGGCGTGTAAAACACGCACATGTCCCTGCGTGTGCCGTGAATCACGGCACACGTGGGTTGTCTAAGTGCAATCCGGGCTCCGTTATCCGTGGCCCGTGATTGCACTTAGAAATCAACTCACCTGTGCCCGCTCCCGCGACGCAGCATCCGGCCGGCGGTGACCCCTGCAGCAGCTACTTCCGGGTCGGCTGTGTCGCGCATAATGAATATGCGCGACAGTGATCAGCCGGCTTAGAAGCAGCAGGGAGAACGGGCTGCAGAGGACATCGCTGGACGCCGGGTGAGTTAAAATGTTTATTATTTTAAATGCACGTTTTTTTCCGGTACGTGTTTCACGGACCACACCATTGCGTGGTCCATGGGACATCAGTGATGCCAGAAAAAAATGGACATGTCTCCGTGCAGCAATCACGCACACGCGGGTACGCTGCACGGAGACACGTGCAGTGAAAAATCACTGATGTGTGAGCAGACCCATTCATTATAATGGGTCTGCGTATGTCACTGATTCTGGTACGTTTAAAAAAAAGCACAAACGTACCAGAATCACTGTCATGTGAAAGGGGCCTTACAGTGTGTATGGATGCCCCAGTTAGTAACACCTAGTTGTCAAACAGCACAACACAGAGTTTGCATTTCCTGATGAATACAACTCAGCCTTCTGTAAGGGGCACTTTGCACACTGCGACATCGCAGGTGCGATGTCGGTGGGGTCAAATTGAAAATGACGCACTTCCGGCATCGCATGCGACATCGCAGTGTGTAAAGGCTGGATGATACGATTAACGAGCGCAAAAGCGTCGTAATCGTATCATCGGTACAGCGTCGGCGTAATTCATAATTACGCTGACGCAATGGTCCGATGTTGTTCCTCGCTCCTGCGGCCGCACACATCGCTGTGTGTGAAGTCGCAGGAGCGAGGAACGTCTCCTACCGGCCTCACTGCGGCTTCCGTAGGATATGCGGAAGGAAGGAGGTGGGCAGGATGTTTACATCCTGCTCATCTCCGCCCCTCCGCTCTGATTGGCCGCCTGCCGTGTGACGTCGCAGTGACGCCGCACGACCCGCCCCCTTAACAAGGAGGCGGGTCGCCGGCCACAGGGACGTCGCACGGCAGGTGAGTGTGTGTGTGAAGCTGGCGTAGCGATAACTTTCGCAACGCCAGCTATCACCACATATCGCTGCTGCCACGGGGGCGGGCACTATCGCACTCGGCATCGCAGCATCGGCCTGCGATGTCGTAGTGTGCAAAGCCCGCCTAAGTGTAAAGACTCCTTTTTTGCAACAAAAATAGTTTCATTTTTCATTATCTACAGGAGAAGAGCAAATTCCATCAGCGTTAAATAACAAAAATAGAGAAAAGTAAAGTAAAAATATCCCGTACATTAGCGCTGTTAAAAAAGAAAAAATGTTTTTCAGCACTATGTTTCGATAAGATTCAGTGGTGATCCCATAAAGAGCCCACTGCCCTGTGAAAGCAGTTAGTTGGGGGCTCTCTCCCTGCCCTACTTGACTGTACCAGTGACCTTTTAAATATGGATTAACTACATCTTGTGTAAGCTGCATTACCAGCCGGGCGCTCCTACAGAGAGCTTCATTTTTCTTTCTGTTTACTTCCGTTTTGCCAAGAGCTCGGAGAGATTAAATCAGATTGTGACTTGCTCCTGTGTAAAGGATACTGAGGATATTATAAGGTCAAGAACCTGCAAGTCGGTTGTGCTCTGGTCATTTTGATACAAGATGTCAAATCTTAGGATCATAGAAAAGTTATTTATTATAAGCACATAAAGTGATTGCTGCACATAGATTCAAAATTCAGCAACGCTGCGAGTCATAGGAAATACTGCTGTGCCTCGTCGCAAAACGATTATAGTCACTAATGTATATCTGCGCTATCCGTCTCCCACACACAGCTGTTTTACTGTGTATATATATATATATATATATATATATATATATATATTGTATATTTTATTATTGTTATTGTATTTTACTTTTTATTTAAATACTGAACAAAAATATAAACGCAGTACTTGTTATTATTATTATTATTTATTATTATAGCGCCATTTATTCCATGGCGCTTTACAAGTGAAAGAGGGTATACGTACAACAATCATTAACAGTACAAGACAGACTGGTATAGGAGGAGAGAGAACCCTGCCCGCAAGGGCTCACAGTCTACAGGGAATGGGTAATGGTACAATAGGTGAGGACAGAGCTGGTTGCGCAGCGGTGTACTGGACTGAGGGCTATTGTAGTGCAGCACCCTGGGATATGCTACCCCAGTGATCTGCAGGATCCTAAGGCTTTCTGAAACACCCTATGCTGACAACCCACACCTCACACACAGGTAGGGGCACATTCCCTGAGACTTGGGCGCAGAATGTAGAGGGATAAGTGGTCAGGTGTGAGAACCAATCCCTTAGCTGTTAGCCTGGGAAAGGGGTGTGGCTTGTGGGAAGCAACAGGTGTTGCTAGGCAGAGTTGGCAGAGAGGAAAAACGACAGTTGAAGGAGTGACAGTTGAAAGGAGCCAGTGAATGAGAGGGGTGTGAGGATTGTGAGGAGACCCCCCCAAAAGGCGACTAGGAGGTAGTAGCCTGAGGATAGAAAGATCCCAGGGACTATGCATGAGGGGGTACTGGACCCCAGAGTAGACAACAGCTCCAAGCGGTCTGCTGATCCAGCCGTGTGTGGTGACTTCCAGGGTACCACATCACCCATAGGCTCAGGGACACAGCCTCATATATAGGACCCGGGAGAGGGCACAGAGAAGTAGCCTACCCCACAAGGGACCGCGAGGCCTGTCATACTGGGCCTGGAAAAAAAAGGAGCGGAGCGCCGCAGGTCACCAACAGCTTCAGGCAAGGGGACCATCAGCTCTGCATGTGCACGGAGGGATCAACTGGGACTCACGTCAGCACTGGGACAAAGGAAAGTCGGTTGACCAGCCGTACCAAACTGCACTTGCAACATCCTGTGAGTAAATTACCAGTTAATCTGCAAGAACTGTGTCGTGTTTATTACTGGTGCACCACAAGGTGCAGCACACCTACATGGGACTTAAGCCCCTACTGGCGGAGGGTGCGAACACACTTGCTGCTATACCATCTGTCCCTAAAACCACAGCAGCGGCGGGACATCTTATTACCGCAACCCGCCAGTGGTGTCACAAGTGACATATAAAATAACCCTGTTAACGAGCGCCCCCCCAGGTAACGGAACCGGGCACAGCTACCTGTGACGGCGATCCCCATTATCCACCACCCGGAACCGAGTATCCCAAGGGCCTGGGGTGTGGCAGCGCTCTACAAATTGTCGTCACGAACAGGATGCAAACTAGGCCCAGCAACCCTGGGTGCAGTGTGCCTTAAACCTTTTAAAATTGTATATAAACTTTGTCGCCATTTTGCCTCAGTAAAAACTACTGCGCCATCACTCTGGCTGTAAAAGAGAGCAAAGTTTGAAAAAGTGCGCAGGAAAACCTGGCTCCGCCCCCCACAGGGAATCTGCAGAGAAGCCAAACACCGAGCAGTAGTCTAACTTCAGGAGCTCCTGAGCCGCTTGGGATCCCCATAGAGAAGGTTGCTGAAATTAACCAAGGGGGACTAAAATGGAAGCGCAAGAGAACGGAGACGCTGCCAGACCGAGTCGGAGCGCAGACGCTGCGGCGGTGGCACCGATCATGCCACTCGTGCTACCCTACCTCCCAGGCGCGACCTGGATGCCCCAGTACAATGGCAAATCGGATACCTTAGCCGGGTTCAAAAAGAAAATAACTAATTCAATGGACATGTATCCCTTAACCGGCAAGCAAAGGGCATCCATTATACTGGGTCAGCTTAAAGGGGCAGCGGAGCTAGAAGCAGAAACTTGGTCAGATGCTGAACGCGAGTCAGTAACCACCATCTTTGACAAATTGAAACTTGCATTTGAGACCTGCACTGAGGCAGAACTGCGGATGGAGTTCTACAACTGCAGGCAGAAACCGCAGGATAACATCAGGGACTATGGCCTGAGACTCCAAGCAGCAATAAGGACATTAAAACATGTCGATCCTCTCAGTGCCAGAGAGGAAAACCGGATGCTAATGGAGCAGTTCATACAGGGCCTGTTGTCATCAGAGGACCGCAAGCAACTGCGCCTGTGGTCCCTTGAACATGCTGATGCGGACTTAGCAACTCTAAAAGATCGTGCTATCAAGGTGTTGCAGCCCCCGGCAAGGTCAGACTCTACCCTGACGGTGCTACCTGCCAGTGTCCCTTCCTTGGAAGTGGAAACTGCCTCCTCTACTCCAGCAAAGGCCAATGGGCAGGTTGCGACCCCTAGTGCACCAGAGGTCCTGCGTTACCAAGTGCAGCGACTCAGAGAGGACGTAGCAAAGATCCTCAAAGCCATGCAGCTTGGTCCAGAGCCCAAGCCACCAGACTGTATCCTGCTTGCTGACTGCCCTGAGGACATCCTGTGGATGAGGAACCGGAGGAGTCCCCCACTGCGAGGAAGACCCACCGATCGCTATTCTTCTTCAGGTCAACCCATCTGCCGGCATTGCGGTAAAACAGGCCATCTTGCAAGAAGGTGTCCTTTAAATATGCAACCCCTGGGGCCAAGGGCCAATCCCCAGGTGTAAGTCAACAAGGCCCAATGGAATGGCGTGACCGGTATGTGGGAGGACGTCCGATTCTGTCCATTACCTTGGACGGGATCCCCACTTCTGCATTGTTGGACACCGGTTCTCAGGTAACCACCATTCCCTATGAGCTGTTCTGCCGATTCTGGTGTGATGAAGAACTCACCCGACCTGATCCAAGCCTCACCATATATGCTGTAAACGGGTTACTGGTAGAGCAGATAGGATTTAAAGAAGTAACCATAAAGGTGGGGAGGGTGGAGCTTAGGGGTCAAGGATTGATTGTTGTTAAAACTGATACACATGATAGAAATCCCCATGTGATCCTAGGTACCAATGTCATCGAAAATTGTTTGGGAGAAGTATTGTTCTTGCTCCAACAGATCGCCAAGACTGCCGATGCCAGGCAGCAGAGGGTCCTGCAGAAGGAGATTAAAGCACTCTTGCTCAAACAACAGGTAAACCAGTCTGGTGGAGAACTGGGTAGTGTGCGGGTAATGGATTCTAACCCCATTGTGTTACCTCCAAGAAGTGAAATGATGGTGTGGTGTCGAGCATCCATAGGTCCTAGAGGGCGAGATTACCAGGCAGTGGTAGAGCCCGTGTACTCAGGGGACTGGTCCACAATCCTGACAGCCAGAGGGGTAGTCAATGTACACAAAGGGAAAGTTCCTGTACGTATATTAAATTGTGGGGATGAGGAAGCCAAATTTTCCAGGTTTGCTACCATTGGTAAATTGTTTACCGTCACTGAAAATGCCATTCAAGCAGCAGAACCCCTTGCCCCAACAGACCTGGAAGATGAGCAATTAGCAAATTGGTGCCAGGAACTCCATGTTGGTACCGACTCCACGCCTTCTTACCAGAAGCAAGGAGTATACCGGGTTGTGCAGGAATATGAACCAGTCTTCAGTAAGCATCCATTGGATTTTGGGAGAATTAAAGGGGTACAACACCATATCCCCACTGGGAACCATCCTCCCATCAGAGAGCGATACAGATCTGTACCACCAAAACACTATCAGAGGGCCAAAGAAATGCTACATGACATGAAGGAGGCTGGGGTTATCCGAGATAGTTGTAGCCCTTGGGCAGCTCCACTAGTCTTAGTCAGAAAAAAAAAAGATGGCACCATGCGGATGTGTGTAGATTACAGACAGATAAATCACATTACACATAAGGATGCTTACCCATTACCCCGCATAGAAGAGTCACTAGCTGCACTCAAGACTGCTAACTACTTTTCCACCTTAGACCTTACTAGTGGGTATTGGCAGGTCTCTGTAGCAGAGGAAGACCGGGAGAAAACTGCGTTTGTCACCCCGATGGGCCTGTGCGAGTTCAACAGTATGCCGTTTGGACTCTGTAACGCACCTGGAACCTTCCAGCGCCTGATGGACTGTTATCTGGGGCATCTGAACTTTGAAACTATGCTACTCTATTTAGATGACGTCATTGTGTTCTCCAAGTCCTACGAAGACCATCTGGAACATCTGGCAGCGGTGTTTGAAGCACTATCCAAGTACGGCATGAAGCTGAAACCATCCAAGTGCCATCTCCTTAAACCCAAGGTTCAATATCTGGGACACGTAGTCAGTGCTGAGGGAGCCACACCAGATCCAGACAAGATAACAGTCATCAAGAGCTGGCCAAGACCAACTACTATCAAAGAGGTACGTCAGTTCCTGGGCCTGGTAGGATACTACCGAAAATTCATCAAAGGTTACACCAAGATGGCTGCCCCCTTGCAAGACCTCCTGGTTGGTCAACCCAAGAAAGGCAAGAAGTCTGATCTTCCATTCGAATGGGGCGAAAAAGAAGAAAGTTCCTTCAAACAAATGAAGTGGGCTCTGATGGGGGAAGAAATTCTTGCTTATCCAGACTACAACTTACCCTTTGTGCTGTACACAGACGCCAGCAACGTGGGATTAGGAGCAGTGTTGTCACAGGTCCAGAATGGGAGAGAGCGAGTAATTTCCTACGCTAGCAGGAAGCTTCGGCCTACTGAGAGAAATCCAGAAAATTACAGCTCTTTCAAGTTGGAGTTGCTGGCAATGGTCTGGGCTATCACTGAGAGGTTCAAGCACTATCTAGCACCCACTAAGTTTACAGTCTTCACTGACAATAATCCTCTTACCCATCTAGATACAGCAAAGTTGGGCGCATTAGAACAACGCTGGGCAGCTCGGTTATCCAACTATGACTTTACCATCAAGTACAGAGCTGGACGTAAGAATGCAAATGCAGATGCGCTGTCAAGAATGCCCCATTTGCAAGAAGAGGGAGAAGACATAGATGAGCTAGAAGAGATAGAGTTACCTGCCTTCCATCGCAAGAGAACATGCCAATGTCAACAAACTGGATCTAGACCAAAAGAGGCAACCTTGAAACCCTTATCACATTTTAGTTGGAAAGAGACACAGGACAGTGATCCCGCTGTCCGCTTAATCAAGAGACTGGTAAGCCAAACCGATTCTCGTCTTGCACCAGAGGCTCCACAAGAAGCCCAACATCTGTGGAAGAACAGAAATAAGTTGTTTATCCACCGGGGAACACTCTGTAGACGATTCATCAATCCAAAAACTCACGAGATGAGGTGGCAAGTGATAATACTAAAAAGAGACGTCCCAATAGTGTTAGAAGCGTACCACAATGACGCCGGACACTTTGGTTGGAAGAAACTTGAGATATTACTCCGTGAAAGATTCTACTGGGTTGGAATGAGATCTTCTATCGAAAACTGGTGTAGAAATTGTGGCCCATGTGCTTTAAGAAGAAAAGACAAAGATAGTCAAAGAGCACCACTGCAGCCTATTGTTACCAAACAACCTCCTAGAACTAGTCACCTTAGACCATGTGAAGTTAACATCGAGTACCAAAGGTTATACTTATGCCCTTACCATTGTAGACCACTATTCAAGATCCCTTGTAGTAGTACCAGTCAAGGACCTAACAGCACAAACAGCAGCAAAAGCATTTCAAGCCTACTTTTGCAGACCTCATGGTTATCCAGAGCAAGTAATTGCAGATCAAGGACCAGCGTTTGAAGCAGAAGTTTTTCAAGAGTTCTGTAATATGTATGGTTGTAAAAAGATTGGTACAACATCCTATCACCCTCAAGGAAATGGAATGTGTGAGAAAATGAATCAGATCGTCATTGATATGCTAAAAACCCTACCACTCGAAGATAGGAACAAATGTCCAGAAAAATTGCCTGACCTAGTGGATATGTATAACAACATCCCCGTAGGGTCCACAAACCTCACCCCAGCTTATCTTATGCGAGCAAGACCAGGAAGATTACCCGTCGACTTAGACATGGGAGTCCTAAACCCTGAAGACCATCCACAAAGTGATTGGAATACAGCTCGTCAAGCTCAATACAAGAAGGTTCAAGAATGTGTTGAAAGGAATTTAGACCAAAGTAGGGAAAAACAAGAAAAAGATTACAACAAAAACGCAAAAACTGTACCATTGACACCTGGAGAAAGGGTACTAAAAAGAAAAAGAAGACTTCACAAACTTGATGATCAATGGGAAGAAGAACCTTACATTGTCCAAACATCTAACTTTGACAACAAAAAAGTCTGTATTATTAGCAAAGATGAAGGAAAAACATCAACAGCTGTTTCTAGAGACCATTTAAAGAAATGCCCAGAACAGTTAGCACCAAAAGAAAATACAGAGAGAATTGTAAATCTACCAAAGCCAAAGAAGAAAATGATCCATACTGTATTAGGAGATTTCCCAGAAGATTGGCCGCAATACAATGGAGCCATAGTCATACCTTGTATCACCTTTCCACAAGTACCAGAAGAACCTGTACCAAGACAAGAAGAACTTGTACCAGTACAAGAACCAGAAGAAATCTCAGGGGAAGTTGAACCAGAACGTTCTGCAAACATTGACCTTGTCAATCCTACAGTAAGGGTAAGAACACGTAGATACTTACCAAGTCAACCTACTGTACCAAGTGTAGTACAAAACACAGACAACATTGACCAGAGTTGCGTAGGTCAAACAGAAGCAACATCCCCCATCCAGACTAGGAAAGTGGGAATACTACTAAAGATGGTCATTAAATACATATTAACTGTATGTAAAATGTAGATAATGTATATTAAGCATGTTGACCCTACAGAGACTGACCTGTATGGACTTTTGGGTCACTAACAACTGTTCGTAATGTTTGTTTAAGAACTGTGCCTCCCTTTGGGAAGAATCCAGGTTATTCCCCATCCTTTGTTTTTATGGACCTAAGCCACAGGACTGGCGTGGCGTAAAAGCATTTGTATATAGTTGCACACGTGGTGCTTTTCATTGGGATTACCCAGGAACTAAACTTTTGTTCCCAACACCCTAAAAAGAGAGCCGGAAGTCGCAGGGAGGGTCTGCAGTGGAGTAAGCTAAGACCCCCATCACCATCATAACCGGTGATGTGCTCCCTAGGACAGTCCCCACAGGGAACAGTCACCAGGATGTTCGGAGAGGTCCACCGGATAGTGGCCTCAGAGACTGTGGGTGGTGGGAGGAAAAGTGTACGGAGTACTAACCTGTTACAAATGTATATTTGTTATTTATTGCTGTTTTAAAAATAATATATATTTTGCAGATTTTCTTGTTTTGCAGCCCGCGGACGTGCTGGTCTTAACCAAGGGGGAATGCCGCACCCTGGGATATGCTACCCCAGTGATCTGCAGGATCCTAAGACTTTCTGGAACACCCTATGCTGACAACCCACACCTCACACACAGGTAGGGGCACATTCCCTGAGACCTGGGCGCAGCATGTAGAGGGATAAGTGGTCAGGTGTGAGAACCAATCCCTTAGCTGTTAGCCTGGGAAAGGGGTGTGGCTTGTGGGAAGCAACAGGTGTTGCTAGGCAGAGTTGGCAGAGAGGAAAAACGACAGTTGAAGGCGTGACAGTTGAAAGGAGCCAGTGAATGAGAGGGGTGTGAGGATTGTGAGCAGACCCCCAAAAGGCGACTAGGAGGTAATAGCCTGAGGGTAGATAGATCCCAGGCACTACGCACGAGGGGGTACTGGACCCCAGAGTAGACAACAGCTCCAAGCGGTCTGCTGATCCAGCCGTGTGTGGTGACTTCCAGGGTACCACACCACCCATAGGCTCAGGGACCCAGCCTCATATATAGGACCCGGTAGAGGGCAAAGAGAAGTAGCCTACCCCCCAAGGGACCGCGAGGCCTGTCATACTGGGCCTGGAAAACAGGTCACCAACAGCTTCAGGCAAGGGGACCATCAGCTCTGCATGTGCAAGGAGGGATCAACTGGGACTCACGTCAGCACTGGGACAAAGGAAAGTCGGTTGACCAGCCGTACCAAACTGCACTTGCAACATCCTGTGAGTAAATTACCAGTTAATCTGCAAGAACTATGTCGTGTTTATTACTGGTGCACCACAAGGTGCAGCGCACCTACATGGGACTTAAGCCCCTACTGGCGGAGGGTGCGAACACACTTGCTGCTATACCATCTGTCCCTAAAACCACAGCAGGATGTTGCGGGACATCTTATTACCGAAACCCGCCAGTGGCGTCACAAGTGACATATAAAATAACCCTGTTAACGAGCGCCCCCCCCCCAGGTAACGGAACCGGGCACGGCTACCTGTGACGGCAATCCCCATTATCCACCACCCGGAACCGAGTATCCCAAGGGCCTGGGGTGTGGCAGCGCTCTACAGTAGGTTGTAGGCTTGTTGGAAGAGGTGGGTCTTGAGGTTCCTCTAGAAGCTTTCCACGGTAGGGGAGAGTCTGATATGCTGAGGTAGAGCGTTCCTGAGTATGGGGGAGGCACAGGAGAAATCTTGTATGCGATTGTGGGAAGAGGAGATAAGAGAGGAGTAGAGAAGGAGATCTTGTGAGGATCTGAGGTTGCGTGCAGGTAAGTATCAGGAGACTAGGTCACAGATGTAAGGAGGAGACAGGTTGTGGATGGCTTTGTATGTCATAGTTAATGTTTTGAACTGAAGTCGTTGGGCGATGGGAAGCTTTTTGTTTTTGCTTTCATTTTTCATGAGCAGAACTCAAAGAGCTAAGACTTTTCTCTGTTTACAAAAGGCCTTTTTCTATCAAATATTATTCACATAAAATCAAATATTATTCACAAATTTATGTAAATCTGTGTTAGTGAGCACTTCTCCTTTGCCTTTACCTCACAGGTGTGGGATAGCAAGATGCTGATTTGACAGCATGATCATTGCTCAGGTGTGCCTTAGGCTGGCCACAATAAAAAGCCACTCTAAAATGTGCAGTCTTACAGTACTGGGAGGGTCCAGGGGGGTCAGAAAAGCAGTCAATATCTGGTGTGATCACCCTTTGCCTCACACAGTAAAGCACATCTCCGTCATATAGAGTTGATCAGGTTGTTGATTGTGGCCTATGGATTGTTTGTCTACTCTTTTTCAATGGCTGAGTGAAGTTGTTGGAGATTGGCAGAAATTGAAAGCACCGTTGTATATCCTGATCCAGGGTATCACAAACATGCTCGATGGGTGACATGTCCGGTGAGTGTGCTGCCCATGCAACAACTGGGATGTTTACAGCGGCCGGGAATTGAGTACAGATCCTTGAATCATGGAGCCATGCATTATGATGCTGCAACATGAAGTGATAGTCGTGGGTGAATGGCACAACAGTGGACCTCAGGACCTCATCACGATATCTCTGTGCATTCAAAATGTCATCAATAAAATGTACCTGTAATCATTGTCCATAATGTTTGCATATTCATACCATAATCCTAAAACCACCCTGGGTCACTTGATTCCTAATGACATCAGCAAAACGCTCACTTGCACAATGCTATAGACTCATTCTGCCATCTGCCCTGTACAGTGAAAACTGGGATTCGTCCTTAAAGAGAACACTTCTCCAATGTGCCAGATGCCATTGAATGTGAGCATTTAGCCACTAAAGTTAATTATGATGATGAACTGCAATCAGGTGGAGACCCTGGTGAGAACAATGATCTACACTTGAGCTTCCCTGAGATGGTTTCTCTAAGTTTGTGCAGAAAGTCTTTGGTTATGCAAACCGATTGTTGTAACAGCTGTCTGGTTGGCTTATGCTCAGACGATCTCGGAGGTGAAGATGCTGGATATTGAAGTTCTGAGCGTGTGTGGCTACACATGCAAAGGAAAAGAAAAAAGTTTACAACCTACCGTATCACTGCCAACAATATGAGCCCATATAGATGCACGGAAATTCAGGGATGGCACTCCCAGGAATAGAGATATAAGCAATGGTAAAAATAAAATTCCATCACCGAACCTTGCTCCATAAAATATCTTTAAAAGTCTATTTTATTTTAATTGTTTAACCCCTTAACAACCATGGGCGGTAAAATTACGTCCTAGCGGCCATAGGGAGATCAGCGCACATCTCAGTTGATTTATACAACTGAGATGTGTGCCTGACAGGACGAGCAGAATCGTAATCGTAAACGGCACGTTTAACCCCTTAAATGGCGCTGTCAACAAGTGACAGCGCCATTATAATTGCGATCGCGGTAAATGTTTACATACTGCCAAAACCGGAAGCCACGTGACATGATTACATGACTTCCGGTGGTTGTCGTGGTAGCACAGAGTCATGTGATGTCTCCTGTAGCTCACATGACTCACTTACTGTTTCACCTGGCCGAGAGCTGGGTGAGACAGCAAATGAGTATATCTGCTGTTCACAGCTGTGTAGCTGCAATCAGCAGATATTAAAGAGCGATCAGATTGCTGATTCATGTAGTCCCCTAGGGGACCTAGTAAAATAAAAAAAAAAGTTTACAAAAAAGTTTAAAAAAATTAAAAACAAATAAAAAAAATATGAATTCAAATCACTCCCCTTTCATCTCATTTAAAATAAAAGGGTTAAAAAAAAATAAAAAATTATACACATATTTGATATTGCTGCGTTCAGAAATGCCTGATCTATCAAAATATAAAATCAATTAATCTGATCGGTAAATGGCGTAGTAACAAAATTCAAATTCAAATCGCCAAAATTACGTTTTTTGGTCACCACAAATTTTGTGCTAAATGGAATAACAGGCCAAAAATTGAGGACACTACGGGTCACGGAATATGGCGTAAAACCTTTTTCGGAAAAAAGTCTTATTTTTTTAACCCCTTAGATAAAAGTAAACCTATACTTGTTTGGTGTCTACGAACTTTCAACAACCTGGGGCATCATACTGACACATCAGTTTTACCATATAGTAAACACAGTGAATAAAATATCTCAAAAACAGTAGTGCTATTGCACTTTTTTTTGCAATTTCTCCGCATTTGGAATTTGTTTTGCTGTTTTCCAGTACACTATATGGTCAAACTCATGGTTTCCTTTAAAAGTACAGCTCATTCTGCAAAAAACGAGCCCTCACATGACCGAAAAATAAAAAAGTTATGTCTCTCGGAAGAAGAATGGCGAAAAAAAAAATGGAAAGTGCAAAATTGGCCAGTCATGTAGGGGTTAAAAAACATACATGTTAAAATATAAGCACAATTCTTATGCGTTTCAGACCGCAGAGATGCTTAATCATAGAACTTGCACAATGTAAAGATCAGTTCACATATACCTACATGGAAAAGGAAGTTAACCACGTCACGAGTGGCCGATTTTGCGCTTTCCGTTTTATTTTTTTGCCTGTCTGCTTCCAAGAGACATAACTTTTATTTTTCAGTCATTGCGGTCATGTGAGGGCTCGTTTTTTGCAGAACAAGCTGTACTTTTAAATGAATCCATGAGGTTTACCATAGTGTACTAGAAAACGGCAAAAAAAATCCAAATGCAGAAAAATTGCAAAAAAGTGCGATTGCACTATTGTTTTTCAGATATTTTATTCACTGTGTTCTCTGTATAGTAAAATTGATGTGTCAGTGGGATACCTGAGTTTGGTGTCTTAGACACCAAACATGTATAGGTTTACTTTAATCTAAAGGGTTAAAAAAAATAAGGAGTTTGTCTGAAAAAGTGGTGTATGTTTTATGCATTTTTCCGCAACCCATAACGTTCTCATTTTTCAGAATCTATGGCTCAGTGATAGCTTAGTTTTTGTGCCTTGAGCTGACATTTTTTACGGTACTATTTGCGCAGATGCTACGTTTTGATTGCCTAATATTGTATGTAGTGCACAATTTGTGGCGACCAACAAACTAAATTTTGGCATTTGGAATTTTTTTGCCGCTACGCCGTTTACTGATCAGGTTAATTGATTTTATATTTTCATATATCAGGCATTTCTGAACGCGGCGATACCAAATGTGTGTATATTTTTTATTTTTTTAACCCCTTAATTTTCAATAGGGCAAAAGGGAGATGATTTAAACTTTTAGGGTTTTTTTTAATTTTTTAAAATTAAACTTCTTTTGACTATAATGATCATTAGTCTGATCGCTCTTCCATTTCTACTGTTCAGAGCAGCACCGCTCAGACCGGGAGAAATGATCATCTCTTGTAAGAAGCAGCACTCAGCTGTTTCTTACAGGACCTGAGTCGTGTGAGTGCATGAATCATCACATAACCCTGTGCTATCATGACAACCACCAGATTCATGTGATCACGTCACGTGTCGGCCTGTGAGTAAAGTTATAGAGCGATCGCTATTATAAAGGCGCTGTCACATATTGACAGCGCCATTTAAGGAGTTAAAAGGCACGGGCGGATAGCGATTCTGCTTTTGCCTAGCAGGCACACATGTCAGCTGTATAAATCAGCTGAGATGTGTGCCGATCCCCCCCCAGCTGCCGGCAGCAACCAGTGTAGATTAACACTATGACAGCTAGGATGTAAGATTACTGCCAGCGATCGTTAAGGAGTAAAGGGGGAAACGCCCACATCAATTATCAGTGATAAAATAGCAGCTGAGAAATTGTAGATACCACAAGGAAAAAACAAAATAAAAACATTTTCATGAACATTGATTTGCATAATGAGTTTAGTAATACTCAAATAGATTCAGATATTTTTAGAAAATATACATCAAATCATTCCAAAAATTGAAGGCCTCCTGGAGTGCAAGTATCCTGAGAAAGAATCCACCGTGCTTCTTTAGATAATAAAAGTGTTTTCCAGTTTCCTCCCCTGGATGGTTTCCTGACCTTTTCTATGCCAAGAATGACAGATCTACATCTGACAATAGAGGCATTACCTTTTCCACATCGTTTAGTAGTGACTATTATAAAATTGTGGGGTTAGTTAAAAACAATTCTCCTCTATTACATCAGGATCCTACACTACAAAAAAATCCTTGCACAAGGCATTCATTTTGTTGCCAAAAAATCACATAACCTTGGTAGTATATTAACCTTCATTTTCTACAGTTCTAGCAATGAAAACTGCACATGGTTAGATAAAGGGATCATTTAAATGTGGAGGCATAAAATGCAATCTATAAGTTCATGCTAAAAACTCAGAAATTTGAAGATAAAAAGGGCAAAATATACATCATCAATTCCTTATAAACTGCTCGATATGTAGTTTATAGGGAACATTGCACCATCTGCAATAAGTCATATATTGGCTGTACCACAGGTATGCTGAAAACACGCATGTTGGAACACGTGTCAGCGGCTGCCTCTGATTCTGACAGTTCAAGTAGAGCCACGTCAGGCTTATCTAAACACTTTGCGGAGGTTCACCATGGTAATTTGTCATCACTCAGTCATTGACATAGAAAAGGTCAGGAAACCATCCAGGGGAGGAAACTGGAAAAAACTTTTATGATCTAAAAAACACAGAGGATGTACACTTTTATTCCAGGAGGCCTAAACTTTCAGAATGATTAGATGTATATTTTCTAAAAATATCTGAATCTATTTGAGTAATACTAAAATCATCATGCAAATCTTTGTTCGGTCATGTTTTTAAAAGGTTTCTTATGGTATCCAACATTTCTCAGTTGTTACTTCATCACTGATAATTGATGCTGGTGTTTCCCCTTTCTTTGGCTTCCTTTAACATTTAGGTACAAGTGCAAATCAATAAATTAAAATATCTTTAAAAAGATAATTTATTTCAGTAATTCAATACAAAAAGGGAAAAACATACCGTATGTTATATACAGTCATTACAAACAGAATGATCTATTTCTAGTGTTTATTTCTATTAATGTTGATGATTATGGCTTACAGCCAATAAAAACCCAAAAGTCATTATCCCAGAAAATTAGAATAATTACCACAAAACATCTGCAAAGGATTCCTAAGCATTTAAATTAGTCCCTTAGTCTGGTTCAGTAGGCTACACAATCAGTGAAAACTGCTGACTTGAAAGATGTTCACAAGGCAGTCATTGACACAATCCACAAGAAGGATAAGCCACAAAAGGTCATTGCTAAAGAAGCTGGCTGTTCACAGAGTGCTATATCCAAGCACATTAATGGAAAGTTGAGTAGGAGGAAAAAGTGTGGTAGTAAGAGCTGCACAAGCAAGCAGGAAAACCACAGCCTTGATAGGATTGTTAAGAAAAGGCCATTCAAAAATTTGGAAATCAAAAAGGTCCATGGAGCCCCTGTTAGGAGTCTCAACAAAGAAACCAGCCAGATATCCCTCCGGGAAGGGCCCAGCCAAGGGGTGACTCTTTTCAGGAGACCACCATAACCACCATATTAAGTGGCCCTTTTAGTCAATATCCAACTTTTTGACAAGTTTAAAGATATGACAAGGGAAATACCAAGGCCAGGTATCCATCCACAGACAGCTGTTTCGGGGTATTGCCCCTCATCAGTGTGGAATAGGATTCTGGCTGGGTGGGAGCAATGCATAGTAGACCAACAAAACAAAACAATCACTGATCTCGGGGAGACCAGCCAGAGAAAACACTGCCGGCAGCCAATGAGGGCGCTCAAGACAGTGAAATCCCCCTGGGAAATATGCAAATCAAAAAGGTCCATGGAGCCTCTGTTAGGAGTCTCAACACAGAAACCAGCTGGCTACCGGCAGTGTTTTCTCTGGCTGATCTCCCCGAGATCAGTGATTGTTTTGTTATGAATATGATTTTTTTTCCTGAGGAAGGAGACGGAGATGTCTCTGAAACGTGTAGAACTGTGAAATAAAGGAAATCTCTTTATCTACAGCATCTGTGGTATTTAGCGCGGCATTTAAAACCGGTTTTCTATTTGATTTATATGATAACCTGCTTTGCAGGGCCGCTGCTAAACCACATAAAACCACTCACATGCGATCATAGGGGGTTGTGACTGGCACAACCCTACCAGGTGAGTGTATCTCTTTCTGTTCTGTCTCTCTACCCTCATACCGGGTAAGACCCTATTCCGCTTTTTCCCCCCTACAGCTTTACAGGGTGGTCAGATTCGGCATATTGTGGATTGGATAGACAGATTGCTGAGTGGGGCTGGGGAAAACCCAGCGGTCATGGTGCACATTGGTACTAATGATAAAGTTAGATGCAGGTGGAAGGTACTTAAAAATGATTACAGGAAACAAAGAGAGAAGCTGAAGTCTAGGACCTCCAAGGTGGTGTTTTCAGAAATACTACCGGTACCATGAGCATCACTAGAAAGACAGCGGGAGCTTAGGGAGAAAAATACATGGCTTAGAAATTGGTGCAGGAGGAAGGGTTTGGGTTCATGGAAAACTAGGCTGACTTATCAGTCGGATACATGCTGTAAGGTAGGGACGGGCTGCACCTCAATGGGGAGAGTGCAGCTGTGCTGGGGAGAAAATGGTCAGATGGATGGAGGAGCTTTTAAACTTGGATCTAGGGGGAGAGAGGGTAGTGGAACAAATAAGGTGATAGAGCAGAAGACAGTGAGACTGTATGGGTCAATGAAGGCTTAAGGGGGCTGGGACATGCAAGGAAAGTAGGAAGGCTAGAAGTAAGGAATGCGTTAATAGTATTAAATGTCCACTGGCAAATGCAAGAAATCTTGCAAACAAATTGAATGAATTGGAGACTCTTATGTCAACCATGGATTATGATTTGGTGGGCATTATGGAAACCTGGCTGGATGAGAGCCATGACTGGGTGACAAACGTAGAGGGTTATACTACATTCAGGAAGGACAGGATGTAGACAGATGTGGCTACTATATTGCTGAACAGTAGAGGGCCAGCAAGTGTTTAAAAAGAAAAAAAAAACATAATCTACTGTAAAACACTCTGGCCAGTCCATCTGCTCCCTGCTCGATTGTCTAGTCTTCCAGGTCTCCATCGTGTAACATCTCCAGCCCAGTGCTCACTCTAGGCTCTGGCTTCAGTCTTCTAATCTCTGGATTCAGGATGCAAGTAGGCCCTGGAATTCATTACCTATTCTCCATGGATCTACTCATTGCCAGAAGCCATAGCCTTTTGTGATCATCGGATTAGATATATGGCTGTAGACTGGCACAGTGGACTGGACAGCAGACAGAGAGCAGCGGGGGTGGTCGTAAACGTGAGCAGTGAGATGAATATATAATTTGTTTTCTTTGTAACTTTTTGATGACCACTTACTTCTCTGGCTGCACTGACTGCTTTCTGCACGCAGTCCGGTCCTCCATCACACCACAATTTTGTCTGATGCTTAGTCTGGGGCTCACTGACTATGCTTCAAGGCCTACTTGTGTGTGTAAATCCATGAATATGGGGCCATAACTTCTAGGCGCAGGCCCCAAAGGTCACTGTTTATACGTAGTTAACTCTGGGAGTTCTTGCTCATGGCCAGTAGCCCTAGCCTAAAGTGAACATTGAGTCAAAGTTTCGACACAACAGAGGCATGAAGGACCAGACAGCAAACAGGGAGAAGTAGGAACTGCCAGAGAAGTGAGTGCTGAGTTGAGTAAATGTATATACTTTTTTAATTTTACATGTTACATTTATTATGCTCCCACATCTGGAGGGACTCCAGATAATTATAAGGGGCAACATTTTTAAAGAATAGCGTCTGTTCTTATCAAATTTTACCAGTAATATCTGCGCGAACAGGCTCAATTCAAGTTTTGAATGATCTGTTTCCATACCTTTAATTAGAAAAATAGTAGATTCAGATAAGCTTTACTATTCCACCCTTTTCTGTGTTCCTCCCTGTATATACGGTAGTTAATGCTTGATATAAAATTGTGTATGTAATGCAGCACAATTATTAATCTGTTTCTAGGTATATACTCGTGTAGAATGCAAAAATTCTGAAAACAATGAAAGAATATTAGATATATATTAATTCAATATATAATTAATTAATATATATTAATTCATGTTATTGATTCTAGCACAAAAATCCTTGTTTTTGTCCTTGACACTAGAATAATTTTTTTTTAAAACATATTACTACATTTTGTTTACTTTGGTCATAAATAATGTATTAAAACATAATGTAAAGTTACTGAATGACTGTCACGCAGTGCTTGTTAAACCCATTAGCTTGTTGTTCTATATATTGGCGAGAGAACACCCATGGAACTAAGCTCTCATTATTCTTCATGAAGACTCTTGTGCAGCGTGGTAATAAATAAGATTAGGCTATGTTATACAAGCAGCTACAGGAAACACATAGGAAGATACGGAAAACCCCAAACTTTCTTATATCACAACACTGACATCAAAATGATTTACGGCCTTCCTTGTAGTTACACACCGGATGATACAATTTTTTAGGAAAGAGGAAGTAAGAGACTTGTTACGTTAGTAGTCTGGTGTGTCACCGTGTATCCAAAAAAAGTTTTCCTCAGATTCCATATAACCACTTATAAAAGTACAAGATAAGTCGACCCCTCTGGCAATGTGTTTGCCCATAATTACTTACACCGGTCTGGATTACTACATTGTTCGGAGGGCTCACTTTGTCATGAATTTACAAGCAGCGCTGCCATGCCTGTAGGGCTTCTTTCTCACGCTCCTATGATCTCAGTGACCTTGATGTTTTTCAACATCTGCTATGCTCCAGTCTTCTCATTTTTTTAGGAACAAGTATGAATAAATTAATTAACCTCAAAAACTCAATCTGGCATTTCAGCCACCATTTAATTACTAATACCCATGTGTTCATATAAGTCTTTACTTACAACAGGTGGTCAGCTTGCTAATTTGTTTTTCTTTTTTTTTTCTTTTTCTGGGAGGTTTGGAAAAAGACGTAAAATATGTTTTTGTTTCCAAAAAAATGAAGCTTTGCTACACTTGACATTTTGAAGTCACTGGCATTCAGTTTACCAATTAATTTACTGTCATTCCATCGCATGCACTAGATGAAGAATTTCTATCCTTTACAAATATTTTTTCGCATTTAATTATGCATTCATGTGTAGCGCACTATGGCCTATTGTCTTAATGAGATTACATATTAGGCATTTGTGTCATTGTTGTCATGACAATTATCATTACAAATATTTTACAGAAGCAATGGGATTCATTAGAGCAATTAGAGTGCTGATGATAACTGTCTCTATGGGGTGTTTTTCTCAGACAGCATTATCACATTTTTAGCAAAATATGATTGCAAAGAGCAAATAAGCAAATACATCTCTAGCTCCACATACAACAATACACTGTACTAATGCAACGTTTGCTAGTGAGAGCAATGGTGAATGATATATCTTGATATCTGTATATGATAAGAAAAAAAATAAAATACTATATCCTACTCTCTGGCCACAGGGGTCCTGGGTTCAAATCCCACCAAGGACACCATCTGCAAGGAGTTTGTATGTTCTCCCCGTGTTTGCGTGGGTTTCCTCCAGGTATTCCGGTTTCCTCCCACACTCCAAAGACATACAGATAGGGACTCTAGATTGTGAGCCCCAATGGGGACAGTGTTGCAAATGTTTGTAAAGCGCTGTGGAATTAATAGCGCTATATATATGAATAAAATTAATTAATTAATTGTTCTTTTTAAGGCCTGATGTAAATATTCCTATTATTAAACTATTAAAGTTATTAAACTTTCTCAAAAGGTTTTAAGATCCCATCTACTTCAGGCCCATTAACCTGTTCTCGTAACCTTGCTTCAGCTTATACATATTCTCACATTGTCTCCACAAAACTAAACAAAGAAATTGACATGGGCCGCATGGCAGGCCCATTCCCCAAAATGCCAATAGAAAACTTAAGGGTTTCTCCATTGGGAGTGGTCCCAAAGAAGGAACCCAATAAGTTTAGGCTGATCCATCATCTGTCCTTCCCTCATGGAAGCTCAGTTAATGATGGAATCGATCAGGAACTTTGCACAGTCTCGTATACTTCATTTGATACAGCGATTGCATGGGTTCAGAAGTACGGCAGAGGAGCTTTAATGGCAAAAACAGACATTGAAGCTGCTTTTAGACTCTTACCAGTACATCCAGAAAGCTTCCATCTCTTGGGTTGTCAGTGGCAGGGAATGTTTTATGTAGACTTGGGTTTACCCATGGGCTGTTCCATCTCATGCTCCTTGTTTGAATCATTTAGCACATTTTTGGAGTGGGTAGTAAAGAAGGAAGCCAGCGTGCGTTCTGTCCTGCATTATCTAGATGATTTCTTATGTATTAGTCCACCAAAGTCATTTGTTTGTGCTTCATTATTGTCAGCGATTCAGTTGGTTTTTAAGCGTTTCGGAGTACCGTTAGCATCAGATAAAACAGAAGGCCCGTCTACACTTATCAAGTTTTTAGGAATTTTGATTGACAGTGAGGCCATGGAGTGCAGATTACCAGATGACAAGGTCAGTGATCTGCTGGAGGCAGTCAGAGAAGCTAGATCTCACCGTAAGATCAGATTAAAGGATCTACAATCACTGTTAGAAAAAATGAACTTTGCGTGTCGCATTATTCCAATGGGTAGAGTTTTTTGTAGGCGCCTAGCTGCAGCTACCTCAGGCATAACCTTTCCACATCACTTTGTGCGGCTGGCTAGAACATTAAAGGACGATCTGGCGGTATGGGAACAGTTCTTAATGGAGTTTAATGGGAGGTCATTGTGGATCAGACCACCGGTTTCAAATTTTGATCTAGACATCCACACTGATGCAGCAGGGTCAACTGGTTTTGGTGCATATTGTTCTGGACAGTGGTGTGCAGATAGGTGGCCAGAGAGTTGGAGAAACAATGGGTTAACACGAAACTTAGTCCTCCTTGAATTGTTCCCCATAGTGGTTGCTTGTAAAATTTGGTGCAATATTTTCCAAAACCGAAAAGTGAGATTTCATTGTGATAACTTGGGAGTTGTAGAAGTCATCAACAAACAATCAGCTTCTTCCCTGCCTGTTGTTACTTTGCTGCGTCATCTAGTGCTGCGCTGTTTAAAGTCAAATTGTCAGATTACAGCTGTGCATGTCCCCGGTGTGTGTAATTCTGTGGCTGATGCTCTGTCTCGTTTTCAGTGGGACAGATTCCGTTCGTTAGCCCCGATGGCAGAGCTACAAGGCAAGAAGTGTCCGGATTTTCTGTTGTCACTGCCAGTGACACCGCATACGCTCTGATAGAACGGTCTGTAGGTGTAAGCACATGGCAGAGGTACCAGTCAGCATGGAGGGAATGGGAAGACTTGTGTGCTCTAGTGGCACATGATGCCAGTGTACATGACAATGTTTCCTTGTTGTTATTTTACATTAGCAGGGCCTTTGTGGACGGTACTTCATTGTCCAGTATTAATAGTAAAATGTCAGGATTAGCCTTTTGGTTTAAGTTGCACGACTTCACTGATTACACAAAGCATTTTTTAGTTAAGCAGGCCCTAAAGGGTTACAGGAAAAGTTGTAAGAAGACCAGAGATAAACGGCATCCGATTTCTTTCCAGTTATTGCAGCAGATACTGAGTGTACTAGGCCGAGTCTGTAGCAGTCCGTTTGAAGTGTTTCTCTTTAGTTGTGCATTCACACTGGCCTTTTTTGGAGCTTTTAGAATCAGCGAGTTAGTGTCGAGTAGTTCCACCAGACGTGGGGGTCTACAAGACGAGGACATGCATCAGTACACGGACAGACTGGAATGTTTTCTGGCAAAGTCAAAAACTGATCAACAGGGTAAAGGAAAATGGATCACATTGTTTCCTTTAAGCGGTTCCAAGGCCTGCCCGGTCATCTGTTTTAGAAACTATGTCTCAAGAAGGCCAAATATCCAAGGTTCATTACTAATTCATGAGGATTGTAAGTCATTGTCACAATTTCAATTCACAGCAGTTCTTAAAAAATGCCTGACAATATTGGGAGAGTCTCCAAATGCATTCACTTCACACTCATTTAGGATAGGAGCAGCAACAGAAGCTGCTAGATGGGGCTTAGGGCCGGACATAGTTAAAAAAATCGGGAGATGGGAATCGAGCAGATTTAAGAGCTACATTAGATTGCATTTATTATAAATGGCGTACATGTATATATATATGTGTACATTTTGGTAATCTTATAGTAGTTGTGTCTTCATTTAGACAATTGTGTGATAATTGTGTTTTTTGTTTTTGTTTTAGCTGAACAGCAATGCCTGGTTTGGATCATGGGACATTCATTTGTTTTTTGGGGGGCCTTACGTGCAGCAGTCAGGCCTAATGGCAAACAGTTGGGGTTGCCCAGTTCCTTGGCACGGGTGACATGGATAGGAAAGAGGGGAATGCAGTGGCATCAGCTGTTAAAAGAAATCCAGTATCATGTGGAGTTCTACCGCCCCCCGGACGTCTTACTTATCCATTTAGGTGGTAATGATTTAGCAATAAGAACATCAAGACATTTAGTTAGGAACATAAAGCTCGATATGTTGAATTTATGGAGGTCTTACCCAGAAACAGTGGTGGTCTGGTTGGATATAGTAGCTAGACAAATGTGGAGAACAGCGCGATCAGTGGCTCGCATCAATAATACAAGGATAAAGGTTAATAAAAAAATAACAAAATTTGTGTTGGAAAATGGAGGGGTGGCCATACGTCACCAGATGCTTGAAAATACAAAGGAACATTTTTGGAGAGATTTTAAAAGGTATCAACCACTGAGGACTTTCTGTTCTTTTAAACAATTTTTTTATTATTAAACTGTAATCCTCTGTCTTATATGCAATCATACTACAACATCAATAGGATTCTATGCTACTGAATCTAAATAAGTGAATAGGAGTTTCTTAAAGTTTCCCAACATTTTTTCAATTACTTTATGTAGGTGCTAATTGCAAATGTTGGAAATTGTTCAAGCGTTTTTTCTGTGAATAGCACTGGATGTACGAAGGTGGGTGCCAGCCTCGGGCCACGCATGTGCTGCTCTCCATCACCAAGGAGACTCGGTGTGCAGACCTGACTTCAGGGGTGCATGTGTACCACCCCCGGATCTGGATCTGCGGTGGCTCGAGGGGTCTCCGGACCCAGGGGGTCACGCAGCCATTTGATTAAATGAAGGGGGGGGAGATATGTACAGGGGCTTTTTGGAAAGTTTGTGACGCCACCCACGGTGTGTGGTAATGTGAGGGACCATCGCTGCCATTAGGGAGCCCGGTGACGATGGTGTGGCAGTCTGATGTTTAACCCCTCCGTCGGTCGGGGGTTTGTGTCCCGCGGGCCCGTTGATGGTTGGGATGGTAGTTTGGTGCCATGGGGAATAGGAACAGGGATCTTCCAATGTACTCACTCAGTCCCTGAATAATTACACCGACAGCTTGTAAACCAGAATTCTGAGCACGACTTCAGTCTGCGGGGAGCACCTGGATCCGTCCCCTTGGTGTTGCTGTTAGCCTGTGGCCCTGTCCTTGGCACCTTCTTCTTTGTTGGACCCATGGGTATAAAACTCTTCGGCTCCCGCTCACCCGTATGGCTAACGGAGTGAGCTTGCTCTCAGGGTTCACGTGTAGGATTTCTTTGGACTGTAGTGGGAAAGTCCTATCCCATCGGTGCGCTAGTACCCCGATTTTGGAGCAGGTTGGGGATGACACTTGAAGTCTTCACCCCTGTCGGGTAAATTACCAGAAAGCGTGAAGCTACTTTCCAGCCTGGGGTTCACATACCCCGTCGTGCCCTGGCCCCTGCCCGGTGATAGCTCAAGGCCGCCGGCTGCCCTCCTCGGCAGTCTATTCCCCTTGACACTGTCCCCTGCGACCGGGTTCCAGATCCTTCCGCGCCCAGACCAACATCTGCCATCTAGTATACAGGAGCTCTCCTCCGTGGCCTCTCCTCACGAGAGCCACCTCACCTCCTCTCTCCACTCTCTCAACTCAACTCAACTCAACTGTCATTGTCCTCACTTTCTCCTCACCAACCCCCCATGTGGGCGGCCTTATTCCCTTCAGGCCCCCCTAATGGTGTGTCTGTTAGGTAAAAGTGGGAAGTGTTCCTAGGATTTCGATTGGCTAAGCTGTTAGCAACACCAAAGGACCAGGATCCGTAACCAAGGAAGGTGGATACTGTGCAGAAGGGCAGATTGCACAATACCCTGTGATGACCTGATAGGTCAGGGCATCACAGATGACACTTACTTACTGCTTTTTGTCGGTGTCCGTTACTCTTGGTGGCGGTCCTCAAAGTAGTAAGGCACACAACACCAAAGTTCACTTAGCCAACATGTTTTTGTTTGCTTTTATTCTTCACACTGTTATGACAGATATTGCCTTCCTTTCTGTGATGTTTGCCTGGAACCACAGTCTCAGGATGGCTGTCATAGACAGCCTAGAGGCAAGCCACTCCCTAAGCAGGATCCCAAGAACCCTGAAACCCTTTAACCCTTATACAGAGATTTGGAATTACTAAAGGGCCCCCGAGATCGCTACTTGTGGAAGGCTGCAATTCCAAGAAGAGTAGTTATCAGGCAGGGTCAAACCAGGAGATACAGAAAAGGTACGAAATTGTCAGACAAGAATGTAGTCCGGAATAAGGCTAAGGTAAAAAAATAAAGATGGCAGCGAGTTACAGAAACGGCAGGCAGGAGACTAGTCAAAGAGCAGGCAGGGGTCAAAACACAGGAATCAATATTCAAAACAGGGCAATAACCAGAGACTAGCAGTGAACTACAAGACTATATCTGCCAGTGACCAGCAGACAGAAGGGGGGATAAGAAGAGTGTGATGTCTTCCCATTGGCTGTAGCTGAAAGGTGGTAACTTCAGCTGGAAAACACACGCCACCACTGTCAGCCAGTGGTACTGCAGGCCCCAGGGAAACCCAGCTGAGTGGATGGGCGGAGCCTGCGTCCACCAGAGACACTGGCACTGACTCCTTTGCTATCACTCTCCTATTGCCACGGAGGAAATACGGCGATGCCTGGTGATCGAACCAGAAGTCGCATGAACAGACTCCGGTGGGGATGTTAAACTTTTTCTCTCTATTCGGTACTACTCTTTGTGCTCTGCCTCCTTCCCCTAATATGTCACACCTTCATCCACTTCTGGGCCTCAATGACTCTATAGCCAGGTGACTCTCTAAACCTGCCGGGGTGATCCGTAGGCTCCGAACCTCTAGAGGTTACCTCAGGATTCCTTGACTAGCCCTAGCATTGGGACTATGTATTTTCATTTTGATCCCACTTCTTCAAATACTGCCTTTGAAGCTCCCATTCCAAACCATCCACCCTGCCATCTGTCACTCCTCTCTTAATACTTTAACCCTATCTTATCTAGCACCTCTTCTGAACTCACTTTACCTCCGGCTAACTCAACTGCTGGATAAAACCTTCAGCAACCAGCTAAACAATCCTAGCTCTATTACATCCTAAGGGTATTATTTTCTAAAACACTTAAATATCCACAAATATATAATATACAACAGTAAATACATAAAACATAGAATATTTACATTATGGGGCATTGGCCATATATTACATATACAACTTGTGACTTCTGCACTAAATACTGTATACTAGGTTAAATTGGTTGTCCAGTGTAAATCCATAAGTCTGCAGTCACTGTATGTGAATGTAGACTTATGAAGCCTGATATTGCACGCCACGTGACAGCCATTCACAGCTTTGAACCTGGTGAATCCTCACAGAGCACAGTGCATAATATATGAGGATTCCTATGTCTGCAGTCACATAGAGTGACTGCAAACTGATGGATTTAGACTGGACAACCCCTCTAATATACATTTAGAAGGTTTTGCTGGCATGTATCAAAGGACTATATTACTAGCTATTTATATTATGCCCATCTGATAGATGGGGGTTCCACTTCAGATACCCACACTTATCTTCAAAATGTGGCTGTCTGATCTAGTGAAGTGACCACTGAGAATGCTCAGTGGTAAACCCAGCCATATACAGCTATCGCTTAACTTGCAGGGATAGCGGAGGGGTTTATTTTATAAATGTCTGAAGCAGGAGAGCTCCTTTTAACATTTTACATAAATAAGTCCATCAATATATCTTGGGGTGTGTCCCATTGTTAGATATGGCAGAGTCAGTAAGCTGAAAATAACTAGCCTAGCCCTAAGTATACAACCTTGAGAAATCATTATTCATGCCAAGATCTCTTAGGCGCAATACGTGTTGAGGGTTTTGTGAGCTTGGTAGAGAATGCTTAGTAGAAGCAATGATATGGACTTCTGTTTACTGCGTAATCATTGTCATCTATTGTATTGCCAAATACTAGAATACAGCATTAAGTGGAAAATGTTATCACATAGGATATTAATGGTGGAATCATACTTGGGCCTCTATGTTTAGAGAGAATATTTGCTTGCTCAGGACCACTTATAACTATGCAAGATAGGGATAACTGAACAAGTGTACATCTCACTTTATAATGTACATAGATGCTAGTAATAAGTAATTTTAAAGCAATGTCATCTTGGGGCAAGCGGGTAGCAATGGAACTAGATAGGACGAAATTTAAATATTCAGAATCGGAGCCCAGTAGTATTAAACAGGTATTCATATCCACAATATATGCTTTAAATGTATGACAGAAGCAGGTCCCATGGATGAGACCCATATATAACTCAACATTCGAACCATGTTGGGCTCCAATGTCAGGTCAGCGATCTGATGGTCAGAAAGCCCCTACAAATGAATGGAGCCAGCCATGCATTTACCACCACCTTTCTACTAACAGTACATGGTTATAGAACCTTATTATTAAATTACATGTAGGTCCAATCAGTTGGGATGCATCATTTTGGCTTATTTTGCTAATATGGCAGAAACGTACAAGACAGATATACTCTTTATATAATCTGGTACCCCCAAACTTCACAGCTGACAACATGTAAAAAACTTTATGAATAGTGTTAAAAATGTCTTAGCGGGCAAGTTTCAAGATGTATTGGAGAGGTATACATTCTCTAAGAAGGCACTGATCCTTGTAAAAGTATTGATCCACTAAGATATCAGCAAATAACAACCCTGGAATATCTTGGGATAAGAGTACATGTGCTGAAATCATTTACAATCCAAAGAAACATATTAAAGACAAGAAAAAATAGTTGCCAAAAAAGATACAGCAAGAAGTATAATTGGATGCAGATGGAGAACAGCAGATCAGCAGCAGACAGTGTCTATATGGTCTTTCTTCTCACTGGTGTCCTCTTGGAGACTTCCAACCAACAGTGGCTACTCCCCTGCAGATACATCAGACTGATTGTCCAGCCCAGGAGGCTCAGCAGCACATGCGTTCCCTAGTCAGAACCTTAGCTCATCCTCCCTCCTGCCTTTCCTTAGTATCCTCTAAATATTCAGGCTACTAAGAAGGCTAGGAAGCCCTAAATCTATGGGTTAGGGTGTCCATTACAACTCTCAGCTAGCATCTAACTGGTACAAACCGATTAATCCAGGCCTCGGAAAATGCCATCTAACCCCCCAGCTTAGTGCACCTATAAAAAAGTGATCCTTTGCTTAAAACCATTCCAAACGAAAGTAACTTATATTAAGTTGATGCTTACTTATTCCGAGAGCTGTGACTTAATTTGATAGCGAGGTCCGGTATTTCACATTGTATAAAGAAGGGCTCGAGGATATAGCGCCCAAATGCTAGTGATATCACTGCCGTAGCAGCTGGCCTAAAACCGAAAAATAGAGAGAAAGAATCATTGTAATGTAAAGTATATAATAATTCAAAGCAAGGATTATAAATGCATTACATTCTCTGTGGCAGAAACGGCTTCTTGTGCCGGCTTTGTTCTATAGCACATCTTTCTCATTATGCATAGTCGGAAAGTAAAATACATTTATTGTATTGTAGTTTTACAAGCAGATGCACAAAGATATAATTATAATAACCGTTAGTTTCTGTGGAAATGTAGCAGTGACCGTGAAGGTAAAGATTATAGGACTATTCATTAAAGTGTGTTTTTTGTCAATGCGAAATCAGCCGGATAAGACATGCCATTTCATACAATTTACGTCTGGTGTTTTCACTATATTGAGCAGGAACTGTTACTGAAACAAATTGCATGGTTTAGAATTTGCCTTTTGGCTCCAATAACAGGCGGAAACTGACAGAAATCTCACTTCCCTTAGGAGAATAAGAGAGGAGAGAATGTATGAATTACTGATGTGTATTAGGGCAATTAGTGCGGACAGGATCAGCCATGCAGTGAGTGTTGTAGACAGTCGGAATTCATCCAGTAAGCTGGCTCAGTCTGCTGAGACATGTCTTATACCATCATATGAGTAGATAAATTATAGGTTTAAATCTTACCAAAGTTTGCTTTTCAGGCACGTAAATTGTCTTGGCATTGCTAATTCAGCTAAGAGATTGTTTGACCCTTTGAACCGTTCATTTAAATTCATAAGAAATATTGAAACACATAAAGTAATAATGCTGAAATGTTGCACAGTTTTAAAGATTCGCTTTCTGCTGTCAAATTTATTTTAATTCAGGAGAAAAATGTGACTGCACAAGGCCAAAGGCTACTTATTACTGCAAATCACATTAGCAAACTGTGTCCCACCACTATGGTTTATTCTGAATACTCATATTGTCCATTAGGTGAATGTAGTATTCTGGAATGTTCCTAGTTACTTTACACACTACACAGAGATCGTCAAAGAAAAGTCCAGTTTAAAAAATCAATTTTCATATATCCCCATTAATGGAAACAGGGATTAGAGATAAGCAAACCTTAGGTTCGGCTTTCGAACCAAACACCAAATTTTAACATTAAGGTTTGGGGCTCGGATGCTTTACATGCGAACAAAGCTCGTGCGAGCAGCGATGTGCTCAGGTACACTCAGTGCTCAGCCCAAGCTCACACTTGCAGGGTTTGAATGGTTAGCACTGGGGGTAACTACAGCGTCCTCAGATGTAGTGTGCCACAAAAAAAGTTTGACAAAGCTCCGCACCCTCAACCGGAAGTGATCTGCTTATGGATGGCTGTATGTGGGTAGAGACTCAAACTGCCAATCAGTGTTTCTGAACCTCATCATGCAAGGTTCAGTCACATACAGGTTTGGTTCATTTGCGGCCAGAGAACCAAACCTCCAAAGGATCTCTCATCTTTAAAAGGGATCCTACTCATCATCCTCATTCTTTCACAGAGAGCTAAGCTACTTTGAGGAGTAGCAGTCCATCAGTATGGTAGCTCATCACCATGATGATGGGACACCAACTCTCTCTATCATGGACCACTTTCAATGGTATAAAATGGTGGATATCTTAGACTTCTATGTCAGTTTATCCTATATACTACCACCTCAAGTGATCTTCTGTATTCCTATCTCAAGGTAACCTGTGTCAACCCACTAATGGTCTTCTGAACTGCTTTCTCCTTGCTGCTAAGCTTCTTCTAAAAATCCCAAGGTTGGCTTGGCTGCTTTCTGCTGCTTTACCCTACATGTATATCTTAAAAATCTGCAAGCTACGTTGTTAGACTAAAATTGATCAGATAAGTAAGAGTATCTTCTTTTGGAGTATCTGACCAGACCTGCACTACATAGTCAACCTGTTTCTTTAAATAGGCCCTGCGCAATACTTTTTTGTACTAGTGCTGTCATTTGATTATTTAAATGTAATATGTCAATAAGATCAGCCCCCCCAGCATGTAAATCCATCTGTCATTGAAATGTAAATTAAATTCTGCATTCTAGATTAATTCAAATTTTATTCATATGCAAATAGGGCATTAAGTTCTCAGGGCATGACAGAGCACCTAACAAGTTTTTACTTCCCAAGGTTCTTTCCTTAAGCAGCACTAGCTTTTTTTTTAGCTTGATTAACACCTCACCTTCTGATTTCCTTATCTGATGTCATACAGTCAGATATCAATGAGGCTGAAGAGACAGGAACTGAATGGGATAAAAACGGAAGGTGTCAGAGACTTGTTAGGAGAGATTCCATGCCCTGTGCACGTAATGTCTAATTTCATGTGAAACTGATAATTACTTGTGAATGCAGCAACATAAAGAAGATTTAAAGTTTCAAGGATAGATTCCCTTTTAGCTGGCCAAACACGGTAGAAAATATTGTCTAAACCAATTCTGGCAGGTTAGGCATCTAATGGGTATGCGGGTTTACCAACTCTCTCCTGCTGTCTGCTGAAGGATCAGGCAGTTGGATTTCAGCATGCTTGATCATCTTGTTCTCAGAAGAGATACAGTATTGTAATCCACCGCCAGTCATGTTGGACAGAAATGTATTCATGTTAGACATCTGTCCCGAATAGAGATGAGCGAACCGGTCGCGGTTCGGCTCGAGGTTGGTTCGCCGAACGGACCTCCCGTTCGAGTTCGGTTCGTCGAACGTTCGACGAACCGAACTCGAACTGCATAGGAAACAATGGCAGGCAATCACAAACACAGAAAAACACCTAGAAAACACCCTCAAAGGTGTCCTAAAGGTGACAAACAACTCAAACACATTGGAAAGTGACAAGGACATATACTCATGCGAAAACAAAACAGCTGGACAAGGAAAAAGAGGAGGACACACAGATATAGGCATGGCACGCCCTTCTAAAATCATGTAAAACACCGCAAGGTGACTCCAAGCGGAGTCTCCCTTTTTTCCAAAAATTGGGCCACACACACACCCACCCCTTCAGTGGCAGCACTTGTGCCCCAGTTGTACACTTCACAGCTACATTTGCATCAAGCACATTCAAAAATACGCCATTCTTATCCGTCCCCAGGATGACACCGGGGTAGGTAGCAAAGTCTTTCCTGATCCCAGCTCTGTTCATCTTGGCTTCTTTTAAAAACACAGCAAGCAAGGGTTACTCCAAGCGGAGTCTCCCTTTTTTCCAAAAATTGGGCCACACAGACACCCACCCCATCAGTGGCAGCACTTGGGCCCTAGTTGCAAACAGGATGTTTTGATTTGCATCAAGCACATTCAAAAATACGCCATTCTTATCCGTCCCCAGGATGACACCGGGGTACGTAGATAAAGTCTTTGCTGATCCATGACTTGTTCATCTTGGCTTCTTTTAAAAACAATGTAAGCAAGGGTTACTCCAAGCGGAGTCTCCCTTTTTTTCCAAAAATTGGGCCACACAGACACCCACCCCATCAGTGGCAGCACTTGGGCCCTAGTTGCAAACAGGATGTTTTGATTTGCATCAAGCACATTCAAAAATACGCCATTCTTATCCGTCCCCAGGATGACACCGGGGTAGGTAGCAAAGTCTTTCCTGATCCCAGCTCTGTTCATCTTGGCTTCTTTTAAAAACACAGCAAGCAAGGGTTACTCCAAGCGGAGTCTCCCTTTTTTCCAAAAATTGGGCCCACACACACCCACCCCTTCAGTGGCAGCAGTTGTGCCCCAGTTGTACACTTCACAGCTAGATTTGCATCAAGCACATTCAAAAATACGCCATTCTTATCCGTCCCCAGGATGACACCGGGGTAGGTAGCAAAGTCTTTCCTGATCCCAGCTCTGTTCATCTTGGCTTCTTTTAAAAACACAGCAAGCAAGGGTTACTCCAAGCGGAGTCTCCCTTTTTTCCAAAAATTGGGCCACACAGACACCCACCCCATCAGTGGCAGCACTTGGGCCCTAGTTGCAAACAGGATGTTTTGATTTGCATCAAGCACATTCAAAAATACGCCATTCTTATCCGTCCCCAGGATGACACCGGGGTACGTAGATAAAGTCTTTGCTGATCCATGACTTGTTCATCTTGGCTTCTTTTAAAAACAATGTAAGCAAGGGTTACTCCAAGCGGAGTCTCCCTTTTTTTCCAAAAATTGGGCCACACAGACACCCACCCCATCAGTGGCAGCACTTGGGCCCTAGTTGCAAACAGGATGTTTTGATTTGCATCAAGCACATTCAAAAATACGCCATTCTTATCCGTCCCCAGGATGACACCGGGGTAGGTAGCAAAGTCTTTCCTGATCCCAGCTCTGTTCATCTTGGCTTCTTTTAAAAACACAGCAAGCAAGGGTTACTCCAAGCGGAGTCTCCCTTTTTTCCAAAAATTGGGCCCACACACACCCACCCCTTCAGTGGCAGCAGTTGTGCCCCAGTTGTACACTTCACAGCTAGATTTGCATCAAGCACATTCAAAAATACGCCATTCTTATCCGTCCCCAGGATGACACCGGGGTAGGTAGCAAAGTCTTTCCTGATCCCAGCTCTGTTCATCTTGGCTTCTTTTAAAAACACAGCAAGCAAGGGTTACTCCAAGCGGAGTCTCCCTTTTTTCCAAAAATTGGGCCCACACACACCCACCCCTTCAGTGGCAGCAGTTGTGCCCCAGTTGTACACTTCACAGCTAGATTTGCATCAAGCACATTCAAAAATACGCCATTCTTATCCGTCCCCAGGATGACACCGGGGTAGGTAGCAAAGTCTTTCCTGATCCCAGCTCTGTTCATCTTGGCTTCTTTTAAAAACACAGCAAGCAAGGGTTACTCCAAGCGGAGTCTCCCTTTTTTCCAAAAATTGGGCCCACACACACCCACCCCTTCAGTGGCAGCAGTTGTGCCCCAGTTGTACACTTCACAGCTAGATTTGCATCAAGCACATTCAAAAATACGCCATTCTTATCCGTCCCCAGGATGACACCGGGGTAGGTAGCAAAGTCTTTCCTGATCCCAGCTCTGTTCATCTTGGCTTCTTTTAAAAACACAGCAAGCAAGGGTTACTCCAAGCGGAGTCTCCCTTTTTTTCCAAAAATTGGGCCACACAGACACCCACCCCATCAGTGGCAGCACTTGGGCCCTAGTTGCAAACAGGATGTTTTGATTTGCATCAAGCACATTCAAAAATACGCCATTCTTATCCGTCCCCAGGATGACACCGGGGTAGGTAGCAAAGTCTTTCCTGATCCCAGCTCTGTTCATCTTGGCTTCTTTTAAAAACACAGCAAGCAAGGGTTACTCCAAGCGGAGTCTCCCTTTTTTCCAAAAATTGGGCCCACACACACCCACCCCTTCAGTGGCAGCAGTTGTGCCCCAGTTGTACACTTCACAGCTAGATTTGCATCAAGCACATTCAAAAATACGCCATTCTTATCCGTCCCCAGGATGACACCGGGGTAGGTAGCAAAGTCTTTCCTGATCCCAGCTCTGTTCATCTTGGCTTCTTTTAAAAACACAGCAAGCAAGGGTTACTCCAAGCGGAGTCTCCCTTTTTTCCAAAAATTGGGCCACACAGACACCCACCCCATCAGTGGCAGCACTTGGGCCCTAGTTGCAAACAGGATGTTTTGATTTGCATGAAGCACATTCAAAAATACGCCATTCTTATCCGTCCCCAGGATGACACCGGGGTACGTAGATAAAGTCTTTGCTGATCCATGACTTGTTCATCTTGGCTTCTTTTAAAAACAATGTAAGCAAGGGTTACTCCAAGCGGAGTCTCCCTTTTTTTCCAAAAATTGGGCCACACAGACACCCACCCCATCAGTGGCAGCACTTGGGCCCTAGTTGCAAACAGGATGTTTTGATTTGCATCAAGCACATTCAAAAATACGCCATTCTTATCCGTCCCCAGGATGACACCGGGGTAGGTAGCAAAGTCTTTCCTGATCCCAGCTCTGTTCATCTTGGCTTCTTTTAAAAACACAGCAAGCAAGGGTTACTCCAAGCGGAGTCTCCCTTTTTTCCAAAAATTGGGCCCACACACACCCACCCCTTCAGTGGCAGCAGTTGTGCCCCAGTTGTACACTTCACAGCTAGATTTGCATCAAGCACATTCAAAAATATGCCATTCTTATCCGTCCCCAGGATGACACCGGGGTAGGTAGCAAAGTCTTTCCTGATCCCAGCTCTGTTCATCTTGGCTTCTTTTAAAAACACAGCAAGCAAGGGTTACTCCAAGCGGAGTCTCCCTTTTTTCCAAAAATTGGGCCCACACACACCCACCCCTTCAGTGGCAGCAGTTGTGCCCCAGTTGTACACTTCACAGCTAGATTTGCATCAAGCACATTCAAAAATACGCCATTCTTATCCGTCCCCAGGATGACACCGGGGTAGGTAGCAAAGTCTTTCCTGATCCCAGCTCTGTTCATCTTGGCTTCTTTTAAAAACACAGCAAGCAAGGGTTACTCCAAGCGGAGTCTCCCTTTATTCCAAAAATTGGGCCACACAGACACCCACCCCATCAGTGGCAGCACTTGGGCCCTAGTTGCAAACAGGATGTTTTGATTTGCATCAAGCACATTCCAAATCCACAAGCATTTACTCTCCCCAGGATGACACAGGGGTAGTAAATTCCTTCTGGATCCATGACTTGTTCATTTTGATGAACGTCAGTCTGTCCACATTGTCACTGGACAGACGCGTGCGCTTATCTGTCAGCACACACCCAGCAGCACTGAATACACGTTCAGAGACAACGCTGGCAGCTGGACACGACAAAATCTCCAAGGCGTAACTGGAGAGCTCTGGCCATTTTTCTATGTTTGAAGCCCAAAAGGAGCAAGGCTCCAGTTGCACAGTCATGGCATCGATGTTCATTTGGAGATACTCCTGTATCATCCTCTCCAGCCGTTGAGTATGTGTCAGACTTGTTGTCTCTGGTGGCCTTGCAAAAGAGGGTCTAAAAAAATTATGAAAAGATTCCATAAAATTGCTGTTACCGGCACCAGATACGGTCCTACTGGTACGGGTAGACTGGTGAAGATGACGAGACCGTCCCATGTTTGTCAAGTTACAACTGGGAGATTCCCTCCCTGCACCTGCACGGTTGTTTGGTGGAAAAGCCGAGCTAAGATCGAGTAACAGCTTCTGCTGATACTCCTGCATACGTGCGTCCCTTTCTATGGCTGGAATTATGTCACAAAATTTGGACTTGTACCGGGGATCTAATAGTGTGGCAATCCAGTAGTCATCATCACTTCTAATTTTGACAATACGACTGCCATGTTGGAGGTAGTGCAACAAGAAGGCACTCATGTGTCTTGCGCAGCCATGCGGACCAAGTCCACGCTGTGTTTGTGGCATAGAGGTGCTAACCGTTCTTTCTTCCTCTGACATCTCCCCCCAACCTCTTTCAACTGAAATTTGACCAAGGTCTCCCTCATCCGCTGAGTCTTCCATGTCCATGGACAGTTCGTCCTCCATTTCTTCATGTTCTCCTGCACCTTGCTCAACATTTCGCCTGCTACTATGCGCCCTTGTCGATCCCTGTTCCCCATGGTCCCATGCCTGCTGCGTTGGTGATGATGAACGTCTGGATCTTGGTGATGTTGTTGTCCCTTGCACATATGAATCCTCCTGTAGTTCCTCCCCTTCATGTTGTCCCACCCCCTGACTCCGAATAGTGTTTAGCGTGTGCTCCAGCATGTAAATGACTGGAATCGTCATGCTGATAATGGCATTGTCAGAGCTAAACATATTCGTCGCCATGTCGAAACTGTGCAGAAGGGTGCATAGGTCCTTGATCTGAGACCACTCCATCAGGGTGATCTGCCCCACCTCTGCATCTCGTTGGCCCAGGCTATACGTCATGACGTATTGCACCAGGGCTCTGCGGTGCTGCCACAGTCGCTGTAACATGTGTAGAGTTGAATTCCAGCGTGTCGCCACATCGCATTTCAGGCGATGAACCGGCAGGCCGAAAGACTTCTGGAGCGATGCAAGTCGCTCAGCTGCGGCGCTTGAACGCCGGAAGTGAGCAGACAGTTTTCGTGCCCTGTTCAGAAGGCCATCTAGGCCGGGATAGTGTGTTAAAAATTGCTGCACGACAAGGTTCAACACGTGAGCCATACAAGGTACGTGTGTCACCTTGCCCAGGCGAAGGGCCGCACCCAGGTTTGCAGCATTGTCGCACACGGCCTTACCAGGCTGCAGGTTGAGTGGAGACAACCATTTATTAAACTCGGACCGCAGAGCTGACCACAACTCCTCAGCTGTGTGACTCTTATTACCAAGACATGTCAAGCTAAAGACCGCCTGATGCCGTTGCGCTCGGCTGCCAGCATAGTAATGAGGCGTGCGTGATTCCTTCTGCGCAGTGAGAACGCTGGTGGCCTGACCAGGCAGGCTTGGGGCGGAGGTGGAGGACCCAGATGAGGTGGAGGATGCAGAAGCTGTGGCGGAACTTGGACAGACAGAGGATTGACACACAAGTCGTGGGGACGGCAAGACTTGTGCAGCAGACCCTTCACCATCTATCACCATAGTTACCCAGTGCCCAGTCAGCGACATGTAACGTCCCTGTCCATGCTTACTGGTCCAAGTATCGGTGGTGAAATGCACCCGTTCACACACAGAGTTTCTCAAGGAAGCGGTGATGTTGTGTGCGACATGCTGGTGTAGCGCGGGCACACCTTTCTTAGAGAAGTAGTGGCGACTAGGCATCTGGTACTGGGGCACAGCGACAGACATAAGGTCTCTAAAATCCTGTGTGTCCACTAGGCGGAAAGGCAGCATTTCGGTAGCCAACAGCTTACAGAGGGATAGAGTCAACCTCTTAGCTTTGTCATGGGTCGGAGGAAGTGGCCTTTTATTTGACCACATCTGAGGGACAGAGATCTGGCTGCTGTGTGTAGACGGTGTTGAGTAGGGTGTCCCTGGAAAAATGCAGGTTTGTGAGGAAAGTGCAGGCGGAGACATGATGTTGCCTTCATCCAACGTTGGTGCTATCGATGTCTGAGAGAGCTGTACACACTCACTTGTTTCCCCTTCCAAACCAACTGACGACCTTACAAGCAAACTGCCTGTTGCGGTTACAGTGGTGGAAGTTTTGCGTGGAAAAACAGGTGTGACAGCTGTCCCCACAGTCCTAGAAGATGAAGAGCGCGCGGATGCACTGGAAGGGGCGGGCGGTGGATGGTTCGCTCCGCTAGCCGGCATTGCAGCACGGTGAGCTTCCCACCGGGACTTATGATATTTATTCATGTGACGATTCATGGAAGAAGTTGTCAAACTGCTGAGGTTTTGACCTCTACTAACAGAATCATGACAAATGTTACATATCACATGAGTTGGGCGATCTTTTTCGATGTGAAAAAAGGCCCAGGCTAGGCAAGGCTTAGAGGCCATGCGACCTGTTGATCCACCCCGAATAATGCTCATAGGCAGAGTGGTGGCTGAGGATGCAGTTGTAGACGTGCTACCAGTGCTCCGACTCTGTCCAGGAAGGCGCAAGGTAACTTCGTCGTCGGTTGCATCCTCCTCCACCGCCTCTGTTGACCTCCTCGAGTGCCTGACTGGGGGTTGACAGTAGGTGGGATCTAGAACGTCATCATCAATTGTTGTGTTTGCACTCCCCTCCCCCTCAGACCGAGCCTCTTCTTGCCCTGACCGAATATTTAAGTTGTCATCCCAATCGGGTATCTGCGTCTCATCTTCATCAGTATGTTCCTCATTGTCTATAACCACAGGTGTTACAGTTTGTGACAAAGGGTCAACATTATGCTCAGAAACTTGGTCCTCACGGCCTGAATCTGAGTCACAAAGGTTCTGGGCATCACTGCAGACCATTTCCTGTTCTGTAGTCACTGTAGCTTGGGAGCAGACCTCTGATTCCCAGGCTATAGTGTGACTGAACAGCTCTGCAGACTCAGCCATCTCAGTTCCACCATACTGTGCAGGGCTGATGGAGACTTCAGAGCTGGGAGAAATCAAGTGTGATTGGGATGACAACTCAGAGGAATGGTGTTTTTTGGATGCGGTACTTGAAGTGGCTGAGAGGGCACTTGTTGGACCACTTGAGATCCATTCAAGCATTTTCCTTTTTTGCCCATCATCTACCTTTGTTCCTCTTGTTCGTGTCCGTAAAAAAGGGAGCACATCGGATTGTCCACAATAAGTAGTAGACATCTTACTTTTGCTAGTAGATGGTCTATCTTCAGCAGATGATAATGGAGCTTTGCCACCTTCCCCACTGACAAAACATTTTTTGCCTTTTCCACCACGCCTCTTCCCCTTTCCACCAGCATCTGTCATTTTGCCACTCATGTTGATTGCGACAAGATTGTGGACTGAAAATGTGGTAGTAAAAATTGAGAGGTGGTGAAGATTGCAGTGGTGGTCTAGCTTTATTAACAGCAGAATAATAAAGAATAAATATCCCTGACAATGTAACTTAGTTATAATTCGTTGGAGTGTGCAACGCAGGCAGACGTGCTGCAAATGTCTTGGCACTAGTGGGACTATAGCAAAGTCCAATAGCCACGTATAGGATGCCACTAGGTACACTGAGTGTTTGCTAGTATAATGGCTTCGTTATAATTTGTTGTAGTGTGCAACGCAGGCAGATGCGCTCTGCAAATGTCTTGGCACTAGTGGGACTATAGCAAAGTCCAATAGCCACGTATAGGATGCCACTAGGTACACTGAGTGTGTGCTAGTATAATGGCTTCGTTATAATTAGTTGGAGTGTGCAACGCAGGCAGATGCGCTCTGCAAATGTCTTGGCACTAGTGGGACTATAGCAAAGTCCAATAGCCACGTATAGGATGCCACTAGGTACACTGAGTGTTTGCTAGTATAATGGCTTCGTTATAATTTGTTGTAGTGTGCAACGCAGGCAGATGCGCTCTGCAAATGTCTTGGCACTAGTGGGACTATAGCAAAGTCCAATAGCCACGTATAGGATGCCACTAGGTACACTGAGTGTGTGCTAGTATAATGGCTTCGTTATAATTAGTTGGAGTGTGCAACGCAGGCAGATGCGCTCTGCAAATGTCTTGGCACTAGTGGGACTATAGCAAAGTCCAATAGCCACGTATAGGATGCCACTAGGTACACTGAGTGTGTGCTAGTATAATGGCTTCGTTATAATTAGTTGGAGTGTGCAACGCAGGCAGATGCGCTCTGCAAATGTCTTGGCACTAGTGGGACTATAGCAAAGTCCAATAGCCACGTATAGGATGCCACTAGGTACACTGAGTGTTTGCTAGTATAATGGCTTCGTTATAATTTGTTGTAGTGTGCAACGCAGGCAGATGCGCTCTGCAAATGTCTTGGCACTAGTGGGACTATAGCAAAGTCCAATAGCCACGTATAGGATGCCACTAGGTACACTGAGTGTGTGCTAGTATAATGGCTTCGTTATAATTAGTTGGAGTGTGCAACGCAGGCAGATGCGCTCTGCAAATGTCTTGGCACTAGTGGGACTATAGCAAAGTCCAATAGCCACGTATAGGATGCCACTAGGTACACTGAGTGTTTGCTAGTATAATGGCTTCGTTATAATTAGTTGGAGTGTGCAACGCAGGCAGATGCGCTCTGCAAATGTCTTGGCACTAGTGGGACTATAGCAAAGTCCAATAGCCACGTATAGGATGCCACTAGGTACACTGAGTGTTTGCTAGTATAATGGCTTCGTTATAATTAGTTGGAGTGTGCAACGCAGGCAGATGCGCTCTGCAAATGTCTTGGCACTAGTGGGACTATAGCAAAGTCCAATAGCCACGTATAGGATGCCACTAGGTACACTGAGTGTTTGCTAGTATAATGGCTTCGTTATAATTAGTTGGAGTGTGCAACGCAGGCAGATGCGCTCTGCAAATGTCTTGGCACTAGTGGGACTATAGCAAAGTCCAATAGCCACGTATAGGATGCCACTAGGTACACTGAGTGTGTGCTAGTATAATGGCTTCGTTATAATTAGTTGGAGTGTGCAACGCAGGCAGATGCGCTCTGCAAATGTCTTGGCACTAGTGGGACTATAGCAAAGTCCAATAGCCACGTATAGGATGCCACTAGGTACACTGAGTGTTTGCTAGTATAATGGCTTCGTTATAATTAGTTGGAGTGTGCAATGCAGGCAGATGCGCTCTGCAAATGTCTTTGCACTAGTGGGACTATAGCAAAGTCCAATAGCCACGTATAGGATGCCACTAGGTACACTGAGTGTTTGCTAGTAAAATTGCTTAGTTTAAAAAACTTGGAGTGTGCAATGCAGGCAGATGTGCTCTGCAAATGTCTTGGCCCTAGTGGGACTATAGCAAAGTCCAATAGCCACGTATAGGATGCCACTAGGTACACTGAGTGTGTGCTAGTATAATGGCTTCGTTATAATTAGTTGGAGTGTGCAACGCAGGCAGATGCGCTCTGCAAATGTCTTGGCACTAGTGGGAGTATAGCAAAGTCCAATAGCCACGTATAGGATGCCACTAGGTACACTGAGTGTTTGCTAGTATAATGGCTTCGTTATAATTTGTTGTAGTGTGCAACGCAGGCAGATGCGCTCTGCAAATGTCTTGGCACTAGTGGGACTATAGCAAAGTCCAATAGCCACGTATAGGATGCCACTAGGTACACTGAGTGTGTGCTAGTATAATGGCTTCGTTATAATTAGTTGGAGTGTGCAACGCAGGCAGATGTGCTCTGCAAATGTCTTGGCACTAGTGGGACTATAGCAAAGTCCAATAGCCACGTATAGGATGCCACTAGGTACACTGAGTGTTTGCTAGTATAATGGCTTCGTTATAATTAGTTGGAGTGTGCAACGCAGGCAGATGCGCTCTGCAAATGTCTTGGCACTAGTGGGACTATAGCAAAGTCCAATAGCCACGTATAGGATGCCACTAGGTACACTGAGTGTTTGCTAGTATAATGGCTTCGTTATAATTTGTTGTAGTGTGCAACGCAGGCAGATGCGCTCTGCAAATGTCTTGGCACTAGTGGGACTATAGCAAAGTCCAATAGCCACGTATAGGATGCCACTAGGTACACTGAGTGTGTGCTAGTATAATGGCTTCGTTATAATTAGTTGGAGTGTGCAACGCAGGCAGATGCGCTCTGCAAATGTCTTGGCACTAGTGGGACTATAGCAAAGTCCAATAGCCACGTATAGGATGCCACTAGGTACACTGAGTGTTTGCTAGTATAATGGCTTCGTTATAATTAGTTGGAGTGTGCAACGCAGGCAGATGCACTCTGCAAATGTCTTGGCACTAGTGGGACTATAGCAAAGTCCAATAGCCACGTATAGGATGCCACTAGGTACACTGTGTGTTTGCTAGTATAATGGCTGAGTTTAAAAAACTTGGAGTGTGCAATGCAGGCAGATGTGCTCTGCTAATGTCTTTGCACTAGTGGGACTATAGCAAAGTCCAATAGCCACGTATAGGATGCCACTAGGTACACTGAGTGTTTGCTAGTATAATGGCTTCGTTATAATTAGTTGGAGTGTGCAATGCAGGCAGATGCGCTCTGCAAATGTCTTTGCACTAGTGGGACTATAGCAAAGTCCAATAGCCACGTATAGGATGCCACTAGGTACACTGAGTGTTTGCTAGTAAAATTGCTTAGTTTAAAAAACTTGGAGTGTGCAATGCAGGCAGATGTGCTCTGCAAATGTCTTGGCCCTAGTGGGACTATAGCAAAGTCCAATAGCCACGTATAGGATGCCACTAGGTACACTGAGTGTGTGCTAGTATAATGGCTTCGTTATAATTAGTTGGAGTGTGCAACGCAGGCAGATGCGCTCTGCAAATGTCTTGGCACTAGTGGGAGTATAGCAAAGTCCAATAGCCACGTATAGGATGCCACTAGGTACACTGAGTGTTTGCTAGTATAATGGCTTCGTTATAATTTGTTGTAGTGTGCAACGCAGGCAGATGCGCTCTGCAAATGTCTTGGCACTAGTGGGACTATAGCAAAGTCCAATAGCCACGTATAGGATGCCACTAGGTACACTGAGTGTGTGCTAGTATAATGGCTTCGTTATAATTAGTTGGAGTGTGCAACGCAGGCAGATGCGCTCTGCAAATGTCTTGGCACTAGTGGGACTATAGCAAAGTCCAATAGCCACGTATAGGATGCCACTAGGTACACTGAGTGTTTGCTAGTATAATGGCTTCGTTATAATTAGTTGGAGTGTGCAACGCAGGCAGATGCGCTCTGCAAATGTCTTGGCACTAGTGGGACTATAGCAAAGTCCAATAGCCACGTATAGGATGCCACTAGGTACACTGAGTGTTTGCTAGTATAATGGCTTCGTTATAATTTGTTGTAGTGTGCAACGCAGGCAGATGCGCTCTGCAAATGTCTTGGCACTAGTGGGACTATAGCAAAGTCCAATAGCCACGTATAGGATGCCACTAGGTACACTGAGTGTGTGCTAGTATAATGGCTTCGTTATAATTAGTTGGAGTGTGCAACGCAGGCAGATGCGCTCTGCAAATGTCTTGGCACTAGTGGGACTATAGCAAAGTCCAATAGCCACGTATAGGATGCCACTAGGTACACTGAGTGCTTGCTAGTATAATGGCTTCGTTATAATTTGTTGGAGTGTGCAACGCAGGCAGATGCGCTCTGCAAATGTCTTGGCCCTAGTGGGACTATAGCAAAGTCCAATAGCCACGTATAGGATGCCACTAGGTACAGAGTGTTTGCTAGTATAATGGCTGAGTTTAAAAAACTTGGAGTGTGCAATGCAGGCAGATGTGCTCTGCTAATGTCTTTGCACTAGTGGGACTATAGCAAAGTCCAATAGCCACGTATAGGATGCCACTAGGTACACTGAGTGTTTGCTAGTAAAATGGCTTAGTTTAAAAAACTTGGAGTGTGCAATGCAGGCAGATGTGCTCTGCAAATGTCTTTGCACTAGTGGGACTATAGCAAAGTCCAATAGCCACAGATAGGATGCCACTAGGTATACTGAGTGTTTGCTAGTATAATGGCTTAGTTAGAATGAGTTGGAGTGTGCAGAGGACAAGAGGGTACAGTGGCAGGATTGTGGTGCTCTGGGTAGAGGAATGGAAGCCTGCCTTTCTATTCCCTCCTAATGGTGAAATGCAGGGAGGAAATCCCTGACCTGGGCTACACAGACGCTGTTGCTGTTTGCAGTACCTGTCACCTATGGCTCTCTGACCCTGCCGGTACGAGCCCTTAAAAGGACTGCTAGAATGTGCTCTCCCTAAGCTGTCTAACGCTGTGTATGCAGCGCATACAGCTGTATCGGCGATAGGACAAAGGACGGAACTGCGACAGTGATGTCTGACACCAAAGACGCAGAAGGCAGATAATGGCGATCGTGAAGAAAATGTCCGGTTTTATAATGCAGGGACATGTGACATGCAGATCCTATCACACATGCCGTTGCTTCTCTGCCTCAAAGTCCACTTAGGTGTGTGTGTGTCTGTGATTGGCTGACATGCTGGCCAGCCCCACAAGACGCGCGCGCTTAGGGAAGGAAGACAAGAAAAAAAAAAAAAAAATGGCGATCGCCATTATAGAAACAGCAGTGATCTGAAGGCGCTGTTCACGCACACTATACACTGAAATGTGATAATAGTTTGATTCACAGAGTGACTTACACTATTACAGCAGAAACCAAGCTAGGATTTAGCTGTTTTTTGGCTGCTAGAACCGTTCTCGAACGTTTCTAGAACTATCGAGCTTTTGCAAAAAGCTCGAGTTCTAGTTCGATCTAGAACATGCCCCAAAATCACTCGAGCCTAGAACTGGAGAACCACGAACCACGAACCGCGCTCAACTCTAGTCCCGAACCTGGGCTTTACCCCCTCATTTCATTTTGTTGTCCTCTGTGGTACTCTTTACAGATCGCTTGAGTGTGATAACTTTTCCTGAGACTTTTAAAGGCTCATGATAACACACACCTGTGTCTTCAGATTGGTATTCAAGACTTTAGTTAGTTACTCTACTTCTCCTGTGCACCATGTTCACTAGCATCTATCCCTGCTACCCTATTTTCTCTTCTGTATCCATTCTGCTGTTTCCAAGATATCTGAGGGTATTTTGTCCTTGATCTCCACATGTCATCCCACCAGTTTCACCGATGCTTGGGCTTGAGCACCCACCCCAGCCTGGGGCTTAGTGGGTTCACTTCTCCAGGTGAGCTATAATAATTCCCTTTTCATTATACAAAACACAGGCATGCTTGGTTAAAGTGTCATTCTCAAGTTACAGTTTCTTCAATCTTATTAGTTCCTGGTTACTGGGATTTGGGCACTCCTCTTTGATTGAAAATTCTGGTCATTTTCTTTCTACTCATCTTATACTGCTTATAATACTGTTTGTCAAGATAAAAGTAGCTTTGAACAAGTGAGCAGTGATTATGAGAACTGCTCTTGGAAATGCCAATGCTCAGGGCCTGTGATTTTCAAGAACTATTTGGAGCTCAGAGAAAAGTGGAGGGAGATGACGAGTTCACTGCTGTATAGCAATCAATTAGCTGGAGAAATGTGGTTGTTATCTTGGGACCTCTGGTGGCTATGCTTCTTCGCAGCAAGCTGTACACTAGGTAAGATAAAAGTTCTCATTGCAAGAGAATGACAGCAGACAGAAAGAACTATTGCATTCTAAAGCAATAACATGAGAATAATCCTTTAAGCATGCATTAGTGTGGATGGGTTGCTGCTAAATAAGCATTCAATGAATTAATGTTTATTGTGTTTTGCCAGCCTTAAGTTATGTCCACAAGTTGCATTTTTGTTGCGTATTTTTCTGCAGCCAAAATCTACTCTCTTGATCTTAACAGTAAAAAGCTGCTTTGAAAAAGTAGGTTTTGCTGTGCTTTTGCTGCTTTTCTTGCTACGTTTGTGCTGTGTATTTTGGCTGCGTTTTTGGTATGTCATTTGTTTATAATACATGTTGAGTAATGTTAGTTTAATTCACCACAAAAGCAGCAAAAATGCAGCAAAAATGTAGCTATTGTGTTTTTTTTAACTTTCTCATTCCTTTCAATGGTGAAAACATGCTGCAAAAACGCTGAAAGAATCGACATGCTGCTTCTTTCAAAAACACAGCAGTTTTCAATTTCGGTAAGGAAAAAAAAACAAGTGTGTCTGTGTACATGAGATTTCGGGAATCTCATAGCTTTTGCTGCTACTTTAAAAAATAGCTTTAAACTTGCAAAAACTCATAGAAAAATGCTATAAAAACCACAGCAAATGCGCAATGTGTGAACATAGCATTAGCCAGGTTTAGAGATAATAAGTAGGGATGATCGAATACCTCAAATATTTGGCAACGCCCATATTCAACGAATAGGTCGTTGCTTTTCGACTATTTGCAAATATTCGAGGCATAATGTAAGGCTATGGGACACCCGAATAGTTGCCGAATAGCAACTATTTGGGCTTCCCATAGACTTACATTGCGCATCAAATAATCGCATAGCGGCGACCTATTCGATGAATATTCGTGAAGCCAAATATTGCCGAATATTTGTGATATTCGATCATCCCTAATAATAAGTCAAACAAGGAAGGCCTCAAAGAGGGGACACTGTGTGTGTGACGCACCTTTCAGCTTTATTGAAGAAACTGTGTACAGAAAGCATATACATAAAGTATTTTAACAAATAATTTTGATGAAAAGAGGAAAACTAATTTAACATTCTCATGTTTTCTCAATAAATTCCTACTTTTTGTATGCCCTCCTATATTCAATAAATCTCTTTGAAGCACTGTATATCTGCACTGGCAAAGATTTCTGTTAGTTGACACCTTAGATGAGTTCTGCAGCATTCAAAAAAAAAATGGTGCCCGATTCACTATTTTATTTGTGCCTGTTTTTGGTGATTTACGCTTTAAATTCTATTTTATGTCTGTTTTTTCTTATGTTTAAAACAGGTATGAGATGCAATGACACAGTCATGACTTAACAATAGTTATTGATTTCTTTACAGAAAAAAAGATTAGCGATGATAAAGAAGAATCAGGAAACAAAACAGGTGACATTAAGGTAACAGATCAACAGCTAATCAATAATATACAAGGTATAAGCTTCCACGTTCAGTAATTTTAGACGCTAGATAACAGGTATGACTATCGCTAACTCAATCCTGGTGTCTCTGTCAGGAAAATATCAATGGATAAAAAATTAAACAAGGGAGCGCATGTGAAGGTTCTGGGAGATAGCGGTGAGGAGAAGAATAAGAAACTGCTCACCTGATGTGGTTGTGCAGCCCTCGCACAACTACGGTATAAGGCAGGAGTGTGGTGTCAGTGATCTTCTGACCTCTTAGCCCACGATGTTCATCCAGGGAAGCAGATTCCTGAAGAGCTGGTCACATGACAGATCACTGGGCGTCTCTGGTAATCTGACCTCCGTATCAAGCAGCTCTTGCCGTGAACCCACAGGGGGGAAGATCAGCAGTAAAATATAGAAGCACGGTCTGATAGAGCGCTAAGGAGGCCACAGTATTAGATTAATTTTTTTTTAGAATTTATTGTTTTCTATCAGTCACAACGCGTTTCGATATACACAATATCTTCATCAGGTGGATATAAAAAAACGGAATGTGGAGAGTACTATTTAAAGGGACAGGTGCTATTCCATTGGTCAGCACCAAATTAATTGAAATGTTAACCCTTAATGTATCACAACCAACCCTTCAACAATAATATAAAAGCTAATAAAAGATATTTAAAAAGGATTTTTCAAAAAGACTCTTTGCCATAAAAACATTATTTAAAAACACATGTGATAATATAAATCATATAAATCATATATTAACTCCTAAAACTTAGTACATAAAATCACGAAAACTTTTCAAAAAAATGATCTGAGTATGCCTGCAATACTAACATGTAATAATATTGTTATAATGTATGTTAGTGTGGGTAGATCAAGAATTTAACTTTATAAATTAGGGAATGGATATTCTTATTTTTAAAATTGCGTTAAATGTCTATTTAATCTCAACCATTGCGTGCATATGCCAGCACAATAGGTGCTGTGAATCACTTTTCCAGCACAATAGGTGCTGTGAACTGCTTTTCCAGAACTGACAGAAATAGCTATTGAATCTCAAACACTGGGTGCATATCCAGCACAGTAGGTGCTGTGAATCATTTTTCCAGAATCCGAGCAGTAGAATCATGCATGTGCCAGCACAATGAAGGTTCCGATTCCATTGTTAAATGTCTATTGAATGTTAACCACTGGGTGCATACGCCAGCACAATAGGTGCTGTGAATCACTTTTCCAGCACAATAGGTGCTGGGAACCGCTTTTCCAGAACTGACAGAAATGTCTATTAAATCTTAACCACTGGGTGCATATACCAGCACAATAGGTGCTGTGAATCATTTTTCCAGCACAATAGGTGCTGTGAAACACTTTTACAGAATCCAAGCAGTAGAATCATGCATATGCCAGCACAATAAAGGTTCCGATTCCATTGTTAAATGCTTATTGAGTCTCAACCCCTAGGTGCATATGCCAACACAATGGGTGCTGTGAATCACTTTTCCAGCACAGTAGGTGCTGTGAACCATCTACCGGAGGAATATAAACTTGAAGAATCTAGTAGCGCCAAGTAATCCTAATTTTAAAGATTCTTCTAAAACCACCATTGTTTCCAGTAACAACGAAAGCTATCGCTGCAACACCTCCAGGTGTAAATGCTGTGAGGTTATTGGTGATAAGATCACTTGCTTTACATCCCGGACCACAAATGCTCTTTTCCCCATTCAATTTCACCTAGACTGTCAGAGCACCTATGTTATTTACCTGCTTGAGTGCACGTGCGGTCTACAGTATGTGGGCCGTACAGTACAAACGATGCACGCCAGGTTGAATAAACATAGGTCCAATGTCAAAAACGGCTTCCAACAACACAGTCTATCTCAACATTTTCAAATTGCACATCAGAAGGATCCCAAACAATTGAGATTATTAATTATTGATCACATAGATAACTCCAGATCCGATCGGTTCGAGAGACTTATTAAAAGAGAGAGTTACTGGATATTCAAATTGGGTACCTTACACCCTGAGGGTCTTAATATGACTATTGAGAATGTAGCCAAACATTGAATTGATTTAATGAATTCGGTTGCTCGGGTTTGGAAAAAAGGGATTCACAGCACCTATTGTGCTGGAAAAATGATTCACAGCACCCATGGTGCTGGCATATGCACCCAGTGGTTGAGATTCAATAGACATTTCTGTCAGTTCTGGAAAAGTGGTTCACAGCACCTACTGTGCTGGAAAAGTGATTCACAGCACCCATTGTGTTGGCATATGCACCCAGGGGTTGAGACTCAATAAGCATTTAACAATGGAATCGGAACCTTTATTGTGCTGGCATATGCATGATTCTACTGCTCGGATTCTGTAAAAGTGTTTCACAGCACCTATTGTGCTGGAAAAATGATTCACAGCACCTATTGTGCTGGCATATGCACCCAGTGGTAGAGATTTAATAGACATTTCTGTCAGTTCTGGAAAAGCGGTTCACAGCACCTATTGTGCTGGAAAAGTGATTCACAGCACACACCCAGTGGTTGACATTCGATAGACATTTAACAATGGAATCGGAACCTTCATTGTGCTGGCACATGCATGATTCTACTGCTCGGATTCTGAAAAAATGATTCACAGCACCTATTGTGCTGGATATGCACCCAGTGTTTGAGATTCAATAGCTATTTCTGTCAGTTCTGGAAAAGCAGTTCACAGCACCTATTGTGCTGGAAAAGTGATTCACAGCACCTATTGTGCTGGCATATGCACCCAATGGTTGAGATTAAATAGACATTTAACGCAATTTTAAAAATAAGAATATCCATTCCCTAATTTATAAAATTAAATTCTTGATCTACCCACACTAACATACATTATAACAATATTATTACATGTTAGTATTGCAGGCATACTCAGATCATTTTTTTGAAAAGTTCTCATGATTTTATGTATTAAGTTTTAGGAGTTAATATATGATTTATATGATTTATATTATCACATGTGTTTTTAAATAATGTTTTTATGGCAAAGAGTCTTTTTGAAAAATCCTTTTTAAATATCTTTTATTAGCTTTTATATTATTGTTGAAGGGTTGGTTGTGATACATTAAGGGTTAACATTTCAATTAATTTGGTGCTGACCAATGGAATAGCACCTGTCCCTTTAAATAGTACTCTCCACAATCCGTTTTTTATATCCACCTGATGAAGATATTGTGTATATCGAAACGCGTTGTGGCTGATAGAAAACAATAAATTCTAAAAAAAAATTAATCTAATACTGTGGCCTCCTTAGCGCTCTATCAGACCGTGCTTCTATACTTTACTGCAGGAAAATATCAATGTCACCCCTCTCTTGTCACAATACCCCATATATACACCGATTTTTTTTTTCTTGTGCTGGTTCGGAGAACCTGAATATCCACTGGTTCGCTTATCACTACTCTTGGAGGAAGGGGAGGAAAAAAAGAAAATGCAAAACCAAAAATTGGCTGCGAATAGAAGGGGTAAAGAACACCTGTTACCAGGCCAACAGTGACCAGTTTTTTCAGATTAGACAAGAGAAATAGATTTCTCCTTTGTGTACAATGCACACAGAGAACTGACTGTGGAGAGCGTGACCGAGCTCACAATTCCATATATTTAATTGCTTGTTTTCTATACAGTAAACGTGGTATTTAATGCTATGACAACCCTTTTATAGCCTAAATAGTCTTATTCTCCTATGATAATATTTTAAAATTCCAATACTTTAACATCCTAAAGCCTGCTTTACACGAGTCAATCCATCGTGCGATTTATTTGGCAAAGTCTTTTTTATTTTTTGTATCGCTGATAGGTATTTGTCCATGTGTCACACGTTGAGTGTTGTCAAACGACCACAAAGCGCTCATCGATATATTGATTGGCCATGGCGGACGTCCAAAAGGCTTCACACATGTTTTCCTTTGGTCAATCTGTCTTTTGTATGGGCGTAATTAGGCAAACTATACAGCCCTCCGTGACGTTGTCTGGATTGTTGCACGCCCTGAATTCTTCTGACCTGCTCAATCCAGTTCTGCTAATGTGGTTGATTGGTTACATACCATATATATAGTTTCGCTTCTGCGCTGTCTTTTATAACAGTAATAACCTATCACAACGCATCTGCTACAACCAATCCGATTAGATTAGGCGTGATTATTTAAAACCACAAATACGCCCTGAACGTTTACTGACGTCACAAACAACTACGAGGATGGCCGATTACACGGTGTCACACTTTGCAATGTGTCGTTCATTAACCCCTTAACGACCGCGGGCCGTAAAATTACGTCCTAAATGACATAATCTTACTGCCCGCGGTCCTCCGGCGGCAGCATGCCGCGATCGGCACACATCTCAGCTGATTTTCACAGCTGAGATGTGTGCCTGCTAGGCACGAGCAGAATCGTTATCTGCTCGTGCCGATTAACCCCTTATATGGCGCTGTCAATACATGACAGCGCCATTATAAGCGCGATTGCGGTAAGCATTTACTTACCGCCCGAAACCGGAAGTCACGTGACGCGATCACGTGACTCCCGATAGTTGTCATTGTAGCACAGGGTCATGTGATGACTCCTGTACTACACATGACTTGGTTTCACTTTCGCTGTGCCCGGGGCACAGCAAAAGAGAAAGACAGCGTATCTGCTGTTTACAGCCTTCCAGCTGTGATCAGCAGATACTGCAGAGCGATCGGAATGCTGATCGCAATAGCCCCCTAGGGGGACTAGTAAAATAAAAAAAAAAGTTAAAAAATAAGTTTTAAAAAATTAAAAAAAAACAAAAAAACCTAAAAGTTCAAATCACCCCCCATTCGCCCCATTGAAAATTAAAGGGTTAAAAAAATAAAAAATATACACACATTTGGTATCGCCGCGTTCAGAAACGCCCGATCTATCAAAATATAAAATCAATTAATCTGATCAGTAAACGGCGTAGCGGCAAAAAAATTCCAAACGCCAAAACGACGTTTTTTTGTCGCCACAACTTTTGCGCAAAATGCAATAAGAGGCGATCAAAACGTAGTATCTGCGCAAAAATGGTACCGTTAAAAACGTCAGCTCGAGACGCAAAAAATAAGCCGTCATTGAGCCTAAGATCCCGAAAAATGAGAACGCTACGGGTCACGGAATATGGCGTAAAACGTGCGCCACTTTTTTCGGACAAACTTCCGATTTTTTTTTAACCCCTTATATAAAAGTAAACCTATACATGTTTGGTGTCTACGAACTCGCACTGACCTGAGGCATCACACCCACACATCAGTTTTACCATATAGTGAACACAGTGAATAAAATATCTCAAAAACCATAGCGCTATAGCACTTTTTTTGCAATTTTTCAGCATTTGGAATTTGTGCGCCACTTTTTTCGGACAAACTTCCGATTTTTTTTTAACCCCTTATATAAAAGTAAACCTATACATGTTTGGTGTCTACGAACTCGCACTGACCTGAGGCATCACACCCACACATCAGATTTACCATATAGTGAACACAGTGAATAAAATATCTCAAAAACCATAGGGCTATAGCACTTTTTTTGCAATTTTTCAGCATTTGGAATTTTTTTGCCATTTTCTAGTACACAATATGGTAAAACTGATGGTTTCATTTAAAAGTACAGCTCGTTCCACAAAAAATGAGCCCTCACATGACCATATTGACTGAAAAATAAAAAAGTTACGTCTCTCAGAAAAAGAATGGCGAAAAAAAAAACGGAAAGCGAAAAATCGGCCGGTCGTGAAGGGGTTAAGACTAAACTGACCGATTTTATGGAATTAAACGATGTGTACACGATGGCCGAATTTCAAACGATTAGGCATCGGTTGGACTCGCAAGGAGCTGTCACATGAGGAGATGTCGTTACGAATGACAGAAGTGCGTCACAAAATCCGTGACCCCAACGATGCATCGCACAATAGATCGACTCGTGTAAAGCAGCCTTTAGGCCTTCTAAAGTACAGAATTATCAAAAAAACTCTTGAAAAAAACCAACAGCAAAAATAAACCGACATGCACACACGCACTTAGCCGTTGACAGGCAAGGATGTCAACCCAATGAATTAAGTAGGCCAATTTCTTATTTGATATTATAGGAACATAATTCTCAAAGTAATTAAAGGGTATACATCACCTACAATTTTCAATTTTTTTTTTAGTAAATTAAAGAGAAAATGTCACCACATTTTTGATACTACTTCTGAGAGCAACATGCTGTAAAAGCGGAGACCCTAATTCCAGAGATTTTTCAATTACTGTGTGCTGCAGTTTTGATTAGAAACTGTTCTATGTGCTGTAGACCTAGCAGTTCTCTGAATGCTGAGCTTTACATAACCCTGCCCACACAATGATTGGCAGTTTTCTGTGTATGACAAGCATAAGCATAAAGCTGCCAATATATGATGGCGGTATGGTTGGACTACCTGGTAGATGGCCGAGAAGTGTTAATCTCCTGTTGATAAAACAGTTATTTTATAAACGCTACACTGGTATCCCAGTGATATATTGCTGTAATCAAGGTCTCTGCCCCTGTATTATGCTGCTATCATATTAGGAGAGAGATAGCCTTCAAAAAAGCTTTTGCATTAAACTTTTATTGGCTTTAGCTGTAGAAATGTGTTTGTAGTGTAGAGTAAACAGGGCGAGACAGGCCACCTGGTAATTCTGTCATGAGCTCATCCCTGTTGTGGGATGCTCAGTCTGGTGACTCTTTTTTAATGCTATGAATGGCAACCATAGACTTGAGATGCTCAGGAGCAGCAGAAGGAGGTAAAGTCTAATTACTTCCTCTCCCTCTGTAGCAGCAGCTTGATCTCTCCAACAGTGGGAAAGTGAGACAGCAGTCGGAAGGATCGGTGGCAAAACTAAAAGTGCTGTTGTCTTCTTTGTTTTTGTGGCAGTGAGTGAGCAAATTCGAACAGAAAATTACCCAACCTGGTGGCTGCCCAGCAGGTCTCACAAGCAAGGAGAATGATTGAGAAACAAAGTCAGTGTCCTGGAGTTGTGAGAACAATATTTTACAAACTACATTTTGCAATGTTAACTCTTCTCTGCTGACATTACTTTCATTCAATCCTCTGTTGACAAAATAGATGTAAAATGGAAATCCATACACTGATGTGAGCAGCAATCTTGTAATGCTTGTTGTGCTGTGTAAGAAGCGTTTAGAGGGGTTGTCCCAAAAACAAAGTACTTTCAAATCAATAGATCTTGGAATGATAATAAGTTCTAGAAATGAATGTGTTGAAAAAAAAATGTTCCTATGCTGAGATAATCTTATATTATGTGCCACTGCTATGTGCTGTGTAATTGCTGTGTCTGACCAAACAGAAACATTTATCGGATGATACCATAAAATATTCTAAACTGAGGAGAACGTAAAGGAGTATAAAGACATTACAGCATGGGATTGCAGCTGATTATTACTGTGAGGTAAAATATTTATCTTCTATTTTTCTATATATCTGCTGGGGATCAATAACCTTGGGCAACCCCAGCCAGAGAATACCAGCCACCAGCTGTCGGCTTTTTCTTGGATGGGTATCAAAACAGGAAGGACCACATGCCATTTTTTAAAATTCTTTATTTAAATAAAAAAAAATCTGCATGAGATCCCTCGTATTTCAATACACAGCCAACATAAACACATGGCTGGGGGCTGCAACCTGCAGCCATCTGATTTATCTGTGCTGTGTATAACTATATGGGGCACCTTACAACCAATCAGAGACGCTAGGACTGCTGGTGGGTGGGTGAAGCAGTAAATATATATGAGGGTTAATGAGTAGACCCAGAAGCAATGTGATTGCCCCACGGGACACTCAGTACGTATTACAGTCCCGCTTTATTCCTTATTCTCTTTCTTTTGCATCCTCCCTAGCCCTTACTAATACATTCGTTTTGCCGCCCATTGAATTAAATAGTTTTCAGATATGTTTGTCGAGCTGTTTGGAGAACACAAGTCAGCAAACACAAAAAGAAATGAACCTTACTAGGTTCATCTGTAGTGAATATTATCCTGCTTAGACCGGGATCACACGACATTCATCCTGGAGAGTAGGACAAGTGAGATCCGTTTTGTATTCCATATGTCATTCAAGTACTAGGCGAGTGTGCGATTATTTTTCTCGCTAGCATCCGCATGACATTTTTTTTATTTACCATATTCACAATATGGTAAAACTGACTAGGTAAAATGATTCTCCAGGTCAGTATGAGTATGTAGATACTAAACTATGTAGTGTTTTTTTATTTAAGTGGTGAAAAAAATTCTGAACTTTGTCAAAAACATGATTTTTATTTTGTCGACATTTTCAGAGACCCATAAAGTTCTAATTTTTCGGGACCTAACGGTGTGTGAGAGCTTGCTTTTTTCATCTTGAGCTGACATTTTTTTTATACCATTTTGGGGTAGATACGATGTTTGATAGTTATTTATTGCATTTTATTGCAATGTTCTGGTGACTAAAAAACATAATTCTGGTGTTTTGAATTTTTTTTATTGCTTATCTATTAGGTAAGTTCATTTTATATTTTGATAGATCAGACATCTGAACATGGATATATCAAATATGTGTTTTTTTTTAATTATTTTTAATTGTATTATTTTGAATGTAGTAAGAGGGGAGTGATTTGAACTTTTGTATTTTTCATTTTTAAAAATTATTTATTAAAAATGTTTAATTACTATTCATCTTAGGGGACTTGAAACGGTAGTCATTCGATCACCTGTGCTATATACAGTAGATCCATGCATGAGCACTGCTCTGTATATCAAACAATCACAATCTCCTATGAATTTTGACTCACAGCTGGCATTCACAGAAGGATCCTGATGACAGGCATGGAGGTTGTCAGTTGCCTTAGCATTTTAGACAGTAGCTGTTTTTTTTGTTAGAGTATATTTCATGTTCAGCATGCACCTGTTCACAATTGTCTGTTAGGAAGTTCTGTCAGTTTTTTCACTTTAGATTATAGGGTCATGCCTTCTGACTGAGCACTCCTTTCCCACCAGCTAAATCAATTTTTAACCCCTTCATTATCGACCGATTTTGCAGTTTCCGTTTTTTTTCGCCCTTCTTCTTCCGAGAGACATAACTTTTTTGTTTTTCAATCAATATGGTCATGTGAGGGCTTAATTTTTGCGAGATGAGCTGTACTTTTAAAATAAAACAAAAGTTTTATTATATAGTGTAATGGAAAATGGCAAAAAAATTCCAAATGCGGAAAATTGAAACAAAAGTGCGATTGCACTATTGTTTTTGAGATATTTTATTCACCGTGTTCACTATATGGTAAAACTGATGTTTCACTATAATACCTCAGGTCAGTGCGAGTTTATAGACACCAAATATGAATAGGTTTACTTTTATCTATGGGGTTTAAAAGAAATCAGAAGTTTATCCGAAAAAAGTGGTGTACGTTTTGCGCCATTTTACTTGACCCGTGGCGTTCTCATTTTTCAGGATCTATGCCTCAGTGTCAGCTTATTTTTTGCACCTCAAGCTGACATTTTTAATGGTACCATTTTTGCTCACATGTTATGTTTTGATTGCCTGTTGTTCCATTTTGCACAAAATTTGTGGCAACAAAAAAAAACGTAATTTTGTCGTTTGAACTTTTTTTGCCACTACTTTGTTTACCGATCAGATTAATTGATTTTATATTTTGATAGATCGGGTGTTTCTGAATGCGGTGATACCAAATGTGTTAATATTTTTTATTTTTTTAACCCTTTAATTTTCAATTGGGCGAAAAGGGGGTGATTTGAACTTTTAGGTTTTTTAATTTTTCCGAACTTTTTTTAAAACTTTTTTTTACTTTACTAGGTACACTAGGGGACTATAACGATCAGCAGTCTGATTGCTAATTCATTTCTCCCGATCAGAGCTGCATTGCTCAGACCAGGAGAAATGATCATCTCTTCTAACAGCCAGTACTCAGCTGTTTGTTTACAGGACCTTGGTCATGTGAGCACAGGAGTCATCAAATGACCCTGTGCTACTGTGAGGTAAATCCGGAGATATGACGATAAATCATGATATTCAAGTTATGTCAGGAAGCCCTCTCCTGGTGTCACCCCCCCTTTCCTTCACACAACTCCTTCAATCAGAAAATTTACCACAGGGATAAACGGTTTGTTTAGCAGATAGGTGTCAAAGGAACTGGTCTGTGTTCCACTTACACCTCCAACAGCCATCTCCTCTGATATGGAGATTAGTGTTCTCTCAGGCCTCTAAAACAAAGAGAGAGAGGAAGAGCCCCTGGGAGCTGTGTCCGCTCATCAAAGAAAGTGGACAGTGACCTGGCAAAACCAAAAGGAAGTTAATCACCACAGGAGAGCATACTGCTGGCTCCGTAATATCATACCCAGTTATGATATTACCGTGCGTCTCAGCCATACACCCCCTACATCGTTAGAATCGGGACTTCGAGCCGAATCTGTGCATATCCTCGGAGTGTATATGGCACCCTGGGGCGGCGAAATATAGAGCACTGCTAGTAGGAGTCCGGTAAATGAGTCGTGCTTGGACTCAAAATGCAGAGGGGACCCGGGCGGATCTGATGGCACCAGAACCATCCCGATCGGACCTCCCAGTCCGGAGTTGCAGGTAATAGCCCCTTCTGGGATATTACTCTGACTCCATGCAGGGGGAGTGGCAGTGCTTCCCTGTGAGGTCACTAAGGTAGGAGGGGACCTGGATTTGCCCAGGTTGATAACCCTACTTCGGCCATTTTCCAGTGTTCTTTCGCCGGGGGTCACGTGTAGGAAACATCTGTGGGAAAGATCCTGGAAACCTGGTCCACGGCGCCCCCCTGTGGCCAGACGCACAAGGTAACTGCTGGAACTGTGTATGCCTGTTTGTAAACCATGCTTTATCTGTAACTGTACTCTGACATATGTATATTCTGTAGATTCCCTATTGTATATATTGTAGTTTCTAGTGTGCTTTAGGCTGATTAAATTATATAATTAATCTTGGGCTGTTCTGTTATCTCGATCTTGAATCCCACGTCTGTGTGTTCGGCTAATAGTTACCGTGAAGCGGTTGGTGGCAGCGAGTTGTGCCAAGGATTATTGTGGGGAGGCCAGTGAGATTCGGGGAGGTTTTATATATTCCGCCCGCGGAGGTCGGGGAAATATATACCCTACTCTCACCGGGGACCCTTCAATAATCGGCATAAGTAGTATAGCGGCCTCCTTGCTTATTGTCGGGCAATTCCATAATTGGCCTGACTATAAGAGGGGCGCTAGAGAGCGCGTCACGTGCTCTGTCTGTCGGTCGGGTGGTTTAAAGGAGGGGTGACCCCCACTTGTTACCCCCCCGATTGTGACATACTGGTAGCCAGCGCGGGGGATTTCTGAGTGACCCCCCCCGGTGGTTCGTGACATATTGGTGGCATAGCGGTGGGATCGAGATAATAGTGTGTGTGAGTGTGAGACCCATACTCCCAGACACTAAAGACTGCCTGAAACAATTTTCAAGAAAAATGGGGTTGTACAAGTAATTCCAACAGAATACATGTTGATACTAAATTATATCCCCACAATATTGGATTCCTGAAACCCGGACATACTCCTATACATACTACAAAAATGTGGAAACCACACAATGGAGTGATAAAGTCCAAAAATATCTTTATTAGGAAGTTCACAAACAGTTAAAAAATTGGAGAACTGGACAAACACTGTTCCCCAGCAGTAACATTAATGAGGAGGACACAACAGGAGACCTCACAATATGGGGACCAGGGCCGAAAGTATCAATGACTGACTAATATAAATAAATATACTCTGATAATATAGTAACAATATCATATGTCAGTCATTGCAAACATAAAGCAAACCCCCTAAGAGAAGTATGGAGATATGTCTATGGGTACGATGGATCTCAAAATCAGATCAATATAAATCATGTTTCAGAGTAAACCCAGGAACATACCAAAACTCTGTGATGAAGAGGAGGAAGCCGGTCCTTGGTCCAAGCCCTACAGCTGTTTCGGATTCACCTTTTTCAAGGGGCACCGCACATTGCCGTGATCCCCTCTCCCTCACCCCTATATAGTGTGTGTCATTAAGCCATCAACCATCATCACGTCCAGCCGCTCTAGTGCGCCCGCCCTCCAGACGTACTCCGGATATGACGTGTGCAAAAAACCCACCGGCGGCGTATGGCAGCAAACCGCGCATGCGTCGGGGAAAATTTCCCCGTGACGTCATTCACGCATGCGCGGCGCCACCTGTGATGCCGCCGGGTGTGCACACCCGGAAGTCACGCTGAGGGACATGCGCAGTGCGGCCGCGGACGGGATGGTGGCCGTTCATAAGAGTCACAGATAGATCGCCCATAGATGTACGTAAGGGTAAATAGGAATCGGCATGATTTACAGTACAGGTAAAATCCTAATTGAAACATCCGCCACTATACCCACCTCTGAGAGTCATAATAAATCCTACTCCCAAAGACATATATAATATGGTATTTCACAGTCAGCTCAAGGGCAAGTGTTTACACATAAATCATAACCATCATAATTACACTAAAATAAGACTGTACAAATAGATCATGGCCGATGCATAGCAAACACATAACCTGAACTGAAGCCACTCTTTGTGAGGTAATTATGTAACTATGGATAGGAGCCACATTTCTCTCAGATGGGTGTGTGTATATAATGCATAACCACCTACACCAGAGAGGTATAGATCCAATTAATCATTTTAATAGAATATTACTACACTCCTCTAGACTAAACATACATGCATAAGTTAATACTGCATGTCTCCGGGATAACTGCATGCCTATAGATATAAGATTTCTCTCCAGGGTAGGCATATGCATATAAATCATAATCCCCCCACTCTGGAAGGTATACAAGACACATAAATTATAACTCCCCTCTCAAAAGTAGGCACATGCGTACAGTACTAGTCCAATTCACATATACATATATCTGTCCTAAGTCACAATGCCCCCAGGTGTCACGATCCAACCGTCCAGCCCCGCAACCACCAGCCCCAAGAGCAGCACGCACGGCAGGACCAAACACGCTGCGACCACAGTCCACGAGCACACGTCCAAACCGAGGAGAACCACAGATAAATTCAAGCTGCTATATAACGTGGGGAGAATCCTGCTCCGGTAATAAAATACCATACCCACTAGCATGCTCAAAAAATTCACAAAATCCATCAAGATATGTGCAGTATTAATTCCATGGTTTCCCCCGAGGGACATGCGCATATGGACCATAAGTACAGCACGCGTCAGCCCCCGCACCAACACTACCCCCGGGGCGGAAGAGTGCAACATCAGGCAATCAGACCATGGCACCGGACGGCACAAAATGACATATACAATCATGAACAAAATCCACACAATGCAAGAATAAGGCTAAGCTCAAATTTACAAATGGCACATTCCACATCAATAGTGTGACACGTAATCCGGATCCTGCTCCAGGTTTTTCGGATTGTTGATATATGAAAATTCCATAATGATGATCCAGGAACTATTTCCGAACCAGGAAGGAAGGAGAATGTGGGGATCAATTAGATACGTCCTCAGATGGAATTCTATTACAAAACATATAGACAACATGCAATTAAAAGACAACATAATGACAGGCAGAAAAATAAATAAAAATATAAAAAACCTATGTCTATACACTCCATAAAGGATAAAGGGGTGATCCCCCCACACAGGCCCACCAATTTATGTATTGAGGAATGGAGTAAAATTTAGCTGCTCATTTAACCCACCAGGGGACAAAGTCCCAAGAGTAAAAATCCACCTACTCTCCAATTTTGAGAGAACTAATTTCATATTGCCTCCGCGGATCCCACGGTTTGATTGAAACAGATCTATTTAGGAAGACCACGGCGGTGAACGCACTTCTCCATGCATCCTCTGCTCACCAGAGATCAACCATCAGAGCCATTCCTACGGGCCAATTTCTGAGGGCTAAGAGGATTTGCTCTACCCCACAGAAATTTGAGCGACAAGCTGAAGATCTCAAGGTGAGATTTAGGGATAGAGGTTATGGTGCCCGGGGGATAAGATTGGGCTACCAGAGAGCCAAACATGTGTCCCGTGAGCACCTCCTCTATGGCCCTAATAAGAGGATTCTGGATGGCGGTAGCAATCAAACCAGATTCATTTCCACTTTCAACGGCCAGTGGGGCCGAATAAGGGGGGCATTGTCTAAGCACTGGTCTGTGTTACAAACAGATCCGGTGCTGGCCAATGACTTACCATCTTCCCCTCTTGTTACCTCCAGGAGAGGGAGGAGCCTACGGGACCTTCTGGTAGATAGCCACTATGTTGCTAAGAAACCGGATGGTCTCTTCGGCTCTGGTCCTCCAAGAGTGGGATGTTACACATGTGGCGATTGCATCACCTGCACTTCTGGTAATATTATAAGGGGCAAAGAATTCCTTTCGGCAGATGGAAAACGACGTTTCTGCATAAAAAAATATATTTCCTGTAGCAGTACGTACGTGATTTACCATGCCACGTGCCCCTGTAATTTGATTTACATAGGTCTTACAACCAGACAATTGCGGGTTCGCATTCGTGAGCACGTCCGTGACATCCAGAAAGCCCCGTCAGTGACGGATCTCACGTTGCTCAGGACTCTCCCCAGGCACTTCAAGGTCCATCACAATTGTGACCCTACTGGACTTAGGGTGGTGGGGATTGACCTGGTCAACAGTGGGATCCGCGGAGGCAATATGAAATTAGTTCTCTCAAAATTGGAGAGTAGGTGGATTTTTACTCTTGGGACTTTGTCCCCTGGTGGGTTAAATGAGCAGCTAAATTTTACTCCATTCCTCAATACATAAATTGGTGGGCCTGTGTGGGGGGATCACCCCTTTATCCTTTATGGAGTGTATAGACATAGGTTTTTTATATTTTTATTTATTTTTCTGCCTGTCATTATGTTGTCTTTTAATTGCATGTTGTCTATATGTTTTGTAATAGAATTCCATCTGAGGACGTATCTAATTGATCCCCACATTCTCCTTCCTTCCTGGTTCGGAAATAGTTCCTGGATCATCATTATGGAATTTTCATATATCAACAATCCGAAAAACCTGGAGCAGGATCCGGATTACGTGTCACACTATTGATGTGGAATGTGCCATTTGTAAATTTGAGCTTAGCCTTATTCTTGCATTGTGTGGATTTTGTTCATGATTGTATATGTCATTTTGTGCCGTCCGGTGCCATGGTCTGATTGCCTGATGTTGCACTTTTCCGCCCCGGGGGTAGTGTTGGTGCGGGGGCTGACGCGTGCTGTACTTATGGTCCATATGCGCATGTCCCTCGGGGGAAACCATGGAATTAATACTGCACATATCTTGATGGATTTTGTGAATTTTTTGAGCATGCTAGTGGGTATGGTATTTTATTACCGGAGCAGGATTCTCCCCACGTTATATAGCAGCTTGAATTTATCTGTGGTTCTCCTCGGTTTGGACGTGTGCTCGTGGACTGTGGTCGCAGCGTGTTTGGTCCTGCCGTGCGTGCTGCTCTTGGGGCTGGTGGTTGCGTGGCTGGACGGTTGGATCGTGACACCTGGGGGCATTGTGACTTAGGACAGATATATGTATATGTGAATTGGACTAGTACTGTACGCATGTGCCTACTTTTGAGAGGGGAGTTATAATTTATGTGTCTTGTATACCTTCCAGAGTGGGGGGATTATGATTTATATGCATATGCCTACCCTGGAGAGAAATCTTATATCTATAGGCATGCAGTTATCCCGGAGACATGCAGTATTAACTTATGCATGTATGTTTAGTCTAGAGGAGTGTAGTAATATTCTATTAAAATGATTAATTGGATCTATACCTCTCTGGTGTAGGTGGTTATGCATTATATACACACACCCATCTGAGAGAAATGTGGCTCCTATCCATAGTTACATAATTACCTCACAAAGAGTGGCTTCAGTTCAGGTTATGTGTTTGCTATGCATCGGCCATGATCTATTTGTACAGTCTTATTTTAGTGTAATTATGATGGTTATGATTTATGTGTAAACACTTGCCCTTGAGCTGACTGTGAAATACCATATTATATATGTCTTTGGGAGTAGGATTTGTTATGACTCTCAGAGGTGGGTATAGTGGCGGATGTTTCAATTAGGATTTTACCTGTACTGTAAATCATGCCGATTCCTATTTACCCTTACGTACATCTATGGGCGATCTATCTGTGACTCTTATGAACGGCCACCATCCCGTCCGCGGCCGCACTGCGCATGTCCCTCAGCGTGACTTCCGGGTGTGCACACCCGGCGGCATCACAGGTGGCGCCGCGCATGCGTGAATGACGTCACGGGAAAATTTTCCCCGACGCATGCGCGGTTTGCTGCCATACGCCGCCGGTGGGTTTTTTGCACACGTCATATCCGGAGTACGTCTGGAGGGCGGGCGCACTAGAGCGGCTGGACGTGATGATGGTTGATGGCTTAATGACACACACTATATAGGGGTGAGGGAGAGGGGATCACGGCAATGTGCGGTGCCCCTTGAAAAAGGTGAATCCGAAACAGCTGTAGGGCTTGGACCAAGGACCGGCTTCCTCCTCTTCATCACAGAGTTTTGGTATGTTCCTGGGTTTACTCTGAAACATGATTTATATTGATCTGATTTTGAGATCCATCGTACCCATAGACATATCTCCATACTTCTCTTAGGGGGTTTGCTTTATGTTTGCAATGACTGACATATGATATTGTTACTATATTATCAGAGTATATTTATTTATATTAGTCAGTCATTGATACTTTCGGCCCTGGTCCCCATATTGTGAGGTCTCCTGTTGTGTCCTCCTCATTAATGTTACTGCTGGGGAACAGTGTTTGTTCAGTTCTCCAATTTTTTAACTGTTTGTGAACTTCCTAATAAAGATATTTTTGGACTTTATCACTCCATTGTGTGGTTTCCACATTTTTGTACTAAAGACTGCCTGCAGCAGCTGTGGCTGCTGGGGTCTTCAGACCAGCTCAACACTAGAGTGTCAGAGTGCATGTACTGTAAGGTGTGTGGGTGCATCAGGTGGCAGTTCTGTGTCGGTGACCAAAGTCTGCAACAATGGCTGAGAGCACCAGGAGCAAAGCCAAAGGAATGGCCGATGCTCAGGCCAGAGACGATGAGGAGGTTGTCCACGAGCCCTCCAAGAGCCTGACGCCAGAGAACAGCTCTGCAGAGGACATTGCACAACCTGGCAATTATGGACAAGATGAGGAGCAGCTCACCCAAGGGTCCTCAACGAGCCAGATGCCAGCCCTCCGCTCTGCAATGGACAGTGAATCACCAGGCTCCGCAGCGGGCCGCAGATCACAACGTGCCATTCCACCGAGCCTGGGAGGCTCGGATAGCCTTCTTCAAATGGCTATGGCCCTACTCCAGGCTGGAGACCGGGAGGGCTACAAGGAACTCATGGCAGAGCGCAGGGCAGAACGTGAAGCTGCAGAGCGCAGGGCAGCATGTGAGGCTGAGGCTGCGGAGCGGCAGGCAGCGCGTAAAGAGCGAGAGCGCCAGGCAGAGCGTGAGGCTGCGGAGCGACAGCAACAGGCAGAGCATGACTACCAGCTGCAGCTAGCTCAGCTCCGGCCCTCATCAGCCACATGTGACCTTCAAGACACCAAACTTCCAAAGGTCCATGTTGAGGACTTCCCAGTGCTGGAGAAGGATGGAGACTTGGACTCTTTCCTGACTGCTTTTGAACGGACTTGCCTGCAGCACCATCTGGACAAGGACCAGTGGGCCAAATACCTGACCCCCCGTTTAAGGGGTAAGGCCCTAGAAATCCTTGGGGACTTGCCTACTGAGGCAGATCAGGGCTACGACACCATCAAGCGGGCCCTGATCCAACAGTACAACCTCACTCCGGAGTCCTACCGCAAGAAGTTCCGGACCCTGCAGAAGGGACCAAAGGACTCCTGGGCTGACCACCGGCGGGCACTTGCCCGAGCTGCCGACCACTGGACCCAAGGCCTGCAGCTTACCACCGGACCAGAGATCCTAGACTTGGTCATCACAGAGCAACTCTTGTGGAACTGCCCTGAGGATCTCCGCCAGTTCATCCGAGACCAGAAGCCAAAGGGGTCCACGGCTACAGCTGCCCTGGCCGATGACTACACCAACAATCGGGCTTCTGAGGCCAGGAGAGCAGCCACCAGCAGCACCTGGAGAGGGGGTAAGATGAATTCTGCGACTGCCCCACCTGCCCCTAGACTGCAGGGGGTGTCCCCCTCAACTCCCCTCTCCAGGCCTGTGGCAGAGCCAAGACGGTGCCACCAGTGCAACCTACCTGGACACTTCAAGGCCATGTGCCCTCAGCGTCCCAAGGCCCCGGCTCCGTCCCCGTCCCAAGGGCCGCCCAAGGTGTATTGTGTGGGTGGGGGTGGTGGTAGGTCCCTGGACAGCTTCCAACCTGTCACCGTCGGCCGGTCTGTGACCATAGGACTGCGAGACAGCGCCTCGGAGGTGACTCTGGTGCGGCCTGAGATGGTGTCCCCCCAAGACTTGATACCTGGAAAAACCCTCGCTGTCTCCGGGATTGGAGGCATTGACCCGGCGCTGCCTGTTGCTGGCATTTATGTGGACTGGGGCGCAGGGCGAGGGGTGAGAGAGGTGGGGGTAACTGATCGGATCCCTGCAAACGTGCTACTTGGGACAGATTTGGGGCAGATAACCTCCCAATTTGGGCCCCCCCAAAGGCTGAACCTTCAGCCAGTACTGACATGACTCCTGACAATGTTAATGTGTTCTCTATGAATGATGTAAGGGAGGGGGGAGTGAACTCTGATTTTTCGGCTTGCATAGACACACACACAGCTGCAGCTGTGACAGGAGGGGAGGGGGTCAGAGAAAGGTGTGACAATGCCTCTACAAGTGATCAGCCAGTGAGCTGGGATCTGTTGCCCTCTGCAGGGATAAGCAGAGAGCAGGGTGCTGCAGGGGGAGGACCAGTGTGTGGGGTGGGGGCTACCACAGCAAATGTGGGGTCCCCAGAGATTTCACAGTGGGGTTCTGTTGCTGCAGGAGGGGAACAGGCAGGTGAGATTGGGGCCGGTCCAGGAGTGGAAGTGCTCCCAGGTAAGATCTCGGTGCATGGTTCCCCCACAACCGGGGTGTCAGGAAGCCAGGTAGGTCTGCCTGAACCGGCGACTTGGTCAGGAACGGAGGAGAAGCAGGCACGACCCACGGTCGCAGCGGCTGTGGCCGCTGTCACCCGCAGTGGGAGTGCTGGAAGCCAAGGGGCCTCCCGGAGGTCTGATAGCTCTTCCCCTTCTGACCAAGTGGCAGCCGAGTCAGGTGGAGGCCAGGACACAGGTCCCGGGGTACTGACTGAAGATGTGACAGTCTCGCCGATTCTGGCCACATCTAGTCAGGGGTTTCAGGCAGCGTTAGAAGCTGACGACAGCCTGAAAGCTCTTAAGGAGCAGGCGGCACAGCCTCCCTCGGACTCGGACCCAGAGCGAGTGGTCTGGGACCAAGGACGGCTGTACCGGGTCACGGTCCAGCAGGGTTCACCGGAGGCGTGGCCCAGGGACCGACAGTTAGTGGTACCCTATCCGTTCCGGACGGAGTTGTTGCGGATCGCACATGAGATTCCGATGGCCGGACACCTAGGGATCGCTAAGACCAAGGCCAGGTTAAACCAGCATTTCTACTGGCCAAAAATGGGGGCCGAAGTGGCTGCCTACTGCCGTTCGTGTGAAACCTGTCAGAGAGTGGGGAAGGCGGGGTTACACCCCAAAGCCCCACTGGTATCTCTGCCCATCATCGATGAGCCTTTCAGGAGGGTGGCTGTGGATCTGGTCGGCCCGCTGGCCATCCCCAGCAGCTCCGGGAAATGCGTCATACTGACGGTAGTGGACTATGCCACCCGGTACCCAGAAGCAGTGGCCTTGTTGTCCATTCGGGCTGACAAGGTGGCCACCGCATTGCTGGAGATTTTCTCCCGAGTGGGTTTTCCCCAGGAAATGCTCACTGACCGGGGGACCCAATTCATGTCCCAGCTGATGGAGGCCCTCTGTAAGCAAGTCCAGGTGCGACATCTGGTAGCCAGCCCGTACCATCCACAGACTAATGGCCTGTGCGAGCAGTTCAATGGCACCTTAAAGCAGATGCTTAAGATGTTGGTCGACTCCCACGGGCGTGACTGGGAGCGGTATCTCCCACACCTGTTATTTGCTTACCGGGAGGTTCCACAGGCCTCAACGGGATTCTCACCGTTTGAGCTCCTGTACGGGCGACGTGTGCGGGGCCCCCTGGCTCTGGTGAAAGAGGCTTGGGAAGGGGATTTGGCCACCCCTGGAGTGTCGGTTATCGAGTATGTCATGCGCTTCCGGGACAAAATGCAGGCCTTGACGCAACTGGTACACGACAATATGGCTCAAGCCCAGGCCGATCAGAAGCGTTGGTACGACCAGAACGCTTGTCAGAGGACCTACCAAGTGGGTCAAAAGGTGTGGGTACTGGTCCCCGTACCACAGGACAAGCTTCAGGCAGCCTGGGAAGGCCCATACCTCGTGTACCAGCAGCTCAACCCTGTAACGTACCTGGTCACCCTGGACCCTGCCCGTGGAAGGCGGAAGCCCTTCCATGTGAACATGATGAAGGCACATCATGAGCGGGAGGCATGTGCACTCCCTGTGTGCAACCTGCCCGAGGAGGCAGAAGCGGAAACCCTCTTGGATATGCTAGCCCAGGTTAGGGCAGGCGGATCCATTGAGGATGTGGAGGTTGGCCACCAGCTCTTGGAGGACCAACGGTCCCAGCTGTGGGCCACCCTACACCCCTTCCGGGGGTTGTTTACCAACCAGCCCGGAAGGACTGACTTGGCTGTCCATCACGTGGACACTGGGGATCATCCCCCGATCCGGCGTTCAGCATATCAGGTCTCCCTGGAGGTGCAGCAACACATGCGCCAGGAGATTGACGAGATGCTGAAGCTGGGGGTGATCCAGGCATCCAACAGCGCTTGGGCCTCGCCTGTAGTCCTCGTCCCTAAGAAGGACCGAACCACTCGGTTCTGCGTGGACTACAGGGGGCTCAATGCTGTCACGGTCGCCGATGCGTACCCAATGCCACGCATCGATGACCTGCTCGATCAGTTGGCCGGGGCTCAGTACCTGACCATCATGGACCTGAGCCGGGGATATTGGCAGATCCCCCTGACTCGCAAGGCCAGGGAACGCTCTGCCTTTATTACCCCATTTGGACTGTACGAGTCCACGGTGATGCCATTCGGGATGAGGAATGCCCCTGCCACTTTCCAGCGGATGGTCAATACCCTGCTCAAGGGACTTGAAGGGTACGCGGCCGCGTACCTGGATGACATTGCCGTCTTCAGTCCCACCTGGGAAGATCACCTAGAGCATCTAGCACAGGTGCTCAGGCGGATCCACCAAGCAGGTTTGACCATCAAGCCGGGAAAGTGTCAGCTGGCCATGAGCGAGGTCCAGTACCTCGGTCACCGGGTAGGCGGGAGAACACTGAAGCCCGAGCCTGAGAAAGTGGAGGCCATCGCATCCTGGCCCACCCCCAGGACCAAGAAGCAGGTGATGTCCTTCTTGGGGACCGCTGGGTACTATAGGAGGTTTGTTCCATGCTATAGTAGCCTGGCAAAGCCCTTGACGGACCTCACCAAGAAGAAGCTGCCCTCTGCAGTCGATTGGACAATGGACTGCGAGACAGCCTTCCGGGCCCTAAAGGACGCCCTGTCCAGCCCGCCCGTGCTACAGGCAGCCGACTTCACGCGGCCGTTTGTAGTACAGACCGACGCCAGTGACTTCGGCCTCGGTGCGGTGCTCAGCCAGGTGGACTCTGCGAGCCAAGAGCACCCAGTCTTGTACCTGAGCAGAAAGCTGTTACCAAGGGAAGTGGCCTACTCCACAATGGAGAAGGAATGCCTAGCCATAGTGTGGGCTCTGCAGCGTCTGCAACCCTACCTATACGGGCGCCACTTCATCGTGGAGACGGACCACAATCCCCTCAGCTGGTTACACACTGTCTCCGGGACGAATGGCAGGTTGTTGCGATGGAGCCTGGCGCTCCAGCAATACAACTTCACCATTCGACACAAAAGGGGCCATGACCACGGTAACGCAGACGGGCTGTCCCGACAAGGAGAGGTCGCGGACGGGCGCACGGGGGAACACCGGAGTGTGCTGCCCCCTAGCGCCCTCAAAAGGGGGGAGGTGTGAGGTAAATCCGGAGATATGACGATAAATCATGATATTCAAGTTATGTCAGGAAGCCCTCTCCTGGTGTCACCCCCCCTTTCCTTCACACAACTCCTTCAATCAGAAAATTTACCACAGGGATAAACGGTTTGTTTAGCAGATAGGTGTCAAAGGAACTGGTCTGTGTTCCACTTACACCTCCAACAGCCATCTCCTCTGATATGGAGATTAGTGTTCTCTCAGGCCTCTAAAACAAAGAGAGAGAGGAAGAGCCCCTGGGAGCTGTGTCCGCTCATCAAAGAAAGTGGACAGTGACCTGGCAAAACCAAAAGGAAGCTAATCACCACAGGAGAGCATACTGCTGGCTCCGTAATATCATACCCAGTTATGATATTACCGTGCGTCTCAGCCATACACCCCCTACATCGTTAGAATCGGGACTTCGAGCCGAATCTGTGCATATCCTCGGAGTGTATATGGCACCCTGGGGCGGCGAAATATAGAGCACTGCTAGTAGGAGTCCGGTAAATGAGTCGTGCTTGGACTCAAAATGCAGAGGGGACCCGGGCGGATCTGATGGCACCAGAACCATCCCGATCGGACCTCCCAGTCCGGAGTTGCAGGTAATAGCCCCTTCTGGGATATTACTCTGACTCCATGCAGGGGGAGTGGCAGTGATTTCCTTTGAGGTCACTAAGGTAGGAGGGGACCTGGATTTGCCCAGGTTGATAACCCTACTTCGGCCATTTTCCAGTGTTCTTTCGCCGGGGGTCACGTGTAGGAAACATCTGTGGGAAAGATCCTGGAAACCTGGTCCACGGCGCCCCCCTGTGGCCAGACGCACAAGGTAACTGCTGGAACTGTGTATGCCTGTTTGTAAACCATGCTTTATCTGTAACTGTACTCTGACATATGTATATTCTGTAGATTCCCTATTGTATATATTGTAGTTTCTAGTGTGCTTTAGGCTGATTAAATTATATAACTAATCTTGGGCTGTTCTGTTATCTCGATCTTGAATCCCACGTCTGTGTGTTCGGCTAATAGTTACCGTGAAGCGGTTGGTGGCAGCGAGTTGTGCCAAGGATTATTGTGGGGAGGCCAGTGAGATTCGGGGAGGTTTTATATATTCCGCCCGCGGAGGTCGGGGGAATATATACCCTACTCTCACCGGGGACCCTTCAATAATTGGCATAAGTAGTATAGCGGCCACCTTGCTTATTGTCGGGCAATTCCATAATTGGCCTGACTATAAGAGGGGCGCTAGAGAGCGCGTCACGTGCTCTGTCTGTCGGTCGGGAGGTATAAAGGAGGGGTGACCCCCACTTGTTACCCCCCGATTGTGACATACTGGTAATCAGCGCGGGGGATTTCTGAGTGACCCCCCCCGGTGGTTCGTGACAGCTACCATGTCAACCACCGGATCCACGTGATCACGTCACGTGACTTCCGGTATCGGCCTGTAAGTAAAGTTTTAGCGCAATCGTGGTTATAATGGTGCTGTCACTTATTGACAGCACCATTTAAGGGGTTAACAGGCACAGGCAGATAGTGATTCTGCTCATGCCTGCAGGCATACATGTCAGCTGTATAAATCAGCTGAGATGTATGCCAATCTCCCCAGGACACATTAACACTATGACCGCTAGAATGTAATTCTATCGCCTGCAGTCGTTAAGGCGTTAATTTCCTATTAGCAGGTTGCTGCCTGCCCAAAAAATTGTAGTCTTGTTAGCCAAATAGAGGCATTTTAGGTAGGGAGCCAGCATAAAGATTTATACTTTGACACTGGCTGCAGTGCTCATATAAAACTGTTTTTTTAAGCTCCCCAATGTCCCAATTTTTACATTTATTTCTTTAGCAGTAATGCATATCCAATTTACAATATTCAATATTTGTATACCTTAGCCTATCAGAATGCAGCTGTTTATATGTTAGAGTATGTTGTATGTTGAGTATGCAGTGGTCCACAGTTGTCTGTTAGGAAGTGCCATCAGTTTTTTTCACTCTTGCGTTCAAATAGTTGCAAAAATTAAAAAAGACATAGAAATGGAACATTTTTTACTTTGTGCCAAACTCATGACCCATGTGCACTATATCGATGAATTTGGCGCAATAAGACAAAAATTAAAAGGTGTCGTCAAGCACAACAAGAGTGTTCTTTTTATTTTACCGTTGGAGTGGTGCTTGATATCTAAGTCCCCTACCCCTACTTTTAAAATCTCCGTCTCTCATCTTCATCTGTTATTAGCTCCGCTCCTGTCGGTCTCAATGTAAGTCTATGAGACCCTCATTCTGGCCTCGTTCTTGCTCTTATAGACTTGCACTGATAGTTTGTGACGTACCTTCTCACTTACGGCCTGTCAGAAGTAGCGGTCACAAGATGGTGATAGATGGTGAAGACACCAAAAGGTAAGTAGTAGGGGCAGAAAGCTTATGTTAAAAGCAGCACTCCAGTGATGAAAAAGAAAGTGGTTCTTTAAAAGCAAAATGCAAATGATAAATGTGCACAAAGTTCATATTAAAAACTGTATTTTTTTATCATAGAATTTTTAAATAAAGTATTATTATTCCTAAAATTTGTGAATTACAACAGAATACAGTTTTCATGCTCTAAAATGTAAAACTGTCTAGAGCAGACTAAGCAATGATATTAAAAAAATAAACAAATAGGGGTCAGTAATGCCTGGCAATTAGTGATGGGCAAACCCCCTGATGTTCGCGTTCGGGAAATTAGCAACAACTTTTTGTAAAGTTCAAGTTCAGGTTCTGAGATAACGCAAACTTGTGTCCGAACCCCAAACTTGGACTTTACAGTTATTGGATGTAATGGAGGGGTCTGTAAAATAAAGAATATTGTAAATAATAAAAATTGTCATTATATTTACCGCTCCTGCAACGCGTCCTAGAGACCCGCTCAGCCGCTGTCTGCAAGCTGCTTCTACTTCTGGGTCTGATCATTAATTTCCAGGGGTATTCACTGCACTGCTCTTCTCTCGGCAGTCTTCAGCTGTTTTCGCCCGTGTTCGCGGTGATGTCAGGGTTCACTCGAGTCCATGGCTTAGCCATATATTGAACTTTAACTGTCACTGTCAGCCTGCTTCTCGCTCTGTATAGACGTTTGTCTGTACAGAGTGATGAAGCAGAGCTGACATTGCTCTACCTGTGGACTACGTCGGACAAAGGATTTTTTTTATAATAAAGATGGAGTCTCTAAATGTTTTTTGGTTGATCTCTAATAAAAAAAAAATGTCTATGTGTTGTGCTTTTCTTTTTACTGTTTACTAGAAATTCATGGTGGCCATGTCTAATTTGCCGTGACACCATGAATTTTGGGCTTAGTACCAGCTGATAATACAAAGCTGATATTAACCCCTTTCTTACCCAGCATGCCACCACCATCAGGACCACTGGACGAGCCGAGTAAAGCGCCTGGAAATATGGCTCTCAGAAACAATGTGCCATTTCAAGGGGCCGCTGCGGGCTGCAGAGAATCCCAACCCCCAGCTGCCTGGATTTTCCTGACTAGCAAATTTTCATTTTAGGTATTTTTTTAAATAATTAAAAAAAATGAATGGGATTCCCTGTAGTTTGATTGCCATCCAAGGTAAAGCCAGGCAGATGGGGGTGGCAGCCCATAGCCGTCCGCTTTATCTGCACTGAGGATCAAAAATACTGAACGATACGTCATTTTTTTTAAATTATTTATTTAATTTTACACTACTATATGTGTATGTGTGAGGGACCCAACAGCCAACCTCAGATGCTGTCATGCAGAATGAGCGTCTTTGATTGGCTGTTGGAGTAACCTGGAATCTGCCCATATATTCTAGATGCTAGAATGTATGAGCTGGTTTCCTGTTACTCCAGCATCCAATCATAGACGCCCGCTCTGTAACAGCATCTGTGACTGTCTGTTATTTTAACAGTAAAATAAAACAACAACACAGAGGAAAAAATATTTTATTAGAAATAAAACAGAAGACATTTAGGACTCCATCTTTATTACCCATAAAACCCTCTGATGTAGTCCAAAGGTGGTCGAGCATCTTCACCTCTGCTATATCTGTGCGAAGAGACAAACACAGATCTGCTCCCACAGACTCAGCTGAGAGTTGTCAGAAACTTCACGCGAGTGCACAGCTGAGGCTTGCGTATGACTCCTGTGAGTCTTGCATTGGTATCACCCAGCATGGCGCACACTCTCCTGACAGAAGGGCCTCACCAGCAGTACAGTGAACACCGCCGTAAGTTAATGATCAGACCCGGAAGCAGAAGTGATCGGGAGACAGAGTCTGTAAGACGCGTTGCGGGACCGGTAAGTATAATCATAATGTTTTTTACTAATGTGCTTTTTTTTTACAGCCTCTGGACACAAACTGGACCCAAACTGTAACACGGGATTATCAGGAAAACTCGTGTTCGAGACCGTGTGAACGAATACTATGTGCTTGGTACGGACCCCGAACTTTACAGTTCGGGTTCGCCCATCACTACTGGCAATGTTTTCAGAGGTTTTCTTTGGTCAAGAATAATGCCTCAGTTTACATGACCTCAGCAAATCTATACAATTCCAGCTTTTGATACAGAACACGCTAAATATGAAGTGTAAAAGGAGAGACCTGTGCTATTACTTCTGTAGATAATGTTTTTCAACCCCAATTTGTGATCTACGTAGAGAAAAGGAAATTTGTTAAGAGCACCTTGCTGCAGATTTTAATGTTGCATCTACTTTCAGATATAAATTGTGGAAATACCTACCAGCATAAAACTAGAAAAATAGAAGAACATACTGGTTTAGATTATAGTGAAGAAAATGCATCAATTATAGGACGCTCAAAAGTTTTCTAAAATGATAGATAATGGGGAAAAGATACTGCATATTTTTAAAAGCTTTCTACTCTGTAATCTTCCATCTCTCAGAGGAAGTTACTTGTATAACACCAAGCATAGCTCTGAATGCTGCAATTTCTGTATTATGTAAAACACAGGCGATTTTAAAATCTATGATTATCTCATATGCAGGCAATTAGCTATTGTTCACTGTATAGAATGATAGCATTGTACAGTGACCATATACTAGCAATCTGATCTCACCTCCCTATCCATTGATACTGCTGTTAATGTCCTGAATAAATACAGGACATCAAGTTTCCAAAATGCCTGATTGTGGAGGTGGGACACCCAGCAACCCCCACCAGTCACCTCTTCCCGGTGTCACCGCCAACCATAACTACTTAATTGCAGAGTTGCACTGCTCCATAGATGAAAAAATAGTTGGTGCGGCCAGGTACTTCCCTTTCTGTGTCAATATTGATTCAAATAGGGGCAGATATCTAGTACCCAGCTATGGCCACTATACAGTTATTAAAGCTGTGCTGTGCAGCTCCTCAACTAAGTAATTCTGGCTGGCGGAGGTTCCGGTTGTTCCACCCCCAAAGACGAGTCCCAAAAAACCCTGTTTTGGGAACTACATGCATAATGGCATTTATATGACAGTGCTTCCACCTTAAAGGGTAACTGTACTTTCTCGCAGCATTTTAGAATAAATTGTTTAGAATACATTCTCTGTCTGTAAATAAGCAATAGCACTATTTAATGTCATTATATGACTTGCATCCTGCATTATAATGTACTTTTGCGCTTTGCAGGCTCTTTCTCTATTTTGAAATCCACTGGGATCTGTTGGGAGGAGACTAGCTACTGTGATGAGTCCCACACATGGCACAACCCCCAGAAAGAGGGTCCTGCTCTTTACTCATGTTTTTGCACATAGAGACAAGCGTCACAAGCATGGAGGGAATTGTACAGCAATGCAAGCTGTCGGGATGTGTATCAGGCCTGACATGAGATAAAGACTTATCAGAAAGTTTTCTGTGATCTTCCTATTTTTCCCTCTGCCTGTTTCCTTTCCCTGCTCCTCATCTCTCCTCCTCTTCCCCTTTGTCACATCACACTACAGTGAGCCTGTAGTCCATGTTGTCTGAACCAGATTGATTTTACCTGTTTTCTCAGAGTGGCATTAGGGAGAGGAATAAGTGGCTAAAAATGGAGGAGGAAAATGGTTTCTCCAATAAGAAAATATTCTAAAGTTATTCTTATATTTTTAACCTGTAATATTGATTTCAGCAAAGTTGGTTGAAAATACAGTTCCGTATTTGTATCTTATTGGCTATTAATAGCATGTATGGTCTGATTGTTTTTACATTAATAAATTACATATATAGGTTGAGCAATTCATACAGTGGATTTTGGATATAATAATATAGCCATTCAACTACCAAAATCATTTTTGTTTCAATTAACATTATTATTTTGAACCCATATCCAATTGTAAGGTTATGGCAGAAGAAGAAACATATGATTTTTATTACAATGCACAATCAAATAGTGAATATAAGATGATACTGTGAACTGTATACAATTTCTTTACATGATGTCTTACATTATATTTCATGGTATTATGATGCTCTTCAAAATTAAGATTATGTCCCTTGTATAAAGGAAGTGAAACAATAGTGTTGCGGACGGGGTCCAGACCGCTGCAGTGGACTGCTCGGATCCGGGTTCGTTACTGTGGCTCGAGTGGTAGCCGGACCCGGGCTCGTGCGGCTGTCCGTCCTCACAACCGTAGAAAGGGGGTATTTACAGGGGAATAGTTTGTCAGTGACGCCACCCATGGGTTGCGGTGAAAGTTTGTAGCACCACTTCTGCCTGGATATGGGACGCCCGGGGCTGATGGAGTGGGGCAGCAGGATGGTATCCCCTCCGTAGGTAAGGGAAGTGTTCCTCCGGGGCTCAAGTGTGCGGGAAGTATACTGCGGAGAGTGTCATGCAGGGCTGGACCGAGCAAGAATGGTGTACTCACAGTTCCAAAGGATTTCACACAGAGTCCAGTGGTAAACCAAATTGCCAGTGACCGGTAACCTCCGGCGGGTGTATTCGGGTCCCACACCCTGGTACAGCAAACAGGGGTCCCTTCCTCTTTGTTACGGTTGCTGTGGCACTGGAGACTATGTTCGGATTTCTTGCTACTGCACATGTGCAAGCACTGGAGACTATGTTCGGATTTCTTGCTACTGTACATGTGCAAGCGCTGGAGACTAAAGGCTACTTTACACACTGCGATATCGGTCCCGATATCGCTAGTGTGGGTACCCGCCCCCATCTGTTGCGCGACACGGGCAAATCGCTGCCCGTGCCGCACAACATCGCCCAGAGCCGTCACACATACTTACCTGCCCGGCGACGTCGCTGTGACCGGCAAACCGCCTCCTTTCTAAGGGGGCGGTCCGTGCGGCGTCACAGCGACGTCACTGAAGCGTCACTGAACCGCCGCCCAATAGCAGCGGAGGGGCGGAGATGAGCAGGACATAACATCCCGCCCACCTCCTTCCTTCTGCATAGCAGCCGGGAGGCAGGTAAGGGGAGCGTCCTCGTTCCTGCGGCGTCACACGGAGCGATGTGTGCTGCCGCAGGAACGAGGAACAATTTCGTTACTGCTGCAGTAACGATTTTTAAGAATGGACCCCCATGTCGCCGATTAGCGATTTTGCACGTTTTTGCAATGATGCAAAATCGCTTATCGGTGTCACACGCAATGGCATCGCTAATGCGGCCGGATGTGCGTCACAAATTCTGTGACCCCAACGACTCCACATTAGCGATGTTGCAGCGTGTAAAGCCCCCTTAAGTCCTATCTTGGAGCCATTGCACATGTGCGGGTGACATCATTGCTGACACGAGGTCACATGTCTCTGACACCTTCTAAGCTGATTGGCCGCTGGTCATGTGCTTGTGACACGTGGTCACATGTCTCTGACACCTTCTATGCCGATTGGTCGCTGGTCATGTGCTTGTGATGCTTTGTTCGGTGATAGGCCAGCGTGACGTCATTGCTGTCGTTCTGGCAGCGGATTGGCTCTGGTGTCCTCCATCTTGGATGAGGCACAGAGTCTATATAAGACCCTGACGCACGCCGACAGGCGCTCAGTCCTCTTGGTTCATGCATGAGAGTAGACGCTCTGTGCACGTCCCTCTAGGCATCTCTCTGTCTATGCTAGGTGAGAGCTACCGGCAGGGTAGCGTTCTTATACCTTACAGCTTCGGCTGCGGTCCGTATCCTTACATCTTAGTGGAGCGGACATAGGCAGGTGCCTGAGGCACATGGTCCGGCTGGGCCTTGTGATTCTACTCGTAGGTGGACATGGCCGCTAGGGTAACGTTCCTTATACTGCGTCTGGCAGTTGTTCGTTTGCTCGCACACTAGGGGAGCGAACATAGGTAGGAGCTTTGTGCGGCTTATGCTGCTGTCCGTCTCTTTTGCACCACTAGTGGAGCGGACCTAGGCAGGTGCCATATCTAGTGGTTGGTGTCCTCGCACACTAGTGGAGCAAACGCAGGTAGGAGCTTTGTGCAGCTTACGCTGCTGTCCGTCTCCTGGCACCGCTAGAGGAACGGACCTAGGTAGGTGCCATTTCACACTCACTGCTTTTGTCTCTGTGACCATTAACAGAGACCATACCACACACCCTCCAAGCAAGGGAGGAATTGCTTTATTTCCTAATTATATTCCTCTGCGAGTTTAACAGAGGTATTGCACTCTACACTTGTGCTATTACTATTTACAGTGGCACACTTATATACCCCTTATTCTCTGCCATAGTCTGCAGCAGAGTCTTTGCACGGTGGACCCTGACTGTCTGATATTCCTTTCGGTTTTATTATCAGACAGCCCCCCGTAACACTCTTGCACTCAGTGTTTGTGTCTTCAACAGGACAACTCCGCTTGAAACGCGGAAGTCCACTCCTGGTAACTTTGTATGTTGGAAGCTGTGGCCCGTGAAATCTGACCCGTGGGATCTCTGTGAGTCCTGGCGGACACCCTATCCCCCGCATTGGGCTTCCGTTTCGCTCTCTGGGCTTGCTGGTGGGACAAGACGTGGAATCTTGTCCCCGGATGGCTAATTGACAAGGGACTTGAAACCTTCCTCGCCCTAGGGTCCAGGCACCCCGACTGTGCACGACCTCCGGACCGGATTCCCGCTGTCAGCACCGGCGGGCTACAACCCTGCCCCGGTCCACTTAAGGTCTCCCGCGACCGGATCTCCGTCGCCTGTGGGCCTATCTGCCATCTGCCACCTAGTCAGTAGTCCGGTAGTCCAGGGGCCCCAACCCCTGACTCTGCTGTCACTCCACACTCCTCTCTCCTCAACTATTAGTACTCAATCCCTGCTTCAACTCACTTGTTCCCTCCCAGGACACTTGAGGACCCCTAGGTGGGCGCTCCTATAGGCCTTGTCCCACCCACTGTTGTGTCCCTATTGTTATGGGGGGGTGACTAGGCTTTGCTGGCTGATGTTATGTACCTGGGTGTGGGTTTGTGTTGGTATGCCAAGGAGGATGGAGTCCTGCACCTGAAAGATTTGTGCAGTCTCTGTGACAACCTGGTTTTGCCAGGGCGTCACAATAGTGTCGCTGCAGAACACTGTTGGTTAACAGTTAGCCACTCCTGTAGATGGGAGGCGTTTTAGGAAGTAAGAGGGACACATTTTCTGTAGAGTGGAAGTCTTAGAATAGTTATGAGAGAAGAGCATGGGTTTTATAATTGGGGTGTTTATATAATAGGTAAATTGCTGTCGCAACAAGACCTGAAAGTAACTGAACTGGAAAAGAAGTGGTAGATATATTAAGACACATGCAAAAGATCCTTGTTACTGAGGATTGAGCCTGACAGTAAGAAGCTAGCTGTAGTTAGTATGGCTTGCATCCACAAATCGAGCTGTGGGTTGTGAGCCTAAGGCACCTAGAAGGAATGGGGCTGAAGAGGCAATAGGTAAGCCAGTCCTTGAAGCATAGTAACAAGACTGACCTGTCCAAATTGGAGGATTGGTACTATTGCAGAAGTGAGCTACAGAAAAACAGAAATAAAATAACATAAAGATGGAACGTTCAAGTTGTTGTGATTGACTAGTACTTTACAAACCCTATGCCACCATTTATAACTATTATGTCTGTGACTACATGCAAAATAGAACAAAATTACGAATACAAAGCTTTGTACCTGCTGCTTACTGTATATGGATTAAACCTGTTTTTACTGTAAAGAATATTCTCTTTCAATAAGGTGGATTAAGATATTCTTTTTATGGCTAAAATCTGGGGTTCTTACGTCATTATATAGTTTGTGACCTGAATGAGGGACACCAGAGTCAACCTCAAACACAAACACGCAAAGGAACCTATTTCACTGGTGCCTGGGGTAGCAGCACCCTAAAGGCCCCGTCACACGCTACGATATATCTAACGATATGTCGTCGGGGTCACGGAATTTGTGACGCACATCCGGCATCGTTAGAGATGTCGCAGTGTGTGACACCACCGAATGACTGTCAACGAGCAAAAATACTCACCTTATCGTTGCTCGTTGACACGTCGTTCATTTTCATAATGTCGTTCCTCCTTCTGCGCGCCGGTTGTTCGTCATTCCTGAGGCAGCACACATCGCTATGTGTGACACCCCGGGAATGACGAACACAGCTTACCTGCGTCCCGCCGGCAATGCGGAAGGAAGGAGGTGGGCGGGATGTTACGTCCCAGTCATCTCCGCCCCTCCGCATCTTTTGGGTGGCCGCTGTGTGACGTCGCTGTGACGCCGAACGTCCAACTCCCATCAGGAAGAGGATGTTCGCCGCCCACAGTGACGTCGTTAGGGTTGTAAGTACGTGTGAAGGGGGTTAACGGCATTGTGCGCCACAGGCAACGAATTGCTCGTGATGCACAAACAACGGCAGCGGGTGCAATCGCTCATGCGATCGCACGATATATCGTCGCTTGTAACGGGGCCTTTACACTATAAATTGGTGTAGTCAACAGCATAGAGTCTTGTATTATGTGAATGTGACCTGTGTCACAGTAGAATTAGTGCTTGGTAAGATGATGATGTGTGATGCAGTTAGAAAGAAAAAGCTAACCTATCATGAGTGGACACAGCATAAAATAGTGCAGAGAGTGGCACAGCCCACTAAATTGATAGACAACAAAGTAAAATGCTGTACTGAAGAAAAATCCCAACACGTCATGGCATGATGGACAGACCACTTATGATGCTGGCCACCCAGTCTATTGTGGGAGATGCATGCAAATAGGAGGTGTAAATTGAGCAAAGTCCTGTCTACATGGAGGTGGGGAAAACAAACCAGAAGTGCAACTCTGGATAATAGTGAATCCGTGCCCAGTCAGACAACTTTTGGATGGTGTGCACCAAAGGGGGGTGCAATTAAAGACAAAGACCTGCCCATAGGAAGGTAGAGAGAAAATGAGTAAACAAATCAGTGCAACTAAAGGATATCCTCAGAAGGGAGGAGCCAAACTGCAAAAACATTGTGTGAAGAAGCACATTAACATTAGTGACAAGTGATCCCATGGATAGTTGGGTTCGCATAACGAGCACGTACTAAAAAAAAAATCAACTTCAGCAGCAAAACTTGACCCCGGACTCAGAACCCTATATAAGTCTAAGGGACCTGAACTTACCTCAGGTGAACTCATTGAACTCAAGGAGACTTTATCTCACAAACTACACCTCTCAATGAATTCATGTAAGGTAGCAGTAAGTCAGAGAATTTTATACCATTTGGCGGGGGGAAAAAATGATACAATTTTTGCCACAAAAGTTTTGTTTTAGCCCCGTATTTTACATTTTTACACAGTGGCATAGGTAAAAATGACACTAAAATTTGTCACACGTCTAGTGAATATACCAATAGTCTGTATTTGGCAGTAGAGTACTGTTTAGCCATATGGCGAGTTTCAGGACAGAAAGAGTACTATTTGATTCTTGGAGTAAACATTTTCATACAATAGTTTGCAGACTCCATACACAGAACCCCTAAGTGCTAGAAATGCAGAATCCCCACTCTCATTATCACAGGTGACAAACAGTCCTGCAGTGCCCTGCAATAGAAGGTCTCAACATTTGGCTGCACAAAATGCTCCCTGACTTTCTATTATTCCAGTTGTTAATATTCAGTGTACCAGGTATCCTGTCTGCTGGGTTGTCATCCTTTTACTTTTAGAACCCTGGGGAGCGCCTCTTCCCTTCAGCTGCTGATCATCTGTATTTCCCCTTGGGTTTAAATACTCTAATTTTCCCTGGACTTGTGCTGGTAATATTCAGTTCCTTCACAAACTCTGGATACAAGCAAATGGCTTGCAAATGGCTAAAATCTGTAGAATGATTGCTGCTATCTGCTAAACTTCTGCCCGAGGCACCTGGAGATAAGTTGTTCATGCGCTTTCCCCATGTGATTGCTCCCTGTGTCTTCTTTAGTGTTTTGTGGGGTTGACAAGGGCTCATCCCTCCCATTCCCTATCTAAGACCCAGCTCTAGGGTCATCCTAGGGTCAGGTACCTGGCTCGGCACATAGTTGTGGACCCTATCCATGGTGGTGAGGGACCCCAAAGGCCAGCAGTAGGTTTGGTCAAGAGTCATCTCCCCCTTCCCTAGACCCAGGATTTCCCTTCCTTTTTGACATTCACTTGGTACTCCTCCATACCTAGCGTGACATTCATTACCACATTCAGAAATTACACCCCTCTAAGAACTCATCTTCAGGTGTAGTGATTATATTGACTTCATGGGTGTTTTCCAGATACAAGCAGCAATGGTTGTTGCTGAGTGAAAATTGAAAATCTGCCTTTGTAGTGCCCAGTACATTGCAGTGGTCAGTACGTTGTTGTGCACAGTACATTGCAGTGACCAAATATTGTGCCCAGCTTATGTTTTTTTGAGTCAAGTATCTGATTAGGCAGGCTTTCTTACTACAGAAATTCCAAACGAGTAGACACTACTTATGGTTTAGGCATACTGTGGATCTCAGAAGTGAGGGGGCATTTAGATTTGGAAGCACAGATTTTGCTAGATTTTTTTTGGGGGGGGGAAGACATAGCATTTTTCCAGAGCTTTTGTGCTACCAGTAACATGAAAGTCCGCTATATTTCCATTAACAGATGAAGGATCAGAGTGGGGACTTGTTTTTTTGTGGATTGAGTTAAAGGTGTTATTGGGCACATGTTAAATAAAATTTTGGATCACATTTAGCCCGAGTTCTAGGCTTAGCAGTTACATTGAGGTTTTCATCTAAATCTCCAAACGAAGGGATTCAGAAGACAGCTTTGAGAGATCCATTCAGTATAATGAGGCAGCAGAGATACTCTGGCCTCCATCTGTCTTCTGTTCAGCATTGTCCTTTTAAGAAGTGCGCAAAAATGTGGTCAACTGCTGTTTTATGCACCACTGAAGATGAAGAAGTCGGGTTAAATGCCGCGCTACACCACAGGATCCGATTATTGATGAAAATCCTGTGGTGTAGCGCGCATTTAACCCGACTTCTTCTTCCTTGGATACTTATGTGCACATCTCGGGGGTGCGGCTGATCACCACCATTACAACTGCATCAAGGGGTTGTGACTTTCACAACCCTGTAAGGTGAGTGTACTCCCTTGGAAATTATTGATCTCCCAACCGGGTAAGACCTTATTTGCGCTTCTTCTTTCCATAGTTTTTGCATGCACCACTGAAGAGACAGACACTGCCGGAACATAACACAAACTGAGTCCAAGGTGACTCCATCTGCCTCATTATAGGGAATCTTCCTTCAGGGGTTCCATCTGACTGATATATTTCAGAGATTTACACAGAAACCCAATGTAAGCACTCAGCATGAAGTGCAAGATAAGTGTCAACCGAGCCTTACTGCTTTTTGGGAGGAAAAATGGATAACTCATCAGCAGTTAAAGAATTGTTTTCATTTATTTTTTACCATTCACCATGTGGTATAAGTGATTAGGTGGCTTTATTATACAGCAAGACAAGATTTATATCGTTTTTCATGTTTGGCCACTATAAAACACTGAAAAATGCTTTTTTTTTTTTACTAAAAAACTTTTTGTATTGCCATGTTTTGAGAGCTATAATTATTCTGCATTTCTGCCTCCAGATTTTTGCTTGCTGAGGTGACGTTTTTATTGGTACCATTTTCGGACACATAAAGTTATTTGATCGCTTTCCCTTCTGGTTTTTGAGAGACAAAATGAACATAAAACAGCAATTTAGGAATTTTTTGGAAAGGTTTCTTTAAATCCATTCACTGTGTGAGAAAGTGAATAAGACAGCTTAAATCTTCGGGTCAGTGCGATCACAGCAATGTTACATTTATTTTTACTTTTTCATGTTTTGCTTCTTTTACCCAAAAAACAATTTTAACGAACAAATGAGACTTATTTTTTGTGAGACAAGGTGACGTTTTCAGTGATACTATTTTACTTGCATACTACTTTTTTACATTTTTTACGAAACATTGATATGAAAAAGCATTGTTTTTTTGCAGCTTTTCATTTCTGCCATCTTCCCCGAAGGGGTCAATTAGTGTGAGAGTTTTATAGAATGGATCGGTCTGGATGCATCAATACCAAATACCTGTACTTTTTTTGTTTTTTTTTTCTTCTTACACACACACACATATATATATATATATATATATATATATATATATATATATATATATATATATATATATATAGTATATATAAAGGTATAATATTGCCTTACATTTTTATTTTTTTGTTGTTCACTCTGTGATTTTTTTTATATTTGTACCACTTTTTTAAACTTTTGCCCCTAGTCCCAGAATGGGGCATCAATTCTGTCTGCTGATCTAATGCTCTGGAATGCTTTTACATTGCATGGCATTAGATGAGTGACTAGCACATAGGAAGAAGGTGTGTCAGGTCTTGTTCAAGGAAGAATCTCACAGGCCTTGAAACTTGGGTGACCCCATGGCCATTATTCAGTCTGGGGTCACCATGGAGACCTTTGCGACAATCGCACTGTACCGATCAGAGCAGTGAGGGAGCCCTTTTCCTCTACAAGCCGATCGATGCCGCTGTCGCTATTGACTGGTGCATCAGAGGGTTTAAGCCCCTGCAAACTTTTCTAGCACCAATTGTGGGTGTTTCAGCAGGGTGTCAGCTATGATAGATAGGTGACACCCACTGATGATTTCCCCAGCGCCGCACGTGTTTGAGTTTGAGGGAATGCACCTTCTGCAGTGCCATACATGTACAACAGAAGTCGTTTAAGGGTTAACAATTCTATAATCTGCTATATTTTGAGCTGCACGTTAAGGGAAAATTCTAGGGTCTGCAAATTCCATTCTTTCTCTAAGGCCCCCTTCACACGTCCGTGAAAAACACGCACGTGTGTTACGGGCCGTTTTTCGGGTCCGTGTCCCGTTTTTATGGTCCGTGTGGCACCTGTGTGAATTGCGTATGCTAGCCGTGTTTGTGTGCAGAACGTCCGTGTGTGCGTGTGGAATTAACGTGTATGTGTACGTGGAATGTCCGTGTGGAATGTCCGTGTGTGTGATGCACAGTGTCGTTTATAAATGTAGGCTGACAGCAGACAGAGTTGCGCGATGAGAATGAACTCGGGTGAACTTCACCCGACTTCATCCTCATACCGCGGCTCTGTCTGTGTCTAGTACTGATTAGCGGTCACCTGTGAAGGATTCACCGGTGACCGCTAATCCCCCGAGTGACTGAAGTGTCCCCCCATCTCTCATACTCACCGATCCCCGATCACCGGCGCGGCCCTGCACGGCATTCACACTGCTGCGGCGGCTTTTACTATTTTGAAAAAGCCGGCCGCTCATTAAACAATCTCCTATTCCCTGCTTTCCCCGCCCACCGGCGGCTGTGATTGGTTACAGTGAGACACGCCCACCACGCTGAGTGACAGCTGTCACACTGCACCCAATCACAGCAGCCGGTGGGCGTGTCTATACTGTGCATTAAAATAAATAAATAAATAATTAAAAAAACCGGCGTGCGGTCCCCCCCATTTTAATACCAGCCAGATAAAGCCATACGGCTGAAGGCTGGTATTCTCAGGATGGGGAGCCCCACGTTATGGGGAGCCCCCCACCCTAACAATATCAGTCAGCAGCCGCCCAGAATTGCCGCATACATTAGATGCGACAGTTCTGGGGCTGTACCCGGCTCTTCCCGATTTACCCTGGTGCGTTGGCAAATCGGGGTAATAAGGAGTTATTGGCAGCCCATAGCTGCCAATAAGTCCTAGATTAATCATGTCAGGCGTCTATGAGACACCCTCCATGATTAATCTGTAAGTGACAGTAAAAAAACACACACACCCGAAAAAATCCTTTATTAGAAATAAAAAACACACACAAATTCCCTCATTACCAATTTATTAACCCCGACAAACCCTCCATGTCCGGCGTACTCCAGGATGGTCCAGCGTCGCATCCAGCGCTGCTGCATGGAGGTGACAGGAGCTGCAGAAGACACCGCCGCTCCGGTCACCTCCACGCAGGTAATGAGGTGAGTAGCGCGATCAGCTGCTGTCAGTCAGGTAACTCGCAGCCACCGCTGGATCCAGCGGTGGCCGCGGGTAACCTCAGTGACAGCAGCTGATCGCGCTACTCACCTCATTACCTGCGTGGAGGTGACCGGAGCGGCGGTGTCTTCTGCAGCTCCTGTCACCTCCATGCAGCAGCGCTGGATGCGACGCTGGACCATCCTGGAGTACGCCGGACATGGAGGGTTTGTCGAGGTTAATAAATTGGTAATGAGGGAATTTGTGTGTGTTTTTTATTTCTAATAAAGGATTTTTTCGGGTGTGTGTGTTTTTTTACTGTCACTTACAGATTAATCATGGAGGGTGTCTCATAGACGCCTGACATGATTAATCTAGGACTTATTGGAAGCTATGGGCTGCCAATAACTCCTTATTACCCCGATTTGCCAACGCACCAGGGTAAATCGGGAAGAGCCGGGTACAGCCCCAGAACTGTCGCATCTAATGTATGCGGCAATTCTGGGCGGCTGCTGACTGATATTGTTAGGGTGGGGGGCTCCCCATAACGTGGGGCTCCCCATCCTGAGAATACCAGCCTTCAGCCGTATGGCTTTATCTGGCTGGTATTAAAATGGGGGGGGACCGCACGCCGGTTTTTTTAATTATTTATTTATTTATTTTAATGCACAGTATAGACACGCCCACCGGCTGCTGTGATTGGGTGCAGTGTGACAGCTGTCACTCAGCGTGGTGGGCGTGTCTCACTGCAACCAATCACAGCCGCCGGTGGGCGGGGAAAGCAGGGAATAGGAGATTGTTTAATGAGCGGCCGGCTTTTTCAAAATAGTAAAAGCCGTCGCAGCAGTGTGAATGCCGTGCAGCGCTGCGCCGGAGATCGGGGAACGGTAAGTATGAGAGAGGGGGGGAAACTGACCGACAGACTGTGAGAGAGGGACAGACAGACAGAGAGACCGACAGAGAGACAGAGAGACTGACCGACGGACTCAGGGAGATTGACCGACATACACAGAAATAGAAAGAATAGCCGACATCACTAGAAATAAAAACACCAAACGGACACGGACTATAGGTAGATGCATACGTGTTTACTAACGTGTGTGCACATACCCATAGACTTTCATTGTGTCCACGTGTGCGTGCTCCGTGCAGATAACGGACATGCATCCATGCAAAACGCAAACACATACGGATCACGGACACGCACACACGGACATAATGAAATAACGCACGTGTGACCACAATCATAGATTAACATTGGTGCACGTTTGGCCGTGTCTCCGGTATATACGGAAACGGACCAAACACGCACGTGTTTCACAGACGTGTGAAGGGGGCCTAAGGCGTATTTATTAGACATATGTATATAAGTTGCCTGGTCATCTTATTTTTCTTTGTGGCTTAGTGTCCTGTACTTTTCAATGCTTCTTCTCTTGGCATAAGAGAAATTTCTGTCTACAGTTCTTATTGAGCTTACACTGGGCCACAGCATAAAACATAGGGTTGGGATAGAGCAGTACCTTGAGCCACTGACAAGACAAGACGTGTGTTTTAGATTATATTCTACAATACAGTTACTATACAATTTAGTAATTTAGACTATTATGTTCATTTTTATGAGCAAGGACTCAATTTAAGAAAGAATTCACAAATGCTACTCACCGAATAACAAGCAGTTCTACCCATACTCTCACAAATGCAGGTAATGGTCCAAAAGCTTCTAGAATATATGTGTAGTGGCCCCCAGATTTCCTTATGCATGTTCCAAGTTCTGCATAGCAAAGAGCACCTAGGAACAAAATCAAAGCTTAGTATTTTATCATATTCAGAGTAAAATATGATACAACATCTGCATCTACAGTATGTTACAATCTGAATAGTTATGAACAGTACAAACTAAAGTATTAAAAACAAATTGCCCGGTTCATTAAGACCGATGTTATTCATGTTGTATCTTGATAAGGGGGCATGCTGGAGTTAGACACTCCTAATTCATGAAGAGTTGCACGCCAAGCCATGAATCCAGAGCGTCTGATGAGTGGCGTACCCCTTCGTCTTCTACATAAGAAATCTAACTAATGATACTGGCATCAGATTTCTGAAGTATGGAACACCTCTTAGTGCATTATGAATTTGTCGAGCTATGGAAAGTATGTCCCACCGCACCCCCATCCCACCCACAGAGCTGGGAGAAGTCACCAGCCTAAATTTTGTGACCTTTTTAAAGCTTTTATGCCAGAATTTTTGAGTTAAAGCTTTGATGAATCGGGCCAAAAGTATCCAATTAAAATTATAGCCTCATTCAGATGCCTGTTTCTTATGTACATGTTCTGTAATTTTCACAGATAGAACACGTAACCATTATACTCTAAATGAAAGAAATGAAGGAACTTTGGATACACTCCTACCATTTTACGTCCACAGCTCCTATGCAGACCTATGTATTTTAGTGTAGTTTACAAACAAACTATGTAGTTGATCTAGTAGATAACCTACCATTTGCATGTCACTGAGAATTAGGGAGGAAAGGAAAGGTTTATAAACAATTAAATAAGGTAATTAGTTCAGAATAACATGGAAATGATATATGATTCATTAATGCAAGAAAAATTGATTGTCTTGCAAAGGAAGTACTGGAAAAACAAGACAACCCTATGTCCTAATTTAAAAAATGTCCACACCACGAGTCTGATGCACCAGAGCTTGCACAATATCAACCACATAATTCATAATTACCAGTAGGATGATGACAACATTACTAAACATGATTTTCAGACTAAATGATGCAAATGGAAACACGTCAGTGGTACAAATGATTTCCGGATGGTTTCACAACCACAGTAGGGTCATATTTCAAGAACTTGTGGTCATTTTAGAAATACTTAGAGGTGACCACTACAGAATCAGCTACATAAGCAAATGAACTTTTAAAACAGGGGTGATTGTGTATCATTGATGATTATTTAATTTTCATCTACATTACAACTGTACAGTTTGCTGTGCATTTCTGTATGAAGATCTTCAATAGAGGGGTTTTTTTTTTGCTCATATAGATGTGGATGTAAAAGGGTGCTTCACTTTTTTTTTACACTTTTTTTTCTTCATTAATTATAATTATCCTTACTACACTTTTTTCTTCATTAATTATACTTAATGTATAGAGATGAGAAAACCTGAACTGTAAAGGTCGAGAGTTCTTACCAAACACGGACTTTTAAAACACTCAGTATGCTTTACATATGCTAACCACTCAAGTGATCATCAGGGTGCTTAGGTACGCTCGGTGCTAGGCCTAGTGCAAGCTGCTTGCACACTCTGAATGGCACTCACAAGGGGTAAAAACAAAGTTTTCGGTTGTAGTGTGTCTAAAGTGTATACCCCTACCTTCCTCCGCCCGAAAAAGCTCTGTCTATGGCTGGCTTTATGTGAGCAGAGAGCTGAACTGCCCAATCAGCGACTACCAATGAGATTCAGGTCAGGTTCGGGTCCACAACTGAACTTTATCTGAAGTCCAGCTGAACCCTGCAAACCCGAAGGTCCACGGGTCCGCTCTCAAAAATTATAGCACTCTTCAATTTATTGTTTTTGCTTTGTACAGAAAACATTAAAGGGGTTTCCATTTCTTTTATATCGATGGCCTATTCTTAGGGTACCTTCACACTTAGCGATGCAGCAGCGATCCGACCAGCGATCTGACCTGGTCAGGATCGCTGCTGCATCGCTACATGGTCGCTGGTGAGCTGTCAAACAGGCAGATCTCACCAGCGACCAGTGAACAGCCCCCAGCCAGCAGCGACGTGCAAGCGACGCTGCGCTTGCACGGAGCCGCCGTCTGGAAGCTGCGGAGACTGGTAACTAAGGTAAACATCGGGTATGGTTACCCGATGTTTACATTAGTTACCAGTGTGAGCAGGGAGCCGCGCACACTGAGCGCTGGCTCCTTGCTCTCCTAGCTACAGTACACATCGGGTTAATTAACCCGATGTGTAATGCAGCTACATGTGCAGAGAGCAGGGAGCCGCGCATACTGCTTAGCGCTGGCTCCTTGCTCTCCTAGCTGCTGTACACATCGGGTTAATTAACCCGATGTGTACAGCAGCTACATGTGCAGAGAGCCGGAGCCGGCAGCACAGGCAGCGTGAGAGCTGCAGAGGCTGGTAACTAAGGTAAATATCGGGTAACCACCTTGGTTACCCGATGTTTATCTTGGTTACAGCTTACCTCAGCTGTCAGACGCCGGCTCCTGCTCCCTGCTCGCTTCATTTGTCGCTCTCTTGCTGTCACACACAGCGATCTGTGTGTCACAGCAGGAGAGCGGCTTTGAAGAAAACGAACCAGGGCTGTGTGTAACGAGCAGCGATCTCGCAGCAGGGGCCAGATCGCTGCTCAGTGTCACACACAGCGAGATCGCTAATGAGGTCACTGCTGCGTCACAAAAAGCGTGACTCAGCAGCGATCTCGGCAGTGAGCTCGCTATGTGTGAAGCACCCCTTAGCCTGTAAAACCTTGCTCTTAGGCTATGTGTCCACATTGCGTATTTGCATGCAGTTACGCTGCGTATTGCACTGCAGTGTAACTGCATGCGTCCTGCGTCCCCTGCACAATCTATGAAGATTGTGCATTATCCATGCCCACGTGGCGTTTTAGAACGCAGCGATTTGCATGCTGCCAAATCGCTGCGTTCTAAAAAGCAACATGTCACTTCTTTCGTTCGCTTTGCATGCTGTCTCCATTCTGTCTATAGGGAGAGGCAGCATCCAGAGCGCACCAATTCTGCAGTCACCAAAGTTTCAGAACGGAACTTTTCAGCTGCGCTCTGAAACGGACATGCCGTAACATTACGCTGCAGTGCAGAGCGGACACACGTAGGCACATAGCCTTACTCTACTTGAGAGTGGTGCAATAATACAGATTCAGAAAGGTTCAATGTAAGGCAACTAACTTAAGTTACAGCCTGTCATTCACAATGGAATCAAGTAAAGCCTATGCACTTGGTGAAAAAGATGGCAACAATTAGAAGGTAAAGGGATTTTTATACACCCTGTATTAGACATAGAAGAGAATGTCATACATATTCTGTTAGAAATGATAGGTAGTGAGACTCCTAGAGTCCTAAAGCCTATGCACTATGTGCAAGAGCTACCAAAAAAATGGAAGGAGGAGCTCTAATACACCCAGGAAGACACGTAGAGAAGGGCCACAGAATATATTTTGTTTTCCATTTATAAAGAGTGGAGCTCCGAGAGTAGAAAAGCCTTTGCACTATGTGAAAGGGCTGCCAAAAATTAGAAGGAGGGACTAGTGGAATGGACACTCACAGAAGATAGGTCTCGTGATTGAGCATGTTTCTTGTGCTACCTCAGAAGGCGCAGTTTAAACTAACCCACAGACTCAGCCTCTGCATGCACTATCACGTTCGCTTCTCTGTCCTTTACCACACACCTTGCGCATGTTGAATTAGCTTGATGCTATATGCTTGCAAACTTTACTGTATTAATAGATAGTGGAATAGATGTAGCCCTGACAAGGGACTTTTGGATTTAGGGTGCTGCAGCAAGGACTGTAAGGCTATAATTCTTCCCTATATAAATGCAAACTTATCTCTCCTCCAGCAGCTAGCCCTACAGACAATGTGGGTAATGGTGGAATAATTAGAAAATAGAATAGATGTAACCCTGACAAGGGGCCTTTAGTTTTTGGGTGCAGCAGCAGGGTTAGTAATAATTATATATATATATATATATATATATATATATATATATATATATACAGTGCCTACAAGTAGTATTCAACCCCATGCAGATTTAGCAGGTTTGATAAGATGCAAATAAGTTAGAGCCTGCAAACTTCAAACAAGAGCAGGATTTATTAACAGATGCATAAATCTTACAAACCAACAAGTTATGTTGCTCAGTTAAATTTTAATAAATTTTCAACATAAAAGTGTGGGTCAATTATTATTCAACCCCTAGGTTTAATATTTTGTGGAATAACCCTTGTTTGCAATTACAGCTAATAATCGTCTTTTATAAGACCTGATCAGGCCAGCACAGGTCTCTGGAGTTATCTTGGCCCACTCCTCCATGCATATCTTCTCCAAGTTATCTAGGTTCTTTGGGTGTCTCATGTGGACTTTAATCTTGAGCTCCTTCCACAAGTTTTCAATTGGGTTAAGGTCAGGAGACTGACTAGGCCACTGCAACACCTTGATTTTTTTCCCTCTTGAACCAGGCCTTGGTTTTCTTGGCTGTGTGCTTTGGGTCGTTGTCTTGTTGGAAGATGAAATGACGACCCATCTTAAGATCCTTGATGGAGGAGCGGAGGTTCTTGGCCAAAATCTCCAGGTAGGCCGTGCTATCCATCTTCCCATGGATGCGGACCAGATGGCCAGGCCCCTTGGCTGAGAAACAGCCCCACAGCATGATGCTGCCACCACCATGCTTGACTGTAGGGATGGTATTCTTGGGGTCGTATGCAGTGCCATCCAGTCTCCAAACGTCACGTGTGTGGTTGGCACCAAAGATCTCGACCTTGGTCTCATCAGACCAGAGAACCTTGAACCAGTCTGTCTCAGAGTCCTCCAAGTGATCATGAGCAAACTGTAGACGAGCCTTGACATGACGCTTTGAAAGTAAAGGTACCTTACGTGCTCGTCTGGAACGGAGACCATTGCGGTGGAGTACATTACTTATGGTATTGACTGAAACCAATGTCCCCACTGCCATGAGATCTTCCCGGAGCTCCTTCCTTGTTGTCCTTGGGTTAGCCTTGACTCTTCGGACAAGCCTGGCCTCGGCACGGGTGGAAACTTTCAAAGGCTGTCCAGGCCGTGGAAGGCTAACAGTAGTTCCATAAGCCTTCCACTTCCGGATGATGCTCCCAACAGTGGAGACAGGTAGGCACAACTCCTTGGAAAGGGTTTTGTACCCCTTGCCAGCCTTGTGACCCTCCATGATCTTGTCTCTGATGGCCTTTGAATGCTTCTCTGTCTTTCCCATGTTGACCAAGTATGAGTGCTGTTCACAAGTTTGGGGAGGGTCTTAATTAGTCAGAAAAGGCTGGAAAAAGAGATAATTAATCCAAACATGTGAAGCTCATTGTTCTTTGTGCCTGAAATACTTCTTAATACTTTAGGGGAACCAAACAGAATTCTTGTGGTTTGAGGGGTTGAATAATAAATGACCCTCTGAATAAACTTTTCACAATTTAAAAAAAAAAATAAAAAAAGAAATAACATTCTTTTTTGCTGCAGTGCATTTCACACTTCCAGGCTGATCTACAGTCCAAATGTCACAATGCCAAGTTAATTCCGAATGTGTAAACCTGCTAAATCTGCAAGGGGTTGAATACTACTTATATGCAATAATATATGCCCCTAATCCAAATATATGCCTCTAAGCCAAACCTTTCCCTCCTCCAGCAGCTATCCATACACTGTTTCTGGGTGGGGTGTGCCAAGCATCACGTCAACTGGTCTTGTGTAGACCCAGTGATGTAATGCAGCCGGTCAATCATGGTAATGCCAGAAGCCAATATAGCTACTGCATTACAGTGATTGGAAAGCAATCCTCAAGTTTAGTGGCTGAAAAATAGCTGCAAAACATGCTTGGCGGGGAAACGAGCATAGTGCTCAAGCACACACAATAATCAATTGTGTAACAAAAGTGCCAAGCACCCTGATACTCGATTGAGTATCGAACAGCAGCGAACACACTCGCCCATCACTACTTACTTTCTGTGTGCCAAACTTCACTGTTGGTATGGTGTTTTTTGGGGTGATATGCAGTGCCTTATGCCCTCCAAACATGGTGTGTATTATGGCATCCAAACAGTTGAATTCTGTTCTCATCTGGCCAAATTATAGTCTCCCAGTATTTCACAGGCTTGTCTAAATGTTGTTGAGAAAACTTTAAACGCACTTGAACATGATTTTTGTTCAGCAATGGAGTCTTGCGTTGAGCGCTTGCATATTGGCCAATGAAGTTGAGTGTAATATTATTTTCTTTGAAACAATTGTACCTACAGATTCCAGGTCTTTCAGTAGCTCTCCACTGATGGTCTTTGGCTCTTGGACAACTCTTCTGATAATTTTTTTTGTTCCTCTGTCAGAAAACTTGTGGGGAGCATCGGTCCATGTCCGGTTTATGGTGAAAATATGTTCTTTCCAATTTCGGATTATGACCCCCAACAATGCTCACTAGAGCCTTCAGTAGTTTAGAAATTTTTAAGTGATCGATTCTATCAGTATGGTTTGCAACATTAAGGTTGAAAAAAGTCTTGAAACAGCTCTGTAATTTACCTATCATGAAATATTTCTTGTGTGGCAACTTGGTAATGAGACCCTTTTTTATAGGCTATCAGTTGAACTAGCTGATACTATTTTTCACTAAAGGTACCGTCACACTAAGCAACATCGCTAGCAACATCGCTGCTGAGGCACAACTTGCTAGCGATGTTGCTGTGTGTGACACCTGGCCCCTGCTGTGAGGTCGCTGGTTGTTGCTGAATGTCCTGGACCATTCTTTAGTTGTTGCTCTCCCGCTGTGAAGCACACATCGCTGTGTGTGACAGCGACAGAGCAACAACTAAATTTGCAGGCAGCATGAGCCGACTTCTGCGGACACTGGTAACCACGGTAAACAGCGGGTAACCAAGAAGCCCTTACCTTGGTTACCCGATATTTACCTTCGTTACCAGCGTCCGCCGCTCTCAGCTGTCAGCGCCGGCTACCTGCTCTCTGCACACGTAGCCGGACTACACATCGGGTAATTAACCCGATGTGTACTGTGGCTATGTGTGCAGGGAACAGGGAGCCGGCACTGGCAGTGTGAGAGCGGCGGACGCTGGTAACGAAGGTAAATAGCAGGTAACCAAGGGAAGGGCTTCTTGGTTACCCGATGTTTACCGTGGTTACCAGCATCCGCAGAAGCCGGCTCCCTGCTGCCTGCACACGTAGCAGAGTACACATCGGGTAATTAACCCCATGTGTACTGTGGCTAGGTGTGCAGGGAGCCAGTGCTAAGCGGTGTGCGCTGGTAACCAAGGTAAATATCGGGTTGGTTACCCAATATTTGCCTTAGTTACCAAGCGCAGCATGCTTCCATGTGTAGAGACGCTCCAGCGATCCCTGCCAGGTCAGGTTGCTGGTGGGATCACTGGAGCGTCGCTTAGTGTGACATCTCACCAGCGACCTCCTAGCAACTTACCAGCGATCCCTATCAGGTTGCATCGTTGTTGGGATCGCTGGTAAGTTGTTTAGTGTGACTGGGCCTTAAGTGGCAGAATTGCTTTCTATTTACTGATAGATTTCAGCTGGTGTAATGACTTTCCACGGCTTTTTGCACCTCTCATTATTCATGTGTTCAATACTTAAGGCCCCGTCACACACAGAGATAAATCTTTGGCAGATCTGTGGTTGCAGTGAAATCATGGACATATTGTTCCATTTGTACACAGCCACAAACCTGGCACTGATTGTCCACAATTTCACTGCAACCACAGATCTACCACAGATCTACCACAGATCTACCACAGATCTACCACAGATCTACCACAGATCTACCACAGATCTACCACAGATCTACCACAGATCTGCCACAGATTTATCTCTGTGTGTGACAGGGCCTTTACTCCCTATGTTATTTCTCATTATTACAAATAACTTAATTTATAGACATCTATAGTTTGATTTCTTTTCCTGTGTGGATTGGATGATTTTTAACTGACATCTGGTGAGAAATTCATGTCAATAGCACCTTTAGAAATATTTACTTAGAAAATTGGTGACGTGTTCAATACTTATTTCACCCACTATATATACATATTTATGTGCTAAGCTAATAAACTGTAAGCTCTTCAGGGTGGAGAACTGCATTGTGCCATGTCATGCTGCATTTGCATGCCTATATTTTTAGTGCTCTGTCTATTAGTGATGATTCATAGACTGGTGATGGTATCAGGCACAAGTAGCTCTGCATTGCACAAACAGGTATTATGTGATTATGGATGTTTCTTCAATGATAGAAGTTTCTTCAATTATAAAACTAAGTATTTTTTGTTTCAGTATATACCCACAGGGAACATTTGACTGCAAGTTCTGCCATACAATATTAATGCTCTATAAGAAGATTTATATCCCAGGAAATCCCATGATTTAGGGGAATAAATCTTCCAACATCCAAGAACTGCCCTGCACGTATCTGACAGCGTTGGTGATTAAATGGCTTGTTATACATTGTTTCACAAGGTGTAATAAAGTAATAATGAGCTATGAATATTTGAGGATTTCAGTACTATGATATATGGCAACACCAATGAAGCTGCTGATTTTCTTTATTTTTTTTAACAAATTATAGACAGATTGTATGGTATTCCACAGCAAACAGATGCGTGTAAAGTCAAGGTGTTATATAGTGATCATAGTGAGAACCACTTGTCCAAAAATAACACACTAAAGGGGTTTTCTGGTTTAAAAGAAGACCTCTTCTTCAACTCAGTTTATTTGATTTAAAAAAACAAAACAAAAAATAAACAAGCGACCACCAGCGACTCTTTATCCCTGCTCCCATTGTTAATGACTAAAGCACTGACTTCACATTGTCAGTGCTGCAGGCAATGAGTGGGCTTACCAGCTCTGAGTTACTTGTGTTGTCAACTTGGGTAGACCCACTAAACTCACTGGCTTCAGTGCTGTCTATGTGGCAACAATTCTTCAGACAATAACAGACTCTGGAGCATTGGTGGAGACTTAGTGCTGGGCCCAAGATGGGTGAGTAAAACACAGGTTGTACTTTTTGTCCAATTTTAGCCAGAGTGGAGAGGTTTTATGATTATTATAGATGGATGAATGTGCTTGGCACAGCTCTGTACTCGATCAAGCATCAGGATGCTTGAAATACTCGATACTTGATACTTGGGTACCATGTCACATGGTCCCAAGTACCAGTGCCCATCTCACATGTTTTGTGGCTGATTTTCAGCCACTAAACATGGGGGGATTGCCTACCAATCCCGGTAATGTCGTAGCCATGTTTGCTAATGGCATGACGGTGATTGACATTGGGTCTATATCAGACCTGGTGATGCCATGATTGGCACTCTGTACGTGGAAATAATGTAGGTAGAGTCTCTGTTGAGAAGGGACCATGTTTTATAGCTTTCCTGTACCTTCTAGTGCAGCATTAAACCAACAGTCCTTTTTAGGGCTAATTCAAATAGATTCTAAGAAAATTCTATAAAATAATACCACTCTTAGCTACAATTAGTGTAGGGTTAGTTTCTGGAGTAGGGATATTGTATTAGAGGCATTTAGGCAGGGTTATTTGCCTTGCAGTACATGCTGGTACAACCAATAGTACTTTCCAGGGCTAATTTACACTCATGCTACTCTCCAATAATACTATCCTTAAGGGTGCTTTACACACTGCGACATCGCTAGCGATAGCTAGCAATGTCATGCGCGATAGCACCCGCCCACGTTGCTGTTTTGTCATGGGGGTGATCACTGCCGTAGCGAACAATATCACTACGGCAGCGTCACACACACATACTTGCTTAGCGATGTCGCTGAAGACACCGAACAATCTCTCCTTTAAGGGGGAGGTTCGTTTGGCGTCACAGCGGCGTCACTAAGCGGCCGCCCAATAGCAGAAAAGGGGTAGAGATGAGCGGCCATCACATGCCGCCCACCTCCTCCCTTCCTCATTGCCGGTGGACGCAGGTAAGGAGATGTTTGTTGTTCCTGCGGTGTCACACATAGCGATACGTGATGCCACAGGAATGACGAACAACCAGTGGCATGCACCACCAACGATATTATGAAAAGGAGCGACGTGTCAATGATCAATGATTTTTTACGTTTTTGCGATCGTTGATCATCGCTCCTAGCTGTCACACGCTGTGATGTCACTAACGACGCCGGATGTGTGTCACAAACACCGTGACCCCGACGATATATCATTAGCGATTTCGCAGCGTCTAAAGCACCCTTAAGTCTGCAATTAGCGTAGGGTTAGCTTCTGGAGTAGGGTAAGTTTATTATAGGAATTTAGGTAGGGTTCAATTTGGTGCAATCCTAGGTGCTGCAACCTGCAAGGAAAATTTCTTTCAGGGCTAATTTACATATATTCTAGTCACAAATAATACCGCTCTGAGTCTGCAATTAATGTAGGGTTAATAGAGTCAAAGTGTGTTAGAGTCATTTAGGCCTTTCTGTACTTTGCCAACAGTCCTTTCAGGGCTATTTTAAATACATTGTAGTCTGTAATAATACTGCTCTTATCTGCATACATAATTTAAAATGTGCTGATGGTGTTGCACGCAGAGGCCTTGGCCGTCAGAGCACACAAAACACATTTAGTTAGCATCCAGACCTAGAATCCTGTTTCACTTTACAGGGGGGGTCACCACTGTTGAAGCTAGAATAGTGCAAGCAGGTTGTGGCCTAGATGGCAGATAATAGTTTTACTCTATTACCCAGCACCATCTTGTCTTCTGCACGGTTCAGTGTCACTAGCCAAGGGTATGGACCACATAATTCTCAACCTAATCCCCCTACCTTCAAGCATGGCTACTCTAAAATTTCATAACGGTTGATGGAATGTCCAGTGTTTGGTGCTACACAGAGGGAAAACCATTGAAGATGTTGTGGAAGGCCCTGGTGATATGGAGAGGGGGGGATCACCTTGACACAATCACCTGTGACTGATCCCTGAGCTCCCTAGCGACCCTAGGCGGGTCCTTCCCCCTGTGCATTTTCATGTACTAGGCCATCGCTGACAATGAACTTACATTGACTAGTGAGTAAGTCAGCTGTGATTAAGGCTGAGTAATCTAAGTCAGGAGAGAAAAAGTAAAGATCATTGAACCTAGGACTCAGATTCCAAGAAGGAGCTTTTAACCTAATATTTCTTGTAGATAACCACACATAGTAATTCACACACAGATCCGGACCTGGCAAATGTTTTTATCAGCCATGGGATTCAAAGGTATGAGAGACTTAGAAGGACGAATATACGGAGTCTTAGAAAGCGCACAAATATTGCAGGGGGACAGAGTTGCTTCACTATTTGAGGGATCCAAAAGAAACGACTTATGATGTTCACGAAAGATTCAAACTTAAAAAGGCGCAAATAATTTCCCTGTAGGACAGGCAACAAAGGCATCCCCTTGAAGTTTGGTAGCAAGGGAATCCATCCAAACCTTGGCAACAGGGGCGTCCCCTTGAATCCTGGCAGTACGGGTGTCCCCCTGAACCTTGGCAACCGAGGCATTCCCTAAACCTTTAACTCTCATATTAAGAGCACACAGTGGCAGCGACCACCACCTTTTGCAAAATAGGTTCAATGTCATCAGAACTTTTGAACTTTTTCAATGCTTGTTTAAAATCATAGAATCATAGAATGTTAGAGATGGAAGGGACCTCCAGGTTCATTGTGTCCTACCCCATGATAAATTGAAAAGAGAAGGCTACACAAATTAGAGGCGCACATCCAAAATATATATGAAAATACTAGAATTTTATTATATCCATGAAAACCACACGATTAAAAACATACACAAAGTACAAAACGACCTCTGCATAATTTAGCCATGGCTACAAAAGCAGGGAACAATGTATAGAACTCAAATACAGTTCAAAGCAGGTGGATGATACAATTCAATCACAGATAATTAATAATAACCTAGTTCATAACAGTTGGTGGGATATAGCCTGAATTCAATAAGGGATAACACCATAATTACAGACGTTTCCCATATAAATTATTCCAACATCAAGTATCCATATATGTATTTATGTATGTCTCAAATATAGAGGATCACACCCACATAACTATCACATATAAATAATTAAATCTGTAATTGAAGATCATCAGACAAAAAAAAAGGCTGTTAAATTTCTGTAAATAACACAATAACGGTATTAAGTTGCAAGGCAGAGTAGTTTGATAACCCAGGTAAGAGTATCATTACACACAATATAATAAACGTGTGCCAATCACTGAGGTACCCAAAAAGGCGTTGCTACTGAGGCAGAGCATAAAGAAAGGGTTAAGAAAAAAATTCCAGCAAAAATGCCAGCAAAAATATTCTCCTATCCACCCCGTATGCACATATTTACCAACCGGGCCCGGTTTCTCAGCGGTGGACAGGTGTAAGGCAAGTATGTGAACCGGATTAACTGGTGGAAAAGGAGTAAGGGTTAATGCAGCCATGGAGGGAAGCAAAGTGTGCATCAATAATAGAGGTCGGGAGAAGCCCCACGCGTTACGCTGTCCAGCAGCTATAGGCTGCACTCCCATTTATAATTATTAAGTGGCTGTGCACCCCTAATTTCTTAAAAACTACCCCATGCTAAATGCAGGATTAAACCATCTCAGAAAGATGTCTATCCAGCCTCTTTTTGAACACTTCCATTGAAGAAATCGCCATCTCTTGTGGCAGCCTGTTCCACTCATTGATCACTCTCATTGTCAAAAAGTTTTTTTCTAATATCTAATCTGTATCTTTTGCCTTTCAGTTCCATCTCATTGCTTCTCATTTTTCCATGTGCAAATGAGAATAAGGATAATCCCTCTGCACTGTTAAAACCCTTCAGATATTTGTAGACAACTATTAAGTCTCCTTTTAGTTTCATTTGTTGCAAGCTAAACATTCCCAGATCCTTTAAACGTTCTGTGTAGAACATAGCTTACAGTCCGCTAACCATTTTGGTAGCTCTCCTCTGAACTTGCTCCAGTTTTTCAATGTCTGTGGGGTGCCTGCATGCGTGCCATCCTATGCAAAGTGCCATCGTTGCTAAGTGCTGGGCAGTTATTTCAATAGCAGTTAGTCAGGGCAGGAGGCAGGTAAACTACACTTTGACACCTTCTGTTTTAACCATGACCATTATTTCTATCGCTATCATTCTATATGTTTTTACTGTCCACTTTCACCACTCTATTCCCCCTTCATCACCACTCATACACATCAGTCCCTGTCTCCTCCCCACTCCCATGTACAGCTCCCAGGCTCTTTTCACCTATCTGAATAATCTCAATCCTTCATGCTCCAGGGTCTTGCAGAAAAAGCCATGCCACAAGTCCAAAAAACATCTGATCTTTCTCCAGGTGATATCTCTCCTAATCCCGGTCCACCCCATGCTAACTTTATCCCCTTCCCCACCTCTCATAGAAACCCTGCTAACCTCATTAACATTAGTTGTACACCCTCACTTCCCTCTTTTAATTTTCCTCTCTGGAATGCACGGTCTGTATGTCACAAGCTTCCCTACATCCACAAACACTTTCTCAATAACTCTCTTAATCTGCTGGCCCTCACTGAAACCTGGATTCAGGATTCTGACACTATTTCCCCTGCTGCTATTTCTCATGGTGGTTTACATTTTTCCCATTCACCAAGACCTGAGAACAGACATGGTGGTGGAGTCAGTTTACTCCTGTCCCCACAATGGACTTTCCAGGTCATCCCCCTAGCTCCATCACTCTCATTCCCATCTTTCGAGGACCACACCATCAGGCTCTTCCATCCGCTCTTCCTCAGAGTAGCTGTCATATACCGTTCACCAGGCTCACCCACAAAGTTCCTTGACTATTTTTCAGCCTGGCTGGTGCATTTCATGTCCTCAGAATTACCAACCCTCATCCTAGGAGATTTTAACATCCTCTGAGACACATGAAGATGGTAACACCCTTGACCTGGTCTTTATCCACCTCTGCTCAATCTCTCACTTTGACAATTCATCTCTTCCCTTCTCTGACAACAACATCCTCTCTTTCAAGCTCACAATCCCTTGTCCACCCCAGCACACTTCCACCTATCACATATTCAGAAACCTACTGGCTATTGAACTTCAGACACTTACAGACTCTCTACACTCATCACTGTACCTATCCCCTCACTTTCCTGTCCTGATCTGCCTGTAAATCACTACAATGACACACTCAGATGAACCCTTGACCAAGTAGCACCCCTCACCCTCAGAACCTCCAAACACTGAGTAAAACAGCCCTGGCTCACATCCAAAACTCAATTTCTCCAGCGATGCTCTAGGAGTGCCGAATGCCTATGGAGGAAAACCCGCACACCAGAAAACTTCATCCACTACAAGTTCATGTTAAGGACCTAAAACTCTTCCCTTCACCTCGCCAAACAGACCTACTTCATCACCCTTATTTCCTCACTATCCAACAATCCAAAAAAGCTCTTTGACACCTTTCACTCCCTCCTCAGTCCCAAAGTACAGTCCCCTATCACAGACCTTCATGCTGATGACCTGGCCTTGTATTTCACAGAGCAAATAGAAAACATCCGCTGAGAGATCAGCTCCCAGCCACCAAGCGTTGTGAATCCCATCCCTCCCCACATCCCATCCAGCTCACTTTCCACATTTGACCTAGTCAAAGAGGAGGAATTCTCCAGGCGCTTCTCTTCTTCTCGTCCTACCACTTGCCCTACTGATCCCTTTCCCTCACACCTACTCCAGTCCCTCTCTCCGGTGTTCACTACTCGCCTAACTAAAATCTTCAATGTCTCTCTCTCTTCTGGTATCTTCCTCTCCTCCCTCAAACACTCTATCATTATTCCATTATTAAAAAACCTTCTCTTGATCCGTCCTGCACAAGCAACTACAGACCAGTCTCCAATCTTGCCTTCATCTCCAAACTCTTGGAGCGCCTGGTCTACTCTCACCTCACCCACTACCTTTCCACTCACTCTCTTCTAGATCCTTTACAGTCTGGCCTCCGCCCTTTACACCCAACAGAAACTGCCCTTGTCAAAGTGATCGATGACCAATTGACAGCAAAACGTAAAGGTGACCACTCTCTGCTTATTCTTCTTGACCTCTCTGCCGCCTTCGACACTGTTGACCACCATCTCCTTCTCTCTATGCTCCATTCTATCGGCCTAAAGGACACTCTGCTTTTCTGGTTCTCTTCCTATCTTTCTGGCCACTTATTCAGTGTATCATTTGTTGGCTTCACATCTTCTCCTCTTCCTCTCACTGTTGGGGTCCCTCAAGGTTGAGTCCTTGGCCCTCTTCTTTTCTCCCTCTATATTGCCCCAATTGGACAGACCATCAGTAGATTTGGCTTTCAGTACCATCGTCATGCTGATGACACACACCTATACACCTCATCCCCTGAACTCACCCCCGCTGTACTACAGAACACAAGTGACTGCCTGACTGCAGTTTGCAACATCATGTCTGCTCTCTATCTGAAACTCAACCTTTCCAAAACTGAACTTCTTCTTTTCCCCCCCATCTTCCAACCTTCCTAAACCTGACATCTCCCTCTCTGTGTGTGGCACAACGATAAGTCCTAGGCAGCAAGCTTGCTGTCTGGGTGTTATACTTGACACTGATCTCTCCTTCACCTCCCACATACAATCTCTTGCCCGCTCCTGACGCTTGCACCTCAAGAACATCTCTAGAATCTGCCCCTTTCTCACAATGGAAACGACAAAAACCCTCACCCCTGATACACTCTCGCCTTGACTACTGTAATGCTCTATTAATTGGTCTCCCCCTAACTAGACTCTCTCCTCTACAGTCCATCCTTAATGCAGCAGCCAGGGTCACCTATCTGGCTAACCGCTACTCGGATGCCTCTGCTCTTTGCCAGTCATTGCACTGGCTGCCCATATATCACAGGATCCAATTCAAACTGCTTGTTCTCACCCACAAAGCTCTCCACAGTGCGGCACCCCCCTACGTCTCCACCCTCCTCTTTTTCTATCACCGACCCGTTCTCTACGCTCTGCAAATGATTTTCGAGTAACATCCACACTAATCCGAACCTCCCACTCCTGGATCCAAGGCTTCTCCTGAGATGCACCAATCCTCTAGAATGCTCTACCCCAAGAAGATAGGCTGAATCAAAACTCACATAGCTTTGGATGCTCCCTAAAAACGCATCTTTTTTGGGCGGCCTATCACACTCCCTAGCCAAACTAAATTCACATAGTCCCTCCCCAACTTCTCAGAACATAACCCCACGTCAAACTCCATGGCACCCAAATTCATTTCAAGGGTCTGGCCAACTGGTCCAGGAAGCCATTATTTATCCCCCATTTCCTTGAGATGGCTGGATTGTCATTGTGAATAAGCACTTGAACCTTGCCCCCTCCCCCCCATCTCATTGTAGATTGTAAGCTCTCACGACCAGGGTTGTCTTTTTTCCCTCTAAATATTGTATTTTCTATAACTGTTACTTGTTTGTATATGATCCTCCTGAATTGTAAAGCTCTCCGGAATATGTTAGCGCTATAGAAATAAAGATTATTATTATTATTATTATTATTAATAAATGTGGTGCCCAGAACTAAACATAGTATTCCAAATGAGGTCTGACCAAAGAGGAGTAGCAGGGCTAATTACTTCATGTGATCTAGAGTCTATGCTTCTTTTAATACATCCTAGAACTGTTTGCCTTTTTGGTGCTGTATCATACTGCTGACTCATGCGCAGTCTGTGATCTATGTCTTTTTTCCATGTGCTGTTGCTTAGTTCTGATCTTCCCATTCTGTAGATGTTATTTTTGTTTTTCTTGCTCAGATGTAGAATTTTGCATTTCTCCCTGTTAAATGCAATTTTATTAGTCGCTACCCAGAATTCTAGATCCTTCTGAATCCTTTTTCTGTCTTCCCTAGGGTTAACTATTCCTCCTAGCTTTGCATTGTCTGCAAGTTTGATCAATTTACCTACAGTTCCCTTATCTATATCATTTATAAAAATGTTGAACAGCATTGGGGACAGAGCCTTGTGGTACTGAACTTGAAACACTCTTCCAATAGGACGTGTAACCATTGATTGATTTTTGAGTACGATCTTGAGCCAATTATGAATCCACCTAGGCACTGCCTTGTCAATCCCATACTTGTATTTTTTTCGATAAGAACAGTATGAGTATGAGATACTTTATCAAATGCTTTGCTGAAGTCATGATATAGGGTCCATCATAGAAGGAAATTAGATTAGTCTTGCTAGAAGCCGGTGCTGGTTCTGGTTAATTACTGTATTTTTATCTAAGTACTTAAATACATTCAGTTTAATAATGTGTTCAAATATCTTTCCTGGAATAGATATAAGGCTCACTGGCCTTTAATTTCATGTCAACAACTTATTTCCTTTATTATTTATTATTATTATCCTTTATACGATAGGGACAATATTTGTCATTCTCCAATATTCTGGGACCTCTGTTGTCCAGAAATCTCCAAGGATTCTGGCTACTGGATCTGAAATCTCATTTGCTGTCTATTTTTGTACCCTAGGATGTACAATATTTTTTGGATTGTAAGAAGCACTTTTCATTGTCACGCCCTGGCCTATCAGGTCGTCACAGGACATTGTGCAATCTGCCCTTCTGCATGGTGTCCATCTCCTCCTTGGTTACGGGTCCCTAGCCTTTGGAGTTGCTAAGAATAAGCCAATCGAAATCCTAGAAACACTCTGCACCACACCCACCAGACACACCAATGGGTAGCCTGAAGAGAATGGGGCCGCCTAATTGGGGGGTTGGTTGGGGAGGGTCAGGAGTGTCAGGAGTGGTCAGTCTAGTGGTGACTCTCATGAGGAGAGGTCATAAGTAGTTGGAAGAGGTTAGGAGCTGGGCTCCTCAGTTACTAGGTGGCAGAGGTTGGTCTGGGCATGGTAGGAGCTGGATCCCCGGTCGCAGGGGATCGTGTCAAGGGGCACAGAACTGCAGAGCAGGGCATCCAGCAGCCTTGAGCCACCTCCGGGCAGGGGCCAGGGCATGGCGCGGTACATGGACCCTAGGCCGGGAAGTAGCTTTAAGCGTCCTGGTAATTTATCCGACGAGGGCGAAGACTTCATGATTCGTCCTCCACCCGCTCCAAAATTGGGGTACTAGCGCAACGAGGGGGATAGGACTTTCCCAATACACAGTCCAGAAAATCCCAAGCGTGAACCCTGAGAGCAAGCTCACTCCGTTAGCCATATGGGTGAGCGGGACCCAACTAATTTTATACTACAGGGGCCAACCAGTAAAGAAAGTGCCAAGGAAAAGGTCACAGGCTAACAAGCAACACCATCGGGCACGGGATCCCAGCGTGCTCCCTCCTTGTAACAGCGGTGCTAAGAATTCCGGTTTACAAGTTGTCGGGGTCAGCGTTATTGGACTGAGTGAGTACGCAGTGACCCTTTCCTCCCCAACGGAGCTCCCCTCTCACCACCACCAAGCCCCGGGGCACTCTCCCCCTACCTACAGAGGGGTTAAACACCTAGCTGCCATACCATCGCCAACGGGCGCTCACCACAGCAGCGGTGGTATTCCACCTTGCCACAAACCGTGGGTGGCATCACGAACTCAAACGACAAAACCCCTTGTGATTACCCCCCTATTATTTCGGGTGTCCGCGCGGCCCCTCCCGGGTCCGGAGATCCCTCGCCCATGCTAAGGCGGTACATCCTCCCAAAAATTTGGGAGGAAAATGAGGAGTGCGTCTTATAATCTGAATGTAGCTTACCAGGAAGTGGAGAATGGGCACTGTGCTGTTGTCAGAGGCTGTGCTGGTGACTGGGGCCCGTGCTGGCTGTATCGAGTAGGGCGGTGCGGCACGTATTCCAGATGCTCTGTCAGCGGGGTGGGCTTCAAAGAAATGGTGCCCGGAGTCGGCACGTGCTCAGATGGAGCTCTTGACTCAAGATATCATCTGCGCATGCGCTGCCTCCAGCCCATTGATCTCCCAGCAGCAGACTTAAGGAAAATGATGCCCAGAGGTGGAACATGCACAGATGAGATCTCGGCTTGTCATGAAGCCAAGAGCTCAATCTATGCACGCGCTACCTCCAGACGCCATTTCTTTGAAGCCCACACCGCCTACAGAGCATCTGGGAGTAGGACACCTGCCAGACCGTCCTGTTCCGCATGGCTACCACAGCCAGGACAGACCCGGCAGCCAGCACAGCTCCCACCGCAGTATCTGCAGCATCACCCTACTCCAGCACCGTCCCTGCCTCCTGTGACCCCTCTCCACCACCACTGGTGTCCCGCCTCTGGTAAGACACCACCAGAGTATAAGATGGACTCCTTTTTTTCTAAATTTGGGGTGCATCTTATAATCCGGTGCATCTTATCAAATTAAAAATATGGTAATTCATCTGAACCAAGGTATTTAAATTAATTTAAATTAGCTAAGTGTTCCCTCACCATTTCTCTATTTATAGACAGTGTGGATTCTTTTATTTATTTTATAGTACATTGAAGATCAGTTAATGTTGCATTGCTTTCTTGGAGAAAACAGATGCAATATAGTAATTTAAGAGTTTGGCATTCTTAAAATCATTTTTCACCATGTCACCATTTTCATCCTGAAGAAATTCTATAGCATCTTTGACTTTTCTTTTGCTTGTGACATACCCCTAAAAAACCTTTCTAATTGCTTTTGGTCTCCTTTTCAAGCCTTACTTCATTACTGGCTGGTTTGTTCTTAAAGTGATAAAATGGTGTGATAAATAGGGGTATAATAAGGGCTTTATGAGGACAATGTAGACATTTGAAAATGATGCAAAACATTACAATAAATTATATCAATATCATGACTTTATTTTTTTTTTCTTCAATCATGTAAATGCATATCATAGGGAGACATAATTAGAATTTTTTTTATTTTACTGCAGCTGCATTGCTGAAAGTTATAGAAAGCCCTTGAAGGGAACTTGTCTATAAGCTTGTCTTGACTATAAGCTGTGGCCACCACCAGTGGGCTCTTATATACAGCATTCTAACATGTTGTATATACAGTCATATGAAAAGGTTTGGGCACCTCTGTTAATGTTAACCTTTTTTCTTTATAACAATTTGGGTTTCTGCAACACCTATTTCAGTTTCATATATCTAATAAATGATGGACTGAGTAATATTTCTGAATTGAAATGAGGTTTATTGTACTAACAGAAAATGTGCAATCCTCATTTAAAAAAAATTTGACCGGTGCAAAAGTACGGGCACCTCAACATAAAAGTGACATTAATATTTTATAGATCCTCCTTTTGCAAAAATAACAGCTTCTAGTTGCTTCTTGTAGCTTTTAATGAGTTCCTGGATCCTGGATGAAGGTATATTTGACCATTCCTGTTTACAAAACAATTCCAGTTCAGTTAAGTTTGATGGTTGCTGAGCATGGACCGCACGCTTCAAATCATCCAACAGATGTTCAATGATATTCAGGTCTGGGGACTGGGATGGCCATTCCAGAACATTGTAATTGTTCCTCTGCATGAATGCCTGAGTAGATTTGGAGCGGTGCTTTGGATCATTGTCTTAATGAAATATCCATCCCCTGCGTAACTTCAACTTCGTCACTGATTCTTGAACATTATTGTCAAGAATTTGCTGATACTGAGTTGAATCCATGCAACCCTCAACTTTAACAAGATTCCCGATGCCGGCATTGGCCACACAGCCCCAAAGCATGATGGAACCTCCACCAAATTTTACTGTGGGTAACAAGTGCTTTTCTTGAAATGCTGTGTTTTTTTGCCTCCATGCATAACGCCTTTTTGTATGACCAAACAACTCAATCTTTGTTTCATCAGTCCACAGGACTTTCGTCCAAAATGTAACTGGCTTGTCCGAATGTGCGTTTGCATACCTCAGGCGACCCTGTTTGTGGTGTGTTTACAGAAACGGCTTCTTTCGCATCACTCTCCCATACAGCTTCTCCTTGTGCAACGTGAGCTGTATTGTTGACCGATGCACAGTGACACCATCTGCAGCAAGATGAAGCTGCAGGTCTTTGGAGGTGGTCTGTGCACTGTCCTTGACTGTTCTCACCATTGTTCTTCTCTGCTTTTCTGATATTTTTCTTGGCCTGCCACTTCTGGGCTTAACATGAACTGTACCTGTGTTCTTCCATTTCATTACTATGTTCCTCACAGTGGAAACTGACAGTTTAAATCTCTGAGACAACTTTTTGTATCCTTCCCCTGGACAACTATGTTGAATAATCTTTGTTTTCAGATCATTTGAGAGTTGTTTTGAGGAGCCCATGATGCCACTCTTCATAGGAGATTCAAATAGGAGAACAACTTGCAAGTGGCCACCTTAAATACCTTTTCTCATGATTGGATACACCTGCCTATGAAGTTCAAAGCTCAATGAGGTTACAAAACCAATTTAGTGCTTTAGTAAGTCAGTAAAAAGTAGTTAGGAGTGTTCAAATCAAGAAATTGATAAGGGTGCCCATACTTTTGCACCGGTCAAAGTTTGTTTAAATGCGGATTGCACATTTTCTGTTAGTACAATAAACCTCATTTCAATCCAGAAATATTACTCAGTCCATCAGTTATTAGATATATGAAACTGAAATAGCTGTTGCAAAAACCCAAATTGTTATAAAGAAAAAAGGTTAACATTAATAGGGGTGCCCAAACTTTTTGATATGACTGTAAGAGCCCAGGATGCTGTGTATAATGTAAAGATCACTGTATAATACTTACCTTATGGGCGGTGCAGTGCAGACAGGTCGGATGGGTAGCTCCGTTCTCTGGTACCGGCGCCTCCTCTTTTGGCCATCTTTTTCCTCCTTCTTCTAAAGCATGGGTGCATGACATAGCGTAGGGCTCAGGGCAGATCCAAGTGCGCCTGCACAGGACCTCAATGCCAGCTAGTGTTCATGATGTAGGTCGCGTCATGCACCCAGGCTTCAGAAGAAAGTGGACAAAGACTGCCAAAAGAGGAGGCGTCAGACCCGGAGAACAGAGACACCCATCCGACCGGTCTGCACTGCACCGCCTATTAGGTGAGTATTATAAAGTGATTTTTAAGTTTTACACAGCGGCCTGGGCTCTTATATACAGCATGTTAGAATGAGAATGAGCCAAATCTGGTGATAGGTTCCCTTTAAGGGTAGTTTCATGGACAATGCCAGAAGTAGATCAGCATAAAAAACTGTATAAGTGATTTCTTTATATTTTTAATGCCTATTGATCTACTATTGACTTTGGCTATTTTACAAAGCTGCATTGAAAACTGCTGTGTATGAAACTACTCTAAGAATGAACATGTGCCAGCTACTGTAGGAAAGTCATCAGTGTGAATGTAGAATGTAGAATATCACATAGCTATTGAGATTTGAACCATGACCTGTACATTTTTTTAAACATTTTATCCATAAATCAATACAGGATCATAAACCTAGGCTATGTCTTATAGCCTAAGGATGGCATTCTATATGCAGGCTTTGATCACACTTATTTTATAAGGTTTCTTTGAAGGCAAACCCAGGTGTGGGTCTTAAAGGTGAAAAGTGTAAAGGGAAGATGATAAACTTATATAACTTGGATAAACTTAGATAAACTTATGTTCATTAATAAATACACTACTAGTTTGGTTTCAAAAACCTGACCAAACCCTGCAATTTTTAATATCGCATCATATAGGGATTAAACTAATAAAAAAAAAAAAAAACTTGAATCCAAACAGCTTGCTAAATGGGGTTGAGCAGTGCATTACCATATTAATAGGCTACAGAGACTTAATAACAAAGCTATATCTGTTCAAGGCAGTATAATGCGTTCAGTTGCAGCATACTTATCCTATCTGCTACACAATATACATTAATATATACGTTCATTACCCTCTGAGTACCTTTGGTAAAAAATTTCACAAGGGTTAGCTAAGGCATGGGTGTGGTGGGGGTGATAAATTTAACCCAAACATCTGCAGTTTTGCTGTATGTGAATTAATGTCTGGAGCTATAAGCAGAAAAGAAGCCTCCGCCCAAGTCTTTCTATTCAACTATTTTAGTAAATCCATTCTAAACAACTATTGATCTCTGCTCAATTTTATACTGTAAACCCATAACTGAATATATATATATATATATATATATATATATATATATATATACAGTATATAAACAGTATATAAACAGTATATATATATATATATATATATATATATATATATATATATATATATATATATATATATATATATATATATATATATATATATATATACATATAAACACACTGAACCCGGTGCATTCTATTAGGCTTTTCTGTGACATACTAACACAAAGTAGCAAGTATTTGTAAAAAAAGAGGAAATGATATATCATTTTAAGTATATATAGAAAGATATATGAAAGATGCATTTGTACACTTATTTCATTTATCATCCAAAAACGGAAGGAGTATGGCTCAACTGAAAACCTGCCAAAACATGGATGTCCACCTAAACTGACCTCTCAAGCAGGGAGAGTACTAATTATACTATTTAAAGAAACAACCAAGAGGCCCATGGTCAGTCTTGAGTAGCTGCAGAAATTCACAGCTCAGGTGAGAGAATCTATGCAAAGGACAACTATCGTGTACTCCTCAAATCGAGCCTTTATAGAAGAGGCTCAAGAAGATAGGCTTATTTGAAAGCAATCAATAAGAATTTCCATTTGCAGTTTGCAAAAGCCAGGGGACACAGCTAGCATGTGGAAGAAGATGCTGTCATTAGATGAGACTAAAGTAGAACTATTTTGGCTAAAACCTAACACTGCAGATGACTCTAAAAACACAATCCCCACCTTCAAACATGGTGGTAGCATATCATGCCATGGGGACAGGGAGCTGGTCAGCGTTAATGACAAGATGGATGGAGCTTATGATAAGACAATTCTGGAGGAAAATCTGTTAGAGGCTGCAAAAGACTTAAAACATCTCTAAACATACTGTCAGAGCTACAAAGGAATGGTTTAAAGTAAAGCATATGCATGTGTTTGAATGGCCCAGTAAAAGTCCAGCCCTAAATCTCACTGAGAATCTGCAGCAAGGCTTGAAAATTGCTGTTCACAGATGATCTATATCCAATCTGTTTGAGCTAGAGATATTTTGCAAAGAGAAATGGGCAAAAAAAATGTAGATGTGTACAGTTGATATTAATAATAATAATAATAATAATTAGAGACATATAACATATTAGAGACACATTAGAGACATACCCCAAAAGACTTGCAGTAGTAATTGCAGCAAAAGGTAGTGCTACAAAGTATTGACCCTGGGGGGGGTTGAATACAAAAGCATGTTACAATTTTCAGATTTAAATGGATAGATAGATATCAGCTCAATTCAAGTAACGAGTGTAATGTAAGTCAATGAGAAACTCAAGAAATTTTCAGAAGACCACACCATCTCTGACTCCCAAGTCGCTGCTGGGAGCAGGAACTCAAAGCTCGGGAGGGAAGCAGTACCATTTGATTTTTGGAGCAAAGATTTTCCTAGAATAGTTTGTGGACTCCATTTGCAGAGCACCTAAGTGCCAGAAGAGCAGAAGCCCTCTCACGGGACCAAATTTTGGAAATTACACCCTTTAACACCAGAACTACTGGACTTGTGACACCTATATAGAAATACATGGTGCAAAGTAGTCAAAATGACTTCCTCAGTAGTTCTAGTGTTAATTAGTTAATCTACGGGTGGAGTGACAATTTAGTCTCTGGTAAACACCCATGAAGTCAAACACAGTGAATGTTGCAGAATTAAATATTACAACTAAGCCCCTCTCATGCCCAGTATGTTGTAGTGCCATACATTGTGTCCAGTACATGCTTCTGGAAACACATTTGCAACAAATTAAGCTTTTTCCCTACAATAATGCCAAACACGTGGACATTAACTGTGGTTTAGGCCCAATGTGGTGCTCAGAAGGGAGGGGGATTTGGATTTTGGAGTCCAGATATTGCTGGATTTTTTATTGATGGGGAGAGGGGTATAGCGCTGTTCCAGAGCTTTTATGCTACCAGTAACGTGAAAGACCCCTATATTTTTATTAACAGATGACGGACCTGGGGGGGGCACTTGTGTTTATGTGGGTTAATTTAAATGCCATTTGGTGGTAATTTGGGGTACAGAATATTTTGGATCAGTTCACATTTATCCTGTGCACTCTGCTGTGCACTTATATTAGCGTTTAAGTCTACATTTAAATATGTGATTCAGGTGAAACCTGCGACAGATTCATTTACTGAGGCAGCAGAGTTACTCCGGACTCTGCTTGGCCTCTGTTCAGTGGTGTCCGTCTTTTCAAAGGTAAACAAAACTGTTGCTGACCAAACGTTTGTACAAGCCTAAACAGATATGTAAAAAGATGGACCATAGGCCAGAGAGTGGGGTCCACATGGTTCAGCAAGGGACATTAGAGTAGGAATCCAGGATGCTTCCCTCAAGCACCCCGACTTTGGCTGGTCCTGGGATGTGATGTCCACCATCCTGGATTTCTACTCTAATGTCCGTTGAAGAATCCTGTAGACCCCATGGAGGGAAACGTCTCAGGATGCCGTTTTGAGGACCTTTTGTAATGGACCTACTTACCAGATGAGTAACAACTATATTATATACGGCATATTAGTGCTCAGTTATATCCGTCTGGTGTTTTATTAATATTTTTTGAATTTTGTTTTTCACCTTATTTTTTGTTGGTGTACTTGTTTGTTTAGTGTAGGGTCAACTAGAGACTGTTAGGGTTTCCCATTTGTGAATGGGGGTGCCACAAACCAAACCTAGGGCATCATACCCTCCATTGCTAATTAGGGATATACTTAGGGCTTATTAGGGTGAGTTTATTCTCTACCTATGCATTTAGTATTTTTTATACTACTATTAATATTCGTATAATTTTTCCCTCATCACCTTATTTTCACTCGTCTTTTGACCTTTTAAAAATATCAATAAAGTTTATATTTTATACTGTTTTTTTCTTCTTTTTGGTTTATATAGATTGATAAAGCCTATGCACTTATTGCAAGGGCTGAAAAACAATTACCCCTGGGGCTATACAACCATTTATGTAAGAGAATTGTAGACGAGGGCCTCATACACACCATGCAAAGTTTAAGAGCAAGGGTCACATGATGACCCTCTACAGATTTGGAGAGAGGGCCGCTTGATGACTCTCTAAAGATATGCAGTGAGAACCTCCTGATGACCCTCTAAAGCTATGGAATGAAATCCTCCTGATGACCCTCAAAAGATTTTGAGTGTGGGCCACCTGATGACCCTAAGAAGATTTTGAATGAGGTCCGTCTGATTACCCTCTAAAAATTTTGAGTGAGGGCCCCATGGTGACCCTCTAAAGATTTTCAGTGAGAGTCACCTGATGACCACCAAAAGATTTGAAGTGAGGGCCACCGGATAACCCTCTAAAGATTTGGAGTGAAGGCCGCCAGATGACCCCCAAAAGATTTTGATCACTGACCGCCTGATGATCCATTAATTATATAAAGCAATGACCTTCTAAAAATTTTGAGAGAGGACCGCTTGATGACCCTATTCATATGGTAGAGAAGGAGAAGGAAAAAGTAGAAACCATGAACTGTACACATTTTATTGGGTGGGAAGGTGAACAAAGGAATACAACAGAAAAATAAGGAACAGTTAAATTGCCTTCAGGTCCTGCTGCTGTCATCCAATGGGATTGAGAAGTCTGGGACAATCCAGGCCTTGTTCATTTTGATAAAAGTCAGCCTGTCAACAGCTTCAGTTGACTGGGTGATGCACCTATAAATTATTATACCCTCGGCGGCACTAAATACCTCTCACAAAACGCTAGCGGCAGGGCAGGTCAGCACCTCCAGAGCGTAGAGGAACAGTTCATGCCACATATCCAATTTGGAAACCCAATACTTGTATGCCACACAAGAATCACAGAGGATGCTGAAATGATTGACTATGTACTCCTTCACGATCTTCCAAAACTTTTCTGTTCTTGTTAGACTACCCCAGGCATCAGAGCTTTGGAACTGGTAGGGTCTAATGAAACTGTCCCAGACATTTGATTGTGTTGCCCTGCCTCTGCTGGACCTAGTTTGTGTCTCCCACATTTCTCCTCCTTAGTTGCCAAAGGAACTATGACCTCTGCCACCGCAATGCTCAATTGAGTAAAGAGTGTAAGCATACCTGAGCACTCTGATGCTCAGCTGAGTGTGGAGGAGTGGTGCGCATGCTCGCTCATCACTAATCTTCTTTTTGCTCTTTCTATTTTGTTACTTTACTAGAAATGCTATGGATAAGGCCCTGTGGATTCTGGACAGGTAGACCAATGCAGTGTCTAGCTAGATTTAGTTTAAAAGTACATGGGTTTCTTCCTCACCTTATAAAAAGCAATATAATGCAATGTAACATTGATCTTTAAAAAACAAGTAGCACACAATGCAGCTAGCATGGAGGTCAGCTTTCACATTTTCTATATGTGTACAATTTGGTAAATGGTCAGTAGCCGTTACATAAATACAGATGGATTTGACATTTTAGAAAGAGGCCTTGCAATTATGGAAAAAAATAATGATAATTGTCTTTGAATCAGTGTTTCTCAGTGTGTGATAAGTCTGCATATAGGAAGTGTTACAGTGAGTTTAAATTCTGCATCTAGGCATAAAACTTTGTATATCATGCATAGATAAAGTATGGCAATACGCAGTATGTTTCAAAGGGGTTGCTTAACTTCGAAAACTATTTTACATATATTATTTATATTCTTTTGGAAATCTGGAAAAACTATAGCAATATGCAGTATGTTTTAGAAGGGCTGTTTGCCTTTGAAAAATATTTTACACATTTAAATATTTATTTTTACTAATATGTGTATATAAAAATTATATTATTTTGGAAATGTAGAAAAGATTTGATATCAACTATTAGAGGATATCAACACAGGTTTAAAATATTGTGCAGTGAATCTATGGCAAATTCACAAAAGAGTTTCACGTGCATCGGTCAAGGATTTTGCAAAGTATAAATTGATACGATATGGATTTTAAGACTGCAGGTCTATTCCTGCTTGAATTGTGTGTGTATTCCTTTCTATGGTGCAGATTTCCTGTAATGAATATCATAGGTGGAAATCCGCAGTTTAACCACCCTCTATGAACATACTGGATTACCCAAAACAGGAATTTAGTAAATAAAAACATTGGGATTGACCAACAATATAAGATCGATCAGTACTTAGAAAAGGCTGCAGACCTTGGGATACTTTTAGGAGTGATTTTTAGCAGCAACTTTGCCTGATATTACAGCTCAGGCTGCTTTCACACTTCCGTTTTTTTACCTTCAGTCACAATCCGTTGCTTTGAGAAAAAACTGAATCCTGCAAAAGAATTTGCAGGATTCAGTTTTTTCCCATAGATTTATATTAACGACAGATTGTGACTGATGGCCTTGCATTGCATCAGTCGCGCGACTGATCAGTCGTGGAATGACTGACCATTGGGCGGAAGCAATGCACAATATAATGTTTTTAGTGTGCATCGAATAAATGGACAGTGATGGATCCATCAGCATCCGTCGTGGGTTATAATGGAAACCTATGGGTGCCGGACTCCATCTGAACCCGTCAAATGTCGGATTCCAGTGACGGATCCGTCTTTTACCAACCGAGCATGCTCAGATGTGTAAATTCCTTTCTGGTTATAAAAATCTTTCTCTCTCTCTCTCTCTCTCTCTCTCTCTCTCTCTCTCACACACATCAGTTTTCAAACTATCTGCGATGGATCAGTCACAAAACGGATTGTGACTGATGGAAAAAGACAGAAGTGTGAAAAGTAGCCTTAGGGGCCCTTTGCACACTACGACATCGCAGGTGCAATGTCGGTGGGGTCAAATCGAAAGTGACACACTTCCGGCGTCGCTCTCAATATCGTAGTGTGTAAGTCGTTTTAACTATGATTACCGAGTGCAAAAGCATCGGTATCGTATGATCGGTGTAGTATCGGTCATTTTCATTATTTTAGCTGCAGCGACGGTACGATGTTGTTCCTTGTTCCTGCGGCAGCACATATCGCTGTGTATGAAGTCGCAGGAGCAAGGAACATCTCATACCTGCGTCCTGTCTACAATGAGCAAGGAAGGAGGTGGGCGAGATGTTTACGTCCCTCTCATCTCCACCCCTCCGCTTCTATTGGCCGCCTGCCGTGTGACGTCACTGTGACGCCACACGACCTGCCCCCTTAGGAAGGAGGCGGGTCGCCGGCCAGAGCGACGTCGCAGGGCAGGTGAGTGCATGTGAAGCTGCCATAGAGATAATGTTCACTACGACAGCTATCACCATGATATCACAGCTGCGACAGGGGCGGGGACTATCGCGCTTGGCATCGCAGCATCGGCTTGCGATGTCGTAGTGTGCAAAGGGCCCCTTAGTCCCATTATAAAACTGTGAAGGAGCTTCAATACAAAGTATTGCAGGGCAAACAAGGGTAGGGAAGCAGTGTTTCCATGAGTGCTGTGGCTTTGTTAGCCATTCAATGGTGCTAAATTTCTTCATCTCTAATATCGCTCATCTTATTTCAATAATAGACATTTAGTTTACTGGAAATATGTGAAAAACCTCCCAAAATCAATTTAGCTAAATATCTTTGTACCCAAACGTTTAAGTTTACCAAGCCTTAGATAACAATATTCAAAGGTTCTTATCCACTTTGTAGGACAAGAGTAATGGCTAGCAAAATATGTGTTACAGGCCATACGATTGGTGATTTAATCAATTAAATACAGTATTTCCTCTTCCACAAGAAATATCAAACAAAGTTTATTTCTATAGACAGGATTTTACCAGCTATGATAATAGATAAGCATTTCTGAAGCACTAGTTTAAGAGGACAGAACGAAGAAAGTTCACATTGTAGAGGAAGTTCAACTACATTTGTTTGTTATGAACATTTTTTATAAAATGTTGTCTTGAGCCTAGAGAAGTCAACTGATGTTTGGTTACCACCGGGATTTGGATCAAGATTTTCATCTCCTGCTATGAGCTCAGCGTGATGTTTTACATTCAGGGCACTTAACCACTGAGCCACTGTTTATATGTAAGGGGAGAAGAGAGAAGTCCCTTGTTGTGCACATCCTAAGAACTATGATCAAAAGTTTTGTGTTTTTTTAGGATGCGAAAACAAATAGTAATTATCTCTAGACTGAAAGATGAAGAACAGATTATTGACTCTCCAGTGTCCCACATTGTTATCTCCTCTACAAGTAGACGGTAGCTAAATGTTTCTGTCACATAATTCTTTAGATTTGTCTATGGATTTATTTGAGAGCATTTCATTAGGGATAACATAGTAGATATAACATTTAGCTACAAACAGGAGCAATTATTTAGTAGTAAAAGCAATAAAAGAGAAATAATGGATAACTTGGATTATTTGCTACATTAGAAACTATCCCTGAGAGATTACTAATGAGACTCAAGTAATTAAAGTCTTTTACAAAAAAAAAAAAAAATAGGAAAAATAAAAATCTCGTTAGATTTTAGACTGTTTTTAGCTTCCTGGCACAGTTTAAATAAACTTTCAAAAAAACACATCAGTACGGTGTAATCACATGTAATTTAATGAATGTGAAAATAGGAATTCTGTATATTACTTTTCACAGCACACAGATGAAACCGGAAAGGTCTCGAGGTTAGATGGAGCATTTAATAAGAGATCAATGGCATTTACCTGGATAGAAAAATAAGAAATTGTTTCTAAAAAAACATAAAAACCAAGTATGAGTCAGAATAATCAGTATGAAAATTCAATTAAAATATTGATCTACACAGTGATAAGAAGAACTAAAAATTACAATAAAATAGAAGTTGACAATTAGAACTACACTGATGTGACAAAAGGTAATTTCTCTTTGAAATATGTCATCTTACATATCAGGATATAATTAACAAACGTTTCATCCTAAGTCTCAAAATTAGATGTATTTAGTTTTCCAAAATAAATAACATTATTTATCCAATTTGAAGAAACCATGGTAGAATAAATATACTATCTGATGCTGTCATTTACAAACAATACTATCCTCCAGGGGTCACATCTTTGAGTACCACAGTTACAGCAATACGGAATCAGACTATTTGGGCACTTTGTTCTAATTGGCTGTGGATCAATGGTCGTTAATGGTGTATTGCTAGATTTAATGGCCAATTTATCGAGACTGCCATTTTGTATAAAAGGGAGGATGCACAGTCCACTTGTGTGTTGTGCAAAAATCTGATGTAGCATCTGTGTGAATGCAAAGATTTTGCATAATTACAATTTTTTTACGGTATCCGTACTTTTTAATTATTATTTCTACTATTTCTTATTATTCTTGAAATAGGCACTCACATTAACTTTGTTCTGCTGAGCCTATATAAATGTTAAAGTATTGTCTGTGTGTTAATATACTAATCGCTGTTTTCTCCAGTATAGAGCGCCATTTTAGTACTCTTCTAAATTACATGATGGCAATTCAGATTCTCCATATTATACTGCACCCTATGTGTCAGACGGATGTCTTTATTACCATGTAACCTTCTGGTGCCTCAGTGCAACATTGTCGTACATTTTAAAAGCTACTTCCGGGTCACACAGAGCACAGAATGTTCCGGAGAGTCTGAATTGCCATCATGCGATACAGAAGAGGAGAGGAACAGTGATGGATACTGCTGAAGATAGCGATCGGTGAGTGAGGTAAGGCTAGAATTGATTTTTAAGAGTGTTAATACAACATAATATATCTTCTTGTATGCCAATAATTTTCTCTGTAATTGACATACAATTGTGGCTATTAGATCCTAAATTCCAGTCTATTGTGTTTGCATATCCATACTTTATTTGTTATATCAATTGATGTTATATCTTAACAAGGGCTGAGCAAACTCGAAATGTAAATTTTGGGGTTCATACCAGACACCCTGTGTATGGGTCTTGAACTTGGACATGGTATTTTAAAAAAAAAATATCTGTCTCTGAGTTCAGAGTTTGGGTGCTGTTTTTATGCTATTAAAGCTTGTTAAAGGGCTGCAATGTAGCCAATAAACAAAATGTTCAGCATGGGGAAGATGCCTGTAGACTGTTGTAAACAAAGTAAATAAATTTAAAAAGTAATGTGGGTTTCTGCCTATTTTTAAAAACTGGCTGGTCCCCCCGAGATCAGTGATTGTTTTTTCTTGTTGGTCTACTAGGCATTGCTCCCACCTGGCCTGAATCCTACTCCACACTGATGAGGGGCAATACCCCAAAACAGCTGTCTGTGGATGGATACCTGGCCTTGGTAATTCCCTTGTCATATCTTTAAACTTGTCAAAGAGTTGGATATTGACTAAAAGGGCCACTTCATATGGTGGTTATGGTGGTTTCCTAAAAAGAGCCACTCCTTGGCTAGGTCCTTCCCGGAGGGATATCTGGCTAGTTTCTGTGTTGAGACTCCTAACAGAGGCTCCACGGACTTTTTCGATTTGCATATTTCCCAGGGGGCAATGCACCTAGGATTTCACTGTCTTGAGCGCCCTCGTTTGCTGCTGGCAGTGTTTTCTCTGGCTGGTCTCTCCGAGATCAGTGACTGTTTTGTCTTATTTTTAATGACTAGCTCAGGAGAAGCTGACAACTGCAAGCTGCTACCCTCATCTGTCTGCTTTACCTTGGCTGGTTATCAAAAACAGAGGGGACCCCACATCTATTTTTTTATTTATTTAAACAATAAAAAAAACACATGGGGACCCCCCTGTTTTTGATAACAAGTCAAGATAAAGCAAACAGCTGGTATTATAAGATTGAGAAAGCCCATGGGTACTTGACCCTTCCCATGCTTAAAATAGCAGCCTGCAGCCACTATATTAGATGCACCAATTCTTGCTCTTTGCCTGCCTCTTCCCAATTTCCCTGGTGTGATGTCAGCTGTGAATTGAGAGCTGGCATCAAGCCAAGACTAGTAATAGATAGGCATCTATTACACAACCCCATTACTAAACTTTACTAAACTGAAAAGTGTACAGTTAAAAAAACACACACACAGGAAAAAAATAATTTATTTGAATAAAGACTCCCCCACATGCCCTTATTCACCAATTTATTTATTAATATTAACTAATATCACACAATACTGATTGGGATATATGAACAGATATTTTTAATGAGGCTTCCATTTATTGGAAGTTAAGTTAAACAAACTTGTATCTCATGTGTCCTAGACAATTATAATTGCTACAACTTGTTTTCTGCTGAAGCATTTGTGCCTTTTCCATTTCAAAGGCTATTTATATGTATTATCTTCTCCTTGTTTTAATTAAAAATAAATCCTCAAAGTTCCAATGTAGTCTAATGGTGTAATGTCCCACAACACCCATTGATTCCTATGGAGCATCATTCCGAGAACGAGGATCCATAGTTCACTCCCGGTCAGAGGCATGCATGGAATTTTTCAAAAGCATTATAAATTCTGTATCTGTCATTGATTACAAATGACCTATGCAGCCTCCATAGATTACTGCTGATCAGCGGCAGTTCAGAATTTCTCATCAGCGGCGACTTTAGTAACTTAGTGAAAAATTCTCGGCTGCCACTGACCGACCATAACCTATAAAGCCTCGTTCTTAGAATGTTCTCACAACGAAACTCCATAAGAATGGATAGGCATTATGGGATATTACACCATTGGATTACATTGGAACATGAAGGATTTCTTTTTTTATTGATAAATTGGTGGATGATAGAATGTAAGGGAGAATTTATTCAAATAAAGTTTTATTATTGTCTGTGTGTTTTCATCTGTATCCTTTCCAGGTAGGTAATGGGAGTGTTTTCATCTGTACACTTTCCGGGTAGGTAATGGGAGTGATAGACAGCTATCTATTACTAGACCCTGAGCTTGATGCCAGCTCTCAATTCACAGCTGACATCAATCCCAAAATACCAGAATTGGCACATCTAATGGATGTGCCACTTCTGGGGCAGCTGTGGGCTGCTATGATTAGGCTGGGAAGCACCAAATAACCATGGGCTTTTCCAGCTTGATAACATTAGCCCCATTTCTTTACCTTGGCTGGTTATCCAAATTAGGGGGAGCCCACGCCATGTTTTCATTATTTAAATAAATAAAGAACAGCATGGGTTTTTTTCTATTTATGACAACCAGCCACGGTAAAGCAGACATTTAAAGGCTGCAATCCGCAGCTGTGTGCTTTACCTGCACTGATTATGAAAAAATAGAGATTATCCCACGTAATTACCCCCATTTATTCCATATCCTCATTTGTTTGCAGGGAAATTGTCCAAAGTTGGGGTCCCTACTGACAAATATCGTTCAGGGTCCAGGTCCAGAACCAAACTTTTAACTAAAGTTCAGGCGATCCCAGAAAACCTGGACTTTTATGGGTCCACTTATCCCTAATCTTAACACTATACATTACTTATATTAGGAAAGTAGGAAAAAACCTTTAAGGGGTAAAATGAAATGTATTTTTCCCCATAGATTTACATATTGTCTACTTGATACATACTGTTGTGATGCTAACTTGATGCAGTTCAGGGCTGAACCACCAGGTGTCATCCAAGAACAACCAGATAGGAACTAATAGAGGAAAACCCTAGGTGGCGCAGAACTTGGGGGAGAGTAATCAAACAGGCCGAGGTCGATGTAGTGAAAGGTAACATCTAGACAAAAGGGAAAACTGAGACAGTAAAAGCACAAGCCGAAGTCGGTACACAAAGAGAGTCATTCAGTAGGAAAGGATGAACTAAATAACTGTAATGGGAATGAGAGGAGGAGGTGGGTAACACAGAGGGAGGTAAAAGGAGGCAGAAGGACAGAACACCGGGAAGAGCAGAATAGAATAAGGGTCTGAGATGGAGGGGGTCACAGGGAGGTCAGGGAATGCAGACATGTGCAGAGGGAGGAATTCGGGAGAGCTGGAGGAGGGGAGCATTAGCAGGACAGGACCAGGGAAGACACGACCAGAGTCAGAGCCGAGTACTTGCCAAAACTGGAAATATCTCTGGCAGCGCAGCCTCAGGGTCGGCTTCGTAATTAAGCAGAGGTCCAAATCGAGGTCCGGAGTACTCCTTCCCAAGGGTCAGGGAGAGGCCAAAAACCCAGAGGGGACAAAAAGAGTAAGCCAGCTCTGTAGCAGACCATCTCGCAGAGCAAATGCTAGAAACTGGCTGTGCAGGCCAGCGGGCCAGCAGAGCATGATCATGACAACTGTGCTCTGAATGCTCTGTACAAGAATTTAGAGGCTAATGATGTTTTAAACGAGATGCAATTTGGTGCAATGGGAATGCTTCTGGTACAACCTAAATTTACTTATCAAATCCTACTAGACAAATTCAGTCTTTTCAAGGTTTTAAGGGGTGTTAAAAATTCAAAGTCTATGTCTGAAATAATAGAAAGATGTTTCTTAACCCCTTCAGCCCCCAGCCTGTTTTCACCTTAAAGACCCGGCCATTTTTTACATTTCTGACCAGTGTCACTTTGACAGGTTATAACTCTGGAACGCTTCAACGGATCCTGGCGATTCTGAGATTGTTTTTTTGTGACATATTGTACTTCATGTCAATGGTAAATGTAGGCCGATATTTTTTGCGTTTATGTGTGAAAATTTTGGAAATTTGGCGAAAATTTTGAAAATTTTGCAATTTTCAAAATTTTAAATTTTATGCCCATAAATCTGAGAGATATGTCACACAAAATAGTTACTATATAACATTTCCCACTTGTCAACTTTACATCAGCGCAATTTTCGAAACAAATTTTTTTTCCGTTAGGAAGTTAGAAGGGTTCAAAGTTCATCAGCAATTTTTCATTTTTCCAACAAAATTTACAAAAGAAATGTTTTAGGTACCACATCACATTTGAAGTGACTTTGAGAGGCCTAGGTGGCAGAAAATACCCAAAAGTGACCCCATTCTAAAATCTGCACCCATCACACTGCTCAAAACTACATCCAAAAAGTTTATTAACCCTTTAGGAGCTTTACAGCAACCAAAGCAATGTGGAAGGAAAAAATGAAAATTTTACTTTTTTACACAAAAATGTTACTTTAGCCATAAAATTTAGCATTTTCAGAAGGGTATCAGGAAAAATGCACCATAAAATTAATTGTGCAATTTCTTCTGAGTACACCGATATCTCATATGTGGGGGAAATCAATTGTTTGGGCGCACGGCAAGGCTCGGAAGAGAAGGAGCATCATTTGAATTTTTGAAAGCAAAATTGTCTGGAATAATTAGCAGATGCGATGTTGCGTTTGGAGACCCCCTGAGGTGCCTAAACAATGGAGCTTCCCCACAAGTGACCCCATTTTTTAAACTAGACCCCTCATGGAATTTATCTAGATGTTTATTGAGCACTTTGAACCTCTGGGGCCTTACAAAAGTTAATAACTTTGAGCCGTGAAAATAAAAAAAAAAAAAAATTACCACGAGATTGTTACTTCAACCAGGTAGCTTTTTTTCCCACAAAGGTATCAGGAAAAATTGCAAAAAAAAATGTATTGTGCATTTTCTCCTGAGTACACAGATACCTCATATGTGATGGAAATCAAATGTTTGGGCACACAGCAAGGCTCGGAAGGCAAGGAGCGACATTTGACTTTTCAAACGCAAAATTGTCTGGAATCGTTAGTGGATTCCACGTTGTGTTTGGAGACCCCCTGAGGTGCCTAAACAATGGAGCTCCCCCACAAGTGACCCCATTTTGGAAACTAGACCTCTCATTGAATTTATCTAGATGTTTACTGAACACTTTGAACCCCTGGAGGCTTCACAAAAAATTAGAATGTTCAGCCGTGAAAATATACATATTTGTTTTTTACCATGAAATTGTTATTTCAACCAGGTAGCTTTTTTTTCCACAAGGGTATCAGGAAAAAATGCCCCATAAAATGTATTGTACAATTTCTTCTGAGTACACAGATACCTCATATGTGGTGGAAAGTAATTGTCTGGGCACACGGCGGGGCTCAGAAGAGAAGGAGCGCCATTTCACAGCAAAATTGGTTGGAATTATTAGCGTACGCCATGTTGCGTTTGGAGACCCCCTGAGGTGCCTAAACAATGGAGCTCCCCCACAAGTGACCTCATTTTGGAAACTAGACCCCCATGGCATAAATCTACATGGGTAATGAGCACTTTGAACCCTCAGGTGCTTCATACATTGAGGCATAAAAACAAAAAAGTAGTTTTTTTTTCCACAAAAATGTTATTTTAGGCTCAATTTTTTAATTTGTACAGGGGTAACAGGATAAAATGGACCACAAAATTGTTGGGCAATTTGTTCTGAGTACGCTTATATCTCATATGTAGCAGAAAACCACTGTTTGGGCGCACGGCAGAGCTCCAGAGGGAAGGAGCGTCATTTGACTTTTTAAATGGAAAATTAGCTGGAATAGTTAGCCGCACCATGTTGCGTTTGGAGATCCCCCTGATGTGCCCAAACAGTGGAGCTCCCCCACATGTGACCCCATGTTGGAAACTAGACCCCCCCCATACAAAGAAATATTAGTTTGGCAAAATAAAAAATACAGACGTCAGTAAAAAAAAAAAATATATATGAGCGCCTGCAACTGACACTAAGGCAAGTGCCACATGTGAGAGCGATGCACAAATCTCGCATCGCATCACCCAACACAGCCGCACACTCCTGTCTGGAAGAGAGCGATCATGCCGGATGATGCGATGTGAGACTCTGTGCATCGCTCTCATGTGTGGCACTGGGCTGACCCTTACAATATTCAGTAAAAAATACTGTAGTTGACGATTACTACAGTATAATTTTACTGGCCCTAAACTAAGTTTATTTGTATTTCTTTCTTAGTTTACATAAGAAAATTAGGATGAACGCACGGATGTGCTGCAAAAAGGGGGGGACTAGGTGGGATGGAAAAAAGATGGATGGAGGATAGAAGAGGGCGCAACGGATGCAGGAGCGGCGGAGGATGGGTGAGGGCGCGGCGGAGGGTGGGAGAAGGCGCGGCGGATGGAGGAGTGGCGAGGATGGGTGAGGGCAAAACGGATGCAGGAGTGGCGGAGGAAGGGGGGGCGAGGGGAAGGGTGGAAGGGGAGTGGGAGGTGAGATTGGGGATAGCTACCTTACAGAATGGATCTAGGCAGCAGGATTGCAGCAGATCCGGGAGGGGGGAGAGGATTAAGGGGATGGGAGAGAGCAGGCAGCAGATCAGGGAGGGGGCAGAGGCTGATGGGGGAGTAAGGTGGCAGATGCAGAGGTGCGGCGGCAGATGGGGAGAGTGCGGCGGCAGATAGGAAGAATGCGACGGCAGATGGGGAGAGTGCGGCGGCAGATGGGGAGAGTGCGGCGGCTGATGGGGAGAGTGCAGCGGCATATGCAGGGGCGGTGGAGCAGCTGATGGGGAGAGTGCGGCGGCTGATGGGGAGAGTGCGGCGGCTGATGGGGAGAGTGCGGCGGCTGATGGGGAGAGTACAGTGGCTGATGGGGAGAGTGCGGCGGCAGATGCAGGGGTGGTGGAGCGGCTGATGGGGTGAGTGCAGTGGCTGATGGGGAGTGTAGTGGCAGATGCAGGGGCGGTGGAGCGGCTGATGGGGAGAGTGCAGTGGCTGATGGGGAGAGTGCAGCGGCAGATGCAGGGGCGGTGGAGCGGCTGATGGGGAGAGTGCAGCGGCAGATGCAGGGGCAGTGGAGCGGCTGATGGGGAGAGTGCAGTGGCTGATGGGGAGTGCAGCGGCAGATGCAGGGGCGATGGAGCGGCTAATGGGGAGAGTGCAGCGGCAGATGCAGGGGCGGTGGAGCGGCTGATAGGGAGAGTGCAGTGGCTGATGGGGAGTGCAGCGGCAGATGCAGGGGCGGTGGAGTGGCTGATGGGGAGAATGCAGCGGCAGATGCAGGGGCGGTGGAGCGGCAGATGCAGGGGTGGTGGATACAAGGAGGCAGCAGAAAGAAAGCAGCGGCGTCAGATGCAGGGGGGGCGCAGGGTGAGGAGAGCAGTGGCGTCAGATGCCCCTTACTGCTGAGTAGCGGCGTAACATGTAAGGGCGCAGCGGGAAAGTAGCGGCGTCACGTGCAGGAGCGCAGCGGGAGAGCAGGGGCGAAGCACATGGAGCAGGGCAGCGGTGGATCGAGGGCTGTGACTCACAGATGGGCGCCCGCAGGGATCGCTCTCCTCAGATTCCACAGAGGGAGAAGCTAAGGAGAGCGATCTCCTACAGCGCGCTTACCCGGTCCCAGATGCACGGTACTGCTTGGAAAGACCGGTCACAAGGCCGATCTCTCCAATCAGAGCTGGGGGCGGGTGCAGTAAAGCTCACTGAGCTCCAGCCAATGGCCAGTGCTACAGCTGCACTGATCTTGGCTGGATTTCAATGCTTCAGCCATTTTCAATGGCTGAAACATAACACTGGCTGTGATTGGCTGAGCAGCGTTCGTCAGCCAATCACAGCCTCCGTAGGTCCGGGAAGGAGACACCACCCCTCCTGAGGTCAGGTACAAGTCCTCTCCTTCCCGAATCTACAGTTTTTTAAAAGCGATCGTGGTGCCCGTTGCTCCGGGGCCGCGATTTCGCCATGACTGATCTAGCCATCATGGGTCTTTAAGTACCAGGGCACCATGACGGCTAGATCCGTCAAAGGTCGTGAAGGGGTTAATAAAGGTAGGTTGCAGATATTTCTTGAAGCTTTTATCATGTTATCATTATATTTATGGCTGTTTAATTTATTTTTAAATGTTTCTTAAAGTGAACCTGTCACCAGGTTTTTCCCTTATGAACTGCGGCCACCAACAGTAAGCTCTTATATACAGTATTCTAAAATACTGTATATAAGAGCCCAGGCCGCTCTTTATAAACTAAAATCACCTATATTATACTAACCTAGAGGGTGGTCCGATGGCTGTTGCTCATCTCGGTCTGGCACCTCCTCCATGTGATCACTGTCCTCCTTCTTCTGAATACCATGTAGATGACGCGTCCTATGTCATCCACACAGACCGGCATTGTGGTCCTGTGCAGGAGCACAGATCAAAGTGGTGTAGTGCGCATGCGTGGGCAGTCTTTGACCATTCCTTGTGCCTGCGCATTACAATACTTTGATCTGCCCTCAGCAGAGTATGAGCCTCAGAAGAAGAAGGACGGCGATTGCAGCAGAGAGCAGGCGCCGGACCCGCGACCAGACACACCCATCGGACCAGACTGCTCCCTAGGTGAGTATAATAAAGGTGTTTTTTGTTTTATACAGTGAGGCCTGAGGCTTTTTTGGCGCCCTGAACAAGCCAGGTCGTCACAGAACTACACCAACACACCCCACACCCCGGTTAGGCGCACCGAAGTCAAACACAAAAATCCTTGTTGCCTTCCTCCAGGGGCTGATGTCCACACCAGGGGGTGGGCCAGGTGGTTGGTCCCGCCCACCAAGGAGTTCACAGTCCTGGAGGCGGGAAAAGGAGTCAGATCAGATCAGTTTGGAGCGTGAAGTGGTAGCAGGGGAGACTGACCGTGTCCGGGTGTGTGGCCCGGACGGAACAGCAAGGTTGGCAGACGGTGGTGACCGTCTGCAGGAGAGGCTGATTGGAGCGAACCGTACGGACCGTGGATGGGCGGTGGCCCGACGGTACCGGATCGGGGAGCAAAGAGAAGCCAGCACCATCCGGCAGGGCTTACAGACCCCGACCAGGCTAGGAGTCGCCGTAAAACTGGTCAAATCCGTTAGCGAAGGGAACCTCCGGGGTTTCCCAGCAGTCAAGACCCGATTGAAGGCAACAGCTCACACCATAAAGGGAAACACAGTCACCGCCAAGGCTACAGTTCCCAGGGCCAGAGCCTGCGGGCAAAAGGGGCTCCCTCAGCATCCATCCAAGCTGGGGAGCGGGTTACCGGTAGGAAGCCATTGGAACCGTAAACACAACACAGGTGCAGGGAAAGGCAGTCACCATCAACCTACCGGGAGAGCTACCGCAGCCGTCTGTGGGACCCGTCCATCCAGCCATTTGTTTTACCGGAGACTTTGCATTCATCATTGGCTGAGTGAGTACCACCGTGCCGTGCGGCACCGTGCTGCCCCCGCGACCCTGCACCTCACCAGGCCCCTTAATCTGCCTGCCATCCATCCCTCCCGCACCGGGCCCCGGGACAACCAATTCCCCCTACCCACGGAGGGGAAGAACTACATCCAAGCTGCTCCCTGTCATTGCTCCCGGGATCCCTGTCCAGAGCAGCGGTGGTGTCACAACCTCACCACAACCGTGGGGGCGTCACGGACAATATCCCTAAACCCAAACAAACCACCCCCTTTCACTCAAGGGCGAGGAGCGCCGCTCAAGTCCCCGGGATCCGGCCCACCGCTCGAGCCACCACCGAGCAGCAGCAGCAGCAGCCGGACCCGAGCACTGGGTGAGCACAGTGTCCCCTCCTCCGCCCACGACACTTTTATATAAAGTATTTTGGAATGCTGTATATAAAGGCTTGCTGATGGTGGCCACAGCTGATAAGGAAAATCCTGGTGACAGGTTCCCTTTAAGCTTTCCAGTAACAATACTGCACTGGTTATTTTTACATTATATGGACATTCCCTTTAATCTTTTTGAGAAGGTGAAACCTGAACTGAAGCTACGCCTATCCTGATCACAATGTTGATATCTAACCCACCAACATGCCATCATTTACCCTGAAGAAAATTGCATGTATGCTATAGTATTATTGGTTTATAAGCAAAAGAAAATAAAGTAATGAAATGAGTTTCTTCAGAAACGGAAGAATCTATTTTGAATTTGCGAATGATCAAAAGTTTATTTGCAATTTTTTTCAACTCAATCAACTTGTCTCAAAGGCTTCAGATGCATCAACCCAGAAACACAGAGACGCCTCTGCATAGCTGTGGGAAAGGCTGTGAAATTAAAACATGTCTAGACTTCAAAAGAATAGACAACTGCTGTTAAACAGCCCACCTCAGCTAAAATCTGAAGGCATCAGCTCTACATTCCTAAATGTTGCTTCCCTATACTCAGTAGGCCTCCTGGCTGGCATGTTTCAGAAATTCAATGCTGTTTTATTTTTCCAAGACTTAGAAGTAAATAAACTCACAGTTGTCGAATTTTTCTAAGTAAAAAGAAAAGTTTGGATTTTTCCTGTGACTGGGTATTATATTTATAAATATTCACATTTTGAAATTTTGGGTAATTTTTGCTTATTTAATGTTGCAATATATTATGTTATGGATAGTAAATTGTGGGTGGACATAGCATTGACACGGTCTCAGCAGCTGCACCAGTGCTCAATAAGTTATGGGCTCAATGAGATTATCTCTAGAGGACTAGTACCCCTTCTGCCAAGTAGTCAAGCATAATCGTATACTCTATATAACCACACCAACACCACTGATTGGTAACTTTCTGTGTACACTGTACAGGGGCAGTAAGCTGCCAATCAATGGTGTAGGCAGGATTATACAGAGCACGGCATTCAGAGAACTGCAAGATGTGCAGCAGATAAGATACTCATTTTATAAAAATGACATCAAGCAGCTAAGGAAGTGACATCGCTAGAATGAGGGTCTTTGTCTGTATATTATGCTGTTCTCACATAGAATAGCAAAAACTTGGTGACATATTCCTTTTAAAGCAGTTTCTTCCTATTAATTACATTGCTAAGAACAAAAACTAATAAACTCAATTTCTCAAAATTCATGGTGGATTGTTAGGATGAAATACTTATGTGTTTTATACAAGCTATGTGATTTGATGGCATCCAAATACAGTTCTTGCACAGGAGTCCTCTACTGTCAGTGCCTGCCTCTTCATTAAGCACACAGTGTTTTGGGTTTTATTTCAGCGCTGGAGTGGCACTCTAAATGTAAGCCTCCTGCCCCCTTCTGGTGCCTTCACCGTTTACTGATGACGCTTTGGTCCTAGAGAGCTATCTTATGACAGTAATTTCTGACTAGCTGGAAGTTACATCACAAGAGCTCAAGGAAAGTCTGAGAGCCAGAACAATCCCAGAACAAGGCTCTCATAGAGATGCTTTGAAGAGTGACCTGAAACACTGAAGAGCACTGTAAGGTCACAAATTACCGGTGCTCAACAGAGCAATAGTGATAGCGGGTAAGGCTAGACTCACATGAGCGTATGGCATCCGATGCAAGAGCATCGGATGTGTCGCTGGCGGGGAGGAGGGTGTCGGCACACTACGCTCACCCCTTCTGCTCGGGTCCGGCAGCTGCTCAGTGGTGGCTCGAGCGGTGGGCCGGATCCCGGGGTTTCTCGAGCGACACTCCTCGCCCATGAGTGAAAGGGGGGTTTTGTGGTTGGGTGTGGGGGATTGTTATAGTTCGTGACGCCACCCACGGTTGTGGTGATTTCACCACCGCTGCTCAATTCGGGGGTCCCGGGGATGGTGATGCGGAGCAGCCAGGTGTTGTGTTGTCCCTCCGTGGGTAGGGGTTGGTGATCCCGGGGCCCGGTGGTGGAGAAGGAGGTGCGGGGCTTGGTGGGCGCAGGGACGCGGGGGCAGCGCTGTGCCTTGCGGCACTGTGGTACTCACTCAGCCTGAGACTTGGACACAGTTTGTACGGTAAACCAAACGGCTGGTAGGACGGTCCCACAGACGGCTGCACCTGCACTCCCGGTAGGTGACGGTGATGTCCCTCTTCCTTGCACCTATGTTTGACTTGTGGTAGCGGTGGATTCCCTCCGGTTACCCGCTCCCCAACTGCAATCTGGGCCGGAGGAGCTCTACACTTTGCCCGCAGGCGCTGGCCCTGAGAAACTGGTGCCGTGGCGGTGGCGGTGTCTCTCTGCTTCAGGTTGGGCTGTTGCCTTCAATCGGGACTTGGTTGTTGGGGGTTCTACGTCCCCTTCACTGACGGATTCGGCAAATTTGGCGACTCCAAGCCTTGCCGGGGTCCGAGAGGCCCCTGCCCTGGTGCTGACTGTCCTTCGGAACACTGCTCCAGACCACCGGGCACACAGCCAACGGGGTCCTTCCAGGAACTTCCAAACGGTCCCCCTCCAGACAGTCACAGCCGTCGCTGACCTTGCTGATCTGGCCCTACACAAAGCTGGACCCTTCAGGCTTTCCTTCCTTCTTGTCACCTCACTTGCTTTCCTCCTTTTCCACTTTACTTCCTTCACTTTCACTTAGCTGTTGTTTACTCTCTCACTTAGCTCCTCACTCTTGCCCTGCCTAGGCTAAACTGCCTGGTTTCTCCTGCCTCCAGAGCTGTGACCTCCTTGGTGGGCGGAGCCAACCGCCTGGCCCACCCCCTGGTGTGAATCATCAGCCTCTGGAGGAAGGCAACAAGGATTTCTGGTTAGCATAGGTGTGCCTACCTGGAGTGTGGGGTGCGGTGGTGTTGTGACCCGTGACCCCTGGCTTGCCCAGGGCGACACATTCCCCCTTAGCAAAATGCAGACCGTCCGCGGGCTGCCGTCCTACACCGGTTTCATTTTTCTGAAAAAGGGGGTAACAAGGTTAAGCAAAACATGAATAACATTTTTAATAACTCTTCCCAAAACGGGAGGCACATTTACTTTTAACGTTGCAACGGTTTACGGCTACGGTTTCCGCTCTCTCCCACCCAAGCAACCTGGCCCTGATGCTGCCCCTAAAGCCCAGGCAGCACCCCTTGACCCACAGTCCAGCACAAGTTACCCGAGCGGGATCTGTCCTTCCCTCCAGAGGGTAGCCACCGGTTCCTTTGGTGGCTGGGCCCTAGCCTGCTCTGCTCAGGGCCCTCCCTCCAACCTGCCTCTCCGGAGGCGGCAGTGCGGAAACGGTAACGGTAACCAACATATTTACAAGCCACTTAATGTTTGTGGTGCCCTGCAAGTTCACGGGCTTGTCCATGGATAGTTCCCATGCATTTTTAAACGGTCCCCACAGGGACAACGGTGCCGGCTCCGGCCGGTTGCAAATCACAAGCAAATCAGGTGAAAACTCGGTATAATCATTTCTTCATTGGCAGAACTTTCAAACTTTCAACTTTTCAACAAACAAACTTCTGGTGGTCCCAACGGGGACTGTGCAACGGCCCTCCGCTGCCTTTTGCGGCTTAACAGTCCATTCTCACTTGTGGGGCTCTAGTGCCACCTTCACACGGTGCACCGCTCTGGACCCCAATGGTAGCTCGCTGCAGGCGATCTTCTTCCATATTCATGCGGGCATGCACATCCGCTCTACACCCCTCTCGGGCATCGATCTCCCTGCGCAGCTGATGTTGCCGCCGCTCCCAGCCGGGAGTACTTTCTGTTTGCTCCGGTTCAGCGTGTGCAGGGGACGGACCCAGCCAGAGTCCCTCCGTGTCGGCTACGACCGGCACCTTCAGTAGTGAGGGACCCCGCTGTGACATGGCCTCCTCTGCCTCCTGGCAGCTGCATCCCCGCCGTGCCTCCGGTGCATCTTTGCTGACGGGCTCAGCCTTTGGCTTCTTCCATAGAAGCGGTTCAGGGTGGTCATGAGCTTCTGCTGCAGGTCGGTCCGCCGGGGCGGATTGGCAGGGTACCGCTACCGGTGGTGGTGGTAGCGGGCCTAGTGGCGGGGCAGCAGCAGCTAACGCGGGTAGCAGGAGAGGCAGCAGGGTGAACGGGTGTAGGCCGGGCCCCTCAGCCGCAGCGGCCGATCCCTCGGGAATACAGGGACGTGGGTCTCTTACCCGTTCCTCCAAATCTTCCTCCACCTCGCATCTCCGCATAGCAGCCACCGCTTCCACCATGTCGGCCTCCCACTCCTCCAGGAGGAGCTGCATGCGGACCTGCAGACGGCTGCTTAGCTGGGCGGTCCGGACTTCCACCCACGCCGCCATGCCGGGCGCGGGGACCACGGTGTTGTTGGTCGGACTCAGCATCTTTAGCAGTGGCCTCTTCCAGGAACCAGTCAATGGCCGCAGGGTCCTGGCGTCCCTGCTTCTATAGCTGCTCTCACATGCAGCCAGCCGCCATCGCGTCCCCCCTAGCTCTTTCCGGCCCCTCCTCTCTCGGGGCGGGGTTTCGGCCTTCGCGCCTCTACTGCTCGAGAAGACGCTCGAGCGGGAACTCTTCGCGCCAAAGATGGCGGCTTCTGAAATTTTTCTGCCGGATACCTCCGGCGGTAACAAGGCGCACCTCTACCAGACGGCAGAGCGGTAAGATCCTGTTCGTGACGCCAAGTTGTCGCGGGCGGGGAGGAGGGCGTCGGCACACTACACTCACCCCTTCTGCTCGGGTCCGGCAGCTGCTCAGTGGTGGCTCGAGCGGTGGGCCGGATCCCGGGGTTTCTCGAGCGACACTCCTCGCCCGTGAGTGAAAGGGGGGTTTTGTGGTTGGGTGTGGGGGATTGTTATAGTTCGTGACGCCACCCACGGTTGTGGTGATTTCACCACCGCTGCTCAATTCGGGGGTCCCGGGGATGGTGATGCGGAGCAGCCAGGTGTTGTGTTGTCCCTCCGTGGGTAGGGGTTGGTGATCCCGGGGCCCGGTGGTGGAGAAGGAGGTGCGGGGCTTGGTGGGCGCAGGGACGCGGGGGCAGCGCTGTGCCTTGCGGCACTGTGGTACTCACTCAGCCTGAGACTTGGACACAGTTTGTACGGTAAACCAAACGGCTGGTAGGACGGTCCCACAGACGGCTGCACCTGCACTCCCGGTAGGTGACGGTGATGTCCCTCTTCCTTGCACCTATGTTTGACTTGTGGTAGCGGTGGATTCCCTCCGGTTACCCACTCCCCGACTGCAATCTGGGCCGGAGGAGCTCTACACTTTGCCCGCAGGCGCTGGCCCTGAGAAACTGGTGCCGTGGCGGTGTCTCTCTGCTTTAGGTTGGGCTGTTGCCTTCAATCGGGACTTGGTTGTTGGGGGATCTACGTCCCCTTCACTGACGGATTCGGCAAATTTGGCGACTCCAAGCCTTGCCGGGGTCCGAGAGGCCCCTGCCCTGGTGCTGACTGTCCTTCGGAACACTGCTCCAGACCACCGGGCACACAGCCAACGGGGTCCTTCCAGGAACTTCCAAACGGTCCCCCTCCAGACAGTCACCGCCGTCGCTGACCTTGCTGATCTGGCCCTACACAAAGCTGGACCCTTCAGGCTTTCCTTCCTTCTTGTCACCTCACTTGCTTTCCTCCTTTTCCACTTTACTTCCTTCACTTTCACTTAGCTGTTGTTTACTCTCTCACTTAGCTCCTCACTCTTGCCCTGCCTAGGCTAAACTGCCTGGTTTCTCCCGCCTCCAGAGCTGTGACCTCCTTGGTGGGCGGAGCCAACCGCCTGGCCCACCCCCTGGTGTGAATCATCAGCCTCTGGAGGAAGGCAACAAGGATTTCTGGTTAGCATAGGTGTGCCTACCTGGAGTGTGGGGTGCGGTGGTGTTGTGACCCGTGACCCCTGGCTTGCCCAGGGCGACACAATGCGATATGCTAATAACCCTTGGATCAGACTCTGCTGTGAGCGTGACCCGAGTGTCATGCGACTGTGACCCGATCTTGCGATCAGGTCACAGCTGTGAAGCTGAGGGCGGGTGCTGCGGAGGAGAGGGAGGGGTTAATCCCCCCATCTCCTCCATTGTCAGCCTGTGCGTATATCGCACTGCACTGGGATAACATCCAAGTGCAGGCCGATGTTTCTCTTGCACCCTTTCACTTGAATGGGTGCGAGTGATACGGCTCTTGCAGAAAATCGCAGCATGCTGCTACTATTCTCGCATGAACAATCATACATTCCACAGGAGGCATAGGAAAAATATGAACCAGGTGGAGGAGCCACCCCAGGTTCACAGCAGCTCAAAGAGCATTTCAAAAAGAGGAGAACACGAGCAAAATTGCTGGAAAAAGTTCATGAATTTTATTAAATAGAATTTTAAAGTGCAAGTGCAGAAAATCACAATGATAATATACAAATTAAAAGGAGGAGGGGAGAAACAGATGGTAAAGGGCAGAACAATGGCCTGGTACAGACAACAGGAAAATAGTAGTATTCACAAACAGTATAGCCAGAATCACTGGCAAATAAGCATCAGGATGAGTGAATATAGTATTCAAAGACAAAATGGCCCAAAACTCACTGGCAAGTAAGAATCAAAATGAATAAATAGTAGTATTCACATACAATATAGCCGAAATCACTGGCAAGTAAACATCAGGATGGATAAGTGGTAGTATATACAAACAGTATAGCCCAAATCACTGGTAAATAAGCACCATAAAAATGGGTAGAGAGTGTCTTATCTCTGATAGGGATATGTATCTCTAAATCACCGGCATGTAAGCAGGGAGGAAAATTTGAATAGACCAACGGATGTAGGCATGATACCCGTGAGAGGGAAGAGGACTTAACCCCAAATCCGCATTGGCCAGATGCAGACCATGAGGAAAAGAAAATTTCACCAAAACACGGCACCAGTCATAGGTCTATATGGTAAAGGGATGTACCCATTGTAAGCTGAGAGAATCCCCAGCAGAGATAAAGGACTCAAATCACTGGCCAGTAAGCAAAGGGGATAAGTATAAAGGGACAACAACAGGAGAAAAGCCTGTATAGTAAACAAAGTCTGCAATAGTGTTATATAATCAATTTGAGGGAGTATAAAAGATGTACAACCCCATCAAAAAGGGGGTTATACCATAGTATACTAGTATATATATATAAACCAGGGCCAGGTTTTGGAGGTCCGGGTCTTTTAGGGCCACTCCTAGTAGTGATACCCCTGGACTCATCTTTGCTAAATGAACTTTCGGATGTAACAGAACGGGTGTCGTCCATGGAGCTACCCGACCTCAGAGAAGTTGATCTGGACCGAATATTAGAACTAACACGGGATTGAGGTCGTGCTCTTGCGGCATTGGACTTCCATCTATAAACTCTATTATTTGCTTGGTCAGCCAAATCTCTCTGGAACTTTTTGGACTTATATTCCACCACTTCCTTCTCACATTTCTGTGATTCCAGATCCATCTCCTCGTTAAATCTTTGTAAAAAGTCTTCCGATGCGTTAGACTTTATAATGCACAAAAGGTTGTCCATCTCTGTCTCGATCTCCAATAAAGTAGAGCTGTTATCATCACGTAAAAGGGTCAGGAAACCCGTGGAACAAACGTGTGCAAACTCCTCCCACTTCGTCTTGAATTGGGTGTCCTCAACTTCAAAGGAAGGAAAAATTTGAACACGAAGGCCACGGGGAACCAAATTTTTCTGGATATATTTATCCAGGAAAGCACGATTGAGTAAAGTGCGAATACGTTTTTTTAACAAAACCTTGAATTTAAATGTGGCATCACGTATTTCAATTGTTGAAGAATTCTCTGATGGTGTATCCCCATCCTCCTTAAGTGCATCATTAACATGTGTTTACGTCCCTTTCCTGCCCATTCATACTTTCGGAGTCTCGTGCGCATGCGCGCGACGGCCCTGCGCCTCCCGGCCGCGCTCCGGAGTCTTGATGGAGTCCGCGCGTGCGCGGGGGTCTGGGCAATTACTGCCCGGACTCCCGTGCATGCGCCTGACTCCTTGACTGCCGGGTGTGCGAGACGGGGGGCGTTCTTTGGCCGTCCCGCGCATGCGCCTCCCTGACTCCGGAACGTTGAATTCTATTCGCGGTACAATTACCGCGGTAGTATTTAGGAGTCGCACAGACCGGACATGTGCACCTTCCCTCACCTTCCCCCATGATGAAGCGGCAAGCGACTGTTTCTTAAAGCCGCGAAACGTACTTCGGGCCTCCTTGTACCACCGGACTCAAATATAATGTATTCCGCAGTTACTACCCTATCTGGGATTGTTTGAATACCTTTTTTGATTTAACCTCAGAAAATGCCTGTATGGATTCTTAGCCTCCCCTACATTCTCTATGGGATAAATTGATTTGGCTTCAGCAATCCTGATTATATTTTCTTTAGGCTAAATACTTTGCCTCTCTGCTATAGTGTTTTTGATGGATACTAGTATACTATGGTATAACCCCCTTTTTGATGGGGTTGTACGTCTTTTATACTCCCTCAAATTGATTATATAACACTATTGCAGACTTTGTTTACTATACAGGCTTTTCTCCTGTTGTTGTCCCTTTATACTTATCCCCTTTGCTTACTGGCCAGTGATTTGAGTCCTTTATCTCTGCTGGGGATTCTCTCAGCTTACAATGGGTACATCCCTTTACCATATAGACCTATGACTGGTACCGTGTTTTTGGTGAAATTTTCTTTTCCTCATGGTCTGCATCTGGCCAATGCGGATTTGGGGTTAAGTCCTCTTCCCTCTCACGGGTATCATGCCTACATCCGTTGGTCTATTCAAATTTTCCTCCCTGCTTACATGCCGGTGATTTAGAGATACATATCCCTATCAGAGATAAGACACTCTCTACCCATTTTTATGGTGCTTATTTACCAGTGATTTGGGCTATACTGTTTGTATATACTACCACTTATCCATCCTGATGTTTACTTGCCAGTGATTTCGGCTATATTGTATGTGAATACTACTATTTATTCATTTTGATTCTTACTTGCCAGTGAGTTTTGGGCCATTTTGTCTTTGAATACTATATTCACTCATCCTGATGCTTATTTGCCAGTGATTCTGGCTATACTGTTTGTGAATACTACTATTTTCCTGTTGTCTGTACCAGGCCATTGTTCTGCCCTTTACCATCTGTTTCTCCCCTCCTCCTTTTAATTTGTATATTATCATTGTGATTTTCTGCACTTGCACTTTAAAATTCTATTTAATAAAATTCATGAACTTTTTCCAGCAATTTTGCTCGTGTTCTCCTCTTTTTGAAATACTATTCTCGCATCCAGAATTTGGGTGCAAGAAAAGCTGACCAACTGCTCTCCCTCATTGACTAACATTGGTCCGATTTCAATGCTCGTGTGAGCGTACCCTAAGGGTCAGTATCAGATAGGATTTAAAACACCACTCCAGCGGTGCGATAAAAAAACACATTGACATGGTGCTTTAAATTCCAGCACATCTACTTTTATAAGATTTTCCACCTTAGTACTTATGATAGATCATCAATATCAGATCATTAGGGATCCAATAACCAGCACCTACGCCTATTAGCTTTGGCAATAGCCAGATGTAAACAGTGTATGAGTTGAACACCACCCCCTCGTCACACTGTTTACTGACCTTTGCTGAGAACTGCAGATCAGTTCCTCTTTAAACATTAGCTGCTTTGCAGCAGCCACCGATAAGTGTCACAGAGCTGTGATGTTTCATACCTTACACTGTTTACATTTACTTGATGCCAGAGCTGTGAGTAGTCTTCTTGTCTTTGTTTTTTTGGGTTACCTTGTGCGTCATATTTACAAAATGCTTCCTTCTGGGATGACAGCCATGCAGACGAATATGATGCAGTATGCGGTATATTGTCTGAACACTGACAGGCTAACCGCCCCAACCCTTGGGCCTCTGCAGCAACATTGGCTACATTAATATACAGTTAGGTCCAGAAATATTTGGACAGTGACACAAGTTTTGTTATTTTAGCTGTTTACAAAAACATGTTCAGAAATACAATTATATATATAATATGGGCTGAAAGTGCACACTCCCAGCTGCAATATGAGAGTTTTCACATCCAAATCGGAGAAAAGGTTTAGGAATCATAGCTCTGTAATGCATAGCCTCCTCTTTTTCAAGGGACCAAAAGTAATTGGACAAGGGACTCTGAGGGCTACAATTAACTCTGAAGGCGTCTCCCTCGTTAACCTGTAATCAATGAAGTAGTTAAAAGGTCTGGGGTTGATTACAGGTGTGTGGTTTTGCATTTGGAAGCTGTTGCTGTGACCAGACATCATGCGGTCTAAGGAACTCTCAATTGAGGTGAAGCAGAACATCCTGAGGCTGAAAAAAAAGAAAAAATCCATCGGAGAGATAGCAGACATGCTTGGAGTAGCAAAATCAACAGTCGGGTACATTCTGAGAAAAAATGAATTGACTGGTGAGCTTGGGAACTCAAAAAGGCCTGGGCGTCCACGGATGACAACAGTGGTGGATGATCGCCGCATACTTTCTTTGGTGAAGAAGAACCCGTTCACAACATCAACTGAAGTCCAGAACACTCTCAGTGAAGTAGGTGTATCTGTCTCTAAGTCAACAGTAAAGAGAAGACTCCATGAAAGTAAATACAAAGGGTTCACATCTAGATGCAAACCATTCATCAATTCCAAAAATAGACAGGCCAGAGTTAAATTTGCTGAAAAACCCCTCATGAAGCCAGCTCAGTTCTGGAAAAGTATTCTATGGACAGATGAGACAAAGATCAACCTGTACCAGAATGATGGGAAGAAAAAAGTTTGGAGAAGAAAGGGAACGGCACATGATCCAAGGCACACCACATCCTCTGTAAAACATGGTGGAGGCAACGTGATGGCATGGGCATGCATGGCTTTCAATGGCACTGGGTCACTTGTGTTTATTGATGACATAAAAGCAGACAAGAGTAGCCGGATGAATTCTGAAGTGTACCGGGATATACTTTCAGCCTAGATTCAGCCAAATGCCGCAAAGTTGATCGGACGGCGCTTCATAGTACAGATGGACAATGACCCCAAGCATACAGCCAAAGCTACCCAGGAGTTCATGAGTGCAAAAAAGTGGAACATTCTGCAATGGCCAAGTCAATCACCAGATCTTAACCCAATTGAGCATGCATTTCACTTGCTCAAATCCAGACTTAAGACGGAAAGACCCACAAACAAGCAAGACCTGAAGGCTGCGGCTGTAAAGGCCTGGCAAAGCATTAAAAAGGAGGAAACCCAGCGTTTGGTGATGTCCATGGGTTCCAGACTTAAGGCAGTGATTGCCTCCAAAGGATTCGCAACAAAATATTGAAAATAAAAATATTTTGTTTTGGTTTGGTTTATTTGTCCAATTACTTTTGAACTCCTAAAATGTGGAGTGTTTGTAAAGAAATGTGTACAATTCCTACAATTTCTATCAGATATTTTTGTTCAAACCTTCAAATTAAACGTTACAATCTGCACTTGAATTCTGTTGTAGAGGTTTCATTTCAAATCCAATGTGGTGGCATGCAGAGCCCAACTCGCGAAAATTGTGTCACTGTCCAAATATTTCTGGACCTAACTGTATCTATTTTGAAAAGACAACCTCTGGACATGATATGCATGTGCACTCAACCTCTTTGGGCGACCATGGCCAGGCCTGTTCTGAGTAGAATCTGTCTTGTTAAACCACTATATGGTCTTAACCACCATACTGTAGCTCAGTTTCAGGGTGTTGGCAATCTTATTATAGCCTAGGCCATCTTTATGTAGAGCAACAATTCTTTTTTTCAGATACTCAGAGAATTCTTTGCCATCAGTTGCCATGATGAATTTCTAGTGTGTGATGGATTACACCAAAATTAACACACCTTCTCCCCATTCACATCCAAGACCTTGTAACACTATTGAGTTAAATGACACTGGGGACAAAAAAATTGCTAATTGGGCACAATTTGGCCATTTTTACTTAGGGTTGTACTCACTTTTGTTGAGAGGTGTTTTAACATTAATGCTTGTGTTCATATTTAGAGGGCACCAAATTTACACTGTTACACAAGCTGTACGCTGACTACTGTACATTGTATCAAAGTGTCATATCTTCAGTGTTGTTCCCTAAAAATATATAATAACACATTTACAAAATTGTGAGGGTTGTACTCACTTTTGTGATATACTGTATTAAAAGCTTAATTACCATAGACCCATGATTCAGAAACATTTCCCGTTGTACAGGTATTAGGTTGTTAATTGGTTTAAGAGGATCTCTTATCCTTATGTAACAAAACTCCAATTGTATAAAATTGAGAGACATTAATATAATACAAAATGCAATTCAAAGCTTTAACCTATTAAAAAAAAGTGTTTGGCAAAGAACATTTACATTCCACAACCATGAATCACACCATTGTGATCAAGGTATCTAGGTCATCATGATGCAAGCAGGCACTGTGTGTAGGTAGGGCCAGTCGTTAGAAATGGGAGTCCTTGCAGTCAAACATAGAATAAACTCTGTCATGCTAAAGGGGTACCCTATGTTTGTGACCACCATGAATTTCATTATTATTTCTTTGTCATTATTTAGACATTGCATAGCACACTCACGGTATTACTTTAGTTGGAGTTGTTACTTGGATACTTTATGTTTGCTTTATACAAGTGTTGTATTGTTATGTTGTATTTACCTTTGCATTGGGTGACAATGCTCCTTAAAAGGGTTGTCCCATAAACAAGTACATTTTAATCAAGAGATCTTGGAATAATAATAAGTTAATGTGATAAAAAAATAATGTTCCTGTGCTAAGATAGTCTTATAAATGTGCCCCTGTCATGTACTGTAAACACACAAAAAAGGGAAAGCACAACCTGTATGTAATTAGTAGCGAACAAGTGAATAAAAGTGGTTGGGTACAATACCCACTCGCCTATTCACATTGTGCTGAAGAGGCACAATGCTGATTAAAAGCCTAATAGTTTCCACCTCTAATGCTCTGCTGATGTAGTAGACTCTCCTCACCTCCATTTAGTAATACTCCGAATCTTCATTCCCAAGTTCTGTACCTCTATGGGCACATCAATTCAATAGATTGTTCCCCCATTTCGAGCACGGATCAATCCAGGGACATCAATGGAGGGGCAGAGTAGAATAAGAGGTATCTCACTGATCGTATGTGTCACCTCCACATAGAAACAGCCTCAGCTCCTCTTTCGTTGCTGCAGGTCACTGAAAACCGCTTCTTCTACCTGGCAATTACCGGGCAGCTGGAATACCTGACCACTGTTGCTAGACTACCCACTCCACCCAATGCTATGAGCTGAATGAACATGCAAAGATCAGAAAAAAGGGGCCTCCAAGTCTTGTGCTGCAGGTTCGGAGTAATCCAGAAAAAACTCATAGAAATGAAATAGCAATTATTTATTAGAATGCTAAACAAAACAGCACTACGCGTTTCAGAGGTGATCCGCCTCCTTCCTCAGGTGCATAGATTGAAATAACACATTGGAATCTTTTATAAGAAAGTCAAAATTAACTCATTAAAAAAAATGTGAGAACACATCATATCAATTAAAACACTTCACAAAGCATAATGCTATAATGTTATGACAACAGAAGATAATCACCCATACCAGATATAAAACCATTACATTCATTTTATATAAAAAAAGGAGAAACTTCAACATAAAAATAATATTCCTCCATGCTATATATCATTCCAACCCATTCTTAGACATATTTCTTCAGAACCATTTTTACTGATCTTTGCTCCATTAACCCCCTCCTATCCACAGAAGGATGTGTAGCGCCCCTGAGCCACGCAGGGCACTACTAGGAACTGCATTCTCACCAAGATGCAGGGCCTACCCCCTGGGACCTGGAATACCAGTGCTAGAAACACTCACACACAACAAAATCCCAGTTTCCACTCCACACCAGGGGTAATTGGCTAGTTGGACACAAGGGGATGGCCACCTAGAGAGCCAGACAAGGGGGACTAGTCAACCTGGTGGGAGGGGACAGCAGCGAGTCAGTGCAGTAAAGGAGTAGAGAGGAGAGGTGCCTGAGAGCTGGGTCAAGTAACGGTGACCTGGGGCACAGGAGAGCGGTTGCGAGGGCAGGTACACCTGAGTACTGCTGGGACCAGAGCACTGACAGGGCTCACACAGGGCCCTAGGTTAGACACGAGTTTCATACGGTCTAGCAAATACCTGCATAGCGAGGGGACCTCCACGGAGCTCACTGACCCACAGATCCGGGGGCACCAGCAGTAAAGCAAGGATCAGGGTTTGGGACACAGACCAGCCCTGCAGGGTCCACACTGCCCGCCATATGGACAAGGAGGCTGCCATCACAAAGGGACAGTCAGGCCCCAAATGCTCCATTCTCTATAGACCCAACCACACTGAGAGGGTCGGACAGAGCAACTCAGTCATCAACTGGCATGGTAAATACAGGTACCTGAACCAGCCGTCCAAGGGCTCACGAGTGAGTAGAGACTGTTTATTATAACCCCGGTGTGGCCTCCCTTATTCCGGCACTTCCACCATACAGCTCCCTGGGTTCAGCCCTATGTGCTGGGGGCCTACCACCACAGCTGCCATTACCACCAGCCCTAGAGATAATCAACTCAGCAGTGGCGATTTCACCATCTTAACCGCAACCCACAGGTGGCGTCACACAAATGACTCTAATCTCCCCTGTATATACTCCACATTAAAAAGCACCCAGGGCACGGGACCGGGCAACGGCCACCAAAGTGACATTCCCCAGTAGTAAACCGCCCGGGAACGAGTACCCCATTCCCTGGGTGACACAGATGTGTGAAAATATTACTGGGTTTCTTAGGGGTACTTTGCACGTTGCGACATTGCTACTGCGATATCGTCAGGGTCAAATCGAAAGTGACGCACATCAGCGCCGGTAATGATGTTGCAACGTGTAAAGCCTAGATGTGCCGATAAACGATTGCAAAAGCGTCGTAAATCGGTGATCTGTGTAGCCTCGGTCATTTTCATAATGTCACACCAATAGGAGATACGATGTTGTTCCTCGTTCCTGCGGCAGCACACATCTCTGTGTATGAAGCCGCAGGAGCGAGGAACATCTCCTTACCTGCCTCCACTAGCTATGCGGGAGGAAGGAGGTGGGCGGGATGTTTACATCTCGCTCATCCCCGCCCCTCCGCTTCTATTGGCCGCCTGCCGCGTGATGTCGCTATGATGCCGCACGACCCGCCCCCTTAGGAAGGAGGCGGGTCGCCGGCCAGAGCGACGTCGCAGGGCAGGTAAGTGCGTGTGAAGCTGCCGTAGCGATAATGTTCGCTACGGCAGCTATCACAAGATATCGCATGTGCGACGGGGGCGGGGACTATCGCGCTTGGCATCGCTAGCATCAGCTAGCGATGTCGCAGCGTGCAAAGTACCCCTTAGTGTAGTTTTGATAAAATCCCTGTTTAATGAGCAGTAGATTATCATTAGAGGACTACTTGGCCTACTGCCCGGTAGTCCAGGATATTCATGAGCTCTGTATAACTGCTAGATGTGCAGCAGAGAAAACATTAATTTTATCAAAATGACAGCAAACAGCTCAGTAAGTGACACATCGCTGGAATCAGGATCTCTGACCTATGTTATGCTGCTCTCAGATGGGAGAGCAATAACCTGGTGACAGATTCCCATTGCGAATGTTGAATTGGGGCCTTAGCCTACTTATTGTCAGAAGCTATTCTCTATATGCATTCTTATAATAAATTATATATATATATATATATATATATATATATATATATATATATATATACACATATATTTCTGTTACACGCCTGGTGAATATACATAAATTATATTCCATGAACCTATTTTAAAAATGAAATTATTTTACTGGCTTTTAATATTTTTGAATTAAAGACCCTTCGAACAATAGATTCTTAAGCATATGTGCGAAAGAATTTGGCAAGGAGAAGGTTAATATAACAAAGGAAAGCCTTAGTATGTACCGACACACCCTCAATACGTCACACTAATAGCAGGTTACACTGTACGGAGCAGATGTACACACACTGTCTCCTACAGTACGTAGATATGAAGAACACATGTATCTCATACAACGACCATCCCTATGGATTTGTCAATCTCACAAACATCTGGCAATGGCGGTGAATTAACTAAATATAAACACAAATGAAATGAAATTCAATTAACGATAACAATCATTATATAAATAAAACATAAAATGTAATAGGATTACACTAAGTCACAAATAATCACTAAATGACTTTTCAGATTGTCCTTCAGTTTAAAATGACTTTTTTTTAGAGCAGAGGTACTGTGAATTCATTCTTTATTTATACTATTTTTTTATATTTTATTTATAAATACAGTATTGCAAAAATACAATACAAAATAATAATGGGTATAGCAAGACGGCTCTTACCGAGAAGAGAAAGGATGCCACATGCCGTCCACACAGTTAAGGACATTCCGACGCTCCCGGTGTGTTGTAGGATTCCTTTCGGGGAGATAAAAATCCCAGCTCCTATAATAGTCCCAATTATTATAGAGATTCCTCGCAGCAGGGTCACCTTCTTTTTCAGCACTACCTTTCCTTTGTCGTCAGGTTCTTTTTCCGTTTTTAAGGGTAACATGTCTTGGGAGTCCTTTGGAAAGTAGCAGCTGTCCTTGGATTTCATGGGCACGTCAGCAGTGGCAGATGCCTTATACATGGTTAAAAGAGGATATCAAGGCGAAATAGTAATAAAAAAGTAAAAAGTCCTGTGCAGGTAGAAGTCACCTCCACTTCTGGAATATACTGTCTGGAATGTAAACTTTCTTAAAGCTGCTGAGGCTTGGCTGCTCAGTAACACCTGCTGCCTCACTGCCCTATCATTGGAGACCAAGTCAGCTTCCTCATGGGTTTGATGATTTGTACAGCATTTACACTGCTGTCACTCCAGGTTATTGCTGCCGGGTGATGATGCAAATTCCCCAGGTTTGCATCAGCCACATGAAAGAAAAAAAAAAGTTTGCATTACTCAGCAGTTTTCATCACAATGAAGCATGTTGCACAAGGAAAAACTTCTTACAGTAAATCTGGGGGAGGAACAGGAACTCCTTGTGTTTTAAGCTGATCATTGTGACTTGCAAAACTACTTTAAGATCAAGAACAAAGACTATTCTCTTAAGGACCGTCTGCGAAAGCGAAATGATTGCTATTTCTTTTACACATTAGTCCCTTTAGACTGTGTCGTCGTCTCACAGTGACTATGCACACACCTAGAAATGAAGTGATAGTTATAACGTGTGCAGAGGGAAAGTTGGCAACTTAAGATCAGGGAAATCCAGTACAGTAAGATGCTGAAATCTCTGCATTCCAGCATTCGCTTATGTAATCTGCAGATGTGATTTCCAGGGTCTGTATAGAATCCAGCGTTCTCTCTTATATCACAATATATGCAACATCTTTCATTTCCAAAATGTTTATTTTGAAAGAGAAATTACAACTGGGTAATGGGAAGAATAAGGTGAATACAGTACAATAATTGAGGAATACATTGTAAATATAGTAAAGCAATATAGGTATCGGGTATAGGAAAGGGAGGGGAGAAATGGGAAAGTAAACTTTTATTGGGAAAACAAGGGAAGAAGTGGAGGAAAAAGAAGGAAGGAGAACATTTATATTAATTGTGAATATATAGCTGTTAAAATATACAGTGGAACCTCGGTTTACGAGTAACTTGGTGTGCGAGTATTTCGCTATACGAGCAAAGCTTGCTGTAAATTTGTAACTCAGTTTACGAGCAATCTTTGCTGTATGAGCAAATACTCACCGCACACACTTCCGGTTCCGTACTTTTACCGCGCTCTGACCCCTCTTGCAGTCCACACAAACACGCACACACACGTATAAACACACACAAACACACACATATTATGCTCACCTTACCTTCCGTTCCCTCACCGGCCTCCTTGTTCTTGTAGTTTGCCGGTACAGGATGTGTATCAGGTAACCATCGTGACTATGATGGAACTTCCGCTGTCAGCCGCTATCAAAGGCAGCGCGCTTATCAATCAGAGGCAAGCGGCTCCTGAACATCACGTGCGTGCTGACAGTGGAAGCTCCTGCATCGTCACAATGGTTACCCGATACACATACCTGTGGACTACAAGAACCAGGAGGCCAGTGAGGGAACGGAGGGTAAGGTGAGCATAGTGTGTGTGTGTGTGTGTGTGTGTGTGTGTGTTTGTTTGTGTGTGTTTGTGCATGTGTGGAATGGCACAATAGGGGACCATTGTGGAACATTGCACAAGTTGTGGAGCGAATTGTCTGAGCTTCCATTATTTCCTATGGGAAATCTTGCTTGGCTAGACACGTAACTTTGTTTACAAGCACACTCCCAGAATGTATTGTTCACGTAAACCAAGGTTCCATTGTAATGTATTTTACACATTTGTGCAACACCTTTAACCTAAAGCAATATTATGGTTCAGTGGTAAAACTTCACTCCACCTTTCTTTGTTATCTTGGGGGTCAAATGCAAAAAGTAATAAATAATATTTGTATGAGTATAAAATGGTATAAAATGTGAAAAAGGCATCAAAATTGCTTAATCTGGATTATAATTTTCATGTATTTATAGACAACCTACTGATAAATATAAATAAAATGTGTTAATAGTAACTAGGACAATTAACTTTAAATATGCATAATACATTAAAAGATAATAATTATGCATTAAAAATTACACAATTGGAGTATAGTGTGCTCAAAAATGTAAATATTTATTGATTCAAAATTGTAATAAAAATATCTACTATTAGTGCTTCTAGTGCTGAAAAGTGGACACTGTAGGATACATCCTACTTTTAACAAGGTGACTGCTTATCTATATTTTATTGATGCCCAGCTTGCACGAGTGCCATAGTATCATTATAAAAGATCTAATAATTAGAGATGAGCGAACCGGTCACGGTTCGGCTCGAGGTTGGTTCGCCGAACGGACCTCCCGTTCGAGTTCGGTTCGTCGAACGTTCGACGAACCGAACTCGAACTGCATAGGAAACAATGGCAGGCAATCACAAACACAGAAAAACACCTAGAAAACACCCTCAAAGGTGTCCAAAAGGTCACAAACAACTCACAACACATGGGAAAGTGACAAGGACATATACTCATGCGAAAACAAAAGAGCTGGACAAGGAAAAAGAGGAGGACACACAGATATATGAGTATATGCAAGGAAACATGCCATTATTGTGCAACTTGAGCCCTGCTCATTCTTGGCTTCCAATCTTGATAAATTGCCTGAGCTCGCCACGTACGTCTTGGGGATCTTGTCGTGTCCTGCAGCCAGCGTTCTCTCGGAACCTGTCTTCAGTGCTGCTGTGGGTCTGCTGGCAGATAAGCACACGTGTCTGTCCACTGACAATGTGGACATGGCTCTCAGAGGACTTTTCTTCCCCGGGGTCAGCCAGGGGACGGGAAAGGCACGCGTATTTTTGAGAGTGCTTCATGCAAAGCATCTTTTTCTTTTTCAAAAGGGGGCTCAACCGATGCCAGTAAAGGGGGGTGTGTGTGGCCCAGTGAGTGGCAACGAGGGAGACTGTGGTTGGAGTCCCCTCGCTGTGTTTCTAAAAGAACCAAGATGAACAAGTCATGGCTCTCAGAGGACTTTTCTTCCCCGGGGTCAGCCAGGGGACGGGAAAGGCACGCGTATTTTTGAGAGTGCTTCATGCAAAGCATCTTTTTCTTTTTCAAAAGGGGGCTCAACCGATGCCAGTCAAGTGGGGTGTGTGTGGCCCAGTGAGTGGCAACGAGGGAGACTGTGGTTGGAGTCCCCTCGCTGTGTTTCTAAAAGAACCAAGATGAACAAGTCATGGCTCTCAGAGGACTTTTCTTCCCCGGGGTCAGCCAGGGGACGGGAAAGGCACGCGTATTTTTGAGAATGCTTCATGCAAAGCATCTTTTTCTTTTTCAAAAGGGGGCTCAACCGATGCCAGTCAAGTGGGGTGTGTGTGGCCCAGTGAGTGGCAACGAGGGAGACTGTGGTTGGAGTCCCCTCGCTGTGTTATACATGCTTTTAGAAGGGCATGACATGGCTTGGAGGTTGACTTTCATAAAATGCAAACTGTTGGCTACCAAAATGCTGCCTTTCCAACAACTGTGGTTATAGGCAATGAGGAACATACTGATGAAGATGAGACGCAGATACCCGATTGGGATGACAACTTAAATATTCGGTCAGGGCAAGAAGAAACTCGGTCTGAGGGGGAGGGGAGTGCAAACACAACAATTGATGATGAAGTTCTAGATCCCACCTACTGTCAACCCACAGTCAGACACTCGAGGAGGTCAATAGAGGCGGTGGAGGAGGATGCAACCGACGTCGAAGTAACCTGGCGCCTTCCTGGACACAGTCGGAGCACTGGTAGCACGTCTACAACTGCATCCTCAGCCACCACTCTGCCTCTGAGCATTATTCGGGGTGGATCAACAGGTCGCATGGCCTCTAAGCCTTGCCTAGCCTGGTCCTTTTTTGACATAAAAAAAGATCGGCCAAATTATGTGATCTGTAACATTTGCCATGGTTATCTTAGTAGAGGTCAAAACCTCAGCAGTTTGACAACTTCTTCCATGAATCGTCACATGAATAAATATCATATGGCCTGGTGGGAAGCTCACCGTGCTGCAATGCGGCCTAGTGGAGCCAACCATCCACCGCCTGCCCCTTCCAGGGCATCCGCGCGCTCGTCATCTTCTAGGACTGTGGGGACAGCTGTCACACCTGTTTTTCCACCCACAACTTCCACCACTGTAACCGCAACAGGCAGTTTGCTTGGTAGGTCGTCAGTTGGTTTGGAAGGGGAAACAAGTGAGTGTGTACAGCTCTCTCAGACATCGATAGCACCAACTTTGGATGAAGGCAACATCATGTCTCCGCCTGCACTTTCCTCCCAAAGCTGCATTTTTCCAGGGACACCCTACTCAACACCGTCTACACACAGCAGCCAGATCTCTGTCCCTCAGATGTGGTCAAATAAAAGGCCACTTCCTTCGACCCATGACAAAGCGAAGAGGTTGACTCTATCCCTCTGTAAGCTGTTGGCTACAGAAATGCTGCCTTTCCGCCTAGTGGACACACAGGATTTTAGAGACCTTATATCTGTCGCTGTGCCCCAGTACCAGATGCCTAGTCGCCACTACTTCTCTAAGAAATGTGTGCCCGCGCTACACCAGCATGTCGCACACAATATCACCGCTTCCTTGAGAAACTCTGTGTGTGAACGGGTGAATTTCAGCACCGATACTTGGACCAGTAAGCATGGACAGGGACGTTACATGTCGCTGACTGGGCACTGGGTAACTATGGTGATAGATGGTGAAGGGTCTGCTGCACAAGTCTTGCCGTCCCCACGACTTGTGTGTCAATCCTCTGTCTGTCCAAGTTCCGCCACTGCTTCTGCATCCTCCACCTCATCTGGGTCCTCCACCTCCGCCCCAAGCCTGCCTGGTCAGGCCACCAGCGTTCTCACAGCGCAGAAGGAATCACGCACCCCTCATTACTATGCTGGCAGCAGAGCGCAACAGCATCAGGCGGTCTTTAGCTTGACATGTCTTGGGAATAAGAGTCACACAGCTGAGGAGTTGTGGTCAGCTCTGCGGTCCGAGTTTAATAAATGGTTGTCTCCACTCAACCTGCAGCCTGGTAAGGCCGTGTGCGACAATGCTGCAAACCTGGGTGCGGCCCTTCGCCTGGGCAAGGTGACACACGTGCCTTGTATGGCTCACGTGTTGAACCTTGTTGTCCAGCAATTTTTAACACACTATCCCGGCCTAGATGGCCTTCTGACCAGGGCACGGAAACTGTCTGCAGTGCTCACTTCCGCCGTTCAAGCGCCGCAGCTGAGCGACTTGCATCGCTCCAGAAGTCTTTCGGCCTGCCGGTTCATCGCCTGAAATGCGATGTGGCGACACGCTGGAATTCAACTCTCCACATGTTACAGCGACTGTGGCAGCACCGCAGAGCCCTGGTGCAATACGTCATGACGTATAGCCTGGGTCAACGAGATGCAGAGGTGGGGCAGATCACCCTGATGGAGTGATCTCAGATCACGGACCTATGCACCCTTCTGCACAGTTTCGACATGGCGACGAATATGTTTAGCGCTGACAATGCCATTATCAGCATGACGATTACAGTCATTTACATGCTGGAGCACACGCTAAACACTATTCGGAGTCAGGGGGTGGGACAACAGGAAGGGGAGGAACTACAGGAGGATTCATATTCGCAAGACACAACAACATCACCAAGGTCCAGACGTTCATCATCACCAACGCGGCAGGCATGGGACCATGGGGGACAGGGATCAACAAGGGCGCATGGTAGCAGGCGAGATGTTGAGGAAGGTGCAGGAGGACATGAAGATATGGAGGACGAACTGTCCATGGACATGGAAGACTCAGCTGATGAGGGGGACCTTGGTCAAATTTAAGTTGAAAGAGGTTGGGGGGAGATGACAGAGGAAGAAAGAACGGTTAGCACCTCTATGCCACAAACACAGCGTGGACTTGGTCCGCATGGCTGCGCAAGACACATGAGTGCCTTCTTGTTGCACTACCTCCAACATGACCCTCGTATTGTCAAAATTAGAAGTGATGATGACTACTGGCTTGCCACACTATTAGATCCCCGGGACAAGTCCAAATTTTGTGACATAATTCCACCCATAGAAAGGGACGCACGTATGCAGGAGTATCAGCAGAAGCTGTTACTCGATCTTAGCTCGGCTTTTCCACCAAACAACCGTGCAGGTGAAGGGAGTGATTCTCCCAGTTGTAACTTGACAAACATGGGACGGCCTCGTCATCTTCAACAGTCTACCCGTACCAGTAGGACCGTATCTGGTGCTGGTAACAGCAATTTTATGGAATCTTTTCATAATTTTTTTAGACCCTCCTTTGCAAGGCCACCAGAGACATCAAGTGTGTCACATAGTCAACGGATGGAGAGGATGATACAGGAGTATCTCCAAATGAACATCGATGCAATGACTTTGCAAATGGAGCCTTGCTCCTTTTGTGCTTCAAATCTAGAAAAATGTCAAGAGCTCTCCAGTTACGCCTTGAAGATTTTGTCGTGTCCAGCTGCCAGCGTTGTCTCTGAACGTGTCTTCAGTGCTGCTGGGTGTGTGCTGACAGATAAGCGCACGCGTCTGTCCAGTGACAATGTGGACAGACTGACGTTCATCAAAATGAACAAGTCATGGATCCAGAAGGAATTTACTACCCCTGTGTCATCCTGGGGAGAGTAAATGCTTGTGGATTTGGAATGTGCTTGATGCAAATCAAAACATCCTGTTTGCAACTAGGGCACAAGTCCTGCCACTGATGGGGTGTCTGTGTGCCCAATTTGGGGAAAAAAGGTAGACTCCGCTTGGAGTAACCCTTGCTTGCTGTGTTTTTTAAAAATGATACAAGATGAACAGATCTGAAGGCAAGATGAAGGCAACATCATGTCTCCGCCTGCACTTTTCTCACAAACCTGCATTTTTCCAGGGACACCCTACTCAACACCGTCTACAGACAGCAGCCAGATCTCTGTCCCTCAGATGTGGTCAAATAAAAGGCCACTTACTGCGACCCATGACAAAGCTTAGTGGTTGACTCTATCCCTCTGTAAGCTGTTGGCTACCGAAATGCTGCCTTTACGCGTAGTGGACACACAGGATTTTACAGACCTTATGTCTGTCGCTGTGCCCCAGTACCAGATGCCCAATCACCACTGCTTCTCCAAGAAAAGCATGCCCGCGCTACACCAGCATGTCGCACACAACATCACCACTTCCTTGAGAAAATCTGTGTGCGACAGGGTGCATTTCAACACAGATACTTGGACCAGTAAGCATAGACAGGGTCATTACATGTCACTGACTGGGCACTGGCAAACTATGGTGAGAGATGGAGAAGGGTCTGCTGTACAAGTCTTGCCGTCCCCACGAGTTGTTTCAATCCTTGTTCTGTATGTAGAAGTTAATACACTGCTTCTGCCTCTTCAACCTCGTGTGGGTCCTCTACCTTGGCGCAAACCCTGTGTGGTCAGGCCACCCTTCCTTGCAACTGCGCACAAGGACTACCACACACCTCCTTACTATGCTGGCAGCAGAGCTCAATGCCATCAGGCGGTCAAAGTTTTACTTTGAAATGTATGGGAAATGTGAGTCACACCGCTATTACAGAGAATAGTAGTCAGGCAGGGTCAAAACATTAATTGAGGAACAGGAACAGAATGGGACGGCCAGGAAAGAATCAGAAAACAAGCAGAGGTGAAATGCGTATCGGCCAACAAGGTACATAAACAGCAAGCAGGAAAAGTAGTCAGGTAACAAGCACACAAAATCATAAAACTGAACTGGGGGTAAAATTAACCAGAGGTTCATAGCTATGTCTGGCAGTGGTCTGCAGACAGGATGGGCATAAAAAAGGGTGTGGTGTCTTCCCATTGGTTGTAGCTGAATGATGGTATTTCATCTGTGAGATACCCACCAGCTACATTCAGCCAGAGATTCTGCATCTGTCAAGGTAATGCAGCCCAGTGGGTGAGCATAACCTGCGTCCACCTGCGCCGCTGGCATCGACTACTCTCCCATCATCAGCACTATTCATGAAAGGAACACGTTGTCACCTGGCGACCGGAGTACAAATTGACGGAGCGGACTCCGTTGGTGACTTAACAGCCGTGTGCGGCAATGATGCAAACCTGGCTGCGGGCCATCCTCAGGGCAATGTGACACACGTGCCTTTTAGGGCTCACGTGTTGAACCGAATTCGCCAGCAATTTTTAAAACACCATCACGGCCTACATGGCCTTGTGCAGCGGGCACGCTCGCTATGTGCTCACTTCCATCGTGCGCACACAGCAGCTCAACAACTTTCATCACTCCGGAAGTCTTAGGGTCTGGCAGTTAAACGCCGGAAATGCGATGTTTCGACACGCAGGAATTGGAATCTGCACATGTTGCAGCGTGTGTGGCAGCACCGCAGAGCCCTGCTGAAATACGGTAAGACATATAGCCTGGGATAACTTGATCCAGAGGTGGTGCAGATCACGCTGCTGGAGTGGTGTCAGATCAAGGACCTATGCACCCTGCTACACAGTTTTGAAATGTCGACGAAGATGTTTAGCACTGGCAATGTCATTCTCAGCGTGACAATTCTGGTCATCTACATGATGGAGCACACTGTAATTATTATTCGGAGTCAGGTGTTGGGACAAGAGGAAGGGGAGGAAGTACAGGAGGAGTCATATGCGGAAGGGATAACAAGATCTACGAGGTCCAGATGGTCAGCGGCACCTATGCGGCAGTCATGGTGAGGGAGAGGGATTAACAAGGGCGCATAGTATCAGCAAAAAGTGTTGATGAAAGTGCAGGAGCCCATGAAGAAATGGAGGACGAACTGGCGATGGGCATGGAAGACTCAGCAGATGAGTGAGAGCTTGCTCACATTTCGGTTGTGCGAGGTTGGGGGGAGAGGGCAGAGGAAGGATGCACGATTCTCACCTCTCTGCCACCAACACACCAAGGACTTGGTCCTCCTGGATGCACAAGACACATGAGCGCCTTCTTGCTGCACTACCTACATGACCCTCGGATTGTATGAATTTGAACTAATCCTGAATACTGGGTTGCCACACTGTTAGATCCCCGGTACAAGACAAAATTTGGCGAACTAATTCCTGCCATAGAAATAGACGCACGTATACAGGAGTATCTGCAGAATGTGGTACGCAATCTTAGATCTACTTGTCCACTAAACACCAGTGCTGCACAGAGTGAATCTCAACGCTTTGTCATGGATAGGAGGAAATGGTCTTTTACTTGTCCACATCGGAGGGACCGAGGGATGGCTGCTGTGCTGAGATGGCGTTGAGTACGGTGTCCCTGCACAGTTGCACTTTTGGTCATATCCCAAAATGAGTTGAAAAAGGACAGATGCTGTTGGAAAGGGGAACAGGTGTGTTGGAAAGGGGAAAAAAGTTTTGGTCCGTGGATTTGGTGGTTAAGCAACTGTAACATTTGCTGAAGAAACAACATCTGTTACAGTGGGACTGGCAGATTTGGATAAAGTGGTATATAATCTGTGACCGCTATATAACGAAAATTAATAAGAAAAGAAAGAGAAAGGTATATATCCCCATCAGCAGTCAGTGTCCACCGTGCTCCCAGTTGGAAAAGGAGAGGTTGGCAACTTGAAGGTTTGGTGGAGGATACAGAGCTGTGTGGCTATGAAACTAATAGTAGCCTGAACCGAGTTAGACGCCATTCGGATCTGGAGACTGTGAGCCCTGTTAGCGTCACAGGGTCCACATGCCCACCCAGCCCAGGAACTCCCTGTTAACAACACAGGGGCCATTGAGTACGCTGACCGTGTGCGTAGGGGCCACACCTGTGGACAGCAGGCGCATCAGCAGCAGCAGGCCTGTTAATGCCACTGGGCTGCACAAGCAGGACTGTTAGGACAGGAGCTGGTCTTAACCGTTCTGCGTTACCAACTGTGGTGGTGGCCTGCATCCACCACCCGATCCCTGCCTACCTCTGGCCTAAAGCCGCAATGGGTTCAACACATGGAGGTGTGCTCTTTCGGAGCATAATAGAAGACTGCGCACCTCCTTGTTGGCTCCAGCCCCTTTTATAACCTGGGTCCGCCCCAAACCAGGGTGAACCACAATGCACCTCCTGGAGACAAAAGTAGAGTGACACGTCATGAGTGGCATAACTAGCGTCCTATTTGGAAACGCAACTTCAATGATGACCTCATGGCTGCCATGACCCAAACACCTCACCAGTCATCGTCTGAGCATCAATAATGCGGTGACAAGTCATAGGTGTGGGCCTCTGCAAGCCATTTGGGAGGACACCTGATGCCCTGTGGTCTATATGGGACCCCCACATCAGGGCCAGGGCCAAAGAGTTCATTACCGGACCTAGTCTCTGATGCAGGAAGTGCCTGAGCATGCTCAGTAGCATGAAATACAGTCTCTGAAAAAAGACTATCAGCTTTAGCATGGTGTCTATGCCCAAAACAGGACTTATACCCGGCACGGAATGCAAGCACCTGTGCAAAGAGGCTTTTCACACTTAGTGTGGGAGCATGCGCTGTATCCCGAAATGAAAACTTAGCGTCATGAATGGCACAGTCAGGCTGAGCATACTCACTAGGCGAAACACTGTAATTATGCTGCAGCTGGGGTACATCGGCACACGCATGCGCACTAGCTGCCTCTCCACACTTAGACGTGGAGGGGAAATTTGTCTTGGAGATGCTGTCTATGAACAGAAGGAAAAGCTAAAGGAAGCCTGACTTTCTATCCCTCCGAATTATGAAATGCAGCAATGAATTCCATGAGTTTGATATAACATTAGCGTAGCAAAATGTGCATGAGGGTGTGATGTAGAGGTGCTAGAAATAGCTTGTCACCAGTGGGGCACTAATGGAATACAACAGCCAGTTCTATGATGCCACAAAATGGCAGTATTTTGTGCTATCATTATAGCTTATTAAAAACAGAGCACGAGGTTGTCATGCAGAGGTGCTGCACATAGATTTGCAGTAGTGTGAATTGACAAAAGTACAATAGCCACGTTTAGGATACAACTAGGTACAGTGAGTGTTTGCTAGTATAATGGCTGAGTTTAAAAAAGTTTGAGTGTGCAATGCAGGCAGATGTCCTGCAAATAACGTTCCAATACTGTGAATTGACAAAAGTACAATAGCCACGTTTAGGATACAACTAGGTACAGTGAGTGTTTGCTAGTATAATGGCTGAGTTTAAAAAAGTTTGAGTGTGCAAGGCAGGCAGATGTCCTGCAAATAACGTTCCAATACTGTGAATTGACAAAAGTACAATAGCCACGTTTAGGATACAACTAGGTACAGTGAGTGTTTGCTAGTATAATGGCTGAGTTTAAAAAAGTTAGAGTGTGCAATGCAGGCAGATGTCCTGCAAATAACGTTCCAATACTGTGAATTGACAAAAGTCCAATAGCCACGTATAGGATGCCACTAGGTACACTGAGTGTTTGCTAGTATAATGGCTTCGTTATAATTAGTTGGAGTGTGCAACGCAGGCAGATGCGCTCTGCAAATGTCTTGGCACTAGTGGGACTATAGCAAAGTCCAATAGCCACGTATAGGATGCCACTAGGTACACTGAGTGTTTGCTAGTATAATGGCTTAGTTTAAAAAAGTTGTAGTGTGCAACGCAGGCAGACGTGCTCTGCAAATGTCTTTGCACTAGTGGGACTATAGCAAAGTCCAATAGCCACGTATAGGATGCCACTAGGTACACTGAGTGTTTGCTAGTAAAATTGCTTAGTTTAAAAAAGTTGTAGTGTGCAATGCAGGCAGACGTGCTCTGCAAATGTCTTTGCACTAGTGGGACTATAGCAAAGTCCAATAGCCACGTATAGGATGCCACTAGGTACACTGAGTGTTTGCTAGTAAAATTGCTTAGTTTAAAAAAGTTGTAGTGTGCAATGCAGGCAGACGTGCTCTGCAAATGTCTTTGCACTAGTGGGACTATAGCAAAGTCCAATAGCCACGTATAGGATGCCACTAGGTACACTGAGTGTTTGCTAGTAAAATTGCTTAGTTTAAAAAACTTGGAGTGTGCAATGCAGGCAGACGTGCTCTGCTAATGTCTTTGCACTAGTGGGACTATAGCAAAGTCCAATAGCCACGTTTAGGATGCCACTAGGTACACTGAGTGTTTGCTAGTATAATGGCTTACTTAGAATGAGTTGGAGTGTGCAGAGGACAAGAGGGTACAGTGGCAGGATTGTGGTGCTCTGGGTAGAGGAATGGAAGCCTGCCTTTCTATTCCCTCCTAATGGTGAAATGCAGGGAGGAAATCCCTGACCTGGGCTACACAGACGCTGTTGCTGTTTGCAGGACCTGTCACTTATGGCTCTCTGACACTGCCGCTTTGAGCCCTTAAAAGGACTGCTAGAATGTGCTCTCCCTAAGCTGTCTAACGCTGTGTATGCAGCGCATACAGCTGTATCGGCTATAGGACTCAGGAGGACGGAGCTGCGACACTGATGTCTGACACCAAAGACGCAGAAGGCAGATAATGGCGTTCGTGAAGAAAATGTCCGGTTTTATAATGCAGGGACATGTGACATGCAGATCCTATCACACATGCCGTTGCTTCTCTGGCTCAAAGTCCACTTAGGTGTGTGTGTGTCTGTGATTGGCTGACATGCTGGCCCGCCCCACAAGACGCGCGCGCTTAGGGAAGGAAGACAAGAAAAAAAAAAAAAATGGCGATCGCCATTATAGAAACAGCAGTGATCTGAAGGCGCTGTTCACGCACACTATACACTGAAATGTGATAATAGTTTGATTCACAGAGTGACTTACACTATTACAGCAGAAACCAAGCTAGGATTTAGCTGTTTTTTGGCTGCTAGAACCGTTCTCGAACGTTTCTAGAACTATCGAGCTTTTGCAAAAAGCTCGAGTTCTAGTTCGATCTAGAACATGCCCCAAAATCACTCGAGCCGCGAACTGGAGAACCACGAACCACGAACCGCGCTCAACTCTACTAATAATAGATGGTTCTAAAAAAAATGGCAGCAACAAGCAACATGCAACAAAGAAAATATTCAGGCTTACCTAAGGAAGGATTTTCAGCATGTCCCACTCTCCCCAACGCATGTTTCGCCCATCTTTGTGAGAGGCAGAATCATTTCTCTGAACAGCGATAAGAAGTTTGCCAGCACTGTGGGAAGGTAAATGCAAACTGTCTTCCCTGTTAGCAATCATTTTGGATTGTGGAGAAATTCACTGTAGTGTATTTTAATGAGAAGTGCCAGGTCAAATTTGGGATAATTTTAACTAGTAGGGTAGAGCAGCAGTGGCGTAACTAGAATCACTACTCCCTCCTTTTGGTCAGATATATGGGCCTTTCTAGCATTCTGAATCCTATAAAGAATTATATGATGCCCCCCCTCAAGATTTTGTATTAATATACTGCATCCTGTATTAATGTCACCTATCCTGGGCCCTTTGTGTATTAATGTCCCCAAACCTGGGCCCCTTCCAGGGACACAGTAATAGTGAGTACATCCCTCACAATTGTGTAAATATGTTATGATACAGTATCTTTTCATGGGCAACACTGAAGATATGACACTTTAATACATTGCTAAATAGTCAGTGTACAGCTTGTCTAACAGTGTAAATTTGGAGGCCCTCTAAACAACTCAACACAGCCATTAGTGTCTAAAACCGCTGGCAACAAAAGTGAGAACAGCCCTACATGAAAAGATCCAAATTATGCCTGATTAAGCATTTTCCCTCCCCGGAATCATGTGGTGTGAATGGGGAGCAGGTGTGTTAAATGTAATGTTATTGCTGACACACTCCCTTATACTGGTCATTGGAAGATCTACAATTTTCTGGGGATCTGAAAAAAAGAATTGTTGCTGTACATAAAGGTGGCTTACGCTATAAGAGGATTGCCAACATGCTGAAACTGAGCTGTAGCGAAGGGGCCAAGACCATACAGTTGTTTAACAAGTAAGGTTACACTCAGAAAAGGTCTCACCATGGTCGGTCAAAGAAGTTGTGTGCACATGTTCAGCGTCATATCCGAAGGTTGTGTTTTCAAAATAAACGTGAGTGCTGTCAGCATTGCTGAAAAGGTTAAAGGGGTGTGAGGTCAGCCTTTCAGTCCTTAGACCATGTGCCACACAAAACATCAAATTGGTCTGCAAGGCTGTTGTCCCAGAAAGAAGACTCTTGTAATGATGATGCACAAGAAATCTGGCAAACAGTTTGCTGGAGACAAGCAGACAAAGGACATGGATTACTGGAACCATGTCCTGTGGTCTAATGAGACCAAGATAAACATATTTGTTTGAATTGGTGTCAAGCGTATGTAGTAGCAACAAGGTGAGGAGTACAAAGACAAATGTATCTTGCCTACAGTGAAGCATGGTGGTAGGAGTATCATTGTTTGTGGCTGCAGGAGGGCTACTGACTGTGGGAAGCTACAGTTCATGGAGGAAACCATGAATGCCAACATGTACTGTGACATACTCAAACAGAGCATAGTCCCCTCCCTCCGTAAACTGGGCCACAGGGCAGTATTCCAATATGATGACGACCCCAAAAACACCTCCAAGATGACCACTGCCTTTTTAAACCTTTCTAAAGAAACTGAGGGTAAAGGTGCTGGACTGGCCAAGCATATCTCCAGACTTAATGCCTATTGAGCACCTGTGGGGCATCCTCAAATGGAAGGTGAAGGAGCGCAAGGTCTCTAACATCCACCAACTATGTGATGTCTTCATGGAGGAGTAAGAGAGGAATTACAGTGGCAAGCTATGAAACTCTAATAACTCCATCCCCAAAAGAGTTAAAGGAATGGTTGAAAATAATGGTGGCCACAAAAAATATTGACACTCGACACAATTTGATCATTTTCACTTATGGGGTGTACTCACATTTGTAGCCAGCGATTTACACATTATTGCTGTGTGCTGAGTTACTTAGAGGGCACAATTTACACTGTACACTGACTACTTTACATTGCATCAAAGTGTCATATCTTCAGTGTTGTTCCAGGAAAAGATACAATAAAAAATAGCAAAAAGTGAGGGGTGTACTCACTTTTGGGATATATTGTATATGGGACGATTCCAAATTTATATGTTCCTCATTATGGGCCGCTTCCAGATATATATCGGCCAATTTCAGATTTATATGTCCCCCCACCTTCCCATGTACTCCATGTATTTGTAGTTATATTGTGTTTTCAGTCAGCACCTGTTCACAAATGTTGTATGTGCGGGTCAGTCTTTTTGATATGTTTGTAGTGCATTTCTGTCTGATTGAGCACTTTGCCCTTTAACCAGGCTGTGTCCATCCTCCTTTATAGCTGGATACTAGCTGCCCAGACATGTAGGTTTTTAACTCAGGTACAGGCATTTGACTTAAGTGGGCTTTACACGCTACGATTTTGCTACAGCGATCTCGTTGGGGTCACGTATTTTGTGACGCACATCCAGCCGCTGTAGCGATCTCACAGTGTGTGACTCCAAGGAGTGATTTTGGATCGTTGCAAAAACTTCCAAAATCGCTCCTCGTTGACATGGGGGTCCGCTCCCAATTATCGATACTATCGCTTTCCCGTTGTTGTTCCTTATTCCTGCGGCAGTGCACATCGCTGTGTGTGACCCCCATAGGAACGAGGAACATCTCCTACCTGCCGCCGGCCATAATGCGGAAGGAAGGAGGTGGGCGGGATGTTCATCCCGCTCATCTCCGCCCCTCCGCTTTCATTGGGCGGCCGCTCAGTGACGTCGCTGTGACGCCGTGCGGACCGACCCCTTAGAACGTTGCTATGCAGGTAAGTATGTGTGACGCGGGTGCGCGATTTTGTGCGCGACGGGCAGCAACATGCCCGTTTCGCTCAAACAATGGGGGCGGGTCGCATGCTAGCGATATCGGGACAAATATCGAAGCCTGTAAAGCCACCCTTAGGGTCCCGGTATATTGAGATACAACTTGTCGCTGGTTACTGGGCTCACATGCATTGGCCAATACACAAGCTAAGTGTCTCTTTTTTCAATATTCCTATAGCAGTAATGCAATACCAGAGTTCCCTTATTCATTGTTAGCATTTTAGAGTGCAGCTGTATGTATTTTGTAGATATTATATGAATACAAATGTATGATTAAATATCACATTGTACTTCCCTTGTATTGCTGCTGAATATGGAAAGAGGAATGGTACATCCCATTCCCTTTTCCCCCTACAAAAAAAAATCAATACATTTTTACATAATAAACATAAAGTTGGAAATAAAATTTCAATAAAAGTATATACAGAAAGCCTTTAAATAAAGATGTAAAGAGGAATAAAAAGACGATATATTACATTATTGCTTCTCCAGCATGTGTATGTGTCTCATATGTGCTGTGGGAGAGAAGAGGGAGATACAGGTTATGCACAATATTTCTGAGCATGCACTCTTTATCCCATTTTATAACATCATCTAACAACAAATGTTATATCATTTACATCCAAAACAACAGAATAATGTTCCATAAAAAACCCCATAAAATTACTTGACCTTTAATTTTTCAGTTCCCCTGCATTAAAATATTTATAATGATTGTATGGAGGCTAGAAAAAATGCCTTTGGGCTACCGTGTTTATCACCATGCTGTTCTGTATCATAACCCATAGTGTAGCCTATCAGTTAGGACAGCATGGTCATAAAAGTGGCAGCACGAAAACTTTTTTTTCATTTCTACATACTAACTTTGGAAATGTTTTTTCTTTAAAGGGGTACTCCGGGTATATAAAAATTCTTATACTAGCCCTGCCCTTATAAACTGTAAAGATGAGATGCCTAGTACAATTCTGTATCTTGACAATACTGTAAATCAATATAATGCAGTAATTGCTCCCCCTCCCCTCTGGGACGTTATACAATAGGGGAATGGCCTGCTACCTTCTGTTAGTAACAGCCAGTCCACTGATATTATCTGGTTCTGTTCTGGTCAAGAGCTGGGGATGTGTTTGGGGTGGGGCAATGCCCCCTGTTCTCCAACTGCAGGGAAACAATTTATCAGAAGGCTGGATGTTACTTATATCATGGCGCAGGCCACAGCCCCGGATGTGTGATGTCATTTCCCAGAGGGGAGGTGGAGCAGGAGAGAGCAGCTACAGCGTCACACTGAATTACAGGTATTGTGAGGATATAAGACTGCACTGTGCATCTCATCCTTATAGTTTATGAGTGCAGGGCCAGTAGAAGAATTTTTTTTCTCTCCTCAGAGTAACCCTTTGATGAAATGCAAATGAAGAAACAACGATATAGTATATTTTTTTATGAAAAGTATTCTAGTGTTTTGGATGAAATATTGTGTTGGGAGCAGAAAGAGGTATGAAGAAGCTGGGGTGAGTTTATGGACGTTTTCTCTTTATATTGAAAATGTTACATCATGATAACTAATTTTCATTAGTTGAAGTTCACCTACACAGTTTGGATGACACTACTCTTCTTTTACTTAGTATCAGAGCCGAATTGTTATGATACAACGTCTATGATTGAATGAACATTTGTTTAATGGCTGCTACATTTGCATGTATATGATGAAATTTAATTATTTTATTTTCAGTTTTCTATAAACAATACAATCAGCACATCACACAGTTAATTAGAAAATGGTATTGGCTGCACCGTACAACATATTTGCAACCACTTGGAAAAATTTCTCAACAACCAAATAAAAGCAGTATCATTTGTTCTAAGTGCTTTTTAGTGTTTGTGCTGTTACAGAATTTAGTAGGAATGACTGTAACTAGTGAAAATGTTCAATGCCTCAAACCATACAAAGTTTAAACATACTTTGTCTTTCTTCAGGCAGAACACCTGTCCATGTGACAGTCACAATTTACTGTATTTTTTCCAGCACTATTAAAGAAAAAAAAAGAATTAAATATGGTGTGTTGTATCACGTTGTATAGTTCTAGTTTAAATATCTCGCTCGCGGGAGATTTAAACTGGCATTCAAGGAGGGGAGAAACCACTCTCCCTCCCTGAAGAAACCACATGTGGGGACACTTAAGCAGGATTTACACGCTGCGACATCGCTAGCATGTGCTGGCGATGTCGCTAGCGTTAGCACCCACCCCCGTCATATGGCCGATATGTGGTGATCGATGCCATAGCGAACATTATCGCTACGGCAGCATCAGACGCACATACCTGCTCTGCGATGTCTCTCTGGCCAGTGATCCGCCTCCTTTCTAAGGGGGCGGTTCGTGCGGCGTCACAGCGACGTCATACAGCAGCCATCCAATAGAAGCGGAGGGGCGGAGATGAGCGGGACGTAACATCCCGCCCACCTCCTTCCTTCCGCATTGCCGGTGGAGACAGGTAAGGAGATGTTCGTCGCTCCTGCGGTGTCACACATAGTGATGTGTGCTGCCGCAGGAACGAGGAACAACATCGCTAATAAGCAGAAAACAATTTTTTGTTTCAGGACCACCAATCCGCGGCAAACGGTTTTGACTGCTTTTGCAATCGTTTAAAGTCGCTCATAAGTGTCACACGTTGCGATCTCTTTAATGACGTCGGATGTGCGTCACAAACACCGTGACCCCGACGATAATTCATTAACGATATCGTAGCATGTAAAGCCCGCTTTACTCCCCTGGTAAAACGTATATTGGTGGATGTATGGGGGAACCCTTCTTCTTGGAAGATCATTGCAGGCCTGAATTTCAAGCACAAAGCACTTTTTTGGTATGAATCATACTTAAATGTGTATGCTTTCCTTTGCACCCTGGCACTTTAAATAAGAGATATTCCATGCTGGTATATTATATATGTTTTCCCCTATATTAATGGTTGCTATTAATTCGGGATACAATATTTTTTCTCAGCATACTTACCATATCGTGCTCTTGCTGTTTACCATTTTTCCATCTATGCTGCTGGTGTTCCTTTAGATACATGTTTTTACTATTTGTTTTTATGTGTGTGTGTCATCACTTTTTCCTCACTGGCTTCCAATTGCCCAACAACTCCAGTTCAAAACCCTAAACATGACCTACAAAGCCATCCACAACCTGTCTCCTCCCTACACCTGTGACCTAGTCTCCCGGTACCTACCTGCACGTAACCTTCGATCCTCACAAGATCTCCTTCTCTACTCCCCTCTCATCTCCGCTTTCCACCATCGCATCCAAGATTTCTCCCGTGCCTCCCCCATACTCTGGAATGCTCTGCCACAACACATCATACTCTCGCCTACCTTGACAAGCTTCAAAAGGAACCTGAAGATCCACCTCTTCCGACAAGCCTACAACCTGCTGTAACCCTCAGTCTGATACAGCGCCGCACAATCAGCTCTACCCTCACCTACTGTATCCTCACCTATCCCTTGAAGACTGTGAGCCCTCGCGGGCTGAGACCTCTATCCTCCTTTACCTGTCTGTGTCTTGTATTGTTTATTATTATTGTACTTGTCCCTATTATATATACCCATTTCACATGTAAAGTGCCATGGAATAAATGGCGCTATAATAATAAATTATATATATATATATATATATATATATATAAAAAATTGACATCACTTTTTTGCTAAAAAATATTAATAAAGAACAGAAAATTATTTAAACATATATATAACTCTTTTGTCCTCCTGCCTTTGATCTAGTTTTAAATATGTATGGGACTAACCCCAGTAACCCCTTCACCCCGGGCTTTTTTCCGTTTTCGTTTTTTGCTCCCGTTCTTCCGAGAGCCGTAACTTTTTTAATTTTACGTCTATCTTGCCATATGAGGGCTTATTTTTTGCAGAATGAGTTTTACTTTTGAATGAAACCATTAGTTTTGCCCTTTAGTGTACTGAAAAACAAGAAAAAAAAATCCAAGTGCAGTGAAATTGCAAAAACGTGCAATTGCACAAGTGTTTTTGGGCTATTTTATTCATCGTCCTTACTCTATGGTAAAACTGATGTGTTGGTATGATGCCTCAGGCTGTTAAGAGTTTGTAGATGCCAAACTTATATGCTTTTACTTTTATCTAAGGGGTTAAAAAAATTCAAAAGTTTGTCCAAAAAAAAGAATGGCATTTTTTATGCTTTTTTTTCTACGTCCCGTAGTGTTCTCATTTTTTGAGATCTGGGGCTCAGTGATGTCTTATTTTTTGCACCTTGAGCTAGCAATTTTCATTATACTATTCTTGTGTGGCTGCTACAGTTTAGTCATTTGTTATTGCATTATATTCTATTAAATTTCAGCGACCAAAAAATGTAATTTTGGTGTTTTCAATTTTTTCTTGCCACGCCATGTACCAATCAGATTAATTGATTTCATGTTTTGATTGTTTTTGATCGAGCATTTGTGATTGTGGAGATATGAAATATTTGTTTATTTTTTAAACTGTTTTATTTTCATTGGGAGAATGGGGGGTGATAAGAACTTTAATTTTTTTTTTTTCATATTTTTTTAAAAACTTTTTTTACATTGTTTATGTATTTTACTAGTCTCCCTAGGGGACTTTATGGATCAGCAGGCTGATTGCTTGTGCATTTCTGTCGATTAGAGCTGCATAGCTCTGATCAGCAGAAATGCTGTGATGCTGTGAGAGCTGGTGCTCTGTTAGCTCTCAAAGAAAATTTCATGATCTGTCACTACCATGGCAACACACTGACTCCCTGTGATTATGTCACAGGGCTTCCGATGGTGGTGGGGAATGGCACTGCGGCCATTTAAATCAAACTGTCAAATTTTGACAGTGCGAACTAAGTGGCAAGACAGTGCGGGTGGATCGCAGATCCACTCACGCCTGACAGCCCAACATGTCTGCTGTTCAAATCAGCAAACATGTGCAGGGATCACTGCCGGCTCACCGCAGCAGCAGGCGATGATTATCGCTATACATCCAAGGATGTACCAGTACATCCTTGATCATAAAGGGGCTAAAGGGAATCTGTCACCAGGTTTTTGCTACCTAATCAACATAATGTAGAGACAGAGACTCTGATTCCATCTGTGTTTCACTTACTGGGCTGCTTAGTGGAGTTTTGATAAAATCACTGTTTAATCAGCAGTAGATTATCATTAGAAGACTACTTGGCATGCTGCAAGGTAGTTAAGCATATCTATGATCTCTGTATAACTACTAAATCTACAGCAGAGAAAACATTAATTTTATCAAAATGACAGCAACAGCTCAGTAAGTGACACATTGCTGAAATCAGGGTCTAACATTATGTTCCTCTCAGATAGGGTAACAAAAACATGGTGACAGATTCCCTATAACCCCTTTCCGACCATGGGCGTACTGATACATCCCATTTTAATGTCACTTAATAACCAATTACGTACCAGTACGTCCAAGCAATTGCAGGGCACAGGGGGCTGTGCACCTGTGATTGCGGCTAGGGACCCGGCTTAGCCCAGACCCGGACCTGGCAGCCAGGATGGTGCCTGCACCATCCCTGGCTATTTAACCCCCTAATTGCCACTATCAATGCTGATCATGGCACTTAGGAGACTGGGAGAGGTATTGCACTCCTTCTCTCCTCCGATCGAGACCCCCGTGATGTAGTCACGAGGGCCAGAGCATTGTCATGGTAACCCAAGGTCATCATGATGACCTCTGTGTCACCTGACTACAGAAAGCCTGTGTGATCATGTCTGCAGCATGATCACAAAGGCTTTTTCAGTGCAACTCTTACTGCTATGTCCTGCAGTGATCGATTACTGTAGAACATTGCATCTGCAATCAGAGTCCTGTGGGGTAATGTCCCATAAAGGGACTAAGTTAAAAAGTAAAAAAGTTAAAAAAGAAAGTAGAAATATAAACAAAAATCAGAAAATAAATAACAAACAATAAAAAAATTCCAATAAATAGTTATATTTGTAAAAAAATAAGTACACATATTAGATGTCGCCACATCAGTAAGAACCTGAGCTATAAAACTGTTACACTAGATAACCCCATCAGTGAACATAAAAAAACATTGCAAAAACTGTCTTTTCACCAAACAGCTGACAAAAAAGTAGAATAAAGCGCAATCAAAAAGTCATAAATAAATAAAAATTGTACCACTGAAAACATCATCTTGTCCCACAAAAAACAAGCTGTCATATAGCTCCATCAGCCAAGAAGATAAAAAGTTATAGCTCTCAGAATACAGCAATGCAAAAACTATTTTTTCCCTATAAAACAGTTTATATAGTGTAAAAGTGGCAAAACATAAAAAAACTATATGAATGTGGTATCGCTGTAATCGTACTGACCTGAAGAATAAAACTGTCTTATCCCTTTTACAGCACAGTGAACAGTGTAAAAAAAAAACCAAAAACAACTATTCCTAATTTGCTGTTTCTTTTTGCTTTTGCCTAAAACAAAGTGGAATAGAAAGTGATCAAAAATTATTTTGGCCAAAATGATGCTTACCAAAACTTCAACTCATCAAAATACAAGCTCTTACATGATTGTTGACAGAAAAATAAAAAACTATAGCCTTCAAAATCTGGTGATGCAAAACACCATTATTTTGTAAAAAGAGTTTTTAGTGGGATAGTTGCCAAACCGAAGAAAAAAAATAAACCTGGTATCACTGTAATCGTACTGACCGGAGGAATAAATCCTCCTAATTATTTATACCTCATGGTGAATGGCGTAAAAAATTATCAATAAATAAATTAAGTCAATTCTTCAAGCACTATTGATTTGTTCCTTCTGCCTCTAACAGATCGCAGTATGGTGTGTCTTACATTTATCCTGCGCTCTATGCTGAGCACTTGCACCGGAATTATGTGTAAGGGTATGTGCCCACAATCACTAATAGCAGCATTTTGGACACAACTCATTTTTGCTGTGTCCAAACGTGCAGAAAAAGCACAGTGGATGGGACTTAGAAATCTCACGCCCACTGTGGTTCTTTTCTCTGAAGCGTAAACTGACATACAGTGTGGCTACCCTAGATGCAGCATGTCAATTTATGCTGCGGTAACACAAGTGTCCTCAGCTGGGAAAACTGAGTGAAAGTCCACGGTGCCCCAAACTATGATTGTGGGCAGGGGCCACTGCTTTATTACGTGGGAAAACTTGCATCTGGGCAGGGGAAGACATGCTGCTTCCAGGACGCAATGTGTACGGATCGTGGACACATACACTAAATCTCTGAAAAATATTCAGACAAAATTTCCAATGGAAAATTCACTATAATAAGGGAATCACTTTGACCTCACGTCTGGCCTGTGGTCCGGCGGTGTCCATCTTTTTATGACTCTTTTTAGATGTGCACAAAAGTGTAGTCATCAACAGGGTTGTTCACCTTTGAAAAGATGGACACCGCTTAACAGAGGCCAAACAGAGACCAGAGTAACTCTGCTGCATGTTTAGTGAATGGATCTGTCACCTGAACCAGATATTTCGGAAATGTAGATGGAACACCCTGATGTAAGTGCTCAGCATAGAGTACAAGATAAATGTGAACTGATCCAAAATGTTGTGTACCAAAATCACCACCAAATAGTATTCAGCTGAACCCAGAAAAACACAAGCCCCCCTTTCTCAGGTCCATCATTGCTTAATGAAAATATATGGGGCATCCACATTGCTGGAAGCTCAAAGGCTCTCAAAAAACACTATGGTTGCCTTCCTCAAAAAAAGAAATCCAGCAAAATTTGCGCTCCCAAATCCAAATGCTACCCTCTCTTCCAAGCCCCACAATGTGCCTAAAACACAGTTAGCATCCACATGTTTGGCATTGCTGTTGTGAGGAGAGCCCACTTAAATGTATGGAGTGCATGTTTACAGAAGCATAAGCTGGGAACTATGTACGGGCACTAAAATTTACTGAGCACAACAAGGACTTATTTGCAATTTTTAATTCTGCAACATTTACTGTTTGACACCTTGGGTGTTTTCCAAAGACTTAGGGGTACTTTGCACGCTGCGACATCGCAAGCCGATGCTGCGATGCCGAGCGCGATAGTCCCCGCCCCCGTCGCAGCTGCGATATCATTGTGATATCTGCCGTAGCGAATATTATCGCTATGGCAGCTTCACATGTACTCACCTGGCGTGCGACATCGCTCTGGCCGGTGAACCGCCTCCTTGTTAAAGGGGCGGGTCATGCGGCCGGCGTCACTGCAACATCACGTGGCAGGCGGCCAATAGGAGCGGAGGGGCGGAGATCAGCGGGATGTAAACATCCCGCCCACCTCCTTCCTTCCGCATATCCTACGGAAGCCGTGGTGACGCAGGTAGGAGATGTTCCTCGCTCCTGCATCTTCACACACAGCGATGTGTGCTGCCGCAGGAGCAAGCAACAACATCGGACCGTCGCATCAGCGTAATTATGGATTACGCCGACGCTACACCGATGATACGTTTACGACGCTTTTACACACTATGATGTCGTCTGCGATGCCTGATGTGCGTCACTTTCAATTTGACCCCACCGACATCGCACCTGCGATGTCGTAGTGTGCAAAGTGCCCCTAAGGGTGGCTTTACATGCTACGAGATCGCTACAGTGATCTCGTTGGGGTCACGGATTTTGTGACGCACATCCGGCCGCTGTAGCGATCTCATTGTGTGTGACTCCTAGGAGCGATTTTGGATCGTTGCAAAAACGTCCAAAATCACTCCTTGTTGACATGGGGGTCCTCTCCCAATTATCGCTGCTGTCGCTTGGGCGAAGTTGATCCTCGTCCCTGCGGCAGCACAAATCGCTACGTGTGACGCTGCAGGAACAAGGAACCTCTCCTTACCTGCCACACGCCAGCAATGAAGAAGGAAGAAGGTGGGCGGGATGTTCGTCCCGCTCATCTCCACCCCTCCGCTTTGTTTGGGCGGCCGCTTAGTTACGTCGCTGTGACGCCGAGCGAACCGCCCCCTTAGAAAGGAGGCAGTTCGCCAGTCACAGCAACGTCGCCGAACAGGTAAGTAAGTGTGACGCTGCCGTAGCGATAATGTTCGCTACGGCAGCGATCTTCACATATCGGCATAACGATAGGAGCAGGTGCTATCACGCTCACCATCGCTAGCATCGGCTAGCGATGTCGCAGCGTGTAAAGCCCACTTAAGTCATTACTACACCCATAGATGTTAATTTCCAAAATTTGGTCACTTGAGGGGGATTTATTCTGTTCTGGGACTTAGGGGTTCTGCAAATGGAGTCTGCAGACTATTCTAGGAATATCTGTCGTCTACAAATCAAATAGCACTCCTTCCCTCCTGAGCCCTGTGGTGCAGCCAAACAGTACTGTACAGTCACATGTGGGTTATTACCATATTCAGGAAACATTGTGTAACACATGGTGGGGCCTTTTATACCTATTTTCCTAGTGAAATTTGGAATTCTGGGGTTAAAATAATATTTAAGTGGTAAAAATTTAATTATTTTTTGTCCACCACCCAATAGTATAAAATGTTGTGACTTTTTGTGACACACCTGAAGTGTCAATATGCTCACTGCACCTCTGGATGAACTCATTGAGGGGTACAGTTTGGAAAATTGGGTCACTTGGTGCCCCGTCACTGCAGAGGTGGTGTCCAACCTCACCACATACCGCGGGCGGCGTCACAAACTTAATGCGGCTCAGCCCGTACATATACGTCCTACCTCCACTATCACTACAACCCCCCTTTTTGATCGAAGTGACCGCGAGACCCCCGGGTCCGGAGACCCTCGAGCCACGCACAGAAGGTCCGGATCCAAGCAGCTTGGCTGCTGCGAGTTTGGCGGCACACCTTGATTTCTGGTGTCCCGAACAGGATAGATACCCATCCACTTACCTTGTGGAAGTGCGCCTTGTATTGAAGTCAGCGGTGATCCGTTTCAAAAATTCCAGAAACCGCCATCTTGCCACCATTTTTGGGTTTGAAGATTCCCACCCAGAGTCTTCTTCCCCGAGAAAAGGGCGCGAAAGCCGAAGCCCCGCCCTTTGGGAACACGGCCACAAAGCAAGGCCGTAAGTCGCAAAACGAAACTTACCAGCCTGAAAGAGGAGTGACAGCAAAAACCAAGGGGGAGAAGCAAGAAGATGTCCACGCCTAACCCCGACGGCGGAGTGGCACCGGCAGTTGGAGCGGTGGCGCCTGCAGATGCGCCTGAAAACGGAAATGTGGCGGCTCTTGCTCTGGTCGCAGGAGCTGCGGCCCCAACTGTCACCCAGCTAATGCCAATCTCCTTGCCCTACGTGCCCGTTGCTGCCTGGCTACCCCAGTACGATGGGAAGCCTGATGCTTTGCAGGTGTTCCGGAAGAAAATATGCACGATTCTCGATTTGTATGCCATGACTGGCAAGCAGCGTGCAGCAGTAGTACTTGGGCAGCTGACCGGCGCCACTGAGCAGGAGGTGGAGACTTGGGTAGACGCGGACCGGGTCTCGGTAACCGCCATTTTTGATAAGCTTCAGATTGCTTTTGAGACCCGCACGGAAGCGAAGTTACGAATGCAGTTCTATAACTGCCGACAGCGGTCGCGGGACAGTATCTGAGACTACGCCTTGCGGCTACAGACGGCCTTGCGTACGCTGAGGCGGGTGGACCCCATCAATGAGGTTGACAGTAACAAAATGCTGGTAGAACAGTTCCTGTAGGGGCTGGGGTCCGCTGAAGACCGTAAGCAACTTCGGCTGTGGTATCTGGAACATACAGACTTTGCAGTCCTAAAGGAGCGGGCTATTAAAGCACTACAGACGGCAGATGCTGGTGCTCCCGACCCGCCATCTTGGCTGGCTGACACCGCTCCCGTCTCGGTAGCAGCCCCCCTGTTGGCCTTGCCAGCCTCTACAGCAACCCCCGGGGCTCTGTAAGATCTGTCATCGCAAGTCCAGCGCCTGAGTGATGACTTCGCCAGAATCCTCACCGCCCTGCAGCTACCGATGAAAGTCAAGCCAGCGGAGAAGATACAGCTCGCCGACAGCTCGGAAGACGTCCTGTGGATGCAGCGGAGGAGGAACAATGATAACTAGTATGGACCA